>NC_073639.1:54675000-55925000 GCF_029407905.1 Bubalus kerabau
TTTTTTAATAAAATAATCAAAGACTTGTTGCAAATGTGACAAACCATTAACAGCTGACATTTCTAGGTGCTAAGTACACTGATGTTGGTTACGTTACTCTTTGTACTTTTCATATTATTTTCTTTCTCAAAATAAAAATTATGTTTTAAAAAAAATAAAGTAAAGGCTTTTCACACTCTGCTGGGAGACTGTAAGTGGCAAGACCATTTTAGAGGGCAATTTATTATAATGGCAAATGCATCAACCTTTGGATACAGCAATCTCATGCCTCAGTGTTGACCTTGGAGAAAGGCATGAGCGCTCACAGGGCAGATGCCAGGACGCTAAGAACTGTTTGTAGCAACAGAAACTTAGAAACAGCTTACATGTCCAGCAGTGGGAAAGAGCCACAGAATCTGGAGCAGTCCCATATTCTAGAACAATATCTAGAAGTGACGAAGAGTGACACGGACATCTATGAACTGGTGTGAAATCATCTCCCCAATGTCAAGAGAAAGAAAGCAAGCTGCAAAAACAATTATGTGAAGTATAGCGTTTGTTTGTTGTTTCTGAAAATATATATTGCTGTTGTTTCTTAAAATATTTATTTGGCTTCATTGGGTCTTAGCTGTGGGGTCTTGCAGGGTCTTCATCACATCCTGTAGGATCTTTGATTGTGGGGCACAGACTCTAGGTGTGGCACAGGGGCTTAGTGGCTCTGAGGCACGTGGGATCTTGGTTCTGCAACCAAGGATCAAACCCGCCGTGTCCCTTTCACTGCAAGGCAGATTCTTAACCACTGTACCACAAGGGAAGTCCCCATTTAAGTACTGTATTTTTCCACAGCTATATATGTTTACATTTAACTGCACAGAAAAAGTCTGAAATTAAAAAAAAAAAAAGCTGTAACGACTGTGGTCACCTCTGAAGAGATGGTGGGGGCAGAGAAGTGGGGTTTGTGACGTTGATCATGATAAGTGTGAGGCTTATTCGTACCATTTTATATTCACATGGGTAAATAACAGTAGCAGTAATAATAATAATGCAAACCCTAAGATGATGCTTCCTATTTGCCAGATGCTGTTCTAAGTGCTTGACATACGTTCATCCGTTTGATCTAAGCACAGCCCTGTGAGGTTGGGTGAAGGATGCCAGGGCACAGAGAGGTTAAGAAGGTGACCTGGGAATTCCCTGGTCGTCCAGTGATTTCACTACCATGGCCCAGGATTCAATCCCTAGTTGGAGAACTAAGATTCAAATAAGCTGTGCAGTGCAGCCAAAAAACACAAAGAAGCTTACCCAAATCAAAGAGAGTAACAACTGTGACAGATTGAAACATAGTAACTACATACAAATCCATGAGTTTGTATTAATAATGCTCAAAACCTTTCTGAATCTACACCATTCATTCCCTAGTTTGAAAATGAGCCCTCTCCGTGTGCCAGACAAAAATCCCAGACCTTGTGGGGCAGACATCTTGGTGGGAAAAAGACCATCCACAGAATAAAAAAAAAAAAAAAAAATTAAGGACTTCCCTGATGGTCCAGCAGCTAAGACTCTGCATTCCAATGCATACAGCCTGGGTTCAAACCCTTGCTGGGAAACTAAACTCCCACATCTCAATGTGAGTTCATATGCTGCAACTAAGATCCAGCCCAACCAAATAAATAAAAATATATTAAAAAATTAAATGTATAGCACATTAGCAATTTCAAGGGCCGTGAAGAAAAATAAAGACAAGAAGGAGATAAAGAATGTTGACAGAAGGGAGAAGAATGGTCACAGTGCTAGATAGGATGGCCAAGAACCTTCTCTTAGCAAGGGCCACCGGCAGAAAGGTCTGAGAAAGCAAGGGCAAGAGAATGAATGAGGCTCTAGGATGACGGAACAACACGTGCAAATATCCTGAGGTAGGAACATGCCTGGGAAATGCCAGAGACAGTAGGGTGCTGCTGTCCCCACATGGGTCAAGTAAACAGGTAAGAACTGAAGACCAAGTAGAGAAGCCTGATCACTTAGGATATTCTGGTCCATTTTAAGGATAATGGCTTTTATTTGGAGTGAGACTCATGCCATTGAAACATTGTGAGCAGAAGAGGGTTGTGGTCCAATTAACATGCAGCAGAGCTTCTCTAGTTGCTGAAGGAGAAAGGATTGGGATGAAGTGAGACCAGGGAGCTGGGAGACCAGGCATGAGACTACGGCAACAGTCCAGGCAAGCAATGATGGCAGCTGGGAGCAGGGCCGGGCAGTGGGGTGCGGAAGGGAGAAAGGGTCAGATTCTGGATATATTTATTAGAAGGCAGAGTCCCAAGAACTGCTAATGTCTTGGATATGATAGAGAGAAGAGAAATCAAAGATGGTTCCAGGCATTTCAACCTGAGCAGCTAGAAGGATGGAATTGTCATCAACAGAAATACAGAAGGCTGCAGGAGAAATGGGTTCGGAGCAAAGACCAGGTAAGGAGAAGATACCCTGAGACCTCCAGGGAGAGATGTCACATAGACCGTCAGACAGAGAAGTCTAGGGCTCAAGGGAAGGAGTTGGTTGGAGACAAGACGAATAAGCCTCATGCACCATCTGCTAAAACCTTAGGTTCCAATAGCTACATTGGGCGGCAGGTGTGTTTTATGAAGCCTGAATACTGTGTTTAATTTAGTTTTATTTCCCCCATTTCTCATAAAAGTCCAGATTTCCAGTCATGGTTTGAAAAATTGGAAGATCTGGCAACCCTGGACCCCTCTTCCTGCCTGGAGACGAGCAGCGTCTGCTCTCATTAGACCAGGCAGCCAACGGTGGCCCCCAACTGGCCACACCAACCCATCACCTCACCCGCCTGGCCCCCGGGGTGTCTGAGTTTCTGTTCCTGGCACCAGACTCCAAAAACAATGAACCTCCGCTTTGACAACTGTTATAGCAACAAAACTAGTGAAGCCTGGAACTTTCCACTTTTTCTCCTCCCTCCAAAAAAGCACATTATGAGGCTCTCTCAGACAAAACAAACTAACATGATCTCTAACTTCAGTGGAGTATGAAGTTGTTAAACACACACGGCAACAGAGAAAGAGATTCAATACCAGCCAGCCATGAATGAACACAAACAGCCCCATCTGGTTCTCATTTGCCTCCCTTTCAAACTCAAGATCCCCACCAAAACAAAAATTACAGGTCGGTAATGTGTTAGGAAGTTGTCTGCCACACCACAGCACAGAAAATTTCCACTCCCCACCCCAAATCAGCCAAGTGAAGATCCATGCATCGATAAAATGCAATGACGTGTTAACGCACACCTTAAAAAAGATTAAATGCTTTTTAGCCCAGTCTTAGGAAAACCTAATAAAGAATTAACTGTCCGCAACACCATGGAATTTCACTCAAGGTTTTATACTTTATGTCAGGACTTCTTAGATCATTAACTTTTAACAGACAGGCTTCCCCCAGCTTTGGGACATGTGGCTGCCATCACATGCAGCACTGATAAGTCATTAAAATTGGACCCCTGCTTCCTGTCAGAACTTCAAGTGTGGGCTCCAGCTGATGCAGCGAGGCTAAGACAAATCCCAGCCTCGCAAAGGCACGTGAAGGTGTGCAGTTCAAAGATGTTAGCGGTATTCACTCCCCCAAGCCTCTGAGAGCTGAAGTGGAACTACCCAACTAAACTCCCACCCACGTCTGAACACTGACGGCAACTCCTGGAGGAAGTTGGAGGACAGACTGGAAAGCAGGTGGGTGGTCTCTGTAAGGCTTCGGGAGCATATCCACACACTCCATGGAGCTGGGGCATTCTCTCCACAAAGAACGAAGGAGCTGAGGCAGGCTCTTGCCAGTTGACTTAAGCAAGTTATATACGTCTCTGTCTTCGTGTTCTGTCTATAATACAGGCTAATTTTTATCTCCTCCTATCTCACAAAATTGCTGTGAGGATAAAATGAGTTAATTCTCCCGAAGTGTTTGGACCAGGTCCTAGTATCCACCGGTCACTCCATAAATGGGAGTTACTGTGGATGTTGTTGTTGTTATTATTATGGAGATTTTTTTCCCTTTTTTGGACAGAGTCTCTGCATCACATAAGGTGTAGAGGGGGAGGGCTAATGTCACTGATGGATGACTTCTCTTGGACCACACTTGGAGGTCAAGATGCTGGCTGATGCCAGCTGAGGGCTGACTCAGCTTCCCCACAGCTCCTGGCTATGGCAGGCTGTGACAAGGAATATAAAGAAAACAGAGCAGGCTAAGAGGAGGGGGCAATTCCTATTTTAGGTAGAGAAATGAGGGAAGTAGTAGCTGGTGGGGAAGGATGGAGGAGGGGTGTCAAGGGTATTTCTCTAAGATGGAGCATGTTTGCTGTTGAGAATGGTCCAGAAGAGAGCTGCTGCTGCTGCTGCTGGTGCTGCTGCTAAGTCGCTTTAGTCGTGTCTGACTCTACCTACCTACCCTACCTACGGCAGCCCACCAGGCTCCTTCGTCCCTGGGATTCTCCAGGCAAGAACACTGGACTGGGTTGCCATTTCCTTCTCTAATGCATGAAAATAAAAAGTAAAACTGAAGTCGCTCAGTCGTGTCCGACCCTTAGTGACCCCATGGACTGCAGCCTACCAGGCTCCTCCATCCATGGGATTTTCCAGGCAAGAGTACTGGAGTGGGGTGCCATTGCCTTCTCTGCCAGAAGAGAGCAGGGGCCTATAATACAGGAGAAAGAGCTAATGAAGACAGTCATCAGGTAGGTGGGAGGAGATGGGGATCAACACGTAAGCCTTGCCAGATTTCTCACTCTTTGATTTGTCCACCCATCCCTGGAAGATCTTGTCTCCATCCCTTCCAGGGCGCGTGTTCTGGAAATCACACTGGTGGGTTAGAGAACCATCACTGTGACGGGCTAGTGCTGCTGCTGAACTGGTTGACATTTTGGACACCCCTCCCCTCACTGAGCATCTCAATTCTTTATTCCATTTACTTGGTTGCAGTTAAGTGAGGACAGAAGCTACAACTGCTCCATCTAGTAAACCCAGCATAGAGCACAATGTAAGATGTGCAGTAGGTGTTTAATAAATGTTGATGAGATGAATGGCCAGAATGGGCATCTGCCGAAGGGTCCTATTTGGTTTCCTAAAATGTCAAGGATGGACAGTGTTGGGGCAGCACTAAGCCAGAAGGCTGGCCATCCCCGCACCCCCAACCCCTGCCCGGGTTCTACATGCAGAGGATTGCCGGAAGAGGCTATCTGGTGACAGTGAGCCAAGGCAGGTACTCAGAGGAGGGACCCGCTCACCCGCTTGGCACACGTCAGGTCTTCACCTGCGGCAGGAAGGCTGAAATGACAGCGCCGCTCACGCACCTGTCTGGGGACAGGAGCCAATCCCCTTTCAAGGGGTGGAGGGTCCCTCCTCCTCCCATCCACCCTGGTGGTATAAGGATGCTCACTTCACCAAGTGGGAAAAGCCAGCAGTGACCCAGGCAGGACCGGGGAGCGGACCGAGAATGTTCTGATCTGTGTCCAGCGCAGTGACTTTATAGCCCCGGCCCCCCTCTCTTTGACACTCTCCTATGGGCCTAGAGCACTGCTCCCCACCCCCAGAGAAGCTCATTAACAGTCAGGCTGCTCTCAAAGACCAATTAGGGACAAATGCACATCCTCCATAGCAGCAGCTGGAAATCTACAAGACCAACTGAGCGCCGTTAAGAGATTATCCAGCCAAGGCTGCAGGCTTAACAGCTTTCCTTGGCTCCTCTCACTCTGATCCCAGACTTAAGTGTAAGGAGCCTGATGAGCTTTGGTGCCCTCCAAACAACCTGGTCCTTATTCTGTGATTCTTGGTACCATGCTAAAGAGTTTGTCTGAAAAGACACTTTGCAGCCAACATTCACGTGCACACCCATTCATTGGACAAACAGTTGTGAGCACTTGCTAAGGGGACATGACAAGGCACTCAGGACCCGCGTGGCGCCTGCCTCACAGGGTGGACAGTCTCTCAGGAGGAAACAAACAACAAACCACACCCATAACAAGTGAATGACGTAGACTGAAGAGGGGACACGAGCAATGGAAACACAGGGCAGGACCAGGAAGGATTGGTGTGCTTGGGGGTCAGGTAGTATGACAGCATGAAGAAAGGGATCACTAAAGCCATGATGGGTGGTGGAATCTGAGCAAAGTGGAAGGAGGTGAGGGAGGTGGCCAAACAGGTATCCAGGAAGGGCACTCTTGCAGGAGGGAGCAAAGGCTTAGGGGCGGGAGGTACACACAGGTTTGAAGAAAAGCAAGGAGGCCAGTGTGCCTGGAGCAAGAGGATAAGGAGGACATGGGCTCAGAAACATCCCAGGTCAGATCACGTCAGACCACCTTGAGGATGTGGCTTTTGTTTGAGTGAGATGGAGTCTTTGTAGGTTCTGAGCAGAGGAAGGACATGATCTAACTTAGGCTTTTAAAAGCTCACTCTGTCTTGGAGTAGTTGTGAATTACACTACAAACTCAAAGGCAACCACTAAATAAAGTTTTTTAAAAAGAAGTATAATTGATATGAGAGAAGAAAAACTAGAGTCATATAAAATATTCAATTAGAACCAGAGAAGCAGAAAATAAATGGAACCCAAAACAAAGAAAGAATGAGGGCAACAAGTAGAAAACAGTAAAAATTCAGTAGATATTACCAAAACTTGGAAACAACCAAGATGTCCATCAATAAATGAATGGGTAGAGTAACTGGTACGTCCATACAATGGGAAATTATTCATCAGTAAAAGTAAGCTATCAAGTCATGAAAAGACAGGGAGGTACATTAAATGCATACTGCTAAGTGAGATAAGCCAGTCCAGAAAGGCTGCATACTGTAGCGTTCTGGAAAATGCAAAACTACCAAGACAGTAAGATCATTGGTTGCCAGCATTTCAGTGAGAAGGAGAGGTGAACAGGTGGAAGGTAGAGGATTTTTAGAGCAGTGCAACTATTCTGGATAACACTGTAATAGTGGACACATGACATTTTGCATTAGTCAAAAGCCACAGAATGCACAGCACAGAGAGCAAACCCTAATGTGAACCATGGTCTTCAGGCAGTAATGATGTATCACACCACTGGCTAATCAATTTTAACAAATGTTCCATGCTAATACAAGATGTTAATAATAGGGGAGACTGGGGTACATGGGAGTATATGGGAACTCTTTGTACTTGCTGCTCATTTTTCTGTAAACATAAAACTGCTCTTAAAAAAAATAGTCTGTTAATTAAAAAAAGGATCCCTCTGGCTACTGTGTTGGGAATAGACTAGAAGCAAGAGAGGAAGCAGAGAGACAGGAGGCAGTCAGGGTGGGGAGAGAAATAAACTGATCCTGGACATATTTTGAAGGTACAGCCAAGAGGATGTGGGATGAAAGATCAAGAAAAGCCGAGGATGACTCCAGGGTTTTGGAGGATAGATTTGGCACCAAGTGGGATGAGAATGTCTGGGAAGGACTGTGGGCCAGGAAGTCTGTGCTGTCACGAAGAAAACTACGGGTTTCACCACAGACCCAGGCACGGGTTTCATCACAGACCCAGGCACACAGCTTCAACTCTAAAGCCCCGAAGTTCCTCTCGCAAAAGCCAAGTGTGAACAGATAACCATGTTTACATTGAAGTTTACATTAGCCTTTGTATGTACCTTCAGATCTATACATAGACGCCAGGACCTCCAGCCCAAATGCTGCCTGTGGCCAGGCAGAGGAGGTAAATGATTGAAGCAGACCAGGGGAGAGGCAAAAGGGAGTGGTGAGGACTGTGGTTAACTGCAGAACACACTCCGTCTCAAGGCAGCTCTCTATAGCTCTAGCCCACCATTGCCAAGTGTTTCTCTAGTGGCTCAGATTGTAAAGAATCTGCCTGAAATACAAGAGACCCAGGTTCAATCCCTGAGTCTGGAAGATCAGCTGGAGTAGGGAATGGCAACCCACTCCAATATTCTTGCCTGGAGAATTCCATGCAGAGGAGCCTGGTGGTGGGCTACAGTCCACAGAATTACAAAGAGTCCAACACAACTGAGGGACTAACACTTTTCATCAGAGTGATGAACAGCCAACAGAGAAGACTGGTCCAGGATGGCTCAGTCTTATGATTTTTCAAGAAAAGCTGAAAATCTGGATTTTTATTTGAATCCTCTCTATTTTTAAAGTTTGGCAACTAACTTCCTTTTTTTATTCTCTGTGGGCCAGACATTAAGCAAGCCAAACAAAACACATCCATAGGCAGGATTAGGCACACTCCTACCCATTGTAACTTCTGTTCTAAAGGTTCCTAAAATTTTTATGGCTCTAAAGGGGTTTGATGAAAGTGAAAGAGGAGAGTGAAAAAATTGGCTTAAAGCTCAACATTCAGAAAACTAAGATCATGGCATCTGGTCCCATCACTTCATGGGAAATAGATGGGGAAACAGTGGAAACAGTGTCAGACTTTATTTTGGGGGGCTCCAAAATCACTGCAGATGGTGATTGCAGCCATGAAATTAAAAGACGCTTACTCCTTGGAAGGAAAGTTATGACCAACCTAGATAGCATATTCAAAAGCAGAGACATTACTTTGCCAACAAAGGTCCATCTTGTCAAGGCTATGGTTTTTCCAGTGGTCATGTATGGATGTGAGAGTTGGACTGTAAAGAAAGCTGAATGCCGAAGAATTGATGCTTTTGAACTGTGGTGTTGGAGAAGACTCTTGAGAATCCCTTGGACTGCAAGGAGATCCAACCAGTCCATCCTAAAGGAGATCAGTCCTGGGTGTTCATTGGAAGGACTGATGCTGAGGCTGAAGCTCCAATACTTTGGCCACCTTATGCAAAGAGTTGACTCATTGGAAAAGACTCTGATGCTGGGAGGGTTGAGGGCAGGAGGAGAAGGGGACGACAGAGAATGAGATGGCTGGATGGCATCACCGACTCGATAGACATGAGTCTGAGTGAACTCCGGGAGTTGGTGATGGACAGGGAGGCCTGGCATGCTGTGATTCATGGGGTCACAAAGAGTCGAACACGACTGAGTGACTGAAATGAACTGAACTGAAAGGGGTTTACCTCTGAATCAGCAAATATTAATGAACTGAAAGATGACTTTTTATAATAGTACATCAACAAATAGTATTAAAAGTAAAGCAATGGTTCTGGATAAAACTATGGTTCAAAACAACACATGCACCCCAATGTTCATTGCAGTGCTGTTTATAATAGTCAAGCCACAGAAGCAACCTAAATGTCCATCAATAGAGAAATGGATAAAGAAGGTGTGGTACATAAACACAATGGAATTTTACTCAGCCATTAAAAAAGAACAAAATAATGTCATTTGCAGCAACACAAATAGACCTAGAGATTGTCATACTAAGTCAGACAGAGAATGACAAATATCATATGACATCACTTATATGCAGAATCTAAAAAAAGATAACAAACTTATTTACAAAACAGAAAGACTCACAGACTTAGAGAATGAACTTAGAGTTACCAAGGGAGAAGGGTGGAGAGAGAGGGATAGATTGGGAGTTTGGGATTGACAATGTACACACAGCTATTAATTAAAGCAGATAACCAACCATCTAGTCAAGGCTATGGTTTTTCCAGTAGTCATGTATGAATGTGAGAGTTGGACTATAAAGAAAGCTGAGCACTGAAGAATTGATGCTTTTGAACTGTGGTGTTGGAGAAGACTCTTGAGAGTCCCTTGGACTGCAAGGAGATCAAACCAGTTAATCCTAAAGGAAATCAGTCCTAAATATTCATTGGAAGGACTGATGCTGAAGCTGAAGCTCCAATACTTTGGCCACCTGATGCAAAGAACTGACTCGCTGGAAAAGACCCTAATGCTGGGAAAGATTGAAGGCAGGAGAAGGGGACGACAGAGGATGAGATGGATGACATCACTGACTTTATGGACATGTTTCAGCAACCTCTGGGAGTTGGTGATGGACAGGGAAGCCTGGCATGCTGCAGCCCATGGGTTTGCAAACAGTAAAGCAACTGAACTTAATCTACAAAATGACATTCAATTCGGTTACTAGAAGAACTTGAGTATGAATCTGCTTTTTCAACTATGCATTTTATGCAACCTCAACAGAGCTCAAGCATTTCTGGTGAAAAGTTGGCATCCAAATTGAGAGGTGATATAAATATAAAATCCTCAGCAGAGTTTAAAGACTGAGTATAAAAAAGGAATGTAAGTATCTCATTAATGGTCTGTTCATATGGATTACATGTCAAAAAATAATATTTTGGATAGATTGTGTTAAACAAAATACATTATTAAAATCCCACCTGTTCCTTTTTACTTTGTAAATGTGACTATTGGAAAACATTAAATGACACATGAGGTTCACATTGTATTTCTGTTGGACAGGTCGGCTCTGGGTGGACTCTGCAGCCGACATCAACCATAGATAATGTGGTTACATTCCATGCTACTATCTGAAACAAGCAACAGTGCTTCTCATTTGCTTGATACATCATTTTTATTTCATCCTGGAAATGAATCTGTGAATAAGGTAGCAGCCTTGTTCCCATTTCAAAGAAGGCAAAACTAAGGCTCTATCCTATCTTGCCCAAGGCCAAGCCACTAATTCAAGGTGGAACCAAGTCTCCAATTCAAATCAGAGCCTTAAGCATGGCACGCTGTGGGCCACCTCTGTAATTAGTGCACACTTTTAGAAATTAATTCAAGGGAGAAGTCTAAGCAGACACAGACATGGTCCCAGCACAGCAGCCTGCCCCAGACACCCAAGTCTGTCTGCATCTTTCTAACATACACATGTGAACAAATGTGCATTCATGAAGCTCACACACGAAGCTCAAGGTGAGACAGCCCATGTGACCGGCACCTTCCCGGAATCTCTTCTCCAGCCCGTGACGCATGTTTTTCTCCCATCCTTTCCCTCCCATGTTCCCTTGCAGCTCCTGCCCCAGCGGGCTGGATCTCACCCCTCAGTCCCTGCAGGAGTTGCTGGTAGACCTTACTTCCCGCAACCATGACTGGAGGAAATAACCCTACCCAAGGCTCTGGGGTCCTCCTACCCTGGCCCAGACACAAAGATTTCCCCCATGCAACTTACAGAATAGAGGCAAAACACAACTGTCATAGTAATGGGCTTATTTTAAACTAACAAGCAACTGTATCTCTCTTTTGGCATTTCACTGTTTAATCAGGCTTGACTATTGTTACCTTTCGATCACACCCTCTTTGTGCTTTTGTCTTCTGTGGCATTTGCTTATAGTAGAAGAGTTAAGATGCAGAAAGGCTTAGGGAGGCTCTTCTGCTCACAATCCTACACTTCTTATTCTTTTTCTCTGCATAGTTTTAATCAAGTTGGTATCTTATTGAATATACAGCTTTCGTTCTGCATTTTTCCTCCTACTTAACTGAGCATAAACACTTTCTCCTATTATTAAAAATCCCTAATACACATCATTTATAAAGAATACCTAATACACCACTGAATGGTTTTACCATAGATTTTCTAAATCATTCTCTTGCCTTAAATCAGTATCATGAATATTTTGAATAGCCTGACTTTAGAGTCAGCAGGGTAGATACTTATAACGTTGAGCAAGTGATAAGCTTTCTAAGCCTCAATTTCCACATTCTTAGAGTGGGTGAATTGGGATCATAATTCCTACCTGAAAGGTTGTTGGAAGGATTAAAAAGTGATATACGGACAGCCCTTCCACAGTGCCTGGCACACACCAAGCACTCAATGGCAGCCAAATTATTTGATCAAGGAATCATACTCCCCTCACTGGAAAACTAAGCTGTTTTCCTATTATGACTAGCACTGTAAAGAGCATTTCTGTGTGTAATGCTTGATTCATTTTTCACATTTGAGATTATTTCCTTTTGATAGCTTTCCAGCAGTAGAAATACTGGACCAAATAGTGTACGGGTAATACTGAAATCTCTGCCAGTTCTGGCTTTGTCCAGCAGATACTGCCAGCAATGCGAGCATGCCTGTTCCATTGTTTACTGCATAAAAAAACCATCCCACATTTAATGGTATAGACCAACACCATCTTATTATAGCTCACAAAATCTGAGGTTTAGGAAGTCAGACCAAGCACAGAGGAGATGGGATGTCCACTTCAAAAAGGAGGCAGGCTCAGCTGGGGAGGCCTGAATGGCTGGGTTGACTCTAAGACTTGGACTTGGTTCATCTGAAGGCTCTTTCACTTAAACATCAGAGCATGAGCTTGGACGGCTGGAAGGCTGGGCTCAGCTGTCAACCAGAGGCCTATCCATGGCCTCTGCGTGTGGCTTAGGCTTCCTCTCAGCATGGCGAATGGGCTCTGAGATCAAATTATCACAAGAGGGGACGTTCCAGGAGAACCAAGCTGCATGGCCTTTAAGGACCTCGACTCAGAAGTCACACAGCATCACTCTCACCATCATTGCCACAAGCCAGCCTAGATTCAAGGGGAGGGGACACAGGCCCCATATCTCTCCTTGGGAGGAATATAAAAAATGTATGACTGGTTTTCAAATTGCTGCAATATCTTTTACTATGAATTGGCTTGATTAAGTAATGCAACAAAAACACAACCTCTTATCTATAATGAGCAGTCACAAGTGACCAGAGTCTGGCAGATTTTGCCAACAATGAGAGAAAGATTGGATTGAACCTCCCACCATCACGACTTTCTCTCCATAGTTCCGAGCAGGGGTCCAGCTGGAGGCCACAGAACAGAGCAGCCCAGCTCGCAAACCAATCAAACAGATGACATAGGCTTAAAAACTCCTGGCTGAATGAAATATCCATTGTCTTCGCACACCAAGCAACCATTCCCCAACGTGGTCATTCCACCATCTCAATTTTTATTTGGTTTGGCCTGGCAGGTGACCCAGACCTGACCAATCAGTACTGTCCACACCTCTGGCAACAGTAATGAGTTCAGAGGCAGGAAAATCTGGTGAGAGTCAATCTTGTCACTTCTGCTAAAACAACCAGGAAAGAGAAGCTCTTTTCCATCGCTAGCTATAATGATGGTATGACCCTAGATTGCCACAGGCTACTCCTTGAAGTGGCAACCTGAGAAAGAGCCCAGTAGCCAAGGCAGGAAGAGGGACCAAGTCCTGGATATAGCCATGCCTGAAGCTGTTCCTCCGATATGACAGTTTAGTGAGCCAATCTTCTCCTTTCCTTAAGCCTGTTTTGTGTCAAATTTCTGCCACATGTAAACAAGATGTCTAGCTACTACATCATCATCATCATTTCCTTGACCTTGCTCTTATACCCATCATTCACCCAAAAAATAAAATAAAACAAAATCTTCCTTACCTGCAAACTGCTGAAACAGGAAAAACAGAAACATTTCACATTTGTTCCAGTTCATAAAACCTTTCAAGCTAACACCTAACATCTCTCTCCAATGCGTTCTGTCACAGCAATTTAAAAAATAAAATAAAAGTGTTTCTAAGCAACAAATTATATATGTAATGGGGGAGGGGGAGGAGAATTAGCAGGTTTAATCTAGTTAGAAACTATTTCCATTTCTTTCTGAAGTTGCTACCTGCGTGAAGCCTCCACAGGAAAATGAAACAAAGGTTGAGCTATTTTAATTCTTCTCTGATAAGTTGGTAATAAAGGCACCCTGGAAAGACTTGAATGGTGATACTCAGCATAGGCAAATGAATGACATTATTCTGATGAAATAATTTCTGTAAAAAACGTTACGGCTTTTTTTAATTTATATTTTTTTTGTTTATAATTTACCACAAATGTAGCAACTTCAAACAATGCCAGTTTTAGTGGGGACAGCATTTCATTTGGGGAAGATGAAAAAGTTCTGGAGATGAATTGTGATGATGGTTGTACAGCCATGTGAATGTACTTAATGCAACTGAACTGTACATCTAAAGAATGGTTAATTTTACCACAGTAAAAAATGCAAACCCAGTATTTTGGACACCACATTTCCACTACAGAGTTGGGGAAGGGAGGGTTGGATTTAATCCCTGGTTGCAGACCTAGGATCCCGCATGTCATGCAACATGGCCAAAAAATTTTTTTTCAGTGCAAATTTAATCTACAGTTTCCATAGGTCAGAAATCTGGACATACTGTGTCTAGGTTCTCTGCTCAAACTCTCACAGGGATGTCAACAGGCTGTGTCCTTACCTGGAGCCCAGAGTCTTTCCCAAGCTCACTCAGTTTATTGGCAGAGTCAAGTTCCTTGTGGTTATAGGACTAAGGTTTCCTTGCTGACTGTGGGAAGGGACCTGCTCTCAGCTTTTACAGGCCAGGTGTGTTCCTTACCACATGCCCCTTCCATCTTCAAAGCTAGCAATGGAGACTCTTCCTTATGAAAAATCTGCATAACACCTCACATCTCTCAACTTCTTGGTCTCTAACCCATAGACCTTGACGTAAAGGGTCAATTGATTAGATCCAGTCCACTTGGATAATCTCCCTTTCTTAAAAACAGTGCACCATAAAATGTACCCCAATCTCCAGAGTGATATACCTCCTATTCACAGTCCCAGAAACCATCAAGAACATCTACATTAGGGAGTCTGGAACATCGGAAAACATCTTCAATTTTGTCTACCAGGCATGCCCTAAAACCCAGCAATTCCAATCTTACATATATTTTCCAGAGAAATTCTTGCACTTTTACACAGATGTACAACAACACTCACTGCAACGTTGCTTATCATATAATAAAAATATGATTTTTATTAAATGATAAACACAACATGTGGGAAAATAGCAAGCAGCCTAAATGCCCATCAACAGGAGAATGGATGAATATACTGTGAGATAGTCCTGCAATAGAATACTATACAGCAATGAAAATGAACTACAGCCATGTGTCTCAGCAAAATGAGTCCAACAAACACAGCTAGGGAAACAAGTTGTAGGAGGATGTGTGTAATAATATTCTACTTATATAGTTTATAAACACACCTTTATGCAGTTCGTGATTCCCTACAAGAATAGCAAGTTTAAGAAAAATGCTAAATTCAAATAGTGAATTCCTCTGGGGAAAGAGATAGGGAAACGATATCTGGGAGGAGTAAACAAAAGCATCATTGTAACTGTCATGTTTTATTTCTTTGGTTGGATGGTAGGTCCTTGGTGTTCATTAAAATGTTCTCTATATCTCCTTGGATGCCTGGAATATTTCATAATTTTTCAGGTAGTAAGCTTTCATAAATCAATAAGAGAAAGTTGAAACTGAAACTCTAGAATTGCCTGCTGTTGAGAAGCTTCAGCAGGTGGGTAATTCTGATGTATAATGAGCTACTTGAATGAATTACAGGCCAGTACCAGCTAAGAATCACGAACTGCTTTCATTTTCAGTTTTGGATTTGAAAACATACCAACAAACATACCAATGGCTTCTAATGAAGAAACAATCACCAGCTAGAAAAACACACATTGCATTGCATCTCCAGGCTTCCTCTTACAAATAGAACATGGCTTTGATTTAAGGGGGATGTAAAGCATGATAGACTGGGGAGTTGAAGAATGTCCAGATATGTCACCAGGATAACTAGGGGGATAAAAAATTCTCCAAAAGCCTGGGGGATATTCCCAAGGTGACAATGGCTGAGGCCACCATGGCTTTAGAAATCCTGGTTTCACATGTCCAGAGGCAGTGTGGCCAGATGGCTGCACCCCTGAACCCTGGAAATTCTTGGATTGGGTCCACACTTGGCTACTTCAGCTGTGTGACCTCAATCAAGTTCCTGGATCTCTCTGTGCCTTGGGTCTCTGTCCACAACGTGTGGGTGATGAAAGGACCCCCTTCACAGGGCGGTTCTGAGGATTGAATGTATGAACAGCTATATAGTACCTATATAGCCCTGGCCACCTGCCAACAGCCACTTGGGGCAGGTTTATCAAGTGAACCCCCACTCCACCTTTCCACTGTGAGGAACGGCCCTAAAACAGAGACTCTCAAAGCGGGTGATTTCCTCTCAGGGGACATCGAGCAATGTCAGGAGACATTTTTGGTTGTCACAACTCAGGGAGTGGATGCTATTGGCATCTCATGAGTGGAGACCAGGATGCAGCTCAACATCCTACAACAGGATGGCCCCTGCAACAGAGAATCATCCTGCCCCCAATCTTAAGAAGCCCAAAGTGCTAAAAATACAGTCACGGTCATTGTCTTCGATATGACAATGTCCATGTAGCTCTCTCTGTATTCACTAGCTGGGAACCACCAAAGTGACCAACAACAGGGGACTAGTTACAAAAATAAATGAAGAAAGAAAGTGAAGTCGCTCAGTCGTGTCTGACTTTTTGCGACCCCATAGACTGTAACCTGCTGGAAGGTCCACTGGATCTTCCAGGCAAGTATACTGGAGAGTGTTGTCATGTCCTTCTCTAGGGGATCTTTCCGACCCAGGGATCGAACTCACATCTTCTGCGTTGCAGGCAGACTCTTCCGTCTGAGCCACCCAGGGAAGCCCCAATAATAAATGAAGCATCAGCAACCCAGTGAAATGCTGGGAGATTTTTAAAAGAAAAAGTGATGTCTACCTACTGGGATCAAAAGATCTACAAGATAGAGAATAATGTGGGGGGGAAAAAAAGCAAGATGCATAATGGTGTGAAGACGATCTCTCATATTTTTTAGAAGAGAAGGTATAAATAGATGCATTTATTCTGTTTTACGCATCAGGTTTCTTTTTTTCTGGAAGGAATCTTCTAAAACTGTAAAGTGGTTACCTTGGTGGGGAAAGGATGCTGGGAGAAGAGGACAGCTCTAACTTTCCATCTTGTATCACTCTGTAACTTTGCACTCTATATCCTTCTACTAATATTGCATTTTCTGTTTAAATGTCAAAACAGGAAAAATTATCCCTTGGGGTTATCCAGACATGGAGCTTAAGGCCCTTTTTTGTTTTCTTGTAAGTATCGATCTACACGTGTCTTACAAGGCTAACAATGGTACATTAGAAAAAATAATTACATAGGTGCTAGGTAATGAAACAAGGTGAAATGATCTTAAGCGGGCTGCTATAGAAAAAATTAAATGCTTCCCTCAAAGATGTCCACATCCTAGTCCCCAGAACCTGAGAATAAGCTACCTTACATGGCAAAGGGAATTTTGCAGATGTGTTAAATTAAGAATTTTCTTTTTTTGGCAACACTGCACAGCATGTGGGGTCTTAGTTTTCTGACTCCGAGTCAAACCCATGCCCCCTTGCATTGAAAGCACAGAGTCTTAACCACTGGACCACTAGTGAAAATAAAGTGAAGTCACTCAGTCGTGTCCGACTCTTTGCAACCCCATGGACTGTAGCCTACCATGCTTCTCCGTCCATGAGATTTTCCAGTCAAGAGTACTGGAGTGGGTTGCCATTTCCTTCTCCAGAGGATCTTTCTAACCCAGGGATCGAACCTGGGTCTCCTGCATTGTAGGCAGATGCTTTACCACCTGAGCCACTAGGGAAGTTCTCAATTAAGGATTTTTGAAATGAGAAGATTATCTGGGATTATCCCATGGGTTCAATGTAATCACAACGGTCCCTGTAAGAGGGAGGCAGGGAAGTCAGAGTCAGAGAAGGAAATGTAATGACGGAAGAGGAGAGAGGATGGAGGGAAAGGAGGGAGATACAGGGGGAGTGAGAAAGCCAGATTTGAAGATGCTGCGCTGCTGGTCTCAAAGAGTGAGGAAGGGCCCATGGGCCAAGTAGTGCAGGCAGCCTCCAGATCCTGGAAAAGGCAAGAAAATGAGTTCTCCCCAGAGCCTCCAAAAGGAACACAGCCCCGCTGAGGCATTGATTTTATCCCCGTGAGACTGATTTCCAGCTTCTGACTCCAGAACTGTAAAATAAAACACTTGTGGGGGGGGGGGGGGGAGGTAATTATTTGTTTTGTTTGCATTTTACACTTGTGTTGTTTGAAGCCAAGACTTTTGAGATCATTTGTTATGGTAGCAATAGAAACTAATAAGTGTGCCAAAGCATTTATATTATTTTCCCACAAAAGGTGTTTTTTCTTTTCTTTTTTTGCTAAATACTTTATTTGATCCGTAATGAACTCTGGGCACGGCCAGTACTCCACACTGTGTACGTGGGAACCGAGGCACAGAATTAAGAAATGACTGTCGCCAGTGATCAGGCAGCTACTTGGGGTCACCACAGTCAGCACTTGTACTCAGGTCTGCTCTTCCATTCCGCCTCCTGATACATACGCTGGCACAGACAAAAGAAGGCTGTACGCAGAGCAGATTCTGCAGCCAGACTGCCGGATTCAAATGCTGGCTTGGCCTCTTACTGGCTGTGTGATCTTGAGCAAGTTAATTAACCTCTCTGTGCCTCTATTATCTCATTCCCAAGTGAGGATCATACCAATATTGACTTCAGAAGGCCATTTTACTAATAAAATCAATTCATTTGTGTTAAGTACCTAGCACTAGAATGACTTCAAAACAAGTGAATATCCTCAGTATCATTAATCTCAGGTTAACGTAGAGTTTGGCATGATGTTTTTTTCCCATGACAGGTACTCAGTAAACAGGCGTTGAGGGGAATGCTCTTGCTATAGGCACAGGGTTTTCAGGAGCAGTATGCACCCCCAAAACTCCCTTTTAAGGATGTTTATTTTCCCTAGTCTTTACAACGCCCATCCCCAGCCTCTGCCACCTCCCCGAGGCCTACCATTAAAGGCTGTTCCTCAGCCCCAGGCACTCTCCCTTCCCGCTTCTCACACTTTCCTGGAGTCCTTTGCCTGTGAACCTCAGTATCTGCCCAGCAATGTACTATCGTCCCTCCCACTAGAGAACCCTTTTACTTTCAGGAACCCTTTACCTACCCTCAGTCCTTGTGGTTTCTGATGACATTAACTCCACTCCCTAGCCCCAGGCCCAGGCTGGCCAATCAGCTTAAAGCACTCCTGCCTCCAGCAAAAGTGATTGGTTCAGGGATTGTCACATGACCAAACTGATCCAATAAGATTCAATCCTGAGACTTGTAACTATTGGGAGGAAGGTTTCTTTTTCCTCCAACCTGGGAGAAGATAAACCTTTGACTGGGTAGGCATACAGAATCTTGGGAATGTCAGCTCCAGGAGAGCCAGGATTTGGGTGTGTTTTCTTCTCCAATATATGCTCAGCACCTAGAACATCCAGCCCATTGCACGTATGCAACTGCCAGTGCAATTAATAATACTGAATAAAGATTGAATAAGTCTTCTTATTCTGAGAATGAAGCCATCTTGGGACTGAGAGATCAGTTCCAAGGGATAGGTTTGAGCACCTGGATATAACCATACCTGAAAACCTAACTCTGGACATTTTAGACACATTGCTAAATAAACGGCCAGATCGACTCCCATGTATGCCTATAGAGACATTTGTACAAGGACCTTGCAGCATCATTTATAATAGCAAAAGGAAAAAACACCAAAAAAATCCACCTAAATATCTATCAATTAGGTACTAGCTAAATAAATTATGGTTAATCCACACAATGAAATGCCACACGATAGTTATAAAGAAAGAGGCAACTCCCTATGAACTTGTAGGAAGAGTCTGAAAGATATAAGTTTAAGGTTTAATACAAGCACAGAACTACGTGTAAGCAACTGTAGAGAAAGGTGAGGAGAAAGGGGAGTGGATTGTGAAGTCTAAAGTCAGCTCCATGGCAACAATCCTTGTCTTGCTGCCTAGCTCTGCACCTACAACAGAGCCCGGCACATGGGATGTTCTCTATAACTTGCTGAATGAATGAATAAACAAACAAGATTCTGCTCCTATATGCTGGAAAAGTCTCAGAAAGGATACACAAAACATCTGATGATACCAGTTGCCTCTGGGAAGGAGATCGGAAAGGCTAGGGGGACGGATGGGAGGGAAGGAAACCTCATTTTCAACTTAAACCTTTTGAATTTTGAACCATGTACATGCACATCTGTTCTAAAAAGTTAATAAATAACAAGACAAAATGTCATCTATTCGTAGAAGGAAAGATCTCTTGTCTCTCTCTGGAAATCCACGTCCCCTAGGAAATGGGGTTGTTAACCATGCTTGGTCTCTGCTCTGCATTCTTGGATGGGGTG
This sequence comes from Bubalus kerabau, assembly GCF_029407905.1. Taxonomy (NCBI): domain Eukaryota; kingdom Metazoa; phylum Chordata; class Mammalia; order Artiodactyla; family Bovidae; genus Bubalus; species Bubalus kerabau. Next base: position 54,694,995 of record NC_073639.1, read on the forward strand.
CAGGGGCAGTAAAGGCAAATCAAAGTCATGAGATGGCTGTTCAGGGACCAACAATGGCTACTGAATCACTGGGAGACTCTGGGAATCCCACTGCCCTCGCTGGGTCTCAGTTTCCTCACCTGTTAAATGGGAGAGTTGGGCAGTGATCTCAAACTCTGTCCTGAAAATCTAGCATCCCCCCAGGAGAGCATGGCAGACAGAGCAGCAGCAGCCTGAGCATCCTCCCTGGAGCCATTAGCACGCATCTCCCTGGGAGGTGGCATGCACTGGGTCTCCACGTGGGAGCATTTGTCTTGGCCTGAATTGGGGCATCACAGGACAGCTGCCGGGAGCTACTCGGAGGCTAAATTATTTTACTCGACATATTACCTCGCCTCCTTCTCTGGTTATTTATGCTCTGGATTTGGCCCTATCAATGCTTCATTATGGAGACTGACACTCGTGGTAATTATGTGTTTCCTTGACCAGATTAGTCATTTGTGGCATCTTCCTGGTTTTTTTTCATTCCTGATCCTTTATCAAGGACAACAGAGCATCTGCTAGTGATGCTCCAGCAAGAGCCAGCACATAATGGGTACAAAAGACCAACCGAGGTAACTCTAGTTTTCTCACTTAATTTTCATGAGTTGGAGATACTGTTCTGGAATATAATGCATATTCAACAGGTTGAAATAAATACCAATTTTGACTACCAAAGCTCAAAAACTTGGCTGGAATATTATAAGGAGGTTTCGCTGTTGGAATAGCACCTATGTTAAGAAAACCTAATATATATGAATCCAAAATCACAAAGCAGAACAATTTGGTGACTCCACATTTTACAAAAGCATTTGTCAAAAAGGTCTCTAATTGGCAAGTTCCCTGAGACTTCTAAAAGGGGGAACTCATGGTGAAGCTAATCAAATTGGAATTGCACACAGTTGTTTGAGAACATAGTTGCTGCCTAAAGCGGGAACTATTAATAGTGCCGGGGGCTCCCCTGGACTTGGGGTTTTTCCATGAGTGAATAGATACCTTTTTTTCCTGCACCCAGCTCTCTGAGACACTCAGACTATACCAGCTCAATGCCCACTACCACACAATCAATACTTGTAGGACCAGCCTAGCAAAAAAGCCACAGTGCGGTGGTCATCTAAGAATAGGGCATAGGGTTCAGAGAGGTCAAGGGACTTAGTTAAGGTCACACCACCCTAAAACAGCTGCTCCGCAATCTCTGATTGCCACCGGTGGACCCCTAAACAATACACTTCCATACTCTGCAAACCAAATCACCCAAATCGCATTCCCTGCATAGGGAGAGGGCTGTGAAGGTTGAGGTCAGTGGGTATGGGGTAACGGGAGTAGCAGACAACACGGGTACTTTGGGGAGCTTACAGCCCAGAGAGGCCAGCCGATGTGCACAAGGAAAGGACACCAGTGCCTACATGAGAGGCTGTTAGAGGCTGTGTGTCACAGCTATGGAAGAGGTGGTGGGTGTTATAGGAATTCAGAAAAAGATGACAACATCTTTGGTCTTGAAAAGACCAGGGCAGGGGTCAGGTGAGTAGAGCTTCCTAACCACGAAGGACAGGACAGATCTAGATGGGCTGGGAGTGAGAGAGAGAGAGAAGGCAGACGGCACCGAGAATGCTCAGGGAGGGGGCAATGAGCTGACCCCTGATCAGTTTAAGTGGAAGGAAGGATGTAGCAAGGGGTGGTAAGAAATAAGGCTCAAGTGGGGACCTCCCCAATGGTCTAGTGGCTAAGACTCTGTGATACCAATGCAGAGGGGCCCAAGTTCAATCCCTGGTCAGGGAACGAGATCCCACACACAGCAACTTCGAGTTTGCATGCCTCAACTAAAAGACCCCACATGCTGCAATGAAGATCAAAGATACTCTGTGTGGCAACTAAGACCCAGGGCAGCCAAATAAATATTTTTTAAAAATAATAGTAAAATAACAAGAAGCCTTTTTAAAAAGGCTCAGAGGCAAAGAGGTTAAACCAAGGACGGCAAATATGTAGCACACATACAGCACCTCCCATGTCCAGGACAGACATCAGTAGCAACTGCACCGTTCTCTCTCACTGAGTTTCAGAATCCTTCTTAACATAGGCTCCAGGGAGCCATTACTCTGAACAGTTTGAGATGGAGTCTCTTTGCCATTATCCCCTAATTAAAGAGAGGAAAATCAGTTCAGTTCAGTTGCTCAGTCATGTCCGACTCTTTGCGACCCCATGGACTGCAGCACACCAGCCTTCCTTGTCCATCAGCACTCCTGGAGCATGCTCAAACTCATGTCCATTGAGTTGGTGATACCATACAACCATCTCATCCTCTGTCATCCCCTTCTCCTCCTGCCTTCAATCTTTCCCAGCATCAGAATCTTTTCCAATGAGCCAGTTCTTCGCAACAGGTAGCCAAAGTATTGGAGCTTCAGCTTCAGCATCAGTCCTTCCAATGAATATTTAGGACTGATTTCCTTTAGGATTGACTGGTTTGATCTCCTTGCAGTCCAAGGGACTCTCAAGAGTCTTCTCCAACACCACAGTTTGAAAGCATCAATTCTTCAGTGTTCAGTTTTCTCTGTGGTCAAACTCACATCCATACGTGACTACATAGCTTTGACTAGACAGACCTTTGTCGACAAAGTAACATCTCTGCACTGAATAGAGCAGTCCTCAGAGCCGCAGCATGCTGGCATAAGGAAAGAGGTCGCCGTTACCACCATTACCCCTACCATAGTTTGGCCTCATGCCAAACTACAGGGAGGGGATACAGCCCCACCCATCAACAGAAAATTGGATTAAAAATTTACAGAGCACATTAAAAATGTACCCGCCCATCAGAACTTAAGACCCAGATTCCCCCACAGCCAGTCCCTACCGTTAGGATACTTCCACAAGCCTCTTATCCTTATCCATCAAAAGGCACACAGAATGAAAACCACCATCACAGAAAACTAACCAAACTGATCACATGGATCACAGCCTTGTCTAACTCAATGAAACTATGAGCCATGCCACCCAAGACAGATGGGTCACGGTGGAGAGTTCTGACAAAATGTGATCCACTGAGGAAGGGAATGGCAAGCCATTTCAGTCTTCTTGCCTTGAGATCCCTGTGAACAGTATGAAAAGAGAGGAAAATACAGGCACCTTATAAAGAGGACCTACTGTGCTGCCAAATACAAGGCTATATTATTACTCACCATCATCCTGCTAATAGCATACCTAGGTAAGAATATTAAGGCTCATCTCCCAATTCATCCCACTCTTCCCTTTTCCCCACTACATGTGGCCAAGTCCACATGCCCATCCTCTAGTCTGCATCTCTATTCCTGATAGCTATTGGGAGGCTGCTGCATAGCACAGGGAGCTCAGCTTGGTGCTCTGTGATGACCTAGCTAGGTAGGATGGGGAGGTGGAAGGGAAGTCCATGGCAGCTATATGTATACATATAGCTGATTCACTTTGTTATACAGCAGAAACTAATGCAACATTGTAAAGCAATTATACTCCAATAAAAATAAGTAAATAAAAAATTTAAAGCAAATATATATGTATATATACATATACTATATATGTACTTATATATGTATATATAAGGTTCAGGGATCTTAAGTTCAAACACAGAAGACAAAACAAAAAAGAAACTGATTTGAAGCCACAGAGTGTTATTTCAAAGCCTAGTTTCTTTCCCCACACCGTGGGACCTCATTCTCTTTTCCTTCAAGTCAGAATTTTATGTCTGTGTGGAAACATTTCAACACCTATTCTAGCAGCCAACCTGTATCCCAAGACCCCACACCTCCAAAGCAAAACAAAGGTGCCTCCCCCTTCCTACCCACTCCAAATTCCTAGCCTCGCTCCCACTCACTTCAAACACCTCCTTTTTCCCTCGATGCTCGCCTCCAAGGTGCAGGGGTGAGCCTCCCAATTAGGGGTGTGTGTCCGCATCCAGGAACTGCTGGGAGCACCCCGCTGGGGCACTTTCTCTCTCCCTCTCCACCCCCAAGGCCAATTCGCCTCGGGTTCCTTTTGGCAATCATTCTCTGGTGTTCCCTTACAGAGAACTTCACGAAGTGTGCTAATTGAATTGTTGTCATGGAAATCACTTTCATTTGCTCTGAAAGGACTGAACTATTCGGGCCCCCCTGATTTCTCACTCCTGCCTTTGACAATAACCAGCTCCCTCCCACCCCTCTGCTCTCAACTGCCTGCTCTTCCTTCCTTGAGCAGTCTTACTCCAAATCTGGAGTCAGGGAAAATAAGTTTTGTGCTTGCTTTTCCAATCCTTGCTGTAGTATTCCATGCACTGTTCACTGAAGAGTTTACTCTCAGGAATTCCCTGGTGGTTCAGTGGTAAAGAATTCACCTGCAAGGGAAGGAGACATGGTTCAATCCCTGATGCAGGAAGATCCCACATACAGCGGAGCAACTAAGACCCTGCACCATGGCTATTGAGCCTGTGCTCTAGAGCCTGGGAGCTGCAGCTACTGAGCCCACATGCTGCAACTACTGAGCCCGCATGCCTAGAGCCCATGCCCCTCAACGAGAGAAGTCACGGCAATGAGAAGCCCGCACACAACTAGAGAGTAGATCCCCTCCAGAAACCTCACTCCCAACCCCAACCCCTAGCTCTCCGCAACAAGAGAAAAGCCCACACAACAGCGAAGGAACAGCACAGCAGGCAGGGTAGGGGAGAAGTCTACTTTCTGCCTTCTGGGTCAGAGGCACCACTCATTTCCTGACTCTCTTGTGTGTGGGAGGGGTCATGGGACACTTCCGACCAATGAGATCAGGGAAGTTCCTGCTGGCTGCAGCATCCAAGTGCAGATGCAAGACTCTCCTTCTGCCAGGGCATCCAGGAGCCCTTAAGGGCTGGGTCCCTGAGTGAGGATGACACAGAGCCAAGCCTCCAGCCAGCCTGGGATAAACACACAGATTGGGCAAGGAATAAAGGTTATTTTAGGCCACTGAAATTTTGAGCTGACTTCTTACCTCAGCTGATTTGCCCTCCATCTGAAAAGATAAAGACAATGTTTAGCCTCTTTAGACTAAAGCTAGTTTCTCGGAAAGCACTGGCCCCAGTCATCATTCTGAACACAGTCCTGTGTTTTAGGAGGATCTTAAGCTTCTGGGGACTTCATTCTCAGCTCTGTCACTATGAGCTAACTGATAAAGGGCAGGTCACTTAACCTCTCCATGCCTCAGTTTTTGCATCTGTAAAATGGGATGAAAGTAATACCTACCTCTAAGAGGATGGTTAAATTAGTTAATCTAATCTTAATGAAGATTAGATTAGCAACTGCCAAATTAATAAAAATTAGTTATTAATATAATCACTGGTACTTTTCTCATTATCATCAAGGCATGCACTCTCTGAATCTCCTTTAATGCTGGATTTTAATTTATAATAAATCATTCTGCTTTGGGGTTTCCCAAGACCACCCATACATTTAGTGATTCACTAGAAGCACTCGTGGAGCTCAGTATTCAGTTGTCCTTATGGCTAAGGTTTGTTGCATAACCTGATCAGCAAGAGGAAAAGTCACAGGTTGAGTGTATAGAAATCTTATGCACAGGCTATCTTATACTGACTCCCTCCCCACACAGTCACACAGACCTCACTCTTCTCTAAGCCACAAAAACACAGCAACATGCATGTGCCGTTCTGCCCAGGGAAGTCCATTCGAGTCTCAGTGCCCACAGTTTATACTGGGAGCTGGTGATGTAGGCACCCTCTGCTTAGCATGTGTCCACCTTCCAGACTCTCAGAAGGAAAGCAGGTGTTCAACGTAAACCACAAGGTTCGTATAGTCTGGGAACAGTGAACCACACTTAGAGAACAGTTCAAGTGCCAAGTTCCCAGATTGTTGGCCAGCCAACCGTCAAGTAGACCTTTCTAAGGATACCAGCCTCGCATTATGTTAGCCCTTTCCTGCACACATCCATACCCTCCAAGCAGCCACACCACCTGGAGGGGACCTAACTGGCTTTGAACGGAGGGATGGAACCACACGGTCATAGACAAAAACACTGGAGGTGAGCAGGGCGCGGGATCAGCTAGGCCAGCCTGTGCCCTCCAATCCAGGGATGGCGGAGGAATGGCTGCCCAATGAATAGTCCCAGCACCAACAAGCCCCAGCTCTACCCAGTGTGGCACTCCTTCCTGATGAGCAAGACAGGATGCAGAGGTCGGCTGTGCAGAAGTGGGCCACCTGATCATCCATGCCTGGGTGACATCCAACCAGGGCGGAGCTGTTGCTTCCTACAAGGTCTGCAGAGACTTCTTCTGCTATACTTTCCAAGATTTACCACCTTGAGTAACAAAATCTTCCTCCTTACACCCAAAATAATTCTTTCCTCTGTTAATTCCATTCTCTCTCATGTAGTCCTCTGTGAACAGCAAGAATCAGTGTTTAATATCTTGCCCTAAAAAATGAAATGTGAACATTTGACAAGAGTGATAACATAGTCTACTGGCTCTCTACAGTCTGAATTAAATAACCCAATCACACATGCCCTCTCCATCCTAAAAAAAGAATCTCAGGACTTCCCTGGTAGTTCAGTGATCAGGGCTCCATGCTTTCACGGCCGAGGGTTCAGGTTCAATGCCTGGTCGGGGAACTAAGATCCTATAAGCCCCATGGTACAGTCCCCAAAAAAAAGACTTGCCAAAAAAAAAAAAATTCAATGCTCAAGTGTGGCACTCATTAGCCAGTCTTGACTAGTGCATATAAAGTTAAAACATAACTGCCTACATACCCATTAAATAAAGAATGGTTAAGTCATAGTACTCCACATCTTTTTTTAATGATGAAATTCACATTTATTGTCATGGAAAGATGTCTTTGACTGACAGGTTTTCTGACATTAAAAACCAATATGAATTACCTGCCCTCATTTAAAAACAAAGAGAATCCATGTAAAAATCTGGATTTCTCGATTCTCTACAAGGGGGTCGGCAAACTCTATAAAGGGCCAGATAGGAAATATTTTAGAATTTACAGGCCCGATGGTCTCTGCTGCAGTTACTCAAGTCTGTCACTGCAGTGTGGCAGTGTGAAAGCAACTGGGGACAATAGATAAACAAGCAGGCACGGCTCTGTCCCAGTAAAACCTTATCTATCAACAGGGGCAGCAGGCTGGGTTTGACCCACAGGCTGCGGTTTGCCATCTCCTGCTCTAGAAGCCAGAGACGGGCCCCTTCTCAAATCTTCCATCCCAGACCTATTGTAAGAGCAAGGGCCACAGTCTCGCATTCCTGGACGGCTGGATGGGGAATGCAGCTGGGAGAAGCAGATCATGAGGAGCAGGGGTGACTGGGGTGAAGTGAAGAGGTCCAGATGACTCCCATCAGAGAATGCTGGCCCTATGTGGACAAATCTGATGCTTCTAGAGATGCAGAAATCCCCATTTTTATTATGAAATCTCTGTTTTTAAATCACAGCCTCTATGAATTTCCCTAGAGGTACAGGGGAAAGTCCTCACGTGAGTTTCTTCCTGAGCCCTTCTCCTTTTCTTATAAGGACATCAATCATACTGTGTTAGTGCCCTAAGGATCATATGACTATCTGCAAAATAAGGTCACATTAGCAAGTACTTGGATACATCTTTTTGGGGGGACACAATTCAACCCATGGCACCCACACATCCAGCTCAAGGTGTTCCAATTTGCAACCCTTACCTTAAAATCTAATGCAGTGGGACTTCCCTGGCAGTCCAGTGGTTAGGACCCTGCACTTACTGCAGGGCACATGGATACCATCCCTGGACAGGGAAGTCATATCCTACATGCTACACAGCATGGCCAAAAAAAATAAATCTAATGCATTAAGCAGATGTGATGAGAGACAACTTTATTAGAACCCAAAACCCTGCCCAAATGGGATTTTCAGGAGGAGCTGAACTCCTCTGCCTGCCTTTCACCAGTCCAACCCTTTGGCCAGTCCCCTTTCCAGATTAAAACATCACACACGCACCTTCTGGAAAGCAAGCCAACTTCCCCGCACCCTGACAGTCGTCACCACACCAGCTGTCAGGGGAGATGCCAATGCTTCTGTTTATTTGACTGACAGCTACATTGGAGTCAGGTCAAAGCCAAGGGCAAAGCAAGCATTGCTTAACAGACAGGCAGCCCCCAAAGGCATGAGGGACTCACACCCATACAAACAGTCTCTCAAGGTTTCCCCACTGAGAAAAACATCTCATTCCCAACCCCTGCCCAGCCATTCAGCCTTGACTAACACTCCAAACAGCCTTGAGATGCCCGGAATCAAGCACAGCCCAGGGCCAGCTCATCAGAGATCCATCTAATGATGGTTAGAACGCAGTCAGCAATGGATAGTTCATTTCACCTGATGGCTTTATTGTAATTAACCAAATGCCCACAATGACTCTGTGTAATTCTGGCCACTGTGATCAGACCCACAGTCTGAGCTAAACAGCTGAAAAATGCTCAGAGAACACACCTCGGTGGTGACAGGTGCTGCCGCCAGCTGGAGCCGCTGACCCCAACAAGGTCGGAAGAGAGGCCAGGGTAGTCACAGTTCTAAGAATGCAGTTTATTCTATTTTCCTTTATCTTTTATTCAAACATCCAACAGATGCAAACTATGTATTCAAATAAAAGAATGAATGAATAACAGTCACGCTGGCATGGACTTCTTACCTCATTTCAAACACATTAATGACCAGAGTCAAGATCCCGTGGACACTGAAAGGCTATCTTTCAATTTCCATTAGTATTTACCTTTTAAAGATTGACTTTGGGCTTCTCCAATAGCTCAGCAGGTAAAGAATCCTCCTGCCAATGCAGGAGATGGGTTCGATCCTTAGGTGGGGAAGATCCCTTGGAGAAGGAAATGGCACCCAGTACAGCATTCTTGCCTAAAAAATCTCCTGGACAGAGGAGCCTAGCAGGCTACAGTTCAAGGGGTTGCAAAGAGTTGGGTGTGACTGAGTGACTCAACACACACACACAAACGAAGACTGAGGAGCCAAATATTTCTGAGGATGGAAAAAACAAAGCTACAATAAATCCCCAAAGCTAGGAATACAAGACATAGTTAATTTACCGATCAGATTTATAATAGCTATTTGGCCAGTGAACTTCCAGATGTTCAAGCTGGTTTTAGAAAAGGCAGAGGAACTAGAGATCAAATTACCAACATCCGCCAGATCATCGAAAAAGCAAGAGAGTTCCAGAAGAACATTCTGCTTTATTGACTATGCCAAAGCCTTTGACTGTGTGGATCACAATAAACTGTGGAAAACTCTTCAAGAGATGGGAATACTAAACCACCTGACCTGCCTCTTGAGAAGCCTGTATGCAGGTCAGGAAGCAACAGTTAGAACTGGACATGGAACAACAGACTGGTTCCAAATAGGAAAAGGAGTACGTCAAGGCTGTATACTGTCACCCTGCTTATTTAACTTATATGCAGAGTACATCATGAGAAACACTGGACTGGAAGAAACCCAAGCTGGAATCAAGATTGCCAGGAGAAATATCAATAACCTCAGATATGCAGATGACACCACCCTTATGGCAGAAAGTGAAGAACTAAAGAGCCTTTTGATGAAAGTGAAAGAGGAGACTGAAAAAGTTGGCTTAAAGCTCAATATTCAGAAAACTAAGATCATGGTATCTGGTCCCATCATTTCATGGGAAATAATGGGGAAACAGTGGAAACAGTGGCTGACTTTATTTTTCTGGGCTCCAAAATCACTGCAGATGATGATTGCAGCCATGAAATTAAAAGACGCTTACTCCTTGGAAGAAAGTTATGACCAACCTAGACAGCATATTAAAAAGCAGAGACAGTACTTTGTCAACAAAGGTCCATCTAGTCAAGGCTATGGTTTTTCCAGTGGTCATGGATGGATGTGAGAATTGGACTATAAAGAAAGCTGAGCACAGAAGAATTGATGCTTTTGAATTGTGGTGTTGGAGAAGACTCTTGAGAGTCCCTTGGACTACAAGGAGGTCCAACCAGTCCATCCTAAAGGAGATCAGTCTTGGGTGTTCATTGGAAGGACTGATGTTGAAGCTGAAACTCCAATACTTTGGCCACCTCATGCAAAAAATTGACTCATTGGAAAAGACCCTGATGCTGGAACTGGAAAGATTGAGGGTAGGAGGAGAAGGGGATGACAGAGGATGAGATGGCTGGATGGCATCACCGACTCAATGGACATGGGTTTGGGCGGACTCCGGGACTTGGTGATGGACAGGGAGGCCTGGTGTGCTGCAGTTCATGGGGTCGCAAAGAGTCGGACACGACTGAGCGACTGAACTGAACTGACAATTCCTACTCATCCTTTAAAATCCACTTCATGGTTACCTTTCATCTGGGAATCTTTACCCAACTTCTCCAGGCAAAGAAAGTCTCTTTAATAATCAAGGTATTCCTCCAATCCAAAGTCTTATCACGTCACTCTTATTTATTTCTTTCATTTTGTCTGGAAAGCATGTCCCTGAGAAGAGCAAGTAATTCAGTTTCTTTATCTTTGACTACCTTAGCCATTATCATCAGGCTTAGCACATAATGGGATCTGCCAAACATTTCCTGGAAGGATGAGCCTAGACAACATTAGTCCCCGAGGGACATATAAAGATGAGGAAAATTTCAGAAGATCTCAGATGAAGGAAGCAAGACTTACATCCACAAAAAGGTTAGCAGAGTATGATTAAATAGGAAAAAGGCTAAATCCACAAACAAATCCTATGAATGCAGAGAGCCGAGTTAGCTGTGTGAGCCAGCCTGAGCTGGTGCTCCATGAGAGGGGTGAAAGCACCAGGTTAGCAAGGCCTGGGACAGGTGAATGAGAGGCATGTGAAAATATAAGTTCTAAGAGACAGCACCGCTGACTGTGTGTGTGATGCTCTGCAGGACGGCTGTGACGCGGCAACTTGTCATGAGAAACACATATTTGTTCTTCATCCCTATTCCTGGCACAGAGTTTCAAAAACTCTTGAAATTTCATAAGTGATGGAGCCAAAAAGTGAGAGTGTCGGACTTCCCTGGTGATCCAGCGGCTAAGACTCCGAGCTCCTAATGCAGGGGGTCCAGGTTCTATCACTGGTCAGGGAACTAAACGTCCCACATGCTGCAACTAACATCTGGCACAGCCAAGTAAATTTAAAACTTTTTTATTTAAAAAAAAGGTGAGAGTGTTTTGTTATCCATAACAAGCCCCTTTCAACCACATCCCAGTTTATATTAATGAGGTGATTTTTGCAAAGCCCCAAGACAGCTGCGGGGGGGACGGTTTCCAGGGAACCCACCATGTGATTAGAGGGTTGGAACTTTCAGCCTCACCTCCTGACCCCCAGGGAGGCAAGAGAGGCTGAAGGTTGTTGCATCGATCACCAATGGCTGACCTGATTTAATCTATCATTCCGACGTGACGAAGCCTCCATATAAACCCAAAAGAATGAGGTTCTGAGAGTTTCTGGGTTTGAATGCGCAGAGGTGCTGGGAGAGTCATGCACCCAGAGAGGACGTGGAAGCTCTGCGGTCCTCTCCTTCAGAACTTGCCCTGTGAATCCCTCCATCTGGCTGCTGCTGAGTTGTATCCTTTTACAATAACTAGTCATCTAGTAAGCACACTGTTTTCCTGAGTCCTGTGAGTCATGTTAGCAAATGGTTGAAGCTGAAAAGGAGGTTGTGGGAAACCCCAATTTACAGCCTGTCGGTCAGGAGGACAGGTGACAACCTGGACTTGCCCTTGGCATCTGAAGTTGAGGGCGATATTGCGAAACTGAGCCCTTGGCCTGCAGGATCTAATACTGTCTCCAGGTAGACAGTGTCCAAATTGAGGTCAATTGTAGGACACTCAGCTGGTGTTGCAGAGAACAGCTGGGTGGTGTGGGGGAAAGCATGCCCCACTCCCTACAACTGGAGTGGAAGTGCTCTGGGGGGAAGAGTGTGAGAGCAAAGATACACAGAGTTTTTCCTTTGTGACACCCTTAACGGACATCCCTGTTTCCCATCTAAGTTCTCAACCAATTAAAACAAACAAACAAAAAAGGCTGCTATAGAGCCAAGTATCAACTTTATTACTATAAAATTAATATTGGAGAATAGAGCCTATTTACAGGAAGCTGGGCTCCTCATACTGCGCCCCAGAGTTGTGCAGACTGGCTACAATTCCAGGCAGCCCTAGAGATATAAAGGTATGATGAGATACCATTCTGATCCTATCAGACCCGTAACAATTGAACAGTCTGGCAGCAAGTGACAACAAGGACACAGAGCAACCAAAACACTTCCACATTACTAGTGAGGCCTTAAAACTGTACCACCAGGGAATTCCCTGGCGGTTCAGTGGTTAGGACTCCACACTTTCACTGCCAAGGGCCCAGGTTCAAGCCCTGGTCGGGAAACTAAGGTCTTGCGAGCTGTATGGCATGGCCAAAAGAAAAAAAAAAAAAAAGCAAACAACAACAACAAAAAAAACTGTACCACCACTTTGGAAAACAGTGCAGCACCATCTGGTGAAGTTGGAAATGCAATTAACACATGACCCAACAATTCTAGACCTAGAGCATGGAGAGTTCACTGCAGCTTCCAAAAGGATACACACCGAAATATGTTCCTATCAGCCTTGGTTCATCACAGTGAAAACCAGAAAACCATCTAAATGTCTGCCTGCAGTAAAATGGATACACTGCGACACATTCTTACCATGGAATAGTATACAACCTTAGAAAAGGATGAATGCACCTCTGAAATACAACGATTGCTGGAAGAGAAATGACACAAAAGAAAACTCAGAGCCGAGTTTCACTCAAGAGTTCACAAAGAGAGGGACCAAACTAATAGGCCATTGGGGACTTCCCTGACAGTCCAGTGGTTAAGACTGTGTTCCCAAAGGTGGGGGCACAAATTCGATCCCTGGTTAGGAAATTAAGATCCCACTTGCTGTGTGGCCAAATAATAAAAGAACAATAGACCATCTGGGGAGGCGAACATCGAACAGCAAAGGAGTGAAAACCTAAAATTTAGAGAAGCATTTCTGTGTGAGGGAAGAGGGAGCAAGATTGGAGTGGGGAGCTTAAAGGAAGGCTTAAAAGCAGAGTCGACAAAATTTATTACCCAAACCTGAACCTATTCTGAGAGTGAAAAGGCATGTTATTAAGGGTTTTGCCAAAACAACAGGACAAAGCTGGGAAATCAAGACATATTGCTATCCTCTACCTGTCACCTTTTGACCATATGTGGTAGGTACCTGGGTGTTCATTGTATGCTTGGATTTCTTACATTTAATTTATAGATGATTTTGCATTTATTCAAGTCTATAAAAAAAACCCATAAGTATATTTATGTATAAACTGGCATTCAAAATGGCATATGCCAAACATTCTGTGGTAGGGAGCATCTCCCCATGAGTTTGCCAGCAGCCCTCCTGACCCTCAGCATCTGGCTGCATTTGAGCTGAGAATGACATTCAAATGCAAACAGATGAGCCACACCATTCAGAACACTCTGGAAATGGAAATACCAACATCTGTGGCAGAGATGGGTAATGACCCACCAGGCAAGGCCATGACACTAAATTAATCCTTAATGTGTCTAAGAGCTTTTTTTCTCTCATTGGGTCATTTAATAATGCGACAACTCACTTCTTTCCTCTGCCTTCAGCTCCCCCATCGCCATGGAGACGATTGTGAATCAGCTATCATAAATAAAAATAATCCAACGGCACACGCCTGCACCACATGCCACTTGGATGTGCTGCCAACTCGATTTTATTTTTTTTCATGCCCAGAACTCACGGGAGCTCAAGCAACACAGGACACCTCCAGAGGAAGAGATGCTTTTTGGTGACTGTTTAAAGACAGAAGTGGGTCCATCAGGTCCTAGGTTGCCTCTTACCAACCACACAAAGTGGGGTGGGGGGGGTTGTTTACCTAAACAGGAATCTCCCTTTGGGGGCCATGTGCGTATGCTAAGTTACTTCACTCAGGTCTGACTCTTTGCAACCCCATGGACTGTAGCCCACCAAGCTCCCCTGTCCATGGGATTCTCCAGGCAAGAATACTGGAGTGGGTTGCCATGTCCTCCTCCAGGGGATCTTTACAACCCAGGGATCAAATCCATGTCTCTTGCATTTCATGCAATGACCAGGTGGGTTCTTCACCACTGAGCCACCTGGGGAGTTCCATTCATTAATAATTCTGCTATTGAAACAAACTACTCCTGTGTCCTCGAATAATACCCCAAAGCATACAAGAACTCTGCCAAGACACCATTCTCTTTTGCCTCGCATTCAGTGTCTGCCTAAGTCTGCCCTCGCCTGGGTCCCTGCACCAGTGTGAAGGGCCGTTTACCAAATGTTTTCAGGAAGATGAAATTCCACAATTGGAAAGTTAGTCTCTTCTTAATTTTCCTGCAAACCTCCTAAAGAGAGAAAGCCTCCTTCTGGTGCTAATGAGCCTCTAACACTTGGCTGATCACCTTGTTAACAGAGAGACAGCAGGTCTCCGTCTGAGAGCCTTTGGCAAGCAACAGTCTCCAAGCTGGAATTTAAGACCATTGTTTTGTTTTTATTGTCTTCGTTTTGAAGGGTTTTGTCTATTTATGGCAAGTGATGCTGGCTTTTGTTTGTGAGAGTGGTAAGAGATTGCTTTTAAAATAAACGTATTTAGATAAAGCCAATGAATCGATTTTAAAATTACACATTACATTGAAAATAGCACAGGAATATACCAGAGGTGGCCTCAAAAAAAACTGTGAAGGGAATGCATTAAAACTAAAGTTTGGGGAACACAGCCTCCTTGGTGTACTCTCTGCTCCATTCTACCTGTTCATGGGCTGGATGTGCACATAGTAGGTTTGCAGTTCAAGTCCACTGAAAACATAAAGGGGGACCAGAGACAGCAGAAAGCAGGGGTTGGAATAAGCTGAGTGCCAATTACAGGGCAACCTCTTCCCATTCTATTCTGACCAAATTTGTAAACTTTTTTTGTTCAAAGCTGATCTGTAAGTGGCTGCAAGCCCCCTATGGTCCGGAAGAGTAGGCTCTCAACAGCACATCTTCCACCTCACTACAGACACACCTGTGGCAGACATCACCAATCAATTGTGGCATTCTCACCCATAACAGCAAGATGTATGCAAATATTTCTAACACATGAAAATGTTTTAATAAAATGTGAAGTGAGAAAAGTTGTTTTTAACTATTACGCTGTATTTTTTTATTTTTCCTGTGGGCTACCACACATCCTGTTTTGGAAATAGGGAACACAGAAACACCCAAATAAGAAAAGAAAGCTGCCTTATTCACACATCAGCCAGAGCTACACAATGACCCATCCAATCCTGCAAGTTTAGAAGGTAATTTGGAAACTAATAAATTGGCTTTTTTAAAATTATCATAATCATTATTGCTCAAGATTCAGTAAAATAAAAATCATCAACCAAAAAAAAAAAAAAAACCCTCAGATACTGTTTGTGGCATGTCGACAGATAATCTATCTAAAAATTAATTTGGCAACATGAATTGAAAGACTGAAAACTAATCACACCCTTAACCCAGGAATTGTATTCCTAAGATTCTATAAGAAATAATTCCAAAAAAAGAAAAATAATCAGAAGTACAAGAAAAATCAATTTTTTGCAATAAAGCTGTGGCAGTGAAAAATCATAACAATCTAACTGCTCAAAAATATAAGGGGTTATAATATTTTAAAGGTATGCCCTTGCATAGAAGTGGTATGCCATTTTCAAAATTAATCCCTGAAGAATATTTAAAGACCTAGGAACATGCTCAGAAGCTCATATAAAATGAAAAAAATCAAATTATAAACATTTACATTTAAGATAGTGATTTCAGGGGTATGTGTGTGTGTGTTATGTGTTTGCAAACATGTTAATATATACCATAAAAAGACTGGAAGAAAGTAAATTACTGCTAACTTTTCCCAGATGGTTTTTAATTCTTTATGTTGTTTTGTAGTCTCTAAATTTTCAATATTAGTTTGAAAATCAAGGTTGGGAAGAAGACTTCTTTCTAACCATTTTAAGGAGAACTAATAGTTTTATATCCACTGAGTTTGGTTTATATTGAGGAAGGCACTTAAGTTTGTGAATATTTTTAATTGAAAGTAAAGGGGTGGCAGTCATACAACCCAGAAATCCCACTGCTGAGCATACACCCTGAGGAAACCAGAACTGAAAGAGACACATGTACCCCAATGTTCGTTGTATCACTATTTACAATAGCTAGGACATGGAAATAACCTAGATGTCCATCAGCAGATAAATGGATAAGGAAGTTGCAGTACATAAACACAATGGAATATTACTCAGCCATAAAAAGGAATGCATTTGAGTCAGTTCTAATGAGCTGGATGAACCTAGAGCCTATTATACAGAATGAAGTAAGTCAGAAAAAGAAAGATAAATACTGTATATATTAATGCATATATATGGAATTTAGAAAGATGGTACTGATGATCCTACATTCAGGGCAGCAAAGGAGACACAGATGTAAAGAACAGACTTTTAGTCTGTGTGGGAGAAGGCGAGGGTGGGATGATTTGCGAGAATAGCACTGAAACATATACATTACCATATGTAAAATAGATGACCAGTGCAAGTTTGATGCATGAAGCAGGGCATCTAAAACCAGTGCTCTGGCACAACCCAGAGGGATAGGATGGGGAGGGAGGTGGAAGGGGGGTTCAGGGGACACATATATACCTGTGGCTGATTCATGTTAATGTAAGGCAAAAACCATCACAATATTGTAATTATCCTCTAACTAAAATAAATTAATTACTTTTTTAAAAAGTTTAAAAATGCATATTCTTATGCCAAAAAAAGAAAGTAAAGGGGTGGCAGTAGGAATTGAAAAGATACCCAGCATTTGCCAATGCCAACGTGCCTCAGCCTCAAATACATTCAAATTCCAGCAGGAGGCAGTGTTCCACTTTGAGTAGGGCTGACTTGCTGGATGACTGACTCATTCATGGAGCTCTCTCGGGGATCTCTCTGATGACCCTAGAGTAGCAGCAATTAGGAGTAGTTCTGAAGTACAGCCACCCTGCTGATCTTTCACCATCCCCACTCCAAAACGGCCTGAGCTTGACACTGCACCCCAGCAGTGGAAGAAGCTGGGCAAAAACTCTATAACCTTTCTCACCCAAGAACCAAGGGTACATGCTAGAAAGACACTACCTGGGATCAGAGAAAGAGTGTTCCCATCCATCCATCCCTATCCATTCCACAAAGACTTACTGGCACCAACTGGGTGCCAGGTCCTAAAACCATAGCAATGAACAAGATGGGCATAGCTCCATCCCACCTCCACCAAGAGCACAGTCACACAGTGGAAAGACCACTGAACAAGAAATAATGATAGACTATTTGCCATCAGACCCTGTGGTGGGAGAGCCTAGTCAATGTAACGTTCAGCAGAAAACTGAAGGACGACCAGGAGTGGCCAGACTGGGGACGAGGTGGGGGAGACTCTAGACAAGATGAAGGACGATGTACAGAGGGCATTGGAAGAGTGAAAGTGTACATGGAGTGTGGTTCCCAGGTAGACAGGCAAGGACAAGCTCCCAAGGGCACTGAGAAACTTCTAAGGAAGAAGTGACCTCTGCATTTGTATGAGCCACTCTGAAAGTCTATAAAGGACAGGCTGGAGTTGGGAGAAAGAGTTAGGTTTCCATCTGTAGACAGACCCTTAGCAATGCCTGCATGTTCATCTGCTTCCGTGGGGAAGACAGATCACTCTGCTTATTAGAATTGTCATCCAAAGCAAGAGTCAGTAGGCCTCAGATGAGACCTTGAATACATGCTTCAGTGCATGGACTTTGATGGCTATCTTGGCCATTCCAAGGCCTTTTTATATATATCCTCAGTTGAGTTCCAGATCACTGAGACTGACAAAATCCCTTATTTTGGGACTAATAAAGACTCTGGTGTGCCGGAATTCGACCAGCTGTGTTCCAATAGCCTTTCAACAATAACCAAAAAAAAAAAAACCCCAAAACCCTGGGTTTTTGTTTGTTTTTGCAGGGCTCATGGCCACCATCAATAAAAACTACATTTCCCAGATGTCTTTGCAGCTGAGTGAAGTCATATAACTAATGCTCCCTCTCACATCCTTTCCACCCATCCTTTTGGTTCTGGCCATCATTGCACCCACAGGATCTGCACACCAAAGTCTCTGCAGAGATACTTCCCAGCTATTCTGCTTGTGTAAATAATTCAAATACAAGGAAACGAACAAGTGGAGAGTGCTCCACCATGACTGTGGGGTACTGCAGCCTGTGGGTGAATACTTCCCTCTACCCGGTCTTGGGCAAACCACCACAAGGCGTTCTTCCCAGTGCTCCTGGACTGAACCCCAGGTGCCCACGGCAGTAACCAGCTCAATACACAGCCTTGAGTTGGTTTTCTCTCCTTTCCTGCTTCCTCTCCCGTTAGCCCATTGCCACTTCCTTTGGATCCAGTCGCAAAATAATGATAGACTATTTGCCATGAGACCCTGTGGTGGGAGAGCCTAGTCAATGTAACATGATGAACACAAGCGCTTATCAGGTTCTGCGGGCAGGACAGGGTGAGAGAAGTAGGTGAGAGAAGTCTGGAAGTAGGACATTAGGGAGGCTTTGCAAGCAACTTCTTTTTTTCAACATTTACTTTATTTGGCTGTGCTGGGTCTTGGTTGCGACAAGCAGGATCTTTAGTTGTGGCACGCAGTTTCTTTAGTTTTGGCATGCGAACTCTCAGTTGCAGCATGTGGGATCTAGTTCCCTGACAGATATTGAACCCAGGCCCCCTGCATTGGGAGCTCGGAGTCTTAGCCACTTGACACCAGGGAAGTCCTGCAGGCGGCTTCTTTAAAAGTCAATTTAAGGGACTTCCCTGGTGGTACAGTGGATAAGAATCTGCCTGCTGATGCAGGGGACACGGGTTCAATCCCTGGTCCAGGAAGATTCCACATGCTGCGGAGCAACTAAGCCTGTGTGCCACAACTACGGAGTCCACACGCCTAGAACATGTGCTCTGCAATGAAGAGAAGCCCAGGCTCACTACAACTAAAGAAAGCCCAAGCAAAGCAAGGAAGACCTAGGGCAGTCATAAATAAATAAATAAAGTGCCTTTTTAAAAAAGCAACTTAAGAAGCAAGGGCATGTACTTTTTTGCCCTTGAACATTTCCTGCTCTAAGGACCCTGGAAGGGATGGCTGGGGCTCCATCTTACACCAGGAAGAGGGAGCCACCCCTTAGGAATGGCAGTGAGCCGGAAGGAGGTTGAACCCTGAGGGTCTGGCAGTGGAGCTGCTGTACAAGATCTGGATGGTTATTTATGCCTTTTTAGATGATGATAGAGAAATACACCTCTATCTTCCTTAAGCTATTATTTAAGGCCTCAGTTATCAGCAGCGAACCTATACTATACGTAACACACACAACCTAAGTGATCAGTCACATCCCATGCCACATCCTACAGGAGATTTAAAGTGAGAGCACGAACTCCAGACACTCAGATCTCTCATTTTATTTCAACAAGGAGAAAGTTCTAATTCATCTTTGGGTCAGAACACAGTGTATCCTCTTCCAAGCTCCCCTGACAAGTGACTGTGCTGGAAATCCTCAGGACACAGGTAAAGAGCTAATTACCAGACTCTAGGCCCAACGAGGCTCCGAACATCTCTCTCATCTGCAAGAAAAATGTCATTTAAACGGCGTCCCTGCCAGGGAACCAGAAAGGCTGCCTGCCTCACTCCACACATGTCCCACATTTGTCACCCTTCCTTCTGCAGCCAAGAAATCATTATTTTCCCTGGTGCCACTGGAGAGAGGTGAAGCAGCAAGGATCCTCCAAGTTACCGTGAGGTCCCCTGGCCCCTGCATCAGCTTCCAAGATTACCAATGCTCAGGTGATGAAGCCGAAGCCGGGGAACTGGCCCAGATGTGCTCAGAGAACTGCAAGGTAACTGTAGATATAATCAGAGGTCGATCTTACAGCCCAGGATCCTGCAGAAGAGGTCTTGCTTAAGGGCTGTTATTATTAAGACAGAGGAAAACAACAGCTCTGGCAAAGCACCAAATTAATTATATCAGCTGGTGAAATGTATTCCAACTTGCTAGTTAATAAGGTAGAGAGGTTCTTTCGAACCATCTGTAAAGGCAAAAACCAACAGCATGGGATGATTGCCAGGAAAACAAAATGAGGTGCCTGGAGGTACAGAAATGGATGCTGGTTCTGGCTCCAAACTGCTGTGTGACACTCAGGAACTGCTCGCCCTCTCTGAGCTTCACAGATCTTTCCTGTTTTATAATTGTAGTTTATTGGAAAATGATTTACATGGTTCAACTTCAAAAGGTACAAGATTCTCAAGTAAATATCTCCTTCTGCTAACATTTTATAGCCATTCAAATCTTCAGAAGCAACCCATGTTATCAGTTTCTTATGAACCTTCCAGAAATATTTTTTGTATACAAAAGCACACGTATGCACACCCCCCAAACACACACACCCATATACCACGATTCTTTTTCCTTTTTCTAACATAAATAATTACATACTATATGCCATGTTCTGCATCCTGTTCTGTTTTTTCACTTAACACTATCTTCAGGTTACTATGGCCAACATTAGAGTGTTTTCATTCTTTTTTTTTATGGCTGCATATTGCCCCATTGTATGAAGGCACCAAAATGTATTTAACCAGGTCCTCTTAATGGACAGGGGAGCCTGGCCTGCTGCAGTCCACAGCATTGCAAAGAGCCAGACTGAACAACGACAAGAACAACTCTTGGTGGACATTTAGGTTACTTCCAGCCTTTTGCTACTACAGGGCTGCAGTGAACAACCTCATGTATAGGTTAATTTGCATGTGTTCAGTCTCTCCGAATATGTTCCCTGAAATGGAATGGCTGAGTCAAAAAGTGTGTGCATTTGTAATTTTGATAGGCAATGTCAAAACTGCCCTCCAGAGGAAGTGGATCAGCATTGCCATCATCAGCAGATAAAAGTTGAGTCTCAGGACTTCCCTGGTGGTCCAGTGTTTATGACTCTGTGCTCCCAATGCAGGGGGCACAGGTTCAATCCCTGGTCGGGGAACAAAGATCTCACGTGCCACATGTGGGCAAAAAATAAGGTCAAGTGTCAACTTCCCCACTGATGAAGCTGATAATGCATCCCCAAGCTCCGTCACTCCCTATTGTCTTCCCAACCATAAGTGTGAGTTTCAGTTACAGCTGATTATCATCTGCACTGTTACTTTCCTTACTGTGGGGAAACAGCCCTCTATAACCATGTGCATATCAAAAGTAAGGGCAAAAAAGACAGCTGATGTGGCAGAAAATGGCTAATTCCAGTGTCCTTTCTCACCTTTCTCCTCCTGGTAATAGAATCCCCCAAGCTTGAGCTGTGCCCAAAGCTAGATATTGCCTTCCCCATGCCCCCTGGCAGCGAACTGTACCCACATGACTTAGGTCCAGGCTCTGGGACTGAGTTGAAGTGATGTGTCCAATTCGCAGGTCACATCCTTTGAAAAGGAAATGCCCCACTGTCCACTTCCTATCTCTTTCCCCTTCCCAACATGGGATGATCCGTGGGGATAAGGCAACCTCCACCATGAGATACCACACTACGTGGGGCCAGAACAAAGAGAAAGAAAACCCCTGGATCCCAGGATGATGTCAGACATCATGGCAAATTTCTACCTGGGACCTCCTGCCCACATCAGGATGGTGAAATGAGGAAAAAAAAAAAATGTCTACCTTGGGATTGCTTGGTAGTCCAGTGGCTAAGACTTCATGCTCCAAATGAAGGGGGCCCGGTTCAATCCCTGGTTAGGGAACTAGATCCTGCATGCCACAACTAAACCTCCTGCAACTAAGACCCAGCACAGCAAATAAATAAATACTTTTAAATGTCTCTTTCATTTGAGTCACTGGAATTTGGGATCTCCATGATTCAGCCCCTCTCCTTGATCCAAGATGGAAAGAAAGCATATTTCTCTGTGAATAAGAAGAATATTCCCAAATGTTGAACATGAAAATACCTGACCTGCTTCGCCATGTACATTGCCTGCCTGGTCCCTAGACCCCAGAGTTTGGGGGTCACCCATCCCTAGGTCCAGTACCTTATTTCTCTATCAGTGTGGGTCTCACTGGGGAGCCCAAAGTGCCATGTAACATATTCAACTTCAACTTAGCTTCAAAACATTTAGAAAAGACAGAATTATTTGATAATTTATGTTGAGACAATTGATAAGCTATTGGGATTTGGCTACAGAGCCCTAATTCACCCTAATGCTAAAATAAATTCCAGATATCAAATAAAAAGAAATCACAGAAGCACCAGAAGAAAACCTGAGTGACTTTTTTTCTACAGTTGTGGACGTGAAAAGGCCTAGCCCCAGCTCAAACCCACACCCCAACCCTGACCTTCAGCCCCAACTATGTCAAAACAGAAAAACTTTCAGGTCATAGTTTGACAACCTTTGTTCTAGAGCATCATGAATGAACCAGACACAGGGCTTCCCTGGTGGCTCAGTGGAAAAGAATCCGCATGCCAAATGCAGGAGACATGGGTTCAATCCCTGACGGGGGAAGATCCCACATGCCGCAGAGCAACTAAACCGCAACTGCTAAGCCTTCAACTGCTGAAGCCCCATGTGTTCTAGAGCCCAAGCTCCACAAGAGAAGGGACCACAGTGAGAAACCCAGGCACCGCGACTAGAGAGTAGCCCCACTCACCATGACTAGAAAAAAGCCCATGCAGCAATGAAAACGCAGTGCAAACAAAATAAACAAATAAATAAAATTATTTTTTAAAAAAGAATGAACCAGGAATAAATGACACCCGCCACCAGCACCTGTAAAGGCAGACCCGGATCCCAGGCCTGGAGCCACATCTGTCACCTTGGCTTTGCCTGGCTGCTCCTGGCTGCAGTTTCACCCAGAGCATCCTACCCTCTCTGACACCCCAGGGCCCTACCTAGCTACAGCAGACAGAATAATGACCCCCCCAAAAAACGTCCTGGTCCTAATCCCCAGGTGGCACTAGTGGTAGAGAACCTGCCTGCCAATGCAGAAGATGTAAGGGACACAGGTTCAATCCCTGGGTCAGGAAGATTCCCCTGGAGGAGGGCATGGCAACCCACTCCAGTATTCCTGCCTGGAGAATCCCATGGACAGAGGAGCCTCGTGGGCTACAGTCCGTGGGGTTGCAAAGAGTTAGACCTGAGTGAAGTGACTTAGCCCATGGCACAATCCCCAGAACCTGCAAATATGTCACTTTACATGACATAAGTGACCTTTCATAGGTGGTAAAGTTCATGATTTTGAGACAGAGAGCATCCTGAGTTATCCATGTGGCCCCATGCAATCTCAAGGGTCCTAAGAAGAGAGAGGCAGGAGGGTCAGAGGTAGAGGAGATGTGGCAATAGAAGCAGAAGACAGAGGGATGCACTTGGAAGATGAAGGAATGAGTCACAAGCCAAAGAAAATGTGGGTACCTCTAGAAGCTGGAAAAGGCAAGAAAACAGATTCTCCCCAGGAGCCTCCAGGAGTAACACTGTCCTGCCACCGCGATGACTATAGCCCTTCAGACCATTTCAGACTTCTGACCTCCAGACTGTTGTCGTTCAGTCACTCAGTCATGTCCGACTCTTTGTGATCCCATGGACTGCAGCACTCCAGGCTTCCCTGTCCTTCACCAGTTCCTGGAGTTTGCTCCAAGTTCATGTCCATTGGGTCAGTGGTAGTATCTAACCATCTCATCTTCTGCTGCCTCCTTCTCCTTTTGCCTTTAAAAGATCCTGATGCTGGGAAAGAGTGAAGGTAAAAGGAGAAGAGACCTCCAGACTAGAAGATAATAAATCTGTGTTATGTTAGTCCATTAAGTTCGCAGTAATTTGTTACAGCACCTATAGGAAACCAATATACAAGCCTAACAGTAGCACGCAGGGCCAAGCAGGGGAACCTAGGCCACAACTCCCTGAGATGGTTGTGACTTTTCCATGTCTGGTCCCATCTCACCATAAACCATTAACACATTTACAAATACCCGAATTTAACACCCAGATTACATGTCCCAGATCACCTCTTGCAGCTGGAAGGGACACCAAATTCTTGGTCACACCACATGTCTGGCTTCTGGTTTGGAGACTGTGTCTTTGTACCCATATCTCAGATGCACACACCAACTGCAAGTCATCCTGAAACCATCCATTCATTCTTTCTTGCAATAACTGTTTATTGGCCAACAACTGAGGGGCAGGAGCTGTTCTAGGTGCTGAAGTTACACCATGGAACAGAAGTACTCTTGGGTGTTGGGAATATATGGCCCTGAACAAACACAGAAGGTCCTCACTCCGTGGCAGGCACTAAGTACTTTATGAGTAAGAGCTTGTCACTGATCACAGCAACCTAGGAGAATAAGTGTTGCTATTATTAGACCTATTGTACAAATGTGGAAACTGAGGCCCAGAAAGGTTAAACGGCTTTGCACGATGTCACAAGCAGTTTGCTTTTATCCACCTCCCTGGATTCCCTGGTAGCTCAGCTGGTAAAGAATCTACCTGCAAAGCAGGAGACCCTGGTTCAATTCCTGGGTTGGGAAGAGCCACTGGAGAAGGGAAAGGCTACCCATTCTAGTATTCTGGCCTGGAGAATCCCATGGACTGTATAGTCCATGAGGTCGCAAAGAGACAGACATACTTCACACCATCCAGCAGGAAAAGACCCACTCACACCAAATTTTCACTCCACTCTGGGCTGCCTTCCATGTCTGGAGGGTACAGAGACAAGATATAAGGGAAATCTGACCTCAAACTGGAGGAGATCAGTGTCCCCACAGATGTAAAATCGCCACCTCCCAATTCCACAAAATAATACACAAAAGCAAACTTGGTTGTTTAGTTGCAGAAAGAAGGAGAGGGTAGTTGTAAGTGGAAAACTGCTGGGTAAAAGCTTCCCCTGCTGTGAGCTATTCAATTCATTCATTAAGGATGAAACAGACGCCAATCCACTCCATCCCTAAGGGGCCCAGGAGGCCAGTTTATTGCATCTGGGGGCACCAGGCTCTGCAAGGGGCTTCCCAACCAACCATCTGTGTGGTAGAGTTCCTCCCTCACCTCTTAGCTGAATCCAAGGGTCAGGAAGTCAAATGCCTGCAGGGACCAGACAGCCACAGTGAATGAACAGAACCAGCCAATGCACTTGTTTGCATATTAAGTACATAAGGAATGATCTTCACTTCTACTAAAATGTTCTCTCCTATTGTTCTCGAAACACACAGCTCTCTGGAACTACCTCTCGTTTCTGACAGAGTCTGAGAAACAGATAAATGATTTTAAAAAAGGATCCTTTAAGACAAACGATGGTTCAAGGAGGATTATGAATGGTAACTGACAACCTCAGTGCAAGAGACAAGAGGGGCTGGTGGTGACCGCAGCAAAGTAGTGAGTCTATGCCTTGTCCAAAGGGGTGTGGACTACTCAGCTCCACTCCAGGAGTCTGGTTCCAAGGGGTACTGCAAGGCCAGTGTTTTCAGAGCTTCCTCTGTTTCAAGACAGACCAAAGCTTCAGATATTTATGAGCAATAATCTACTTATTTTATGTTGGTGATAGTCTTTTTTCAAACACTCCATAAGCAAAACAAACTATATCTGTTGGCTAGATTCAGCCTAAAGGGGCATAATTTTGCATCTTTGGCTTAGGAGAAATAAGGGCCATGGATTACAGAAGCAAATTCTAGTGTCTGGGAGAACATACAACCCTCCTTCCTGGCCTTCGTCTGGTTTGAGTAAGCTTACATTCAGCTTCTGTACAACCCAGACCTTCTGAAATCATTGCATGTTCATGCAATGTCATTCTTTCAATGAAAGTCATTGGTTAACCACATAGCTAATAAAAACTTTATTTCCCTACACTCGTAAGGCATTGCATATTAATCAATTCAGAAAATTCAGACGTCCAGATTTGGGGTCAAGTAAATATGGTCACAGTATATATGAGTTTGTCTCCCAACCAATGAAATAAGCAGCATTTCTCGCTATCCTTCATTTGACCACTGAAGTCTATTTAATGGACCAGACCTTTAAGTCAGATGATATTAGAGCAGCTAATGGTACACAGTCCCACTCTAGGCACTAGAACAGAAGCAAGAGGA
The DNA here is from genome assembly GCF_029407905.1 of Bubalus kerabau. Classification (NCBI taxonomy): domain Eukaryota; kingdom Metazoa; phylum Chordata; class Mammalia; order Artiodactyla; family Bovidae; genus Bubalus; species Bubalus kerabau. The sequence goes on from NC_073639.1 coordinate 54,721,129, forward strand.
ATACAATAGTGCATTTCAGGTCCATGAAAAAGGATCTGTCACTCTGGGGAGTCACATTCTGATTTTTTTGGAAGTCAGTCAATAGCGATCTAAGAACATTCTTCAACATCATTTTGCAGGAAAAGTAAGAAAAAACTGTGCAATCAAAACTGTCACAGAATTTAAGATAGGATCTACCGTTCCCCCTAAAACAATTAGGCCAAAACCCTCTCACAGGGCAGATGTATTAGTCAGGGTTCTTCAGAGAAGCAGAACCAAGAGAAGATATATATTAATAGATATACAGAAAGATTTATTCTAAGGGATTGGCTCACATGATTGTGGAGACCACAATCTGCCATCTGCAAGCTAGAAGCCCAGGAAAGTTAATGGTGTAGTTCCAGTCCTAAGAACCACAAGCGTCTAATGTCTGAGGGCAGGAAGAGATTGACGTTCCAACTCAAGCCAAGAGAGCAAAATCACCCTTCCTCTGTCTTTGTCCTATGCAGGCCATTAATAGCTGGTGCTGCCCACCATCACTAGTGATGGCAATTTTCCTTAATCTGTTCACCAATTCAAGTGTTAATCTCTTCCAGAAACACCCTCAGAAACATACCCAGAAATCACATTTTACTATCTCTGGGCATCCCTTAGCCCCATTCAAGCTGACGCATAAAATTAGCCATCATAGGAGCCAACGGGTAAGTTGAAAGCCTCACAGAGTTGCCAAAGTAAACAAGACATTCAACCAAAGCAAACATTTTATTTCTTGAAATGAGGTATGCAAACCACAATGGTAGGGAAGGTGACTGGGTGGAACACGGCATTATTTTAAGTGGTGGACAAGGGAAATTTTTAACACATATATTTCTTTTCATATGAGTGAGAAAGAAATATAACTAGCACAACAAACCAGGATGAACAAAGCAGTTAAGATTTACAACTTGGGACAGAGCTAAGCCTGATGCTTAAGTTTGAAAACAAGCAGGTCAATTTCAAGATAAATATGAAGAAGTCAGAATAGCATTAGTATATAGTGACAAGATCATTAGGAAGTTAACAGCAGCTTGTGAAATGCTGGAACTAATTCAAGTCATGATACACTCCAGGGACCAAGACTCACTTTGAAAAAACTGCAGAATCTAGCGTAAGGCTTGCACACAACTGGAGCTCAAAAAGTACTGACAAACGTGTAAAAACATGAGCATAAAGTGACCAAATGAAACGCATCTCAGGACACCAACACCCACTCTGGTCTCTCTGTCCTAGCTCCAACCTGGTTGACACAATGTCTTCTGTGATTATCAGCAGCTTCCGCCGAGATAGCCTGCAAACACAGTTCATTCAAAAGGAAAATGTAATTTCTGTGGTTAGGAGAAGCCCTCTCCAGGACAGCAGCTGATGGGTGCAAAACCGAGTGAAGAGACGGTCTCCCCTGGGTCGACAGGGATTCATCAAGAACTGACCGGAAGATGCCGCAGGGAGCTTGACCCGAAGCCACAAGGATGCCTGCCAGGACCCGCCCATCCTCTCTCATAACCTTTCACTTCTAAATCTCAGCTCCTACTGGTAATGGTGTCCTCATAAATTGAAACGAACCTGAATCAAAGTGACAAGTCTTCGTGTGCTGCATTCCCCCATAAACAAGCAAGATTTATACCTTCCCAAGGCTATTATCCAGGCACATTTATCTTTATTTCTGTGTGTAAGTAATGGGTGCGATGCCTCTGCTGACAAGTCCCGGGGGATTCATTACAGAAACCATGGATGAGGGGTTCCTTAGGCTCCTCTCCTTCCCCATTCTCAGCATATTTTTCAAACCAAGGAAAGAGAATTTCATTTAAAAGACCAATGGCCCATGTGAATAATGTCATTCCTGGGTTCCAGCTTGACCCGGTGACAGATTTCCAGTGTCCGGGAAGCTGACAACATTTTTCTGCTTTTAATTACTTAATCTGGTGACTATTACTGAAGATATCACAGATCAAAATGAAGGAGAAACTCTGTGCTAGGCAGCCCTGTGGCCAGGAGATGGGCCCACTCTGAAATGAATCGTTTCCTTAACCAACTTTTACAACACACTTATTGTATGCTGAAAGATGATGCTGTGAAAGTGCTGCACTCAATATGCCAGCAAATTTGGAAAACTCAGCAGTGGCCACAGGACTGGAAAAGGTCAGTTTTCATTCCAATCCCAAAGAAAGGCAATGCCAAAGAATGCTCAGACTACTGCACAATTGCACTCATCTCACACGCTAGTAAAGTAATGCTCAAAATTCTCCAAGCCAGGCTTCAGCAATATGTGAACCATGAACTTACTGATGTTCAAGCTGGTTTTAGAAAAGGCAGAGGAACCAGAGATCACATTGCCAACATCCGCTGGATCATGGAAAAAGCAAGAGAGTGCCAGAAAAACATCTATTTCTGCTTTATTGACTATGCCAAAGCCTTTGACTGTGTGGATCACAATAAACTGTGGACAATTCTGAAAGAGATGGGAATACCAGACCACCTGATCTGCCTCTTGAGAAATTTGTATGCAGGTCAGGAAGCAACAGTTAGAACTGGACATGGAACAACAGACTGGATCCAAATAGGAAAAGGAGTTAGTCAAGGCTGTATATTGTCACCCTGTTTATTTAATTTATATGCAGAGTACATCATGAGAAACGCTGGACTGGAAGAAATACAAACTGGAATCAAGATTGCAGGGAAAAATATCAATAACCTCAGATATGCAGATGACACCACCCTTATGGCAGAAAGTGAAGAGGAACTCAAAAACCTCTTGATGAAAGTTGGCTTAAAGCTCAACATTCAGAAAAGGAAGATCATGGCATCCGGTCCCACCACTTCATGGGGAATAGATGGGGAAACAGTGGAAACAGTATCAGACTTTATTTTTCTGGGCTCCAAAATCACTGCAGATGGTGAGTGCAGCCATGAAATTAAAAGACGCTTACTCCTTGGAAGGAAAGTTATAACCAACCTAGATAGCATGTTCAAAAGCAGAGATATTACTTTGCCAACAAAGGTTCCTCTAGACAAGGCTATGGTTTTTCCTGTGGTCATGTATGGATGTGAGAGTTGGACTGTGAAGAAGGCTGAGCGCCGAAGAATTGATGCTTTTGAACTGTGGTGTTGGAGAAGACTCTTGAGAGTTCCTTGGACTGCAAAGAGATCCAACCAGTCCATTCTGAAGGAGATCAGCCCTGGGATTTCTTTGGAAGGAATGATGCTAAAGCTGAAACTCCAGTACTTTGGCCACCTCATGCAAAGAATTGACTCACTGGAAAAGACTCTGATGCGGGGAGGGTTGAGGGCAGGAGGAGAAGGGGAAGACAGAGGATGAGATGGCTGGATGGCATCACTGACTCGATGGACGTGAGTCTGAGTGAACTCCGGGAGTTGGTGATGGACAGGGAGGCCTAGCGTGCTGCGATTCATGGGGTCGCAAGGAGTCGGACACGACTGAGCGACTGATCTGATCTGATCTATTGTATGTTGGGGGCTCTGATACACACTGACAATGAAGGTTTCCAGGTCAGACAAGATCCTCACTCTAGTCTAGAGGGAGAGATAAAGCATCAACAAGTGGACAAGTAAGATGCTTTCAGAAAACAGCTAAGTGCAGTAGGATGACAGGGCTTTATGACCGCATGGACTGTAGCCTGCCAGGCTCCTCCATCCATGGGATTCTCCAGGCAAGAATACTAGAGGGGGTTGCCATTCCCTTCTCCAGGGGATCTTCCCGACCCAGGGATTGAACCCCAGTCTCCTGCATTGCAGGCAGATTATTTACTGTCTGAGCCACCAAGGAAGCCCTTAAAACAGAAGGATGGGGAAGCTAAGCCCACTCCCATCCCAGGGACTTTGCCCTTGGTCTTCTCTCTGCCTGAGACATCACAGGCACAGTCATTCTTGTCCTTGGCATCCGTTCCAAATGGCCTCAGTGTTCTTGATGATTACCCGATGCTCTACCATGTGTTTGTAAAAATACAAATATCTCGGGACTTCCCTAGTGATCCAGTGGGTAAGACTCCATGCTCCCAATGCAGGAGGCCTGGGTTCGATCTCTGGTCGGGGAACTAGATTGCAGGTGCATGTCGCAAGTAAGCACTTTGCATGCCACAACTAAAAAGATTCTGCAAGCCTCAATGAAGATCCTGAGTGTAGCAACCAAGACCTGGTGCTGCCAAAATAAAATAAATAAACTTTTTTTTTTTCCCAAAAAAATGCAAATATCTCCTCTGGCCTGGATGAATCTTCCCCCTTGGATTTTGCCAAGGCTGGCTCCTTCTTCCCATTCAGAATTCAGGTTCAGTGTCACCTTTCTGGAAGGCCTTGACTGAGCATATAAAGTAGCCCCTGCGTCCCAGTCACTCTTTCCCATTATCCTGTTTCATCATCTTCACGGTATCTCCCAAAGATGGTGGCAACACATCTCCCACCTGGCACGCTCCTTCCACAACGTAATCTTGTCATTGCTTCCACCAAGAGATGGGAGGTCCCCTGCCCTTCGGTCTGGGTGGGCTGTGACTGCTTTGGCCAGTGAAGTGCAGCACAAATGATACTGTATGACTTTGGAAGCAATGTCTTACAAGGCCATGCAGGTTGCCTTAAACTTGGAGCCCAGAGGCCACCATGTTGTAAGGAAACCCCATCGTATGCAGGGGCTACATGCATACAGATACTCAAACCAGCAGTCCTAATCTTCACGTCATTCCAGCCGGGAGAGTCAGAATGACAGGCTGGGGGGAGGCGGCAAGGGGGGAGACATGTGAGTGAGGGAGCTGGGAGTGATTCCCGCCCCCAGCCATCAAGTCACCCCCAACCTTCGAGACTTCCCAGCTGAGGCTCCAGACACTGCAAGACGGAAATAGTTATCCCCACTGTGCTCTGGTCAAATTTCCAACCCGCAGAATCCAGGACTATAATAAAATGGTTGTTGTAAGGCACTAAGTTTGGGGGTAATTTCTTAAGCAGCAAGAGTGTCTGGAACATAGCGTTTACCACTAAATGAAAGCATCTTCTTTATTTGTTGATTTCTACTTCACCCATGAAGCATAACATTCCATTCCGCAGGAACCATGCCTGTTTTGTACACAGCCCCTTGAACACTACCTGGCATACAAGAGGCTCTCAATAAATATTTCTTGAGCAACTAAAAAGGGAAATAATGGCAAAAACGTGCACAGTTTGAAAACTGCAGTATTAGTGTCCTATGGCTGCTGTAACAAACGGTGGCTTAAAATAAAACTTAAAATAATGCTGGAGGCCAAAGCCCAAATTAGCATCATTGTGCCAAAATCAAGGTGTCCTCAGGGCCACACTTCCTCCCAGGGCCCTTGGGGAAAATCTGTTCCCTGCTTCTTCTGACTTCAGGTGGGCGAGACTTTCCTTGGCTTGTGGCCACATCACTCCAGTCTCTGCCTCTGAGGTCACATGGCCTTCTCTTCTCTCTGTCAAATCCCTCTCTGCCTCTCTCGCTATTTAAGGATATTTGAGACAGCATTTGGGGCCCTCCCAGGTAATCTAGGACAACCTTCCCATCTCAAGAGCTTCAACTTAATCACATCTGTAATTTATTGTTTTTAATTTAATTTTATTTATTTCTTCTGCATATAATGTCACATTCACAGGTTCCAGGAATTAGGATCATCTTCGAAGGGAGGGGGCATTGCTCAGCCTTGCACACCATCCAGGAAAGCAGATCCAGCTCCTGGCAACACAGCAGGCCCCCTGGAGCATCCCCCACACGCACAGTTTCCACCCACAGGGTTCTGCCAGCACTACGCCTGTGGCAGATGCCAAACCCAGAAAACTCAGAACCTCTTTATGTTTAGAAAAGCAGGAGCAGAGATTAAAGAAAAGCCAGCTCGGCTATTTATTCTCCGTCCACTGACCTTTGGACAAAAATGGGGAGCTTCCATGTATAAAGTGCACCAGCACAAGATTGAAGCATGTGAAATTCCTGCTATTTAACCATTTTTCTACCTACAAAAACTGCAGTTCCTAATGAATCCCAGGCCTGAGGAGGACAAAGATCTCTAACTTCTGCCCCCAAAGCCCACTTGTCAGAACTGCTGCCAAGATGCAGAAATCCCCCCCAAGAAGGTTGCCCCAAAAAGGTGAAATAAAGGTAAATAAACAGCCCTCAATAGCCATGAACCAGTTGCACAGTCTAGATGCCTTGAATTTCTTTTTTAAAATATTTATTTATTTGGCTGTACCGGGTTTTCGTTGTGGCATTTGGGATCTTGCAGCATGCAGGATCTAATTCCCTATGGCATGTGAGATCTAGTCCCCTGGGATGGAACCCAGGCCCCCTGCATTGAGAGTGAAGAGTCAGCCACTGGACCACCAGGGAAGTCCCTAGTTGCCTTGAATTTCATTCTCGCTTTTGGAAAGGGTATCAGGGCAATAGCTGAGGGGTGGGGAGGGGGGACTCATCTGGCTTGGCAGCTCCAAAGGCAACTGTGAATAACATGCACATGAATGGGCGTGGTTGTGTTCTCATAAAACTTTATTTACAAAAACAGGCTGGAGCCGGATTAGGCCCACAGGTTCACAGTTTGCCAACCTCAGCCCCAAGTCCAAGCTTTTGCCTTCCAACTTCATGGACAATGAAACCTTCAAAACAAGCTTGGCAGCACCTCCCACACGCCTGACCTTCCTTAAAGCACAGCTGATGCTTCTGCATCTCCTTCAGCGAGGCTGTATTAAAAATATATGAATCCCGTGCACTGACACACTCCCTCTTTTAAGGAAAGGCTCTTGTGATTTCCAAACTACCTTCCTGTTTTCTGGCGTGGCTGTCAGAGAGAACAGAGCAGCAGATTCCTGAAGCTAGCCCCCATCTCCTTGCAGGAGAAGCTAATCACTCTTCGGCTTCCACAAGATCTTCAGGGCTGGATGACAGGGGCCAGGACGTGAACGAACCAACTGACCCAGCGTCGCTTCTGCAACATCCAAGTGATGAGAAATTCAAATGCAGGTTTAAAGAAAAACACACGCAACCAGACGACTTAAAACTCGGTGATGAAGGTTGACAATGGCAGCCTAAAACAGGGCCCAGGTGTATCTGCTAATTGTTCCCCCGCATTAGACACGAGTTTCATCAAACCCACAATCAGTCGCTGTGACAACTTCAACTAGAATCTGTCCTTCTGGGGCCACCTTTTCATCTTGACTTGTTGAAGGATGTTATTTTTCCCTCAGACATATCCACTCTCAAGAACATCTCACTCCACTCCTATGCAAACCACGCCTGTAAGATAGAAATTATAAAGTAAAAAGGGAAAGAAAGAGAAAGGGCAGAGACCTCACTCCCAGGCCCTGGCTCCCTGCATCTCATCCTCCAAGGTCCAGACTCCAGAAGGCACACTGGGTGGACCATTTCGACTAATTGTTGAACAAGAAAAGACCCTTTCATACCATGAAGCTGAACCCAAGGGAGCAATTATTAGGAGATAAAAAGAAAAGGCATCTGCATGCAGTAGGATAAATTTGCACACTTTTCCATTTCATTAGGAGAGTCTTCTGTGGATTTTTGACAGTCACCTTGAACAGAATTAGAGAGAGAACTGATAATTGCCTAAAGCATACAGCACAGCCATGCCGCCCCCGTGGGGACATACCCCTCCCCCCAACACACACACTCACACACTCATGCATACGCGCACACACACACACACACTCTCACACACCGCTTGCTCTGTGAGCTGCTACCCACCTCCTCCCCAGCCCTATTTTGTCTCCGAACTAGGGATGGGGGGATGAGTCATGGAACTCGGCTTGAACTTCCCTTGAAATGCAAACCCATGCTCCAGCCCGCTCCCCGAATTTCTTCCATTTCTTCCTTCGAATCAAAGAGGATGAGGGCTCCCTGTCATTTCCTGGTCACAGCTGCCACCTTTTGAAAGTAGGAAGAGACATGGAAGCACACTCCCAGGCCCCAGGGGAGGGGGAAATGCAGTTAACCAAAACCATAATTCCATCTCTGATCCTGGTGCCGCTGAAGAGATGAAGGACAATCTCCCCAGGTCCTTTGGGGGTGACAGGTATGGAGATGCCCCTGGCAGAGTTATCAGCTCATTTAACTGGCAGGCAAAACGAACTACTTACAAATGTCTTCTGCTACTTCTGGGTCTAACCTGATTGAGCAGAGTGGACAGAACCTGGTCCAAGTTCACCTCAGAATTTTCAAAAACAAGCTGTCCCTTGGGATACCCTGCAAGGTTTCAACATTCCCCTTCTCCCCAAAGTTACTTTTGGTTTCTTGCTCCTTCCCTCTGTCACTTATTTCTTTCAAGCTCCCCGTGTGGGCTAAGCCCCACAGAAATAAGGATGAATACAAAGGAGTGGTAGAGAACCATGCCAAGTGCAAATGCCACTGTCAGACCCAGGTTCAAATCCTGGTCCCACCACTTCTTGGCTGGATGACCTTGAATGCTTTATATAATCTTTCTATGGTTCCAGAATGGAGGTAGTAATTGTAGACCCTCAGGACAGATTATTATGAAGATCAAAAATGAAGTGACACGTGATTTGTGCTTAAAGCCTTGCTCAATGAATGGTCATTATTACTATTATTATTACTACTATTATTATTATTATTTTAGCACATGTTGGACAAGTAATCAACTACAGCTTGTGAGGGGCCTAACTGGGTGCCAGACACGTAGTGAAAGCTCCATAAACATCAACTCTTATTATTTTCACCACGAATGGCCAGGCTACTACAGGGACACAGACATCCTGAGAAGATGGACACAGTGCTAAAGAAACACGAGGCTAGAGTGTTTCATTCTACCTAGGGAGGAGATGGTCAGAGGTGGCCTCCCCCAGGGGGTCATTTCCTCTGCCAAGCTCCTTAGCAATGACAGATGGATATTTCAGAATCAGACCGCTCACAACCCCATCTCAGCATCTCACAGGGGAGGCAGGCTGCTCCCACCTAGCTCCACAGGACTGCACACCCAGAGCAAGCAGATTTTTCTAAGCTGGTTTCATCATCTGGCGAGCTTTCTGAGTTCTTATGAATGTCACTATTTTTGTAACTATCCCAGAAGGCTGAGATGGGATCAGGATGGCACATTTTAAGAAAAAGTGGACCAATGAAAGCTTTTCCTGAGGGAGCACCCAGGGCAGAAGAGGACCTTGGGACTCATTGTTCTCAAACCAGGTGGAAGGACTACAAATATCAAGCCAGGAGGCAAACGTTTCAGGGAGAGGATGCCCCAGTGGTGGACAGGGGTATCGTGCGCTTCTTTGGGAGGAGGGCCTAAGATGATCACCTTGAAACAAAGTTTAGCTCAAAAGAATTGAACAGGCGCCCTCTGGGCTTCCAGCCTTTCTGCAAAGCAGTTAAATGAGCCTTGAAGGCATTCTGGCCATTCCAGGCATCACAAGAGCGATCTGCCCTAGCAGCTGGCCTTCTGTGTTGAGGTGCCATCTTTCTCCTGTGTGACCTTGCCCCCTGTGGCCGTAGTTGACTGGACCGGATCTGGACACCTGACTCTAGGGGAGTCAATCAGATTCTCCTTCTCGGGCATGTGAACTTGAGACCCAGAGACAGGGAGTGTGGGACCCAGTGGGAGGCTGGAACAGAAGTGCCTAAAGGAAGAAGCTGTGGAGCAACCTCACTGCACCATGGGGATGAGCAAACAGGAGAAGAGCAGGCCTGGAGAGGGAAGAGAAGGAAAGCAAGGGTGCAGAGAGGAGGGCGAAGCGACAGTGGGTTCTGGTGGCTTCCCATTTCCTGACTCCAGCGTCTTGAGGCCCCGCTCACAGCATTCTGCCATGAAGCTTGACAAGACTCCGCTTTGTCTTGCTTTGGTTTCTGTTCTTTAGCACCAAAAAAGTTTCTTACAACTCTGGCCACTTAACAGTGGGAATTCTACCTTGTTAGGTAGTGAGCACACCAGCATACTAGAGGAATATGCCTGTCCATAAGAAGGCAGAACATAAAACTCTCCTAAATTAAGTAGGAGATGGAATTTAGTCCAAGGATTTGCTGGAGAAATCCTTCCAGCAAATTCTAGGAAGCTTGAGGTCATAGATCAGATGTGGCACAGAGATGTATTCCGATCCGCTATCTTTTGGTTTGGCTTTTGCCCATCTGCTATTGTTTATCATAATTGATTGGGGGTTTGGGGTGATTTTTTTAATATTTACTTATTTGGCTATGTCAGGTCTTAGTTGTGGCACTCATGACCTTGTAGTTACAGCATGCGAACTCTTGGTCTCAGCTTGTAGGATCTAGTCCCCTAACCAGGGATTGAACCTGGGCGCTCTGTGTTAAGAGCCACTCGGCCACCAGGGAAGTTCCCATAATTGATTGTTACTATTACAAAATTGGAAGGTTTCACATAAAACTCCAAGTGTGTGGTCTTTTGGAGAAAAAAAAGCTCTAACAACATTGGGCCTGTACTCCTAAGTGGAGCCTATTAGCTAGAGCTGAGCTGCCACCATCTGGAGCACGTGGTCTCCAGTTTGCCCACAATCCTCCCCCTTCCCTAATGTCCCACCAACCAAGAGTCTGGGTTTTCAGTTGCTTCATCAAGCTTACAGTATTGTTAGAGTAGAGAAATATTCCTCTGCACCCAAGTCTCTATCCAAAGAAGACTCAAAGTGTAGGCGGAGAGCAGCAACTTTGTTCCACCCATCCTGATTCACTCCCTTATATGCCTGCCTGAGCCCTGCAGATCTCTGAGTTTGCAATCCTTGGTTTAAAGGCTCATACAGCTGCTTTCCGCAAGGGTCCCAGGAACAACAATATATGAAAGCCCATCCTCAATGAAAAATCTCGTCACAAAACACATTCCCAACCACTTCTCCTTTGCTAAAATGCTTTTTCATATTATTTAATACTGAATTTAAAAGTTAGCTGGATTCAGGGACTTCCCTGGTGAGTCTAGTGGCTGGGACTCCATGCTCCCAATGCAGGGGGCCTGGGATAGATTCCTAGGCAGGGAACTAGGTCCCACATACCACAGCTAAGAGTTCACATGCCACAACTAACAATCCTGCCTGAAACAGCTAAGACTTGGCACAAACAAATAAATAAGTAAATATATTTTTTAAGAAAGCTAGCTGGATTCAGCCCAAATTTAAGATACTTTTTTATATTCTAAAAACCAGTCTCACTTTCTGAGTCAAACACACTCTGTCTTAAGCAGCAAGACACTCCTCCATGCCACTCAATTCTCAAACTCCCAGGCCAGCCCCAGGAAGATACCTGTGCCCTACTGAAATCTGTTGAAACTGGCAGTTTGGAAATAAAGAAATTAAAGAAGACCCCAATCGCTCCAGAGCATTGCACTTAGTGCTAAACTAGCAATTGTTGGAAATGATCTTGTCTTTGTAGACAAAGAAACCTCATTAAATGTTACTACAAAATCAAATAAGGAGATGGAAGCATTAAAGCAGGAAATGCTGAAATGTCACCTTGGGAGCTATTGGCACGTCGTTCTGGGTTTCTTAGGCGAATAGATGGAACCCAGATTTCCAGGAAGTAAAGGGCAAGGACAGCTGTGGTGGGTTTCCCCAGCAGACCTTGGGAGGAGCCCTTCAGGATCACAAGTGTGGCTGTGTTTAACTCTGTTTTCTTAGAGTCTGTATTTGTCTATTTGGCACCCATGCATTACACAGCCAATTATATTAACTATATTTTCTTATTTTCTGTATTTTTGATGTTCTGACATTTGGGAGCCTCAAAGACCCAGAGAGTGTCTGCTCATCCAGGGCCAGCTGATTCTTAGAGATAGTAACAGCTTGCCATGAACACACTTTTCACCCAACATCAACCAATCCCAAGTCCACCACCCCAATGACCTCTTTTTGTAACTCTTACACCAAGCCAATATTTCCCCTGCCCTAAGTTAACCCAGAACCAGGTTCCAGGCCACTAGAGACCACCCCTGCAGTTCCATGGGAACTCTTTCAACTACTCCACACCAAGCTGTTTACGCTGCCCTGCCTGGCCTTTCCCGTAGAAACCTCAGTAAAGGCGCTCAGCTTTCTCTCTGCTCCTCTCTGCCTCCTGACTCCCCTGGTGCTTCCCCCATGGCCCTACCTGGCATGTGGGACCCCCTCTCTCTATGCTCTGTGAGTATAATCAACTTCTTCCTTCTAAGCATCATTCTCATTTCTTTCTGTGGCCCCACCAGTTTCACGCCACCAGGCTCAACACCTACATTCTTAGGACAAGTTGGGATGGTATTTTTGAAATATAAATCACTGTTTGCTGGGCCCAGTGCATCTCCCTTGCTCTCCGCCCCCCCTTTCCCATCCAGTCTTTTGGGCCTTCTGTGTTTACTGCCTCAGGGAAGGAGGGACCCAAAGAGAGCTGAGAAAAGAAAAATGGATGTTCAGCTTTTGAGTTTCAAAACCCGGTGCCTCATGGGGCGCGCTCAGTACTCCTGTGTTTAGACAAAAGATTTGATAGAATATGTAATGAGCAAGAGTGAAGCTTCCTGCCTAGAAACTGAGTGAGTTCCCCAGACCGGGGGGGAAGGGAGAACTGAAGGGGACACGAGACGAGTGTGAGGTCAGCAGGCCCAGGACCAGGGCATCCAAGGAGCCAGAGAAGGTCTGACAAGCACAACACAGAACATCGAGGTAACTATTTCTGCCAAAAGCAAAACAACTTGACATTTCCTTTATGCAACAGGGATTTATTGCAGGCAAATGAGCCAGTTTTCTGCAGGCTCCTGAAATATCAGGACTAGTTTATCAGGGACTTCATCCATGGCTCTCAATCCTGCCTCATGTCCTGTGATGGGCACAGGGACATGCTGCTCAGATCCCACTGCCACCAGGGCCTTGTGGCCCCAGCTGCTGTGAGTGTGAGCTGCACATGGCCCGAGGTCACAGAGTCCAAGGTCGCACCCATTCCCAGGGCAACCTATGGCTAGTGACAGATGGAGGCCAGGGCTGTGAAAGTTCAACCATCTCAGCCCAATGGGGACACTCCCCATTAGACACCCTGCACTCTAACCTCTGGGAGCCCAACTTGCAATACTTCCTGTTATAACTGAATGTTTGTGTCCCCCCGGCAATTCATATGCTGAAGTCCTAGCCCCTAGTCTGATAATATTAAGAGATGGGGCCTTGGGGTGTTATCAGATCACAAGGGTAGAGCCCCATGAATAGGATTAGTACCCTTCTAAGAAGAAGTTGCTCTGCTCTCCATTATATGAGAATACAACAGGAAGGGGCTGTCTGTAAGCCAGGAAGTGGACACCCAGAACCACATTAGCACCCTGATCTCAGACATCCAGCCTCTTGATCTGCGAGGAATAAATCTTGTTTAAGTGGCCCAGTCGATGGTATTCTGTTACAACAGCCCAAACTGACTAAGACACCCCGATTAAATGCCTACCTGGCCCCCAGACTGGTAACCACTGATTAGGGCAAAGGTAAGACTTATGTGTCACCAAGTCCTTTGTGAGCTACGTGACCTCAGGGTGAGGGACAAAGGAGGAAGTCTGGGGGCCAGGTAGCTGGTTAGAAGAAGGGAGATGTCACAGGTTAGGTTCTCCAGGAAGAAGACTAAGATGGAGGGAAGAGTAAAGGGTGGTTATTGGCGTGCATCCCTGGGACAGCACCTGTGGAAGGAAGAAAAGGGAGCAGGAGTGGACAGAGGGAGAAGGAGAATCATGGTACAAGCTGATGATTAACAACTTCTGGGCAGACACTCCCCCACTTTAGCTGCTCCTTCCCCCGTGAGGCTCCTTCCCACAAAAAGACACCAGCTTGAAGTATAACCCAAAACATAAATAAAACAGCCTGAATCAACTGGGTTTATACCTTTAAGTGGAATAGATACATTGATTTATAATTTATTAGCCCTTCCATGGGGCACACTCAGACACAAAGCCATAAGCATACTGAAATTCTTTTTGTTATGCATCTAGCCATATAAACTCTATCAAACCCTATATAAATCCAGATAAAGGTAATAAAGTTAGTGTAGTAAAGGACCAGTGGCAACTAATAATTGATGGCCCTTGATAACCTACCTAAAATATCGCAACAACTGAAGTCTCCAGTCGGAGATTTCATTCTTTTTTTTTTCTTCTGAGATAAAGCCATTTTAAGCTTTAAGATATTTAAATACGGTTAGATGGAATTAAGATGGAATTAATCTGGTTTACCCTCATAAAGCTGCTTCTTCGGGTGTTTCTGAGATTCTGTTTTCTTAGATGTGTCTCCCACCAGCTCCTAATTTTTCCCCTGAAGGAAGACAAGACAAGGGCCCCAGAACTGCAGAACCATTGCGTAAACTACTAGCAACGAGTATCAACAAGCCTGTGGGTGGTATTTCTGACTCTCTTTCCTGACCACCATCTCCAAGATTTGCTTCTGGGAATAAAAATTATATTGGTAGGGATTTTCTTTAAAGTCTTCCGCTGCACAGAATCAATGTGCAAATCCAAAGTAACGCTGAAGGATGTGCCCGGAAGCACTTAAGTGCCTCAGGACGTTTCTGAGCTGCAAAATCACAGAAAACCAACTCAAGCTGGCTTAAGAGGAAAAGGGAGTTTATTGGCTGAAGGAAATGAAAAAGCAAGAGGGAGGTCCTACTTCATGCCCTCTGTGAGGGGGCAGGAAAGGGTGCTGCGTGGCAGGGGGGAAACCATGGTACCACATTCCTGCATTGTCCCAGAAAAACTTCTGAGATTTCCTCCAGCAGGTCAGGTCTATCCCAGAGCCAATGGCAGTGGCTGGGGGTAGGCTCTGCTCTGATTAGCCAGGCGGAGGCTCCACTCTGATTGGCCAGAATGTGATCTCTGATTGGTGATATGGGATTAAAGGTACATCGCGGTCCCAGAACCAAAATTGATAATCAAGGATTGGGGCAGAGTACGAGGGCTGGGAGTCAGTCACATTGCAAAATCTTCAAGGAACGTCTTTCAACAGAATGCAGACAGGAGGGGGCTGGCTGAGACATAGATTTGCTCAGATCTCATCTTCTGTGAACAAGCAGACTCTTGGAGAAACCCCAAGGATACCCCAGAATCTATCTCCTGAGAGGTTCTGGACTAGATAGAGCCTTTTGTATCAAACCGTTTCAGGCAAGCTGTTTCCTAAAACCAGCAGGAAGAGAATGTCAAATAGGTAAGCATGCTTAGACTTTTTCAGAGCTACTCTATAGATGCTCAAAGGGGTGGATGATTATGGGCACACAGAAAGAAGAACAAGCTTGACAATCAGATCTGAGCTTTGATGGAATGAGCATCTTGTCACTGGCAGCAATTAAGCAGCATTTGGAGGCATGTCCTTGCATAGGGGCAACGAACCTCTCAGATTACCTTCACTTGACTTAATGCCTCCTAAAAATATCCATCCCGTGGTGGGAATGGTAATAACTTAAAACAAGTACAAAATACTGTCCCCTGCCCCCTCCATTCATTTAGTCTCTCCCAATGCAAGATATGATGAAATTCTAAAACCCCAATCACATCAGAGAACTGGAGATGCCTAACAAGCAGATGGAGCCAAAATGATGGATTCCTCCAGACCGCAAAATCCATCACTTCCATCCAGGGGAACAAAGGGCGGGAGGAAACACGCCTGAGAGCCGGCTCCGCTCTGCTAACAGAATCAAAGCATTTTAACATTTCACAAAAGAGCCCGAAATGGAAAAATCAGTGTTTGTACACAGAGGCCAACCCTGGTATCCAGAGCTTCCTCCTTAAACGGCCCTGTGTGTGCTAAAGACACTGAAATTGTCCTGAAGTCTTGCATACTGTGCATTCATGCCAAAGCAAATGGGAATCACTTAATAAGGGCTTCCAAATGCTGCTGCACAAATAATAATAGTAATCACAATCATAACACTAGCACGCTGTTTCGAAACACGGCATCAGAGTTGGGATGGCATGTTAATAAACAGGGCAAGAGATGCAGCCCAGGAAGCTGACTTCCTCATGGATTTAACGAGGGCTCCATTCATATTCATAATCCTATGCATTATTTACACTGATCAGCTCGCTCCCTAACCCCAAACAAGCTCTCATTCAGCAGTTGGTGGGGAAGGTGGGAGAGAGGAGGGGCACTCCCCAAGCTCACACTGACAGCGATGGGGGTTTTTGATCTCAGAGGATTGACATTCCATTCAGCGCAGAGCAATTTCCACTCGATACTGAGCTATCACTTGTCACCAAGCAGAAAGCCAATTAGATCACAAGAGAGGTGCCACTGGTCACTGCCAGGGCCAGACCGCCTGCAGTCAGAATGCACTTACTTGTTGTGGTCAGTGGCCTGCCTCTGCCTGCCCTGCCATGTGCGAGCAGCACACAAACATCCTAGCTTATATTTCACCTTGATAGTCGTTTTCCTGACTCCCCCATGCATCAGGCCATCTGGGCCAGTCAACTCGAGCACCCCAAGGTAGGCAGATCCTGAGTTCATGGATGTTGAGGAGCAGCTGGGGAGCAGGGCAGTGGGATGGGTATGTGGCTCCTGCTAAGCCACGATGCAGAGCAAGCCAGAGGCTGAGAGAGTCTGTGGCACCTGCTCACCTGTCCCTACACCCACCTCCTGGGCTCTCTGCACACTGGCAGAACCCACAACATTGAGGCCTGTGCCCAGGGCCGTGTCCCCAACACACTCTGAGTAAGCAAGGAGCCAGGATGCTTGCATTCATTAAGTACCTAACAGCTCCAATCTGACGTTGGTTCTTGGTTCAAGGAGTGGCTGCTGTCCCTCCAAGGCTGGCTGTAATGACCTGCACCAGTTCCCACTAAGGCCCTCATTCTGGCAACTGGCCCACTAGCCACAAGATACTAGGGGCCCCAGTTGGAGGGCAATGAGCTCTCTCTGCCAACTGTGCCCTGGCCATGCCTTCAAGAGTCAGAACCCAAAGGATGCTAGTGTCTACCATAGGTTCCTGTGACCAAGATCGGATCAACGTGCAGGGGGATAAGGGGAGGGCTAGGGTTGCTCAGTGGGGTTCTTTCCCTGACAGGCAGGGTGGAGGCAAGAGTACCAAGCCCTCCACCCTCCCCCATAACTGCATCGTGGCTCAGCTCAGCTCCCAGAAACAAGGAAAAGTTCACACCCTCTTTCCAGGGTCTTGGTTTTCAACATGGCTCTTCTATAGTAGGATTCTGAAAAGAAACTATGAAAATGGAAGGAAAAATGAAAACCAATAAAACAATAGTAACCAACAAAAGTACTTCAGTTGTTGCCTTTGAATAATTTCAAGGGACACTGGTTTTCCATTAGTGGCAATGGTATATGGTTGTTGTCATAAGAGGGAAAAGAGGAATGACGTACTGACACATACTATAGCATAGATGAATCTGGAAAACATGATGCTGAGTGAAAGAAGCCAGACGTTGCATGATCCCATGTATATGAAATGTCCAAAACAAGCAAGTCCATAGAAAAGGAAGGTAAATGAGTGGTTGCTAAGAGGACGGGGAGGGATGAGGAAGAAGAGCTTAAGGGATATGGGTTTCTTTTAGGGTGATGAAAACTTCTGGAACCAGACAGCACTAATGATTACACAAGATTTTGAGTGTACCAAGTTGCTTTTTTCTCATATTTCGGTATCTAGATTCCAGTAAAATTGGTTTCCTTTGTGATTCAATTTTTCTTGCTGCTGTTCAGGTGCTAGGTCAAGTCTGACTCTTTGCGACCCCATGGACTGCAGCACGCCAGGCTTCTTTCTCCATCACCAACTTCCAGAGCTTGCTCAAACGTATGTCCATTGAATCAATGATGCCATCCAACCACCTCATCCTCTGTCGTCCCCTTCTCCTCCTGCCTTCAATCTTTCCCAGCATCAGGGTCTTTTCCAATGAGTCAGTTCTTCACATGAGGTGGCCAAAGTACTGGAGCTTCAGCTTTAGCATCAGTCCTACCAATGAACATTCAAGGTTGATTTCCTTTAGGATTGACTGACTGGTTTGATCTCCTTGCATTTAAAAACATTTTCCTGAGACAGCTTTGCCTATCTACCAAAGGGGCCTAAGGACAAAATAGGTCAAGAATCCCAGCTTTAAAGGAAACTGCTCCATCCCAGCCCACTACCAGTTGGCTACTTTGGGAGCTCTGGAGATGGTTATACCCCTCCACATGCTCACGGGATCACTCATTCAGCAAAGGTGTCTCAGGCCCATACTCCGGATTAAGTCAGTGTCAAAGTCCTGGCCATTCAGAGTTTCCAGCCTAGTGGGAGGAGCAGATGTCCCCCAAGTAAGCACACCACACAATCCCTAATCACAAAGTACAATGAGCTGAGCGCATGAAGGCAAAGAACAGAGGGGTCAAGGAGACACAAGGTGGAAACTTAACCTGGTCTGGAAGAGGGCTGAGTGGCCCAGGAAGTGGCCTCTGAACAGAAAAGATGGGCTTTCAATTTCCCAGCAAAGTGTGTTTATAGAGCTAGGGTGCATGTACTTTTTAAAATGGTCTCCTGGGGAATTCCCTGGTGGTCCACTGGTTAGGACTCAGTGCTTGCACTGCCGGGGCCGGGGTTTCAGGTTCAATCCCTGATTGAGGAACTAAAATCCCGAAAGCCGTGAGGCAACCGCCTCCAAAAAATGGCCCCCTGGACCTCAAGCGAAGGTATCAAGGACTCATGCCTACTCTCTGACCCTCGACCATCCAGGGCCAGACGCTTCATTTAAGTGAAGGTTTCTTAAGGTCTGGGAATGAGGGTGCCTGCAAGATAGTTCAGCAGGGCCCAGGAGATATGCAGGTGAGCCTTGGGAAGATGTCAGCTCGAATAACGTCCTGTCAAAGGGAGCTGACAGCAGAGAAACGTGCCACTAGTCAGAATAGCAATTCTGGGAAGCTGGTTCTACACTGATGCCAAGGAAGTGACAGAGAAACTTATTCCCAAACCAACTTGGAGCGCATTCCCTCAGCTCCAGTCTGACGGCTGCAGCCACTAAACATGTTGGTCAGTGTTCTGTTGCAGACGACAGAACCACTCCCGTTAGCTGAAGCAGAGAGACTCCTTAGAGGGAAGCAAAGGGCTTAGGGATCATTGGGAAGGTTGAAGAAGCAGGCTCTATAGATTAATGTCTCAGAAAGGACCCTCCGAGCCACCTGGAGGATCCAGGGCATGAAGAATTACTGTCCCCTGGATGATGCAGAAGCCACCAGCTGAACTGGGAAGTCACCACCATAGTTGCCACCTCCAGAACCACGCCAGCTCTGCCGCTATCCAGAAGCCAGTACCACGAGGAAGCCACCACTGTCCACAAGAAGTCACAGTTTACAGGCTGCCGCTGTGGCACCACGCCTGCTATAATCCACCCCATCAAAACTGGTCCCCACGCCTGCCTCTGCACCCCTTCAGGGGCAGTCACTGGTTTTGCCGACACTGCCCGCAGAAAAGCCAGGCACCTCCACTAGGACACTTGCCTAGAGAAACAGAAGGACGGTAGCTCTCCCTCGCCTCCACCTCCGAATCTCAAGTGTGTGCACCTGGGCCAACTCACACTCAATTCCAGGACGTTAGCATCATTGAGGAAAAGGTATGATGTTCTAAGGGGCCTACAGAAACGCAAGGATGTGGGCTGCAGCTACTCACAGCTGCCCTGCCACTGTAAGACCAACACAGAAAAAAGTAGAGCCCAGAGACTAAAAGAAAGAGACCAAGCTCCAGTGGAACATCCTCAGTTCCTGGATCCAACCATGCCTGAAGCCAGAACTCAAACTTTTTTTTTTTAATTTTTTTTTTCCTTAAATTTTTTAAGCAGTTTGACTTGAGTTTCTGTTTTCTATAACCAAAAGAATCCTGACTGCGACTCTAGTTCAACCCCCAAGCAAGAGAGCCTTAGGTCTATCCTTGGGGACACAGATGAGTGCATGCATGCTAAGTCACTTCAGTCATGTCCAACTCTCTGTGACCCCATGGACGGTAGCCCACCATGCTCCTCTGTCCCTGGGCTTCTCCAGGCAAGGATACTGGAAGGGTACTGGAAGATCCCTCCAGGGGATCTTCCCAACCCAGGAATTGCACCCACGTCTCTTAGGTCTCCTGCATTGGCAGGTGGGTTCTTTGCCACTAGCGCCATCTGGAACACCACCACCAGAGCACATCAGGACCCCCTGGCCTGACTGAATCATCCACACTCATAAATCTTACACTCCTCCTCCCTTCCAACTCGTAAGCCTGAGACTTCAACTCATCTCCCCCTCCCCTATCTCTCTCCTGAATGGACAAGACTGAATTGCCCATTCATCACTCCTCCAGGAAGCCTTCCTTGACCCTTCCAAGCCTGGCATCTCAGTTCTGCCCTCCCACCCTCTCTCTGGACACGTGCTACCATAATATCACATTGGGCAGAAACTTGGTCTCCCTTTAGGGAATGAAACTCTCTTGAGAATGAAGGTCTGTATCTTTCATGTTCTATTCCCAGCACTAAATCAGAGACTGGGACTAGATGGGGTTTAACTGATATTTTCTTAACAAAGAAATGAACTCATCTCCTTCAGGTCTACCATTTATTTGCCTTATCTCCCCCTTTTCTTATCAACTCCCAGATTCTCCTCCTTCTAATTATGCTCTACACTTTTAAATGCAAATAGATAGCCAGTGTTTTCGGAGGAAACAGATCAACAGTGATCTGCAAAACTATAAAATTCTCCTGTGACCTCAACCCTCCATTTATCTTAGCCATCTAAATCATCATTTCACATCTTTTTCTTCTATACATTTCTCTGAGTTTTAGAACTTTCCAAACAAAATCTTTCTCAAAAATCAAACCCAGAAAACAGAACCACTGGACTTAACAAAAATCGCTCTTTGAATGCACTGGAAGAAATGAACAAATACAAAATCAACACTTCATGCTCCTGGGAATTGACTTCAGCAGAACAGCCGGAAGCTTGAAGGAGAAGGAACAAGGAGAAGAAACCAAACTGCATAGAGCAGGGAAAGCAAAGCTCGAATTTGAGATTGTTTTGGCAAACAGAGGCAGCCACGTGAGAGAAAATATGTAATAACCTCCAAGAAATTCCCCAATGTCTTTACTCTAAGAAGTCAATCCTTTCAGGAAAAAGAGAAGAAAAAGGAGCATAAAATCCAAATACAATCAAGTCTGGTTTTGAAAAACAAATATGAGCAGTTGCTCTGTGTTTCCTGCATCTCAGGTTTTTGTTCATTCTTAGGTGAAAAGTGCAAAAGATTAGGCCGTTGGCACATGGAAACCTGCCTCTGGAGCCATGGCCCTTCTGATCAACTCGGGGGAAATCAACGGGCATTAGAACCACTGACTGATTCACTGGACCACATACACCAAGCTTCCACGCTGTGTGTCAAGACTGTTGCTAAGCAGAAAGAATACAGCAACCAGCAATGGAGAGAGCTGCCCCCAACCAGGAGGCGAACTTGACTTAAGTAAGCACGCCTACTTATACTAATAAGTTGAGATCACGTTCTACAAAGACACTGAACAGGATACCAGGATAAAGAACGTAACCTGAGGTCCCAAGAAAGCCTGTTAGAAGTGGGGATTATCAAACCAAAGGCGCATTCCCAGGGCGCCCCCTGGAGGTCACCTGAGGCATTGACGGGCAGCTCCCAGACATTGGTGACTTACACCTCGAACATATATATATATATATTCTAAAGGAGATCACTCCTGGGTGTTCTTTGGAAGGAATGATGATGAAGCTGAAACTCCAGTACTTTGGCCACCTCATGCGAAGAGCTGACTCATTGGAAAAGACTCTGATGCTGGGAGGATCGGGGGCAGGAGGAGAAGGGGACGACAGAGGATGAGATGGCTGGATGGCGTCACCGACTCGATGGACGTGAGTTTGAGTGAACTCCGGGAGTTGGTGATGGACAGGGAGGCCTGGTGTGCTGCGATTCATGGGGTCACAAAGAGTCGGACACGACTGAGCGACTGGACTGAACTGAACTGAACCTCGAACACCTACCCCTCTGGCTAGGCTCTCCTGGCCCCTGGAGCATGTTCAGCCTGATATGGGCAGTGCCAGCCAGGAAGAGTGGAGAGGTGGTGATAAAACTCCGTTCCTTTGCAGCTGCGTGGGGCTGCTTGGAGGTGTGTTATAGCCTGTCGCCCAGGGGCAGTGAGCCCCAGGTGCCCTGTGATCTGGCCATCGGCATGCCTGTGATTACCTGTGCTCTCTTCCCTGTCTCCACCCCCACTGCCTGTGATCACCCCTCCAGTGATCTACCTGCATCCTAATCTTTGTCTCGGGACCAAACTCAGGCATCCGTGAAAAGATTACAGGCAGGGGAAAAGTCTATCTGAAAGTCCCAATGGCAGAGAGCTCAGCTGGCCTTTCCAAAGAACAGAAAGGCCAGGCGGACAGGGCGGGAGCAGACAGAAGGCAGAAGGTGGTGTTTATTTTTTGTATTATTTATTTATTTTTGGTTGTACTGGGTCTTCAGCTCTAGTTGCAGCGAGTGGGGGCTACTCTTCCTTGTGGTACACAGGCTTCTCATCGCAGTGGCTTCTCTGGTTGTGAAGTACAGGCTCTAGGGCACACGGGCTTCAGTAGTTGTGACTTGTGGGCTCTGCAGCACAGGATCAGTAGTTGTAGAGCATGGGTTGAGTTGCCCCATGCCAAGTGGAATCTTCCTGGACCAGGGATTGATCCCTGGGTCAGGAAGATCCCCTAGAGAAGGAAATAGCTACCCACTCCAGTGTTCTGGCCTGAAGAATTCCATGGACAGAGAAGCCTGGTGGGCTACTGTCCACAGGGTCACAAAGAGTTGGACACGACTGAGCAACTAACATTTTTTAAGAGATGATGCTACACAGCAAAGCTTGAGAACCACAGCAGATAAGAGGTCCGCCCCAACATCCGGCATCAGCAGATAAGGCAAGACCAACATCACATCCATCTACATATTCAGTATGAGAAACATGAAAATAATTCCAACTTGAAGCCAAAAGGAAAGAAATGTTCTCACCTGATCATAGATGTCACAGAACAACAAATGTTCTTATCCTGGAGTCTACAGGATCAGCGCTAGTTTAAGAAATAGCCCCAGTGTGCACTGCAGCACTGTTTACAACAGCCAAGACATGGAAGCAACCTAGATGTCCACCGACAGAGGAATGGATAAAGAAGAGATGCTACAACGGGAATATACATGGAATAATATCCATCCATTAAAAGGAATGAAATAATGCCATTTGCAGCAACATGGATGGACCTAGAGACTGTCAAACTGAGTGAAGTCAGACAGAAAAAGAGAAATATATGATATCGCTTATATGTAAAATCTCTTTAAAAAATAATACAAATGAACTTTTTTACCCACAAATCTGAAGACTGAACTCATGGTTACTGGGAGAAGTGGGTGAGAAGGATAGACTGGAAGTTAGGGATTGGTTGCACACACTGCTATATTTAAAACAGATAACCAACAAGGACCTACTATACAGCACAGGGAATTCTGTTCAATATTCTGTAATAACCTAAATGAGAAAATAATTTGTAAAGAATGCCTATACATAAATATAACTGAATCACTTTGTCATATACCTGAAACTAACACAACATAGTTAATCAACTATACTCCAATATAAAATAAAAAGTTTTTAAAAATAGCCTGATGACCATGCCCAATAAACATGTGCAAAGGACTACCGTGTACCATAAACCATGCTAAGGGACTTCCAGGGAAAGCGTCCACATCCCCAACTACAAAGATCCATTGGTCTCTTGTGGGAGAGAGAGACCCTTATACATCATTCTATAATAATGTCAGTAAAAGAAATTTCAATGCACTATTAAATTAGCAGAAAATCCAATTATCAAGCCACAAGTACTTACTAAATGGCTGCTATTGTCCAAAACTGTACCAGATTCCTAGGGAGGTAGCTGTGTGAGGTGGGTCCCCTGACTTGAAGACACAGGCTTATGTTTCCATGAATAGAGTCCTAAGCAGAAAAACTGCATCAGTTCAGTGGGGGACTTCTGAGATGACTGTATGTTCAAAGAGAGCTGAAACAGCTAGCAGGGACACCTGCCTCCTCCAGCCACTGGCCAGAAGGTGGAAGCGATAGCCGGAGCCACCTTGGACCATGGGGTGACCATGAGAATAAAAGTCACAGGCCGAGAATGACAAAGCCAAGGGTAGAAGGAATCCATGATTTTTTGATACATGGAGTCACTACACCAGTGGGAAGAGATGAAAATTAGTTTATCCCATGTTTAAGTTCTTATTACTTTGATTTCCTCTGCTCTAGACAGCCAATGCTAGTCCTAAATGACTAAAGGCCTAGTAACTACTTTTACCAGACATTTGGTTTAGTTAATAACCCTATTCCTGGTCTGGATTAAGTCTCCTTTCCCAAGGTTAACACACTGGTCCACCTAAGTCAAAAACATCCAAAGACAATAACATCACAGCCAACAAAAATATCACATACAAGCCAATATGACCCTCAAAGAGCTATGGAACAGCCGAACTGGAAAACTTTTGTCAGCTCTGATATAACCAACCCATTTGACAGATGAAGAAACTGAGACCTTCTGAAAAAGATTTTCCCAACTTCTCCAAGCTGGGGACTCCTTATACTAAAGTAACTCTCATCAAAAAGATCCATTCATTCACTAGAGGAGTCCATAATAATACTTTTGCCAGATCTAAAAACAGAAAAGAACAACAAAACAACTTGCCTGAACACCTCAATTAATTAATTGCCCAAAGAAGTCAAGCTTGGGTCCTTAGGAACAACATGGGAGCTATTTATATATTTATGAGAGGGAAAAAATGCATAATGTGACTTTGTACATTTAACCCTGTCCCAATATTTACAGAACATCCCTGTCTGTCTTGGCAAGCAGGTGTCAATTCTATATTTGTGCCTAAAACTTTCTCCTAAAGCCAATTTACAATTCAACTAATCAGGAGATGTTTGTTTATTGGCTGGGAATTCATCAGGAAAATTCCATGATCAGGGGTTATCTATTGCAGGCATTTGTCTAGAAAAGAGAAGTAGGTTAAAGTTAGAGAAGTGGGAGGCTGATTTTTTTTTTTTTTTTTTAAGAAGAAATTCTTGGGAGAGGAAATTTAAGTAATCAAGTGCCTGCAATGTAAGGCGACCACCTCACTTTCAAATTTCCAACTCCTTCAAGTTGGAAACACTCTTGGGGAGAAGCTCTAAAAAGAATTAAGGCAGGATTTTAGCAGAGAAACTGAGAGAGTGCGGATGCATGAGAAGACCAAGACGTTCACACCAGCATTGTGTATAATGTGGAAAAAAATTGGAAACAACGTAAATACCCATCAGCAGGGAGGTTTTTTAAATAAATTATAATATATGCAGACAGTGGAAATATTACACAGCTATTACAAAAGTTAAGCTAGATCTACCATGTGCATTTGGGGGGAAAGCTCTAGAATATAAGTGAATTTTTTAAATCAAAGTACAGTAGTGGTCCAGTGGGTTGGGACACCAAGTTTCCACTGCACGGGACACAGGTTCAATCCCTGGTCAGGGAACTAAGATCCTGTAAGCCACGCGGTGCAGCCAAAAAAAACTATGTACACTATGCTTTCCTTCATATAGATAAAAAAGTATACACAACACACACAGAGACTGCACGTGCATGTAAGATTTTTCTGGAATGGCGCATAGATGGTGTCTTTAAAGACTAAATTTGGGGGAAGAGGAACACAAAATAAGTTTCATTTTATAACTTTATATACTATGTACTATTTGAACTGTTTTAACCTGTATATGCGTATTTTTAAGTATTAGTGGGGATTGGTATAAGAGTTACAAAGCTTTTGTCTTTTTACTTTTTTCTGAGAAAAAATGTATATGCAATTGCTTTCAAATTCTGTTCTCTGGAATCCTAGAATTTAAAAAATACTTTTGGGCAAAGAGTGTGCCGAGCTCCTAACTTGGCTAGAGTCAGAACCGCTGTGTCTTACAGCCTACATACCTGCACAATATTTTTTGCGGGATGAAAGAGTTCCACCATTAAAAAATACATTTCAAAAACCATGCGGACAAGGGCAATATAAATGTGCAAGGTTATTTATATTGTTTTTATTGAGAAAAATATGCCCAAGTTTTCCTGCTTAGATTTAAAGTAAGGCTCTGTTTACTCCATTCTCAGGGATGGATGTGGTATAAAACTTCACTTTTGAGCTCACTGAGTAATTCATGCAGTTGAACTGTGCCCCACCCAAAATTTTTGTCCACCTGGAACCTCAGAATGTGACCTTATTTGGATATACGGTTTTGGCAGATGTAGTTAGGTAAGGTGCAGTCAGTCATAACTGGATTAGAGTGGGTCCTGAATCCAATAAGTGGTGTCTTTATAAGACAAAGAGGGACACCCCTGGTGGTCCAGTGGCTAAGACTCCATGATCCCAATGCAGGGGGCCCAGCTTCGATCCCTGGTCATGAAGCTAGATTCCACGTGCTACAACTAAGAGTTCACATGCCACAACAAACAACTAAGATACAATGCAGCCAAACAAATAAAAGCAAAAAATGTTAAGAAAATAGAAGACAGAGACACACACCGGGAGAAGGTCAGGTGACAACAGAGATAGAGATTAGCATGATGTGTCTATAAGCTAAAGACTGCCGGCAACCACCAGAATGCAAGAGACAAGGAAGGACCAGAGCCTTTGGAGGGAGTGTGGCCTAACCTAGGAAACTAACATAACTCACAAAAGGAAGAGAGAGGGTAGCAGCAGTGTGGCCAGGCCACAAACCAGCAACCAAGCCAAAAGAGGCTCCACCTCTGTACTCTATATTAAGTAGTTCTCAAGATTTGGCATACTCTGATTCACCAGGAGCATTTGTTAAAACACAGATTCCTGGACTTCCCTGGTGGTCCAGTGGTTAAGAATTCACCTTGGGTGGTGAGAGGGAGGCTCCAGAGGGAGAAGACACATGTATACTTATAGCTGATTCACGTTTGTTGGACAGCAGAAACCAATAGAACACTGTAAAGCAATTATCCTCCAATTAAAAATAAATGAAGTAAAATATATCAGTATAAAAGATTTAAAAAAAAGAATCCACCTTCCAACGCAAGGGAGTCAGGGTCCATCCCTAGTCACAGAACTAAGATCGCGCATGCCACGTGCAGCAGTTGGAGAAGACGGCACACCACAATGAAGACCCAGTGCAGTCAAAATAGTTTTTTAAAGTTGGGGGGCAGAAACCCACAGATCTGTGGGCCCTACCTACAGAGCTTCTGGTTGCCTGGGTCCAGAGCAGAAGCCCATAAATCTGCATGTCTAATGGGTTTCCAGGTGCTAAAGTTGCCAGCCCAGGGACCACACTTTAAGAAGCACTGAGCTACCGATTCAAACAGATGAGAACTTGCCCCACCCCCTCCCTGAAGCTGCAGGTTGAAAAGCACCACATCCTTCTCCTTTACATGTTGGCCTCACGTGTAAGATTTTTGAAAAAAAAACAAAAGGTTCTACAACTAGCAATTAAAAAAAGAAACTACAGGAAATCTGCAGTGTCTCCTCTCCTCCCAAAATACCTTAGACTGTGCAGGAGACATCTGTTGTTTTTGCCTGCCTGGGCTCCAGTCCCCTTCCTCTGTTCATCCCTCCCAGCTTTCTTTTGGGAGCCCTCCTCCCCCACTTCAAGCCCATGGGGTTCAGGGAGACTGATACCAGCCAGTGTGTGACCCAGGCCAAATGGCATTCTCTAACCTCCTGATAGCTCAGTTGGTAAAGCAATGTAGGAGACCCCGGTTCAATTCCTGGGTCAGGAAGATCCTCTAGAGAAGGGATAGGCCACCTACTCCGGTATTCTTCAGTTTCCCTGGTGGCTCAGCTGGTAAAGAATCTGCCTGCAATGCAGGAGACCTGGGTTTGATCCCAGGGTTGGGAAGATCCTCTGGAGAAGGGAAAGGCTACCCACTCCAGTATTCTGGCCTGGAGAATTCCATGGACTGTATATCCATGGGGTCACAAAGAGTTGGACTGAGCAGCTTTCATTTTCACTCTTTCATCCTCCTAAGCAGAATGATTGGTTCCAGGATGGGCCCTAGCTGTGTCCCTTTGATGAAATTCTAGGAGAAATGATAAAACTATTGTGGAAGACTGTTTCTGTTTCCACTGGGATTGCAGAACTGGGAGGATGGGAGCATACAAATATGAAAGTATCAGCAGCTATCCTGACACCTCATGAGGGAAATCTGCCCGGGAACCTAGTCAACAAAGAAAAAAAAGCCAGAAGCAGGAAAAAAAGTTCCCAATGACACTATTTGAGCCCCTGGATACAGCTATACCTGAAGCTGAAACAGTAGACACTCTGTGTCTTATTTTCATTGCAGAACCAATAAATTCTTTCAACGGATGGAAAGATAGATAAACAGATTATTTATTTAAACAGTTTGAGTTGAGTTTCTCTTCATAGCAACCCCCAAGATTCCTAATAGAGATGTCGATACAGTCTTCTAGGATGTGGGGACTTGAGGACCTGAGAAGGAATGAACCAAATGACATCAGTGACCCTTTTGGGCTGGAATTCAGTGCACTTGCATTGCAGCAACAAATATGTAAGTCCTGATTCAGTAAAGAGCTGAGAGTTCACAAACAAATCCTGGATCAAGTGATGAAATATTAAAGAATCCCCCAAAAGACTTCTTGAAAACGGTGACCTTAACCCGTCACGATGCATTTGGCTGAAATAACAGAAAACCCAACTAAAAGTGGCTTAAGCCATAAGGACGTGTTATTTACTTAGCAGAGAAATTCAGAGGTAGGCGGCTGCAGGACTGCTTCAGAGGCTCGGTGGCGTCATTAGGGACCCAGGCATGCTTCCAGTTTTTTGCTCTGCCTTCCTCAGCATGCTGGCCAGCTCTCCCCTCGCCACCGCCACCGCACCGTGGCTACGCTAGTCATCATGTCCTCATGGGACTGCATCCCGAGCAGAAAGGAGGTGGGCAGTAAAGTAGGACTTCCCCCCGCAACCCCAACGCCCGGCATACTCCTGTCTCCAAGTGAGAGCATTTTTCAAAGAGCCTTCTGCACACCTGCTCGCCTATCTCATTGGCTACAACCTAGTCACATGGCCAGCTTTAGCCCAATAACTGCAAAGACGGAGCTGATTGACACACAGCTAAGACCAATCAGGATTCACAAAGGCCCATCGTCTCTAAAATGAATATTATTCTAGCAGCAAAGGAGAAGTGACAGGGCTATTCTGTGGGCCTGCAGGGTTGTCTACCGTAGAGAATATTCTAGCAATCCCCCTGCACACCACCAGCCCCTCCAAAGCACACATGTGGTTTACAACCACAGAAGAGAGCCTTCCAAGCTTGAAAAAGTTCAGCTCTGACCACTTGGCCTGTTGCAAAAGCATCTGAGTTGCCTGCTCTCTGTGGTTTCCAGGGAATCATGGTGGACACAGCAGCGTTTTCAGAAATGCTGAGATCCAGAGAGCATCAAGACCCAAACTGACTTTTCCCCAAAATCTTTTCAGGGTCAGCAGCCAAGAGAGTTGTTGCTGCCTTCCCAGTCCAAAGGTGCCAACCTCCACAGTTCTCCATTAATCAAGGTCCAGATGGCCAAATCCCTCCTCACACGCCATCTGCAGTTGTTCACACGCATGTGTTCAGGTCTCGGGAGCCTCCAAGGTGCTAATGAAGGCAGCTGGCCAGGGAATGAGAGGCCATGCAAATTCCAGCCGGTCCAACCTCAATGAAGCTTCAGAGTCTGTGCTATAAGGCTCAGAAACCAAGGGCAAGGGGAGGTGGGCTTCAGGCCAGGGGCTCCAGAGGATGATGGGCCTGATCCCAGCAACTCTGAAGAACGCCTGAAGCAGATCTGAGATAAGAATTAGAATGCAGATTGGGGTGACCCCAGGAAACATCAGGCAGAGAGTCAGAAGTGAAACAGAGATGGGAAGAGGTCAATAAAGAGAGTTAACAAGCCAGAACACTCTGGTTACAGCACGAACACTGTGACCAATTGACTCCATCCTGCCAGGCAGCTGTAAGAGAAAGTACAGGAAAAACTCAACATTATCCTATAGCAAAGAACTGGACTTCTGGAACTCATTACTTCCTGGAACATCTGATCAGCCTGGCACACAAGCAGAGTGGTTCTGATGGCCAGAGGAAACCCACGGGTGTCAGTGGTGGGCTGCTGAACCAGCATGGTAGTGGCAAGGGGTGAGGCCAGGGACCATGGTTTCTTCTTGGCTTGCCAAATTTGCCTTGGTCTCTGAGCTGCTGATTCTGCATGATCCTGCAAGAGAGGCTGCCCTGGGATCAAGAGGAAGCCATCCCAAGTGTATCCCTACAGTCCTCAACGCAGCCTCTCCTGGCCTGGAAGGAGTCTGCCCTTGTGGCATGGCTGGCCCCTCCTCCCTACCCCAGTACTCCAGACCCATCAAAAGAGCCCCACAGAGCAAAGTGATTCCCATCTCAGACTCTAGAGCCAGACCGCCTGGATCTGAACCCCAGCTCTGCCAAGCTGGTGGTCTTGAGTGAATTACTCCATCAACCTGTGCCTCAATTTCTTCATCTGTAAAATGGGGATGATAGTACCTTCCCTGTGGGGTTTTTTTTCTAATATTTACTTTTGGCTGTGTGGAGTCTTAGTTGTGGCATGCCAGCTCTTCACTATGGTGCGCAGGCTTCTCTCTAGTTGTGGCATGAGGGTTCAGTAGTCGTGGCACACGAGTTTAGTTACCCCGAGGCCTATGGGATCTTAATTTCCTGACTAGGTATTGAACCTATGTCCCCTGAATTGGAAGGTGGATTCTTAACCACTGGATCACCAGGGAAGTTCCCTCCCCACCCCCAACGGGGGGTTTTTATGGGGATTATATGAGTTAATACATGTAAAGCACTTACAGATCTGATACAAAGTCAGCCCTCAACAAATGTAAAGCATATTAAGTAGCAAGGAACGTGGGTCTCCCCCATATCTTTCTCATCACCACTCCAGGCAAATTCTAACAGACAATAGAATTTTCAATACCATTTCTACCTGACGCTGGCACAGCACTTAACAGTTTATGACACACGTGATTATCCATTATTATAACTACCAGTTCCCAAGAGTTTACAAAGTACTGGGTTCAGTCACTAACTAAATATGCTTTTGCTTTAATGCTAGAGAACCTTCCCTCTAGGTGGAGGGCTCCATGGGAGCTGGGACCTTGTGACAACTTTCCGTCACCTTCTATGGTGGGCTTCATTTATCCTGGCAAAAAGAATCAATGGAGGAATGACCAATCCAATAAATCCTGCTAGGTAAATCCTATTCCCACTTTACAGATCAGAAAACTGAGACTTCCCTCAGAAAACTAAGGGAAGGACAGACCTGATTCCAAGGCTAGGCATTCTCTACCATTACCTTTTTATTAACCTCTCCCCAAACACTCTACTAGTTAGGGAGCACATTTATTAACTATGCAATCTTAGGCAATTCGCTGATCTTCTGTGCCTCAGTTTCCTTATCTGCAAAATGGGAGACACCAATACCTTTCTCAGAAGGTTGTTGTGAGGATTAAATAATCAGTATACGTAAAGAGCTTAAAAGGGTACCTGGCACATAGCAAGTACTCAAGAAATGTCAGTTAATATTATTATTAATCCCATTAAAGTCAAAGAGGTCAAGTACCTGGTGCGTGGTAGAGCTGACTCTGGAAGCCAGGGTGCTAACTCCCAGGCTTGGGCCCCTTAATTTGGTCTGACACATTTCTGTGGGATATGCAACTCTGACACCCATACCTGGGAGCAAGCTACTAAATGGAATGGGGAATTGTTCCTGCTGCATTAAAAGGAAAACCAAACAGGTATACTTGAACTTGCACACAAAGATGTACATAGAAGGAGATGCCTGCTACATTTTTTTCAAAGAAAGCGAAGACTGGAAAGAGCCCCAGTATCCATCACATGGTAAAATGGGATTTTGGGACTGATAGCAAGCTAAGAGCCGAAACTTTACCATTAAAAAAAGCACGACAGAATTACCACAGACTTACCATATCATAATTAAAAGGATTAGCATAGAACATAATTAACATCAAATTACCATGTTCAAAAGACATTTAGAACAATCAAATGTTCAAAGTGTTAGTCACTCAGTTGTGTCTGACTCTTTGCAACCCCATGGACTGTAGCCCACCAGGCTCCTCAGTCCATGGAATTCCCCACACAAGAATACTGGAGTGGGTTGCCATTCCCTTCTCCAGGGGAATCTTCCCAACCCAGAGGTTGAACCCAGGTCTCCCTCATTGCAAGCAGATTCTTTACCATCTGAGCCGCCAGGGGAGCTCCCAGCAATTCCACTCCTAGATATACACCCAAGAGAAATGAAAATAGATGTTCAAAAAAAACCTTGCACACGAGTCTTCACAACAGCATTAATTACAGTAGCCCAAAGGTGGAAACAACCCCAGTGTCCATCAACGGAGGAATGACAAACATGATGTGGTAAATCCATACAGTGGAACATCACTCACTCATAAAAGAAAGGGAGCTCTGGCATGTGCTGTCCAGCATGGATAAACCTTAAAGACATTATGCTGAATGAGAGAAGCCCGACACAGAAGACCACATATTATATCATTTCAACTGTATGAAATGTCCAGAAAACACAAATTCATAGAGACAGAAAGTAGACCAGTAGTCACCAGGGGCTGGAGGGAAGGAGAAATGGGGAAGGACTGTTAATGGATATGGTTTTATTTTCAGTGATGAAAATGTTCTGGAACTAGATAGCAGCGATGGTTTTAACAACATTGTAAATATACTAAATGCCACTGTAATATAGACTTCTTTTTTTTTTTTTTGACCATGCAGCTTTCAGGATCTTAGTTCCTTGACCAGGGATGGAACCTGTACCCTTAGTAGGTTTGGAGTCTTAACCACTGGATTGCCAGGGAATTCCCTAATTGTACACTTTAAAACGGCTTAAATGGTGAATTTTATATTATGTGAACTTTACTACCAAAAAAAAAGGTATGACTAGCACTTTAGAAAAAAATGAAATAAAACTTTTGCAAATAAGACTGCTTTTTTATGTTTTACAAAATGTAAATTACAAATGCAACCATTGGCCAATCCTTAGACTAAGGTATGAGTGAAATAGTTGAGAGTAATCATCTGATTCATCCAACAAAATCGTTAAGAGCAGGATGCAGTGTCCTTCTCTTCTCATTTGACTTTTGTTAACATGACCATAAAGATGCGTGTTTTTGCAAAAATATTTCAGGACATCATCAATTTCCCCAAGGTCATCTCTTACTGCTTTGGTACTCAAATCATTCTATTTTGAAGCATCTGTTAAATTAACAGTTCGGTCGATTTCCTCTTCTTCACATTCTCCAACCCTCACGGCTCCAGTCCTGAGAGTTCCTCACTGGCCTACGATTCTGCTGTGGGTCTGGCAATTCGCCAACATCACTTTCATTGACTTCCTGAAATCCTACATTTCTTGCAAGACTTGCGATTTCACTTTATGACCTGCACTGTATTTACAGTTCATTATAATTTATTGAATCTACAGCTCCTGCCCAATCCCTCAACAAAGATATTGATTAGTGGGATGGGTGGGAATAAACATTACCTTTTTTTCGGCCACACCACACAGCATACGGGATCTTAGTTCCCCAACCAGGGATCAAACCTGTGCCCCCTGCATTGGAAGAACAGAGTCTTAACCACTGGACCATCAAGGAAGTCCCCCGGTGTTTTAATCTTATTACATTGATGCTTTTCTGTACACCGCCTTGAGTCAATGAGGGAGGAAAGTAGTGATAAATAAGCAAGAACAAAACATGCAGCTCAAGACTTACAGAACAAACTTATGGTTGCTGGGGTGAGATGGGGGAGGATGGGGGAAGGGATGGTTGGAGAGTTTGGGATCAATATGTATACACTGCTGTGTTTAGAATGGGTAACCAGCAGAGTCCTACTGTACAGCACAGGGAACTTTGCTCAATGTTACATGGCAGCCTGGATGGGAGAGGAGTTTGGGGGAGAATAGATACATGTATATGTATGGCTGAAGCCCTTTGCTGTCCGCCTGAAACTATCACAACATTGTTAATTGGCTGTACTCCAATATAAAATAAAAAGTTTTCAAAAAAAGAAAACCATGCAGCTCACCCTGTGAAGTCAAGGGGGCAGAGAAACATACCGCTCTCTGAATCACAAAACACCCATTGCTCCTTTTACCCCCATTCCAGTAAAGGCTGGGTGGGTTTGTTTCTTCCCCCTCTTCTGAAATAGCATGTGCCTAGTTATAGAATAATAGCGTGAAGCCCAGAAGGCAATCCAATTTTTCCTTATGCAGATGTTCAGAGGTAACTGTCAAGACAGTTGCTCTCACCTCAAAAGACAGACTGCCTGGCCACACAAGTCTGAGCGGCAGTCCTTGGCAGGGAGACCACTCCACGAGGGGGCGCCATTGTGTTGAGCTCACTGGCTTGGCCCAGGCACCAACTAGTCAGGAAACCTACTCCTCTTTCCAGTCTCCTCTTCCACCACCAGCTATCCAAATTCTACCAGACTTTCAACTCAAGTCACACCTCCTCCAGGAAGCCTTCCCAGAACTGCCCCTGACTCTCCCTTCTCTAAATTTCTACTGTTCCTGCAGGGGTTTAATCACACTGTTTAATCACATTATTTCAGGCAGGCCAGTTATCTTCAAGGCATTTTTAGGACCTTTCCAGGCTTCTTCCTTTTCAAGGCTTCCATTGGACTAAATGTATTGAAATTCTCCTGCAACCCAGATTATATAAAATTATTTTATGAGTCAAGGCAAACTGAGATTGATCACTCAACTTTATGTTTTTTGGCTATCTGAACACTATTTTTTGTATACCATTTTCTTTCTATATTTTGGAACCAATGACTTTTTCAGGTCTCAAATTTTCTGTTTCTTCTTCTATTTCCAAACAATTATTTCTAGCTCTGTGTGAAGAATAACAAAATGTTAGAAACAAGCTAATGTCCACTGATTCATTAAAATTAATGTGGGCAGATTACAAAATGTATGTATAACAAGCTTAAGATTTAAATACATACTTGATTGTTGTAACTGCTTTGTATATTTTTTTCCAGCTTTACTGAGGTTTAATCCCAGATATACTTGTGAGCCCAAGGCACTGTGCCTATAGAACCCAATGAACAAAACAATAACATTCACCTCTCCAATTAGACATTAAACTTCTTAAAGAGAAGGAGTATGTCTTATTCTCACTAAACCCTCATGTGTCAAGTACATGACAAAATGCTCATTGAACATGCCTCCAATTAGTATTCAATGAGCACCTACTATGTGCCAGGCACTATTCTAGGTCCTAGAGGTACATTAATGAACTAGACAAAGGAGGTCACTGCTTTCATGAAGCTGACATTCTAATGCAAAACACAGATAAACTGATCATTATATTCTATGTCAAATGACTATAAATGCTGAGGGAAAACAAAGCAAGAAATAAGAACGAGAGGGTTGGGTGATATTAGAGGCAGGATGGTAAAACAAAAAAATGCCCCTTTAATATGATGACATATGACTAGAATTATGTTGCACTGAGCAAGTGGTCCATGCAAATGTCAGGGAAGATCATTCCAGACGGATGGAACAGTGCACGCAAAGGCCCTGGGGTAGGAGTGTGCTTGGCTTCTCAGGATCTCTCATGAGGCCAGTGGCTGGTGAAGAACAAGGAAGCGTGCGGGGACTTGTGGGCCCTGCTCAGAACTGTGGATTTTTACACTGAGTGAGCTGGGAGACATGGAGGGGACTTGGAGCAGAAGAGGGACACAAACTGATTGAACATCTTAAAAGGCTCACTCTGGTTACAATCTGAAAAACAGATACAGACAGACAAGAAAAAAAGCAGGGAGACCCATTAGGAGGCTATGCAGCCTCCAGGACCTGCTGATTGCCTGCTCGACCAAGAAAACATCAAAGCCAGGAGCCTGGTGGTGCCCCCACCTACTGCCAGAAAACACGAGCCCAGTCCCCATCGTCATCCCAGACCTCTTAGAGATGCCGAGAGAGAAGGGCCTGCATCACCATCTTGGCTTCCTCCGAGACTGGCAGGACGCCCAGATCAAATCAATACTGAATACACAGGGATTTAATCTGCACTTGTTTAAGGACTGGCTGGGCCTCCATGAAATGGCATCATCTTGTAGGCTTGTTAAAGGTTTGCAGCCGAACAAGATCCCATAGCCATCCTTACAGATCTCCAGGCAGCAAGACTGGGTGGCCCCAGGATTCTTCACACAGACTCAGGTTAGGGCAAGAACGGCCTCAGTTCTGAAAAATGGTGATTGGAGAAAGGAAGGAGTCCCTTCCCCAGCCCCTGATGCAAAACAACCTCCGTTTATCAAGATGTATTGCTAAGCATGCCACAGCGCAATGCAAAAGGATGCTATTTTTCCTATGAGAAAAGTAGAAAAAAATTAAAATGTATATTAGTAATTGCTTGGATGCACACAAAGAAACTCCAAAAGGATACACAAAAAACAAGCACCGCTATGTAATATGACGGAAAGCAAAAACCATAGTGTGCTGTCAGCATTATCCAGAATATTGGTCCAAACTCGGGTAACGCATTCCTCCGTCTCTGTCACAAGTCGCTAAGGTGCTGCTGGAAACCTCACTAAACAGGCTATGTACTTTTTTTTTAAGTCCAAATTATCACAACATTCCAGATATTGATCTCTTGAGCAATGATTGAATAATCAGAGGGTTAGGACCTCTCCCCTTCCAGATGGCTCTAATTTTTTTTTAATTGAGGTGAAATTCACGTAAGATGAAATTAATCATTTTAAAATGAACAATTCAGTGGCATTTAGTACATTCACCATGTTCTATTATCACCATCTCTAATTCCAGGACATGCTCATCACCACCAAAGTAAACTGGTACCCACTGAACAGTCACTCCCCATTCCTTCCTCCCCTGAGTGCCCTGCAACCACCAACCTGCTTTCTCTCTCTAAAGATTTGCCTGTTCTGGACACTTCATATAAACGGAACCATGCAGTATATGGTCTTTTGTGTCTGAGTTCTTAAAACTCAGAATTTTCAAGGTTCATCCACGGTATAACAAGGACCAGTACTTTATTAAAAAGCTAAATAATATTATTGCATGTTTTCTTTGTCCACCCATCTGTTGATGGCCACTTGGATTTTGCCCACCTTTGGCCATTGTAAACAGTGCTGCTGTGAACATTTATGAACAGTATTTTGTTTGAGGATCTGGTTTCAATTTGGGGGGGTATAACCTACAAGTGGCATTGCTGGGTGATTTTCTTTTAAAAAAAAAAAGAAAGCTTCAACAAGAATTATATGCTTCCCTTTTCTGCTACCCAACCTAAGCATCTCATAGATTAGGGAACATATGGGGCCATCAAGCTTCATTAAGGGGTCCTGGGCAGCCCAGCGGGAGGGGCTGATGGGAACAGCTCATGGTGACATGTCTATAGTCACAAGCTTGGTCCACGCCCAAATCTAGGTCAAAGCAACAAGGAGGAATCTGGTCAAGGCAAAGGTTTCTTCTCTCCCACTCCAGAATGTCATGGCGTGGGTGTCTAAGATTTTTATATTTCATTTCTGTACTAAAAAATCTAGAAGCCAGATACAAAATTCCACAGCAAAGAAAAATCACTCAGTAAGCTGCCACAGGGACTAAACGAGAAAATCTATGTGAAGTACTAGACTGGGCCCTTTTTTCTCAGTTTTTGGGGGGAAGGTGGGTTGAGTGGTTGCCTCTTTTATTTTTCTTCTAAAATATTTTTAAATTTAATTAATTAAATAGTAAATAATAAATATATAATGGCACAAAATTGAAAAGATACACCAACAAGAATTAAGTCACCTCCTACCCTATCCCCCAAACAACCCTTTCCCCTCCCAGGAGCTGTTAATTTCAAGGGAATGAATATTTGCAAACATTTGCATATGTATTCTTTTGTACACACACACCACACACACACACACACACACACACACACACACACACACACACACGGCAGGCCTTACTCTACCCCCTCATTCTCCATCTTGCTTTATCCACTAACAGCACATCTTATTTTTTTTTCATTTTTTAAAAAATATTTATTTGGCTGTGCCAGGTGTTAGCTGTAACACACAGAATCTTCCATCTTCCTTGCAGTATGCAGAATCTTTAGCTGCAGCATGCAGGCTCTAGTTTCCAACCAGGAACTGAACCCAGGGCTCCCTGCATCAGAAGCACCGAGTCTTACCCATTGGACCACTAGGGAAGTCCCTTACAGCACATCTTAGAGTCAGTTCTCTATCACTATGAATGGACCTGCTATATTCTTTTTTTAATTAATAACATCTACAAAGTATTTCCTTGCTTGGATATATCATAATTTCTTTAATCAGTTTAGGATCTTCCCAAATCTCTCCTATGACAATCACTTCCATCACTATTAGCACAATTTCCACATTTTTGCACACACGGAAATGTATCTGAATGATAAATATCTCAGCGTGGGATGGCTGGGTCAAAGGGAGAAATGGTTTTTAATGCTGATAGATAATGCCTGTCAGCCCATTTTTGAATCAAGGGTGAAGACAGGAAAAAAGGATCATTTGCAAAACATATCGCAGGACAATTCGAGGGGCAAGTGTTGGTACCTCCATTTTCCAGATGGGGAAGCTGAGGTTCAGCGATGTCAGAAGTAACCCAGCTGGGTACCAGACTCCAGTCTCTGTTTATACACCACCCAGGAGCACAGCCAGGCTGCACCTAAGTTATGTTCCCCGGGGGCTGGGCAGTGGTTGGCTCTCTGCCTTCCAGCCCCTGAACTCCAAGTGCCCCGAATCTGTTGATTTATGGTTCTGCTCTGATACCCATATTAATCACCATAACTTTTAATTGAGCTAATACAAGCATCATATGTTGCTAATTACACAATGCGGATGAAAAACTCTTCCAGATGAACTTAACTGCTCAATCTAATCAGAGTGGCAAGTCGTGTTTTAATTACAAACCAGAGCGTACAGGGAAGGCATCTGTGCAGCTTAGCGGCTCAGGGGCCCTACGGCTCCAGCTTGCAAAACACCAGAATCACAGCCAGCGGCCACGGGCATCCTCCACGTGGGGAGGGCCCCGTGATGGATGAGGCGCGTTGTGTCCCGCAAGCTCACGGCCTGTGGCTGACCCAGCCAGGCCTTTCTGACCAGACATCTGTGCAGCCACCTGACCCCACCCCCCGCCCCTGTTCCAGCCCAGGAAAGGAATCACCGACTCTTTTTCTCAGGAACTAATCAAAGGCCTGTTATCAGTGACCTTTTCTGAAACATCCTTTAACATCCTGTCAATTTGCCCACACTCACAGAGCAGAGAGAATCCGGCCGCGATAATAGAGTAATTTCAAGGGTGAGGCAAGACTGAAAAGGGATCTTGGCTCTTTTCTCAACAGAGACACAAAGAAAGCCTTCAAGGCTGAGAGTTAGAGAAAGAAGCTTAGGGAGGGGAGGTATTAAAAACTGAGTTTGGGAATTCCTGGCAGTCCAGTGATTGGGACTCTGCACTTCCAACACAGGGGGCTCAGATTCCATCCCTGGTCGGGGGCACTAGGACCGCAAGTCGCATGGCTTGCCCCCCCAAAAAAATTTTTTTAATTTTTTTAAATTATTTTTTTAATCAAAAAACGAAGGGCAAAGAAGCAGGAGAGCTCCCCTGAGGAATCTTCCTAGAGCCCCTGGAAGGAACATAGCACTACTCACACCTTGATCTTAGCCCAGCAAGACCCATCTTGGACTTCCAACCTCCAAAAGATTGATAATAAACTGTAGGATAATAAACTCAGGTCCTTCTAAGCCACTATGCTTGTGCTAACTAGCATCAGCAATAGGAAACGAACACACCGGCAAATGTCTCCGTGTCCGTAAGGGCCCTGGCAGGAAGAAGAATTCACCTCCAGGATGGGTCGAATAGGAAGATTTCAGTCAGAGGACACGAGCAGACAGCAACTAGCAGATAGCGATGGCGGTGAAGCACGGAGATGTTGGCAGGACTGGGGAACTGTTGCTTCCCTGGGGCTTTAAGGAACCAGGAAGGAGCACAGCGTGGTTGACACCAGTGACAGCCGTATCTGGGAGGCGAGGCTTCCTTGCTGGAACAGGAGGAGGTGAAGCTCTGGCAGAGACACAGTGAAGCAAGAGGAGCCCGGGACAGACGCCTCCACTCTCTCCTGCCCCGGCCTTGGAGCTCCAGCCTGGTCTCTCACAGGCCACATCCAACTGGAAGCTGAAGGACAAAGAGGGCCAGCTTCCCAGGCACAGGAAAAGGCAAAGAGGGCGCAGGACAGATATGAGTGGAGGGAACCAAATGTCCAGAACATCCTTTCTAAGTGCAACAAGCTCTTCTTAACTCTCTCTGCTCTTTTTTTTTTTTTTTTTTTGCCACATGGCACACACAGCTCGTAGGATCTTAGTTCCCGGACCAGTGACCGAACCCTCAACCCTCGGCAGTGAAAGTGGGGAGTCCTAACCACTGGACTGCTAGGGCATTTCCCCTTCTTAGCTCTTTTAAGCCAGACTTTCAGAGTGGGCATCTGTGGTTCTGGCCCATGCCCCAGTTTTCTTTGCAGGACTCCCTCTTCTTCCGCTCTCTGCCCAAATGGTTCAGGTAAAGCAATTCTACCCCCTCCCTGGCTTCAGGAGAAGGCCCATGACCCAAGTCGGGCTAATAAGACTCACAGCAATTGGCTCAAGGATTGTCACACGACCTAGTCGCAGTCAATAAAAATCAGATCTGGGGGTTTTGCTGGAACCATTGCAAAGAGATGGTCATTTTCTCAGTGTGGTTGCTAAGCTGGTAGGATGAGAGCCCTATTTTAGTGTCCATCTTTGAAAAGACCCTGCCTGAGAATAAAGCCACCAGAGAAAAAATTAGTGCTGAGAGACAGAGAGAGAATGAGTCCTGATGACATCAGTTGAGGCCCTTGATCAAGCCATACCTGAAGCCTGTCCAGGACATTCCAGTTACATAAGTTTTTTTCAATTATCTTTTAGTTATATCACCTTGAATTGGGTTTCTGTTACTTGAAACTAGGATAATCCTGACACACCTCTTCCTAAAGCTAACCTTAATGGTTCCTACTGGCACTTCACACCTCCACAGTGTTAACTCCCTGAACTACATTGAGATTGTTTACCTGTCTGTCTTGCAAATAGTCTGAGAGCTCGTTGGTAGAAGGGGCATTGTCAGCACTGAAATACACTGCCAGGCACAGAGAGAGCATTAATAAATATTTGTCAAATGACTAAATGGATGGATGAATGGGTTGATGAATGCATGAATTATTCTTTTTCTTTTTTTTTGCATGAGTTATTCTAAAGGCAGGTTTGGCAGCAGCCCAGCCTCCGACCTTTCCAGAAAATAGATAAAGTAGATTCTAACCTGACATTGTTCACCAAGAACCCCTTTAGGTGCTGGGAAGACAGGGTTGAACAAGGTGGGTCTCTATTCCCATGGAGACCACACTCTCATCTAGAGCAAAAGAATTGAGATTGTATACAAGTAAACCATCCATCCAGGCAACAAAGGGAGATTCATTCAGATGGTGATAAGTGCTAAGCAGAAAAATCAAACAGGGTGGTTATTTACAAGAGACAGCCAGGGCTGGAGAAGGCACCACTGGACAAGAAACCACAGAGTGGCCACTGAGAAGCCATTTGTCTAACAATAAAAGCGTCTTTTGGCAGGCTCACAATTCTAGCTCCCCACCCCCATGCTGGCCTACCCCCACCCACCCTCCAAGGCAGGGGTCAAAGTTCGTTCCAATGGTTCTCACATGGATTGCCCATTAAAATCATAAACAGAGCTTTTAAAAAGTAACCCAGGTAGGGACATTCCTGGCAGTCCACTGGTTAAGAACCCAGGCTTCCACTGCAGGGAGTGTGGGTCTGATCCCTGGTTGGAGAACTGAGGTCCCGCATGCCACACAGTGTAGCCAAACAAGAGAACAAAGAGGGGAAAAAAATGGTTGGAAACACTCTGAATGTCTACCAACAGACGAGTGAACAAACAAAATGTGGTCCATCCCCACAACGGAACACAATTCGGCCCTTAAAAAGCAGTGAAGCAGTGACACGGGCTACAACACGGCTGGACCTCAACAAGCAAGATGCTCTGTGAAAGGAGCCAGATATAAAAAGGCCACACAGTGTATGATCCTATTCACATGAAATACCAAAAACAGGTAAATCCACAGAGATGCCAAGCAGACGGGTGGCTGTCAGGCGATGGCGGGATGGGGCGTGGCTGCTCAGGGGTACAGGGCTTCCTTTTGGGGGTGGTGAAAACAGTCCGAAACTAGATTGATTCAGTGCTTGCACAACACTGTGGATGTACTAAAAACCACTGAATTGGTTACACACTTTAAAATGGTTTTATGTGAAGTAAATTTCACCTCAATATGAAGAAAAATAGTGGAGCCAGCTACTTAGAACCTGTTGCCAGTAAGCTCCCTAAACCTTAATTTTATATTGATATTAATACTTTAGTTCACACACACACACACAAA
Source organism: Bubalus kerabau (assembly GCF_029407905.1). Taxonomy (NCBI): domain Eukaryota; kingdom Metazoa; phylum Chordata; class Mammalia; order Artiodactyla; family Bovidae; genus Bubalus; species Bubalus kerabau. The sequence continues at coordinate 54,763,593 of NC_073639.1, forward strand.
TGCTAAAGCATTAAACCAGGCCACATTCAAAGAGATTCAGCAGGTGCCGGGGCCATGTAAGTGGAAGCAACCCCCTCCCTCCCTCCCTGCTGAGATTTCTAAAGGCAGCAGAATAGTGCAGCTCTGAGTTAGGAAGCAGCCTGGCCATCCAGAACAAAACGAAGCCTACCAAAAACATCAGGACCAAAGCAAGAACAGTCAGCTCCTAGAATGGAGAGGGGAGGATTGAATAATCTTCAGGGGAGATGGAAGCGGTTAGCTCAGGGTTCTTAAAGAGTTAGAGAGAAAGATAACCAAAATCACAAATTCTGTTCCCAGTTGAAACAAATAAGTGCCTTGCAGGTTCATGTCTTCATTACAGGCCATCCGTGAATGAAGCTGGAAGCATCTCACAATGGTGTTTACACCCCACCTTGTTCCTCGCCTTGCCCCCGGACTCGGCTTTGTGGGCAGGAGCTCAGCTTGCTCCGATTCCCTGGAGGAAACGGTTAAATGGGGGATCGGGGGTGGCCGACAGAGCAGCAAACAGAGAGGGCATTCCTCACTCACCCCTGCCAACAAGGAGTCAGGAAATCAAGACTTCTGTTCTTGTTGGTAACAGAGAAAGCCAGAATGAGTGCAAAGAAGGGATGGGGTGATTGGAAGGGAGGAGGAAAGCCGCGTGAGGGCTCCCAAAATGGGCTGAAGTTTTTTTTAACTTATTTGTTTGGATGCCCTGGTTTCCCACCTGCCCTGCCCTAGACACACCTCTGGCCAGAGGGAGGCGGTCTGCAGGGAGCGGCCCCTGCTCCCTGCTCCTGTTGGGGAGGGGAGGCAGTGCTCAAGGTGCTCTGCAGAGTTGGAGGCGGACCCCAGGCAGGGGCAGGGGAGAGGAAGGCAGAGCTGGTTGGGGGACAAATATTTGGGGCAGGAGGCAGTTAAACATCTCAACACCAGACCCACAAATCCAGCAGTACACCTGACACCTCTGCTTGGAACAGGCATCTCCAATCAACCACTGCCTAGAACCACTGCCACCAGATGATTTGGTTCAAATCAGTTCTTCTAGGAGCCCAGGCCAGAACCTCGAGGACATCCCTGACCCTCCCCGCTCCCTACTTCCGCTGCCACCCCTGGTCCAAGCCCCCAGCCCTGCTGCAGCCTCCCCCCGGCCCGCCTGACACCCCACCCAAGCCCAGCCCACATCAGTTTGGTTCCTGCACCACAGCGGAGGGAGCTTTTTACAGTGGGAGTTGGTCCAGGTCACTCTGCTGCTTGAACTCTCCAACGGGTCCCATTCTATTCAGGGTAGAAGTCAAATGCCCTGCAAGGGCCTGCTAAGCCCTTTGTGATCCGGCCTCATCACTAAACTGGTCTCTGCTCTATGGACCCTCTGGTTACACCCATCTCCTTACTGTTTCAAGAACACACCCAGCATCTCCTACCTCAGGGCCTTTGCACTTGCTGTTCTCACAGCAAGAGCAACCTTCCCCCAGTTATGGAGTTGAGACCTCTGCTCAAGTATTATCTTCTCAGCCAGCTCTCCTCCGACCCTGACTTTCCTCTCAACGGCCAACTGGTCCCTCCACCCAGGACTCCCCAACCACTCCCTCCTTTTTCTCCATAGCACTCACTTCCCCCACTAGAATCTCCACACCAGAGCTGAGATTTTTGTCTGCCTTGCTCATTGTTACATCTGCAGAGTCTAGACCACTGCTTGACACAGAGAGTAAATACTCAATAAATTACTACGTGCTGAACTAAAGAATCAGCAACCAAACAAATGAACAGATACAGGTGAGACTCACAGAAAAGCATCTGGAAAGACAAGCAATTGTAAGAGTAGTCCACCTCCAGGGAAGGAAGAGTGACTTCAGGATTGGGGGAACATTTCATTTTCTACTGGGAGAAAATTTACACATACCACTTGCTATCATTATGTTTTTAAATAAAATCAATAGTTGTTGCATTGCATAGTGTCAACGAGAAAACTACTGGAAAAAAGAAGAACCACCACAAAATACAGGAGGCACTGAAATGGTGAAATCTACCACACGGCTCAGCCCGGTGACGGGCAGTGTTCGACAAGCAAGAGACAAGTGTCTCTGCACTCGAGGCATGACCAGCACCTTGGTGGGCAGGAAGGAGAGGGCGCCAAGGGAAGAAAGGGGTCCTCTGCCACACCAATGCTTGTTGTCCAGGTCCAGGACAAGGAAACCCAGCTGGCCACTGGGTCACCTATGGGAAGAGTGGGTCCACGAGCCTGGGCCCCACCTGGAGCTGGCTAGCTGTGCTGGGCTGGCCAGGTTCTGTATGTTTGTTTCCCAGCCCAGTGCTCAATTATAGAGACAAGATGCCCCTCATGCTTGTTCAGGCTGAACTGGACAGAGGGTCTCATTTTCCTTTTTTCCTCTCTTTAATCTCAAAGTCTCACACACAGATTGCAAGTGAGGCGATGGGAAAAGATATTTCATGCAAATGAAAATGACAGGAAAAAGGGAATTGCAATACTCCTATCAGACAAAATAGCCTTTAAAACAAAGGCTATAAAGAGAGAAAAAGAGGGACACTATATAGTGATAAAAGGATCAATACAAGGATGGGCTATTACCCTCATCAACATACCCAACATAGGAGTACCCAGATACAGAAAGCAAATACTAACAGACATAAAGGGAGAAACTGATGAGAATACAATAAGCCCCAAGCCTCTTGCCCGTGGTCCCCGATTCCCAGGAAAGGCCACTTGGAGCACAGGCCCTTCTCCTCCATGTGGAAGCTCCCTTCCCAAATCAAATCGATTTTCCAAACATAATTTGTCTCGGGTAAATCACTGACCTGCGCCTTGGTGGGCATCCAAGTGGCAGGAAGCATGTGGAAAGGGACTGCCCCCCGAAAGCTCAAATTAATTCAGAAGGGGGTCCTAGGAGGGTTCTCGTGGTGACAGGGTGAGGGGCATGTGAGGATCAGGAGTGACAGGTGGGACAGCCCTGCACCTCGGACCCCAGACGCAAAGCTGAAAACTGGCTTCAGCAAACCCAGGGAAGGAAAGCAAGTCTAGCACTAGGCTGCAGAATGGAACTTCCTTCCAGCAATGCTTAGAAAGAAGCCCCCTGCCAGAGACCCTGAGTGGCTGCCCACTACTCTCAGACAAATTTCATTTGCACTCAGTGGATTATGATTCAAGCCAAAAAGGAGCAAAGCACTGATACCTGCTACAGCGTGGATGAACCTTGAAAACATGCTAAGTGAGAGAAGCCAGACACAGAAGATCACACATCGAGGACTGCATCTCTGAAATGTCCAGAATAGGTAGATTCATAGAGACAAAAAGTAGACTGCCAGTGCTGGGGGATGGAGGAAGGAGGTGTGGCTGCTTAAAGGGTATGGGGTTTCTGGGAATTCCCTGGAGGTCCAGTGGTTAGGACTCTGTGTTTTCACTGCCAAGGGTGCAGGTTCAACCCCTAGTTGGGGAACAAAGATCCCGCATGCTGCTAAGTGAGGCCAAAAAATAAAAATAAAGGGTATGGGGTTTCTGTTGAGGTCATAAAAATGTTTTGGAACTAGATAGAGGTGATGGTCGCCCAACACTGTAAATGGACAAAATGTTGCTAAATTGCACACGTTAAAATAGTTAATTTGTATGTGATCAAATTAAATTATTTTTTTAAAACTCCAAATTCTTCCCCTTAGTCTACAGGGTCCTGCACAAGCTCTGCCCCATCTGCCTCTCCAACTATATCTAATGTCATCCCCATTCATTGCTTAACCAGTATCAGTTACACTTGGCAACCCACTCCAGTGTTCTTGCCTGGAGAATCCCAGGGACGGAGGAGCCTGGTGGGCTGCAGTCCATGGGGTCGCTAGGAGTCAGACAGGATTGAGCGACTTCACTTTCACTTTTCATTTTCATGCATTGGAGAAGGAAATGGCAACCCACTCCAGTGTTCTTGCCTGGAGAATCCCAGGGACGGGGGAGCCTGGTGGGCTGCCGTCTATGGGGTCGCACAGAGTGAGACACGACTGAAGCGACTTAGCAGCAGCAGCAGCAGCAGACATCATAGGTGAGCCATCAGGGAGATCTGAGTTCCCATCCTGGCTTTGCACAGCCCATGCACCTCAGTTTCCCCAACTATTAAATGAAGGAGTTGGGTTAGTTGATGAGTGGGAGATGCAAATTTAATTCCCTAGAGCCACACTGTCCAATACTTCAGCCAGTAGCCAAATACTGTTTAAACTTAAGTATATAGGAATTCCAATGAAACAGAATCATAAGTTCAGTTCCTTAGTTGGCCACATTTCAAGTATTCCACAGAGACATGTGGCTCATGGCTACCATATTGGACAGCACGGATATAGAACGTTCCCATCATGGTAGAAAATTCTATTAGACAGTGCTGGTCTGGAGGGCTCAGACAGGTGACATACAAGAGCCGTGCCTTCTGGATGGAATGGAAGCTCCTCGACAGTAGGGGCTACATCGCCAGCACCTACCATAGTGCCTGGCACACCGAATGCCCAACTAAACGTGTGGTGACTGGACTGGCAGATGAACTGGTGAATGTCACCGCAGTCGCACGTCACTCTCTGGGAATGTGGACGCAGTGCAGCCGGTACTGCTGCTCTCCAAAAAGAAGCCAAAAGCCCACATTTTAATACTAAAGCTTTCAGCTCTTGAATATCGGCTCAAAAATTATTAAAGCACTAGGCTGGCCAAATAGATCGGCCCCTTGGCTCTCTGTGGCCCTGAGATGCTGGCTTATAACCACTGGATCAGGAGGTAGCAAAGATTCCTTCCATGTGTGCCTCAGGACCTGAAGTTCCAGAACGCTGCATGGAGAAATCAGCAGGTCACAGAAACTCTAAAACCTCCCATTCGTTCCCCCAGGGGTTCCTGGAAGAAGCCCAGGAAGAAAGAGCCAATTACATTTTTCCCCTTTTAAATGTGTGCTCAGCACAGAAACAATATGCGGGGGCCCCAGGTGAAATTAACATTCCAATTCAAGCCTCTCACACAGAGAAAGGTAGCCACCAGCACCATCCTGGAATGCTAAAGAACTCGCGATGAATCCCTTAGAAAGGAGTGAAGGAGCAAATTAATAAAGAGGGAGAGGGGGGCAGGTGGAGAAGCGTATCTAGGAACCAAAGCCACCGCCAGGATAAGATAGAAGGCTGTGACTAGTGGCCCTATGGTGTTGGACCCCTCACCAAGCCTGCTGACCACACACAAGTCCAGAGACTGTAAGGGGCCTCGTTTAAATCATAGGCTCCCAAGGCACATCACCAGAAAAGGGCTCAGCACACCTGCTACCTCTGAGGAAGGCCAGCAGGACATTATTACAGCAAGAAAAACTAAGAGGAAAGGGGACCAGGTCCACTGCCCCCCACTGGGGATTCCGACAGTTCCATCCTCCATCCTATCCCTCAGAGCACAAGCTTCCTGGATCCCTCCATCACTCCGTCACTGGTCAGACTCATCACTGGCCAGAGGCCTCAGGTCCTTTCCAGCGGTCCCCAACCTTTTGGCACCAGGAACTGGTTTCGAGAAAGATTATTTTTCCAAGGACTGGGGTAGGAGATGGTTTCAGGATGATTCAATGATGTTACATTTATTATGTACTTTATTTCTATTATTATTACATCAGCTCCACTCCAGGTCATTTGGCATCAGATCCTGGAGGTTCATGACCCTTAGACAATTGATTGATTAATCCTTGCTGAGGCCCCTCTACCTACAGCCATTTTTCTCCAAGGCACTTGCGATGGCTTTAAAATATGCCTGCAAATTCTTTGACACTCTTCTGATGATGAGGGGGAGTCAAGTTCCCCTTCCCTTGATTATGGGCCGGCCTCCAGTGAGTAAAATGCATTTGGATGTGACCCCGAGTGACCTCCAAGGCCCAGTCATTGCAATGGACTGACTTCACTCATGAAAAGCATATTAACATGGATCTGTGGAAAAAGCACATTTTTTAATACACTGGTATCAGATAGGAGATCATACTTTCTCGACATGCAAGAAAATTCTACTGAACCTAGAAAAAAAATTTTTAAATCCTATCACACACACACACACACAAAATGTTGGTAACAGCATTACTGACAATAGCCAAAACATGGAAACAACCTAAATGTCCATCAACAGATGAATGGATAAAGAAGATCAGGTATACATATACAACAGAATATTACTCAGTCATAAAAAAGAATGAAATGACATTTGCAGCAACATGGATGGACCTAAAGATTATCATCCTAAGTGAAGTAAGCCAGAAAGAGAAGACAGATACCATATGATATCACTCATATGTGGAATCTAAAATATGGCACAAATGAACCAATCTGCAAAAGAGTAACAGACTCACAGACAAAGACATCAGACTTGTGGAGCAGGGGGTGAGGGAGAGAGATGGCCTGGGATTTGGCGGTTAGCAGATGCAAACTATTACATCTAGAATGGATGAACAACAAGATCCTACTGTATAGCACAGGGAACTATATCTAATCTCCTGGGATAAACCATAATGGAAAAGAATATTAAGAATAAAGAATGTACATATTATATGTGTAAAACTGAGTCACTTCGCCACACAGCAGAGATTGGCAAAACATTGTAAATCAACAATACTTCAATTTTTCAATGTTTTTCATTAAAAAAAAAATAATGTTGGTATCAGTAAATGTTTGCACAGTGTCATCATAAAAGTCATCAGTTAAAACCTAAAATGTTAAGGAATTGGCCAAGCACTACCTCTGATTAGCACTACTGTTTATGACTTGTTCTTTCTGTTAGGTTAACCCACCCACTATGAAATTCACAGTGTCACTGTGATTTCTGTGGGCAGATGTGCACTGCCTCTGGAGGGTAGCATCAGAGATGTTTTTGCCTTTGACATCCAACGTCCCAACCCGAAGGCAGGTGCAGGGAGATTGAGATCATTTCTGAGACACTTTTGACTGGCAGGGGGAGGAGGCGGGGCAAGGAAGAGCCTCACATACTGGTAATTACTGACAGATGGCATCTGCTGTGTCTGACAGCATTCTAGCCACTGCAGTAGAGCAAGAAAGGGGGTTAAAAAAAAATTCACACAATTCTGCCCTCCATGAGCTCAGACTCAAGGAGAGGTAAGGCATGTGACACTTTCTAGATTTTGTCAAGCACACAGAATGTAAAGGCTTTCCAAGGAGGAGCAGTCATTGCCAGGCAAGGGCATCTGGGAATTTTGCAAAATGTCATCAAGACTCTTGCAAGTGATAGAAACCCAACTCAAAGTATCTTAAGGAAAAATGTATTGGTTCCTGAACTGGGAAAGTTCTAGATCAAGTTGGCAGAAGCAGCTACTTTTGGAGATGCCAAAAGGGTCATAAGAAAACTCTCCCCCTCTCCATCTCTTGGCTTTGTTTTCCCCCATGAGTTACTGAAACGCAAATCCGTGTGCTCAACACACAGTGAGACCAAACAATACCAAAACATGGGAGCTTGGAGCAGAGAAAGGTTTACTGCAGGACCCTGCAAGGAGCTGGGTGGCTCATGACTTAAAACTCTCAAACTTGCTTCCTTGTGTGCAGGTTTCAATCCCTGGTCCAGGAAGATCCCACATGCCGCAACTACCAAGCCTGTGCTCTAGAGCCTGGGAGCCACAACTACTGAGCCCACGTACTACTGAAGTCCGTGCACCCCAGAGCCCGTGCTCCACAGCAAGAGAAGCCACGGCAGTGAGAAGTCCGAGCACCACAACTACAGAATTGCCCCCACTCACTGCAACTAGAGACCCAGCACAGCTGAAACAAAAATCAATTAAGTTGCTGCTGCTGCTGCTGCTAAGTCACTTCAGTCGTGTCTGACTCTGTGTGACCCCATAGACGGCAGTCCACCAGGCTCCCCCGTCCCTGGGATTCTCCAGGCAAGAACACTGGAGTGGGTTGCCATTTCCTTCTCCAATGCATGAAAAGTGAAAGTGAAGTCGCTCAGTCGTGTCCGACTCTTAGCGACCCCATGGACTTCAGCCTACCAGGCTCCTCCGTCCATGGGATTTTCCAGGCAAGAGTACTGGAATGAGGTGCCATTGCCTTCTCCGATCAATTAAGTTATCTTTTAGAAAAATCCCCAAGCTCCCCAAAAGCTCTCAGCAAAGCCCTTTTCTAGGAAGGAGAAGGGAGGGACATGGTTGTTGTTGCCAACATCTTGGTGTCAGATCCTTGGTTCTTGAGGTCAGGCCATTGTCAGGTAAGGATGTTACGTAAACTTCCACCAAACAAATGTTATTCTCTGTCTTGACAAGAAAGGGTAAGGTCCCAAGGCACAACTTTCAGCCTCTGAGGTCCAGGCCGGGCTAAGACGAGGCAGAACTCAGTCGGCGGCTCCCTCAAGGCCAAGTCCCCAGACCCTGTCCAGCTGTCATTGCTGAGGAAGCGGGCACCCAGGACCCAGCCAGCCCTCAGGCCACCCATACGGTGGGAGCCAGTTCCCACAAACTTCATCCTATGCAGACAGCCACTGCCATTAGGTTGCAGGGATGAGGGGGAAGCTCACCTCTGCCTCAAGGTCTGGACCCAAGCTGTGGGAGGCCTTACGAGGGCTCTGGAGCTCTGCAGGACACAGCCCCCAGCCTGTTCCCTGGGTCCCCCTCCTTCCCCTGCTCACCTACTGGCCTGAGGCTGGGTAAGCCGGAGGAGCCCAGGATTCTGCCTCTTACCTCACTTTCCACCTGACGACCACCACTCCAACCATAGACCAAATTGCCTCACTCAGGATCACTCCTTGACAGTTGGTTGCTTGTGGGCTGGGTCTACTGAGGTCCCAATCAATGGCTGAGCAAGACCACTAACGGTCACTCCTTGACAGCTGGTTGCTTGGGGGAGGGCCCCACTATGGCACTGACCAATGATGGAGCAGGACCACTAACGGTCACTCCTTGACAGTTGGTCACTTGTGGGTGGAGCCTAATATAGCACTGACCAATGGCTGAGCAAGACCATTAACTGTCATTCCTTGACAGTTGGTCACTTATGGGTGGGGCCAACTCCAGTGCTGACCAATGGCTGAGCAAGATCTCTAACTGTCACTCCTTGAGAGTTGGTTGCTTGGGGGAGGGGCCCACTACAGCTCTGACCAATGACCAAGCAGGACCACTAACTCACTCCTTGACAGTTGGTCAGTTGTGGGTGAGGCCAACTCCAGTGCTGACCAATGGCTGAGCAGGACCAATAATGATCCAGCGGTAACCACTGTCTAGTAACAGGGTGGGGAAGTAACTGTCCACAGCAACAGCCTGCATGCTAAGAGCTGCACTCAACTGTGTTCTATTGCACATGATGCTTCCTTTTCATGCAGTTCCAGAATGGTAGGTAGCTTCTAAGATGATCTCTAATATTCATCACCTGATGGCATTTATGGTTTTTGTGTGGTCCCCTCCCCTTGAGTAAATTTCTTCTGATCACTGTCATACCTCAGTGTAGAAGGGAGATCATTTCTGTGACTAGGTCAGAGAAACTGTCACTTAGTCACTGTGGTGAAGCCACTCTCTTCTATATGGAGAGGATCACGTGTCAAAAACCTGAGGCTCTCAGTCTAAGAACCCACAAAAACTGAATCCTGCCAACAACCATGTAAGCACAGTAGCAGACTCTTCCATAGTCAAGCCTTCAGATGAGAGCTCAGCCCTGGCCTACAGCATAATGGCAGCCGTGTGAGAGATTTGGAAACAGAAGCTAACCTGCACTGGATTCCTGACCCACAGAAACCATGAAGTGATACATGCAGATTGTTTTAAGCCATCAGTTTGTGGCTTAAACTTGTTACATAGCAACAGGATATATTTAGGCTCTCACCCTCCCAGCTTAGCAACTGCAACTGAAAAGGAAGCTTCCCTCTCCCAGTGCTTGCAACAAACATCCCAGATCTGGATCTCATTGGCCCAGCTTGGGTCATGTGCCCAATCCTGAGCCAATCCTTGAAGCCTAGGAGATGAGATGTTCTGGTTGGTCAGGCACGAGTCATTAGCACGCCCATGGAGGAGTAGGAGGAGAAAGTTATCAATAACCAAACCTCACCTCAAAGCTGGGAAGCAGTGATTTCCCAAAACAAAATCAGGGTGTTACTCTCAGAGGAAGGCAAAATAGCAGTCAACCACCATCATACGACAAGACTTGGTATGAAGTAATGTGGAAGAAAAGGAAAAAAAAGCACAAAAACGAGCACCCAGGCACATAGCAAGTGTTCAATTAAAAACTCAATGGCTGAAGAAGAAGATTAAACCAGGGCTACTCTTGAGAAACCTATAATACGCAGGTCAGGAAGCAACAGTTAGAACTGGACATGGAACAACAGGCTGGTTCCAAATAGGAAAAGGAGTACGTCAAGGCTGTATACTGTCATCCTGCTTATTTAACTTATATGCAGAGTACATCATGAGAAACGCTGGACTGGAAGAAGCACAAGCTGGAATCAAGATTGTGGGGAGAAATATCAATAACCTCATATATGCAGATGACACCACCCTTATGGCAGAAAGTGAAGAGGAACAAAAAGCCTCTTGATGAAAGTGAAAGAGGAGAGTGAAAAAATTGGCTTAAAGCTCAACATTCAGAAAACTAAGATCATGGCATCTGGTCCCATCACTTCATGGCAAATAGATGGGGAAACAGTGTCAGACTTTATTTTTAGGGGCTCCAAAATCACTGCAGATGGTGATTGCAGCCATGAAATTAAAAGATGCTTACTCCTTGGAAGGAAAGTTATGACCAACCTAGATAGCATATTGAAAAGCAGAGACATTACTTTGCCAACAAAGGTCCATCTAGTCAAGGCTATGGTTTTTCCAGTGGTCATGTATGGATGTGAGAGTTGGACTGTGAAGAAAGCTGAGTGCCGAAGAATTGATGCTTTTGAACTGTGGTGTTGGAGAAGACTCTTGAGAGTCCCTTGGACCGCAAGGACATCCAACCAGACCATTCTAAAGGAGATCAGTCCCGGGTGTTCTTTGGAAGGAATGATGATGAAGCTGAAACTCCAGTACTTTGGCCACCTCATGCGAAGAGTTGACTCATTGGAAAAGACTCTGATGCTGGGAGGGATTGGGGGCAGGAGGAGAAGGGGATGACAGAGGATGAGATGGCTGGATGGCATCACCGACTCAATGGACGTGAGTTTGAGTGAACTCCGGGAGTTGGTGATGGACAGGGAGACCTGGCGTGCTGCAATTCATGGGGTCGCAAAGAGTCAGACATGACTGAGCGACTGAACTGAACATTTGTTACAGACCCATGTGAATTCAAGCACTATGTTGAATTCTTACACAAGATCTCCCTTAATCCTGACATCCCAAAGAGTAGGAGCTCCTACTTTCCCCCTTTCACAGATGAACATGCTGTGACACAGAAAGGTTAAGTAATTCACCCAAAGTCACAGAACAAGCAAGTGGCAGAATTGGGATTTAAACCCAAGCAGTCTGACACCTCAATTCATGATCTTAATTTCAGTCATCTGCTTGAAAACAGTTTGTAAGAGCAGCCGAAGGAGGAGCAAACTATATAATCAAGCAGTGAGAGATAGAAAGCTGATAGGAGGTGCCAAAGAAGTTCATCCTCTCATTCAAACAATTATTAAAAACTTTCACAAAGAAAGACAGAGAATAAGAGTTAGGAAACCGTACAGGATGGCAAAGCTTGAAAAAGAAATTCCAGCAGCTTCCTCCCTCGTATCGTTCTCAATGCTGTAATGAAGAGAAGCAGAATTTAGTTGCCCTTAGAAAATAATCTGAGATGACAGGCAAATTGATCAAGTAGGAAGAGGAGGCCACTCTGGAGCCTGTTTAAGTGAAGCTGGTACAAAGCTGGTACAAGCTGGTGAAGCCGACCCCCTCTTCTCCAGCACTTTTTTCTCCTGAAATATACAGACCTTTTTAACAGCTCAGCCCATAAATTTAAGAGAAAAACACTTTAACTGGGCTGGGCGTGGGGTGGGGGAGTGGGTGGAAGGAGAAAAAAATATCATAGGGAAATTAAAAATTCATCATAAATTCATGGTGCTTTCTAGAGAACTTGTTGCATTAGAAAGGAACGTGTCTGTGTTAAGTGCTATGGAGGCACAGACTGGGGAACAGAAGATGGCTCTCTTCTAAGACTGAAGCTCCCAGAATCTAGAGAAATGCCATGAGTAGAGGGACTAGCATTTCTAAGTCCTTCGGGGACCATCCATCGCTGGAACCACTGGGAATGGAGCCTTGGGAAGCATTGTCAGGTCCTTGTCATCAAAAAGCAAGCACCTCTTGGCAAGAGGCCTGGGTTCTAAGAACCAGCCCCTGACCATTCCTGTTTTTCTGTTAACTCCACTTCTTCAGGTGTCAGTTCTTTCAATAACTATCACTCAGTCACACCCTGCCTGGTTTTCCTCAAATGTCTGGAGATCCAGGTTGGGTGCTGATTTCTGCACAGTGTTTCTGCTGGACAGGATGGACATTTGCATATCTTTCTAAACCTCCTTTGGATGTTTGGGGAATCCTCCATTTTCTGTGTGCTTAGTCACTCAGTTGTGTCCAACTCTTTGTGATCCCATGGATTGTAGTCTGCCAGGCTCCTCTAGTCATGGAATTCTCCAGGCAAGAGTACTGGAGTGGGTTGCTATGCCCTCCTCCAGGAGAACTTCCAAACCCAGGTCTCCCGCATTGCAGGCAGATTTTTTACCATCTGAGCTACCAGGGGAGCCCTGAGGCAGAAGAAAATCACTAAATATACCTTGATATTTCCCTGACATGAAATAAAATAGCAGGCAGTGATTGAAAAAAAAAATAATAGTTCTATACATACATGGATACTGGAGAAGAAATTATATATATTCCTACAGGGAAAAAATACACAAAAAACTGATAAACAGAGCAGTTACCTTTGGGAAGGAAATTACATAAAGGGGACTTGGGGCCTATCTGTCACATTTTTTAAAACCATTTTCACAGTTTTGACAGAGACAGTGTTGTGCAATCACCAAACTGCTTTCACCCAGAAAAACTGTCTCCCAGGTTCCCATCCTAGGAGGAAGAATAAAATCTCAAACACAAACCTGCACACAGACACACAAACACACACACGCAGTGCAATTATAAAAGATCCTGATTGTTTATACCTTCTCTCCAAATGCTTTGCTATTCCTGCTGAAGTAGTCATCCCCAGCTACTAATTATCCCCCCAATATCCATTCTTTTCCTTTGCCAGAGTAACAGAACTTTTATTTTCAGCAACTTCAAAGGAAGACTGCATTCCCTAGGTTCCTTCACAACTACATGTGGCCATGTAATCTCATCATAACCAACAGGATATAAGTAGAAGCATCTTGGGGCTGCTTCTAGGACTCTTCTGTAAAAGACAATTGATACAAATCCTTTACCCTTTCTTTATCTGCACCCCCATCCTGGTGCCTGGAATGAAGATGAGATGGCTGTACCTGTAGCTGCCATTTTGGGCCATGAGGGCAAAGACCTCAACCTTGAAATGGTAGAAGGAGAAAGGGTCCATGAGGCTTTCACAGAACAGAGCCAACCTACAGTCCTGGGCTACCAAGCTCCAGAATCTGACTTGGGAAATAAACTCTTACTTTTTAAGCCAACACTTTTTTTTTTTTAACCAAGCCACACAGCTTATGGGATCTTAGTTACACTACCAGGGAGCAAACCTGGGACCTGGCAGTGAAAACACCAAGTCCTAACCACTGACTGCCAGGTAATTCTCATGTCATCACTATTTAAATTCTCTGTCTCTCACTGATGAGCCCATTTTCAATAAATGTACCCATCACACCACAGCCTGGCTTTATTTCCTCAGTGAAACACCAAGCAGCATCCCTCCTGGGTTGCCTGAGTCCCATGCAACTTAGCCCCCAGCACCAGCAAAGCAGAGCAGCAACTTCAGGAGGTCCCAAATAAGGCAATCTCACCAGCCCCAGTGGGGACCCAGAAACCCTAAGAAAAAAGAGCCAGGCTGCTATTTACATGGAAGCAACCTAGATGTCTACTGACAGATGAATGGAAAAGTTGTGGTATATATATACAATAGAATATTACTCAGCCATAAAAAGGAACAAATTTGAGTCTTCTAGTGAGGTGGATGAATCCAGAGCCTGTTTTATAGAGTGAAGTAAATTAGAGAAAAACAAATATCATGTACTAACACATATACATGGAATCTAGCAAAATGGTACTGATGAACCTATTTGCAGAGCAGGAATAGAGAGGGGGCTTCCACAGTGGTTTATCAGTAAAGAATTCACCTGCAATGCAGGAGATGTGGGTTTGATCCCTGGGTCGGGAAGATCCACTAGAGAAGGAAATGGCAACCCACTCCAGTATCCTTGCCTGGGAAATCCCATGGGCCGAAGAGGCTGACAGGCTACAGTCCATGGGGTCACAAGAGTCAGACATGACTTACTGACTCAACAACAACAACAAATAGAGACTCAGATGAGAGAACAGACTTACGGATACAGCAGGGACAGGAGAGGGTGGGACCAACTGAGAGAGTAACATTAAAATATATATACCACCATATGTAAAACAGCCAGTGGGAATTTGCTATATGATTCAAGGGACTCAAACAAGGGCTATGTGACAGCCTAGAGGGGTGGGATGGGGTAGAAAGTCGGAGGGAGGTTCAAGAGGGAGGGGACGTATGTATACCTATGGCATATTCATATTGATGTATGGCAGAAAGCAACACAATATTGTAAAGCAATTATCTTTCAATTAAAAATAATTTTTAAATGGATATAATAATAATATCCACACACCTCCCTGGCTTGTTGAGAATATGAGTTGATACATGTAGACATATTCGAACTATGACTGCCATATAGAAAGCACCATCTAAATATAGCTATTTTATACACACAGGAAGCTTTGGGTCCGTTGTTTTTATTAAAATGGCATGCACAGGCTAAGTTACCCTGCTGTTCACTTTTCTCCTTGACAATAAGCCCTGGTCATCCCTCCAGGACAAGGGAGGCCCAATCCATTCTTTTTAATAGCTACATAGTGGTCCAAGCACATAAATACCACTATTTAGTCCAGAATTACTTTATTGATGAACAATCAAGGTTTTTTTTTTCTCTATTTCACCATTACAGAAAATGTTGCTATAAATATCCATGAGCATACAATCTTACCAGGGGTGCTTTTATTTCTAGAAAGCATAGGTTTCCCAGCAGTGAGATTGCTGGGTCAAAGATTCAGTTCTCTTTTCATATATATTAGCAGGTTACATTCCAAATAGTCTGTGTTTTCAACCAAAGCAACTAAGATATGTGTGAGATCACTGGACTGGGGTTTCAGAGGTCACATGCACAAAATAGAAGCCCCAGGAGATTCAGGAGCAGTCAGAAGAGAGCCCACAAAGGGCGGGAGGGGGAAGTGCTGACTCCTTGAGGGAAGAGCACCAGAGGTATCAATCCAAACATGAGCGCTCTCCGACCTGGGGCAGGGCGGGGAGGGCGGGGCGGTGGATGTAGGGCTGGGGGTGGGGAGGGAATGTCTCCACCTCACTTGGTAGCCTGTCAGAGTAAATTTTCTTCCTTCTGGTGAAAGCACCCAGATTTTCTTTTGGGAAATAATTTCCTGCCTACCTCTCTGGCAAGTTCCTTCCAATTCTGGCTCCCGAGATAAGCTTCTGACTTAAGGGTGGCTGATCAGATGAAGGATTCCATCCCCACAGCCACAGTTCCTGGTTGAGAGGTCAGCACACAACCCATGTTAGTTCAGTAAAAGTCAATCCTGAGATTCTTGCTGGGACAATTAAGAAAGAAACATTTGACTTTTACTGGTTGGAGGAAAGCCGATAGTCAGCTTTGCCATCAAAGAATTAGATGAACACAGGGAAAAAGAGAACCAAGAGACAGAGGGAGAGCATAAGCTCTCATTAGCAGAGTGTTAAGCCCCTGGATCTAGCCATGCCTGAAGCTGTTTCCTCCTTAAGCTTCCCACCTTCAGGGACTAGTATAAAAATTCCCAACTTTGGACTTTGCAACTATGATAATCCAGATTTAATACACTGGCATACTCCTGCATTTGACACATCATCTCCATGAGTGCACCTAAAATCTTAAATTTCGAAACTTAAAATATCACAGACCTCGGTGTCACAGATAAAAAAGAAAAGGCTATGTTAATCTTTAAAACAACCAAATATGAAAAAACACAAGGTCATAAAAGAGATCCATTGATCGGAGTCATTCTGAGTATAAAATAACTAACCAGTAGGTTCCTTTACGGAGAAGGCAATGGCACCCCACTCCAGTACTCTTGCCTGGAAAATCCCATGGATGGAGGAGCCTGGTGGGCTGCAGTCCATGGGGTCGCTAAGAGTTGGACATGACTGAGTGACTTCACTTTCACTTTTCACTTTCATACATTGGAGAAGGCAATGGCAATCCACTCCAGTGTTCTTGCCTGGAGAATCCCAGGGACGGGGGAGCCTGGTGGGCTGCCATCTATGGGGTCGCACAGAGTCGGACACGACTGAAGCGATTTAGCAGCAGCAGCAGGTTCCTTTAATACTAGCTCCCCCCAGCAGCATCCCTACAAGGGGTCTTCTGAGCCATGAGCCATCAAGCTTTGCCTGCAGGGTAAAAAATATCTCCCACACACATGTGCTGCTATTTTTAAAATGTTACATAAATGCTACTGTAATTACCAAAACCTAGTCGTTCAAAAGCATTACTGAATTGATGGCAACTTTCGGTCAATATGTTTTTCTTTTTTAACCAAGAGATACCAAACCCACAATTCTTCTTATTCAAACAAGCTGGATAATCTTTTAGATATTAAAAGGGGATACTTGTTTTGACCATAGAGTGCTATAAACACACATTTACAGAGCATTCCCTGCTTGAACATTTAAGGCAAACTTTGTCTTTAAAAGGGCCAGATAGTAGGCAATTTATTTAGGCTCTGCAAGCCATATGATCTCTGTCACAACTACTCAACCCTGCCTTTATTGTGAGAAAGCAACCATAGATAGTAAGTAAACAAACAGGCTTGGTGCAATAAAACTTTATTTACACAATAAACAGATCGAGGGCCGGATTTGGTCTATGGATCCTAGCCTGGTGATGCCCAGTTTAATGGGTACAGAAAATAACAAGCAATGAGACAGGAGCCAAGGCCAGCACAGGGTCAGATGGAATTTACACATCTCTCAACTGTTGTGAAATTGGATGAAGAAAATAAAATTTGATTGACACACAACTTTTCCGCCGCACACCTACTAAATAGAGCAAGTACACCTGCAGTGGCATGCTAACAATAACAAACTGTGCCGATCACATCAGGAACACAGGAGAAACTTTTTTCTTAGAATATCAGTGGTTCCAGCAAGAAAAATGAACCCCACACTAAAGCTGATAGGTTCACAGCTCAAATCTGACCTCCACCTCCAATTTCCAGGGGCAAATAGTACATCTGAATACTGGTTTCCTCAACTGTCCTACCAACATTATTAATAACTGCCCCCAGCTATTGAGCACTTAGCACGTGACGTGCTAAGAAGCATTTCCATCTATCGTCTCATAGGATCTTCTTAACTTTATCCTCGTTAATGATGTGTCTTTATGTCTGTCTGACAGATGCGGAAACACAGGCTCATCCATCCCAACCTTCTCCCCAGGGCCGCTGGGAAGAATGCATAAAAGACAAAAACCCCACTTACAGATAGATGTTAAGTTCGGTTTGTTAAGTCCACCGTTAGCATACATTGATTTGAGGAACTTCTCTGGTGGCCTAGTGGTTAAGAATCCACCTGCCAATGCAGGGGGCACCGGTTCGATCCCCAGTCCAGGAAGATCACACAGGCCATGGAGCAACTAAGCCCGCGTGCCACAACTACGGAAGTCATCATGCCCTGGAGCCTGTGCTCCGCAAGAGATGCCACCAAAAGGAGAAGCCTGCACACCACAACTAGAGAAAGCCCGTGCACAGCAACAAAGATCCAGTGCAGCCATAAATAAATAAGTATTTATATATATATATATTGATTTGGCCCCTATTCTAAGTACAGCGGTAGGTATATAATTGGCTCCCAATAAATGTGTCTATCAATCAGCATATCCCATAGGGCAAGTTTCAAACTACACCCCAAATCTCACCACTTCTCACCTCCTCTCTAGCTACCACTTTGATCCAAGCCACCAACATCTCTGGACTATTACAACAGCCCCTCGGGGCTCTCCCTGCTTCTGCTTCCTGTGACTCAAAGCACCGTTCTCCTCTGCTCAAACCTGCCAGTAATTCCAGACTCACTCATTCAAGGCAAAAGCCACAGTCCTTACCAGGTTCTGGTCCCTATAATCTCATCTACTACTCAGCCCAGCCTCAGTGGCCTCCTTTCTGTCCTTGAACCTGCCAGGCACCTTCCCACCTCAGAGCCTTTGCACCGGCTGTTCCCTCTGCCTGGAACACTTGGGTGCCTCACCTCCTTAGGTCTTTACTCAAAGTCACCTTCCTAATCCTGCTATTTAAAATTACAAAACATCTCTCCCCAGCGCTCCCTCTCCACTTCCTCACTTCATGTTTCTCCAAAACCATTAACAACCATTTAACAAACAGCATATCTTAGTTATTTAGCTATTTCAGTGTCTATTTCCCTGTGCCTTAATGCTAACCCCACGAGGATAGGGATCTTTGCCTGCCTTGTACCTGCCACATCACCAGCTCCAAGTATAAGGCCTATCACAGTGCAGGTGCACAGGAAAACATGTGTCAATGAACAAAGGCAGAATGGAGGAAGGAAGAGAACCGGGGTGAGGTTTTGAAGATCAGCACAGGGGACACAGGTCCATTTTACAGATGGGGAAACTGAGACTCAGAGAGGTCAAGGAGCCAGACCAGTGCTCCGAGATCTTCCAATTTCTTGAGAGAAGCCGGAAACCTGGATATTGACATCTTCCACTTTTTAAATGCCAGTAACGAACAAGAGAAGCCTGCAGACCAGATATGGCCCAGAGGCAGCCAGCGGCTCTCCAATGGCCTGGAAAAGTTCCACTGCAATGCCACCCTAAAAACAACTTTTTTTGGGAAAACAACATTTTTCATCTACACCGTGCCCCTCCCCTTCCACTCCCTCCTGCACAGTCTTTGGAACAGACTCAGGGAGAGCAGAGTCCCCTCCCACCTGGCCACCCCTTCCACCCCTTTGCCAAAGCATCCTCAGCACTCTGCCCAGGTGCCCCCGTCCACGCTCACCTGGCCCCCTCAGCTCACCCAGGAGAGCTTGCAGAGGCAGATGGCACAGTTACAGAGAAAAACATAGCAAACCAAAGATATAAATCCATCCACAGTGCACAGCACGGAGAGAACCAGGCAAACAAAGGGAGCCACGGGTTCCGAGAGCCTGGAGAACAGGCAGGGCCCCTCCACCACTCCATAGTTCTGGAAAGAAAGCCAGGACCCTCTGCCAGCCACACGGAGTGAGCCCCGCGAGCTTCAGGCTGCAGCCACAGCAGTATTTTTATGTGTCCATTTGCTCCAGTGCATTAAGAGCCCTGGTGGGAGGCATTCCAAGCACAGGCAGACATTAGAGATGCGGTATTTTCTGAGTCACCCTTCCTAGGCACTGAATCCTGGGCTCTGAAGCACAGCCATGATGAGTGAGGTCCCCCAACAGATTAATTTAGGTTAACACTGCAAAACAGCCAGGGCTCAGAAGCGCTGGGCAATTCTAGAGTCTCCATCACCTTCAGTAATAAAATACAGCAAATCCAATTGGACTCTATTGATTTTTTTTTTAATGTAACTATTTTGGGGCCGAAACATAAGGAGAGGGAATTGATCAGTTCAGGAGTCAGGTGTCAGGGAGGGGAGTTCAGTGCACCCCAACTGTGGCCCCAAGGCAGGCTGAGCAAGAGAAGATGACAGAATTCAACTCCAAAGAACCTGGGCTTCTTTCCCATCTTCCCTTGGCAGAGAGTGAGCATCAGGGGTCCCTCCTGCCCTGAGTTGCCAGGAAGATGCCAAACACACACCTGGATGGAGAATAAAAGTGACAAGAGGCCCTGCTTTATTTCTCCCAGTGGGGCTATCACCACCTGACATTAAATTATGTATCTGCCCATTGTTTATTATTGTCTTATTCTGCCTGAATGATGGCTCCTCAGAGTGGGGGGCTGGGGGTGTCTTTTCTGCTCCCTGCTGTGTCCCCAGTGCTGAGCACCGATTAATGTCTGTTGAATGAATGATTGAGCTCAAGTGGTCAATGGCCTTCTTGATCACTTGATGCGGGCGAGGCACCGCACAAAGAACCTTTCAGAGAGTCGAATTCCTCCTGCCTCTGTCACCATTCTCCAGGTTGGCTCATTCCAGTCCATTACGTCTCAGATAAGAAAAATGCCACCTTCTCCAAGAAGTCTTCCTGGACCACCCATACTCTCCACATTGCATTGCTTTGTACTGAATACAAGGAGCATAAACTACTGTCCGAGACGTTCCTGGTTATGGATTTGCTGGCTTCTTGTCCGTTGCTCAGTCACACCACACCTGCCCTAGAATGTAAGCCCCTGAGGTCACAGGCACCTAAGTCTGAAGGTGGGGAAACTGAGGCAAAACTCCAAGCCATGGAGGTACCTTAGGGAGAGCGGAGACAGGAGTCAGGCACTTTGGAGAGGAGACCCCACCCTGCTACTCACAGGCTGTGTGGTCCTCAGTGAGTCCCTGAGTTCCTCTGAGTCTCGGTGCCCCTTCCCCATCTGGGAATACATCTGAACCCTGGGGGGAGGCCCAAGAATCCAGCGAAATCATGGAGTGAGAAACCACTTGGTAGGCAGCCTTATTCTTCTCTTCACAGGTTTGACTGTTGCAGCAAAGAGCCCATCAGTCCCTCCCTGCCTGCCTGTCTTCCCCCCACCCCTGAAGGACACCCCTCCATCAGTCTCCCTGTTAGTGTCTCCCAACCTTGTACCAAGATCAGCAGAAGAGTTCAAGGCCCGCTGTAGTCTGAACGCTTGTGTCCCTCCAGACTTCATACATGGAAATGCAACCCCCAGCGTGATGACGGTAGGAAGGGAGCCTTTGGTGAATGAGATCATGAGGATGGAGCCTCATGATGGGATTAGTGCCTTTATAAGAGACCCCAGGGACTTCCCTAGTGGTCCAGGGGTTAAGAATCCACCTTACAATGCAGGGGGTAGGGGTTCGATCCCTGGTTGGGGAACTAAGATCCCATATGCCATGGGGCAACCAAGTCTTAGCGCCACAATTGGAAAGCCGGCATGCCACGACTACTGAGTTTGTGGGCTGTGGAGCCCATGCTCCACAACAGGAGAACCCTGGCACACGGCAACGAAGAGCTCATGTACTGCAACTAAGACCCAATGCAGCAAAAAAAAAATCATATATTTTTAAAAGAGAGAGACCTCAGAGAGCTCCCTCGCCCCTTCTACCAAGTGAAGATAAAGTGAGAAGACGGGCATCTATGAACCAGGAAGAGGGTGCTCATCAGACTGTAACTACGCTGGTGCCATGACCTTGGACTTCCCAACCTCCAGAACTGTCAAGAATTATAAGTAAATATCTGTTGTTTATAACCCACCTAGGGAGTGGTACTTTGTTATCACAGCCAGGATGGACTAAGACAGGGCTTATTCTACAGATGGGGAAACTGAGTCTTGGAGAGGTCAGGGGGCCAGAAGGGGCAACATTCAGATCTCCCAATTTCTTGAAAGAAGCCAGAAACGTGGATGGAGATACTGACATCGCCCACTTTTATGCTGGCAACTAAGAAGAGATGCCCTCAGGCCAGATGTGGCCCAAAGGCAGCCTGAAGCCTTCCACACGGGCTCGATTTACCAAAACACCAAGTCCTGGATGGACCTAGAGATGGTCACACTAAATGGAGTAAGCCAGACAGAGAAACACAGAAATCACATAATATAGCTTACTTGTGGAATCTAACAAGATGATAGAAATGCACTAATTTACAAAACAGAAATAGACCTATAGACTCAGAAAACAAACTTTATGGTTACCAAAGGGGAAGGGATAAAGGATAAATTAAGAGTATGAAGTTAATATATGCATACTACTATATATAAAATAGATAACCAACAAGGACCTACAGGTTCTTGTATAGCACAGGGAACAATATTTTTTTAATAACCTATAAGGGGAAGAATCTGAAAAAGAATATATATGTATGACTAAATCACTGTGCTGTACATCTAAAACAACACTGTAAATCAACTATACTTCAGTAAAATATTTTTAATTTTAATAAAATAAGTACTGCTAAATTATAAGATGCAAAACTACTTTAAAAAGGAGTTTAGAAGGAGAAGGGAATGACAGAGGATGAGATGTGTGGATGGCATCACCGACTCAATGGACATGAGTTTGGGCAAGCTCTGGGAGATGGTGAAGGACAGGGAAACCCGAAGGGCTGCAGTTCATGGGGTCACAAAGAGTTGGACACAACTGAGCAACTTAACAACAACAGTTTAAAAACAAACATTCTAGAAATGCTAGAAAATATCAAGTATTTTCAAAACAGTATTTGGGACTAAAAAAAGTGCCACACCCTGCCTTGCCAATGTACTCCCTCGGCTCCTAAGCAAGGGAGCTGTCTTTAAAGGCACCAGAATTCCCAACAAATGGGTTTCTCAAAAAAGACTGAGCTCTGTTTCCAACTCAAAACACATCCCTGAATCCCCTGGGCCCAAATTAGTCTCAAAATCCAATAAGTTGCCCACAAAACTCAGTGTTTGCAAACACAGAGAAGGTAGTGACTCTGAGACAGATACACTGTGCTTTCACATCCTTGGCCCATCCTTTTGTGGCTGTGTGACCTTGATAGGTCAAGGCACCTCTCTGGGCCTCATTTCCTCATCTGTAAAGTGGGGCAAGCACAAGTCCTGAGCCCATGCGGGCCATTGAGGACTCAATGAAGTAAAATCAGCAGAGGGCTTAGGATGCACAGTAAGTGTAGATCGGAGCTAGTTGCAGTGTTTCTGATTCTCAGCTACACTGAACTAGAAGAACCAGGGCAGGAGACAAAATGGAGAGGTTGGGGGTGTCTGTCTGCCAAAGTCTCACCCTTTAATGTAACTGTCTAATCCCTTGAGGGCACAGAACTCAAAGGATTCCTAGTTGCCTGCAGAGCTGATGCCAATCTGTTTGATTTCTATGGCTGGAAACCTTAGCTTGAATTAATAGGTGTATTTGTTGCAGAGACAGAGCAGAAAAAAAGTGAAATAACCACCCACCACCTTGGAATGTGGGTCGAGTTTGTCCATACAGTTCCGTGCAAGGTTGTGGAGGCAAATCTGGCTGTGTGAGGAGGTGGATAAAGCACAAACCAGTGCCTGGGCTGGAATCCTGACCCTGTGTGACCTCGGGCAAGTTACTTGGCATCTCTGGACCTCAATATATCCTCATCTGTAAACTATGAATAATGAGGGTGTTCATTTACCCTGTATTACAGTATTTCACACTGTTTAGATGAGGAAAAGTCTGAGATGGTCCCTGCAACACAGGCAGCAACTTCAGAAGCAGGTGAATCCATCATCACCCCATCATTCCATCACCATCACCATCATCACCATCATCACCATCGCCATCACCATTATCATTACTATTACCATCATCACCATCATCACCAACATCATCACCATCACTGTCATCATCACCATCATCACCAATGTCATCATCTCCATCACCACCATCACCATCCCATCACCATCATCACCATGACCGTCATCATTACCATCATTACCATCCCATTACCATCATCACCATCACCATCATCACCATCATCACCAACATCATCACCATCACCATCATCATCACCATCATTATCATCCCATCACCATCATCACCATCATCACCATCACCACCACCATCATTATCATCCCATCACCACCATTACCATCACTGTCACCATCACCATCATCACCAACATCGTCATCATTACCATCATCATTACCATCATCATCCCATCACCATCGCCATCACTGTCATCATCACCATCATCACCAATGTCATCATCTCCATCACCACCATCACCGTCATCACTACCATCATTATCATCCCATCACCATCATCGCCATCACTGTCATCACCATCATCACCAACATCATTCCATCACCATCATCATCATTACCATCACCATTACCATTACCATCATCACCAATCACTATCACCATTATCACCATCACCATTATCACCATTATCACCAACATCATCCCATCACCGTCATCATCACCATCATCATCATCCCATCACCATCACTGTCATCACCATCCCATCACCATCATCACCATCACTGTCCTCATCACCATCATCACCAACATCATCACCATCACCACCATCATCATCCCATCACCATCATCACCATCACCACCATCATCATCAATATCACCACCACCACCACCACCACCATCACCACTCTCATTGTGATGATTTGCTACCTGCCTTTTGAGTTGACATTTGCTATTTTGGCCACCCCCAGCAGCTGTCATTTTCATGACCTTTGGCTCCTTAAATGGAGTCACAGTCCTCTGAAGGACCAGAAAGTAGAACTCCTTGACCAGAAAGGCTCCTCTGTGTAGGGTGGAAAAGTCCTGGGTGAGGAGTTTAAAAAAAAAGAGAGAGAAATTACAGGAGCCATGAGCCCCGATCTGTCACCAATTCACTGTGTGACCCTGAGCAAGTCACTTTCCATGCCTGAGTCTCCTTTGCCATTTGCAGAGAGGGTTGTTGGAGGAGATGCTCCAGAACACTTCTTGCTCTCCAAGTCCAACCATTTACTCTGGAAAGACTTGGTGGGACCACTACCACCCCATGTTGCTGCCTCAGGTGCCAGGGTGCCTCCATCTCCCTATGGTGATGGGAGGTGATTCATCTGCTGAATCCCATAGCTTCAAAGGGAAATGCACTCTCTCCATCCCCATTCAATTTTAGAGCCAGGAGAAAAAAAAAAAAGGAGGTGCACAGCCACACACAATGGGGGGTGGGGGAGAGTGCACGTACATCCAGGCACAAGGCCCCTGCAAGAGCTCTACCGGCCCAGAGACCACCCTCTCAGATTTCACGTCAACAAATGAGGGGTTTCTTGTGCTCCTTTGGACCATGGCAACCACTTCCCTTATTGTTGGCTTCAAGCATCGCAGCTCATACAGAAGCCTCATGCCTCCCAAGTTCCCTGCATCCGGTGGCAGGCGGGGGTAAGGAAGGCAGAATGAAATGATTTACTCTGGGAACCTCCACGGTACAGCCATTAAATCACTGGAGGAGGTGGGGGGCGCGACAGCACTGGCATACCACTCGCCGTCATCCCCAAGGCCACCTCTCCAAAGAGCAACACCACACACAGGCAACCCCCCCAAAAATCACTATTGTAAAGAGAAAGAAATACACCACATGCCACGCCAAGGTGCCAGGCACGGCTAAGAGCATCTCTGCCTTGAAGCCAAAGTCTCCCCCGCCCACCCTCCCATCAGACTAGCAGGCTCTGCCACTCACAAGGACCCTCTGTCGGGCGTTCCCCACCCACCCTGATTTTATTAGACCCCGAGCACAATGGGTCAATGGAGCAAGGCACGTCCATTTTCCCCAGCAGGCACTGGAACAGCGCTGCTAATTTGCAAAGCCATAGAGTGCACAAAAGTGGCTTGAATAATGGGGGCCCCCTAGTCGCTAAGCTGGGGGATTTGTGCTGACTCTTACCAAGTACAGTTCCATATGTTTAAGCACTTGCAAGGCTCAAAGAAGTACACCCACCACACTCTTTACCATGGCAGCGACCCACGCAGGAGGGGGGAGGGGGGCATAAAGCAGACAGCCCCTGTGTGTGATGGGGGAAGAGAGTGTGTCCTTCCTCGCCTCTGAACTCTTTCAGCCCCTCTCCTGGAGCCTCAGTCAAATGGGTTGGGAAACCACGCCAGAAATTAACCAGAAAATCCAACCAGCCCTGAAGGATGCTCTAGCTAATTCCTCTGAACCTTTCAACCAACGGTAGGCAGCTAAGTATCTTTCAGGAATTTCAGCCTTCTTTTTTTTTTTTTTTTCCTTCCAGCTCTCCTAACTGGTGCTAAATATAGAGTTATCAACTGTTGTCTCTTTATGTCCCTGGTGGGGATCAGAGAAAGGCTTATATGTGCTTGCAAGGACCTGGTGGCAGCAGTGGGGTTTCCGCCGTAGCAGCACCTGTCAGAATGAGCTGCCCAGCTGAGACCTGGGGGCAGACTCGGAACCGGGCCAGCACCAGGTTTCAGGGATGGTATACCTTCCCAGCCAGGACGGGGCCCCCCAGAGACAGGCACCAGCTCTTCTGTTGCTAGCGGAGGGGGAAGCCGGGGTTCACCATGTTCCCTTCCAAAGCATTAGGCAGGCAGCCTCTCTGGGAGATTTCTCATCTTCACTTAGCGGCACATCCAGGCAAACTCTGACCACCCCCACCCCTCCACCCCGTTCAGAAACAAAATCGAGATAAAAACTGCAATTTTCAAGTCCAAGGGGACTGTGCACTTTGGAGAACAGGCTCCAGGGCTTCGGCTAAGAGGAAACAGCCTCAGCCCCAGCAAACAGCCCCTCTTTGGTACCACAGAGGACCACGGAGAGCTGAACAGCGATCAGAGCTGCTTATTAGCCAAGCAGATTGAAGATTCATCCACAGTTAAGCCCAACACCGCTCTCTAAATCAAGCCAAAGCTGAACGCCGATGGATATCTCTGACAGAAGGCTTTCTCCGAGTGGAAGGTTTTATTTAATATTTTCGGTCACTTAAAGGCATCTCGAAGCAAGACAATATTTACTTTTTCCATGCAAATACATCACACATTAAGTTGGCAAACAACGTTGGCTCCTGACTGCAACCCTCCAAGACAGTTGAAGCTGAAAAGTTACACTTGTATTTTTCTGCTGCGTTCTGGATGGCTGTGTGGTTTGTTTATCAACAAGATGAGAAGAAATTGTTTCAAGCAAAAGCTACCTGCTCCCAAATCACGGATCCTGATGTTAAAAGGTTTGGAGAACCGAGCTCTCCAAATGTATATGAATGCTGTTGGTGACTGTTCCCCGTTCCTCTAAGCCTTTACGATATTCTTCGCTGCCTGGGGTGGGAGGAGGGGAGGAACTGGCATTTTAGGATAAGCGTCCTCGGGAACAAACGTGTAACCACACCAAGGTGGTAGAAAGCTTTTCAAACTCCAGCGGTGACCCCAAATACCTGACTATCCTGCCTTTCCCCACTCGTTAGGTTTTGGCAACAGCTGCGCCGAAGCCAGCGGGGAGCCCGGCTCCATGGTACCCAAGCAATGGCTCTAGGCATCACCACGTTCCAGGCGCCTCTGCGCGCCCGGAACTGCCTGTCCGCCTTGGGGTCAGGGCGCTGGGGCAGCCCGCGTTTCCAGGAGGCTAACAGCGGGCTGCGCCGTAGCCAAGGGAAGACCACCTGGGGAAGGGGCACCTTCGGCGGGAATGTAAAAGCAGGAGGGTACCGCGGGGCTTGGGGAGGGACTGCGCACCAGCCAGACAGCTCCGACCGAGGCGACCTCAAGGTGGGGCCCCGCAGGTGTCCTGGGGGAGCCGGCGGTGCGTCCGCGGGCATCAGGAAATGGAGAGAAAGGGCCCACCGACTCTGCCACAGCAAAATCGTCGCGGGAACCGGGTCCTGGAGGGGATGTTGCCCCAAGGCAAGGCAAAGAGGCGATTCGATTCCCGGAGGCGCGCCCCCACCCGCCTTGTGAGGCTGAGCGCACCCGGTCTGTTGCCTCTTGCGCGCTGAAAGGATACGCAGGAAAGCTGGGGGTTTGGGGAGGAAGGCGGGCAAGCTCTCGCGCTGGGCAAAGGGGTACGTGCTGGGGACCCCTGGGTTCCCAGAGTCTCCTTAGATCTGTCCAAGTTCGGGAGACGCAAGCTGCTGGGGACTTGAGAAAGAGGTGGCTGCCCCGTGCGGGAGCCAACTTTGTGCGCTGCGGCCGGGGTCGGGGATGGGGACTGGGAACGCGTTACCTGGGCACCGGAGGGCCATCAACGCCAGCAGAAGCCCGAGCGGCGGCGCCCGGACCGGGGGCGGCATGGTCCTCGGCGCGCGGTGGGCCGGGCCCGCGGTTCCCGGGAGCGGCCCCCGCGGCTACGCTGGGGCGCCGGGCATGTCTAGCTCCCAGGGCGCCGCTCTTCCCCAGACGCAGGCGGCCGACGCTGGCGGCGCTTCCCTGGCTGCGCCTCAGTGCGCTCTCCCGGGATCGGCTGTGCGCGGCCGGGGAGCAGGGGGCCGCGGGGGCTCAGCGCCCGGCGCCCTGGCCCGCCGCCCCGCACTTGGCCCGAGTTGCGCAGCCCCCGCCGCCGCCGCGACTCCCGCGCCCCGGCGCCCGTCCCATTACGGTCGCGCCGCCGCCGCTGCCACCACCGCCGCCTCTGCCCGCGCCAGCTGCCGGCCGCCCCTCGAGCCAGCGAGAGAGTGAGCGAGCGCGCGAGAGCCAGGGAGGAGGGAGGCGAGGCGGGAGGAGGGAGGGGCCGGGGAGGCCGGGGGAGGGGCCCGCCGCCGGGAGACCGGGCACCAGGCGGCCGCCCGGCGATAGGCGGCGGGACGTGCCACTCCCCGGCGTCTCCGGGGGAGGGCGCCTGGCCGCAGAAGGCCTGGGAAGCCCCGGTGGGGTGGTCAAGGCGTTGGCGGGGACAGGGACCGCCGGAGGGATGACCTACTGGGCAAAGTGCGGACAGATCCGGGCGCATTCGGGGCGTAGTGGCGAGAGTTCCCAAGGTCGCGGGACAAGGGAGATGGGGAGGGTCCTAGGAACGGGGCAGCGAGTCTGGAGGGAGGTGTCTGCGGGGGACGGGGACTGCGGGACAGCGCAGACCAGAGGTCCTGGGATAGGTCTGGCACAGCTTGGGGCGGGGGGAGGGGGGGTGCCTTTGGGGGAGGGGAAGGCAGGGGAGGCCTCCGGGAGTCGGGGGCTACCTGAGGAGTTTCTTTAGTGCACTAGGATCGGGGCGTGGACGCGCTGGCTGGGTGCGGTCAGGGGTCCTGAGAGAGATCGAAGGCGTCTTAGAGATGGCTACCCACGCTTAGTGAGAAGCGCGGACCCTTAGGGGACCCTTCTTTACCCGAGCTAGAGGACTCGCCTGCCCATTTCTCGCAGGCCCTAAGAGCGCGCGGAGGGAGGGGGCGCGGGCCAGAGAGGTCCCCGGAAAGAGTTCCCCGCGCAGGGTCAGACAGCGACCGCGCGGGGGTGTAGCGGAGGCAGGGATGAGGATCGAGTGGTCGGATTCTTCCAGCCTCGGGGCAGGGCCTCTGCGGGGGTCACAGTACCCATTTTCCGGAAGTCCCAGATTTCCGCCCCCTCCCTGGGAGCCGCAACCAGGCTAGGCAGGGACGTGAGGGTTGCGGGGTGGGGGGGGGGGGCGAAACAAAATGGATGAATCATGCTGGGTGCACGTGGGGGTACCGCCCGCGGTCCTCAGATGCCCTGAAAGTTGCTTCAGAGCCGGAAGTGTAAAGGGTGGGGCGGGGAGGGGGGAAAATCCACCTGCGTTGTAGTCTTTGCCCTAGACCCCATCATACCACCCCCTGGCTCCAGTATCTCGGTCTTCCCTGAAAAAGTGGGTCAAACTCCTCGGAAACGGTCAATAAGGCGGCGGTGGGGTGACGCAAAGACAAATTTGGGGAAGACTTAAGAGGCCTTGAGACCAAGCAGAGAATCCTGGCTCTGCCACTCTAGCTGTGCGGCCCTGGAGGGAGTCATTCAACCTCCGCAGCCTCCATCTCTCCCATCTGAGAAATGGAAGCCACTGCCGCGTCCGCCTGGTGTTCCAGACAACGTGTATAAAGCCCCCGACCTATGAAGTAAGAGCTCATTCAAAGGGATCCGCTATGCACATTATCATTCCCATCATGATGGTCATTATCATTACGTATCTGATTTGCCTCTGTGGGCCCAGAGCTCACAGCAGCAGAACAATCCTCCGCCCCTCCCAGCTGGCGAGGAGGGATGTCGGGGGACAGGGCACCTGCTTCATTAGTACAGACAAGCTCATTAGCAGCGGCAGCACTCAGCTCTTCCTAGATAAGAGAAAGAAAGAGCCAGGGGCAGGTGGCCAGTCTCAGGCCCAGGTTGACTGCGAGACATAAAGGGATCTTCCGATGCAGCTAATAGACTCCTTTTGCAGGGAACTCCTGCCCCCGCCGAGATCTCTTTGGGCTGGAAGCCTGGGATGCAAGGAGAGCCACACGACAGGCTGGACAATGGGCAGTCACTGTGGGTCTGGGATGGCCTTGCACAGGGCCCATCAGCCCTCTGTCTGTGACTGTCTCCCCAGAGCAGGAGGATGATCCCCGAGAAGCTGCCAGGGCTTTATTGGGATCCTCCATGCCGGGCTGTGCACAGGTATCGCTTCTCTTTCCCCAGCAAATTCAGAAGTATTTGCTAAGCTGAGCACCTACTGTGTGCCAGACCTGTGTGGGTTGATGGCAGTGGGGAGTTCTCCAGCTCAGAAGAGGGGACAACCCAAACTCAAGGGACTCAGAGGGAAGTCCCCGTAGGGAGCGCAAAGCAGGAGTGACCTGGGTTGTCTATGCTAAAAATGCCCCAGGCATCTTGACCAGGCAGCAGAGCTGGAGGGCTGTGACCAAAGATAAGAGGCTGTTTTCTGGCAGGGGTGCAGGGGAAGGGGATAAACCGGTCCAGCGAGTCCCCAGGCCAAGGGTCTGTATCCTGTCAGACCCAGAGCTCCGTGATGGCAGACAGTGATTGCCTGCCTCCCCCAGCTCTGAACAATCCCTGCGGACCCCACAGAGCCACCCCGCTTCTCCAGGGCGGAGCCTAGGCTGGGGGCACAGACACCTCCCTTTGCCCACCTCTACGACCCCAGTCCCACCCAGCCCATTCTAGCCGCGCAGGCCTCCAGGTGTCCCTGGGCACGCCCTTGTTCCAACCTCCGCGCCTTTACTCTAGCGAACTCCTCCTGTGGGCACTTCTTTCCCTGGTCTTCCCGCAGCGGGAAGATCTCTCCCTTAAGATTTTAGCTCCTCAGACAAGCCTTCCCAGACCACACCATCAAAAAAAGACCCCCACACAGCCCACTCCCTCTGTAGCCCCCCTCCCCTCACGTATTGTTCTGAGTGCTGCTATTCAGGAGCTAAAGTAGACACGGTTCCCCCAAGCCGTGATCGATGCTGCTGCTGGTGGAACCAGAGGCTGTGAAGAAGGCTCTGGCTCTGATGGTGGCTTTTGTGTGATTTTGGACCAGCACCTAACCCTCTCTGAGCTCTTACGTAAGCAAAGATGCAGCTGGATAAGAACTTCTGCATATTAACCAGGCCCCTGAGTCTCTACCTAACGGGGTGTTTTCAAGGGTTATTCTGAGCAGGAAAAATGGTCTACCTGAATTCTGAAGATCCTCAGGGAAGGCGGGAAGGACTGGCAACAATGATCTAGGAGACCACAGGTCCCCCACCGCATCTCCCCGCCACCCAGCAAATCCCAGAATCTCACGCCCAGCCTGCTGGCCTCAGAGCTTGGGGCAGGATCAAAAGAAGGACAGTCCAGACTCTCTCTGTGTGTGCAGATGGGGAAACTGAGGCCAGGAACAGCCCTTCCCCACGTTCTGCAAGTGTGGAACTACCAGTCGGAAGCCCTCTCCTTCGGGTTAGCCTCCCCCCAGGCCCCGCCAGCCCTCACCCACCTGGCAGCCACCCCCTACGCGGGTCCCCTGGCTCCTTTCCTCGCCCCTAGTTCTGCTCAACCCACTCGCCCGTCCGGCTACAAGCGTAGAGCGACACTGCCATCTCGTGGCTGTCCTTGGCGCTGCGGGTCTGGCCTGAGCAACAGAAGAAAGACCGCGGAGAGGACAGGACGGGGGGAGGGGGAAAGGCGGGGGCACCAGGCAGAGAGATTTCCTCACCTCCCCCAACTCACAGAGGCTTGAAGAGACCGCTGTGTCCTCTGCACAGCCAACGCTTCCGACACTCTGGCGGCGACCCCCACCGGAATCACTCGTTGAAATGTTCTTTGCAAGAGGGATTGTCTTCGTTTTCCAATACAAATAAATGCTCAAGGTTACCTGAACCATCGCTGGCATTCTCTCCAGGGAACAGAATCGACTCAATCAGGTCTCCGCCACCCAGTTAATGGTGGGGAAAGGGAGTCTCTCAAAAAAGCGGTGAAACTCACTTATATAGGAAAACAAGAATAATACCGTTCCTGGATATATGGACCAGTGATGGAAGGAAGGGGGACCGTTTCTGACAACCTTTCTGGGGACCTAGGATCTCAAGTACCCCGTCTCTCTCTCTCTGTCCTCTTTCTCCACTTTTCTGTATAACAGTTACTGCCAGCATCATATGTTCCTTCAAGGAAGAAACTTCTTGACTTCTGGTCTCTTCCACTGCATCTGTCTTGTTCACCAAATAGCTGGTGTCAAGAATAGTGCTGAAGGCAAGGGAAATTTCTAATAAATAGTGGTCAAATGAATGAGTGAATGAAAAGACAATAGCTTAAGGATTGAGCCGGGAGCCTGGTGAGCTACAGTCCATAGGGTCATAAAGAGTCGGATATGACTGAGGGACTAAAAAACAACAACAGCCTTCCTAGGCAGCAGAAGCCCTGATGAGCTTGTGAAGATGGAGAATAGAAGGGAACCTGAGTCGTTTTCAGGTAGCGCCCCAGAAGGTGGGGAGACCCCAGGGAAGCATGGTCCTGGAGTGTTTAAGCAGAAAGCACACGAAACAGCCCTCCTGAAACTTCCAGCGTGGCCTGGAAGCAATAGAAAGTTCCCTGGATTCCCAGGCAAAGTGCTGGGAGTGGGTGTGAGAAAGCAGCCTAGAAGAAAGACACCAGAGGGGTGGGATTTTTGAGCAAGTTTAAAGGTGTAGAGCTGAACGATGACTCATCTTTGGAAGCAAGGGGATGGTATTTAACACAGGCTGGGCAGGCACTGCTCCAAGTGCTTTCTATGGTTTGATTTTTTAAATTATGGTAGAATGCACATAACATACCATTTTAACCATTTTTTTAATGGGAGAGTTGAGAAGATTTTTTAAATAATTATTTGGCTATGCCTGGTCTACAGGCATACAGCTCTACAGCACGTGGGATCTTTTTTTTTTAATTGCAGTATTTGGGATCTTTCAGTTGCAAGCATGCTAACTCTTAGCTGCAGCACGTGGGATCTAGTTCCCTGACCAGGGATTGAGCCTGGGCCCCCTTCATTAGGGGCCCGGAGTCTTAGCCACTGGACCACCAGGGAAGTCCCCGTTTTAACCATTTTTAAAGTGTCCAATTCGGTGGTATTTAGTACATTCACGAAGCTGTGCAGTCATCATTTATATCCAGTTTCAGAACTTTTCATCACCCAAAACAAAATCCCTGTACCTAACTACGCTCCCCAGCACCCCCAGTCTCTTTTGTTATTCAGTCACTCAGTTCTGCCTGATTCTTTCCGACCCCATGAACTGCAGCACACCAAGCTTCCCTGTCCTTCACCATCTCCCAGAGTTTGCTCAAACTCAGGTCCATCGAGTCAGTGGTGCCATCCAACCATCTCATCCTCTGTTGTCCGCTTCACCTCCTGCCCTCAGTCTTTCCCAGCACCAGGGGCAAACACCTGCTCTGTGTCTCTATGGATTCACCGATTCTAGACATCTCATATAAGTGGTGTCATACAATATGTGATCTTTTGTGTCTGGCTTCTGGCACTTAATGTTTTCAAGGTCCATCCCCACTGTAGTATAGACCAGTACTCCATTCATTTTTCTAGCTGAATAATATTCTATTGTATGGATATAACACCTTTGTTTATCCATTCAGTTGTTATTGGACACTTGGGTTGTTTCCACCTTTTGGCAGTTATGAATAGTGCTGCTATAAACACTTGTGCCCAAGATTTTGTTGCAACTTATTGTCCATTCTTTAGGGCTGATATGTTTTAATTCACAATCATCTGTTTTCTGACTGAAGAAACCGAGGCACAGTGAGATTAAATGATTTGCCTATGGTCACACTGCACGGAGAAGGCAATGGCACCCCACTGCAGTGCTCTTGCCTGGAAAATCCCATGGATGGAGGAGCCTGGTAGGCTGCAGTCCATGGGGTCGTGAAGAGTCGGATGCGACTGAGCGACTTCACTTTCACTTTTCACTTTCATGCATTGGAGAAGGAAATGGCAACCCACTCCAGTGTTCTTGCCTGGAGAATCCCAGGGACGGGGGAGCCTGGTGGGCTGCCGTCTATGGGGTCGCACAGAGTCGGACACGACTGCAGAGACTTCGCAGCAGTGGCACACTGGCAGCAGACAGTGGCGGAATCAGATCTGACCCCAGGCAGTCTCAGTCCAGGATCCATTAGCCACCAAGAAGGATGGATTTTGCTTCCTCCACCTACTGTTGCCTCTGCACAACCCAGGCCCCCCAAAAACTTGATGCAGCCCCATCTTTCTTCTCAACACATTCCCAACTGGTTTGAGTGGCAGTGTGTCCTGCCCTGGGAGCAGGGGGATGAATCCTCACACATCCAAACCAACCACAAAACCTCATACCAGGGATTGTTCTTAGTGAGGCGTATGACCCAGTGTTGACCAATAAGATGTAAAGGAGAGTTGTGGGGAGATGGCTCTCTGTGATCAGATGAAAGAGGCAAAGGGCCCTTTTCGCTCTGTTCTTCCCTCTTTCTTCTTGGCGTTTTACAGAGTGAAGGTGTGATGGGAGGGCTGTGGCAGCCTCTTTTGGCCTTGAGGCACCACAATGCCCACAGCTACAATGGCAAAGCAGGAAGACACAGAGCTTCCGACAGCCCTTGAGCCATGGTGTCAGCCCCGGAAGTAGTCCTCCAAACTTCCTGTTCACTGAGATGAAAACAATTAAGAACTGCCTTTTGGACATCCATTACTTGCAGCCAAAAGCAGTCTAATCGATACAGGCAAGAAAAGCTCAAACCACTCACAAAACAACTTAAGTCAAATGGTAGAAAAAAATACAGAAAATTGTATTTCCTTTATGCTGAATTTGTGAGGGTTAAATTATTTTTCAAATTAGGTATTCCTGGCAGAAACTCAAAGATACAAATATTCAAAGAACATAACTCCCATCCCCCAGAGATAACCACTCCTAATATCTTAATGCTTTTCCCACTGACTTATTTAAAATGGACTCAGATGGCATATATTGTTTTAACTTGCTCTTTGCATTTAATTACACATTAGGAACATCTCTCCACACCATCTAAGCATTTTTCTATATGATAGTTTTAATGTGTGCCATCTTATTGGAAATGCCACCTTTTGTTTAACCAGTTTTCATGTGGCTGAACAAATGTTCGTTTGTCATTGACAATTTTTCAGTGTTCAAAAGCAACAGTCTCATTCCTGCACCTTTATACATGCTCTTAATTACCTCTACAGGGTGTAATCCTAAAAAACAAATTGTCAAATGAAAACCTGTGCCATTGAGGATTTTCATATCAAATGCCTCTGGGGAAAGTTGCACCCGTTTAAATTTCTGGGAGTGCATGGCAGTGTCCTTTTGCTCAAATCTGGATTTGAGGTCTATAAATTCAACCTTGTTTATTTTTTTTTATTCCTTTGGCCACACTGGGTCTTCATTGTGGTGCACGGGCTCTCTCATCGTGGTATGAGGGCTTAGGTGCCCCCATGGTGTGTGGGATCTTAGTTCCCCAACTAGGGATAAACTCACGTCTCCTGCATTGAAAGGTAGATTCTTAACCACTGGGCCATCAGGGAAGTCCCTATTTAACTCTTTTTAATATACATTCTCTGATTTATGCAATTAATGACAGATTTTCCCTTCAGATTAGATTTTTGTGTATTATAAATTTGTCAATATCCAGGAGATGGTCACTATGAAATTTAGAAATTTAGTGAAATTATCACTCCAAATTGGGAAAGGAGTACATCAAGCCTGTATATTGTCCCCCTGCTTATTTAACTTGTTGCAGAGTACATCATGTGAAATGCCGGGCTGGATGAAGCACAAGCTGGAATCAAAATTGCTGGGAGAAATATCAATAACCTCAGATATGCAGATGACACCACCATTATGACAGAAAACAAAGAGAACTAAAGAGCCTCCTGATGAAAGAGTGAAAAAGTTGGCTTAAAACTCCACATTCAGAAAACTAAGATCATGGCATCTGGCCCCATCACTTCATGGCAAATAGATGGGAAAACAATGGAAACAGTGAGAGACTTTATTTTGGGGAGTTCCAAAATCACTGCAGATGATGACTGCAGCCATGAAATTAAAAGACACTTGTTCCTTGGAAGAAAAGTTATGACCAACCTAGACAGCATATTAAAAAGTAGAGACATTACTTTGCCAACAAAGGTCCATCCAGTCAAAGCTATGGTTTTTCCAGTAGTCATGTATGGATGTGAGAGTTGGACTATAAAGAAAGCTGAGTGCCGAAGAACTGATGTGTTTGAACTGTGGTGTTGGAGAAGACTCTTGAGAGTCCCTTGGACTGCAAGGAGATCCAACCAGTCAGTCCTAAAGGAAATCAGTCCTGAATATTCATCGGCAGGACTGATGCTGAAGCTGAAACTCCAATACTTTGGCCACCTGATGTGAAGATCTGACTCAGTGGAAAAGACCCTGAAGATTGAAGGGAAAGATTGAAGGCGGGAGGAGAAGAGGACAACAGAAGATGAGGTGGTTGAATGGCATCACCAACTCCATGGACATGAGTTTGAGTAAGCTCCAGGAGTTGGTGATAGGGAAACCTGGCATGCCTCAGTCTATGGGGGTCACACAGTCAGACACAACTGAGCAACTGAGCTGAACTGTAATGTTATCATCACTCATTATCATAATTTGTAAAACACTCCCCGTGATAAAATCTGAGTGCGAAGGATGATATAGTGCCGTGTCCGGAAAATATCTGGGTTTGTCCCGTCTGTGTAGTTCTTTCTCCTGACCACTTAAGCCCGTGTGCATTTTAAAATATTTTTTGTTCCCCTCACAAATTATAATTATAATTATAATTATATATTTATATATAAATATATTTATATTATATATTCTTTGTTTAGGGGAGCTTCCCGTGGAAAATTAGCTTTTAACCACGTCAGGATTAATGCTAATTATCTTCTCCGGATTTTTCAAAGCATGGAAGCTCCACGGAGGTACAGGAAATGACTCAACACAGGATGGAATTGTGTCCTTCAACACAGGACGGGATGGGTGCAACTGTGGAAGGGGTGATGGAAAAAAGGAGACTCGTGCTTAATGGATGTAGTCCTACACATTCCTGTCTTGGAGAATTCAAGTTTAAATTTCTTGGCTTGTCAAATCACTACATTTAGGCTGCATAGGGCCAAGAGATTTCTTCTTGTCTGGTACCATAGGATTCAGACAATGTTACATTTTCTAAAGACAAAAACTTAAGTCAAAGTTATTTATTGGCTCACATAATCAAAGTGTCCATGAATTCAGGCTAGTCTGGTTCCAGGGGCCCAACGTTCTCAGGATTCTGTATCAGCAGAATGACAAGAAAGGAATATCATTTGCCACAGTGAGGTCACATGCCTATTGCTGGACGAATCACTGTGCCCAAGGGGATTGGATATGCTAATTGACCAGACCTGAGTCCAATCCAAGAGCTGGGAGGGACATCAGCTCCGCCCAAACCACGCCCCCTGCGGGTGGGGAGAGGTGTGTACCTTGGGAGGTCCATGGTGCTGTTTTCAGAAGACAGATATATAGCAGATCACACGACTGATGTGCACTGCAAGCAGCCTCTGTGTGAAAAGGACACTTCTCTGTTGAGGGAGCTTCTGTCTCACTCTTACAGTTCCCAAACACCCATTCATTCAGCAGGCAAAAGACAGAGGTGAAGGCAATGCTCGTGTTTTTAAGTGTGTAAAAAAAAAAAAAAAGGAATTTTAAATATGGCTGCATTTCCTTAAGAATATTTGTGTTGAGTAAGTCCTGTACTTTGAACCCTAGAGCTGGAGTTCCTCAGTTTTTCACAGCAACACCTGCTAGCAGTAAGGCAGGAGTCTCGGTTAAACATACAAGTAGAGAAAAGCTCAAGTCAGAGCATCATTAATGAATCAGCATGTTCGGTTCCCGTCATTAGGCTTCCCTGCCCCAGAGGAGGAAACCTGCCCTTATTAGCTCAGGTGCCCAGATATGTGTGCCCCTTAATATCTGAGAAGCTGAATATGATCATTTTTGTCTTGCTGTCTATTGAGACCTTCCAATGTAACAAACCGTTTAACCGTCCCAGTAAGTCGGAGAGGGGTTTTTACCTCCCTTTTACAGATAAGGAAATTGAGTCTCCGAAATTTAATCAATTTGCTCCAAGCGATTCAAGAAGCAGAGCTGGCCCCAAAGCCCTATCTTAGGCACCACAGTGCTCTTAGTCCATCTCCTCAGAAAGCTATTCCTTGGACTGTGAAGAAACCTGAGCGCCGAAGAATTGATGCT
Organism: Bubalus kerabau; assembly: GCF_029407905.1. NCBI lineage: Eukaryota > Metazoa > Chordata > Mammalia > Artiodactyla > Bovidae > Bubalus > Bubalus kerabau. Next base: position 54,801,978 of record NC_073639.1, read on the forward strand.
TTTGAACTGTGGTGTTGGAGAAGACTCTTGAGAGTCCCCTGGACTGCAAGGAGATCCAACCAGTCCATTCTGAAGGAGATCAGCCCTGGGTGTTCATTGGAAGGACTGATGCTAAACCTGAAACTCCAATACTTGGCCACCTCATGCAAAGAGTTGACTCATTGGAAAAGACTCTGATGCTGGGAGGGATTGGGGGCAGGAGGAGAAGGGGACGATAGAGGATGAGATGGCTGGATGGCATCACCGACTTGATGGACATGAGTTTGAGTAAACTCCGGGACTTGGTGATGGACAGGGAGGCCTGGCGTGCTGCGATTCATGGGGTTGCAAAGAGTCGGACACAACTAAGCCACTGAACTGAACTGAACTGAATATCAAGATGCAGAGCTGGGGGGACTTCCCTGGTGGTCCAGTGGTTAAAAATCCGCCTTGCAATGCAAGGGATACAGGTTCATGCTGTGGGGCTACTGAGCCTGTGCGCCACAACTAGAGAGTCCATGGGCCATAATGAAAGGTTACACATGACACAATAAAGATTCCCTTGCACAGTAACGAAGGCCAGAGGCAGCCCAGTAAATAAGTTAATCAATTTTTTTTTAAAAAGATGTAGAGCTGGGGACTTCTCTGGAGGAAACATTTAAGACCCTGCAGTGTGTGTGGGTTCCATCCCTGGTAGGGGAACTAAGATCCCTGCATGCCTAATGGTGGGGCCAAGATGATTTAAAAAAAAAAAAAAAAAAAAGCTGCCTCAATAGGATGGTCATACAGTTAACTATTGAGAGCTGCTTAACTTTTCCACCACGTTGAACTTGAACAGGAAATAGCAACCTGATCTATTAGGACTGATGACAGAACTTTACAAAAACTGATTGGCTGGGATAATAGGGACCTGGCAAGAAAATTCACGTGCCTTAGAGATGCCACGGAACTGAGCTCCACGGTGGCCCCCAGGCAGAACCAGCACCTGTTTGGGGGCAGGGGATGCCATCGAGTTTATTAAATGCAGCAGTGAAAGTCCCCCCTGGGTACAACATCTTTTGAACCACACCATCTAAATCTCATGGCAATCATCTCCTTGACATTTACAAATTCATAATGCATAATGAGCTAACCTGAAGTGGAAATCTTTTATTAATTGCATAAAACAGAGAGTATATATTAAAAATGAATACATAAAACAAACCGGGTTGAGTTTGTAACCCTCAAATAAACTGGCCATGGAAGGAACATTCGTACACAGGACTTCTTGAGATTTTAAGTTTGTAATTTTGAGGAAATCCTATTTTCTTAGCTTTTTAAATTAATATCATTTATTTGGCTGCACCAGATCTTAGTTGTGGCACACAGGATCTTTAGTTGTGACATGTGGGATCTAGTTCCCTGACCAGGGATCAAACCTAGGCCTCCTGCTTTGGGAGCAAGGAGTCTTAGCCACTGGACCACCAGGGTAATCCTAGACTCCTCGGGATTTGAGGATGGGGCCAGTGGCTGAGAGAGCTCTTCGAGAGGCTGATGCTTTCCCACTGTTATTGGGCAGGTCCCCAGGCAGGGTGTGGGTGCTCCTGCCGGGACCATGAGCACTGTTTGGTGTCCTGGCTTTTGCTGATGTTGGCTGCAGGTTTCAGAAACACAAGTGAGTTTTGAGTTGAAGATGCTGTTTGTCATTGGGATATTTGGGGGCACTCAAGAACACACCACTAACAAGTGGCAGAGCTTAGATCTGACCTCCATCAATCTCTTTTCTACTCCCACCCTCCGTTTCTCATGTCTGTGTGATTTACAGGACAGAACTCACCTTCCATCCCTAGAGGTGGATGCTCTGAGCGTGACATCGGCCATGGGCTGATCTTGAGGTCAGGGCTGCCAGTCCACCGCCACCCACAAGTGCCCCATCAGCCTCCAGGGCCACCTTGCCTGGTGCCAGAAGTCCTCTCTCCCTGTAGAAGCGAGGCCTAATTTCCAGAGCTCCTCAGGAGAGCTCATGCAGCTGAAATGAGAGGCTGGAAACGCTAAGTATAACCGCTTGAAGCAGTGCTGACAGCTTCTTGCTGAACGAAGGTCCTGATTATATAACGAGGCTGCCTGGGGAAGGAAGCCTGGTGCCTGTTCAGATTTTGCAACAAAAAGAGAAGAAAGAAAAAGGAAAAACAAATGAAGAAAGTTAAAACTGTCCTCCTTAATCATTCTTTGGGTAAATATTTATTGAGCCCCTACTTTGCACTAGGCACTGTTGTGGGTGCTGGGGATGTGACAGAGATTCAGACCAAATTCCCTGCGTGGGGAAAGCTGACATTCTAGTGTGGGGAGAGAGACTATAAACCAAATAGATTGGCAAAATATATAGCAGGTCGGATGAAAATAAGTACAAAGAAGAGAAATAAAACAAGTAGAGAAAATATTTTTAGAGTGGGAGGGAAGGGAGTCAGAAAAAGCTTCCTTGCAAAGATGACATTTGAGCAAATATTTAAAAGAGTGAGAAACTGAGCCACATAAGTGCTGAGGGCTGAGCCTTTCAGTCAGTGGGAACTGGAAGTGCAAAGGCCCTGGGGTTGAATGGTGTTGCTATTAAAAAGGCGCAAATAGAGACCCATAGTCCAGACTGGGAGCATCGCAGACACAATGGACAGAAGATGATCACTCCCAGCAACCTGAAAACAAAAGCTAATGTGGTTGGGTTGGCAGGGGCTAGGAAATGACTTCTGAAGGGGAGGAAGAATGGGAGATGGAGAGTGGGGGGAGTTGATTCATTCATGCATTTTGGGGGTAAGCAGAATTCTAAGATTCCAGCCCTGTATAGTCCCCAGGACTGTGAAGATGATGGCTTTGACTCCTGGAGTATTCCTATGACTAGGTTATGTTATATGGTACAGTTGATTTTAAGAAAGAGAGCTTGGGACTTCCCTGGTGGTCCAGTGGTTAAGACTCCTCACTCCCAGTGCAGGGGGCTTAGGTTCAATCCCTGGTTGGGGAATTAAGATTCCCCCATGCCAAACAGTGAAACCAAAACAACAACAAAAAAAAGAGAAATTATCTTAGGTGACCCGTTAAAAGCAACTGCGTTCTTCCTGAAGGCAGATATTTGAAGTGAGAAAGGTTCTCCATGGGCTTTGAAGTCTCCAACCTCATCTCCTGCCATTCTCTTCCTCTCTCTTTGTGTGGTAGCCACCTGGCTTTCCTTCTCATCCTCAAACACACCAAGCTTCTCACCTCAGGGCCTTTGCACTTGCTGTTTCCTCGGGCCCAGATCCTCACATACCTGGTCTCTTCACATCGTTCCAGTTTCTCCTGAAATATCACCTTTCCAAGACCTTTGCCAACCACCCCATCTAAAAAAGCCCTCACCAGGGACTTCCCTGGTGGTCCAGTGGCTAGGACTCCAAGCTCCCATTGCAGAGGGCCTGGGTTCAATCCCTGGTCAGGGCACCAGATTGCCCAAGCTGCAATGAGAAGATCTCACATGCCACAACTAAAAAAAAAAAGACCCTGCATGCTGCAACGAGGATCAAAAAATCCTGCATTCTGCAACGAGGACCAGGTACAGCCAAATGAAAAAATTTAAAAAGCCCTCTCCCCCAACAAATCTATTTATCTGCCTTTTTAAAAATCTCTTCATAGCATGTATTATTCTCATATTTTATTTGATTTATTCATTTACTTGCTGCTTATCTTTTCCACTGGAATATAAGCTCCAATGCTGCAGAAACCACGTCTTCCTCTATCTCAAAGAGTTTAGAACAGCTCTTGGAGCATGGAAGACACTCAATAAATATCCGTTGACTGAATGATCGGAAAATTCCTCTGATTAGTCAGTGGTTGTTTTTATTCCTTCCAAGAGGTGTGGGGAAAGGACCGAAAAAGGAATAATTCATGGAAAAATGAAAATCCTAAGCTATAAGCGAGACAGTCATTTGCATAATGACAAGCATCTGATTTTTAATATAATTCCACCTCCAAAGTAAAATGTTAGCTATTCAAATGAAGCCAGGCCCCATGAAAGGAGTCAAACAAACAGGAATCACAAGGATGGAAATCAAAATCCTTCTGTGGCTGACTCCCCCCATCACAGAACAATTTTAGTTTTTGCCATCTAGAACTTGCCAGCTATTCCAAACACTGTTAGCTATCTAATCCAGCACCCAGCCCCAACTTCTTTCTCCCTGACCTCCTCACTCTCTAAGATGGGAAAGTCAAATAGTCATTTTCCCAGACTGTCTTGAAGACCTACTTCTGTCCAGTGAGATGAAACGGAAGAAATCTAAAGATAATCAGGGAATGCCTTCACCTCCCAGAAATAGGAACAGAGGTTACTGACCAGGCCGTAGCCCTTCTTCCTGCTTTAAATGTCACCATGATGGCTGGAGTTGTAGCAGCCATCTTGTGACCATGAGGAGAAGGCCCAGAGAATCAGAGATTAACCTTTACATTAGTGAGCAGCTTTATCATCATCCAAAGATGAGTACCTCTAGAATTCTTGAAAAATGAGAAAAGTAAATCCTTATTAAGCCACAATAGTGAGGTTTTCTGTTAGCTCCAAGCAAAAATCATTTCCTACCATTATACCAGCTGTGTGGTTACAGACAGATCCATGTGAGTGAACAAAATTGTGTCTTTTGTCTAAGCAGTTTCATATCCAGGCTCTGATTTTATCATCACAACATTCCTTAGAGTTTGGATGAGCAGACTCTAATTTCCCCATCTGGTAGATAAAACCTCTGAGATTCAAAGGGGTGAAGTGACTTGCCAAGCATCACACAGCTATGTGTTGAAACTTGAGACTCAGAACTACAACTTGGACTTCCAAATTCCTAGTTCAACACATGGAAAGACAAGAACCTATGATATAAAAAAGGATCCCTTAAAAGAAAACATTCATTGTAAACCTCTGTTTGATGGCTTTAGACCAACAGAGAACTGTCATAAGCCAATTAGAAATCCAGGACCCAAGTGGTCCAATCTCAGAAGAGTATAGTCAGCCCTCCACGTCCATAGGTTTTTCCTCTCCAGATTCAACCAATCATGAATCCATGGAGGCAAAACCCGTGAATTTGAGGGCAGACTGTATTCACTCGCTCTACTAGGTCATTTTAGATATGAGACTTGAGCATCCAAGGATTTTGGTATCTGCAGCAGCTCCAGGAACCAATTTCCCTCAGATACTATATTGTGGTCAGAGTAACACTGTTCATCAATCATAAAGAAATTCCTAAATAACTCAAGGTCCTTATTTATTTTTTAATAACAACCTCCCAGTCTCTCTCTCTCTTTTTTTAGGTGAGAAGGGGGGGGGGGGTGCTGTGCCATGCGACATGCAGGATCTTAGTTCCCCAACTAGCGACTGAACCCATGCCCCCTGCAGTGGAAGTGGGGAGTCTTAACCCCTGGACTAATCAGGGAAGTCCCAAGGTCCTTATTTACTTTTACCATAAAGGATGGTTCACAAAAATATTTCTTAAAATTCTCTTTTCCTCCTGATCCACGTTCCTCCCCCTTCACACCTCCTCTCCTTCCTTCAGACTCTCCTGAACCCTCTCCCAGACTCCCAGGTCTTTCTCCCTGAGCCAGTTGTTACTTTATTATCTCTCAGCCCCAAATCCATCCTTCTTTGCCCTGCTTCAGGACACTGGAGCTGGCCCCAGGAACATTTCTTTTCTTTCTTTCTTTTTTTTTTTTTTAACCTTTTGGCTGCACCCTGAAGCCTGAGGGATCTTAGTTCCCCCACCAAGGATTGAACCTGCACCCCCTGCATTGGAAGGTGGAGTCTTAACCATTAGACCGTTGGTGAAGTCCCTCCATGAGTATTCTCCTCTGACAGCTGGTAGGACGTTAGGCTCTGTCCATAGAGGGCAGAAGGTTGGCAGTCCCACTCTTTCATTCAGAGCAGAAGCCCAGCTGCCCTCACACCAGCGTCAGCAGTGCTCCGGGTCCTGTCCTCCTTGCCTGGCAGCCTTGAAGGGTGCACACCCTTAGGCCACACTCTCCCCACCCAGAGGGTCATTTACAGAGAACAGTTCACACCCTCCAGCAGTGGGGGATTGTACACACGGACCAGCCAGAGCCTTCACCTCTGACACCTCTTCAGTCCAGTAGACTCTGTTCTTGTGGTCGCCAGACCCTCTTTTAAGAATATCAGCCCCTGGGAGGAGGCAGGAACTGTAATCCCTTCATTATCCCCTTTCCCTCTTCTGTTCCTTTGTACCTGCTACTTCTGGACCCCCTAGAGTCTTCTATTATCACCTCCCCTATTTTTTTTTTTTCAATTTGGCCACACCTCGCAGCTTGCAGGATCTTAGTTCCCTAACCAGGGATTGAACTTACATCCTCAGTAGGGAAAGCAGAGTCCTAACCACTGGACTGCCAGGGAAGTCCCTTCTTTTATCCCTTTAGTTCATTAATCCCCTCTTCCTGGTTAATGATTCTTCGTAGTCAACATTCCCAGTTCAAATTATTGATGACATTTCTGTTTTCTGGTTGGACTTCAATACAGAACTAGCTGTGGGAATGATTCCAGGAGACAGACCCTGAAAGATGGGTTTCTGAGATTATGTTGGTCGTGTCCTTGGGGTTGAGGGCACTGCAGGACTTGTTGGCAATGTGTAATATATACACCCATATTGTTATTTAGTCTCTAAGTCAAGTCTGAAACTCCAATACTTTGGCCATCTGATGCGAAGAGCTGACTCATTTGAAAAGACTCTGATGCTGGGAGGGATTGGGGGCAGGAGAAGAAGGGGACGATAGAGGATGAGATGGTTGGATGGCATCACCGACTCAATGGACAGGGGTTTGGGTGGACTCCGGGAGCTGGTGATGGACAGGGAGGCCTGGCGTGCTGCGGTTCATGGGGTCACAAAGAGTAGACACGACTGAGCAACTGAACTGAAGTCAAATCTGACTTTTGTGAGCCCATGGACTGTAGCCTGCCAGGCTCCTCTGTCCATGGGATTTCCCAGGCAAGAATACTGGAATGAATTGCCAATTCCTCCTCCAGGGGATCTTCTTGACCCAGAGATTGAACCCACATCTCCTGAATTGGCAGGTGGATTCTTTACCACAGAGCCACCAGGGAAGCCCATACACACATTTAGGGCTGTGTACTTGTTTTATCCTTTCCCCCTCGCAAGCAGATCACAGATCCAGACATTATTTCAGGTAGGGATGTGACTCCCATGAAAATAGACACAAAAGCCTTTAGGTTTTATCTTTTTGTCTTCCCAAACTCCCAGTTCTTTGGTTCTAGGACCATAAACTCAAATGCCCACATGAACCAAGCTAAGTAAAATAAATGAGTTAAACAGGGCAGGTGCAGGCCAGTAGGGAGTGGTAGGGACTGCGGTAAACTGGAGGAGTCACGATTTGCTTAATGGCATTCAGGTTTCATTGTTTTTTTAATTTTATTATTTATTTATTTTTGGCTTTCTGGGTCTTCATTGCTGCACATTTTGTTGTTCAGTCACTAAGTCATGTCTGATTCTTTGTGACTTCCTGTTGCTGCACACAGGCTTTCTCTAGTTGCAGCAAGCAGGGGCTACTCTTCATAGAATAGCTTAGTTATCCAGTAGCATGTGGGATCTTCCTAGGCCAGGGATTGAACCTGTGTCCCCTGCATTGACAGGTGGATTCATAACCATTGGACTATGAGGGAACTCCCTAGATTTCATTGTTACAAAGCAATCCTGGGGAACAGGTAAGTGTGTCCCCAGATTGACTGAGACTTCAGAAAAGCATAAGGGAATCAAGGCTCAAAATAGAAATAAATTTGAGCAGTAGAGAAAGAAAAGGGAATTACTGTGGGAGATGCCTGTCACCTGGATCTTCCGTTCTGCATTTGGGGAATTCCCACAATCTGAGCCTTCATAAGAAACAGCAGCTACCTCACCTCATCAATGCCAATTGATAATTTTTAAAGAATTAAAACTAAAACTCTGAATGCTTGTTATTTCTTCAACACACTTCACATATATCCTGTCATTTAATTCACACACCTCTAGGGGAGCAGGCACAATTATCATCCCCCTTTTACAGATGAGCAAACTGAGGCACACATGGTGCCCAGGAGTGCACAGATCACAAGTGACAGAGCCTGGATTTGGACCCACTTAAACTGAGAGCCAAAGAATTGATGCCTTCGAAGTGTGGTGCTGGAGAAGACCCTTGAGAGTCCCTTGGACAGCATGGAGATCAAACCAATCAATCCTAAAGGAAATCAACCCTGAATATTCATTGGAAAGACTGATGCTGAAGCTGAAGCTCCAATACATTGCCCACCTGATGCGAAGAGCGGACTCATTGGAAAAGACCCTGATGCTGGGAAAGATAGAAGTCAGGAGGAGAAGGGCATGATAGAGGACGAGATGGTTGAATGGCATCACTGACTCAATAGACATGAATTTAAACAAGCTCTGGGAAATGCTGAAGGACAGGGAGGCCTGGTATACTGCAGTCCATGGGGTGGCAAAGAGTTGGACACAACTGAGTAACTGAACAAGTCTGGCTCCAGAGCCTGTGTGCTTAATGCCTTGCCTACCTTCCAGCAAGGGTGTGAGAGTGTGACAGAGCTTGACCAACTAGGCTTTGTGAGGTTTTTTTTGTTTTGTTTTGTTTTTAATGTGGACCATTTTTAAAGTTTTTATTGAATTTGTTACAATATTGCTTCTGATTTATGTTTTGGCTTTTGGCATGCAAGGCCTGTGGGATCTTAGCTCCCCAACCAGGGACCAAACCCACAACCCCTGCATTGGAAGGCAAGGTCTTAACCACTGGACCGCCAGGAAAGTCCCTTGACCAACTAGACTTTGAGTTGAGAACTCCTGACCTGAAGAAGCAGAGACAGGAAGAAGCGCTCCTGGTGGTGGCAGCAGCAGCCAGTGTCCAGAGCACCAAAGTCCAGCAATGCTGGCCTCATCAGGCTGATGTTGCAGCATGCTCCTCTCTGTCTGGACATCCTCACTCATTTGGGGAGTATATTTTTTCAGCTTCTCAACAACTCTGTGAGCATCGTTGGCATTGTTTCAGTAAATTCCTTTTCAGCCTGAAGCAGCTAGACTCTGTCCCCGCAGCTCACATCCGGGTGCCCTGACTGGTAAGGCTTTGTTTGATGCACACCTGTGCTCTGTGGTTGCCGCACTTACGGTAAGCTCCCTCCAGACTTGAGCTGCTTTGAAAGAGCTTTCTGGTCTTTGTGACTCACCCATCGCAGATTCAGATGGTCCTGGCTTTCCAAACACTGAGGCTGTTCCAGGAAGAGACCGAGGCTGCAAGGTAAACTCTGGAAATGGAATAACCACACCTGTTCTGGGGACAGCGGCCAGGACTGCAGAGGATAGTATGGTTTGGACCCGGTATCTTGAGCTGATCCAGATGAGGTTTTTTTTTTTTTTTATCACATTTCATCATTATTAAAAATTAGCTCTGTCATTAGCACACCAAGCTATTGACTCAAATCCATCCCACCATCTGGAAGGGGCTTCTGCAAACAGCATGGGGCCCAGATGGGTTTGTTAGGAGAGTTGTGAGCAGAGATCAGCTGAGAGGGAGGGAACGACAGAGTGAGAAAGAGAAGCAAAGTGACAGACAGAGACAGAGGGTGAGGAAGAGAAACAAAGTGGGGTCCACTTGCCATTTGCCCATTTCATAGAGGTGGACACTGAGTCCCAGAAGAGGCGATATGAAAGGGGTGATGTGACAAGCTGGCTTAAGGCCAGGCCTTCTGATTTCATAGCCTTCTGAGGTAGACCTGCTCATGCATGCATGATCAGTAATGATGCCCTTTCTCTTCTGAGAGGAGAACCCAGATTTTCTTTTGGGAAACTATAGCTCTCTTCTTTGGGTCAAGATATTTAGACATAGATGACCCCACCCACAAGTGGCCACATGACCCAAGTCTGGCCAATCAGATTCATAGGGAAGATTCCAGGATAAGCATGCAGTTTCAACCAATGGGAGTCCGACTTGGGAATTTTGCTGGAACTTTTGGGAACGTTGTATTCCTTGCCCCTGGGAAGTCCAACCTGTTAAAAAATAACCCTGGTGTATTAGTTGGGTAGTTTGGGAAGCAGATGCCCAGATGAGGTTAGGAGAGAAAGAGATTTATTGGCAGTGACTCCTGTGAAAGACAGATGTGATGGGAAGCAGGAGTGGAAAGAAGCTTTCAGACCATCGTGGAGATCTGACCACACAGTGTAACAGCATAAGCACTGGGAAGAAATGACTAAGCCCTAACCTTACCACCACTGGCTGGGACCACCTGGGATCGGCAAGGCCTGGCCTCAAAAACTCGGGCAGACCTTGAGGGAGCCACGTCTGGGGGCTGTCAGCTAACTGCACTCCTGCTGCTGATGGCAGACTCCTCCTGGAAAGGGGACCTATAGCACGCCTCCTGGTGGGGACACATGAAACTGCGGGTGGACTTGCCCAACAGTGACTCCAGTGCAGAGGACAGCAGACCCTAGGTGAGATGCAGGGAGAGCATTGAGAATATTGTTTGAGTTCCTGGATCCAGCCATACTTGAAATCCATCCTTGGGCTTTTCAGTTGCAGTAAACAATAAAGTCTTCCCTTTTCAGATATGCCAGAGTTCTGTCACTTGCACTCCAAGACTAACATTCTTAGTCAAGTCAGCTTCTTTAAGTTCAACAAGTGAATATGTTAGTTAACAGAATCCCACTGAAACATCTTCACAGATCAAACTGTCTGAGCAGGAGACCATAGCTGTTGGGTCAACATGTTCCATCCCCTCAGCCCTAGAGATTGGGTCAAGGATCGCCACAGAGGCTGTTATGATCAAGCTCTACAAATTTTAGGAAATTGCATTCACATTCCTATCTCTAAAACATTTTCAGAAATTAACAATCAAGTGGTTAAAATGCAATGCCAATTTTTTTTTCCTCATTGATGGTCTTTTATTAGGAAGTGGATAATTACATTTTTCAAAGTATACAGTTTTGGGCTTCCCTAGTGGCTCAGTGATGAAGAATCCACCTGCCAGTGCAGGAGACATGGATTCAGTCCCTGAATCAGGAAGATCCCACGTGCCATGGAGCAACTAAGCCCGTGCGCCACAACTACTGAGCCTGTGCTCTGGAGCCTGGAAGGTGCAAGGACTGGAAGCACATGGGCCCTAAAGCCTGTGCTCTACAACAGGAGAAGCCACTGCGATGAGACGCCCTTGCACCATGTGTAGAGAGCAGTCCACGCTCTCCGCAACTAGAGAAAAGCCCATGCAGCAACAAAAACCCAGCACAGCCAACAATAGATTTTTAAATATATATATGTATACACTTTTCTTTGAGATTCAATAAATCAATTGAAAGTAGTGGCCAAGAGTAGGGGCCATAGGCACCACCCCGCTGGGTTTGAGCTCAGCTCCAGCACTTTCTGGCTGCATGACCTTGGGCAAGTCACCTAGACTTTGTGCCTGTATTTCTTCATCTGTAAAATGGGGGACATGATAGCATCCACCCCAGGGACCTGGCAGGAAGTTAGAGTTCCAGCCTGAAAACGTGCCTAGGATGGTGACTGCCATGTAATGAGTGCTACATATAAACAGCATCCTCTAAAATGTTTTTAACATCACCCTTAAATGCTTCCATTTTCCCAGATTAGACCTTGGTACAGAAACAAAGGCTGGTCCCCACCCCCCCACGGCTTGGAGGGAGCCGGTGAGCAGACCAAGGGGCCGCCACCACCTTCTGTTTGTCTTCCTGTGAGGAAAAAATATGCAAGCAAAGACGAAGCTCTGTAACCCAATTTGAGCATCTCATTACAATTACATAATGCTATTTGGCAACTTGTTAAAGTAATTGAACAAAATATAACTAATGAACAATTATAATGAAGTTCATAATTAGGTCCTTGAAACACTTGATATGGAAAATATTTCAGATGCTTAAGAAAAAAAAAACAGTACTCAAGTGAGGTGAGGCAGATTCAGAAATCGGAGAAAGCTATGGATGCTTTCTCTGGTTTGTAATGAAGAAAGTGCCCCCAAATCATTGTCTGACATTGAGAGGCTAATTTAAATGAGATAGTGGATATGAATGCCTAGCCCAAGGCTTGACACATAGTAAGTGTACGAGAAATATTAGTTCCTTCTATCCTTCTAGCAGGAAGGTCAGTGAAGGGTAAACAATGTCATCTCTTGCTGTCTATGGGGTTTTTTTTTTTCCAATTTTTATTTTATTCTGGAGTATAGTTGATTTACAATGTTCTGTTTGTTTTAGGTGTACAGCAACATGATTCTGTTACACATAGACATATATCTATTCTTCCTCCGGTTCTTCTCCCATATAGGTTATGACAGCATGTTGAGTAGAGTACCCTAGGCTTTATAGTAGGTCCTTGTTGATTATTTTATAGATAGTAGTATGTATATGTCAATCCCGACCTCCTCATTTACCCCTCTTCCCCACACCTCTCCCCTTTGGTAATCAGATGTTTGTTTTCTAAGTCTGTGAGTCTGCTTCTGTTTTGTAAATTACTTCATTTGTATCAGATTCTAGATTCCACATCTAAATGGTATCCTATGATTTTTTCGGTTCTCTGTCTGACTTACTCTGCTTAGTGTGATCATCTCCAGGTCCATCCATGTCGCTGCCAATGGCATGATTTCATTCTTCTTTTTCCTACAGTCTGTGTCTTATGGGGCCTCATGGGGAACTCAACAATGAAGAACCCTGGCAGACCCCCACTTCAGCTAAGGGATCACTCTGTATAACAATTTCATTGTTTATCCATGTTGTAGCAAGTATCGGAATTGTATTCCCTTTTATAGCTAAATAATATTCCACTGCATGGATAGGCCACATTTTGTTTATCCACTCATCTGTGGGGTTTTTTTTTTTTTTTTTTTTTTTTTTGGCTATAGCATTCCACTTGCAGGATCTCAGTTCCCTAATCAGGGGTTGAACCTGGGCCACAGCAGCAAAAGCTGGGAATTCTAACCACTAGGCCACCAGAGGACTCCCTGCAGTCATCTGTTGATGGACATTTGGATCGTTTCTACCTTTTGGCTGTTAGGAGTAACATTGCTATGAACAGGACTTCCCTGGTGGTCCAGCGGCTAAGACTCTGTGCTCCCAATGAGTGGGCCTGGGTTCAATCCCTGGTCAGGGAACTAGATCCTGCATGCCACAACTAAGACCCAGTGCAGCCAAATAAACAAAAATAAATAAATTTTTTAAAAAGGAAAAAGAAATCCTTCCTTAAAAAAAATATTCCTATGAACATTGGTGTACAAATACCCATTTGAGTCTGTGCATTCAATTCTTTGGGGAACATATCTAGGAGCAGAATTTCTGGGTCATACAGTAACTCTATGGCTTCCCAGGTGGCTCAAACGGTAAAGAATCTACCTGTCACGCAGGAGACCCTGGTTTGATCCCTGGGTCAGGAAGATTCTTTGGAGAAGGGCATGGCAACCCACTCTAGTATTCCTGCCTGGAGAATTCCATGGACAGAGGAGCCTGGTGGGCTACAGTCCATGGGGTGGCAAAGTCAGACATGACTGAGTGACCAATATTTTTACTTTCACATGGTAACTCTATTTAACTTTTTAAGGAAATGCCAAACTGTTTTCCAAGGGCCATTTTATATTCCCATAGCAACGCATGGGGTTCTGATTTTTCCACATCCTCACCAAAGCTCAATTTTTGTACACACATAGATAAACTCAAGTAAAAACCACACAAATCAAGACACAGAACATTTGCTGCACCCCAGAGGCCACCCTTGTGGGCATGCGTATTGGTAAAAAGCTCCGCAGTAGCCAGGGCTGACAACCATACCCTCAAGTCCTCGAAACTCGCTCTCTGGGAAGGCTGGCTGATTCCCAACCTAAAAATAAGCCTCAGGTCTGAAGATGGAATATTAAAAATGACATTGTCACCTTGACAGAGTGGCTAATAACGCCATGGCGGGCAGAGGCCCATCGATCACGGGCTGCTGCCTTCCGCTGGGGAGCCGAGGAAGACTCTGGGACACAAAGGGGAATACAGATCGGATTCAGGACACGATGGAATGGATGCCCGGCTGTCCACACCCCAGCACAGAAATTGCCACCCGCACCTCCCCAGACCTCTCTGCCCAAACTGCAAACGTGAAATCTAGCAGCCAGGCATAAGGGCTGACCTCCTCGAATTCAATTTGCAAGGTCAACCATGCAAGAACCCAGGCCTAATAGGATTGTCACATCTGTGTCGCAGTCATTTACAACGTGCTCTTGCCGGGTCTGAACATGAAAGCAATTATGTGATACATACTTTGGCAAGAACCTGAAGTCCCCATCAGAGGGAGAGAGACACTGTGGAGTCAGAGTTTGGGGGGTTTTTTTGTTTGTTTGTTTGTTTTAAAGAAAGAAGTAATAGAAAAAAAGCCATAAAAACACATTCATTAAGAAAATTCGAAAATTTCCACTTCTCCAGAAATCACATATGAAGACTTAAGAGTCGGAATTCTTTTGAAAGCTCCATTGTCTTAAGAGTATAAATATAGCATCCTCTGAAAAACCCACAATTTCAATCAAGCTGGAATAATGGGAAGGACCATTCACAGAACGTTGTCTTTTAAAATTTCATGACACATGAATTGATTCTCCTCCAAATCTAATTAGAGGCTCAAGCATATGAGAGGGTTTGTGATGGCGTCAAAGTGACTTGGAACTGTACATGGCAATTGATCTTTTTCACTGGAGTGTGATTTTTTTTTTTAATCAATCTAGACAGTCAGGAACCACCCCTCCCTAAAAAAGAACTACCCAAAAAAAGGACCACATAATGAGGTTTTGATTATCAAAAAAGGGATTCTCCCTATTCTTTGAGGAGTCCTTTCCAAAAGGTTCAGCTGGAAGGTAGGGACCAGCATCGGAAGCCAGTCTGCCTGTGCGACCTTGGGCAAGTTCCTTGAACTTGGTGCCTTGTTCCCCATCTGCAAAATGGGGATAATGATGCTGTCGACCTTCCAGGCTCATAGTCAGGATCATGCCCTTGGAACAATGCCCGGCACATTCTAAGAACCATAGCAATGTTGGCTGTTATTAGCATCAGCCAGCCTAAGGCTCAGACAAATGGCTCCAGCCCCTGAAGCCGTGGTCCTGAGTCTGTCCATTGTAGAAGGACAGCGGGACAGATCACCCAGCAGGAGTCACAGCCCTTGGCCACCAGGACAGCCCAGACTGATAAGAAACAAGCTCACTGCCTTTGGCAACTGGTACCTGGTTCAGCCATCAGTACACAGAGGGGCCCCGGGCGGTCATTATCAAAGCTGCAGGTGCACCGTCTGCTTGATGCGGTGTGACATTCATCAGCCCCTTCCAGGCCAGCCTGAGTGGGAAATGAACACCAGCCACTTCCTCCTGCATGCCTTTTCTCAGTTCCCCGTTACCACCAGTGGTCCATAAGCATCACTACATGCTGAGGCCCTACATGGGGACCACTGACCCCTGACCACAGAGGGCATTGTCCCAGCTCTCCTAGGACAATATTTCTATTGTCAGGAAAGGGGCTCTGGATGCACACTGTTTAGGGAGGCTACAGCCAAATTGCCTCGAGTCAAACCCCAATTCTATCCCCTATTAGCTTAATGACCTCAGGCAAGTTAACCTTGGTACTTTAGTCTCCATCCTGAGGAAACAGGGGTCATAAAAACATCTTCTTCACGGGGTAGTTGTGCGGATTGAAGGAGCTGATACTTTGATCATCTAAGCACACAAAGAAGGTTTGTTGTATGAGTGCTTTTCTAATTTGTTTGTTTTTTATGTTTTTTTTTAGTGTTCAGCGTACACACTGGAGTTTGTAGAAATCTAGTTCTCAATAAACTAAATGAATTGCTTTCATGAACCCCCACACCCCTAAGGACATCAAGTTAATCTCAGTCACATGTGGGAGTTCTGCTCTCTCTCCAGGGTCATGCATAACTCTGGGCAGGAGTGTGTCTGGCCCCAGGAAGGGAAGAGGGGAACATTTTCTCAGCAGCATCTCCTGCCACCATGGTACACACTGAAGTGGCTCCCTTGCTCCCTGCATCACCTCTGGTAGAGCCTGGGATGGTGATGATACAGACCTTGGAGGGCTGCTTGGGGTCAAATGAATGGATGTCAAACCCTTAGAATGCTGTCCCGCCCGTCCATGCTAGATGGTCCATCTGTGTGAGCAGTATGACCACTTGATTTCCAGAGAAGCTGGGAAATCTCCCAATTTCTAAATTAGATAAAGAATAAAACATGGGGACTTCCCTGGTGATCCAGTGGTTAAGAATACCTGCCAATGCAGGGGACACAGGTTTGATCCCTGGTCTAGGAAGATCCCACATGCTGTGGGGCGACTAAGCCCGTGTACCACAACTACTGAGCCCATGTGCCCCAGAGCCCATGCTCTGTAACAAGAGAAACCACTGCAATGAGAAACCCATGCACTGCAACTAGAGAAGGCCCCTTGATGCAACTAGAGAAGCCCGCACACAGCAGCGAAGACCCAGCACAGCCAACTTTTTTTTTTAATTAAAAAACTAAACAAAACATGGGAGTCGAACAAGACACATCTGTAGCCTAGATCTGAGCCCTCGGCCATTGGCTGGAGATGTCTGTTTCTTATTGCCAAGTTTAGAACGATAGTCTCATGTTACAGATGGAAAAGCTGAGGCCCAGGATGGTCGAGAAGCTTTCCCAGTATGACCCAGCTGGCCCAGCCAGGACTCGAACCCAGACAGTTGGCTCCAGAGCCAGTCCTTTTATGTCTGTGCTTCCTACTAATGGCTGTCACCATAAGACAGAGCAGGCTCCTGCTGTCCCCAGCTTCCCTCGGGCTACATCCGACCCTCTTCTTGCATTCCCATCACCAGCTTTGGCCCTACTTCAAAGGAGCTCTGGGGACTTCTCTGGTGCTCCAGTGGCTGAGACTCTGTGCTCCCAATGCAGGGGCCCATGTTCCATCCTGGTCAGGGAACTGGCTCTCACATGCCACAACTAAGACCTGGAGTGGCCAAATTAATAAATAAAAATTAAAAAATAATAATAAACAACTTCTGATTACTACTGCTATATAATTACCCAAAATTTAGTAGCATAGAACAAAACGAATTTTGCTATGTATCATGGATTCCACGGGTCAGGAATTCAGGCAGGGCTTCACTGGGTGATTCTTCTGTTTCATGTGGTGTCAACTGAGGTCACTTGATGACATTTGTGTGGCAGAGGGCTGGTCCAGAGGTCAAGGCTGGCACCACTCATGTGCCCGGTGCCTTGGCAGGGATGGCAGTAACACTGGACTCTGCTGGAATTTTTGGCCAGAGCGCCTCCATGTGGCTTCCCTGGCGTAGATGACCTTGAGGTCATCAGATTTCTCCACCAGCATGGGAGAAGTGTCAAAAAATATTCTGCCATTTTTCTTGAACTACCACAACTCCTGAGAGCCCTCTCTTCCTAAAGGAAATGCTAGCTCCGAGAATATTGCAATTTTGTAAGATGGATTTATCCCAGACAGAGTTGCCTCTCCCAAAGGTGACCTGCCTCGCTTTAAATCTGGCTGATGCTCAAAACCCAATTCTGGTGTTTGCCGTCTGCGCAAATAAGTCTCATTTGTGTTCATTACACACAAACATTCAGAACCAGAGAAACAAATTTTTTTTCATTGAAAGTCTATTTGGGAACTCTTCCAGCCAAGATCCAGGTAATTCTTTAATTCTCTAGCCCTCCTACAACAACGCCTTCATGTCCACCCACCTTCATCTGTGGGATGATCGCCACAGGCATGGCTCGTTCAGCTGAGAATGAGGCAGGACCCTAAGCTTGAAATCCAGCAACAGCTCTTCTCTCTGACCATGAATCCTGCCACTTCACAGATGCCCCATAACTGCACTGAGTGGCGGTGTTAGCATCATCAGGAACCCATACTCACTGCCCCCTCTACCATAGCACCCTGATTCTCCCAGGAGGGACCTCGCCTTCCCCACTTTCACCCCAGGTGGTCCCCGTTGGGCTGGCTCCACACTCGGCTGCAGGGGCGGGCACATGACCCAGCTGAATTATGGGGTCACTGTAGGGTGTGTATACTACAGACGGGGGTCCAGATTGGCACAGCAGGACAGGCTTCCAAGGAGAGGGGGTGTGGGCATTTGGGGAGTGAAGAACTTCAGGGAGGTGAGACAGGGTTTGACCTGAGCAGTCCCAGCGCCTTTGTTCACTGGCGCTTTCGTGATTTCTGCCTCCAGCCTCACTCCTGCCTCCCCCAGCCACGGCAGGTGGCTGTTTCTCTTCATCCCATGTCTTGGGTGAGGAAACTGAGGTGCAGAACAGGGAAGTGACTGGTGTGGTGTCAAGGGGTCAGAGGGGGTGAGGAGAGAAGGAGGAAGAGGTGAATGGGAGAGAGAGAGAGGACAGGAGGGGAGGGAAGGGGAGCAGGGGCCCCAGGTGAGGGCTGGAGGAAGAGTGGCAGTGTGCCAGCCCCCCAGGAGGGCTGAGCCCACCAGCCCACATAGCTGCAGCCTCCCCCAGGCTGCAGAGGGCTCACAGCGGGGCATCTAAATGTCAATCCAGCATCTCCCAGAACTTTAAGGAGAAACATTAGATTTCAGAGCTTTACTTTGCAGCATTTATGTCATGGAAAAAGAGTACATGTCTGCCCACCACACTCCCATTTTCTTAATCTGGAAACCTATGTCACCAGGACCCAACTTGTTTTCTGAGCAACCTGAAATTCTGTGGTGCAGAGGAGGACTCCGGGAACAGGGAGAGAGACATGGGAGGTTAGAGAGACTCTGCTAGAGAAAAAAGGAAGCAGGGAAGAAAGGGAAGGACTGGCCCCTGAGGAAAGATGAAAAGAAATGGAAGGGCTGGTTGCTGCTGCTTCTGCTTCTTAAAGGAAAGCCGCATGCTCCTTCAGGACCCATCTCCCTCACGCTCAGTCCCAGTAACTGGGAGCAGCTAGTTCCACACCTGCTGGCTAGTCATGTGACCCAGGCTTAGCCAATCAGCATATTTTCTCCTTCTGGCCACAGTGATTGGCTCAGGTTTGGGCATGTGATCCAATAGTCCAGTGAGTTTCAACACAAGAATTAACGTTCGAACTACTACAGGGGGAAAAAAATGTTTCTCCTCTCTCAGCCCTGTGAGGACATAAGCCTGGAGTTGTAAGTATTCATCTGTCCCCGTGAGAGGAGAAGCCACCTGAGAATGTGGTCAACACAGAGGACGGTAGTACGGCTGATATGCGGGCAGAGGACACCGATGACATCATGGAGCCCCTGGATCCAGCCATACCTGAAGCTAGTCCCAGCACTTGAGGTTTCAAAACTGTGAGCCAATAATACCCTTTTTGCACTTCAGCCAGTTTCGATTGGAGTTTCTGTTACTTGTAGCCAGGAAAATCCTGAGTTGTGATTGAAAAAAGCAAGTGGATGCCAAAAAGAATGAGACCGCACTAAGCAGGTAAGTGGTGAGTACGAAGGATGAGACCAGCAAGCTCAAAACCCAGAAAATGAAAAACTGGGTCCAAGCTGTGCCTTTCCCTCTCTCCAAACCCAGCTTGACTCGTGATTTACAGTTCAAGTTAAGGAAAGAGAGAGGAGGAGGAAGCACGGGGAGGGCGTCCTGAGATGAAGAAGTCTGGAAATTGTTCCAGGGCATAATGAATTGACTAACAACTGCTTCTCCCCTGGAAGTCATCTAATGAAATTATGAGACCATCCACTTACCGCTGTGATGGCCAAGAGCACGCTCCAAGATGATCAGCCGTGACAAGGAGCCAGTGCTTAGCTCATAATGTGTTTTAAATAACGTCTAAACGGGCTTTTGCTTTTCTGCTTGTGACAGCCTTCAAGGTCTAGGGACAAGATGGCAGCAGGCGTTTAGAATGAGTTTGTGCTGATGTCCGTGGCAGTTGTGGCTGAGAGAGAACCTCGGCTCATCAACGCAGTTCAGGCTTCCTGGCTGAATCCGACAGGCTCCCCATCACCCTGGCTGTGTGTTCAACATCTATTTGCTTCATGAACCAAAGCATTCTTATGATCTGTGCACGAGTGATGCTTGGGGTGACAGGGTGGTGCAGGGGTGGGGTGGGGGGGCAGTTCCTTTTGCTCACCTGGCAGGGGTGGTAGGGATAGGTTGCTGGGTGGAAGCAAGACTTTTCCAGAAATCAGCTTGCCAATTTTCTCCTTCCCTCCTCTCTTCTGTCACTCGTGGGAGGCGACCAGGGGCACAGAACATGGCAGCCCTGCCAGGCTGCCCTGCAGGTCCTAACGCTCCCTTGGAGCTGCTGCCGGGACACGTGTGCTGGGAGCTGGAAGGACAGGAGCCGGGAGGACAGCTCAGTGCAGCTGGCCAGCAGGAGCTGGGGTTTTGAAGAGCGATGCTCGGGCCAAGGCACTCCACAGGAGAGCCAGCTCAGCAGGCGATGGAGTGACTGTTGTTCCAGACCATCTGTGTCTCGTTAATGAAGTTGTCCGGCATGGCTTATTAATAAGGACGCGTGGGCTCAGCCAGCCTGGGACGTCTTGCTAGAACTAAAGGGCATGGTGATTAAGCTTTAACGACTCCTCAGACACAGTCAGTGTGAAGTGGGTTCCAAGCAGTGGGCCATAGGAGAGGGCTGAGGGGTCCCAGGCCTTACCTGAACCCTGGGAGGGAGGCTGGCAGGCCGGCAGACCAGTCATATGGGGGTGGTCAGCAACCAGGGGTTCCCAACTGCTCACTCTCCCAACTCAGGGCCCACAGTTTTCCTTCCTGATGACCACTCGTCCTCCTTCCTCCCCCAACAGCACCCTCCCTGAGTTTGCAAAGCCAGGTAGGCAGAATAATTGCCTCCCCCAGCCACCACCCCCAGCGAAGGGTGCCTACATCCCAATCCCCAGAACCTGTGAAAACATTAGGTTACATGGCCAGCAGGCGTTGAAGGCTTCAACTGGAATTAAGCTTGCTAATCAGTAGATGTTGGGGTTCCCAGGTGGCTCAGTAGTAAAGAATCTGCCTGCCAACGCAGGACAGGCAGGTTCAATCCCTGGGTTGAAAAGATTCCCTGGAGAAGGAAATGAAAACCAGCTCCGATTTTCTTGCCTGGGAAATCCCATGGACAGAGGAGCCTGGCAGGCTACAGTCCATAGGGGTGAAAAAGAGTCGGACACGACTTAGCGACTAAACAACAATCAGTAGATGTTAAAATAGGGCGAGTATCATGGATTATTCAAGTGAGCCCAGTGTCATCACAGAAGTGGAAGAGGGCAGCAGGGGTGTCCTACACTGCAGGCTTTGAGATGAGGAGCCCCCGACCCAGGAGGCAGGCACCTCCAGAAGCTGGAAGGCAAGGGCGCCTCCTAATGCCTCCAGAAGGAACAGTGCCTGCTGACACTGATTTCAGCCCAGTGAGACCTGCCTTGGATCCCCAGAACTATAAATTCGTGCTTTTTTAAGTGTGTGGTAATTTGTTCCAACAGCAACAGCAAACTAAAACTGGCATTCTTCGGAGATATGGCCAGTTCTGTCCAGACCACTGCAATAAAGTAAGTCACATGAGCTTTTGATTTTCCAGCGTGAATAAAGATTCATGCTCAGTCGTGTCTCTTTGTGATCCCATGGACTGTAGCCCGCCCAGACAAGAATACTGGAATGGGTTGCCATTTCCTCCTCCAGGGGATCTTCCTGACCCAGGGATCAAACCCATGTGTCCCGTGTCTCCTGCATGGCAGGCAGATTCTTTACTGGCTGAACCATCGGGGAAGCCCTCGAACAAAGGTTGTTTTCACTATATCGTAGTCTGTTAAACTGTGTGATAGCATTATGTCTAAATAATAATCCATGTACCTTAACTAAAAAATACTTATGGCTAAAAAATGCTAACTGTCTGAGCCTTCAGCAAGTTGTCATCTCTTTTGCTGGTGGAGGGTCTGAAGTCCTGGGAGAATTACCAAAACGTGACACAGAGACACGAAGTGAGCAAACAGGACCAACTGATTTGCTCAGTGCAGGGTTGTCACAAACCTTCAATCTGTTAAAAAAAACAAAAACAAAAACCACAGTATCTTCGAAGCACAATAAAACAGCTTACAATAAAAGGAGGTCTACAGGGATTTCCCTGGTGATCCAATGGTTCAGACTTCGCCTCCCATGCACGGGGTGTGGGTTCGATCCCCGGTCAGGGAGCTTAAGATCCCACATGCCTTGTGGCCTAAAAAAAACAAAACATAAAACAGAAGCAAAATTGTAACAAGTTTAATAGTTAAAGTCCATCTCAAAAAAAAAAAAAAAAAAACCTTGAAAAAAAGAGGTCTGTACACAAACGTAATAGGCCTCGCTTAAAAACTCTACCAGCTCTCCAGACTCACCCCGCCTCCCCAGTGCAACAACCGCCTCCCCCAGCTCTCCAGACTCACCCCGCCCCCCCAGTGCAACACCCGCCTCCCCCACAGCAAGCGGCAGCCTGGGGCCACAGACTCACCCCACCCCCCCAGCGCAACACCCGCCTCCCCCACAGCAAGCGGCAGCCTGGGGCCAGTTCTGGCCCCTGAGACATACGCAGGTATGCACTGGGTGTTGTTTCCAGAAAAACCATTGTTTTGATGATAAAGGCTGAAAAGGGACAGACTTTTGGCCTCTCACCCAGTCCTCATCTTGCCTGGGACACAGATGGGAGGCTGGAGGTGGGCAGCCCCATGGAGGACAGTGGAGCCCAGCAGATGGAGCAGCTGGGCCCCTTCAGCCCCTACACCCACTCAAGAACAGCCTGCTTTCAACCTCCCATGACATGAGAAACATAAGCCCTGCTGGGCCCGGCCTGGATGCTATGGCACAGAGCCAGACACCATCCAAGGGACACACGTGTGGTCTTGAAAAGATGAAGGAGTGCCAACCAGAACCCCGGCGGCTCTGAGCTCCAGCAGAGTCCAGGGTGAGCATGTCCTCCCTTCTGGGGTGTGACCTCATGTTGCGAAGGGCTCTGGGGCCATTTGATCACCAGGCAGGTCCACTACATACCAGGGGCCCAGGACACGCTCCCACCATCTGGACCAAACATCTTGCTGGCCCATCAACACCAGCTTGACACCCTCAGATCCAGCACCCACTGCAGAGAACACACGAGCATGCCTGTGTGTGCATATATACATATATGTTTATTGCATTAAATGCCTCGTAGCAATCTGTCCTGTTTTTATAATCCACAAGAGAAAAAGGGTTCAAGAAAGTTTTCCACTGTGCTCAGTTTTAAAAAATACAAAAATGAACCTTATGATGACTGGAGAGTGTTAAGAGGCCGAACTGACAAGTACATTCAAAAGTACATCTGGCTACTGGTGTGCGGGTCCTGGGCCCTCGGACGGGGCTGTGCAGTGAAGCCATGTCCCTCGAAGCCCAGCAGCTCTGCCTTGGCAGGACCTGGGTGACCCACCACCTGGGACTTGCCCACATTCCTGAGTGACACCCCTCATGGGGTGGACATTACCCACAGCTTCAAACGCTCATATACCACACACTTAATTAACATTAAAAACATTTAAACCACTCAAAAATCCATGAAATAAAGAGATCCTATTAAAACATGAAACCCAGTCATTCTCTAAAGGCAACTGGAGCTCTCTGTCTGCCGAGGGGTGCCAGGGCTGGGGTAACACACGGCTGCCCCAGGAGCTGCCGGGATTCCATCTGTGACACACAGGTGGGACAGCGGTTGGCCCAGGTGCTGATGGTCTGCTGTGAGATGCTGTAAAGTCACCCTGGGACGGGTCCCCTGATGGGCAACACACCACAGTAGCCAGACGGGCCCTGAAGGACGGCAGCCAGAGCTGGGAGAAGATCAAGGGGAGAAAGAGATCAAAATGGACCACAGCATAAGGCTGCAAGCTGGTTGATCCCCAGAGCTGAGCTGACACAGGATGCCCACCAGCCCTGGACAGGGGACCGGGCATCAGCTGTAATGGCACATACACAGGTGACCCCAGCTCATCCCTGCAAGTATGCAAAAACACACACCCTCCAGGATCACTGAAGGTCAGGATCCCGCAACGGTGGGGGAAGACTCGGGAACCCACCAAATGCACCAAATGAACCTGCAGGACAGAGAATGGTTCTTCCCTGGGCCTAGGGACTTGGCTTGAACCCCTTTCCAAAGAGTCGTAGGTTTCTAAGGAATTTCTTGAATGTACAAAAATGACGGTACAGGTGCATGTGGCTGAGGGACATGCTGGCCAGCTCGGCTCAAAAGTCCTGCAGCTGAGGGATGTCCCGGTACAACTCCAGGGTCTCGGGATTCGAGAAGGCCCCTCGGTGCTCCACCGTCTTCCCAGCGATGATCTGCTTCACAGCCACTTCCACCTTCTTGCCGTTGAGGGTGTACTGCCAGTGGGGAGTAGGCAGGGGAGCAAACAGAAAGACTGTTTAGACCCAAAGAGGAGGGACTTCCCTGGCAGTCCAGCGGCTAAGACTCTGCACTCCCAATGCAGGGGACCCAGGTTCGATCCCTGGTCAGGGAACTAGATCCCACATACTGTAACTAAGACCCAACACAGCTGAATAAATCAATCATTAAAAATAAATATTAAAAAAAAAAGAATCCTAGAACATCCTTGGTGGTCCACGGGTTAAGACTTCACCTTCAATGAAAGGTGTGTGGGTTCAATCCCTAGTCAGGGAGCTAGGATCCCACATGCCTCAGGCCCCCAAAAGAGCAAAACATCAAATAGAAGCGATATTGTAACAAAGTCAATACAGACTTTAAAAATGCTCCACATCAAAAATCTTAAAGGAAAAACAAAGAGAACCCAAAAGGGAAAAAAAATTCCTTAGCTCTGATATCTGGGTACATCCAAGCCAAAAAGACCATGACCCGAAACTCTGAAAGCAAGTCTTTCTCAGGGGGTGACTGGGCAAGTTCCTTAACCCAGGTTTATCTCCTCAAATGTAGAATGGGACCACAGCACCCCGCCCAGTCTGTGAGTTCATGCGCACACGGCTCTTGGGTGTGACTATAACACTGCATTTTCATTATTTGTATTTGCTTCTTATACTGTGTTATAATATAAAGGCTAGCTTATTCCACGACTGGACTGGCTTCCTGTGGTTCCATCCCTAATCACTAAAAAGTGAGCGTCATCCAAGAGCCTCTAGAAACTTCCACCCCATCTTCCCCCAGAACCGTCATCTGAATGAATGGGACACTGCTTTTCCTATAATCAGACTCTCTCCAAACGTTCAAAGCTCCCTCCGATATTCATAGCATGTGTGTTTCATCTTTAACTCCAATGGGCATTTGGCAGCCATGCTGGCATGTTTAGGGGCCAAGAATATTCTGGAACAAATACAGTTCTTTAATAAAGCTGCCAGTGCTCTGATCTCTCCCTGCACTGGCACGTTTCCTTCTTTTTAACCTGAAATGTAATTAAAATTTATTCACTGAAAACCTCTGTCAACGTGTGAACTAATTACGGATCTGAATGTAGGCTTACGAGGGACTGCCTGTCACTGGAGTGCCGTCAATCCCTCTCGCCCAGAAATGCAAGCGTCTCGTGCGCTTTCTGTGCTTCTAAACGCTAAAGCCCCAATAACGGCTCATGGGAGCTAACAACTTACATCTTCCATCGGCTGACAAAATAAACAAGGTGTTGTTTTAGAAGAAATTCCGCTCCTGCTTCCTGGTGAGAAGGGCAGGAGGGAAGCAGAAGTTCCCCCAGCTCCTGCTGGAACCCCTCCTCTCCCCCACGCAGGAGGTAAGTCAGAGCCTCCAGTCAGGATGGGCCAGTACGTCAGCCGTGACCAGGGATGAAGACCTGCTGGGACCGGGCCTTCCAGCCAGACAGGGCTTCAGATGCCCACTTACATTCCCCTAGGTGCGACCAGATCCCCAGCTGGGACTTTGGCCATGGCCAGCCCCAAGTGCCATGGCCCAGCAAGATCCTCTACACCAGCCCGGCGACACAGGATGAATCTTCTCCTAAGTGCTTCAGTAGTTTGGACCACAGGGATCTGAGAATATGAGGGTGCCTGTAAAATCTCCAGGGACCCTAAACATGACCTCATGGGCCAGGAGTCATGACCCCACAGGAAGACAGAGCAGGAGAGAGCTGAGCTGGGTGCCTGAGAGTAAGCAGACAAGAGCCTGGCTGAGGACGGAAAAATAGGCTGGGGTCTTCCTCCATTTCCAATAAATTGCTCCCCTAGTCTCATGAGCAGATCAGTTCAGTTCAGTTCAATTGCTCAGTTGTGTCCGACTCTTTGCAACCCCATGGACTGCAGCACGCCAGGCCTCCCGGTCCATCATCAACTCCTGGAGTTTACTCAAACTCATGTCCATCAAGTCAGTGATGCCATCCAACCATCTCATCCTCTGTCGTCCCCTTCTCCTCCTGTCTTCAATCTTTCCCAGCATCAGGGTCTTTTCAAATTAGTCAGTTTTAAGTATCAGGTGGCCAAAGTATTGGAGTTTCAGCTTCAGCATCAGTCCTTTCAATGAATATTCAGGACTGACTTCCTTTAGGATGGACTGGTTGGATCTCCTTGCAGTCCAAGGGACTCTCAAGATCTTCTCCAACACCACAGTTCAAAAGTATCAATTCTTCAGCTCTCAGCTTTCTTTATAGTCCAACTCTCACATCCATACATGACTACTGGAAAAACCATAGCTTTGACTAGACGGACCTCTGTTGGCAAAGTAATAATGTCTCTGCTTTTTAATATGCTGTCTAGGTTGCTCATAGTTTTTCTTCCAAGGAGCAAGTGTCTTTTAATTTCGTGGCTGCAGTCACCATCTGCAGTGATTTTGGAGCCCCCAAAAAATAAAGTCTCTCACTGTTTTCATTGTGTCTCCATCTATTTGCCATGAAGGGATGGGGCCAGATGCCATGATCTTAGTTTTCTGAATGTTGAGTTTTAAGCCAACTTTTCCACTCTCCTCTTTCACTTTCATCAAGAGGCTCTTTAGTTCTTCGCTTTCTGCCATAAGGGTGGTGTCATCTGCATATCTGAGGTTATTAATATTTCTCCCTACCATCTTGATTCCAGCTTGTGCTTCATCCAGCCTGGCATTTCACATGATGTATTCTGCATATAAGTTAAATAAGCAGGGTGACAATATACGTCAAGGAGCCTTGACGTACTCTTTTCCCAATTTGGAACCAGTCTGTTCCATGTCCAGTTCTAACTGTTGCTTCTTGACCTGTATACACATTTCTCAGAAGGCATGTCAGGTGGTCTGGTATTCCCATATCTTTAAGAATTTTCCAGTTTGTTGTGAGCCACACAGTTAAAGGCTGCATGAGCAGATACAGAATGGGAATTCACCATTCTGACAGCAATGGTGACAGCAAGTTCACCATTCTGACAGCTTTTCTTCATTCTCAACAAAATAAAGGCCAAGGGGATGATCAGAGTCTAGTTCTCCAAAGTGTTTCGGATGCAGACAGAACCTGATCCGCTGAAGGGATACCTGAGACCCTCACCAGGGAAAGTCAGTGAGTGACACTGACTCAAGAAGTCCCTTCTCATTTCCTGGCCGGTCCAGTGGTTAGGACTCTGTGCTTCCAGTGCAAGGTTGCAGTGGGTGGGGATTTGATCCCTAGTTGGAGAACTAAGATCCCACATGCTGTAAGGTGCAACCAAAGACAAGAAAAAAGAAGTCTCTTCTCTCCCTGAGAACCACTGTCCCCACTGTGTCACCAAGAGTCACCCACTGAGGGACTTTCCTGGTGGTCCAGTGGCTAAGGCTCCATGCGTCCAATGCAGGGGGCCTGGGTTTGATCTCTGGTCAAGGAATTAGACCTTACACGCTGCAACTAAGACCTGGTGCAGCCAAATAAATAAATAATAAAAATAAATATTAAGGAGAGAAAAGAGTCACCCACTGAGAGAAACAGAGAACTTCCAGGTCACAGGGCCCTTCCTACACATTACCAAAGTGGAGGATAAATGTGTGGATGGTATAAAAAGCTCTGGTTCTAACCGTACCTCACATCCCCACTGGATGGCTCAGTGGGTAAACCATTCACCTACAATGCAGGAGACGCGGGAAGATCCCCTAGAGGAGGAAATGGCAAACCACTCCAGTATGCTTGCCAGGACAATCCCAAGGACAGAGGAGCCTGGCAGGCTACAATCCATGTCGTCTCACAAGGTTGGACACAACTGAGCACCCACAAGCAAGCAAGCACATCCCCACTCCTAACGTGAAGACTCTCCATCCCCTGGGGACCCTGTTAACCTGCTCCCACCCCCTACACCCATGAACACCCATGAACAATACAAGCTTGGCTCACCTGTACACTTGATGTACTGTGTGTGTACCCATGCATACAGGTGTGTGCACACACACAGGGCAGTCTCCTCTCTATGCTGACAGAGGCATTGGTTTTGTAAGCAAGGCAAGTTAAAGCTGTGATCTGATCTCCTCCCCCACTGAGAGCCTAAACAGAGTACAAGGCAAGGGAGGAGGGCTGCTTTCTGGAGATGTGCCTCTAAATAGATTCAAATCTTCTTTCTGCAGGCCAGAACTAAAAATTAAAAGGCAAGAGCAACAGCACCCCAGCGGCTCTTTAAAAAGTTAAAATTAATTTTCGCATTAATAATTTGAGAACACACTAAAACCACACTGGGGAAAAACCAGTTGGTCAGGCCGGGCTGGGCCTGCTTACCCTCTGAAAACCAGTGTTTAGCAGAAGTTGCCTTACATGCAATTTACGAGGGGTTAAAAAAAAGAGAGAGGGATGGCAGAAAAGAAAAAAGGATGGGGACGGGGTTGCCAGGCAACATGGAACAACTATATATAAAACATGAGCAAGCATCTAGCTGAGTGCTACAGAAGCAGGGGAGCTCTTAGGGGGCCCTACCGGGATGCCCTGCGTCTCCAGAATGAGGCTGGGCACGTGCCGGGCAGACAGGCCAAGGCGGATGGCCTCACGGATCCGCTTCACCAGGTCAGGCCGGAAGGTGTGGCCGGAAGCCATCTTCAGGAAGAGGATCACCCTCTCCTCCCCGTCCTTGTTGTACTGCGGGACACACAGGCTGTCCAGCACCTCCTCGAAGGCTTCCACTGTGGAGACAGGGCGAGGGACAGGGCCTCGCTCTCACACCATCCCACCCTGACAGGGACCGCCGTCGCTTCCTCCAGCCCCCACCCTGGGGAAGAGCTTCTGGGGAACAGGTGGAAGGACACCCATCACCAGCAGAGAGCCGCAGCTCATGCTGGAAGGGTTGACGTCTTACAGGGAGCTGTGCACGCTTACTTCCTCAATTACAAATTTAAAAAGAAAAGGAAGCAAGCACCTTGGTGGGGACTCCAGCTCTGGAAGAAAGGCTGGAATCACAGGGATCAAGATTCCATCCTGGCTGCACAGCCCTGACGTGACCTTGGGGCTCTGACATCCCTATGAGGCCGCCTCCCTGGGAGGCTGACTCCGTGGCTTTGGTGGGGGCATTTTGAAGTCCCATGGGTAACTCTGTTGTGCACTGTCTTTATCTGGTGCTGAATAGTGCTGTGTGACCTTCAACAATCACACAACTTCTCTGTGCATCTTTCTTCAGCCACAAAGAGTAGACACAAACGACCAACCCCACAGAGCTCACCATGAGGCTAAGACATAATGCAATGGGGCCGGGCCATGGGACCTTAAGAAGCCCATCTTGAGGTTTTACAAGCTACAGGCAGCGTAGGACAAGGCATGTTCTAGGAAGAAGGACAAGCTCATACATGCCTACTCTCACAACCAGAGGCAAATGGGCCAGTTATGCCAAAAGGTGGGATCTTTGGAGAGCAGGCTCCCTGCTAGGACCCTTCTTCCTTCCCTCCTGGAAGACCTGAGAATTATTTCAGGAGAAAGGAAAATGCTCACCAATGTTATAGATTTCCGAGCTGCCGAATCGCACTCCACTGGGGTTGAGCGTGCCATCGCTGCAAAGAAAGAGGAGGTCATGAACACACGGTGGCTCCTGAGTGAGGCCAGTTGTGGGGGCTGGGGGACAGTCAGCCCCTTCCCACGACACCACCATGTCCACCCTGTCCTTGCCGGCTGCCTCCCCAGCTTCTGATCCTGACCAACCTTTCTCCCTCTAAACTCAAAGCTAGACATCAAGGGGTCCCCTTGTGTGCGAGCATCCGCCACCTCCTGCCCTTCACACCTGTACAAGTACCCCTCTCCCAGGTGTGGATGCCGCAGCACCCCCACACTCCCACTCTGGGAAGGGCCATAGCTTCTGCAGACAGATGCAGGCTTTACATCTGCCAAAGCCCTCGTCCCCACCCTGCAAAGCCCCCCAATCCACCATTTTGGGGCTCAGAAATGCGGATCAGGCCAGACCCGCCCTCTGGAAGCTGACACAGGAAGGGCCCAGATGGGGTACAGTCAGCCCACTCCCAGACTGAGCCAGTGGAGCCCAGGATGCAGGAAGCACCCCCACTCCCTAGGTGGTCTGCAGGGGACAGAAGCCAGGTCTGCAGACCCCTCACCTTCGGCCCAGCATGACGATTCCCCCGGTCTTGGGATTTATCCTGCAGTAGTCACCGTGTGCCCAGACACCTGCGGGGAGGCAGAGGGGTGGTCACCCTGAGGGAGGCATGGACAGACGCCTGAGGTACGTATGACAGAAATGTAACTCTTATCGACAGAGCCGAGGCCCAAAAACAGGTGTGATGTGGGGCTGGGGGCAGAACTGAACTAACAGTTCTCACCCCCAAAGGCACGCCTCCTAGTGGAGTCCACCCTACACCCAGTTCTGAGATGCAGCGGTGCGTGAGAAACGCCCCTCCTGCAGGCACCATTGAGGAACTGACGGGCTGAGACCAACGCCAGCAGTGAGAATGTGAAGGGGACACTGAGCAGGTCAGTGAAGCTTCAAGGCGGGCCTCTGAGAAGAGGGTGGGAAAGTACAAGCCCCAGCGTAGGAAGAGAGGGTAGCCTGGGGCGGCTGACGGAGCAGGTCTGGAGGAGTCAGGGCCCATCTCGGAACAGAATAAAGAGAAGCAGCAGGACTGGGCAGGGGGCTACTATTCCAGTCCCAGTAATGGAAGCCTGAAGTAAGGCACCAGCCACGTGGACAGAGACTTAACCTGCAGAAAAACCCAGGGTGCACAGAGGGCGGAAGAGGAGGAACAGGGGGACACTGACACCGTGTGCCCTGAGCCGTCCCATGTGGCCGGCAGTGTACACCTGGGCCCTGGGCTGGTGATGTTCAAGGAGAGGCCCTCGTCCTGGGCACAGCAGAAGAACAGACCCAAGGGGGCTGGTCAAAGAGAAGCCAAGCCTCATGTGGAAACTGCCAGGAAGAGGCCTCCCTCCTTGGGCTAACACAGCCAGCCCAGGACCGGCCCCACAGTAGAGGTGGCGCTCCAGGTGTGAATATCTGAGAGCATGGCCCCACTGGCTCTGCACAGCTTGCAGGCAGCAGCCTGGCCTCCTGAAATAAGCCCCAGAGTTCCTGTGATCCACAAAGAGAAAACAGCAGATAAAACTGGCTCAGGGCCTTCACGGACACCATCTCATCCCTCCCAATTCTTAGCACAGTTTCTGACTCTTAAGCGCTAACCCAATCAGCCTGAGACTGGAATGAAATGACTGAAGTTCAACCTATGTCCGTCCTGACCGTGACCTGTAGCTTCAGATCTCTTTATCTTATCTGCCCTTGTTTCTTCATATTTATTCATATATCCCGCCTATTTCCAGAAAGTATTTGAGGAAGCTACCTATCAAACCAACTGTATGATGGGATGATTGAAAGAATCCGAAACTGCACAGGGGTGAGAGGACGGCTCCAACAAAGCAATGATGGCAGCTCTGAGCTTCCTGGCAGCCAAGGCAAAAATGGAAATATCACAAGTCACAGGGTCTTCATTTTACCCAAGAAGGAATTTCAACGCTCAAAAATAAAGATTTTTCTGGGACTTTCCTGGCTGCCCAGTGGTTAAAACTCTGTGCTTCCACTGGAAAGGGAGCAGGTTCCATCCCTGGTCACGGAACTAAGATCCCACAAACCATGCGGCGTGGCCAAAAGGAAAAAAAAAAAGGCTTTTTATGAAATTAATCCTGAAGAGACATCTATCATGTAAACCCTTGTATACGTAACAAAAAGTGACAGTGAAGACAGCTTTCAGGGAGCAGTGTACTGAGCAGAAGATGAAGAGATGTCATTTCTTAGATGAGTCTTCAAGCTGAGGTTCTAATCCTTCCCTTAGACAGGAGCTTTGACTCTTCAGGATCATGAGGAACATGTCTCTCCCTCCTCCTCCCTCTCTATTCTGCCTTAGTATGTCACAACAGCTACACCCTGGCAGGATCCGAGGTGGGGCTTAAACACAGCAGGCATCCAGTAAGGACCAGGCCACACAGGCGGGGGATGTTCCTGCTAACTCACATGGGAGGTGCTATGCTGGGTACAATAGCTTTCAGATGGGACGTTACATGGGGACACGCAAGGCTGAGCAGAGAAATAAGAGGGATCGGTGGCACTTTCTACCCCTGACAGTCACCTGCCACTTTCTGATAGTCCACATGTGGTTTATACAAAATCAAATCACCTTTCTAGACACTGAAGAGAGCAAGTACTTGGTATATAACTCTGGAGCAGAATGCTTGCTAAATTATGAATTATATAGCAGCAATAACTCAAGGTTGCTTATGAAATAAAATAAGGAGGAGGCAGGGATCAGAGCTTTAAATAAAGAGACTTCCCAGCTCAGGGGCAGGGCGCCCGCTCCAAAGATGAGCGAAGAGGGCAGCCTGAGTGAGTGACGGGCCTGAAAT
The DNA here is from genome assembly GCF_029407905.1 of Bubalus kerabau. Lineage (NCBI taxonomy): Eukaryota > Metazoa > Chordata > Mammalia > Artiodactyla > Bovidae > Bubalus > Bubalus kerabau. Next base: position 54,834,672 of record NC_073639.1, read on the forward strand.
TAATTATCCCACTGCAAAAGCTCTCTTCTCCCATTACCTCCATAAGGACTGGATGATGGGGTGTGAGACAGCGGAGACCCCAGCCAGACACCTATTGCACAGGCATCTCTCCCTGAATAGGCACACAAGTCAGGGTAAGCGAGCAGCGACCACCACCCCCACCCCCAGCCCTGGCCCTACACAGGCAAACAAGCGGCTCATGCCAGCTCCCAGGTGCCGGGCTCAGGGCCAAGTGGCTGTGGGCACGGAGAATGTTAAGAGTACACTAAACCCAGATCAGAGTTTCGTATGATGGCTTCAAGATGAAAGTGACAAGATACTGATCAAAAATTCATCATCACCCCTCTGGTGGAAGGAGCCAGGAGCGGCCTCACCAGGTTTCAGCAGGGAGAGGGCTGGCAGGGGGAGGGTGCATCCAGAATTAGACCCCGAAGGCCCAGCCCAGGAGGGAATCTGGGCGGCTCCGCCTGCATCCTCGACCCACCTGGGAACTTGGAGAAGTACGCTTTCCGGTACTTGCTGCCATTCTCATCATTCCAGAAGTGCGTGGGCTGGCAGGGGAGCGGTTTGGTGCACACCAGCTCACCACTCTCACCCCACACGGCCTTTCCTGGTTGGGGAGGCACAACAGGAACACTGAGCACATACCACGGCCACACCTCGGCGCTCCTTCTCTCCTTTTTAAAACTACAAGCTATTATGCAGTATTTTAGACACACACAAAGCTACAGAGCTGGTCCCACCACCCTGCCCATCCCTCCGACATCACCGAAAGCCATGCTAATCCCTCCCCACACAACTCTCCCAAATCTCTCTCTCTGGAACACTGTATTATTCCCTTGTGTGTATTAATACTTTTACTACATCCACGTGCGTCTGAATAACGTCATTTTGTGTGTTTCCAAACTCCGCACGGATGGCGGCACGCTGCCCCTTGTGCTGCATCTGACCCTGTGTCCTCATCAAGGTCAGGATGTGAGGCCGTTGGTGGGGCGGCCTCAGCAGTGTTTCCAAAACTCAGATGCCCACCTTGCGTGCCGAGCACCTGGTCCTCCGTCTATGCTCCAAACCAACACCTATTCCTCTGCTTCAGGCTGAAGGCAGATAGGGGGCCGGTGGGGGTTAAACCAGGCTCAGAGGCCAGCAGTCTGGAAGTGTTGGTGGGGAGGGGCAGACCCTCAGAGGGGGCAGTTTTGGAGAACTGTCCCCCAGCAAAGCTATACATCCAAGTGCACCCGGGTGACCACTCACGCCTCGTCACAAAGACAGAAAGGGTTTGGGCCATCACCTTGCTCATTCCATGCCTCCACAGCCATGCCCAGGTTCCGAGCCTGAATCTCCCCTTTGTACACAGGAATGGATGGATTCTGGCCCATGAAGCAGGAGACGATGTCGGTGCCACCTGCCAGCGAAAGGAGATCCAGGATTTACAAGACCAAGACCAATTTTTCATCGGTGAACCCTCCAGGAGCAAAGAGCCTGCAGGACAACCTCTCCGACTCTGTCTCCAGACAGTTGAGCTTCTTTTCAGGGAAAGAACAGGGAGGTTATTCAGAAACTGGCACAAACCTCCTGGGTCTGGGTGGTTTATTTATTTATTTATTTTTGACCAGGACTTCCTGCTGGAGGAGAAACCAGTGAACGACCTCCTGTGGTCACACTGAAATCTGAGACTGAGGTTCATGGAAGATTGAAGTGTGGCCTGTTAGAACCGCCCGCAGGCACTGCCGCGGAGATGGGTCATGTGCAAAGGCTCTTTGCTGTGGCTCACATTCACTTAATCACCCGAGAAGCAGAAAGCCTGCGGTCCCAGGAGGGTGAGTCTCACGTGAGAGGCAATGTGCCGGATGGGAAACACTCTGATTTCAGAAAGGAGCTTGATAGGGAGTCAGACTCTGGGTGCCATCAGGAGGGAATGGCATTAACCCCCAGACCTGGACAACCACCCCCTTGACAACTGTCCCCTAGGGCGGGCTCCCGGGGAGGGCAGGGCCCCACATGATTGCAGGACGGGATGTCCTGAGGGCAGAGACATGCAAGGGGCCCACCCAGGTGCACGGTGGAGGCAGATGGCAGCCCAGGGAGGAAAGTGGGGAGGGTGTGAGAGGGGGTCACCCAAGGAGCCCACGACTCTGTCCCTTCCTAGACTCGACGATCCAGACACTGGCTGATGCTTCTCACAAAAACGGAGAATTGTGTTCACTGCAGTGACCAGCAAGGTTGGACCAGCCCCCAGGGCCCCAAGGAGGCACAAGGGCGTGAGCAGAAGTGTTGCTTCCTCTGCTTCAGGATCAGAGCTGGGTTCACTGGACAGGGGTGGGAGGACCAACTGAGATCCTAATAGGCGTGCTGCCCTGAGATGGGCTGGGCTGGCCTGGGAAGATGACCCTGTGCCCACACGACCACCACATCCCTGCCCACCAGGCAGGATCTGGGGAGGACCAGGGGATGGGATGGGGATGGTGGGGAAACTCTGGCTCTGGAACAACAGAACCAGGTCTGAATCCCACACTGGGACTTCCCTGGTGGTTCAGGGGCTAAGACTGCGCTCCCAGTGCAGGGGCCCCGGGTTCGATCCCGGCCGGGAACTAGATCCTGCACGTGCTGCAACTAGCACCCAGCACAGCCCAACTAATCAATTTCGCTTTTTTTAAAATCCTACTCTGTACCCTTGCTAGCAGGTGGTCCTGGGTCAGTCACTTAGCATGCCCGAACTTCGTTTTCTCTTTTGTAAAGAAAATAGGCTCTACCAGAATCAGTCGTTTAGGATCTACGGTTACAACCGATGTGAGGTGCGTGTGTATATTTCCCACCCTGGCAAAGGTTCAGGAACTGCTAATTCCATGTCTGCAGCTTCTCCCTGGAACATAACTATCAAGAATCAGCAGCATCAACTGAGCACACCCTGCTGACTGTTTATCCCAACAGATTCAAGCTGGTGGGCTTGCTGGGTCAGAGGGTAAGCACACTGAGCGGCCAAGCCTGGTCCCCAAGTCCCCTGATCCTTCCAGAACCCTCTCTATGGCACAGGCGCATGATGGACTCATACCTGAGATGGAGCCCAGCAGGACGCTGCTCTTGATGCACCTGTAGACGTAGTCGTAGCTCTGGGCTTTCAGTGGGGAGCCGGTGGACAGGATCGTGTGCAGTGTCTGGAGACTGTGGGTTTCCACTAGAGCCAGAAGCATCGAGAGATTAGAGCCAAATCCGATGCCCTGTGCTGGCTTGCAGGAAATGGGTAACACAGCAGATCTGATTTCATTTCCAGGGATGGACGCACAGGGAGGCATGCTTACCTGGCCTCATGTCTTTCTCTTCAAGCACAGAGAGCCACTTAGCTCCCGTTCCAAGGATGGTGATGCTGACGGAAAGAAAACACCAGAAACCCGTCAAGGCTCTTCCATATTGCAGGTAACCAAAGTTTTCTCCTATTAGTGACCCATTTAGAACAAGGCTGCAAAATCCAAACACATCATTTTTCTGGACTAAACTTATACTTAATATTTAGTTGAAAGCAAGTCACGATACCTGTATTACTCTGGGGCCAGCAGTGACAGAGCACTTGGGCTCTCATTAACCTCTGGCTCTACTTAAAACAACTGTTTGTACATAAACCCACTATCTTTGGGGACACTTCCCTGGTGGTCTAGTGGTTAAGAATCTGCCTTCCAGTGCAGGGGACAAGAGTTCAATCCCTGGTCAGGGAACTAAGACCCCACATGCTGCAGGGCAACTAAGCCTGCACTACACAACTAGAGAAGCCTAGGTGCTGCAAGACTCTGAAAAAAAGATCCCTATCTTCCTAACCGTAGGGTGATCTCTTTCAGAGATCAAAGGAGGTCACAGAATCAAAACCCCTCAAATTCTGAGCTCACAAGATCATCTTCCAAGGAAATGGAGAGGGCTGCAGGAGCTTTTGTTAGAAGAGGTGCCATGCTTGGAATTGCTGACCCATCTTCTTCCCTTAAATCAGCTCATGTTCGTATGAAACTTACAAAACTGCTCCCCTTCTTTTTGAACATTTCAATTCTACACTCCTTTATTCTTCCCTGAGAATGACACATTGTGTGAGTTTAAGTATTGTGTTTTCTAGGAGAGACTGTTATTTAATGTTCTGCTTCCTTCCAGCAAGGCAGCCCTCAACATGAAAGCTCTAGCTTCCTAGGTAAAGGATGTTTTCTCCTGGGGGCCAAAGGAGGCCATAGAATCCAGGTCCCAGGACTTCCCTGACAGTCCAATGGTTAAGACTCCACGCTTCCAGTACAGGGGGCAAGGGTTCGATCCCTGGTCGGGGAACTAAGATCCTACATGCCATGTGGTGTGGCCAAAAAAAAAAAAACTCCAGGTCTCACCTCTCCTCTCTGGGCAGTAAAACCTATCCCTTTACACCTGGCTGGCAAGATTCATCCCAAGGAGACAGCCACGCTCTGTTTCACGTTCAGAGGTAGAGACACATAGAATGCTGGGTGATTCAGGACTCACTGGGCTGGGAGGTGCAGAATCCACGGGGGCAGGAGGAGGTGAGGAGGGTCTCAAAGCTACTGTCTTTCACGCCTCCTCTCCCTTATTCTCTTCATTTCTCGGGGACACCCTGCCGCCACTAAAACCTCAGATGCCTCCTGGGTTGCTGCGCCCTAAGGATGGCTAATTTGGAAGCTGTGAAGTTGTGGGGAGCAGGAAACATACTCAAGCCCCTCCACAGCCCCCCATCCCAGCTAATTTCATAAACTCAGATAGTATGACTAATTCCAGATCACCTCTGAAGATTAAGGTCTCAGCCACTTCAGGAATATCTGTATTTTAACAGAAGACCAGGGACCACCTCCAGCCACACGCACAGAGATCTCCAACCACCAACCACACATAGATTTCAGCTCATCCCCCATCTGCCCCCTGCCCAAAAACCAAGGGCTCTCTGTGGTCCTGAAGGGTGTTTAATTCACAGGAGTGCCTGCAAACCATGACCCTGGTTATGTGTAGAGACTGAGACAGCGTCCCCGGGGCCGGCCCACAGGCCTGCTTGCCTGAAGAAGCAGCAAGGCCTCCCCATCTGTCTCCAGGGCTTGCATAAGATGGCTTAAAAAACAGAGTTCACAAAGCGCAGGCGCCCTTACGTGGGTGCTCAACACTGTATTTTTAGCTAGTGAAGCTGGGAATCACCCCACGAGAAAACAAGGCAGCTCCCAGCTCGCAGGGTCAGGATCCAAGCCCCAGAGCCCTGCAAGGAGCCATACGCAGACAAGGTGCCACCAGCCTGAGCCCTGTCTCCTCTCAGGTGCCCTCAACTCCATGGTTTTTTGGGGGATCATGTAGCTCCCTCAACTCAAGTGCCCCAGTGGTATCTCGTTTCACTCAGAAAAAACCCACCCTGCAGATACAGCCCGGAAAGCCCTGGGGGCTCAGACTCCCGCCCTCATCACTCATCACCTCTCATCACGGTGCATCACCTCCCGCCCTGCCTCCCATATCCGGACCACAAGGGCCTCCTTCCAGCCTACCCAACATCCCCATCTTGGTCCCTTCTTTCTGTCCTCGGGGTCTTGGCACTTGCTGTTCCCTCAGCCTGGAACATGGGTCTCCCAGTCCTAAACATGAACTGCCTGCTCAGTTAAAACTTGGACAAAGACTTCAGAATTCTACCCTAACCCCAATCAGAATGTTCCTTGGGCTAGATTCAGGGAGCCTAGAAACACCCCAAAGAGGACAATCCATCCTTTAAGAGTCTTGTTCACATCGACAACACGATTGCTCAGTTATGAAACGTGTTAGTAAGCCTGTGAGCTGCCATGATGATAATCAACAAAGATTTTATCTCTAAATGTATGGACATTATTTCTTCCCCTCTCGCCTACCCTCTCGCCCATGTAGGCGGCTGGAGCACTGGGGTGTCCTTCACACACCCCTCACAGGTTGCCAGGTGGCACCTGCCTTGCTGAACCCAGCAAGTCAGCCCTCCCAGCCAGGAGAAAGGCCAGGTCAGAGGGGCCCGGAGGACCACCGAGGCCACAGCTCAGCCAGTGTCCAAGGCACAGATCAAACCAGGATGGAAGGCAGAGGCCCGGCACGTGCTTACTAACAGTCCACAGGGCTATGAACACATGCACACTCGCGTGTGCACACCTGCACACGATCACATGCCAGCACATATACACTCACTCACAGATGTGTGTGCTCTCCCACTCCCACTTACCTAGGCACATGTGTACACATACATGCATATACACAGGCACGTACATGCATACCTGCACACAATCAGATGCACACATTCATTCATTCACGGACATGCATGCTAACACACTGTCACACTCAAGTGCATATATGTTCACACTTGTGCACATATACACAGTTTCACACTCAAGCTCATGAGACTCACACTTGTGCGCATATACATACTTTTACACTCGAGTACATATATGCTCACACTTGTACAGATATACACACAATTGCATATACTTAAACACATATATGCTCACACTTCTGCACATATACACATTCCCTTATCCACATGTGCACACAAACATACACTTCAGTTCAGTTCAGTTCAGTCGCTCAGTCGTGTCCGACTCTTTGCGACCCCATGAATCGCAGCACGCCAGGCCTCCCTGTCCATCACCAACTCCCAGAGTTCACTCAGACTCACGTCCATCGAGTCAGTGATGCCATCCAGCCATCTCATCCTCTGTCGTCCCCTTCTCCTCCTGCCCCCAATCCCTCCCAGCATCAGAGTCTTTTCCAATGAGTCAACTCTTCGCATGAGGTGGCCAAAGTACTGGAGTTTGAGCTTCAGCATCATTCCTTCCAAAGAAATCCCAGGGCTGATCTCCTTCAGAATGGACTGGTTGGATCTCCTTGCAGTCCAAGGGACTCTCAAGAGTCTTCTCCAACACCACAGTGCAAAAGCATCAATTCTTCGGCACTCAGCCTTCTTCACAGTCCAACTTTCACATCCATACACTTACTCACACTCAAAGTTGGATCTCCCGGGGTCCTTCAGCCTTCAACTTCATCAGCTCTAAGCCCTGTGGAGGTACATTTGTCCCTCCAATCTCTTCCTGTAACCCACACACACACTTCAGAAATGCCTCCACCTGCACCTGGCTTATAGGTATTAAGGGCGAAAATCTTCAAGTCGCCTAAGTTTCCAGGGATTTGATTAACCTTTTGCTGGAAACAATCTCATTAGGAAATAACCTTCCTTGCTCATATCGTGAGCCAAATGTCAGAATTTAAATATTACCCAGGCCAAAGTTATATTTAAAATATTAATGGCCAAGGATTTAAGAACATTTGTGGCTCATTCTGTTTCCCCAGCGCAAGCACTCAAATGTAACGTAATTAGACCGTTTCAGAGTGTGGCTGACTTCCGGGCCCCAGGAGCTCTGCCAGCTGCTGTATTCTCATTCCTGGAAACACGACCATTAGGCCAACAGTGACCACCAACCACAGCGGCGAGAATGCATCAGCCGGTGATGATTAATTCATCAGCCAACAAAGTGCTAATGAAACAGGGTCTTCTGACAGTTTCTAGATGGGGAGGGGGTTGGGGGATAAATGGGGCCACTTTGCCCTTCCCCTGATGTTCCACTTTAGCTGGCTCTGCCCCAGTCGTCAGGATGTGTGCCTGTCACTCTGTTAACAGGACTACGGGGAGGCGGAGATGCCGCCTGCAGCGCTGGCAGCAGGGCCTCTGAGCGCCCCGCTGAGTCCAGGAGACCCTCAAGGCACTGGCCGGCCCTGAGGGTGTGCCGCGAGGCGGCTGGCAAGGCCAAACACTGGGAGCTCTCCAGGGACGATCTGCCCTTCCCTGGATGAGAGGATCCATGCTATCTATCCCCTGACCAGGTTAGTACGTTCAGCCTGGATCACTCTCTCTCTCACCCCCGTGTGAAACGCGGCTCTAATAAACCCTTCTTCTGCCTCTCTTCTGAGTGCTCTGTAAGTTTTTAGAATCCAGAGTTCCAGAAATAAGACCATGTTCCCTTTCCTGGTGTCTGAGGTTCCAAAGCTCACCCCTGGGCCTGAAGTGGGAGGGAGCAGCCCCCTCCTCACTACACAGATCTGACTGGTCGGTCCCTGTTGGGGTGCCCACCCCTTCCCACCTCCTTGACAATTTCACCTGCCCTCAGCACCTACACGTCCTCACACAGCCCCCCACCAAGAGGGGAACGTGGACAGACAGGGGTGGGGTGTGGGGAGGGGGGTTGTCAAGCATTCCAGAGATGGCAGCAGACCCTCACAGCGGCCACCCCACATCTGAGGTCCCAGGTACTTACCCGATCCTGTCGACCAGATCCCAGAGCACGTTGGGTGTCGGAACCAGCGGGGAGCCGTCATACAGGACCACAGCGGCCCCCGTGGCAAGAGCAGACACCACCCAGTTCCACATCATCCAGCCAACCTGGGGTGGACAGAAAGGAACACGTGTCAACTGAGTGCTGGACGGGCTCCTCTCGGCCCTGTCACTCAGCCTCTCACATCCCTAGAAGCCATCTGATGCTGAGCCAAAGTTGCCAAGAACTGCCTGTCCAAATATGAGATGCCCTGAACCGGCAATTGCCCATCAAGAGTTGACAGCATGGATCAACATACACATGTACACGAAGACATGTCAGAGAACATCTGCAGCCTCGCTGGTGACAAGAGGGACTGAAGGTCACAGAGATGAGAGTGGTCACGTGCTGGGTGCTGGAGTGGCCCATCCACATTGGACATAGGGAACAGTGTCTGGCACCTGCAGCACCCTACAACCTCCAATAAATTCCTTTTCAGTTTGAACAAGTCAGAGTCCCTTTATGTTCCACAGGGCTAAGGACTGACCAGCCTCATGGCCGGTCTCTACTAAGTTCCTGCCCCCTGCCCCCGGTTGAGCCACAGATTTCAGTCACGTGACTCTCCTCCCCACCTCTATAGGCTCAAGAAACTGAACTAACAGTCAGTCTCCTTTGTTTCTCTGGAATTCCCCAGTGGCAACCAAGGTCAACATAGGAGGATGGGCCAAGGTAAGGAGGGACCTTGGTGCCAATTCAAGGAGGCAGCCACCTGGGGGGAGAAGACAGTGGCAGAGGGAGAGATGGAGATCAACAGGGAAGGATCCCACAGCAAAGGCCACTTCTGCATGCAGCCTGGGGTCTGTGCACACAGACTGGGGTCTCGTGCACACAGCCTGGGGTCCACGCACACAGCCTGGGGTCAGATGCACGCAGCCTGGAGTCAGCTGACACAGCCTGGAGTCAGCTGCACACACCCTGGGGTCAACTGCACACAGCCTGGGGTCTCGTGCACACAGCCTGGGGTCTTGTGCACAGTCTGTGGTCAGCTGCACACAGCCTGGGGTCTCGTGCACACAGCCTGGGGTCAGCTGCACACAGCCTGGGGTCTCAAACACGCAGCCTGCAGCTTGAGCTGTACTTCTGACTACTGACACATGCCATGGGGGAGAAGTGAAAAGAAGAGTAATGATAAACGACCCCCTACCTGAGGAAACCAGAGCCCGCCCTGGGAGGGCACTCACCGTGGTATAATACAAGATGATGTCACTGCTGGTCATGTTGCCATGAAGAATGTGTTCCTTCAGGTGCTGGATGAGCGTCCCCTGGGGAGAAGCGAGTGAGCCAAGCAGCTTCCTCCAGGGCACAAAGGCTCGCACGGAATAGACACTTGGCCCCGGAGCAGGAGAGGTCAAGGAAGAGGCAGAGCTCTGACAGCCTTCCCGTGACAAGCAATCTCCCATCGCTCTGTCACGTGACCCCTGAGACTCCCAGAGGACACGAGAGGAAACCCTGACCCTCTCCTGCTGACCTGCAGGCTCTGAGCGCCAGGTGACCAGGCACCCAGGGATCTCACACAAGATCCTAAAGCTAGACCAGGGACGCAGCCCCTCCAAAACCCCTGAAAAGGCTGGACCACTGCACTCAGTCTGGCCACAGACAGCATCCGCTGGCCGACAACAATGATAGTCCTGGATGTTTAGGAACCTTTGGGACTCACATATTAAAATGAGCCTTGCAACCCTCATTGGACCCAAGACAAATAAAAAAACAAGCCATTAGGAAATGACCCCTTTGAAGGCACAACAGAAACAATCCTACCCACAAGGGACTTCCCTTGTGGCCCAGTGGTAAAGCATCTGCCTTGCAATGCAGGGGACGTGGGTTCAACTCCTGGTCAGGGATCTAAGATCACACGTGCCTTGGAGCAACTAGCCCATGTGCCATGACTCCTGAACCTGCGTGCCGCAACTAGAGTCCGTGCACCGCGTCAAAAAGATCCCACATGAAGGACGAAGATCCTGCAGGTGACAACCAAGACCTGACGCAGACAAATTAATTAACTTAAAAAAAAATCCTGCCCAGCAAATTCTCTAACTCAAGGCCAGAGCCCCTATTCCAGAGTCTGTCCTGGACAGCACCCTGTCACCAGGCTCGCAGTGAAGGCAACCTGCCTAGGGATGGGCCACACGGGGGTTGGGTAGATGGTGGTAGAAAGGTTGCTGGGAGGGTTCCTCAAGGCCACCCTTGGTCTGCAAGAGCTGAGATCCCTCAGCTGTACCACACATGCATCGTGGGCTCAGGGGCCCCAACCCAGGACAGTCAGAGGCTTCTTTGCAAAGTCCCACAGTACACGTTGTTCTCACGCAGAGTGGGTGAGTACACATTTTGGGAACTCTTCTGATGAACGCCAACTGTTCACATGGCAAATTCTCGGAAAGGACTCAGAGCTCCCAGATCAGACAAACCTGAGGCAAATCCCCTTCCCATTTCCCTTTGTACTTAAATCAGCATTTAAGTTTTATCTCTGCCTGGATGGTCTGCCTTTATAAGCCCAGCCTATCCATAACACATCACATGTTGTTCATTTGCTCAGTACCCCCATTTTTTTTGTTTGTTTTTGACCGTGCCATGCAGCTTGTAGTATCTTAGCTTCCTGACCAGGAATTGAACCTGTGCCCCCTTCAGTGGAAGCTCGGAGTCTTACCCGCTGGCTCTCCAGGGAAGTCCCATACCCTCGCCGTGTTGACAGCACAAAACTGTCCTTAGCTTTTCTCTGTGTGAACCTTTTGCTGTTGTTGTTTTTCAGTCACTAAGTTGAGTCTGACCCTTTGCAACCCCGTGGAATGCAGCACACCAGTTTTATTGTCCTTAACTATCTCCCAGAGTTTGCTCAAACTCATGTCCATTGAGTCAGTGATGCCATCCAACCATCTCATCCCCTTCTCCTGCCTTCAATCTTTCCCAGCATGAGGGTATTTTCCAATGAGTCGGCTCCTTGCCTTAGGTGACCAAAGTATGAATCTTAAGGAGTCAAATTAATAGTTCTTCTCTTAATTTTTAAATATTTATGGCAAGTCTGAACACTTTCCCTGAGGGTCAGGAAATACAAGCAACATGGTTTCCTGGAACTCAGGCAAGAAGATTCATTTTAAAAAGGGAAGAGAAGGAAGCTGCTTTCTGGCTCTTTCATGGGCTTAGAAAACACAAACCAGCAAACCAGGGCCACACCCCTAACACCCCAGGGGCGGCCAGTGCTGGCAGTCCCATCTTGCTGTTTTCAAGTTTCCTCTCCAGATCACTCTTGAAAACAGGCAAGATGCTTAGTCACTTCTCTGGACGTGCAAGAGCTCAGTGAAGCCAGAATTAAGATAACTTTTCCTGACTTTTCCACACTCTAAATATACCAGGCACGATGATTTTATGAGCCAACTACATTAGATCTAATATATTTTTATGTTCCACTCCTAAAAAAGTGACATTCACTAGGCAAGTAGCACTAAAAATAGAAGTACAGTTGGACATTTCAGTTTCTCCTAAGATGTGTTGTTTTGCCACATACACCCCGCCCTCGCCTGCAAGGTTTCTAAAAACCCTCATCTCTTTGGCTGGGTATTAGGCTTCTGACCAGGTGGACTGGGGCGCCCCCTCCAGGGGAAGCACGATGCCAGCAGCCACACCTTAGAGTGGGCACTCCAGACTCCGTGTGATGAAACAGGATGGTTTGAGCAACAGGAAGAACTCGCTCCTAGAGGCCACTCGGCTTGGCCAGTGTTGCTTCCAGAAATCAAGCCTTTGGCCCCTGATATCCCCTCCCTCCCGCCCCAGGGCTTCTGGGAAGTTGCCCGCTGTATATGAACAGGCTGTGTGCATCTGGTGGTTATAATTCATAACCTGCCATCAGACTGTCCGTGGAACCAAATCCAGGTAATAACAAAGCTGTGTTATGTGTTAACTCCTTTCCACGTTATAATGAAAACACTGTGTAAAGAGCTGTATAAGGTGTTAATGTGATTCCAGTGTAAATGTTTCCTTCCTAAGGCAGGGATTCAAACAGCTTCTAGGTGCAGAGAACATCTGTAAAAGCTAAATGAGCTAGGATAAGAGAAATTTTATATTTCATCTTCAAATACCACAATCTGACCAAGCAAAACTAGAAAGCTGTTTGAGAATGTGAGGGCTCTCCACTCAGATAATCCTCGGGCCTCCAGGAGGGGAGGAAGTAAGACCGTTAGTGTGGGCCATCATCCACTGTGACTGATGTTTTTACAGAAAGAGGAAATGCAGACACCCAAGAGACACTGGGGATGGCAGGGGGAACAACTCCCCCCGTGATATAGTTGCTATGATGCTGTGCCCCCAATGCAGGGGACCCGGCTTCAATCCCACATGCTACAACTAAGGCTTGTTGCAGCCATATAAATAAATGATAAATATTTTTTAAAGAGATCCATCAGGGATGTATATGCACAGAGGAAAGACACTGTGAGGACACAGAGAGAAGGCGGCCACCTGTGAGCCAAGGAGAGAGGCTCAGAAGGAAGCCACCCTGCCCACACCCCGATCTTGGACGTTCTAGCCTCCAGAACACGGAGGAAGTAAATCTTTGTCATTTAAGCCCCTCAGGTCCATCCTATTTTGCTAGCACGGACTTTTGACTAATGCGGCTTGGGAAATCCTTCAATTAGTTGTACTTTGTAATGTAACCTGTTAACAGGGAAGAACAAAATCTGACTCCATGATGGATCTGTTTCTCTTACTTAAGTTTGCTTTCCATTGCTTGTTACTATAATCACTAAAAAGATGCTGTCTATAGCTGTGAGCATACATAATGGCCTGCCTTGGGGAACGTGACCCCTCTGCCTGAATGTTAAACCAAAGAGCGTTTGTTGAGCTCACAGGATGACATTCTGACCTAGTCTACCTGTGAATGGCTACAGGAAAGAAAAAATTAACACATCCCTTCCCCAAGGCTGGCTAAGCAGGAAATATTTCGCAAGATTTTCAGCCTAATTTTTACTTTATTTTCTCATCTCCTCCCCCTTCTGTTCTATAAAAGAAACTGGCATCCAGACCCTGATAACATGGTGCTCTAGGGCCCTAGCCTGCTCGGACGCCTGGCTCTCTGAATGAAGTCGCTATTCCTTGCTTCATCATCTCGTCTCCTGATTACTGGATTGCTATGCAGTGAGCAGATCGAGCTTGGCTTCGATAACAACCCCATGACTTTCAAACTTTTTGACCCCAACCCACTGTCAGACAGAAGTTTTACGATGCTGCCCTGCACCTGCCCATCCATACCTGCACTTACATGACAGTTTGGAGAAACCACACCAACCCCTCCTAAGACCTGTGATGTGCTGATATTTCCTGTTCTCATCTATCCTGTTTCCTTCTGTCTAAAATGTGGCAAGACCCATCCCTTGGGCTCATGGTCCTCTCAGGGATCACTGTGTGCAGAGGGACCAGGGCGGCGCTGCAGAACCCCTGACCCCATGGTGATGGGGTCACAGCAGCAAGGCCAGCATGACTCCCTCATCTCACTTGAGCATGGATCTCCATGTGGCACCCCACCAGGAAAGCGAGGATGGGGTGCCATCTTCACCACCAGGGAGTCCCCGAGCAGACCTACCCCGGCCGAGTGCACCATGCACTTGGGTGCTCCTGTTGTGCCTGATGAAAACATGATGAAGAGTGGGTGGCTGAAGGGCAGCTGCTCGAATTCCAGCTGGGGGGCTTGGTCGCCTTGCCCGGTGGCCAGGAAATCCTCCAGGAACACGCTGTGGGCAGAAAGGCACAGGAGAACAACGGTGAAGGTTCTAGAACATTGGGGGGTGGAGGGCAATCTGCCGAGTCCTCCCATTCGTTCCCCTCCATGTCTACCTGGATGACAGCCTGGACTCCGGGACCCACCTTGTCTGAAAGATTTGTGAGGGAAGGAAGAGTCAGGGCTCATGGACTACGCGAACTGAAGGAAAACTCAGTAAAATTTTTGCTTTATTAGTGCCACTGACAGGAACTAAGGGCTTTTCTCCCGAGAGTCTAAGCGCTTTAATATTAAACACAGGGGAGAGGGATCGCTTGCAATTAACACCCGGCTGTTTATGTGCAAATTCTGCAGAGGAGGGGGTCTGAACTGATGCTGGAGTCCTCAGAACCCAGGTGCCTCCCATTCGCTACTCACCATCTGATTAGCAAATGCCTTGTTCCCCAGGGCCCCCAAGGGGAAGTGAGAGCCAAGTGGGCCTGAATCGTTCCGTCCCCCGACCCCCATCTCCCCAGCCCCCAGGAGAAGGGAGGGAAGGAGGCGACAGGTTTAGAGATCTCTTCTGACACGTGAAGGTCCCACGAGAGTTTCTATGACAGAAATCCTGCCAGACAATGATCCTGTTCTCACTGATTGCCTATATTCTGAGGTTTACAATGGCCAGATACAAACATCTGTCCAGGAACTAGAAGATGCAGCCCAGCTGTCGGCTCTGGCCTAAACAGCCTGTCCTCAACTGTGCCCCCAAAGCTGAGTCAAAGCCTCACTACGTGTGATTAAGGGCCACCGAAGGGGCTGTTCCTGAGCAGAAACAGGACAGCGGAAGCCGCAAAGCCACGTTGGGAGACAGGTGATTTCTCTCTTTTGAGATCAGTAGGAAAAAATCAATCCCTGAGCCCCAGACCTGTTGCTCCACTGATTTAGAAGGGAGAGAGAAGAAAACAAAGCTACCGTTTTGACAAATGGAACTTGCTTTCAAGAAAATGGGAGAACTCACTTCAACTTGGCTGGCAACAAACTGCCAACGATGATTACTCTGAAATATTTACCAACGCATGCACACTAGAGTGAAGAGGTGTGCTGGCTCACGTGGGCAGGCCTCCTTAAAGACGAGCCTGTCTCCTGGGGGAGGCGTGGCCATTTGAAAAGGGCACCCCAAACAACTCAATTCTGAGCAGTAAATAAACAGAGTCCTCCTCTCCAGAGTGTCAGGAAAACTATTCACCGTGGAACCCTCCAGCTAATGAAAGCCCCCACCTCCCATCTGAACCCCATTTATATAAAGAGCCCGATCTAATCAAATGCTTCACACAGAGAAAAACCTCTTCTTTCCACTAGTCTATAAATCACAGTAAATAGTGATGACTTTTGTTGTTTCTTCTAAAGATGAGAAGCCAGAAGGGCGGTCCTGTAACAGGTGTCTGCACACAGGCGCAGACATGCTCTCAGTGTATCCATGGCGCCCAGCAACTGAAAGCTGGACAGCAACAGGGCCCGGTTCCAGGGTGGACCCGCGGGGAGGAGGGACTCTCCACACTGTCTGGAGCCAAATGAAGTGCTGGATGTTAATTCTCCTGGATGCTCTCATTTTACATCAATCACCAATAAACACATACAGAAAAATAAAAGCCGGGCCACTGTGGGACCAGCAAACCATCTTGTGTTCCTCCTGGCCTCTGTGTGTTA
Organism: Bubalus kerabau; assembly: GCF_029407905.1. Taxonomy (NCBI): domain Eukaryota; kingdom Metazoa; phylum Chordata; class Mammalia; order Artiodactyla; family Bovidae; genus Bubalus; species Bubalus kerabau. Next base: position 54,850,392 of record NC_073639.1, read on the forward strand.
TGGCCCCATCAATAAAACCAAGGAGGGGAGGGAGGTTCAGAGGGAGGGGACATATCTATGGCTGATTCGTGTTGATGTATAACAGAAACCAACACAATATCATAAAGCAATTATCCTTCAGTTGAAAATAAATAAATTTTTTTAAAAGGGAGCTAAGGCTGGGTGTAATTTATCAAAGTCGCCAGGGTTCCCACAGTCTCAGGGACAAGTCCATGCCCCAGGGCTGGCCTGTTAAGGACCTATACGTCCTGACCCAGGGGCTCCAGAGGACACAGCTCACTCCTGACTGGGCTGTCACCTCCTCTTAATGACAGACATTACTGACAGCTAACTTTGTGCACACGGCTAAGCCTGATAAGAAAGTACTATTATTCCCATTTTACAGATGGGGAAACCCAGGCACAGCAAGGTTGATCGCTAGCCCAGGGCCGCACAGCTCACGTATGACCCAGAGCAGTCTGGCTGGAGGCCACAGCCGTCAGGGAATAGTCACTTTGCTGCAGCTCCTTTCAGCCTCTAGAATCCCGGTACCTGCAGCTGTCCCCCGATCTGGGCCACCTCTCAAGGTCACTTCAGGTGTCGCCTCCCCCTCCCACAAAGAAGCAACTGTGCTCATGTCTCACTTGCTGGGCACCGCCTATCCCCTGACTCAGCGAGCATGGCTGTGTCTACTGGGATCCGTGGTCACAGCTCACCCTTCCTGCAGGTGTGCCTTACCCCCGAGCTGGACTGTAACCTTGGGGACAGCACATGAGCTTTATCCTGCTCAGTGCCCCAGGAGGTGCCTGGATAGAACCACTCAGCCATGTCCACCCAAGAGCAAGGCCTCCACACCCCCTCGCTTCCTGCATATAGCACACATAGGAACCCCACCTGTGGCTCTGAGGCTGCTCAGAGACTCTTGCCCACAGCCCAGACACAAGGCTAAATGGATAGGTTTACCTGTGCAGGTAAACACGTCTGATCTCAGAAGTCTCTCCTTGGGACTTTCCTGGCAGTCCAAAGGTTAGGACTCTGCACCTCTACTGCAGGGGGGAAGGGTTAGATCCCTGACCTGGCACTAAGATCCCACAAGCCAAGAAGCGTGTCCCAAAAAAACCTACCTCTCTTCAGTGATCTCTTTAAGAGAGATGAAAGACCTCCAGGAAGAACCTCTACTTGGAGCAAATCATAATCCATTTTACTGATGCCTAGTCAGAATTAAGGTGCTCACCATTTTATTCAAGTGCTATTAGTTTATGAATGTCAGAAGAGGAAAGGAAGATGCCATTAACAAGGGGGACAAAAAACAGGTTCTAAAATGGAAAAAAATATATTAAGCATGCAAATGGCAACCCACTCCAGCATTCTTGCCCGAGAATCCCATGCACAGAGGAGCCTGGTGGGGTCCATGGGGTTCCAATGAGTCAGACACAACTGAGTGACTAACACCAACACCACCATTCCTTTGTATATATGCATATGCATATATATACACGTGCATACACATATACATACATAGACACCATATACATATACACAAAAGTGCACACATGTGTGTAAACACATACACACATACATACACGTATGCACATGTGCATACACTTTAGACACTATTCAGAACTGCTGTGGCCAAATGGCCTGGCCCCATCCAAGCCCACCACCATTTCTGAGGAACAAGAGACAGGAAGGGTGAGGATGCCTGGGACAGACTCAGTTCTGCCACTAAGTCACCATGTGACCCCAAGGGACTCCCTTTGGGCCCTCCAGTGCCCATCTACAGAATGATGATTTTTTTTGGCTCCATCAGGTCTCAGTTGCAGCACTTGGGATCTTCCCTTGTGGTGCACGGACTCTCTAGTTCTGGTTCGTGGGCTTAGTTGCTTTGCAGCATATGGGATCTTAGTTCCCAGATCAGGGATTGACCCCAAGTCCCCAGCACTGCGGGGTGGATTCTTAACCCCTGACCCCCAGAGAAGTCCCTATGGAATGACATTTAACAAAGATACCCTGCACCTCCAAGATGCTCCCACTCCCACTGGAAAGAGTCACAGAACCTGCTGCCCAGTGGGTCCTTGACTGTGTTCCATATGCAATTAGTGATCAGCGTGTGGCTGGCTCACCTATTTGGAATCTTGGAGATGTCTATCTTCTCTCTGGAGGAGATGTAAGGAATCAATACCACTTTTTTTAGGTCTGGTAGTCCTAAAAGCAGGGGGAGAAAAACACACAAGCTTACAGACCCCAACAAACTTAGTCACTGATCTTTCTCTTTTTTATGAAATGTAAAACAACCTAGGGCTGGGACTACTCCATTTTTGTAGCTCACAGCTACCAGGGGCTCTTGGGAGCCCTGGGGCGGGACTCTTGCCCCTGCGTCCCGCCCGGCCCCCCACGCCAGCCCACGCACCCTTAACGACCCGCTGCAGCTTGTCCATATGGCTGTGCTTTTTGCCGTTGTACACAACGGCCTCCACAGAGAAGATGAGCTTCGGCTGGATCTGAGAAAACCGGTCCAGAACGCCCTGGGGGAGAAGGAGAGACCCATTGTTGCAGAGGTCCAGGGGTTCAGAATCCGCCCTCCAATGCAGGAGAGGCGAATATGGTTCCTGGTTATGAGAAGAGGACGACAGAGGATGAGATGGTTGGATGGCATCACCAACTCAATGGACATGAGTTTGAGTGAACTCCAGGAGTTGGTGATAGACAGGGAGGCCTGGCGTGCTGCAGTCCATGGGGTAACAAAGAGTCGGACACAACTGAGTGACAAAACTGAACTGAACTGATGACCTAAGATCCCACTTGCCTCGGGGCAGCTAAGACCACCCGCTTCAAACTTCTGAGTCTGTGTAGCACAACCCCTACCCCACCCCACCCCTGCAAAAAAAAACATCATTATTGCTCAAGGAAACATCATTGTTGCTCATCCAAAAGGCAAAATCTCCCAGTAGCCCATGGGACCGCTATATCTTCAGGGAAAGAAAACGGAGCATGACCACCACGCCAGCCATGTCCCTGCATTCCCGTCACCTGGAGGCCAAGAAAGACAGCCAAGCAAACCAGACACGCACCTGAGACAGGATCATCACTTCACAGAAAGCATCAGTGCAAAGAAACACCCGATGGACTCACAGACACACACTGAGTCTATCAAATGGGAAAACAGCATGGTGTTTGCACCACCACAATGGTCCCCCATTTACAGAAAGAACCTTCCAACACGGCTCCTCTGGCGTATGTAAGGGAAGGCTCACCTCCCCAAAAGGAAGCTCTGTATGCAAAGCGGTCCCAAAGTTCGGTTCTCCTTGATCTTCAATGACAGAGGTACCTGAGTCCTCCAAATGACACTTTTTGCCAAGCAAATGGATAAACCCATAAACATGTACACTCGTAAACCAGCCCATTTGAAAAAGCAGGTTCTCCACACCCAGCAGTGTTTACACCACACATGAATCACCATCCCCCTCAAGCACATCCTTCTCACTGAGAGAAAGCACACCTCTCGTGCACACACAAAACTGACATGTATAGCCTCGAGACACACTGAGACAACCTGCACGCAGCCCTGAGGGTGGCAGGCACAAGCTCTCACAGTCTCCCCTCCGGCTCCCCTTCCAGCCTGCCAAATTCAGACTACGGCACAGCCACCTTCATTCACAAAAACAGCATCTGGGAAGGCATCACCGGACTCTGGACTCCTGAACCAGCATTCCTGGTCCCTTGCATGTAAGCCCAATGTAGCAGCTCAAGGTCAATGCCTGGGGCTACTCCAGGGATGTCAGAACCTCTGTGTGAGGATCTGATGGACAGGGTCTCCACCCTGGCTGCAGGACACAGGCCACCTGTGGCAGGACGATTAAACTCACCAGATAACTAATTAACTGGCCTGGGGTGGGCCAGGCGCTGCTTCTCAGAGTTCCCCAGGAGTCAGCAAAGCACGTGCTTAAGACAAGGGGAAACCAGGGCCCCTAGGAATGGTCTTGGTGACAACAGTGTGGAGGTGGCCTGGCAATCTGGGCTTTCACAAGCCCCTCAGATGATTCTAACGCATGATAAAATTTGTGACTCTCTGGACTACAGAGTGAAGAACTGAGATGCTACTTTCAATGTCATCCATTTTCAAGACACAGTGCCAGGCAAGCAGAGTTCCTTGTCCTTAGAACAGACAATCTATCTGGGGGAAAAGCAGCAAAGCAATTAAATGTTACTGTTTCTAATTTCCAATTGCTTTCAGTGAACTAAGCTCATCCTTTAGATAGCCAGGAAAACAAAGAGAGAGAAGAAAGGAAGGAATAAAGCCATAAGGAAAAATTAGTGATGGATTTGATCAATAAAACCAAAATCTTTCTTCCAAGAAGATCAATAAAATAAGCCTCTTGACAAATGTGATCAAGAAGACAGATAATATTTCTAGCGAACACTTACACAGTACTTACTACGTATCAGACACTGTCCTGGGCACTTCACTAATACTCACTCATTCAGTGCTCTGACACAGCATTATTATCCCCACATTACAGATGGATACACTGAGGCCTGCAATCACCCAAAGTCAGAAATCACACTTTACTACATGCCGGGAGCCGGCGAGAGACATTCCACTCATGACAAAGGTCATGAGGAAGGAGGCTCAGCATACGCAAAGGCGGGATCGAGCCTCGGGAGTCCCCCGGGATATTCTCAAGCATCTACCCCCAAAAACCAGAGTCTGCCTACTTTATTGCTTTGTGCTCTCACCTCTGACTTTACTGGGGGCTGTCCCCCACCACCATCTCGCTCTCTCTGTCAAAGAGTTAACTTACAGCTCCAATTAATAAAGTTCCTGGGCAATTAGGAGTGCTTAAATCCAAACCCCTCAGATGGCTCTCTAACTCACCTGACAAGTTTACCCGGACTCCTACAGCTATGCATACGATTGTTTACAGTCTCCCAGCCTCGAGAGGCACGGGAAGCTTAAGATATTCAAATAGCTTAGAGCCTCTCAGAGAGTTAGAAACTGTCAGAATAAAACTAGTAAAAGATTTCATTGATGAACCAATGCTTGTTGCCAAGTTTCCACATCCCCTGAATTGTATCCTTGAATGTGTATTAATTAATATAGTTGGTATGTAGAAAAAATAAGTAGTGGCCTTGGTGTTAGTAACTTTAGACCCTTAAGGTAATACATTCTTTCCTTTGTTGTAAACCCATTACACATCCACCCTATAGGAATGCAATTTTATCTTCGAAAGATGGCGCCAAACCTTAAAATAATTACTCTTAGAGAAAATAAGTCTTACGGTTGATAAGTCTTTGTCAAGAGTCATAAAATGTTAATAGGCCTTCTGGCCAGAAGATGATGTAAATCACCTAAACCATTTGTATACGATAAATTTGCAGGAATGAAACCCTGGTTTTTGATAAGGATCAAAGACTGCTGACTTTGCATCCCCTATTATCCTCTATGTGTACCTTAGGGTATATAAGCCCCTGTTGAAAATAAAGCTACGGGCCTTGCTCACCAACACTTGGTCTCCCCATGTCATTCTTCTCCTCAATTTTCAGCTGAGTCTCCATCTGGAGCATGGATATCCTCTGCAACCATTTATTTGCCTGGGCTTCTAAGACCCACTTGAGAAGGTGTCTAAGGTGGGGCACCTTCCGCTATTCGAGAGGGCGCCTGCGGCCTCCGTGGTCAGAGCTAACCTGGTGTCACGGGTTATATTGATTTTCCGCGTAAACCAAGCCACTCAGCTTCTTTTCTCCACTGAATTTTCCTACTGAGCTATCCTCATTCTATTACTCTTTGTATCTCTAATTAACATTTGAATAGGTCGCCTACGCCGTCGCTCCTTCGAATACCCTGGATCAGCCGGGGCTGAACCTCAGCAACTACAGAAAGATTAATCAATGACAGAGCACTATGTTCAGTGTTGTTAACAAATTGCCAAAAGCCAGATGAAGTGGATGATTCCCCACAGAGACATAAATTTATCAAAAATGATCCAAGAAGCAGTAGAACACCCGAAGAGCCAATAACCACGGGAGAAAAAGCAGTCAAAGGTCTACCTCTTAACACAGACACCAGGGAGGGACAGAACTGCAGGCACGTGTCACCACATCCTCAAGAACTAGAACATTCCCATTATACAAACCATTCAGAAGACAGAATATGACAGAGAACAAGCAGACAGAAAGAGACGACAGACCAATGTAATTTACTACACTAACAGATTAAAAGGGGGGAAAGCTTGTGATTATCTTAAAAGCTTTTGCTTTCCTCACAAAAAGCTTTACTAAACTGGATACTTCCTCACTGACAAACAGTGTCTCACCGAAATCTATGGCAAATACATTGCTCTCGATGGAGGAGAGTCCTGGTAGGACATCCCAGGCTGTCCAGTTTAGGACTCCGCACTTCCACTGCAGAGAGCCCAGGGTCAATCCCTGGTTGGGAACTAAGATCCAGAATGCCACAGCGTGGACAAAAAAAAAAGCATCCTGGCAAAAAGCAGAAACCAGCTTCCATGCCCAGACTGCCACGGTGTCCTGGAGTTCCAGCCAAGCTAGGAGCCAGGAGCTGGCAGAAAGGAGCCAAGCAGCAGATGACAGAAATGGCTATGTTGAAACAGACCAGTGAGAACCACCAGGCGAACCAACAGAACTGGGTTAGGCAAGGTGGCCATGTACAAACTCCACAGAGCGGCACCTCCCTGGTGGTCCAGTGGTTAAGACCCTGCACTTCAACTGCACGGGATTCAATCCCTGGTCGGAAACTAAGATCCCACATGCCAAGCAGGCCATGGAAAAAAAAAAAAAAACAGAGAGAGAGAGAAAACAACAGCAAGCTCCACATAGCAAAATAAACAGTATTCCTGGACCCTAGGATTTTAAGAGGGGCGGAGAGTCCTCACTTAAGCTGGGAAGAAAATTTTTGCCAATGAAAACATCTCCATGTACTGAGCATTCAACATCCACCTTTCCAGCTGGTGGCAGGCACTCACGCATCTGACTTCCCATCCGCAGCAGCGGGCTGGGGCTGTGATCAGCTCCACATCCTTGCTGAGGCAGGACCAGCATCATTTGCCCAAAGCTTCACAACCTGCCAGCAGCAGAGCTGGGGTTGCAGCCTGCTCCATCTGCCACGGGGGCTGGTGCTCTTAACCACAGCACTGCCTCTACTAAGGAAAGGCTGACCCTCGGGACAGGAAAGCCACCGGGCAGCAGCAGAGAGCCAGGGCTGGGGTCCCCACAGACTGAATAGGGGGAGGAAGCAAGAACCACAGCCAGAGCATCCCAGGACGCCTCCGGAGAGCACCTCCACTCAGGGGCATCATGGGAGCAGGCTTCGCAGTCAGGTGGAAGGGGAGCGGCCGTTCTGAGCTGAGGGTGCCACGAGAAGAGCCCAGGGCAGGGGGAGCCAGCCCAGGGCAGGGGGGAGCTGGCCCAAGGCAGGAGGAGCCAGCCCAGGGAAGGTAAAGAACTTCTAGAAAGTCTGGGGCCAGGAAGGAGCAGGATGGGGCCAGATAGGAGCCCTGGAAGGATGCAGAAATTTCTCCATGACACCTAGCATCCTTCTGGTGGACTAGCCCACACAGGTAGATGGACCAGAGAGCAGTGACCTGGGACTCAGACATCACGGAAGTGACCCTTGGTCACAGGGAGAGAGAGCAGACAGCAAAGACAACAAGTGTTTCAGAACCAGGGGTCAGAACGGGGCACCATGGACAGACTCAGAGACCCCATGACATGGTGGTGAGGTTCCTGGTGGGTCGAGCTGGGATCTCTGAGCATCAGAAACCAGCTGTTGGCCTATTCCAGTCCAGAAGAGGGCTGCTCAGTCGTGACTGCTCTCATGTCACAATGAAACGAACACACCTGTGATCGTGCAGCTGACCTGATAGGGCACTTAGCAACCAACCCAGTGCTGTAACCAACGGCCAGGCCAGTGCTGGATCACATGGACAGCCACCCAGAGTGAGAACAGCTCTCCTATTTATGTTCACGCACGTACGTGTGTGCACAGGTACACACATACACACACGCAGCAGCCTGAAAAGCATTCTGTAAGAGGGAGGGCTACAAGCTACTGGCCTGGCTCTTGGATACGTGGCTATCAAAGGTTGGACTACCCCAGCGTCTCTGAAAAAGCCACCCATTCAAAGGTAAACAGTGACACAAAGGAAAAACCAAATGTCAACACACACAGGACCTGGAGGTCTTGGTGAGGCTGGAAGGTTGGGGACCTGAAGAACAAGCACCCCACCCACCTGGAGATGTCCCTGAGCCCACTGTGGGGGGTATCCAAGCACAGAGGAGGGGAGAAGTGGAAAGGATGGGAGGAAGGGTGAGGGGGAGGGCAGACCAGAGCCAAGGGGTGTCAAGGGAGATGAGAAATGGCCCCCAGCATCCCTGAGCAAAAGCGGCATCCCCACCCTGCCCCAGAACAGCCCATGCAGACAGGCACACAGCTTGGCAACAGAGGGGGTCCTGTCATCACCAGCCTGGCTAGGCGAGGAGGATTCATCCATGGACAGGTGAGTCCACATGTATGCAGACCCTGCCCCCATACCTGTAAACTGCCCAGTAACTCTCCCCCATGCATGTGCCACAGGACTAGAACCTACTTCATAGTCACTAACAATGTAACCCCGTCACAAAAATAAAAAGTTAAAATCAGCATTTGCAAGAGAGTGGCAATTTTCCCTTTATTATAGGGATTTTCAGTGATCTGCAACAGAAAATGAGTCAAAGAAGGAAAGACATTTATACTTCACTGCAAATTTCAGAAACAGACCCTTTACTGACACTGGGAGGATCATCTAAATGTGGCAATGCCAGAAATTGAGAACAGTAGCCTCTTTTTTATTTATTTGGCCACACCGGGTCTTAGTTAAGACACGCAGGATCTTTAGTTACAGCATGTGGGGTCTAGTTCCCTGCCCAGGGATCAAACCCGGGCCCTCTGCCCTGGGAGCACAGTCTTAGCCACTGGACCACCAGGGAAGTCCCCAGGAGCCTCTTTTTTAAGTAGAGATTTGCACACTGCTGAAGAGGGCCGTCGCAGGCCCATGGGACTCCCCTTTCCCACCCCAGGCCCCATCTCATCATTAACTCTCAGGGCTTTCCTGTAGGTTTAGCTAGTGGAAGAGGACAGAGAAGATACCTGAGGCTCTGGGGTCACTGCTTTCTATCGGGTCCTTGCTGTGTTTAGTTGCTCAGTCCTGTCTGACTCTGTGCAACCCCATGGACTGTAGCCCACCAGGCTCCTCTGTCCATTGGGATTCTCCAGGCAAGAATACTGGAGTGGGTCTCCACGCCCTCCTCCAGGGGATCGTCCCAACCCAGCCAGGGATCGAACCCAGGTCTCCCACATTACAGGCGGATTCTTTACCGTCTGAGCCACCAGGGAAGCCCACAGGTATCAATGCCCACATGAGGAAGTGCTATGGTCCACGTTACTTGACCAGGGCTTCCCGGACACAGGGCTCACCCTCGGGAGCTGACAGGTGGTACCAGCAGCCGGGGCACCCTGAAGTCACCAGGCTGATACATGACCTGTCAGCTGCTCAACACTCACTCCTGAAGACTGTGTGCGTGACCATCTGCCTCTGGCTCTACACCAGGGGCTCAGCAAAATGAGGACCACCTCCCAGAACTCAGGGCAAAGTGAAGCATCTTAGTAGAAAGATATTTGGCCCTGTCATTTTCTGATGGAACAGAGGGCTCTCCCCAGATTCAGGCCGCTGCACGGCAAAAATTTCCCTGAATCATATGTGCTGAAGGTCGAGGTCAGAGCAGAGCCAGGCTCCCATCTAGTGCGCACGTGCGTCCGACGACAGCCGCCACGTCAGAAAACCCAGACCAGCCTCAACCCAGGCAAGGAATGCCTGGGACGCCCTCCAGCGGGACCCACGGGTTGCGTCCTCTACACTACAGGACCTCGGACCAGAGTCAGCCAGAGTGGCCTGTGGTGGTGACATCCCGCACAGGACAGACTCATGAGAACAGGCACGGGGTCAGGGCCAGCTGCTGACGCTACAAACAAGTGGGGAGTGACCTGTCCCCTAATGCCACTCCACCTTGCACCTGGTGGCTGAGACCTGCCTCCAGAGGCCAACTCAGGACCTCCACTCTCTGAAGCTTGTGACGCCCTCAGGCACGAGCTTCAGTCAGGCTCTAGAAGGCCACAGCCACATCCTCCTGCCACACAGAGCTCTGCCAACATCTTTACAACTGCTTACAGGTTCCAATTCACTCAAAAAGACCCACCCCTCTGGAATTCCCTGAAGGCCCGGTGCCTAGGACCCTGCGCTGACGACGCAGGGGGCCTGGGTTCAATCCCTGGTCAAGGAAGCAGATCCCACATGAGGAATGTCTGACATTTACTGAGCTCAGGTGTGGGTCTGGCGCTGTCCCAACCCTAGACGGGAGCCACTGCTGCTGTCCTCACAAGCCGCCTGCGTGTGCCCCGGGAATGGGAACCCGGAAGCAGCAGAGCCTGATTCAAACCCAGGCAGGAGCCTGCCTGCCAGTCTCCTCCACGCCACATGCCTTCTCCAAGCCCGAGGCACCTTCACCACTTCCGGGCAACACAGCTCAAGGGCTGCTAAGGGACCCAAGGACAACAGTGCCCAGGGACTGGATCCCACAAGGTTGGCCCAGTCCCAAGCTCTCATGGCCTCACAGAGGGCCTTGGGGATCAAGAAGTCACCCCGGAGCTTCAGTCTCAAGTCGGTCCTGGCGGGAGGTGATCTGGCAGAGGCCCAGCAAAGCCCCAGGAGGCACAATCACGGCCACCAGTGATGAGGGCCGAGATGACCACCCTCACCCTGAACTCAGCAGGGCTCAGTCCTCACCCCATGGGGCCAGGACTGGCCTCGGCCAATCACTTCACTGCTCCAGGCCTCCATGTTGCAGAGCCACGTCTATCCCTCCTCTGCGTGGTGCAGGGGAAAATAAGAAATACTGTGAAATCTTTTCCAGAAGAGTGAGCCTCAGGACAGACATCGGTGTCAAGCTCACACCCGAAATGCCTGGCCCAGGGACCAGGCACACGGGTCACAGAGCGAGGCTGGAAAAGCACCACCACTGCATCCATGTCCAAGTGCATCAACCCTCCCATGCCAATCACAGGCCCACAGGGTCTATACTCGTTTCATGAGATACTCTCTTTCCACTGCCCCTGCCTCACACATGAGGATCAACAACTCGCCCAGAGACGCACAGGCCACAAAGCCAGGCCAGCCCTTAGCCCCTGGGCTGCTCTGACGGATGCCCAGAGCTGGGGCCATGCCCAGGGCAAAAGAAGAGCAGTCTGGGAAGAGCCCACTGTGCTCGTGGCTCCTGAGGGTCCCTCAGCCCCAAGGCTCTGCAACCAGGAGAGGTCCCTGATCGGGAAGTGGAGAGTCCCAGAAGTCCTGCTTACTGTTTCTTCCTTCCCCATGTGGGGCTCAGCTTCCTGCCCCTGCCTGGGTCACTCTACAGCTGGTGCACCTTGGTCCCTGGTACCCTCCAGGTTTAAGGGAATAAAAAGGCTCAACCCGCTCCCACATAGGGTGCAAAGCTCAGACTCAAAGTAAGAGATGAGGGCTTCCCTGGTGGCCCAGTGGTTAAGAATCCTCCTTGTAACGCAGGGGACACCGATTTGCTCCCTGGTCTGGAAAATCCCCCACACCACAAACCAACACAGCCCATGAGCCACGACTATTGAGCCTGCACACCTAGAGCCCGTGCTCTACAAGAGGAGCCACCGAAATGAGAAGCCTGCTCACAGCAACAAAGTAGCCTCCACTCGCTGCAACTAGAGAGAGCCCTCACGTAGCAATGAAGACCCAGCGCAGTCAAACATAAATAAATAATTTTTAAGATACTTTTTAAAAAGAGATCAGAAATGGCAATGTTGGAGGCCTTGGGGGAACTTCTGTGAGCAAATCTGGAAAATAGTCTGCAGAGGATAAACATCAGAAAACTTCATGTGAGCATGAAGTCACCAGAGCAGCGGTCAGGCACTTCTTACTGGATGCTCAGAACACTGCCCATCACATGTAACACACACTAATGTAGCCATTACACATGGCTGGACGTGAGGAATATTAAAGAAAGGAAGGAAGAATCATTTACTTGTAGGCTTAAGAGAAGATTCGGCTCTGGACTCTCCTGACGGCCCAGTGGTTAAGACTCCACCTGCTAATGCAGGGGTCACAGGTTCAATCCCTGGTCCAGGAAGATCCCTCATGCTGCGGAGCAACTTAGCTCATGCACCTCAGCTATTGAGCCCACACACCCTAGAGCCCTTACTCTGCAACAAGAGAAGCTATTGCAATGAGAAACCTGCGCACTGCCAATAGAGGAGCAGCCCCTGCTTGCCACAGCTAGAGAAAGCTCAAGGGCAGCAATGAAGACCCAGCGCGGGTTAACCCAGTAAGTTAATTAATTAATTTAAAAAAACATTAAGCTCCTTCTGGCTCCTTCTCTCCCACGGATCACAAGTCACTGGCTGGGGAGATGGGAGGTCATAGTAAAGCCATTTTCCTTCCCATCTTGCTGGTCCCACCCTGCAGCTGCCCACACCCTGACCCAAGATATCAGGCAGAAATCACAGGGAATGATCCCCTGCAGGGGTAGCACACCCAGGGCACTTGAGGGGACCCTGACTCACATTCACGCCAAAGTCTGGGGACGTGGAACTCCAGATGGCCCCAATGCTCGCAGCCGCCAGCATGGCCTCCACGGCATGCGCGCTGTTGGGCAAGTAGCCTGTGGAGAGGACACAGGGAGAACGCTTGGTCAGGGTGCGAGGATGCAGACTTTCAAAAGCACCTCCCAGAGCCAGGGCGGGAGTGGGGAGAGGGGCTGGCTGTGAACGGCTCACAGAGCAGGGCCAGGGCCACCTGGACAGCTCCTGCTCAGATGCTGCAATCACCTGCTGCCAGCCTGACCGCTTCCTGTCATCACCCCCTCCAACCCACTCCGATCAGTGGCCCCCACCAAGATCCGGTCTGGCCTCTTCTCCCTCCACTCTGGCACTCACTCTGGGCTCAGTCACAATAGCCTGCCTTCAGTTCTTCAGTTGTTTGAAGCTTCTGCTGCCTCAGGGCCTTTGCACAGGCTGCATGAGCTGTCTGGACACTGCCACCCACACCAGCCTTCCCTACTGGGCACACACTCATCCTTCAGTGCTGAATGCAAATGAAACTCCCTCAGGGAAGCCTTCTCCAAGGGCACTCCATGAACTCAGGTGCCCTGGCCAGTCACCCACAAAGCATGCCATATTTCTCCCTCACCAGATTTACCATAATATTCACCTAAGGAAAATCATAACTGGCAACTTATAACTGGTTCTCTTGAGAGGGCTGGGACTTTGACTGTCTTGTTCTCTGCTTTACCAAATGCCTTCTGTCACACCCTGCATATCAAGGCCCTCTGGTGGGTGGAAGTTTGGATGGAGGGAGGGGAGGAGAGGAGAGGCTGTGGGGGAATGAAGACAGAGCAGAGACATATACAAGCCTGAAAGGGGCTCAGGCCCGTCTTCAAGCCGGAGGCTGGGCTTCTACAGTAATAAAGGCGGAGAACCCTTATAGCCAAAGAGACTATGATCGATTAAACAGATTGTCTTAAATGCTCCAGAGAAAAGGATCTGTGCACAAGGCAGCCAGGAGTAGAAGGGCCAGGGCCTCCCCCGAGCACGGCTCCCTGGTTACACAAAAACCCTTTCTGCTTCAGCAACCCAGGCGCCCTGGACAGCTCTCCTCCTGCTCCTCCTCCCGCAGCTCTGAACTGCCTATTTGACAACAGTGGTGGGAACCTCCATTTCTATGCGTTCACCTCATCTCCCAGGCTGGGTGTCCTGGGGACAGGAGCCCTACATCGCTCACTCAGCACCCAGGCTCCACCCAGCCCTGGCACATGGCAGGCCCATTGACAGACATCTGCTGCTGAGGCAACAGTTGGCTTTGAATGTAACTGAAGTGTCTCCACCATGCCATTGCCTGAGGCAGGGCGAGACTCACCACCCAGGGAGGTTGTGTGACCCTGCTGGCTCTGACACATGGCCAGGAGATACCCAATCCACAGATGAGGAAGAGCCGTGAGCAGCTCTAACTTCATCCGCAAAGCTCTCCAAGCGTTTCCCCATTCAAGCCCCTCTGCACTGAGGCTTCCTCACACTCGCTTCTGGGAAGCACAGTCCCCAGTCCTGGTAACTGTCATCAGGTCAAATCAGTACTTTACTCGGACACTCAAGAAGCAGGGTGGCTGGGGGGGTGGGGTGCCACCCAGGACCAGCCTGATGCTGAGGAGCCAAGAACACGGGAGCAGGCATCCCCCAAAAAAGCATGGCCAAGAGGCGCCCCCATATACCCTGTTTTCTGGTTCTCCTTCTCAGAAGTGTTCGCTTCAAAGGGAGTTGTTGTTTTTTTTTTAATAAAAATAGGAGGGAAGAAAAATCACTGGAGGGTAGAAGAGCCTCTTGAGTTCCTTTTCTAGGCAGATTAAACTAGACCAAGAAAAGCCCAAGACATTGTGGTTTCAACCACAAAATGCCTGCTCTGACCCAGTACTCTCACGCAGTCATCCAATAAATACTCATTCTATGCCTACTGTGTGCCAGGCCCCCGTGGACTGAGGTGGGGCCATGAACGGAAGACAAAGCCCCGTCCTCTAGTCCTGGAGGACAGACAGACAGACATGTGCACACACACATACAAATAATCCTGTGATTTCAGGGAGCCAGTAAGGCGACAAATGTAAATGAGGTGCAGAGAGAGTGGCAATGGATTTCTTTTTTTTTTTTTTATTTTATTTTATTTTTAAACTTTACATAATTGTATTAATTTTGCCAAATATCAAAATGAATCCGCCACAGGTATACATGTGTTCCCCATCGTGAACCCTCCTCCCTCCTCCCTCCCCATTCCATCCCTCTGGGTCCTCCCAGTGCACCAGCCCCAAGCATCCAGTATCGTGCATCGAACCTGGACTGGCAACTCGTTTCATACATGATATTTTACATGTTTCAATGCCATTCTCCCAAATCTTCCCACCCTCTCCCTCTCCCACAGAGTCCATAAGACTGTTCTAGACATCAGTGTCTCTTTTGCTGTCTCGTACACAGGGTCATTGTTACCATCTTTCTAAATTCCATATATATGCGTTAGTATACTGTATTGGTGTTTTTCTTTCTGGCTTATTTCACTCTGTATAATTGGCTCCAGTTTCATCCACCTCATTAGAACTGATTCAAATGTATTCTTTTTAATGGCTGAGTAATACTCCATTGTGTATATGTACCACTGCTTTCTTATCCATTCATCTGCTGATGGACATCTAGGTTGCTTCCATGTCCTGGCTATTATAAACAGTGCTGCAATGAACATTGGGGTACACGTGTCTCTTTCCCTTCTGGTTTCCTCAGTGTGTATGCCCAGCAGTGGGATTGCTGGATCATAAGGCAGTTCTATTTCCAGTTTTTTAAGGTATCTCCACACTGTTCTCCATAGTGGCTGTACTAGTTTGCATTCCCACCAACAGTGTAAGAGGGTTCCCTTTTCTCCACACCCTCTCCAGCATTTATTACTTGTAGACTTTTGGATCGCAGCCATTCTGACTGGTATGAAATGGTACCTCATAGTGGTTTTGATTTGCATTTCTCTGATAATGAGTGATGTTGAGCATCTTTTCATGTGTTTGTTAGCCATCTGTATGTCTTCTTTGGAGAAATGTCTGTTTAGTTCTTTGGTCCATTTTTTGATTGGGTCATTTATTTTTCTGGAGTTGAGCTGTAGGAGTTGCTTGTATATTCTCGAGATTAGTTGTTTGTCAGTTGCTTCATTTGCTATTATCTTCTCCCATTCTGAAGGCTGTCTTTTCACCTTGCTAATACTTTCCTTTGATGTGCAGAAGCTTTTAAGGTTAATTAGGTCCCATTTGTTTATTTTTGCTTTTATTTCCAATATTCTGGGAGGTGGGTCATAGAGGATCCTGCTGTGATGTATGTCAGAGAGTGTTTTGCCTATGTTCTCCTCTAGGAGTTTTATAGTTTCTGGTCTTACGTTTAGATCTTTAATCCATTTTGAGTTTATTTTTGTGTATGGTGTTAGAAAGTGCTCTAGTTTCATTCTTTTACAAGTGGTTGACCAGATTTCCCAGCACCACTTGTTAAAGAGATTGTCTTTAATCCATTGTATATTCTTGCTTCCTTTGTCAAAGATAGGGTGTCCATATGTGCGTGGATTTATCTCTGGGCTTTCTATTTTGTTCCATTGATCTATATTTCTGTCTTTGGTGGCAATGGATTTCTGCACAGGATGGCAGGGCCGGCCTCTGAGCAGAGACCTCAGTGAACCAGGGCGAACCCTTGGATCTACAGGGGAACATGCCATCCAGGGCTGAGACAGGCAGCAACATGGCAGTCATGGCCCTTCCTACGGATTCCTTTCCAGTCAGCTAACACTTACTGAGTGCTCACCGCACACCCGGCTCCACCATCTGAGGAGGAGTGTCAGGGTCCAGCCCTTTCACACGGCTTACCCCAGGGTAAGGCCACCCTCTCTGCAAACATACGCCGAGCGCCAACTTTCAGTGAGACCCCCGGGAGAGGGGAGATGGGTAACGGTTATACCAACATGCCCGTGGCTTCTCCTGCTGACACCCTGGCCTGTGGTCCTGGTCCCATGACCCCTGGGGGCAGGGAGGGCAGCCTCACAGCTGGACCCCTCCAGGCCTCGTGGACTTTAGAGCCAAACAGAGGAGATCGATGATCAAATAATCACAAAAACTGAACAGAAAATTACTTGGGTTGGCCAAAAAGTTCGTTCGCGTTTTTCTGTAAGCTGCTTGGCCAACCCAATACCAATGACACATTCTCTGAAACAGAGGATGAGATGCCGACAGAGGATCCAATGGGGTGCTTCCCTGAGTGACTCCTGAGGGTCCAACGGGGGCAACCAGGGGGCTTCCCTGAGTGACACTATTTGCGGGTACAGTTACAAGCCAGTGGGAGGAGGCCGGCTCCCCACAAAGTATCTGCTGGACACTTTGGAGGACAGCATTCAGGGGAGGACTGAGGAAAGGTGAGGGTGTGAGGAGGCTGGGAAGGAAGCAAGAATGCAAGGCCTGTGCAGACCTGCCCCTGGGGGGGGGGCAGCAGGAGCTAGTGAGCTTCTGAGCAGGGGACAGACACCCTCAATGCCATGGGGGTTGGTGCCTTGAGCGAAGCCGTGTCACCAGAGGACAGAGAAGCTCTCTCTTCTGGTTTATGAACAAGATCTGATGTCTGATCCCGGAAGGAACGACTTAAACGCTGACCCCAGCGTCACAGCAAAAAACACACAGAACCCCAGCTGGCTGTGGACTGGAAATTGTCCCTGGACGCCTCCTCGTTACTGGCCCCACCTGGGATGCTGGAGGATGGGCAGGACTGAGAAGGCACACCTGACTTCTCCACCCACAAGACACTCTGTACAACCAGTCAGGTCAGCCTCTCTGCTGCCCTGTTTAAAGATGAAGAAACTCGAGGCCCAGGGAAGGAGGAAGTTCTCATTCAAACCCACAGGCCCACAGGCAGCACCAAGTACAGAAAGAAGGCCACCTGACTCCAGGGAGCCTGGTACCTTCGAAGATGCTAAACAAATTCTCACCAGGAAGGACTACATGGGAGAAGCCACACTGAGTGAGAAAACCCTGGTGAGGATCCCCAGGGACAGTGTGGCCACCAGCCTGGCATGGGAAAGCTAGAGCCCAGGGGTCCTGCTCCTATGCTGTAGCACCAAACAGTTACAATCGATTGTTTAACAGATCTGTGATGAGGTGTCCTGGCCATGAAATTTCATGCCTCATTATTAAGTAACTCGGGGATTTCCATGGCAGTCTAGCAGTTAGGACTCCACTCTTTTGCTGCTGAGGGCCCAAGTTCAAGCCCTGGTCAGGGATCTAAGAACCCACAAGCAGCATGGCCCAAAAATAAAAAAATAAAAGTTAACTCCTTATTTAAAATAATCTCCAGAAGCCAAGTATTTTCACATACTTTATGTTAACAACCTTGTGAACTGAAGCTGTCTGCATGCATGCATGCTAAGTCACTTCAGTTGTGTCCAACTCTGCAACCCTAATGGACTATAGCCCTCCAGGCCCCTCTGTACATGGGATTCTCCAGGCAAGAATACTGGAGTGGGTTGCCATTTCCTTCTTCCAGGGATTAAACCCGAGTCTCTTGCATTTCCTACAATGGCAGATGAGTTCTTTACCACTAGCACCACCTGGGAAGCCCTCTCATTTAAATCAACACCCAGTGTTTTATAATGAAATTCTTTCCACATTTAAAAAAAATGAATTGGTGAATTTTCTCCCCTGGACCTCGGTTTTTCATCTGGGAAACGAGCAGGTTGGCGACACCACCCCTGACATCTGTGCGGTGGAGGAAATAGGTCAGGTGAGTTTCCACAGATAAAACTCCCTCTGCTGGGTTTTCGGGATCAGTCTACAGCCATGTCAACACAAGCAGCAGAAATCACAGCATGGAAACTACCCTCTGAAATTCCTCCAGAAACCATTGCATTGGAGGTGGGCAGACGCAGAAAATGCAGCAGCCAGCTTTTCCCGGCCTTGGAAGGGTCAGTGGTAAAGAACCCAACTGCCAATGAAGGAGACACATGAGACTCAGGTTCGATCCCTGAGTCACGAAGATCCCCTGGAGAAGGAAATGGCAACCTACTCCAAAATTTTTGCCTGGAGAATCCCATGGACAGAGGAGCCTGGTGGGCTACAGTCCATGGGGTTGCAGAGAGTCAGACATGACTGAGCATGCATGCAACTGATGAACTCTCTGGCTTGTGTTTCATTTAAGGACTACATTTTGGAACTTCCCTGGCAGTCCAGTGGCTAAGACTCAGTGCTCCCAAAGCAGGGGGCCCAGGTTCAATCCCTGGTTAGGGAACTAGATTCCACATGCCATAAGTAAGAGTTTATACGCCACAACTAAAGATCCTACGCATCGCAACTAAGAGTGGGCACAGTCCCATAAATAAATTAAAAAAAAATTTTTTTTAAAAAGGACCATGTTTTATTAAAAAAAAATACACAGCTGTGAACACTGGCTCCCACTCAGCATGAAGACACGCTCATGCTGGGGCAGGGAGCCAAGGACCCTCACAGCCCAGCTCACTCCCGCCAGGCCATACTTTCAGGGATCGTCCTTCCTGGTCTAGTTTGCGCAGCACACATATACACAAGGCCATGGGCAACCCGACCCAACTCCACCGCATTTCTTCCCAGCCACTCCCCTGTTCCCACAGTGACAGGAGCCAGAAATACCCACCAACGACCCGGTCTCCTCTCCTCACGCCCATCTTCCTCATTGCTGCTGCAAACAAAGCCACCTGTTGCCGCAACTCTTCAAAAGTCACCTTCACGATCTCCTCCTTGCCTTCCCCTGGGAAGAGCAAAGGGATAGGTCATCCACGGACTGTCCTATAAAGAGAGGCTCTGATCTTCGAAAAAGACACACACTGCTATGCACAGTGTGCGTAGCAGCCCCATTTACAATAGCCAGGACATGGAAGCAAGCTGGATGTCCATCGACTCATGAATGTATAAAGAAGACGTGGTACGTATACACAATGAAATATTACTCTGCCATAAAAAAGAACAAATTTGAGTCAGTTCCAGTGAGGTGGATGAACCTAGAGCCTGTTATACACTGTGAAATAAGTTAGAAAAAGAAAAATATATATACTGTATTAATACCTATATATGGAATCTAGAAAAATGATATTGATGAACCTATTGGCAGGGAAGGAAAGGAGATGCAGATGCAGAGAATGGACTTGCAGACACTGGGGAAGTGAGAGCGTGAGGCGAATGGAGAAGGCAGCATCAACACATATACACTATCAGGTGTGAGACGGACAGCTGGTGAGAAGCGGCTGTGTAGCACAGGGAGGCCAGTCTGGCACTGTGATGACCTGAAGGGCTGGGATGGGGGGAGGGGAGGGAGGAAGGGGATGCATGTAGAATCATGGCTGATTTGTGTTGTCGTATTGCAGAAACCAACATGACATGGTAAAAAAAATTTTTTTTAGTTAAAAAAACAAAAAAAGATTCTAGGGAATTCCCTGGTGGTCCACTGGTTAGGGCTCCACGCTTCCACTGCAGGGGGATTGGGGCTGATCCCTGGTTAGGGAACTAAGATCCCACACTCCACACAACCAAAAAACAAAGTAAATTTTTCAAAAAAGAGAGAGAGATTCTGAGTCACAGACATGGATGAAACTCACACCTGTACAAATACAGGTTAGAAAACATGCCTGGGAGACGTTACACAGATGCAGAGAATGCAAAACAAGATACAGATTTACCCAACATTACGGAAAAGAAAAGCCATGGGAAAGGGCACCTCTGAGACACACTCAGAATCTGCCGTTAAGAATTTTCTCTTTTTACTATTGGCAATGCTTTTATAAAGTGAAGAATTCTTTGATTTGGTTGTGATTTTTTAAATATATGTAACTTTCCAAGGGCTGGGGGAGGAAAAGGAGAAATCAATGTTGAGTGGGTACCGAGTCTCAGTGAGAAAGTTCCAGAGATCTACTGCATGGCAATGTGAATATACTTAACACCACTGAATTGGACACTCAAAAAATGGTTAAGATGGTGAAGTTACTATTTTATGTTCTCATCACACACGTGTACACACACACACACACACACACACCCCAAAGGTCCCAAGATATTGTTTGGAAATAAGATATCAGATTCTGAATGCTTCAGAACCAGGACTTCCCTGCCAGTCCAGTGGTTAGAACTCCACGCTTCCAGGGCAGAGGGCCAGGGTTTGACCCCTGGTCCAAGAACTAAGATCTCTAACGCCACCTGGTGCAGCCAAAAAATTAGAACAAAAAATACACACCAAGAGAGGAAAACCCGAGCAGTTGCTGGGACTCACGTGCGACATAAAGGGCCACTCGGTCGTTTTCTTTGTGTTGCAGGAGGTTTTCTGTGTAGTTGAGGCGACTGCCTTTGAACCACTCAGGCACGTCGGCGATCCCTTTGGATGTGTCCACGACCTAGAGGGGCAACAGCAAACCAAGACACACGTGCACGAGAGGGTAACACCAAGGATACGCACAAGTGACTCCGCGCCCCAGGAAGCCAACTGACCAACCAGCCCAAAGCCACACTAGATCGTTTTATGGACTGAATGCTGACCTGGCCCAAAGTCTGGAAACTGAAAATAGAAACGAATCCGGTACTGTGTACCTCACAGCTGCTGAGAGATCTTAAGCATTCCAACCAAGGGGGAAAAAAGGTACCTGTGTGAGGTGATGGCTGTGTCAATTAGCTTGGTAATCATTCCACAAGATATGTATATATATATTAAGTCATCACACGTACACTTGAAATACATAATTATACATAGCAATTATTCCTCGCTAATGTTAAAAAAATTTAATGCCAACGGAAAATACCATCCCCATTAATTTACTCTGTCAACAACTATTAAGCCCCTACTTTATGAAAGATGCTGATGAGAGAAAGTAAATAAGACAGACATGGCAGCCGCCCAGTGTTCCAGGTGTGACCAGGAGTGTGGAAACCAGGGGGTCAAAGTGCAGGGCCTACCTGACCCTCCCACCACAGTTTTCAGAAAGCCGGATCCCTGCCTCTGTCGTCAGGGGCTGGAACCTTGGTTTTCTTCCCCAAGTGCCTGCAGATGAACCTTTCAGAATGGCTCATCTCACAATAAAACCAACAACACAACAAATGATTCTTTGAATAACAGAGTTCCCAGTTCCTGGATATTTATTGAGCATAAAGAGCTGGGATTTTTCCTCTAAAATCCAGGTTAGGAACTTCCCTGCTGGCCCAGTGGTTAAGACTGAGCTTCTACTGCAGGGGGCATGGGTTTGATCCCTGGTCAGGGAACTAAGATCCCACATGCTGCACCGTCAAAAATAAAATCCAAGTTAACAACAAAACTCATAGTTTTAAAAACAATTGTGAATTGTTTTTTATGAATTGTGAATTTTAAAAACAAAAGTGAATGCATGTAGCATCACTGAATGTATACTTTAAAGTGGATAAAATGGTAAATTTTGTGTTATGTGTATTTTACCACAACTCTAACAATTTTTATTAAAATAAAAACAAAGTGATGCCCTACTCTTAGGATCACTCAGGGTGGCAAGACAGGGCCTGGGATCCATGCTCACTGGGGGGCTCCAAGTCTGCAGAGTACCCATGAGGTCCTTGACCCCAAAACAATCCCCCAACAATTCTCTGAGGCAATGACTTTTTCCCACTGTTGTGAGGATTTAAAATAAGATGGGATTTAGCCTTCCCCCAAATTAACACTTCATCTTGAATCATAACCACGATCCCCCCAAATTAATGATTTTGCTACGTAGAAAAGAATGTGTAAGTGAAATCTCTACTTACCTCATCATACATGCGTGAGAAGACAATTCCACTGAATTTCCAGAACTCTGCCCAGAAGTCTGAATACGACTCAACTGACCAATGATACAGGTCATCATAATTTTCTGGAAAAAAAAGACATACAGCTCAGATAAATCTCAAAAGGAAACTGAGTTCAGTGACAAGATGGAGTTACATGTGTCTGAAGGCTTCAAAGGCATCTGATGAGAAAGGATCTTGGGAGAGCAGGGCACCTTAGTCTTTGTTGAAGCAAACTCACCACTCCTAGTCCCCAAAAAGAACCAAAGCAATGAGGCAGATTTTTTATCTTAACCAGCATGCCTGAGACCATGGACTCTGGACCCAGAAGGCCTGGGTTCAAATCCTGGCTTGGCCATTTGTTAGCTGTGAGGCTTCAGGCAAGCTCTGTAAGTGCTATGTCTCTGTTTCCCCATCTGTGAAATGGAAATGATTAATAACCACCTGCTTCACAGGGCAAATATGAGGATTTCAATGAGCCCAGGTATAAAATACTTAGTGGCTTCCGAGAGGTAAAGAATCCACCTGCCAATGCTGGAGATGCACATTCAATCCCTGGGTTGGAAAGATTTCTTGGAGGAGGGTATGGCAACACACTCCAGTATTCCTGCCTGGAGAATCCCATGGACAGAGGAAGCTGGCAGCCTACAGTCCGTAGAGTCACAAAGAATTGGACACGACTAAAGTGACTTAACACATTATTAGACCCTATAAACTCAGAAAACCTAAATAGATTTGCAAATTCAGTCCAAAACTGGAAGCTTGTCAATGACTCTTCATGCCAAGACAATGCTATGGGGATTTTTTTGTATTATTTACTTATTTTGATTTTTGAGTAAGGGCTACATTCAAACTTATTCTACAGTGTCTATAGCGATTCCCTGGTGGCTCAGACGGTAAAGCGTCTGCCCTCAATGCGGAAGACCCAGGTTCGATCCCCAGGTCGGGAAGATCCCCTGGAGAAGGAAATGGCAACCCACTCCAGTACTCTTGCCTAGAAAATTCCATGGATGGAGGAGCCTGGTGGGCTACAGTCCATGGGGTCACAAAGAGTCCGACAGGACTGAGCAACTTCACTTACTTACTTACATTCACACGATTCAAAGTTACAAAGTAAATAAAAGGTTACATAGTTAAAGAAAAAAAAAAAAAGCCTCCTTCTCTCTTACCCCCACAACCCTCTAACTTTTCTGGTCCAGAAGTAACCAGTGAAAGATTTTTTTGTGTGTGACCTTGCAGATTTTATGTGTCAGCAAATACATTCCTCTGCCTCCCACTTTTACACAAATGTAGGCATGTTCTTCTCAGCAGGTTCTAATCCTGGGACCACGGGCAAGTCCTGTCCCCTCTTTGGGCCTTTTTAATCTCGGTATGTTTTCAACAGGACTTAAAATTCATCCACTGGTGCCCCCAGGGATGCTAACAGTTCAGCAGGAAGCTGACCAACAGGTCATGTTCTCTCATTGCATCCCTCAACTACAGCTTTCATCGTCCTCACCAGGGGTGTATCCAGAGGATGAGACATAGTGATCCCTGCCCTTAGCAGTGTCCCTCCTCCATGTGGCATCCAGTAAATTTTTTTTTAAAAGAGTTCTTTTTTTTTTTGGCTGCACCGGATCTTAGTTATGGCATGTGGGATCTAGTACCCTGACCAGGGATCGAACCTGAGACCCCTGCATTGGAAGCTCAGTCCTAGCCACAGGAACCACCAGGGAAGTCCCAGCATCCAGTATCTGTTCTCAGTCATGCCGGACATGGGAGGTGGAGGAAGAGAGCAATTGCTGAGAGCCAGGGCGGCAGGGGCAAGGGACTAGGACCAGGCAGGAAGCCCAGAGCCCAGACCGTGGGGCATCTATGGCAGCACAGATCGGGACAAAGTAGTAAGAGTCAGCACAGCCGTGATGAGAGGAAGGGGGGGGAGGGCCTTAGGACTCTGAGTTCAAGAAAGAAAGCTGGTGTCCCAGCAACGATGCCTGCCCGTCCTCCAAACCCTGCAAGAGAACCTCCCCCGAGCCCTGCCCTATATCTACTCAAGCCAGGGGCCACAGCCCAGGTCAACCAAGCTCACAGGGAAAGACACCAGGGATGGTTGCATCTGGGAGCCTGGAGACAGCCCTGACTCTCGATACAGTGCTTGGGGACCTCAGGTGGGCCACGCTGTCTCTCTGGGACTGTTTCTCTAGAGTATCATCTGGAAACTGGCTGGAGACAGCCCCGGGTCCTCCCATGACAGTGCAGGGTTAATCTGTCCCCCAGGGCCAGGCTGGATGACCGGCATCGAGCCTCAGCTCTTGTCACTTACTAGACAGGGACCTTGGGCTGGCTGCTTCACCTCTCTGAGCCTCAGCATCCTCACCTGTGACACAAGGACAACTGCAGAGAGCACACTGCTCAGACACTGGCTTCAGGGCCGACCGTCCGGGTGCAAGTCCTGCCACTCTCTAAACTGGCTGATGTCACCCAAGTCATTAATCTTCTCTGGGCCTCCGTCTCTTCCAAGTAAGATAATGGCACTTATCGTGGGGTCACTGCAAGGACTGCGTGAGTCAAAGCACAGGAAGCACTAAGAACAGTGCTTGTCAGAGAGGAGGGCCCAACCAAGCGTGTTACCCTGAGCATCACTCGTGACACACGACGGGCCTCCTGGCCGCATCACACGAGCTCAGACAAGGAGACAGGGATGAAAAAGCACGTGTTAGCAGGAGCCTGCCTCCATGTTCCCCGTCAAGGGAGGCAGTGCCAGGCCCAGGGCACTTCTCCAGCAGCAGAGCCTCTGGGAGGCCTGGGGGAGACCACACTAGAAAAACAGGCCCTGCAGGTCCTCCCTCTCCCAGGCTTTTTTTTTTTTTTTTTTTAATCATCTTGATCCTCACAAATTGCAAAGAGCTCTGGCACCAAACCACCCACCCCCCCCCAACCCCGCCCAGGCTGACACAAGAGATGGAGCCGGAGCTTGAAATGCAGGCCTCCCCTGAAGACCTTGATAGCCCATCACAAACTGCATCCCCAACAGCATCTAGCAGGGTGGAGGAATGTAACCAGCCTGCCGACCCCGGAGCTGGAGGTCACAACGCCATCTCAACTTCCCAATGACCCATGGAGAAGTGGGTGGAGTTTGTGCCCAAACTCTCCCACCGTCCACAACTCTCCAGTCAAGCAGGGACTCCAGGGCTTCTGTTCGTACACATACACCCCAACCTGGGATCAGAGGCTACAATCCGGACACCTGGGTGACCAACCACAGGCATGTCTCATTCAGTCTGCACGATGCTCAGAAAGAAACAGAAGCAGCTGATACTAAATTTGGGTTTCCAAATGAAATTCAGAATTTCTGGCTTCTCCCAAGAAGACAGGTGTCTTGATTGTGGGAGCTGGCCAACAGGTGTCCCCTCCCTGCCCCCAGCTGAGCCAGGCTGATCCAACCAACCAACCAACCAGCTGTTACAGAAACGACTTGAGTGCCTTGTGAGGCTGGGTCAGAAGGTCATAAGGGTGCTGCAGTTCTTGCTCTCATGATCACCTGCTCTGCGAGAAGCCAGTGACCATGCTGGGAGGACACTCAAGCAGTCCTAGGTGGCAAGTAGCGGAGGCCCCCTGCCCACAACCAGCAATGACTCGCTGCCACGCGAGCCAGCCCCTGAATAGTGTGGCTGCCAGCCCCGGTCCAGCCCTCAGATGAGAACAGACAGATGCAGCCTTGGGAGACCCAGAGCTAGAACTGTCCAGCTAAGCCCCCCAAGAAGCCTGGCCCATGGAAACTGAGAGATGCTAAACGTCTACTGTCGTTTACTGTCACCAAGTCCTGGGGTGATTCGCAATGAAGCAACAGGCAGCAGTCACACAACATGGTGACAAACAGCTAAAGCAGGTAACAGCCGCCCCACCTGGCCCTGCACACACATGCCAGAGGCAACCTGATACCACAGCTCAGGGCGCTGGCTTCAGCCCTACTGGTCACAGCTGGGAGACCTTAGCCAAGACTCCCAGTTTCTCAGCTGGGAAACTTGATGAGAGCCCCATCTATCTGGCCAGGTTACTAAGGATTAAGTTAGTTAATCCATGCAAAGTTCCCAAATGAGGCCTGGCATGTAGCAAGGGCTCACTAAACATTCACTGTTATTAATATCTCATCACCTGCCTGGTCCCTGCAGGCCTCTGAGTTTATAAGCCCTGCCTGCAGCTTCACTGGCTTCCTCCTCCCCACCTGTGAGAATTCTGACCCGCCTACACCTTTCACATCTCAGCTCAAGGTCCTGTCAGCCCCTTTTAGCAGCATCCTAATAGCCTTGGAGCTCAGAAGGTGTGCAGCACATGCCCCTACACCTGCTGCTCAGCGCTGCTACCTTTGTGAGAGCCTTCTCTCCACAAGGACACTTGAGCTGTTTGAGAATGGAGACCAAGCCTTCTTTGTGTTGGCCAGTTTTCCCCCAGATGCTGGCATGCAGAGATGAGTTGCAGTTTGTGATGTAAAGATACTTGGCCCAGTCCTCCAGAACAGCATGTACTGGGACTTCCCTGGTGGTCCAGTGGTTAAGGCTTGGGGCTCCCAATGCAAGGGGGCAGGGTTTGACCCCTGGTCAGGGAACTAAATCCCACATGCTGCAACACAGATCAAAGACCCCATGTGCTACAGCTAAAAGACCTAGCACAGTCAAATAAATATATATACATATATATATATATATATTTTTTTTTTTAATGGCTGTGTATAAAAAGCAAAAAGTAATGTGTACCATAAAGCTGGTGGCCTCCCCTAATGACCGAGAGCTGGTGCATGTAGTATGCCCCCTGGGGCCTTGAAAACAAGGCCAAGTGTCACAGAGCTGCAGGCTGCCCCCAAGGTCTGCACCCAGAGGACCCCAAGGTCTAGGTGGGCATGCTGTGGATTCCCAGACGAACTCTGCTGGAAGCCATGACAAGAGCCAACCAACCTATGGTTCTGGTTCTGGAAGAGACTGCATAGTTCCAGGGAGGCCCTGCCCCTCCAAAACACAAGGATAGAATCCTCCCACTGACAGTGGTCTTGGTGGGGCTGGAGAATGCCCCCCTACTCGTCCCATCTCAGGGTTGCAGTAGGGCTGAGCCAGCCTGTGAGGATGCATCCCTTGCTCTCTCCCTACATCCAGACAAGAGCATTGCTCAGTGCCGCCTACCAGCCACACACCAGCCATTGCTGATGGCACAGACAACACAAGTTCAAGGGTGCTGTGTTTAAGCAAATAAGAAGGCTCACAAATAGGGGATTCCCTGATGGTCCAGTGGGTAGGACTCCATGCTTCCACTGCAGGGGGCACAGGTTCGATCCCTAGTCAGGAAACAAAGATCCCACATGCCTCACAGGCCAAAAAAAAAAAACATGCTCATGACTAAACGAAAAGGCAAGACAGGTTAAAAGTCCAAATTATATGCAATTGGAGAGAGAGGAAAAGAAAGTGGTAAAGAGAATGATCAGAGAGGACAGCATTTGAGTTGGCTCCTAAAGCAAAGCCCAAGATGTCCAGGGCCAGGCCTGTGGAAAGCAGAGAAGCAGGGTGGGTTAATCATCAGGAGTAGAAGAGGAGGAAGAGGGGAAAAAAAAGGTCTAAAGCACTCCCAGACCAAGAGAGGAGCCCCACTCAGCTCAACTGATACCGCCTGTGGGGACATGAACCCATCATCACGGGCCGGTGGGTTTGCCAAAGAAGCTGGAAATCTTGCTTTTCCTATGCAGTCTCTCAAGGAGACTGCAACTCAGTGTGAGAAGCCCAAACTAATTCTGCAGCTTCACCCTGGCCAGCAGGCCACCAGTCCCAGCCTTGAAGGGCAGACAGGAGTTGGACAGACAGTCTGGGGGCTATTGGTGCCTGCCAGTGTCTGCTCAGCCACCCCTACCGGCCAGGTGTGGCAGAGCGCTCAGCCTGATCGCCCTCACGCCCACCCAATGATGTCAGGCCTCTCATTATGTCCATTTTACAGATGAGGGAAACCAAGGCTCGGGAGATCCGGTGACTTCCCTCTGACCACACAGCTAGTAAGTGGCAGAGCCAGTTCAGAATCCCAGCAGTTGGGTGATAGCTCAGCCTCATGCGTCTTGCAGGACTGCCCTTCTGTGAAATCATTTTGTAAAGCGTCAGGGAGAACAGCTGGCAGAAGAAAAAGAGACATGGAATCAAGGCACGGAAACACAAAAGAAGGATGTGGTTCCACTCCTGGCTCTTGGTGGGAATCAAGTCTGTGCCCCAGGGAGTTTCCTGGCGGTCCAGTGGTTGGAACTCTGTGCTCTCACTGCCGACGGCCCAGGTTCAATCCCTGGTGGGGGAACTAAGATCCCAGAAGCCGTGCGGTGTAGCCAAAAAGAAACAACTCTGTCCCCCAATCCAACACACATTAACTTAGCAACTATTACCTAAAAAAAAGGCCTAGGGAGTAATAAGCCACACCTGTCTCCAGGGAGCAGGCAGCTGGGAGAGGGAGGGAGCTGGGTGAGCAAGGGAAGGGGCTACCTGTGGAAGCTATGACGCCCACTGTGCTGTGGAGGACATGGAAGCTGCCAGGTGGCAGGATGTGCAAATCCACAGTCAACAAGGAGCCATTGTGAGTCTCAGAGCCCAGGTGTGACCAACCAGACCTTCGCTTCAAGGCTGCTCAGGCAAAGCCCGCAGGCAGCAGGTACTAAAGAGAAGAGAAGCAGGAAGGAGGAAAACCAGCCAGTGTTCAGGGAAGAGGAAACCAGGGCCCCCAGGGAGATGCGGGCACTGGGGTGGAAAGGGG
Organism: Bubalus kerabau; assembly: GCF_029407905.1. Lineage (NCBI taxonomy): Eukaryota > Metazoa > Chordata > Mammalia > Artiodactyla > Bovidae > Bubalus > Bubalus kerabau. The sequence continues at coordinate 54,879,552 of NC_073639.1, forward strand.
ACCATTCTGGAAGGCAGACGACCCAAGTCTCCATTCCTGTGGGGCTCCCTGAGGACAGTGATGCCACCAACAGAAACACAGGAGTCTCCGTAGCTGGCAGAGGGGCGAGACGAGGGGGAAAGGGTCACAATGAGATGAAAAATCGCTGAAGGGAGGATGCAGGAAGTAGGTGGACAGCCAGGTAGAGCTGGGGGAAAGCTTCTCACTCAGAAAAGGGCCATCTCACCCAGGTGGCTCCTGAGGACAGGGAGGGAGCTGGAAGGGGGGTACTGGGCTAGGTTCTGTTTGGGGCTGGGAGTGTAAACACATAAGGGGAAGGAGTTCCACCCCAATCCCAGAGACAGTCTCCTGCCTGAGCATCATCCATCCCCTTGATGCCCAGAATCCAGGCTGGCCTCTACCAGAGTCAGCCTGCAGGGGGTGGGGGGAGGGGGGGGGGGGCGCAGTGAGGGGTCAGCACCAGGTAATGTGGCTGCCAAGTGACCCACCCCTCAACAGAAGGGAAGAGCTAAGGGTCAAAGAAGACCTGGGTCAGAGAGACAGAAGCCCCCGGGATGGGAGGGCAAGACTCCAGGGAGAACTCCTCACAGGTAGGAATGGCTAACAAGGGATCTCTCGGTCCACAGGGGTTCCAAGACCAGAGGGGCTACCCTACCAGAGAGATGGATACTGCAGAGAAGAGGAGACTGGCTCCCCAAAAAGAAAGGAAGTGACACCCCGCACAGACACGCGGGCAAAACCCCACAGTCAGAAGTTGTCCCACCCACTAGGGAGGGGCCCCCCCTGTCCAGTGGCTCCTCCAACCCCCAGAGGCGGGAAGATGAAAATCAGGAGACCATTCCAACAACTAAGATGGGCCCTGACGCCAACGTCCAGGAAAAGGGGGCTCCCGGGACTCCAGAAGCAATGTCCCTCTGCCAAGTGGCCCCTCGGATGGCCAAGGGAGGAGCCCGATTTCTGAAAGCCCCTGGTCCAGCCAAGAGGTGGCCGGGGAGCCCCCCGGGACGCTCACCCCGCACTCACCCAGTGCCAGGCCGCAGGCGGCGCCCACTGCCGCCCGGAAGCGGTCCATCTGCGTGTTCTTCTTGCTGTCAGGCTCCCACATCACCTGGCACTCCAGGATCTCCTCCCGCCCGGCCCGCGGCTCCTTGGACATGGCTGCGGCGGGGAAGGCCGGGGCTGCGCGGAGGACCGGGAGTAGGCCGGGGACGGAGCCGGGGGCGGCGGCAGAGGCCGGGGAGCGGGACCCCGGGCGAGCGGCGAGGCAGACGTGGAGCAACTGCACGCGGAGCAGCCGCCCCGCCCGGACTCCCAGTGAGTCCCGCCCCCCAAATCTCCGGGCCTGCGAAGGCCCCGCCTCTCCCGAATGTAACCCTCCGCGGGTGCTGCGCCTCGAAAAGGAGTGCTGCCGCTGCTCCGGGACTACAACCTGCGCACGCCCACCCGGTGGTGCTGCGCAGGCGCGTTGGGCTCGGCTCCCCAGCCTCACCTGGAGCGCGAAGGGGTTAAACCAGGGCCGGAAGTCGAGGTAGAGACCGCAGGCTCGTTCATGTATTGTTTCGTTCAGGATTGATTTTTTTTTCTTTTTTTTTTCTTTTGGTCCTACCCGTATTTACTGAGCACCTGCTGGGTACCGGGCACCGTGCAGGCTTTGCAGATACATCACCGAGCGAAGCGTAATTCCTGCCCTCAGTCAACAGGAGATAAGGGGTAGGGGACAGGTGTGGGGAGGAGCGGGGTCAATCAACAAATACATTATATAAATGTCATACATAGTAGAATACGTACAATAAAAAACAGTATACCAATGAGTATCATACATAAAAAAGTAATATAATATTATTCACGTAATAAAAGGTAATAAGTGCTATGAAAAATCAGGGAAGGGTAGAAAACATGGGAGGAGTGTTTCTATTTGAAAAAGGTTGTCAGGGAAGGTCCCATTAAAAAGGTAATTATATCAATAACTTGAGGTAGGAGTGAGCTACTTAGTAACCTGGAGGAAAGTTTCCGGGCAGAGGGAACAGCAGGTGCTAAGGTCCTGAGGCAGGAGAGTGTTGGATGTGGTTACTGAGCTAGCTGAGAGGCCAGTGTCTTTTCACTTGAGACCTAGAGTAGAAGACAAGGTCAATGAAGGAAGAGGGGGAAGCTCAGGTGGGTTCCTGGAGACCAGTGAAGATTTTGGCTTTTACCTTGGGTGACACGAGACCACTGCAAGGTTGTCAGCTGAGGGACATACTCTTGACTATAACTGTCAAAGGAGTCACTCTGGCTGCAGCATTGAGAATAGTCTTCAGGAAGCAAAGGTATAAGCCGGAGGACTGATTAAGGTGATGTTTCCAGAGATGATGATTGCTATGGAGATGGAGAGGAAACTGCCATAGGATCTGGTTTTGGTTTTGTTTTTGTTTTTACTGCACTGGGCCTTCGTTGCTGCCCGTGGGCTCTCTCTAGCATGAGATCTTCTCATTTCAGTGGTTTCTCTTGTGGAGCACAGGCTGCAGGGCGTGTGGGCTTCAGTAGTTGTGGTGCGCAGGCCTACTTGCCCTGCAATGGGATCCTGCCCTCCCACCACCACCTGCTTTGGAACTCATGTCCCCTGCATTGCAAGGCCGGCCCTCAACCACTGGACTGCCAGGGAAACCTGCAATGGGAGTTATTTTGAAGTCTCACTTGCTGTACTCTTACTGCACCTTGGCACTGTTCTGGGGACCTTCCTATATTCCTCATTATTTATTCTGACAGCAACTCAGTCAGCTTCTCCCAAGTAACAGTTTTTTGCAGTGCTGGCATTTTAGGAAGCAACCCCCTCCCTCCACCACTTAATCTTAAATAGCTCCCATCTCCCAGTCACGACAAATAAACATAGGTGCTAGCTTAGAACAGAGTGCTTACTGTGTTAACACAACTTCCAGAATTTCCCCTTCCCCTGACCTCCAAGTTCTGGGGCAATTCTAGCTCTGTCCACAAGTCACCTCCTTTGTGAAAGCGGCTGCATCCGTGCTAAGTCACCTGAGTCATGTCCAACTCTTTGTGACCCTATAGACTGTAGCCCACCAGGATCCTCTGTCCGGGGATTTCCCAGGTGAGAATACTAGAGTGGGTTGCCATTCCCTTTTCCAGGGGATCTTCCCAACCCAGGGATTCAACCCAGGTCTCCCATATTGCAGGTGGATTCTTTACCATCTGAGCTACCAGGGAAGCCCAGAGAAGGGTAGGAGTCCATCTCAACTCAGAAGGCTCATCTTGGAGGGACTCTTGTTTATATGTTCATCCCTTTAACACTGGACTGCAGATCCCACGGGAGCAAACTCCTTGTCTAACTGGTCTCCACAGGGTCCCCAGAGCCTGAGCCATAGTAGGAGCTTAAGAAATGTTCATTCATTCATTCAGAAATGTCCAGCAAGTAACTGGTGTTGGCTAGCAAGGGCGGGGGTTGGGGGGTCACTGTGTAAAGCATAGACCTAGCCCTTATGGGCGGAGAAGGCAATGGCAACCCACTCCAGTATTCTTGCCTGGAGAATCCCAGGGATGGAGGAGCCTGGTGGGCTGCCATCTATGGGGTCACACAGAGTCGGACACGACTGACGCGACTTAGCAGCAGCAGCAGCAGCAGCCCTTATGGGGGTTTCCCAGATGGTGCTAGTGGTAAAGTCTGCCTGACAATGAAGGAGACATAAGAGATGCAGGTTCAATCCCTGGGTTGGGAAGATACCCTAGAGTATGAGATGGCTACCCACTCCAGTATTCTTGCCTGGAGAATCCCATGGACAGAGGAGCCTGGTGGTCTACAGTCCATAGGATCACAATGAGTCAGACAAGACTGAAGCCATCTAGCATGCACACAGCCCTCTAGGGGAGTGGAATTCCAGAGCTTTACACATAGGTTGAAGTGAAAAGCAAAGGAGAAAAGGAAAGATAGAGACATCTGAATGTAGAGTTCCAAAGAATAGCAAGGAGAGATAAGAAAGCCTTCCTCAGCGATCAATGCAAAGAAATAGAGGAAAACAACAGAATGGGAAAGACTAGAAATCTCTTCAAGAAAATTAGAGATACCAAGGGAACATTTCATGCAAAGATGGGCTCGATAAAGGACAGAAATGGTATGGATCTAACAGAAGCAGAAGATACTAAGAAGAGGTGGCAAGAATACACAGAAGAACTGTACAAAAAAGATCTTCACAACCCAGATAATCACGATGGTATGGTCACTCATCTAGAACCAGACATCCTGGAACGTGAAGTCAAGTGGGCCTTAGAAAGCATCACTACGAACAAAGCTAGTGGAGGTGATGGAATTCCAGTTGAGCTATTTCAAATCCTGAAAGATGGTGCTGTGAAAGTGCTGCACTCAATATGCCAGCAAATTTGGAAAACTCAGCAGTGGTCACTGCTGGAAAAGGTCAGTTTTCATTCCAATCCCAAAGAAAGGCAATGCCAAAGAATGCTCAAACTACCGCACAATTGAACTCATCTCACATGCTAGTACGGAGAGGGCAATGGCATCCCACTCCAGTACTCTTGCCTGGAAAATCCCATGGATGGAGGGGCCTGGTGGGCTGCAGTCCATGGGGTCTCTAGGAGTCAGACACAACTGAGCGACTTCACTTTATTTTTTTACTTTCATGCATTGGAGAAGGAAATGGCAACCCACTCCAGTGTTCTTGCCTGGAGAATCCCAGGGATGGGGGAGCCTGGTGGGCTGCCATCTATGGGGTCACACAGAGTCAGACACGACTGAAGCGACTTAGCAGCAGCAGCAGCAGCACACACTAGTAAAGTAATGCTCAAAATTCTCAAAGCCAGGCTTCAGCAATACATGAACCGTGAACTTCCTGATGTTCAAGCTGGTTTTAGAAAAGGCAGAGGAACCAGAAATCAAATTGCCAACATCCACTGGATCATGGAAAAAGCAAGAGAGTTCCAGAAAAACATCTATTTCTGCTTTATTGACTATGCCAAAGCCTTTGACTGTGTGGATCACAATAAACTGTGGAAAATTCTGAAAGAGATGGGAATACCAAAACACCTGATCTGCCTCTTGAGAAACCTATATGCAGGTCAGGAAGCAACAGTTAGAACTGGACATGGAACAACAGACTGGTTCCAAATAGGAAAAGGAGTACGTCAAGGCTGTATATTGTCACCCTGCTTATTTAACTTATATGCAGAGTACATCATGAGAAACGCTGGGCTGGAAGAAGCACAAGCTGGGATCAAGATTGCCGGGAGAAATATCAATAACCTCAGATATGCAGATGACACCACCCTTATGGCAGAAAGAGAAGAGGAACTAAAAAGCCTCTTGATGAAAGTGAAAGTGGAGAGTGAAAAACTTGGCTTAAAGCTCAACATTCAGAAAGCTAAGATCATGGCATCTGGTCCCATCACTTCATGGCAGATAGATGGGGAAACAGTGGAAACAGTGTCAGACTTTATTTTTGGGGGCTCCAAAATCACTGCAGATGGATTGCAGCCATGAAATTAAACGACGCGTACTCCTTGGAAGAAAAGTTATGACCACCTAGATAGCATATTGGAAAGCAGAGACATTACTTTGCCAACAAAGGTCCATCTAGTCAAGGCTATGGTTTTTCCTGTGGTCATGTATGAATGTGAGAGTTGGACTGTGAAGAAAGCTGAGCGCCAAAGAATTGATTCTTTTGAACTGTGGTGTTGGAGAAGACTCTTGAGAGTCCCTTGGACTGCAAGGAGATCCAACCAGTCCATTCTGAAGGAGATCAGCCCTGGGATTTCTTTGGAAGGAATGATGCTAAAGGTAAAACTCCAGTACTTTGGCCACCTCATGCGAAGAGTTGACTCATCAGAAAAGACTCTGATGCTGGGAGGGACTGGGGGCAGGAGGAGAAGGGAACGACAGAGGATGAGATGGCTGGATGGCATCACCGACTCGATGGACATGAGTCTGAGTGAACTCCGGGAGTTGGTGATGGACCGGGAGGCCTGACGTGCTGAGATTCATGGGGTCGCAAAGAGTCAGACACGACCGAGCGACTAAACTGAACTGAACACATAGGTTGACCATTTGTCATGAAGCCAGAGGGGGTGCTGGCTTGATACACCTGACAGCTACTTGGTTCATTCTTATTTCTTTCAGCTCAGAGCCCCCCACCCCCACCCCCATAGAGGCACAGGACCTGTAGGGGAAGCCAAGGGAGAAGTAAGCTACAGTCAAAATAACTGGCTATTTGTCCTCACCCCTTGACTGTCTCCCAGACACACCTTGGTTGTGCCTTTTCAGGCCCCTCCTTGCTGCCTCATAGTCTTCTTTTTTTAATTTTAAAAATTTATTTATTTATATTTTTATTTTTTGGCCACACCATGTAGTATGTGGGATTAGTTCACCTACCAGGGATCGACCCTGCTCCCCTGCATTGGAAGCACAGGGTCTTAACCACTGAACCGCCAGGGAAGCTTCTTAACAAGCTTAGGAGGGAGTGGGGGAAATGAAGAGATTCAAGAAAGTTCTTCCCATCTAAAATGGGAACAGCAAGGAGAGGGATAAATTAGGCATTTGGGATTAACGTATACACACTACTATATAGAAAATAGAAAATCAACAAGGACCTACTGTAGAGCCCAGGGAACTCTGCTCAATATTTGTAACAACCTATATGGGAAAAGAATCTGAAAAAGAAGGAATATACGTATATGTATAACTGAACCACTAGCTGAATCACAACATCGTAAGTCCAGCTATACTTCAATGTAAAATAAAAATTAAGTTAAAAAATAAATAAAACGGGAGCAGAGCTGGAAGGACTTTCCTTTACCAAGAATCTTAAACTTTCTGTGGGTAACCCCTCTTAGGTCTCTGAAATTCCCATCTTCCCCATCTTACCAGTTGCTTTCTTTTTTCTTTTTCGGCTGCACTGGCTCATGGTTGCTATGTGCGGACTTTCTCTAGTTCGGGTGAGCAGGGCCTTCTCTCTAGTTGTGGTGCGAGGACATCTCATTGCGGTGGCTTCTCTTGTTGCAGAACACAGACTCTAGGTCTCAGGCTCAGTAGTTGTGGCACGTGGGTTTAGTTGCCCAGTGGCATGTAGAATCTTAGTTTTCTGGGCCAGGAAGCCAACCCGTGTCCTCTGCGTTGGCAGGTGGGTTCTTAACCACTGGACCACCAGGGAAGTCCCATCAGTTGCATATGTTTGATTTAAGGATTCAGATGGATACTATTTATACACCACTCACCTGACCTGTGCTTCTCCAGGCTAGTCTAGCTGCTTTAAAAAAAAAAAAAGTGAAAGAATATAGACATTTGCCAGACGAAATGCACTTATCTTATTATCAGAGGGCTGACCTTCCAGTCACTGCTTTGGAATTTTCCCTATGTCTCCCCTTAACTTCACCTGTGTTCATTTTTATTTTTCCCACTGTGGAATGTGTTCAAGTAGATTTTCCATGTTTCAAAGTTCTCACTATTAAATGCTTGACCTTTAACCGATAGAATAAGTTATGTTGAGTCCTCTGGAATATGTTGAAAGCAGTTTCATGTGAAAGGCATGAGCATTTGCAAAAAACCCCGATGATCTGGAAGAGAAGTGGCATCCACACTTGACATAGGAGCCAAGATTATCAGAGGAAAGTGCATATATTTTTGAAACATGAATTTCATGTTTCTCTTATCACTTTCACTTTTCACTCTGAAAGGTTTCTGTTCATTTTGGTACTTCCATCACCCATGTGCAATAGTCTAGACCAGGGGACCCCAACCTTTTTGGCACCAGGGACCGGTTTCATGGAAGACCATTTTTCCATGGATGGTGAAATGTCGGGGGAGTGGCTATAGGATGATTCAAGCGCATTGCATATATTATGTACTTTATTTCTATTATTACATAAGTTCTACCTCAGATCACCAGAAGCTGGGGACCCCCTAGTCTAGACCATATGAAGCCATCAGCAATAACTAAGGAAAGATCCCCAAGTCAGGACACCCTCTGTCACAGCTCCTGTGTCTCAGGATTCCACAAGGACAAAGAGAATGAGAACTGAAGATTCTTCACCTGATGATGTTCGGGAAGAACCTCCCAGAGGGCTTAACAAGTGCAAAGGCCCTGAGGCATGCTTGGCACAGTCAAAAGGTAGTGACTGTATAGGGCCTTGGTGGGCTCTAGGGTAAGGACTTCAGATTTCATTCAAAGTGCAATCAGAAGCCACTTGGAAAGTGCTGAGTAGGATAGGGATCTACATTTCCAAAGGATTATTCTAGCTGTTCTGTGGTCATAGCGTGAATAGGGTTGGGTTTGGGAGGGCAGGATGGAGTGCAAGCAGAGAAACCTGTTAGACAGATATTGGTGGAAACATGGAGCTGCTGAAAAAAGGGGAGACTGTATATACATATCATGGATAGGAACCCAGCAGACAATATTACAGCATCTTTTGACATCTCCTCCATGGATTCCACTGGATGACTATCTCGTCATTTACTTGTCTCTATTCATATATATGTGTGTATGTGCTGCATGCCTGATAACTCACTTCAGTCGTGCCCAACTCGACGTGACCCCATGGACTGTAGTCTACCAGGCTCCTCTGTCCATGGGATTCTCCAGGCAAGCATACTGGAGGGGGTTGCCATGCCTTCCTCCAGGGGATTTTCCTGACCCATGGATTGAACCCACAACCTGGATCTCTTATGTGTTCTACATTGGCAGATGGTGCCATTACCGCTAGTGCCACTTGGGAAGCCCATATATATATGGAGTAGGATGCCTTTCCCTTCTCCAGGGGATCTTCCTGACCCAGGGATTAAACCCAAGTCTCCTGCATTGCAGGTGGATTCTTTACCACCTGAGCCACCAGGGAAGTCCCGGAGGTCTATATACTTCTATATAAATATCGGCATCGGTAGATATACATCTCTAAATGTGTATACACCTCTGCTGCTGCTGCTGCTGCTAAGTCACTTCAGTCTTGTGCAACTCTGTGTGTCCCCATAGACGGCAGCCCACCAGGCTCCGCTGTCCCTGGGATTCTCCAGGCAAGAACACTGGAGTGGGTTGCCATTTCCTTCTCCAATGCATGAAAGTGAAAAGTAAAAGTGAAGTCGCTCAATAAGTGTCCTACATGTCTATATTCTTAAAGAGATGTGAATACCAGATCACCTGACCTGCCAATTGAGAAATCTGTATCCTGGTCAGGAAGCAACAGTTAGAACTGGACAAAGAACAACAGACTGTGGAGAAGGAAATGGCAACCCACTCCAGTATTCTTGCCTAGGAAATCCCATGGACAGAGGAGCCTGGTGGGCTACAGTCCATGGAGAAAAAAAAAAAAAAGAACAACAGATTGGTTCCAAATAGGGAAAGGAGTACAGCAAGGCTGTCTATTGTCACCCTGTTTATTTAACTTTTATGAAGAGAGTACATCATGAGAAATACTGGGATGGATGAAGCACAAGCTGGAATCAAGACTGTCTAGAGAAATATCAATAACCTCAGATACGCAGATGATACCACCTTTATGGCAGAAAAAGAAGAGCTAAAGAGCCTCTTGATGAAAGTGGAAGAAGAAAGTGAAAAAGTTGGCTTAAAGCTCAACATTTGAAAACTAAGATCATGGCATCCGGTCCCATCACTTCATGGCAAAAAGATGGGGAAACAGTGGAAACAGTGTCAAACTTTATTTTTTGGGCTCCAAAATCACTGCAGATGGTGACTGCAGCCATGAAATTAAAAGATGCTTGCTCCTTGGAAAAAAGTTATGACTAACCTAGACAGGATATTAAAAAGCAGAGACATTACTTTGCCGACAAAGGTCCGTCTAGTCAAATCTATGGTTTTTCCAGCAGTCATGTATGGATGTGATGGTTGGACTATAAAGGAAGCTGAGCACCAAAGAATTGACGCTTTTGAACAGTCGTGTTGGAGAAGACTCTTGAGAATCCCTTGGACAGCAAGGAGATCAAACCAGTCCATCCTAAAGGAAATCAGTCCTGAATATTCATTGGAAAGACTGATGCTGAAGCTGAAACTCCAATACTTTGGCCACCTGATGCAAAGAACTGACTCATTTGAAAAAACTCTGATGCTGGGAAAGATTGAAGGCAGGAGAAGGGGACGACAGAGGATGAGATGGTTGGATGGCAACACCTACTCAAAGGACATGAGTTTCAGTAAACTCTGGGAGTTGATGATGGGCAGGGAGGTCTGGCGTGCTGCAGTCCATGAGGTCACAAAGAGTCGGACACAACTGAGTGACTGAACTGAACTGAAATGTCTGTATGCATAGAGCTATTTTGGAAGAACCAAGGGGATGTGTTGCTGGATTAGGAACTTCCCTGCAGGTCCAGTGATTAAGAGTCTGTGCTTCCAGTGCAAGAGGGTGCAGGTTCGATCCCTGGCTGGGGAACTAAGATCCCAAATGCTGTGTGGAGTGGCCATAAATAAATAAAAGAAGATGGTCCATACGTCTCATTAAGAGCTTTAATTCTGATTAAAAAAAAAAATTAACGCAGTCCTTGGAGCCCAGAGAAGATGAAAACAAGCTGTCTAACAGGAAACTGGTTTTCCCCAAGTCCTAACCAAAGGAGTCATGAAGTAAGACTCAAAGAAGAAAAAAGAATACCTTCTGGCCTGAGAGGCTGGCACATTTCCATTTCCAGCGACTACTGCAAAGCAGGTCCTTCCAGGCTGCTCCAGAAAAGAGGTGAAAGCATGATTCCAAATGGGGACTCAGCCAAGTTTGCAGAGTTTACCAGGCCAAGGGAGTTCTTGTTCAGGCCTCCATGGCGTGATTGCCTCAACCATCCCCACCCACCCATGGGTCTGTGGAAATCAGGTAAATGGTACCCAGATGTGCCTTACATGATCACCCAAAGTTCAACCTCTCTACCTCCTCTCCAGCACCCAGGAGAGAGGAGAGAAGAAGATGTGGCCATAGTCCAAGATTCTCACCAGATAAAGGACTAAGTAAATAGTGAGAAAGTCACCTGATGGAATCCACAGAAGAGATGTTGAAAGACGCTGTAATCTTGTCTCCTGTGTTCCTCTTTTAATAGGGAGAATGTATTCAGTTATTGCTTGCAGTGTTAAAATGTATCATCTTTGGAAATTACCTGGAAGTCCAGTGATTGAGACTCCACACTTCCAGTGCAGGGGGCATGGGTTTGATCCCTGGTCAGGGAACTAGGATTCCACATGCTGCATGACGTGGCAAAAAAAAAAAAAAAAGAAACAAAGCCTTACCATCTTTGTTTACCCATCCATGATCTGGCTCCCCTTGAGAATCTTCGCTCCACAAGGTCAGGGTCTTTGTCAGATTTGTTCAGTATCATAACCTGGCACCCTGAGGATGCTCCATAAAGATACACAGAATAAATATATGAAGGATCATAGTGTATGTAAATGTCCATTCCAAATGTCCATCCATGTGCAGAACCCTCCAGTTCAAGCCTTCTCTTTCCCGCAGCCTAGAAAGGAAGATTTCCACTGGCACAATTGGACATGGAATTAGGTCTTCTACAAACTGGTTTTGACCCACACAAAAGCCTAGAATGGGATGGGCCAGGAGCGAAGATACTGAACAGGGCAATCACAGCATATCCCAGCACCCCTGACACAAGACTCAGGGGCTAGAATGAGATGAGGAACCTCAAGGCTAACACTCAAGTTTCTCTGGCTGGATGTTCCTCAATAGACTAAATGAAAATATGTTCATGAAGCATTTTTTCTATATTCAAGGAAAAATCAGAAGACTATATTCTTACTCACTGAAGCTAATTCAAGAACATGAAGACTGGAGAAGGAAATGGCAACCCACTCCAGTATTCTTGCCTGGGAAATCCCATGGACAGAGGAACCTGTCCATGGATTAGCAAAGAGTCGGACACGACTGAGCGACTTCACTTTCACTTTCAAGAAATAAATAAATGTATTTATATTGCCAAAAAAAAAAAAAGAACATGAAGACTAGGACTTCCCTCGTGGTCCAGTGGCTAAGACTCCTCACTCCCAGTGCTGGGGACCCAGGTTCGATCCCTGCTTAGGAAACTAGATCCCACGTGCCACAACTAAAGATCCTGTGTGCTGCAACTAAGGCCCAGTGCAGCCAAATAAATAAGTATTTTTTAGGAAAGGAAGATGAAGCCATAAAATCTGTTTGTTTGATTTTTTTTAAGATCTTGATCACTTTTTATTCGTTACAAATTTTCATAACAATTTTCCATTCCCAGAAAATTAAATCTTCATGCAAAGAATGATTATTTGCTATGATTACTGATTTTTAAAATAATACATTGCTATTTATTAGGAACTTACATAACTATTCCTAAATTTCAAAAAAATTTTTTCTAAATATTTTTATTAAACTGCATTGTAGTTGGATTAAATCACTATTCTGAAAATGACCACAGAAACTGTGAATAATATCAGATGAAGGACACATTTTTAAGAAATTGGTAATATTATTTTGCAGTATTTTCCTCATGTAAAAGTGCCAGGTAAGCACTTTTTTCATGATTTCCTTCAGAACTGAAAGCTTTCATGGAGACGTTGAATTTGACGTACATTTTGAAGAAGAAATAGAAGAAAACAATAGAATGGGAAAGACTAGAGATCTCTTTAAGAAAATTCAAGATACTAAAGGAACATTTCATGTGAACATGGGCACAATAAAGGACAGAAATGGTACGGACCTAACAGAAGCAGAGGGTATTAAAAAGAGGTGGCAAGAATACACAGAAGAACTTATACAAAAAAAATATCTTCATGACCCAGATAACCACGATGGTGTGATCACCCACCTAGAGCTAGACATCCTGGAATGCAAAGTCAAGTGGGCCTTAGGAAGCATCACTACAAGCAATGCTATTGGAGGTGATGGAATTCCAGTTGAGCTATTTCAAATCCTGGAAGATAACACTGTGAAAGTGCTGCACTCAATATGCCAGCAAATTTGGAAAACTCAGCAGTGGCCACAGGACTGGAAAAGGTCAGTTTTCATTTCAATCCCAAAGAAAAGCAATACCAAAGAATGCTCAAACTACTGCACAATTGCATTCATCTCACACATTAGCAAAGTAATGCCCAAAATTCTCCAAGCCAGGCTTCAACAGTATGTGAACCATGAACTTTCAGATGCTCAAGCTGGATTTAGAAAAAGCAGAGGAACCAGAGATCAAATTGCCAACATCTGTTGGATCATCAAGAAAGCAAGAGAGTTCCAGAAAAACATCTACTTCTGCTTTGACTATGCCAAAGCTTTACTGTGTGGATCACAACAAACTGTGGAAAATTCTGAAAGAGGTGGGAATACCAGACCACCTTACCTGCCTCCTGAGAAATCTGTATGTAGGTCAAGAAGCAACAGTTAGAACTGGACAAGGAACAAGAGACTGGTTCAGAATCGGGAAAGGAGTATGTCAAGGCTGTATATTGTCACCCTAACTATTTAACTTATATGCAGAGTACATCATGTGAAATGTCGGGCTGGATGAAGCACAAGCTGGAATCAAGATTCAGAAATATCAATAACCTCATATACGCAGATGACACCACCCTTATGACAGAAAACAAAGTAAAGAGCCTCTTGATGAAAGTGAAAGAAGAGAGTGAAAAAGCTGGCTTAAAACTCAACATCCAGAAAACGAAGATCATAGCATCAGGTCCCATCACTTCATGGCAAATAGATGGGGAAACAGTGGAAACAGTGAGACTTTATTTTGAGGGGCTCCAAAATCACTGCAGATGGCAACTGCAGCCATGAAATTAAAAGATGCTTGCTCCTTAGAAGAAAAGCTATGACCAACCTAGACAGCATGTTAAAAAGCAGAGACATTACTTTGCCAACAAAGGTCCATCTAGTCAAGGCTATGGTTTTTCCAGTAGTCATGTATGGATCGGAGAAGGCAATGGCACCCCACTCCAGTACTCTTGCCTGGAAAATCCCATGGACGGAGGAGCCTGTTGGGCTGCAGTCCATGGGGTCGCTAAGAGTCGGACACGACTGAGCGACTTCACTTTCACTTCTCACTTTCATGCATTGGAGAAGGAAATGGCAACCCACTCCAGTGTTCTTGCCTGGAGAATCCCAGGGACGGGGGAGCCTGGTGGGCTGCTGTCTATGGGGTCGCACAGAGTCGGACACTACTGAAGCGACTTAGCAGCAGCAGCAGCAGCAGCATGTATGGATGTGAGACTTGGACTATAAAGAAAGTTTAGCAGCGAAGAATTGATGCTTTTGAACTGTGGTGTTGGAAAAGATTCTTGAGAGTCCCTTCTACTACAAGGAGATCCAACCAGTCCATCCTAAAAGAAATCAGTCCTGAATATTCATTGGAAGGACTGATGCTGAAGCTGAAACTCCTATACTTTGGCCACCTGATGCAAAGAACTGACTCAGTGGAGAAGACCCTGATCCTGGGAAAGATTGAAGGCAGGAGGAGAAGGGGACGACAGAGGATGAGATGGTTGGATGGCATCACTGTCTCAATGGACATAAGTTTGAGCAAGCTCCGGGAGTTGGTGAAGGACAGGGAGGCCTGGCATGCTGCAGTCCATGGGGTCGCAAAGAGCAACTGAACTGAGCTGACTCGAAGAAGGGCAAATACATATAAAAGAAATGAAAGGTGGGTGGATATATGTTGTGATGTAACCTTGTGGAGCTGACATTCTCAAGGGGAGCCAGATCATGGATGGGTAAACAAAGATGATACGTTTATATTTTTTTCCACACCACACCATGCAGCTAGTGGGATCCTAGTTCTCCTGACCAGGGATCAAACCCGTGCCCTCTGGACTGGAAGCATGGAGTCTCAACCACTGGACCGCCAGGGAATTTCCAAGAGGCATGCACTGAAGCCTAGGAAGATGTAAGTCTTATTTGGTTAGAAAAATTGTGAATAGGAGAATGGGATGAAATTTTATCAGTGACTTTTTCATAAAGTCACCAATTTTCCGATAAATTCGTGCATCTACTCATTTCTGCAAATCCAGTAAACTGCTTATTTGGCACACTGGTTTTTGGCAAATTGGTTTTGGATGAATCGGACCACTTCTGGGATCACTTGACATAAATATTTGTTATTAGTTCACATGTCATTCCCTGCAAAAGGCCTTCCCCAGGCAGCCAACAATTCAATAAACCTTCCTCCCACTCTTTGCCCAGCTACAGATTATTTTATTCTGCTTTCTTCATAGTCTAAGACAAAACCATTCTGATTTTTTTTTTAAGTATGTATTTATTTATTTGGCTGTGTTGGGTCTCAGTTGTGGCACATGGGGTCTTCGTTGCATCACAAGGGATCTTTTGTTACGGACACATGGACTCTCTAGTTGTGGCCCAGGGGCTTAGTTGCTCTGAGGCCTGTGGGATCTTAGTTCCCTGATCAGGAATAAAACTGCATCCCTTGCATGGCAAGGTGGAATCTTAACCACTGGACCACCAGGGAAGTCCCTTATTCTGATTATTAATTTTTTTACTTTTTTATCTTCTGTCTTCCCCCATGTCCACGAGGTTCCTTGAAAGCAGGGAGCTTTCTCCTTGTGTTGGCACATGGCAGGCATGCAGGAAATGCGTCACATGAACACAAACGTCCCTTACAGCTCATTGATCTCTACCACTGTAGGCTCACGGGAAACAGAGGACATGGGCCACTTTCTTGTGCTTTCTGTACGACATTCAGTCACTCAACACCATCCACAACCCAGAGATTCACTGTCTACAAGGGTTTTAAGACAGTCTTAATCCGTATTAGCTGAGTGCTTCTGGTGAAAGAGGTATTCTGACAAGAAGAAGCCTCATTTAACCCACGATTTAGACCAGCCCTACAAGTCATCCAAGACTTCCTATGGTTTCCTTTCTAGACTGTTTTTAACAGGGCAAGAAATGGTGACCAGAGGAGGTGACTTTCCACCTTGTGGCTTGATTTGGCTCCTTATGTATTTGCAAAGTTCATTCTTCAGAAACCAGGCTTCCAAGGAAAAGGACCAAATTTCATGCAAAACAGTCTCTAGTGTATTCAACACCGCAAATGTTGAAGGAGTGGGCTAGATGGTGTGAAAGATGGAGATAAATCTTCTAAAATTTATTTTTATATTATAAATTTATTTTTTGCAGAGCAATCTTATTTTCACACACACAGATTTCCCTTCCCTTTTTTATACAGTCTCCTGTGAGCACAGTAAAAGGCCTCCAGGAGGCTGCCCTTTGCTTGGAAACCTTTCCCCTTCACGTTACCCCATTTCCTTGTTGGTGGTTACAATTCAAAATACCGCCCAGATTCTCCACCCCATGGCCGTTTTTTTCCTCCACCCACAGCACTAATCACATTGTGAAAGGAAGTCCTTGGTGTGCCTTCAGCAAGCTCCAGAGCAGTACTTGGTTCTTGCCCATCGGTTCTGGGAAGAAAGAAGCGGCTCAATAAACACTTATGGACAGATTCAGAATTGAGGGTTCAGAATTTGTCTGTCTATATTATGTCTCTATTGGGCATTTCTTTTGGCAATATCGGACAACTTAAATCTTTCATTTATTTTTATTAGCGATCTTTTTACTTATATAGTCAAGATTCTTTTGGTTTTGATTTTAAATTTTTTAGGATGCCAGGAAAGAGTTTGATGGAGGGGGTACTTAGAAGGAGGGAAAGGACACTCTGGATAAAGCTGTCCGGCTCTGCTCTTTTTTTCCGTTTGGCACGACTGCGTTCGTGTACGCTTCTTCCAGGATAACCTCGCCAGATGCGCCTCCACGCCCCGTGACCCTCCACTAACCCTGGGCCAGCAAGACCCGCCCTTCCAAGAGCCCGCGCCCGGCGGCCGCGGAAGGATCCAGGCTGCAAGCACGAACCACACTTAACTCCCACACTGAT
Source organism: Bubalus kerabau (assembly GCF_029407905.1). Lineage (NCBI taxonomy): Eukaryota > Metazoa > Chordata > Mammalia > Artiodactyla > Bovidae > Bubalus > Bubalus kerabau. The sequence goes on from NC_073639.1 coordinate 54,896,383, forward strand.
TGGCTGTCTGGGAGCTGGTCTCACATCAGCTCAGTCGGTATCACTGAGAAAGGCGGGCCTTGAGCTCCAACCAATCGCAAGGCGTTCCGTTGCATCGAGGCCACGCCTCTCAGCCAATTGTAAAGGGGATTCAGAAAAAGGCGTGCCCAATTGGCGCTGGGCAGGGGGGCGGGGTCATCCTTGACCGCTAAGGCGGAGTGCTGTCACCTTGACAACCTGTCTCAGGCCGGTCACCCTGCACCAACTGTTTGTCTCCCCCAGTCCCGAAATATTCACCGTTAACCTCACTGAGTCACAGCCTCGAGTAAAGGAAGGGTTTGCTTCTAAACTGTCTGGGACACGCTTATTCTTTCACGAGACGTGCAGATGCTTATAGAGGGCTCCTAATATTTGCGAGACTCAATGCACTTGGGAAATCAGAGGGAACCCGACCAAGTCGGGAGGGAAGAAAGTGAACAAATTCATCAGGTAACTCAAGTTAGTGAGAAATGTCCAAATGTAATAAAGTCACAGAACAGAGAGCGGCTGAGGGCGGAGGTGAGGAGGGGGCTACTTTTGATGTGGACATGGCCTGAGTTAACATTTGGATACTTTAGAATTATAGTTGTGATCCTTGTTGTTCAATTGCTCAGTCGTGTCCGACTCTGCGACCCCATGGACTGCAGCTCGCCAGGCTTCTTTGTCCTTCACTATCTCCCGGAGCTTGCTCAAATTCATTTTCTTTCGGTCAGTGATGCCATCCAACCATCTCATCCTCTGTCATCTCCTTCTCCTGTCCTCAATCTTTCCCAGTATCAGGGTCTTTCCCAGTGAGTCAGTTCTTTGCATCAGGTGGCCAAAGTATTGGAGCTTTGTGATTTTTACCAGGAGGCACCTTATCAACCATCCTCTCTACTTGGCTATGGGGCAAGCACAGGTATGGGACCTGAAGGCTGGATTCCACAAACACAGGTGCCTACAAGGAGATTTCACATCTCCTTGCCTCGGCATATTAAAAAGCAGAGACATTACTTTGCCGACAAAGGTCGGTCTAGTCAAAGCTATGATTTTACCAATAGTAATGTATGGATGAAACTCCAGTACTTTGGCCACCTCATGCTTCCAGTACTTTGGCCACCTCATGCGAAGAGTTGACTCATTGGAAAAGACTCTGATGCTGGGAGGGATTGGGGGCAGGAGGAGAAGGGGACGACAGAGGATGAGATGGCTGGATGGCATCACCGACTCGATGGACGTGAGTTTGAGTGAACTCCGGGAGTTGGTGATGGACAGGGAGACCTGGCATGCTGCAATTCATGGGGCCGCAAAGACAGAGCAATTGAACTGAACTGAACTGAATGTATGGATGTGAGAGTTGGGCCATAAAGAAGGCTGAGAGCCAAAGAATTGATCCTTTTGAACTGTGGTGTTGAAGAAGACTCTTGAGAGTCCCTTGGACTGCAAGGAGATCAAACCAGTCAATCCTAAAGGAAATCAATCCTGAATATTCATTGGAAGGACTGATGCTGAAGCTTAAGCTCAAGCTCCAATATTCTGGCCACCTGATGTGAAGAGCCGACTCATTAGAAAAGATCCTGATGCTGGTAAGGATTGAGGGCAGAAGGAAAAGGGGATGACAGAGGATGAGATGGTTGGATGGCATCACTGACTCAATGGCCATGAGTTTGAGCAAGCTCTGGGAGATGATGAAGGACAGGGAAGCCTGGCATGCTGCAGTCCATGGGGTCACAAAGAGTCGGACACAATTGAGAGACTAAACAACAACTGCCTCAGTTGGCCCCACCAGACTCATTACCCCTCCTGAAGACTTGGTTGTGAGAAGCTATCAATTTGTTTCTTCAGCGCAAGACCATGATATGTGTGTGGCCAGTCCATTTCTTAGGTTGTGCTGCCTTGCGGTGAGGTCTGAGGATCTGTGAGATCTTGTGAAAGTGATTGTGGTTGGATCCCAAAACATGACAATTCAAACCAATGCTGTGTCTTGTTGGAGACGTAATACCTTCACTGCAGAATGCCACAAAGCCCCCAGGACAACACCTTAGAAAAATGATTGAATTCCTGCTTCACCTTACAGGAATTCATTATTTCAAAATTTATGGAGCATTTCTTCTTTAAATAGTAATACACTCAATAGTAATACATTCAATATCACAGTAATCCAAGTCTATGCCCCGACCAGTAATTCTGAAGAAGCTGAAGTTGAACAGTTCTATGAAGACCTACAAGACCTTCTAGAACTAACACCCAAAAAAGATTTCCTTTTCATTATAGGGGACTGGATTGCAAAAGTAGGAAGTCAAGAAACACCTGGAGTAACAGACAAATTTGGCCTTGGAGTACAGAATGAAGCAGAGCAAAGGCTAATAGAGTTTTGCCAAGAGAACGCACTGGTCATAGCAAACACCCTCTTCCAACAACACGAGAGAAGACTCTACACATGGACATCACCAGATGGTCGACACTGAAATCACATTGATTATATTCTTTGCAGCCAAAGATGGAGAAGCTCTATACAGTCAGCAAAAACAAGACCAGGAGCTGACTGTGGCTCAGATCATGAACTCCTTATTGCCAAATTCAGACTGAAATTGAAGAAAGTGGAGAAAACCACTAGACCATTCAGGTATGACCTAAATCAAATCCCTTATGATTATACATGGAAGTGAGAAATAGATTTAAGGGACTAGATCTGATAGACAGAGTGCCTGATGAACTATGGACGGAGGTTCGTGACATTGTACAGGAGACAGGAATCAAGACCATCCCCAAGAAAAAGAAATGCAAAAAAAGCAAAATGGCTGTCTGGGGAGGCCTTACAAATAGCTGTGAAAAGAAGGGAAGTGAAAAGTACAGGAGGAAATGAAAGATATAAGCATCTGAATGCAGAGTTCCAAAGAATAGCAAGGAGAGATAAGAAAGCCTTCCTCAGCGATCAATGCAAAGAAATAGAAGAAAGCAACAGAATGGGAAAGATTAGAGATCTCTTCAGGAAAATTAGAGATACCAAGGGAACATTTCATGCAAAGATGGGCTCAATAAAGGACAGAAATGGTAGGGACCTAACAGAAGCAGAGGGTATTAAAAAGAGGTGGCAAGAATACACAGAACTGTACAAAAAAGATCTTCATGACCCAGAAAATCACGATAGTGTGATCACTCACCTAGAACCAGACATCCTGGAATGTGAAGTCAAGTGGGCCTTAGGAAGCATCACTAAAAACAAAGCTAGTGGAGGTGATGGAATTCCAGTTGAGCTATTCCAAATCCTGAAAGATGATGCTGTGAAAGTGCTACACTCAATATGCCAGCAAACTTGGAAAACTCAGCAGTGGCCACAGGACTGGAAAAGGTCAGTTTTCATTCCAATCCCAAAGAAAGGCAATGCCAAAGAATGTTCAAACTACTGCACAATTGCCCTCATCTCACATACTAGTAAAGTAATGCTTAAAATTGTCCAAAATTTGAAACGTGAACTGTGAACTTCCAGATGTTTAAGCTGGTTTTAGAAAAGGCAGAAGAACCAGAGATCAAATTGCAAACATCCACTGGATCTTTGAAGAAGCAACAGAGTTCCAGAAAAACATCTATTTCTGCTTTATTGACTATGCCAAAGCCTTTGACTGTGTGGATCACAAAAGTGTGGAAAATTTTGAAAGAGATGGGAATACCAGACCACCTGACCCCACCTCTTGAGAAACCTGTATGCAGGTCAGGAAGCAACAGTTAGAACTGGACATGGAACAACAGACTGGTTCCAAATAGGAAAAGGAGTATGTTAAGACTATATATTGTCACCCTGCTTATTTAACTTATATGCAGAGTACCTCATGAGAAACTCTGGGCTGGAGGAAGCACAAGCTGGAAACAAGATTGCCAGGAGAAATATCAATCACCTCAGATATGCAGATGACACCACCCTTATGGCAGAAAGTGAAGAAGAACTAAAGAGCCTCTTGATGAAAGTGAAAGAAGAGAGTGAAAAAGTTGGCTTAAAGCTCAACATTCAGAAAATGAAGATCATGGCATCCGGTCCCATCACTTCATGGGAAATAGATGGGGAAACAGTGGAAACAGTGGCTGACTTTATTTTCTGGGCTCCAAAATCACTGCAGATGGTGATTGCAGCCATGAAATTAAAAGACACTTACTCCTTGGAAGGAAAGTTTTGACCAACCTAGATGGCATATTCAAAAGCAGAGACATTACTTTACCAACAAATGTCTGTCTAGTCAAGGTTATGGTTTTTCCAGTGGTTATGTATGGATGTGAGAGTTGGACTATCAACAAAGCTGAGTGCTGAAGAATTGATGCTTTTGAACTGTGGTGTTGGAGACTCTTGAGAGTCCCTTGGACTGCAAGGAGATCCAACCAGTCCATCCTAAAGGAGATCAGTCCTGGGCGTTCATTGGAAGGACTGATGTTGAAGCTGAAACTCCAGTATTTTGGCCACCTGATGCAAAGAGCTGACTCATTTGAAAAGACCCTGATGCTGGGAGGGATTGAGGGCAGGAGGAGAAGGGGACAACAGAGGATGAGTTGGTTGTGTGGCATCACTGACTCAACAGACATGGGTTTGGGTGGACTCTGGTAGTTGGTGATGGATAGGGAGGCCTGGCGTGCTGCGGTTCATGGGGTCGCAAAGAGTCAGACATGACTGAGTGACTGAACTGAACTGAACCCAAACTCAGAAGTTGAAAAAGGACCAAGCCACTTACATTTTTTTTTTTTTTTAGTATAGGAAAAAAAGTGAAGAAATTCTCAAATTGGGTTATGATGTAAATGTTTATATTTAATAAGATAATGCTTTTAATTAATGTTAATTATTTTAATTCAGACAATGTTATTATTTTTGTTCATTTTGGGTTTTTTTTTTTTTTTGGCTGTGCCGAAGGGTATGCGGGATCCTAGTTCCACAGTCAGGTGAATCCACACCCTTGGCAGGCAAAACTCAGAGTCCCAATCACTGGACTGCCAAAGAAGTCCCCAAACAATGTTATAATATTTACACAGAGCAATGTTTTGTGTTAGAAGAAACTTTCAGGATTAAAGATTTTGATTCGATATGTACTTGTAAGAGAGTATATTAAGTTGCACGATAAAAATGCAACTTTAAACAGAAAACCTTGTGAATCTGTGACTGTAGAAAAAAATCACTCTTAGAGATAAATACACAGTCTACTTCTAGGCTTTTGTGAAGATGGGAGCCAGAGCCAAATTATAATAAATATATAAATATGACTGGAAATACTAAAGTAGAAGAAGGAGGAAAATGACACTCCAATCATATAACTCCAGAAATAAAAAGATAATCTAACCTAAGCTCATAGTTCTAATTCTGGTAGGGTTACATAATGATGTCTCCTTTTCTGTTATTTTCTCCAGTTCTGTTCTTTTAAACATTTTCTAAACATAGATTATAGAATATTTATGTAGAGCTTATATTTGAATTCTCCAATTACTAAAATCAACTCTTTTTAAAAATTTTATTATTTCTTTATTTTTGGCTTTATTTTGGCCCTGGGTCTTTGTTACCACATGAGCGCTTCCTCCAGTTTCAGGCTTCTTGTTGCTGTAGCTTCTCTTGCTGCAGAGCACAAGCTCTGGAGCGCAGGATCAGCAGTAATGGGGCACCGGCTTAGTTGTCCCAGGGCATGTGGGATCTTTGAGGACCAGGGATTGAACTCCTGTCCCCTGCATTGGCTTCTCTGTGGTAAAGAATTGGCACAGTGGTAAAGAATCCACCTGCCAATGCAAGAGACATAAGAGACGCGAGTTCAGTCCCTTGTGGGGAAGATCCCCTGGAGTAGGAAATGGCAACCCACTCCAGTATTCTTGCCTGGGAAATCCCATGGACAGAGGAGCCGGGCAGTGCTACAGTCCATGGGGTCACAGAGTCAGACATGACTGAGCAACTGAGAACACACACACCCTGGCATTGGCAGGCAGATTTTTAACCACTGGACTACCAGAGAAGTCCTAAAATCTGCCCTTTTTAATGATGGCATTATTTTATAATCAGTCTTATAAACAGAGACTTGGAATTATTGAAATAAAACACTCCCAGAAGAATTTTGACATTGAGAAACAAAATGTAAGAGAGGAGAGAATCCATTGTCATGATGCAGGCAAATTGTAGACACTCAATATTTATTTATTCACAGATGCATTTTTACCCAGAAATCTGATTGAACACAAAATAGAGTTGGGGACAGTCTTCTTCCGACTGACTGGGGCCTTTCTGAAGATTCAGGCCAGTCTTCTAAAGGACTGGGGCCTTATCTAGGCCTGAACAGGTTTGATCATTTCATCCTTTCTTTAGATTCCTTTTCTTACTCCAGTTGGTTGACACAAATGCTGATTTCATGCTCTCTTATGAGATAGCTTCTTGTAGCAGTTTCTTTTGCTAATTCTGTTCATTTTTTATTGCATGGTATATGATTTACATTTTCCAATGCTGACATTTTATGATTTAATCAACATCCAGTTCAAACACTCAACCAGAGACAGGACATGGGCATGCGTACCTCTGCCACAGAACAAATAACATCCTACTCCACCTACACCACTGAACAGTAACCTGGGCCCCAAATGAACTTGGCCCACCTTAGGGATCCCTGGAATTAAACACTACTGCTCTTATTTCACTCTGGCTAATAATGCTATCCTCATTGCATTACAATGGGCATGCTGCTGCTACTGCTGCTAAATCGTTTCAGTCGTGTCCGACTCTGTGCGACCCCATAGACGGCAGCCCACCAGGCGGTCCCCCGTCCCTGGGATTCTCCAGGCAAGAACACTGGAGTGGGTTGCCATTGCCTTCTCCAATGCATGAAAGTGAAAAGTGGAAGTGAAGTCGCGCAGTCGTGTACGACTCTTCTCGACCCCGTGGACTGCAGCCTACCAGGCTCCTCCGTCCATGGGATTTTCCAAGCAAGAGTACTGGAGTGGGGTGCCATTGCCTTCTCACAATGGGCATAGGTAGGACAAATAAAGTGTGGGGGGACGGGGGGAATGGGAAGCAAGTTTATCCATTAGACTAATGATGTAAATGCACCTTTTCATTCAATCTCCATAGATTGGTTTCAAATTTTCTGCAGCAAGGGAAAGATGGGTATAATGAAATTAACAACCTGGTTCCTAGAAGACTATAGGCAAAACCAAATACTTAATGACATTCTATTCTATTCTATTATATAATAATATTTTGTTGTGTTATATATTAATGTTACAAAGTGGTATAGTTGCACTAAGTGCAACCACTTGCATAAAAGTCATAGAAACACAATGGGGACTTTTAAAAAATATTTATTTGGCTGCATCAAGTCAGTTGCAGCATGCATGATCTTTTAGATATAGCATGTGGGATCTAGTTCCCTGATCAGGGATTGAACCCAAGGCCCCTGCAATGGGATCTTGGACTCATAGCCACTGGACCACCAGGGAAGTCCCTAGTATGGGGACTTAAGGTCAATAAGTCAAATTGAACAAGTGCAGCTTCTGTTGATCAGAACAAATTTATTGACATTCTTCATGTCCATCAATAAAGGAATGGTTAAATACACTGTGGTATATCCATAAAAATACACCAAAGAATGGTACAGAACTCTGAGATATATGTACAAAAAAAAAAAAAAAAAAACAAGGTTCAGAAAGTGTATATAATGTGCTATTGTTAGTTAGATAATGGTACATACATACATGTTCCTGTAGTCCTTGGCTCTCCCTTGCGTGAGTCACAAGAAACTGATGAACGGGTTTGCCTTGGGGAGGAGAATGTGACAGTCATGGGAGCAAGACCACTAGATATTGTTCACCCAACCCCCTTCTGTTCCTCTGAACTGTGTACTATGTGATTACTTATCTTTAAAGAAATTTTTATTTTATTATTATTATTTAAAATTTTTATTTATTTATTTGGGCACACCAGGTCTTAGTTTCAGCATTTGGGATCTTCAGTTGTAGCACGTGGGATCTAGTTCCCTAACCAGAGATGGAACCCAGGCCCCCCTGCTTTGGGAGCAAGAAGAGTTAGCCACTGCATCACCAGGGAAGTCCCTGATTACTTACCTTTGCCAGCAGGTCTCAAACTTTTTGGTTTCAGGACTGCTAAAGATGAAATGTCTGTGCTCCTCCAAATTCATATATTGAAACACAACCCCCAATGTGATGGGCTTTGTGAGGTGAGTAGGTCATGCAGGTGGAGCCCTCATGAATGGGATTAGTGCCCTTATAAGAAGAGCTAGCTTGCTTTTTTCCTACCATGTGAGGACACAGAAGACAGCCTTTTCTGAACCAGGAAGCAGGTTCTCACCAGACACCACATCTATGGGTGCCTTTATCTCAGACATCTCAGTTTCCAGACTGTGAGAAATAAATGTTCAAGCCACCCAATTGATGGTATTTTTGTTATAGATGCCCAGACTAAGGCAAGGAGCTTTATATATATATATATATATATATACACTTTGACTTACTGAAGACCCCAAAAGGTTTTGTTTTTGTGCTTTATTAATTAGAATTAGAATCTATCAGAATTAACAATCAAATTAGAAATAATTACCAAATTAGAATAAAAACTGAGAACCTACACACGCACGCACACGCACACACACACACACACACACACACACAGTGTTGACCAAATTTCTTTTGGGTTTTTCTGTGTAGAAAATCATATAGAAAAACCTGAACAAACTTTTTGGCTAATCCAATATATTTATTTAAATATAATAGGGACTTCCCTGTCAGTCCAGTGGTTAAGACTTCACCTTTCAGTGCAGGGGATGCAGGTTCAATACCTGGTCAGGGAATTAAGATCCCACAAGTCTCCCAGCCAAAGGGGAAAAAAAGAAAAAAAATCAAAACATAAAACAGAAGCAATACTGTAACAAATTCAATAAAAACTTTGAAAATGGTCCACATTAAAAAAAACTTTTAAAAATAGATGATAAGTTCATTCCGTAGTACTGTAAACAACGTATTTTTTGAAAAATAATTACACTTTGCTAAACAAAAAAAAAAAAAATTAGAAGAATGGCATTGTTTTCCATTTTTACAAATCTCTAATGTTTCACTTTGCCTTTGATGTTTCCCAGCAACAGGGTCTTTTCCAATGAGTCGGCTGTTTGCGTCAGGTGGCCAAAGTATCGGAGCTTCAGCTTCAGCATCAGTCCTTCCAATGAATATTCAGGGTTGATTTCCTTTAGGATTGACTGACAGAGGATGAGATGGCTGGACAGCGTCACCAATTCAATGGACATGAACTTGGGCAAACTCTGGGAGATAGTGAGGGACAGGGAGGCCTCTGTGCTGCAGTCCATGGGGTGGAAAAGAGGCGGATATGACTTGGCGACTCAACAACAATGTCTCACTTAAGGAAAACAGCAGAATCTTCATCTCTGCTGGCAGAGAGAGAATGCAGCTTCACGAAGCCAGTGCAGGTGGAGCAGAACTGAAACACAGAAGGCCTGTTTGTCAGAATCACCACTGTCACTTAAGGTGGCCGTGTCATCATCATCTCTCCTGTTACCTTTCATGTCAACCTGTGGGACCCTTGGTCTTAAGAACTCATCTAAGGGAAAACTATGTAATATTGCTCTTTGCAGCATCGGACCTTGCTTCCATCACCAGTCACATCCACAACTGGGTGTTGTTTTTGCTTTGGCTCCATCTGTTCATTCTTTCTGGAGTTATTATTCCACCGATCTCTAGTAGCATACTGGGCAACTACCCACCTGGGAAGTTCATCTTTCATTGTCCTATCTTCTTGCCTTTTCATACTGTTCATGGGAATCTCAAGGCAGGAATTCTGAAGTAGTTTGCCATTCCCTTCTCCAGTGAACCACATTCTGTCAGATCTCTCTACCATGACCCATCCGTCTTGGATGGCCCTACACGGCATGGCTCATAGTTTCATTTAGTTAAGACAAGACTGTGCTCCATGTGATTAGACTGGTTAGTTTTCTGTGATGGTGGTTTTCAGTCTGTCTGCCCTCTGATGGAGAAGGATAAAAGCCTTATGAAAGCTTCCTGATGGGATAGACTGAGGGAGATACTGGGTCTTGTTCTGATAGGCGGGGCCATGCTCAGTAAATCTTTAATCCAATTTTCTGTTGACTGTGGAGCTGTTTTCCCTCCCTGCTATTTACCAAACTATGGTGGAGGTAATGAAGATAATGGTAACCTCCCTCAAAAGATCCCAGGCAAGTATTGCCCCAGTCCATGCCCCCAACCCTGCAACAGGCCACCACCGACCCACGCCTTTGCCAGGACTCCCGGACACCCACAGGCAAGTCTCCTGTGGGGTCACTGTTCCTTTCTCCTGTGTCCTGGTGCACAAGGTTCTGTTCATGGAACAACAGACTGGTTCCAAATAGGAGAAGGAGTACGTCAAGACTGTATATTGTCACCCTGCTTATTTAACTTCTATGCAGAGTACATCATGAGAAACGCTGGGCTAGATGAAGCGCAAGCTGGAATCAAGATTGCCAGGAGAAATATCAATCACCTCAGATATGCAGATGACACCACCCTTACGGCAGAAAGTGAAGAAGAACTAAAAAGCCTCTTGATGAAAGTGAAAGAGGAGAGTGAAAAAGTTGGCTTAAAATTCAACATTCAGAAAACTAAGATCATGACTTCTGGTCACATCACTTCATGGCAAATAGAAACAGTGCAAACAGTGGCAGACTTTATTTTATTGGGCTCCAAAATCACTGCAGATGGTGACTGCAGCCATGAAATTAAAAGACGCCTACTCCTTGGAAGGAAAGTTATGACCAAACTAGACAGCATGTTAAAAAGCAGAGTCATTACTTTGCCAACAAAGGTCCGTCTAGTCAAGGCTATGGTTTCTCCAGTGGTCATGTATGGATGTGAGAGTTGGACTGTGAAGAAAGCTGAGTGCCAAAGAATTGATGCTTTTGAACTGTGGTGTTGGAGAAGACTCTTGAGAGTCCCTTGGACTGCAAGGAGATCCAACCAGTCCATCCTAAAAGAGATCAGTCCTAAATATTCATTAGAAGGACTGATGTTGAAGCTGAAGCTCCAATACTTTGGCCACCTGATGTGAAGAACTGACTCATTGGAAAAAAGCCCTGAGGCTGCGCAAGATTGAAGGCAGAAGGGAACAACAGAGGATGAGATGGTTGGATGGTATCACTGACTTGATGGACATGATTTTGAGCAAGCTCCAGGAGTTGGTCAGAGAAGGCAATGGCAACCCACTCCAGTACTCTTGCCTGGAAAATCCCATGGACAGAGGAGCCTGGTGGGCTGCCGTCTATGGGGTCGCACAGAGTCGGACATGACTGAAGCGACTTAGCAGCAGCAGCAGCAGTGGGAATTAGTGATGAACAGGGAAGCCTGGCATGCTGCTTCCATGGGCTTGCACAGAATTGGACACAACTGAGTGACTGAACTGAACTATCACATCATCACTCCCTAGGGCTACCCTCCCCTGCCACGCACACCTGCATTTGTCTAATTCTAGCTCTATAATTGGAAATCCTCCAGCCTTATCTTTATCTGATCCTCTGGCCATTTGACAGTGGTTTGCAGAACAGAAGACTACTATCAAGCTGGGAAACCTGATGGTGCATTTAATTGTCTTGTTATCAGGGTAGATTATCCCACAATGAGACCATTTCTAGACACAGACTCAAGTATAGTTTGTATTGTACAGATGAAATACTGTCCTGAATTATGAGATTCATTTTTTTCCCAACAAATATGACTTGAGGCTCTGTGTCTGGCATTGAACCTGTTTTAACTTGCTAAGTAGTGTCCAACTCTTTGTGACCCTATGGACCGTAGTTTACCAGGCTCGTCTGTCCATGGAATTCTCTAGGCAAAAATACTGGTGTGAGTTGTCATTTCCTTCTCCAGGGGATTTTCCTGATCCAGGGATCAAACCCAGGTCTCCTGCTTTGTAGGCAGATTCTTTACGGTCTGAGCCACTGGAGAAGCCCATGTCTTGCATAAAGATCCCTAAGCTCACATTTCTCCCCTCCCTGGGGACCACATAAGCTCACAGAGCCAGGCATTACTATGAAGATGCTTCAATGTCATGAGCACAAGAACCTGAGTGATTCATGCTGGCCGTATTCTGGCACTATTTATATTAATATAATTCAATGATATAATTCACTAATGAAAGCCACAAATGCAAGCCACATGTGCAGTTTAAATTTCCAGGTAGGGACTTTCCTGTTGGTCCAGTGGTTAAGACTCTACACACTTCCACTGCAGGCTTCTGCAGGCTTCCTGGTCAGGGGACGTAAGATCCCACATGCCATGCAGCCTATTTAAATAAAATATTTTAGTAGCTCCATTAAAATTTTTTTTAATTGGAATATAGTTGCTTCACAATGTCGTGTTAATCTCAGGTGCACGGCAAAGTGAATCAGCTGTACAAATACTCACATACATCCTTTTTCAGATTCTTTTCCCATACAGGTTATTACAGAATATTGAGTAGGGTTCCCTGTGCCATACACTAGGTCCTTACTAGTCATCTATTTTATTTTTTGGCCGCACCTCACAGCTTGTGGGATCTCAGTTATTGAACCTCAGCCACAGCAGTGAAAACACTAAAAAACTAACCACTAGACCACCAGAGAACTAAGTCCCTATCTATTTTATAAATAATAGTGAGTATATGTTAGTCCCAATCTTCTGATTTACCACTCCCCCCCCATACCTCCCCCTTGGTAACCATAAATTTGATTTTGAAATCTGTGGGTCTGTTTCTGTTTTGTAAATAACTTCATTTATATAATTTTTAATATTAAGATTCCACATATATGTGCTACCATACATTTGTCTTTCTCTGTCTTACTTCAGTCAGTGTGATAATCTCTAGTTCTATCCATGTTGCTGCAATTGGCATGGTTTCGTTCTTTTTTATGGCTGAGTAATATCCCATTGTATATATGTACCGTATCTTCTTTCTCCATTCATCTGTTGATGGCACTCAGGTTGCTTCCATGTCTTGGCTATTGTGACCAGTGCTGCTATGAATATTAGGGTGCATGGATCTTTATTTTAAAAAGATGTGTGCTCTTGCAAAATGATGAACCACACATATTAACTCACTCAAATGCGTGATATTAGCATTTCTCCTTCTGGTCCCTACTTTCTCACCCAGCACTGATGCTGCGGCTCATTGCTACATTGTCTTTCATGATGTGGAATCCCGGCTTTTAAGGTGTTCTCTCTCCCAGCTAGGCCAGCCAGCAGGCGTCCAGGTAATGTCACAATGACTAGCCTCAAACTGTCTTCTGGAGACCACTGTGAGATTTTCTTTGCAATATAAATATTCTCAGGAGCAATACACTCCACTGATAAGTGCATTTAATGTCACCTGTGGTCTCACATGGCATGGTATGCCTGTTGTCTCTGGGGAACTGCGGGTCTTAACTGTGGGAACATTTGTTCCTGAATGTTGGCTAATGCTAAGGAAATAATTTTTAGCGCCCATGAAAGCATCTCAGTTCAGGGTCAGGTGGAGAGGCGTACATCAGTTGCTATACCCTGCTAGCATTGCCTGAATTAGCAAATAAAAATAAAGGACACCCCATTGCATTTGAATTTCAGATAAGCAACAGCTCTTTTTTTTTTCTCCCTTTGTTGTGTGTCCTAAATACTGCAGGGCACACACACTAGAAAAGTATTTGTTGTCTATCTGACAAATAGACAGGTATCTTGTATTTTATCTGGCAACCCTACCTCCAGTTAAACAATTGAATTCAAGATGGTATGACCACTCTTCAGACTGGGGAACAGGATCATGGAATCAGCATAACATGTCAGGATTGGAAAAACTGCACACAGGCTTGGTTGGAAGTAACGAAATATACTTAAGAAGTCTGTACACCAAAATTACAATAAACATTTATTAAGATGTAATCTTCACAATATTTTAATTCTGTTCTGAAATTGGTCTACAAATATCTCTAAGTAACACCAAAGCCAGTGATTTAATAAATAAGAGAAATGTACGGATTGCTTTGCCAAAAAAATAAGCCTTATACATTTATGCTTATTTATGATATTTGTAGAATCAGTTTCCCAAGCTCATGAAACTAAAGTGAGCACACGCCACATAGGCACACGCACACACCACTATATTAAAATCAGATGGATTCAGAATATCAAATTAAATGCCATGTAAAATGTATAACCAGATACACGAAATGTGAAGTTGACTCATGAATACACTGTGGATCATGGGTACCATACCTTACAAATACGATTTCCAGTTGAGAAGAGGGAAATAAGTGCTAAGCTGGATTTTAAGTGAGCACTAATCACCAACACCATCACAAAGAAATCAATTACAGTATTCAAAGAGTTAACACACATGCGGATATTAAATTGACACTACAATAAAATCTTTAAATCTGCAAAAAGACATTAGAACATATGGTTGATAACACCACTAGCTGCCACAGATTTTCAGTAGATGGTGCAAAGGGCAATCAGGTTTTCATACCACCACCAGGGAAACACTGGTCCTGGTGTATCTCCTACTTATCAAGGAATCAGTGAAGAGCAGAGTGCAGATTTCAATAGGCTGGACAAGCTTTGTTTATTCCAGATCCTATTTATCACATTGATGGTTGTCCAAGTCTAATTTGAAGGCTACTGTGTTAGATCCTGCAAAAGTATATGCTTCTATTATTCACAATAAGGAGCAAAGGTTGAAGTACTCAAATGGCCATAAATAAAAAATGTTGCAGAATAGTGATTTATTATCCAAAAAAAGCTGGGGGAGGCGGGTGACACCTTTAGGTCTTGGAAATTCCTTCTATTTTTTTGGCCATGTTATTTCCCCCATCAGGGATTGAACCCATGTCCCCTGCATTGGAAGCATGGAGTCTCAACCACTGGACTGCCAGGGAAGTCCCCAGAAATGCCTGTTAAAGTGAGCTAGATGATGGCTGTGTGTGTGCTCAGTTGCGTCCCCTTTGTGACCCCATGGACTGTAGCCTACCAGGCTTCTCTGTCCACGGGATTTTCCAGGCAAGAATACTGGAGTGGGTTGCCATTTCCTACTCCAGGGGATCTTGCTGAACCAGGGATCGAACCTGCAACTCGTGCATCTCCTGCACCGGCAAGAGGATTCTTTACCACTAAGCCACTAGGGAAGCCCCCATACTACACTTGATCTTAGCCAAAAGGCCGAGAAGTGATGGCAAGAGCTGGCTTTTTGTTTCAGTCAGTCAATTAAAAACCCATCAGGAGAAGTGATCGGGTATCAGCCTATAAGGCAGATAGCCTTGCTCAAAAGCATCTTAAGAAGTAGCAGAGGGAATTCTTTGGCAGTCCAATGGTTAGGATGCCATGCTTTCACTGCAGAGGACCCAAGTTCCATCCCTGAGTGGGAAACTAAGGTCCCATGAGCTATGCAGTGCAGCCGGAAAGAAAAAAAAAAGGAAAAACAAAATGTAGCAGGAAGCAAGAGGATAAAATAAAGCAGGATTCCCGATAGTGAGAAGGTGTCTTGTCCATGCTTTAGATTCTGCACTGGACGTCTGACGTCGTATTCCTAACCTCTCTAGAAGGCTACTGAAACGCCACCAAAGTGGTTTACATCTTCCCCACAAGCCATCCCTGGTGGGTGGGTGTACAAAAGTCCTTTCACAACCCTCCCACGCCACCCTGCATGTTCACCCTTAGTGCCAACAGGCAATGTCTCCAACTAGCTACCCCCCGCCAGTCAGCAGGGCACAGATCCTGCTCTCCTGTCTGCTTCTTGAGCCCATGTGTGACAGGCTCCCTGTGGTCTTGAGAGGCATGGTGTGCCTGTTGTCTCTGGGCAACTATGGGTATTTAATATCTCTTTCAAAGGCACTAACCTCTCTCCATGATGTCACTCGGTCCCCTTCATAAATTAAAGACCCTGGCACAATTCACAAGGCCAGCTTTCAGGAAATTCTGTTGTTGCATTTTGCTACAAGAAATGATATGGGGTTGGGGAAAAAAAAAAAAGGAAGCAAACCAAAAAAATCCCCAGAAGGCAAGTAATGCTGATTGGTATTGGAAAATACAAAAATGGAAAATATGAAAGGCTGATGTGCCACAAAAGCATCTTTGCCAGGATGTCAAGGAAGAGATTGCTCCAAACATTGATCCCAAAATATCCACGGAAATCCAGCAAGGTGGAGATAACAGATTCTTTTTCTTTTCTGGGCTCTTTTCTGCTCTTGGTATTTACTGTGATATTGAAGCATTGGGAAATTAACACTGATGAACTTGAAGATATCTAAAAAACTGAGTTTTAACTATAAGAGAGATTCACAGTAGTTTTCGTCGGGATGTTTTCATATCACATTGAATGATGTTACACTAATATATTCTACAGCCCTGAAGATATAAAAAAAAAATTCTCTTCAAGGTATGAGATATGATACAAAAATACATTTCTCATGTACAAAAAGAGAGAAAAAAGGAGATGAGGGGTCCTGGGGGAGGTCAATTATCCTACAAGCTTCCATGGAAAGAAGAAAAAAAAAAAAACCAAACTATCTGAGGATAAGAGGACGTCCAAGCAAAAGTTGAATTTATGCATTAAAAGACAGGAGTTACACATATCTAACCTCCGTGACTTCCATCAGAATTTCAAGGACTATTCTACCCTGAAGTGATACTCTTAAGCAACTAATTAACTTTTGTTAAAAATAAAGACATCTTTCATTTGGGTGTATCAGATTGTTCAATTGGCTTCATAGCCTACACTTAGCCAATCCAGAAAACAAGGTGCATATTATTTTTAATATTTATTTATTCACATATTTGGTTGCATTGTGTCTTAATTGCGGCACATGGGCTTAGTCGCCTCACAGCATGTGGAATCTTCCTGGACCAGCAATTGAACCCATGTCCTTGCATTGCCAGGCAGATTCTTAACCCCTGGGCCACAGGGAAATCCCAAGGTGTATATATTCTTAACAATAATTTCCAGTTGATGATGAGGCCTCAGTCTACCAGTACTCAAATATGTGAGCCTTCCTCAATTTACTAGAAGTTAAAATGATTTTTCTGCCAGGGTCTCAAGACAGCACAGTTCCTTCAGGTTTCCAGCTGTGAGGGTGGAGGAGAGAAGGGTGGATGTTGTACCCACACAGTAATTTAAAACTTAAAATCTTTGTGCAGAGAATGTCAATTATCCCACTGCCTAACATGAGCAAAGCAAACACCCAAACATGCCAGAAACATAGAAGCCAAATGCACAAGGGGAAAGAAGGCAAACATGACCTCCCTGGAGTTCTCTATACCCTGTGTGAAAACAGATCTGTCTCTAAGTATCTGCTGCTGCTGCTGCTGCTAAGTCGCTTCAGTCATGTCCGACTCTGTGCGACCCCATAGATGGCAGCCCACCAGGCTCCTGCGTCCATGGGATTCTCCAGGCAAGAGTACTGGAGTGGGTTGCCATTTCCTTCTCCAATGCATGAAAGTGAAAAGTCAAAGTGAAGTCACTCAGTCGTGTCCGACTCTTAGCGACCCCATGGACTGCAGCCTACAAGACTCCTCCGTCCGTGGGATTTTCCAGGCAAGAGTACTGGAGTGAGGTGCCATTGACAAAACTGGAACGGCTTCAATGCAGAAACCAAGGGGTTTCCAATGCCCATGGATAAAGATTTGCCCAAGCAAATTCTAGAGGACATGTACATAATTTCAAGAAGTGAGCTGCAAATGCAAGCGAGTTTGGGTCCTGTTAATGTGCACCTTAAAAACAGAAGTTTCATAAACATTCTTGAAAAACATCTGCTTCTCTTTTCCAGGTACTTGCAACCTCAAATAAAGCAGCACAGGAAGAGCTGGCAGGCAGCTGAGTTTTCTCTGAAAGGATACCTGGACCAGAAAGTCTTGGTTCTACCCTATTTGACAGGGGTCTCTGCAAACCTGTGTACAGGGGCTCTGTGAGAGGGCTGCCAGGATACACAGGTGAGCAAGGAAGGCCGATGGAGACAGTCATGAAGCCTAGTAGCAAAACCTGGGTCATCCTTTCCTTGATTTCCTGCGCTTGTTTGGTACCCAGAAAGGGGCATCTCCACTAGTGCCTGATCCAAGCCTTGCAAAGCCCACTTTGTTCAGGACCCCCACAGCTGTCTGCCCCCCAGGTAGTTCTCTTCACCACTAGAGACCACCTACAATGAAGCCACCACAGATTCCAAACCAAAAGCACCTAACACATATATTGTAAAAATTTCAGATAGAATAAATCGTACCTTCGCCAAGTCTTGTGGGTTTCTGCTTATTGTTCCTGAGAATGCTTTATAAGCAGCAACAGACTTGAAAGGTTATTAGCTGCTATGGTTGATTTTCCTTCTAAGGTCCTGAGTCAACCAAAAACCAAAATGAAATAAGTATACAAAAAACCCTGGAGAGTGTAGCTTTCCTATATGCCCCTAGCTGGCCAATGGTAAAATTAGGACTCAAATTAGATACCTGAATGAGCTTCGATGCTCACTCAGGCAGTTCTTGGTATCAAACTCCAATGATATTTCTTTGTCTGGTTCTTGAATTTTCCTTTAGAAAATGTGGAGGTTAAAATACATCAAAGTACAGAAAGGAGAGGGAATCTTAGGTTTTCTACAAATAATGACTTCTTCATTCAGAAATCCGATTGATGGGGGCTTGGTTGAATCATCGAGGATCTCAAAGACATTGAGTTCCAACCTTGAAACCCAAGAGTCCACATTCAGAAGCAACACGATTCATCAAATCAACATCAACCAAAAACATGAAATGAAGGTCACAGCTTTGGAACATGAAAAGAATGCACACAGACCTCACCCACCAATCCCTGTGCTGCAAAAGCAAACACTTGCCTTGAAACTTTCCCAAAAGGTCGAATTAGCAATTTCTTCCCCTCTGTGTAAAGTTTTAATAAACTCAACTCAATCTGCCTTTATTAAAAAACCTTACAAAAGATGTATTTAAATGCTTGAAAAAATTAACTTTATGCTCTATGCACAGATAAACTTCTCTTACTGTACAGCTAATATGGTTATATCCTTTGTTTAAAAAATATTTGTTTCCACTAATGACACTTGGTGGGTAGTCCTACAACAACGATCTTGTCAATTCCTCCCGGAAGATGTCCTAAGAGTTGACACGTGGCCGGAAACACCCTCACAAAGCGCCCCTCTCTTGCTCAGGCATGTTTATTAAGATTGTTTTGGGTTTGGCGTTCTTTTTTTTCTTCTTCTTTTTTGTTTCCGGAGAGAGGGCGCTGGTGGAGGGGGAGCCGGCCGGCTGGCTGGTTGTCACTTGCTGTTGGGGCGGTCAAGACTCTCCAGCACACGGGTGAGGCGGATGTTGAGCAGTCTGACCTGGTTCTCCAGTTGTTCCAGCTTCTCCTCCATGCTGGGGCCACTGGGGCCGCCTCGCCAGTAGAAGCCCATGGGCCCAGTCATGAAGTAGATGGCCACCACGAAACACAAGGGCAGCACAGCATTCTCAGGCTCGCCCTCATACTTGTGCAGGATGTACACGCAGGACATGGAGAACAGAATGACCCGTACCACCCAGAAGAAGCGGCCAAACACCATGTGCAGGGCGCTGAAGGTGAAGCCCAGGGTCAGAGACAGGAACCAGTAGGCCAGGAGAACGACACCCACCAGCAGGAGGGCCCGGGCGGGGCTGCTGGCCACCGAGCTGGGGTTGAAGTACTGGGACAGGTTCGAGACTGCAGGACAGAACAGAGGGACAGTGGCTGGTTACAGGGAGTCAAGGGGCTTCTCTGTGAGCTGGGCTGGGTGGCTCAGCTCACTGGCTGGGCCTCTTCCACACCCTGAGAAACTAAAGCTGGCTGCCTGGGTATAGAACCCTGGGAGAAGACAGGGCAACACTGTTCTATCATGGGTTTAAAATACTTTTCAGGTAGGGCAGAGCCTGCACACTGGCCTTCAGCTGCCTTCCTTCCTGTCTTCCATACCCAGCATTAGGCTGGGCACACAGCTGCCTAGGAGAAGGGTGTTTCCCAGCCTCCCTTGAAGCTAGCTACATAACTAAGTTTTGGTCAAGGAGAGGTGGGCAGAAATGTTTTGGGATGGCTTCCTAAAAGTAGTGGGAATAGGCCCTTTACCTCTTCTTCTTCTGCCTGCTGGAATGTGGATGCGATGGCTGGTATAGGAGCAGCTGTCTTGGGTCATGAGGGAAGGGAAGTCACCTATTGGGGAGCAATAAGATGGAAGGGGCCTCGGACCTGAGGAGAATGTGCTGCAAAGCCACCTACCTGCCTAGCCACCTACCTGTGAACTTTTCACATAAGAGAAATATAAGCTTCCATCTTGTATAAGCTGCTGTAATTTGGGGGTCTCTGTTACTCACAGCCAAACCTAATCGTAACTGGTACCCACACATGAAGTTCCATCTTAAGAATGGAGTGAAATGAAGAACATGCATCTTCTGTGTGCCCGACTTAAGAAAATTTTCAAACAGAAAAGTTAAAAGGATGATAATATAAATACTCCTATCGAAATCATCTAGGTTTAACAACGGTTAACATTTTGCTCCATCTCTAGTCACATAATCCCCCCTTTTTTTTAAATCAAACCCTTCGAAAGAGGCACACATCATACTTCAGCATGCAACTTTCTCTCCCTTGTTTATTGAGACATAACTGACATACAGCACTATTTAAGTTCATGGTATACAGAATGACTTGACTTATATTGTGAAATGATCAAAATCAGTTTTGTTACTATCCATCATCTCCACAATAGTGTAAAGCAAATGTGTTGCAATTAAAAATATATAAGCAAAACAGAAAAATGTCCATCATCTCACAGATAGAAAAAAAATGTTTTCCTTTTCCCGAGAACTTTGAGGATCTCCTAACTCTAATAAATTTCAACTATACTGCACAGCAGGGTTAAATACAGGCATCACACTGCACATTACACCCCCAGGATTCATTTATCCTGTAACTGCAGTTTGTACCTCTTTACCATCTTCCTCCAATTCCCCTATTTTCCATTCACTGTCTCTGGCAACCACAAATCTGATCTCTCAATTTATGAGTCTTTTTTTTTTTTTAAGATTCTATATATAAGTGAGATTATACAGTATCTGCTTTTCTCTGACTTATTTCACTTAGCTTAATGCCCTCAAGGTCCATCCATGTGGTTGCAAATGGTAGGATTTCCTGTTTTATGGCTGAAGAATACTCCATCGTATATAGACACACCAAAATTGCTTTATCCATTTACCTGTCAGTGAACACTTAGGTTGATTCCATGTCCTAGCTATTCTAAGTAATGCTGCAATGCACATGGCCAGGGACAGGGTGGGGTGGGGGCTGGCAGTGATGGTGTAGTTATTTCTTTGATGTAGTATTTTTGTTTCCTTCAGATATATTCCCAGAAGTAGAACTGCTGGATCGTATGGTAGTTCTACTTTTAATTTTTTTTTTAATTTTACTGATTTATTTTTGGCTGTGCTGGATCTCGGATGCTGCATGCAAGCTTTCTTTGGCTGTGGCGAGCGGGGACTCCTCTTGGGCTGCAGTGTGCGGGCTTTTCATCGTGGTGCCTTCTCTTGTTGCAGAGCACAGGCTACAGGGCATGTGGGCTTTGGTAGTTGTGGCCCACTGGCTTAGTTGCTCCAAGGCATGTGGAATCTTTTCGGACCAGGGATGGAACCTGTGTCCCCTGCACTGGCAGGCAGATTCTTATCCACTGCACCACCAGAGAAGTTCTCTGCTTTTAAGAGGAACCTCCATACTGTTTTCCACAGTGGTGGACTAATTTACATTCCCACCAACAGGGCCCAAGGGTTCCAACTTCTCCACATCCTCAGCAACATTTGTTCTCTCTTATCTTTTTGATAACAGTCATTCTAATAACCAAATTAACATTTCACTGTGGTTTTGATTTGCATTTCCCTAATGACTAGCAATGCTGAATTACTGGTAATACAGTACCTTTTCATGTACCTGTTGACCATTCATATAGAAGGAATATGTTTCCTTTTTTTCATAAATATGAAAACATTCATATTCATGTGTTTCCTTTTTTTGGAAACAATGTTTATCCAGGCCCCTTGTCATCCCCCCACCCTTTTCTTTTCCTGGCTACACCATGTAGCACGCGAGATCTCCGTTCCCTGATCAAGGATTGAACCCGCACCCTCGGCAGTGAAAGCTCAGAGTCCTAACCGCTAGACCATCTGGGAATTCCCTTTTGTCCTTTTTTTTTTTTTCTTTTTTTTTGCTATTGAGTTATGTGAGTTCTTTATCTATTTTGGATATAAACTCCTTAACAGATATGTTTGCAAATATTTTTCCATTCTGTAAGTTCATTTTGTTGATCGTTTCTTTGGATGTGCAGAAACTCTCTACTTGATGTAGTCCCGCTTGTTTATTTTTGCTTTTGGTGTCAAATCCAGAAAATCACTGCCAAGGACAAGGTCAAAGAGCTGACTGCTTGTTTTCTTCCAGGAGTTTTATGGTTTCTGGTCTCACAT
The DNA here is from genome assembly GCF_029407905.1 of Bubalus kerabau. NCBI lineage: Eukaryota > Metazoa > Chordata > Mammalia > Artiodactyla > Bovidae > Bubalus > Bubalus kerabau. The sequence continues at coordinate 54,918,859 of NC_073639.1, forward strand.
TTAAGTCTTTAATCCGTTTCAAGTTAATTTTTATGAGTGGTGTGAAACAGATCTAATTCCATTCTCTTACATGTGAATGTTTTCCCAGCACCACTTACTGAAGACATTGTCTTTCCTCCGTTAAGCATGCTTGGCTTTGTCAAATACCAGCTAACCCTATGTGCATGACTTTATTTCTCAGCTCCACTGGTCTATGTGTCTGTTTTTATGCCAATACTATACTGTTTTAAGCTCCATGTTTCTTAAAAATATATTTTTATTTACTTATTTGGCTGCACTGGGCCTTAGCTGTGGCACAGGGAATCTCCGATTTTCATTGAAGAATGCAAAATCTTTAGTTGTGGCAGGCAAACTTAGTTGCAGCATGTAGGATCTAGTTCCCTGACCAGGGATTGAACCCTTACCCTCTGCAGAGAAAGTGCAGACTCTTAGCCACTGGACCACCAAGGAAGTCCCTGCTCTAGCAAATTAACTGAGCAGGAGAAGGAGGTCATGGGAACTGCTAGTTTGCAGCCGGTTGCTCAGAAGCACGGGTGATGACCTGGACTCATGCTGGGCATCGGAAGTGGAGGGTGGTCTTGTGGGACTGAGTCCTTTGCCTGTGGAGTCTGATTCTGCCTCTAGGTAGACAGTGTCAGAACTGAGTTGAATTCTCTGTCACCCCATGGTATCTGCACATTGCTAGCTGGTGGGGGGAAGCCTACACACACACACACACACACACACACACACACACACACACACACTTTGGAATTTGGTCCAGGAACCTTTTTCAGTCGCACGCCTAGGGCACAGTGGAGCCGGTATTCCAAGGTAGAGTCTGGCTGACAGAGCCACCCAGTCCCTGCCCTGTCCTGAGGCAGCCTCCAAAAGGAATCCCTACTTCCCCCGTTTTGTCACAATGTCACAAGGGCTCCAAGGCTTCAGAGAAAGTCAACAACTTGACGATGGGAGACTGAAATCCTTCCTTCTGACTCTGGATGCTATTTCCCAGAAAAGTGTCTTCAGCCAGGAGATCAAGGGTGGAGCTAACCGTGCTGTCATTATGGTGGACACTGAGCCCGGGAAACATGGCAAGTGTGAACTGAGATGTGCTGGGCCAAATACAGACTAGATTTCCAAGACATTCGTATGCCCCAAAATGTAAGACACCTCGTTAATAATTTCCTATCGATTCCAAGATGAGATGACACTTTTTTTTTCTTGTGGCTGTGCTGGTGGCTTGTATCAAACCCACACTCCCTCCAGTGGAAGCGTGCAGGTTCCAGAGAAGTACCAAGATGGCAATATTTTTAATCTATTGGGTTAACCAAAACACCTTATTCATTCCACTGGTTTCTTTTTACCTTTTTAACGTGGCAATTAGAACGTTTAATGTCACATATGTGGCTGGCATTCTATTTCTACGGAACCACTCCAGGCTAAGGACTTGCCATTTTAACCAGTACCTTGAAACATTCCGAAGCAGGCAATTAAAGGATTATGCTCATGGATGCATTCTGTACCAGAAAATCCAACTCTGGAGTCCAGTTTCCTGCAAAACCTTTTACACCTTCAAACATCTCAGGGTAAGACACAGACTCCAGAGGTCTTCAGATGTTTTGGAACTTAATGCATCAAGGGGAAAAATACCACAACGCAGAAGTGAGTTCTTTCACCTCCGAATGTGCCAGCCACCCTTCTCATGAACATGAGTATTCAGGGCCTCTTGGCTGTGGAAGAACTCTTTGATCTTTGATCTTCACTGCAGCATGCGGGATCTTTAGTTTTACCATGTGGGATCTAGTTCCCCGACCAGGAGGCTGACTTGACTCCAGTCTTTCATTTCAAGCCAAGTGCAATTTCTTGCAGTCAGGTTTGTTTCTCCAGGGCTCATTGGTCAGGGATGGAAATACCGAGAGTTTAATGATCTGGGCAGGCGGTGAAAATGGATTCCAAGCGGGATTGCACTCAATTGCAGGAGCCAGGTTCCGTGTTGACTCAGCCGGAGTCCCAGGAGGGGCCCTCCGTAGCCCCAGGGGGCTTGGAGCTGCACAGCAGCCTCTCAAATGGCGATGCTGCTGCCTCTGATTCTCTGCCTAAGGCCTCTCAGAGACTGAATTCGGTGGTTCAAAGCCGGAGGGTGGGTTCCCAGGGATGGGGGGGATGACAGTGGGCGCGTACCAGGGTATGGGTTTGGGCCAGCAGCCAGCTCAACTCCAAGGCCTCGGTCTCTGATCTGTAAGGTGGGAATGTCAGGGCCAATGGAGAGGGTTGGGGGTGGTGGGTGGATTCAAAGAGACGGTGCGTGGAACTCAGAGAGTATATTGGTCTCCTCGGGCTTCTGTAACAAATGACCAGACGTGGTGGCTTCAAGCAACAGGAATGGAGCCTCACTGTTCTGGGGGCCAGAATTCTGAAGTCAAGGTGTGGGTGGGGCTGCACTCCAGCTAAAGCTCCAGGGGAGGCTCTCTCCCTGCCCCTTCTGACTCAAGTGGCTCCAGCTGGTCCCTGGCTCATTGACTGCACCCCTCCTTCTCTGTCTCCGTTTTCACATTCACATGGCCATCATCTCTGTGTGTCTGTGTCTCTGTCCAAATTTCCCTCTTTTTAAAAAATATTTTTATTTATTATTTGGCTGCGTCAGGTCTCAGTTGCAGCATACGGGATCTTCGATCTTCATTGGGACATGCGTGATCTTTAGATTCGGCATGTGGGATCCAGTTCCCTGACCAGGGATCAAACCGGGGACCCCTGCATTGGGAGCTCGGAGTCTCATCCATTGGACCACCAAGGAAGTCCCTTCGTCTTCTTATAAGGACACCAGACGTTGGATTGAAGGCCCACACTAACCTAGGATGACCTCATCTCAGCTTGATTACATCTGCAGAGACTTCATTCCCCAGTAAGTTCACATTCACAGGTGTGGGGGTCTTGAGGGGCACTTTTGGAGAGGGACACAACTCAATTCACCAAAGCAGTGAAGCAGTGGGGCCGACAGGCCTCCAACTCTTACTGACAATGGGCCTTTTTGTACCAGGGGCAGAGCCGGGGCCAAGGTTGCAGCCTGGAGAAGGCACGCAAGACCTTGCTCACGGATCTCAGAGGGGAGATGAGTAACAAACACACACACGTGGGAGGAGGATAGGAGGTGGAAGAATGTGAGTGTGAGAACTGAGCATGAGGTTCCTCACACAAGGTGGTTAGGAGGGGCTGCTTGGAAGAGGTGCCATTTACCAGAGAACCAAGCATGGGAAAGACGGGAGCAGGCAAAGGGCTGGGAAGATCGTCCCCAGCAGGGAACACACAGAGACTGGAAGGCATCAAGCTGGGTATGTCCAGGGGCTAGGCAGCATCCTTGGTGTGAACTTTGTCAATTGAAAGTGCATCAGGAAATCACTGGGCAGTTTTAACAAGAGTGACTTAATCTGACTTTTATGTTTTGTTTTTTTAAAATCACTAACCAAAAAAGTAGTAATAAAAAAAAAAATCACTCTAGCTGATTTGTTGAGAAGGGACCCTGTTAGGAGATAAGCAGGAAAGCGCTCAGCCAGCAGGCCTAAGGCCACTTTCCAGAAAGGTTTGCAAGTTGGGCCCTTGGCCAGCATCTGGGAACTTGGATTTCTGGAGTGTGAGACTGGGATGCATAAGAAATAAGTGGCCTCCACCCCCATTTCTGGCACAGGCTCCTAAAACCCTTGCAATTTCCTAAGTGATAAGAGCAATAAAGGTGTCTTGATAATTCACAACCCCTTTCACACATACCTGTGTTTGTTAATCAGGTGGTTCTGAAAAGCCTCTAAAAAATGTAGGCTGGTTGCCAAGGGAACCAACTTGGTTATTAGAGGGTTGAGCCTTTCGATTGACCCTCCTGACCTCTTGGGAGGAGGTGAAGGTTGAATCGATCACCAGTGGCCAATGAGTCAACAGAACTCGGACCATGGAAGCTCCGAGTCCTGCCCAGAAACCCTGCCCCACGCATCTCCTTCACCTGGCTGTTCCTGGATTACATCCTATCATAAAGGAAGTTATCTACTGAGTAAACAGGTTTCCTGGGTTCCACAAGCAGCTCGAGCAAGTTACTTGAACCCAAGGTGGGGACGGGTCATTGGTACTCTTGATCTATACCAGCCGGTCGGAAGCACTGGTGACAACCTGGACGAGTGTCTGAAGTGGGGGCAACTGTGGGACTAAGCCTTTGACCCGTAGGATCAGATGCTACCTCCAGGGAGGCAGGGTCAGAACTGAGTTCAATCTGGGCCTGGAGGTTTTGCAAACAATGTGGTTCACGCTGATATCTGCTTTCCTTCCAGGAGTCTGGAATTTAGAAGGTATGAGGCAGAGGGTACCTACATGACCAGCCCCTCAATAAATACCCTGGGTGCTGAGTCTCAACTGGATGTCCCTGGTTGAGGACACCTCACATGGGGAACAAAGTGCGTCCTGTGTGACACTCCCACTCCCATCCTGGAGAGACCTCTGGGAGCCTGTGCCTGGTTCCCCAGACTTCACCCCACATGTCTTTCCCTTTGCTGACTGCTGTGTGTCCTTCCCTGTAACCATCACAGCTGAGGGTACCAACAAATGCTGGGTCCTGGGAGTCCTTCTAGAGATGCATGGGACCTGGGGGCGGGGGAGTGGTCTTGGTGACCCTGACACAGATTGCTGCAGGCTTCCTGGAGAGAGGCAGCAGCCTGGACCAGGGCCATGAGCTTGAACTCAAAGGGTTCCAGCAGCTGCCTCCTAATTCCTGGACCAGCACATTGACTTCCTAGGAATCACAGATTGCTCCTTCCGATGATTCTGTGAGCACCTCATTCTCTGTATTAAATCGCTTCCTGTCTGAGTAACTGGAGTAGTTTGTTACAGACCCCAACCACCCAGAGACTCCACCTCCAGTCCCCAAGGTTTGCCTGAGTGACAGTCGTGTCAGACTCTTGGCAATCCCATGGACTGTAGCCCACCAGGTTCCTCTGTCCATGGGATTCTCCAGGCAAGATTACTGGAGTGGGCTGTCATCCCCTTCTCCAGGGGATCTTCCTGACCCAGGGATTAAAGCCAGGTCTCCTGAATTGCAGGCAGATTTTTTACCATCTGAGCCAACAGGGAAGCCTAGGGACAGACAAGTTGGCAATACCCACCTACACCTTCTAAGTAGCATCTGGGAATCCCAGCTACTTACAAACATAACTACGATAATAAAATAGGTTCTCTTGTATCCCCTCCACCCCTGTAGTCTTCTCCTGCACCACCCATCCTGGATACCACTCCTATAATTTGAGAAGCACCAGAATGAAACACTGCCTTCAAATGAATGCCCCCCAACACCTACCGTCGAGTCCAAGAACTTCCAAGAGCTCTGCCCAAACTTTCCAAACGGTTTCCACAAACATGTCCACTCCCAGCACGAACCTCTCAGTTAGCCTTGTCAGGAACTGCAGAAATGAGAGAAAAGTCATTACCAACTCGGCCACAGCTTCCTTCTTCCTAGTCTGGCCAAGTTACAGTTGAACGAGAAAACTCAGCCAGCTGGTGACAAAGGCCAGCCCCAGGGCTTGGCCAAATCGCCCTGCGGATTAATGGAGCATAGGACTAGCTTGGGGCGCCAAGAACCAAGTGAATATGGTCAAATCTCCCTCCTGGACTTCCCTGGTGGTCCAGTGGTTGAGAACCCACCTGCCAATGCAGGGGACATGGGTTCGATCCCTGGTCTGGGAAGATCCCACATGCTGTGGGGCAACAAAGCTGGTGTGCCACAACAACTGAAGCCCAGGAGCCCTAGAGCCCGTACTCTGCAAAAAGAGAAGCCACTGCAATGAGAAGCCTGCACACTGCAACTAGAGTAGCCCCAGTTCTCGCAACTAGAGAAGAGCTGCCTGCAGCAACAAAGACCCAGCAGAGCCAAAAATTATCAATATTAAAAAAAAAAAAAAAAAGGTCTTCTTTCTACAGGTGGAGGGATCCATCGGAGAAGCCAGAAGCCCTCTGCAAAGGTGCTCACTACACTTCTGATTACTCCCAGAGCCCTCTGCTGACTCTTGTCAAAGTCCCTGCCTGAATTCTCCTTTCTAAATGGTGAAGGTGTTGCAACCAACCTATTTCACCCGGAGGCTGGGCGCTGCTGCATGGGAGCAATTCTAAAGGGCGAGAACGGCGGTTCTCACAGTTGTTCCCATCGTCACGTCGCGGGCACGTGCAAACGATCGAGACGCACCTCCATCCCAGTTTTAAGGACCAGGGGGCCTCAGAGGGCTGCAGTAGCTCTCCCAGTATGAACACAAGGTGCAGCTTCGTATCACTTTAAGCGATGTGCTATACACATGGTATAGCTGCATGGTATAGCGATATGGTATAAAGTCTCACTTCCTACAACCTGAATCCCCATCCAGAGACAGCACTGTTACCACTCGCTTATGGATCTTCCTTTATATGCCCAGGTGAAGAATGGCACAGACAGGGACTTCCTGGTGGTCCAGAAGATAAGACGACTCTGAGCTGCCAATGCAGGGGGTCCAGGGTTTGATTCCTGGTCAGGGAACTAGGATCCTGCCTGCCCTGCAGTGTGACCAAAAGATAAAATGACCCCACCCCCCACCTACTAAATTATACACTTTAAATGGAAGGACTGTATAGTATTAATATATGAATTATTCCTCAATAAGTTGCTATCTGAAAACTGGAAGGATACTAGCGTAACACTGCAGATCAACTATACTTCCTTTATTTATTTATTGGCTGCATTTCATCTTTGTTGTAGCACTCAAGCTTAGTTGCCATGTGGCATGTGGAATCTTATTGGACCAGGGGTGGAACCCATGTCCTCTGCATTGGCAGGTGGATTCTTAACCACTGGAGCACCAGAGAAGTCCTCAATTATATCTCTATTTTAAAAGAAAAATTTTTTACATGAAAGAGTAAAAAATAATAACAATGGAACAGTTGACATTAAAAAAAAAAATCATGTGGGAATGACAGAAGGAAGTATTTATGTCAGGGAGAAAAAAGGGTCCCTGGACCTCTCTTGGACAGGGGTACATGGTGGGGGCATTTTGGAGAACGTACCATCCCCTGGAGAGAAGAAACACTGGTGTCCGTTTAGTTATAATTCTTTTTTTTGTTAGAGAGTTCCACTGACGTATCATTTCCATACCATAAAGTTCTCGTCTTTAAAATGCATGATTCAATGTTGTTTTTAAAAAATCCCCCATAATTGAATTTTAGAACATCTTCATCACCCCAAAAGGAGTCTTGTCCCCATCTGCAGCCACTCCTCATTCCCTCCTCCCCTCAGCCTGCTGCTGCTAAGTCACGTCAGTCGTGTCCCACTCTGTGCGACCCCACAGATGGCAGCCCACCAGGCTCCCCCGTCCCTGGGATTCTCCAGGCAAGAACACTGGAATGGGCTGCCATTTCCTTCTCCAATGCGTGAAAGTGAAATCGCTCAGTCATGTCCGACTCTTAGCGACCCCATGGACTGCAGCCTACCAGGCTCCTCTGTCCATGGGAGTTTCCAGGCAAGAGTACCGGAGTGGGTTGCCAGCGCCTTCTCCCCCTCAGCCTAGGCAACCACTAATCTTCTTCCCGTCTCCATGGTTTTGCCTTTCCTGGACTTTCTGTACAAATGAAATCAGGCAATCCGTGACCTTTTGTGCCTGGCTTCTTGCACTCAAAATAATAATGTCAGGCTTCACCCATGTGGCAGCGTGAATCAGTACTTAATTCCTCTTTCTTGCCAAATAGCATTCCCTTCCAGGGTTCTCCACACTTTGTTCCTCCTCTCGTTATTCTTTAAAAGCATCACAATTTGTGCCCATTTGTCCATAGGTAGCAATTTTTACATTTTGTTCAAGTGGAGGAAAAGGGAAAGGACTCCCTGGGGCACTTGGGAAAAAAACTAGCAGGCCTTTCAAGGGCACCAGCTCCCCTAGAAAGGGTGTGAAAAAGTAGCTATTTTGGGAGGAAGGGACATTACAGCTTCTGCTGCCGCTGACCTTCTCTGTGCCTCAGTTTTCTCAGCTGTAAAATGGGACTAAGGAAGAATGGACATTAGGGAACTTCCCTGTCCACCGGTGGATAAGAGTCCCTCCTCCCAATGCAAGGGGGCTCGAGTTTATTCCCTGGTCAGGGAACTAGATCCCAGATGCCGTAACTGAGTTTGAATGCTGCGACTAAAGATCCCACGTGCCACAACTAAGACCCAGTGCAGCCCAATAAATAAATATTAAATTAAAAAAAAAAAAAAAACGATGTGGGGACCCCTTAGGTTGCCTGTGTCAGATCTGAGGATGGCTGGGTGGCAACCCAGCGCACCCAGTAAGGTTGGAGGTCCAGTCCTCTTTCCAAAGGGATTCATTTCCTTCCCACCAAACAACTGTCTTTGGGCAGGTGTTGGGAAACCCACAGGCCCAAACAGGACCTGGCTGTGCTCAGAGGAAAGGTGAGGCCCACCTTGGAGACCAGCCGGGGCAGGAAAGGGTGATACATGGAAAGGCTCATCGTGGGCCTTTTGGACTGGGTGGGTGCCTGCCCCCTGGGGCTGGCACTGCTCACTGTGGCTTCTGCTCCAGCAAGTTAGTCCTTGGCTCCCTGTCTGTGTGAAGACACAGGAGCCCTGAGGGGGTGCTGTGGGCAGCACTGAGTTCCTCCAAATCTCAGTGAAGGTGAAATGAGGCCAATGTGGAGGACCTGGATCCAACAGGACTGGGGTCCCTACAAGAAGAGATGGGGGGCTTCCCTGCAGGCCCCCCAGTGGTTAGAACTCTGTGTGGTCAGTGCTACGGGCGCGGGTTCAGTCCCTGGTCAGAGAACTAAGATCCCGCATGCTGTGCAGCGTGGCAAAAAAAAAGTTAACACTGCATTTGATGGGGAAAAAAATTTTTTAAAAAAAAGAAAGAAAATGAACCCACCCCATTATTCTTGCCCAGGAAATCCCATGGACAAAGGAGCCTGGTGAGCTACAGTCCAAGGGGCTGCAAAGAGTCAGGCACCACCACGCCCATGTTTAACTGAATCTCTGCTGTACACCTGAAACTAACTCAACATTGTAAACCAACCATACTCCAATAAAAAAAATTGTTGAAAGGAAAAAGAAAAAAAGAAAATGGGGACACAGACATGCACAGAGAAAAGATTACGTGAGGACACAGGGAGAAGACAGCCATCCATGAGCCATGGAGCGAGAGGCCTCAGAAAGCAGCAGCCTGGTTTACAACTTGATCTCAGGTTTCCAGCTTCCAGAACTTCCAGATGATATTTCTGGGTAAACTAGCCAGACTGTGGCCCTTCCTCACGGCAGCCCTACAGACTAAGGTGAGGTTCAGCAAAGCCCAGAGCCTGAAGCAGTTCACAGAAATAGGTGAAAAGCCAAACCAACGGCACAGGTTGTATGTTTTTTCTACAACCTATAAAATATAGCCAATATTTTATAGTAACTATAAATGAAGTATAACCTATAAAAAGTGTGAATGTTGTACACCGGGAAATCAAGACTGTACAGCATTGTACAATCATATACTACTGTACATCAACTATACCTCAATTCAAAAATTTAATAATAGAATTAAACAAACCAAACCAAACCAAACTTGGGCATTCACTGGTGGTCTAGTGGTTAGGATTTGGATTTTCACAGTGGTGGCCCAGGTTCGATCCCTGGTCAGGAAACTGGATCCCAATTCCTTTTGCATAAAGATGTTTTGAGTTGGTCAGGGAAATAGAAAAATGGACTTGGGATGGTTATTAAAAAATTGTCAGGAGCTGTGACGATGGTATTGTGGAGAACATTTTTGCAAAATGTTTGTTTGTTAAAGACGGAGACTGAAATATTCAAAAGTGAACCAATATGTCTTGGATTAGTTTTAAAACACTATGCCAGGCTTCAAACATTTTTTGGATGGGGGAAGAGACACAATAAGAATGTCAAAACTGGGTGAAGGGTATAGGGGTTCATCATACGATTCTTTCTCCCTTTGTGCTTCCTGGGCAATATTCAGGATGAAAAGCTAAAATGAAAAAGATTCAAGTGAGCCAACTCAGGAGGCCCGCAGCCGCAGCCAGTCCAAGGGAGAAGACACAATTACTCCAGCTCAGCATTTCATCACCCCATCCTAAATCTGGAGGGCGTCCTAAACTCTCCTCACCCCCATTACCCCCAAGCACATTTAAACTGGCGCCCAAGCATTTTCATAAGAAAAGCAGCAAAGGAGCAGTTTAGAGGTTGCCTAAGGATCTGAGGAACAGGAAGTAAGACAAAGTTAATGGGAACTGAAGTGCTGGAACACACATGAGGATCAGGAGTGAATTACAAAGGGGAAAAGGCACCTCTGGGAGGGTGGGTCAAAGCAATGGGACTAGATGACACCATATGTCCTGACGTGCTGCCCTCTTAAAGACACAAGGCCCTCAGGTAGAATTCTTACTGGAATGCTAGGTCCTCAATCTAACCCTGAGGAAACAGATTAGATGCATCATGGGACAACTGAAAAACCAACTGGGTGTCAAAACCACAGGGAGAGGGACTTTTCTGGTGGTCCGGTGGTTAAGATTCCATGCTTCCAATGCAGGAGGCAGGGGTTCGATCCCTGGCTGGGTAACTAAGGTACCATGTGATATATGGTGAGGCCAAAAAGTAAGATAAACCACAGGGAGAAACCATGTCAGTCCCACTAGAATGGTTACACTCAAAAAGACAGACAACCGTCAACAGGTGAATGGAGAAAGATGTGATATACATAAACACACACACAAACCAGAATACTAATCAGTCATAAAAAAGAATGAAATTTCACCATTTGCAACAACTTGAATGGACCTGGAGGGTACTCTGCTTAGTGAAATAAATCAGATAGAGAAAGACAAATAATGAGATGTCCCTGGTGGTTCAGTGGTTACAACTCTGAGCTTCCACTGCACGGGGTGCAGGTCCTGGTTGGGGAACTAGGATCTGACATGCTGTGAGGCAAGGCCAAAGAGAAAGACAACTACTGTATGATAACACTTTGCAGGGAATCTAAAAAATATAACAAAGTAATGAATATAATGAAAAAGAGGCAGACTCACAGATACAGAGAACAAACTAGCCGTTACCAGCAGGGAAAGAGAAGAAGGGGGATGGACAAGATAGGGGTACAGGTCTAAGAGATACTACTATGTATAAAGTAAGTCACAAGAATATACTGCATAGCACAGGGAATATAGCTGATATCCTATTATAATAGCTATAAATGGTGTATAGTCCAAAGATATTGAATCATTGGGTTGTACACCTGAATCTAGTATAATATTGTAAATTGACTATATTTCAATTAAAAATAAATTGAATTAAATATATCCAAGGGGTGGTGGGGAAGACAAGAACTTATGTTGGCGCGGATGGGGAGAAACTGGAATTCTTCTCTACTGCTGATGGGAACGTCAAATGGTCCAGCTGAACAGAAACTCCTTGAGATGTCAGAGCTGCCATGTGCCGTGTGCTTACTCAGTTGCCCAACTCTCTGCGGCCCCATGGACTGTCCATGGAATTCTCCAGGCCAGAATACTGGAGTGGGTTGCCATGCCCTCCTCCAGGGGATCTTCCCAACTCAGGGATGGAACCCAGGGGTCCCGCATTGGAGGCAGATTCTTTACCGTCTGAGCCACCAGAGAAGCCCAGAAATTCCATGCCTAGGTACGTACTCCAAAATAAACATATATTCATGGAAAAACTTGCACATGAATGTTCAGAGCAGCACTATTCATAGTAGCCAACAAGTGGAAACAACCCAAATGACCATTAACTGATAAATGGATCAAAGGAAAACCCTAAGAAGGAATGAAATACTGACAAAAGCTTCAAAATGGATGAACCTTGAAAACATGATGTTGCATGAAAGAAGCAAGATGCAAAAGACCATCTACTGGCTGACTCCATTTACAGGAAATGTCCAGAATACATACGCAAATCCATAAGAACAAAGAAGATTATGGGCTGCCAGGGATTTGGGGAGATGAGGTGACCGCTAAGAAATTTAGGGTTTCTTTAAGGCGGGGAGGAGTGATGAAAATGTTCAAAACTGACTGTGGTGATGTATAGAAATGTGGTAAAATGTACAGAATGTGGTGATGTACAACCCCGCTGAGTATAATAAAAGCCACTGAACTTTCAGTGAATGAATTGTATAGTATCTGAATTATAGCTCAATAAAGCTGTTAAGAAAAAGACATAAACATCAATGTCATAAAAGCACCCCCGACTCCCATTCCCAAAAAGGTAAAGGGACTTTGATAGATTAAAAGGAACTAAAGAGGCATTAAAACCAATTGCAATGAGCTGTTGATTGGGTGCTGTATTTTTTTTTAAGCTATAAAGGAAATGTGAATATGGGCTGTATATTACAAAATGTTATTGAACTAAATTTAAGTTTTGGGGTGAAGGGGCCATGGTATTAGGTTCTGATCACTGAAGACGGTGACTGCAGCCATGAAATTAAAAGACGTTTACTCCTTGGAAGAAAAGTTATGACCACCTAGATAGCATATTGAAAAGCAGAGACATTACTTTGCCAACAAAGGTCCGTCTAGTCAAGGCTATGGTTTTCCAGTGGTCATGTATGGATGTGAGAGTTGGACTGTGAAGAAAGCTGAGTGCCGAAGAATTGATACTTTTGAACTGTGGTGTTGGAGAAGACTCTTGAGAGTCCCCTGGACTGCAAGGAGATCCAACCAGTCCATCCTAAAGGAGATCAGCCCTGGGTGTTCATTGGAAGGAATGATGCTAAAGCTCAAACTCCAGTACTTTGGCCACCTCATGCAAAGAGTTGACTCATTGGAAAAGACTCTGATGCTGGGAGGGATTGGGGGCAGGAGGAAAAGGGGACAACAGAGGATGAGATGGCTGGATGGCATCACCAATTCGATGTATGTGAGTTTGAGTGAACTCTGGGAGTTGGTGATGGACAGGGAGGCCTGTCGTGCTGCGATTCATGGGGTTGCAAAGAGTTGGACACGACTGAGTGACTGAACTGAACTGAGGAGAAAATATCATCATGTCCACAATTTACTTTCAAAAAAAAAAAAAATGTATGTGTGTCTGTTTGTAGAGAAAAAGAAACAGTTTGGGGAGAATATGGTTATCCCAGGTAGAGTGTCTCACTGTTAACTTATTCAATTCTTCCAGCTTTTCAAAGAAAAAGTCAGACAACATTATTTTGATGATGGTCATGTTTTCAGGGGTGTATCCATGTGTCAAAATTTACCAACGCGTACACTTTTGTCCCACTTTAAATGTGTGTAGTCTATGTCGATGACACCTTAATAAAGCTGTTAAAATGTTGGTGGGGGGGGGAAGACTGGAAAGTGTCAAAGTTATTCTGCTCGAAATATTTTCTTACAAAGCAAAAAAAAAAAAGCCAACCTCTTAAAAAGAAAAAGATTAACAGTTTCAGTAATGGTAAAGAAAAACAAAAATCAGTTCCCAGTAAAGATGCCACTGGATTCCGAAAAAGTAAAAAGATCGTCTATCTCACAATAAAATAATAAAACCAAATAGTTTACTGACACCTCGTTGGAGAGGTGTTGGAAAACAGCCCTCACATATATGACAGGAATGGAAACTGGTATAACTGGTAAACATTTCAGTAACGCCTCTCAGTACTCAAAATGTATATGAACTGGAACTGTGCATAAAGGACACGGCAGACAAAGCTAGTTTATGTTGTCAGAGTTAGGAGAGAGGTTATCTTGGGGCTAGGGGATTGGACCCCTATAATTCCAGTGCGACATGTGGGTCACGTGGGCATGTTTGGTATATGACAATTCATTTCACTGTATACTTAACACACAAAAGTGCACTAATTATATTTCAATTAAAATTGTTTTAATACACAGACCCTCTGGCTCAGCAATTGAATTTCTAACAATTTACAGATGCACTTGTATATGCGCACTCCCAAAAATTTAGATAGGAAAACCTTTACTGCAGCTAGGGTTGGAGTGGCCAATCCAATCCAGTCAGAAACTAACAAAACATGGACCATCAGGAGGAGTTAGTTAAATGAGGGTACATCTTTATACTACACACACCAGATGAATCCTTCTAATATCTTCTACCATTTTACTAAATACTTACTCAGTGCCTGGTATTGTACACCATGACGAGTCACATTCAACCTGCCAATTTATCTCCTTTGCACAAAGGAGACACACAGAGGTCAAGCAACCAGCCCAAGGTCACAGAGCTAGTAAGAAGCAGAGATGGGATTCGAACCCAAGTCTGTGGGAGAGCAAGGCCTAGGCTCTGAACCAGAAGGGCTAGGGTTAATTTTAGACAATTCCTAGATAGAACATAGAGTGTTTCATTAAATACCCTCAAACTTTACAACCCACTAAGAAGGTCTGGCTTGTTGAAAACTAGTTGCTAGCAGATTCAGTTTTCCTTTAATTATAATTAACAGAGCAATTTCCCCAAACCTGGCTGGTCTAAGCTACATTCCACAGGAAATGTTAGGGAGCCTCATTTTGGATGCTGCACTGATTGAGGGGCTCAGGGAGGGTCGTGACACCAAAAGACCAGTGAAGGTACCAGCGTGGACTCCAGACCTACTGTGTACATATGTGCGTGCATACTCCGTCGTGTCCAACTCTTTGGAGCCCTCCAGGTTCCTCTTTCCATGGGATTCTCCGGGCAAGAATACTGGAGTGGGTTGCCATTTCCTACTCCAGGGGATCTTCCTTACCCAGGGATCGAACCTGCATCTCCTCCATTGACAGGTGGATTGTTTACCACTGCACCACCCGGAAAGCCCCATGGTGCCTGGATTCAAATCCTGGCTCTGCCACCCAGGCTGAACTGAAGCCAGTCACTTTACCACTCTGTGCCTCAGTTTCCCTATCTGTAAAATGGAAATATTAACAGTACCAACCTTATAGGCCTGTTCTAAGGATGAAGTGAGTTATTCTATTTATAAAAGAACTTAGAACAGGGAGCACTTATATGCTAGAAAGGATGTTGCCCAATTCACAAATTGCTGATTAAAGCCAATTGGATCTTTAAAAAAAAAAAGGCATGGATTTCCCCAGCAGTTCAGTGGTTAAAACTCTGCACTTCCACTGCAGGGGGCATGGGTTTGATCTCTGGTTGGAGAACTAAGATCCCTCATGATGCTTGGCCAGAAAAAAGGAGGTGTATTTTAAACAAATGTTCGTGCTAAGTTGCGTCAGTCATCTCTGACTCTACGCGACCCCATGGACTGTAGCCTGCCAGGCTCCTCTATCCATGGAATTCTCCAGGCAAGAATACTAGAGTGGGTTGCCATTCCCTTCTCCAGGAGATCTTCCTGACACAGGAATCGAAGCCATGTCTCTCATGTCTCCTGCATTAGCAGATGGGTTCTTTACCACCTGGAAAATTCCATGGATGGAGGAGCCTGGTAGGCTGCAGTCCATAGGGTCACTAACAGTCGGATACAACTGAGCGACTTCACTTTCACTTTTCACTTTCGTGCACTGGAGAAGGAAATGGCGACCCACTCCAGTGTTCTTGCCTGGAGAATCCCAGGGACAGGGGAGCCTGGTGGGCTGCTGTCTATGGGGTCACACAGAGTCGGACAGGACTAAAGTGACTTATCAGCAGTTAGTATTATGGTCATCTCTATTGAAAGCACAAACCTTGGTTTACCTCGAAAGGAATTCTGATTTCAAGATTCTCAGATACTTTGCTAGAATACAGCTGTCTTATTGATACCAACCCACATCTGAACCCCTAAATATCTACTTTGTATTTCATGTCTATGAATCTCAGATTCCCAGATAGAATAATCAGCCTAGACATGGTGGCTTGTGCTTAACCCTCCCCCAAAAAGGCCAGACTTCTTTTTGCTGTGAGCGAGTGAAAGTAGCTTAGCCGTGTCCAACTCTTTGTGACCCCATGGAAGTCCATGGGATCTCCAGGCCAGAATACCGGAGTAGGTAATCTTTCCCTTCTCCAGGGAATCTTCCAAACCAAGGGATCGAACCCAGGTCTCCCATATTGCAGGTGGATTCTTTACCAGTTGAGCCACAAGGGAAGGTCTTTTTGCTGTAAAACAAATGATTTCTGCCTTCAAATGGCTAAGGGACACAGCAGGAGGGAGGTGCAGATTCACCCTGCATACTCAGGCAGTCTGGAGGCCACTTCTCTGCACTCAGTTGTTCTATGCTCTCCCTCTGTAGCCAGCTACAAAGAGATATTCCCCCGCCCCATTACCAACAACCTTCACGGCCTCTCAGAACACCCAAAGGAGAGGACGGTCAGAAGTTAACAGCTTTCCTAACAAATTAACCTATATTTCATCTCATCCACTTAGAATGTTCAGTCAGTCTGATTTGGGGTTTAATGTTTTCTTTCCCCTTCATCTCAAGCAGCAGAAAACATTTTTTTAAAACCTGAAAGCGCTGCCAGCAGGGCTAAGCAACCGAGATTTGAGCCTTGGCCAGAATATAACTAACAACAGTATCTGACACTGATTCAGCCATGACTCTGGGCCAAGAAGGGACCTACAATTCATAATTACAAGAGGATATGATTACTATCCCCATTGAAGGAATAAAGAGACTGAGCCTCAAAAAAGTGAAGCCACTTGCCTGAAGCCATCCAGTCAGAGGTGGAACTTTTCTCCACTCCAAAAGCCCAGGGCTGGTGCAGAGCAAAGCGCTTAAGAGAAGAAACAGTATGGGCTGTATTCCAGGAACCGCCTGACCACATGCAACCGTCCCCCTTATTCACTTCCCCTTGCTCGGTGGACTTTTTAACCCCCAGTGGCTCACCCAGCTGCCGAGGGCAGAGCAGCGAGAGAAAGGGCTTCTCCGGAGCGCTCAACACCATCCCCAGGGGCCAGGGGCTCCTCAACAGCTCCAAAGTAAATAAAACGCTCCAAGTGAGAGGCCCAGAACACAGTAGGTGCTTAAAAGGGTTACTGTGCCAGGTTGCCAAAGCAACGGAGCAGACTGCATTACTCTCATTCTTAAAAAAATAACAGTAAAGTAATAAAAAGCCTAAATATCTTCAAAGCAGAAGGAGGAGGGCCTAAGGTGCTCAGGGGAAGTGGGTCGGCGTTAAGGCTACAGGAAATTCGGGGTTGCTGGGGAGAGCGCAGCAGCGTGGGGAGAGGGCGCCGGCGAGCAGGGCGCCCCCTGGGCAGCCGCCACGGTGCCTGGCTCACAGTAGGCGCTCATTCAAACGTGTTGAATGAATGAATGAGAGGCGCGGCGGCGTCAGAGTTGCCGAGGGCAGGCCCGGACCGAGTGCCCCCTGGAGCAAGGTTCAAGGAGAAGTACCGCATGGAACACAGGGCGCGCCGAGGCCCTGCGCACTAGACCTGCGCCGGAACTCGCCCCCAGACACGACGCTGGCCCGGCCCGACTCGGGCCACAGGCGGCAGGCCCGGACCCCCCGCCCCAGACCCGGGCCTCCCTCTTTCTGAGCCCCGGCCGGCCTGCAGCCCCGGAGGCCGCGCACGGCCCAGGAGGGCCCTGGGCGCCAGGTGCGCGGCGGCCGAGGCAAGGTGACCGCGGGCGCGGGCCCAGCGCCCACCTTCTGAGCGGCGCGCACGTTGTCCTCGCCGAACAGGCTGCTGACGCTCTGCGAGAAGGTGTTGACCGTGCGGCGGTAGCTGTTCTTCTCGGTGCCGCCGCGGCTCCGCGCCCCCTGCGCGCTCGGGGCCACCAGCCCGAGCAGAAGCAGCAGCAGCAGGAACCCTGTCCGGGCCCGGGGTCCTCCCGAAGCGCGCGCGCCCATCCTGGAGCCGGCGGGATGTCGGGTCAGGAAGAAGGATGAGGGCCGCACGGTGGCACGCCGCGGCTCCGGCGGGGATCGCGTTGGCGCGCTAGGGGGCCGCGCGCCGCACCTCTGCCCGCGCGCCGCCGCCGCCGCGCCACCTGCCCCGCCCCGCGCGCAAAGGCGCGACGGCCCTGCCTACGCCTTGCCCCGCCCCCGGACGCGGGACCTGCGGAGGACCTGGCGGGAGCGCGGGACAGCTGGCAGGTTACCGATCTCCACGCCGCCCTCCCCCCGCAAGCCCTCTGTGACCTGGTGGGCCTTTAAATCTTTCTTTTAAAAAAACCCAAAACTTTATCTTAAACTTTTCTATAAAAAGCAACCCAAGATTTTAGAGGTGAAACAGCCCCAACAGGAACAATGACTACCATTGCTCGGGAAATATGAATTATATATATTTTGCATATCGTTGAATTTATAACACCCAATAATTGGCCACTTTTGCCGATGGCAGGGGCACCAGCTTACTCATTCATTCTGAAATGTTTAAAAGAAAAGCATTAAGCACTCGCTCCTGCCCTTCTTGAACGAACTCTATTTCAGACTCAGAAAATAGTTGAGAACGGGAAGTTCTTTTTAGGAAATCCAGGTAGTAAATGAAAAGGGAGTGAGAGAGATTAGAAAATAAGTTTGCACCCCTTAGTGAAATGATGGATCCAGGCCATGATCATCAACAGACTGAAACACAAAGGTGACATGTTGGTGGAAAACTTGAAAATGGAGGGGCCTGGACCCACCAGTCTTGGTGGTAGAAGTACCAAAGCCACCTGTGTGATGGATTCTTCCCAAAACACTTTGGACCCTAACTTGATGTGACCTCCACATCTAACTCACAGTTTACAGGAAACATGGGGGATGGAAGCAGAAAAATTAGAAACAGCAGAAGCTAAAGTCAGAATGTGGAACGTTCAACAGGATAAACAACCTTAGTTTCTTCAATAAGTAAATGATATAAAAATAAAACTTAACTTTTGTCAACCCAGAGTGAAAAGTTATCTTTTTAAATATTTACTTTATTCATTCATTTGGCCGCACCAGGTCTTCATTGTGGCAGGCAGGATCTTTCAACTGCAGCATGCGAACTCTGACTTGCAGCATGTGAGATCTAGTTCTCTGACCAGGAATCAAACCCAGGTCCCTTTGCATTGGAAGTATGAAGTCTTAGCCACTAGACCACCAGGGAAGTCCCTGTATCTTGTTTTGAACTTACATTTTTCTAGATTTCTGGTGAGGTTTTCATATATTCACTGGTGTATATTTCATCATCATAAAAAATATATTTTATTTAAAGTAAACTTTTTAAAATGAAGTACAGTATACAAGACACCCTAGTGGTTCAGGTGGTAAAGAATCTGCCTGCAATTCAGAACTAGGGTTCAATCCCTGGGTTGGGAAGATCCCCTGGAGAAGGGAATGGCTACCCACTTCAGCACTCTTGCCTGGAGAATCCCATGGACAGAGGAGTCCAGTGGGCTACAGTCCATGGGGTCGCGAAGGGTCAGACACAACTGAGCGGCATACAAGCAGAAAAATACTCAGTCATAGGTGCTTCTCTATGAATTTAAACAACACACAAGGTGACCAGCACCCAGGTCAAGAAAAGGAACATTATCAGTTTTGCCAAAAGGCTTCCTTTGCCCTCTCCTGTTCACTACACCCCCTCCAAAATTTAGGGGATTCATTTTGCCTGTTTTTGAACTTCTGTGAATTGGATCATAAAATATGATCTTTTGTGGTTGGCTTCTTTTGTTCAACATTATATTTATGAGATCCATGCTGTTGTGTATTTTCCTTTTTCTTTTTACTTTATAGAATGTTCTTTATATCTTCTGGAGGTAATCCTCTGGTATATAATATTTTAGAAGAAAATATAAGAGAATGTACTATTACCTACCTAATAATAACATTTTATTTACCTAAATAAGCACATTTAAAGAAGAAACTTAGACTGCTATTATCCTAAGCAATAAAATCCATGAAAATACAAGTTTGATTTGCTCATTATAACTTTTCCCCCAAATCCTTTTTAATTAATTAAAAGAATGTTCATATGTATGCTATCAAAATCCTTTCATGCTCCACCTGTGTGTTTGTGGGATTTGTTTTTGCTTTTCTGAAGAAGAGGGGAGCTTGTCCAGATTAATCACAGTTATCATTCATTCTTACCTTCAACAACTCTTACTTACCTACTTGGCAGCCAGCTGCTGTTCTGGGTTATTCAAATGCTTTTCCTGGGGCAATGACTTTAACTCTTGAAAATAACTTTATCCTCTCTAAAATTCTAAAATAACTTCTAGTGCCTTCACTTTTTTTTGATGATATAATTTATTTAGCCTTAACCATTTATGCTTTTAATAGAAAAAAATGGAGACACAATCAGTTCAGTTCACTCAGTCATGTCTGACTCTTCATGACCCCATGGACTGCATCATGCCAGGCCTCTCTCTCCATCACCAATTCCCAAAGCTTGCTCAAACTCACGTCCACTGAGTCGGTGATTCCATCCAACCATCTCATCCTCTGGCGTCCCCTTCTCCTCCTGTCTTCAATTTTTCTCAGCATCAGGGTCTTTTTCAATGTGTCAATTCTTCGCATCAGGTGGCCAAATTATTGGAGCTTGAGCTTCAGTATCAGTCCTTCCAATGAATATTCAGGACTGATTTCCTTTAGAATTGACTGGTTTGATCTCCTTGCAGTCCAAGGGATTCTCAAGAGTCTTCTCCTTTCGGCACTCAGTTTTCTTTATGGTCCAACTCTCACATCCATACATGACTACTGGAAAAACCATAGCTTTGACTATATGGACCTCTGTTGGCAAAGTAATGTCTCTGCTTTTTAATATGCTGCCTAGGCTGGTCATAACTTTTCTTCTAAGAAGCAAGCATCTTTTAATTTCGTGACTGCAGTCATCATCTGCAGTGATTTTGGAGCCCAAGAAAATAAAGTCTGTCATTGTTTCCACTGTTTCCCCATCTATTTGCCATGAAGTGATGGGATTGGATGCCACGATCTTAGTTTTTTGAATGTTGAGTTAGTGAAGACACAGCATAGCTGTTCTATTCACAAAATAATTACAGAATTCAGAAAATACAATATTTCCGAGTGCAATGCAGAAAATGTGATGTGGTCATGAAAATGCAAAGTTGTCTAATTGATGCCTTCTTTTACTTTTTCTGTCTTTGTAATGAAAATATTTAATGCCTTTTTTTACACAAATAATGTTGCTTGTAAGAATAGCAGAAAGTACAGATAAGCCAAAAAAAGAGAGAAGAAGACTGTATTAGGAGTAGGTTATATTTTTAAAGCCGACAAAACACTCTCATTCCCAAATTAATATTAGTAGATAATTCAGATTTAGAGGCTCAAACCACATTCCTGCGAACGGCCCTGGGCTTAAACAGAAGACTCTTCGGCACCTCAGGCCCCGCCCCTCCCTAACTTGGCCCCGCCTCGCTCCGCCCCCAGCGGCCTAGGTTTTTAAGGTGACCCCGCCTCTAGCCCCGCCCGCAGGAGATGTGTTAGTACCAGCTCTCGCGAGAGCGTAGCCCGGAAGTTTTCCGTCCTGAACCTTGGTGGGGGCCCACGTGAGTTGGGTTTAGAAGTGCTCGGGTCTTGCTACCCTACCTTCAGGAGCAGGAGTTCGGGCGCCATGGGGAAGCTGCGCCGGAGGTACAACATCAAGGGGCGCCAGCAGGCGGCCCCCGGCACCTCTAAAGGCCCTCCCGAGCCGCCCCCCGTGCGGCTGGAACTGGAGGGTAAGAAGGCCCTGGACAGGGGCTGGGTTTCGGGTGAGAGACCAACCAGGGCCTTGGGGCCAGAGCTGGCCAGTGGGGCTGAAGGACGCCCGGACTATGTCCTGTGTCTGCGACTCCGGAAGGCTCCCGGAGTGTGGCCTCCCACCTCAGATGATCCAAAGAAAGGGGGAATGGTGACAGTTTTCGTTTTAACTGAGTTTGGAACAATACCTGGAGTTTCTTTCCAGTGTGGTCGTAGTATAGCAATGTGGGGAATTTGGACAAGAAAATAAGGTAATTCCATTCATTTTGATGGCATCAATTATAACCTCCCTACCAACGACTTCTAAGTTTGTATTTTTCAGCCCAGATCTGTCTGTTTAGCTCTAGGCTGCATGACATTTTTGCTAAGACTCCTCCGTTTTGTTAGGGAAGACTGGTGTGCCAGTCTAGGAGAGTAACAGAAGATGAGATTAAGGCGGAAAAAAATCCCTGTCGTGCACAGTTTATATGCTTTTGGGAAGAGACAAGTAAAGAAAAACATAGAATATATAGAACATTTTGCATACATTCATACTAAACAGATAAAGTACAAGAGGTGTTTGGTGAGTTGCAGAGTTTTGTGCGGTAGAGGGGGAAGACCCCATTGAGAAAGCATTGGATCCTTAAGACCTGAGGGCCATTAGAATGGCTGAGTGGAGATGAAATATTAAGTGGGGGCAGGATGGGTAGGACCTGGTGGGTCATGGTGAGGACAGTGGGCCTGCAGGGGTTAGAGCAGAGGAGGAACAAGGCATGGGCTTAGGTTTTAACAGCATAACTCTGTTGCTGTGTTGAGGAAGAGCAGTAGAGGGCAAAGAACCAGGGCGATTGGATAGGAGGCTGCCGAGTACAGTCAGTACGACAGAAGTTGATGCTTGGTCTGGGGCGGCAGCAGCCGAGGGTGTGAGAGGTGGTTGAATTCAAGATGTATTTGGAAGATGGAGCTAATAGGATTTGCTGGCTGACTGTGCACAAGAACAAAGGAGATGTCAAGAATGAATCCCAGGTGTGGGGTCCAGTGGCTGGCAGCTGGAGAAGGCGGGGAGGGGCCAGCTTGGAAAGAGGCCAAGAGCTTGGTTTTGGATATGTGTGTTTTGGGGGCCCTGTTATATATCCAAATAGAGGGATACTCAGGCAGCTGTTGACTCAGATGCTTAGAAGAGGCAAGTCCAGGGGAGATAGCAGTTTGGAATCATCACTGTGTATAGATATTTATTTAAGTCTGAAGACTGGACCAGCTCTCACTGAGCAGTGAGTTTAGCCCAGTGAGGTGGGAGGAGACCCTTGGGAGTGTGGTTGTCCAGGGACCATGAAGAAGACCCACCATTTGTGTCATGTTGCTGTGGGGTCAGGGAGGGAGAGAAGGACCCCTGGATGTAACACCAGGGAGGCCATCAGTGGCCTTGATGGGTCCAGTTTCGCAGGAGAGTTGAGGATGAAGTTATTGAGTGAGTTCAGTTGTCTTGCTGGCCCTTGAAATTGAACACACTCCAAAGTTAAACTCATCCGGCTGCTTGTATAGGATTCCTGAATCTCAAGCTGATTTAGGCATTAGGGAAGAGTGAGCCTAGATTCTGGAGGTGGAGGGAGGGAGAACCGGGCCCAATGGGGAAGCCTACTTCACTTCACCCACTAACTAGCCTCCTCTTCTACACTCTCCTCTTGGACCCTGAAGGAAGTGAAGTTACGGGAAAGATTGTCAAGGTGGGAATCTGGAATCTGAATTCCCTCCTCAGAAGTTGCAGGGATTGGCTGGGAGTTGAAGTAACTCACCTGACATCTCCGTGCCTTAATTTTCTCAGCTGTCACATGGGTCCAGCAGTTACATACTTGTTCATGGGGGTGGTAGTTTGGGAGAATATATTTGTAACTGAGAATGCTTTGAAAAGTGAAGACAGGCTGTGTCTGTACTGACCTGTCCTGTGATGGGCACTGTTCATTGTAACAGCAGCGGCAGCTCAGGAGGTGAGATAGGCTGACAGCGAAGTGAACGCAGAGGAGCCTGAGGTCTTTTAGACCCAAAGATTTGGGAAAAGTTTCTCACCCTAGAACAAGACATCTCCATTTATCCTTGAGACTTTTAGGGGCCAGAGGGACCTTATAAGATTATAAAGCAGCTTGCCTTCTGCAGAGAGCCTTCTCTGATCACTGATCCAATGTTGTTACCCTCTTTCTTATTTTTATTTTTAGCATGTCCCCTCTTTTTCCTTCCTATGGCACAATGGTTCTCAAATATTTTCCTCTAAGGACATTTTTTAATGTTCTTAAACATTGAAGACCCCAAAGTGCTTTTGTTAGTGTGAGTTCTGTCTATCGAAATTTATCATAGTAGAAATTAAAACAGAGATTTAGGGGTTTGGGTTTTTTTTTTTTTTTGATTGAGTTTTGGCTTCAGTGGATCTTTACTGTAGCACACAGGCTTCTCTTGTTGTGGCACGTGGGCTCAGCAGCTGCAGCACATGAGCTTAGTTGTGACGTGGGATTTTAGTTCCTCAACCAGGAATGGATTTGCACCCCTTGCGGTGAAAGCATGGTGTCTTAACCACTGGGCCACCAGGGAATTCCCAAAAACGCCAACATTTAAAAATAGATATAACACAAGCTCAGTACTTAGTTCACTGTATACCCGGAAGAGAGTATCTTTTAGATTTATTGTAAAAGTGGTTTTGATCTCACAGACTCTCTGAAAGCAGGACCCTACTGGGAGGAACGCACTGGTGTAGTTTATTCCCTCCTTGCTCTACCTCCTGTCTTCCCAAAACACAAGGGTGGAGGTACCTGACTCATGGCGGAGGCTGGCCTGTGGCAGGTGCTGGATGGACAGTGTAGTGAAGGTGCGGCGGGCCTACATCCCCGTTCCTGTGCAGGTGCTTGGATGGCTCTCACAGAGGGCAGAAGGGCCCCCCCCGGAGGAAAACAGCATTAAGATAGCCTCTTGAGACCCTAGGCATCCTCGCTATCTAGCCTCCAGGGCTGTGGGTCAGGCGAGCATATCTTTTCAGATAAGGACACGTTGAAAGGAGTCGATGCAAGCAACGCTCTTGTCCTTCCCGGGAAGAAGAAGAAAAAGACCAAAGCCCCTCCCCTGTCCAAGAAGGAGAAGAAGCCGCTGACCAAGAAAGAACGGAAGATGCTGCAGAGAATCTTAGACCAGAAGGAGAAGAAGAGCCAGGTATGCATGCTATGTCTGTACTCAGCCCTGCAGACTGGCAAGGGATGGGGAGGGAAGGGGTCTGTGTCCCCTGACATGATCTTTTCAATAGGACCGTCAGATAGAACTTTCTGGAATGAAGGACAAGTTCTTTGTCTGCAGCATCCAATATGGTGGTCACCAGCCATGTGTGGCTGTTGAGTACTTGAGATGTGGCCAGACTGAGGGATTGATTTTTTTTTTTTTAATGTATTTATTTGGCTGCACCCAGTCTTAGTTGCAGAATGCAGGATCTTTAGTTGCAGCATGTGGGATCTAGTTCCCTGACCAGGGATCGAACCCAGGCCCCCTGCATTGGGAGCATGTCCAGGCACTGGACCACCAGGGAAGTTGCAGGGAAATTGAATTTTTAATGTGATTTGGTTTTAATTAATGTAAATGCAAATAGCCACATATAACTAATGCCCCTTGTGGGACATGCAGAATCAGAACCTTCCAGCCCTCGAAGGAGGACATGCTTCTGGGGTGTCTGTCAGTCTGGAATGGGTTCAGGTTTGTAGATACCATGTTTGTTGAACCAGGAGTCAGTCGATCAACGTGCTCACTGTTTATTCTCCTCCCCGCATTCATTTTGTTTATTTTTTAAACTTTATCCTAGAGAGTTTTGACCTTTTTTACTTAATATTTTTTTAAGGAGAATATTTTATATTGAGAAATTCTAGCATATATAAAAGTAGAGACATTAGGGTCATGAGCTCCCGTGTACCTACCAGTCACCAACTTCAACAGTTGTCGAGCCCATGGTCAACCTCAATCATCTCCACGGCCAGTCAGTTTCCTACCTCGTAGATCAGAGCCCAGGCAGCCTCAGTCTGTACTGTTTCTTTGGCTATCCTGACAAATGACCACCAGCTGGGTGTCTTAAACAATGGAATTGGGTTCTCTTGCTGATCTGGAAGCCAGAAGTCTGAAATCAAAGGGTGGGCAGGGCTATGCGCCTCCTGAAGGTTCCAGGGGAGGGCAGTACCTGGCTTCTTCCAAACCCTGGTGGCTCCAGGTTTCCTTGGCTTGTGGCCACATCACTGCATTCTCTGCCCGCATCTTCACATGGGCTGCTCCCCTGTGTGTCTCTCCTCTGTGTATCTCTGATAAGGACACTTGTCTTTGAATTTAGGACTCACCTGGTTAATCCAGTATCTCATCTTGAGATCCTTAATTACCCTTAACTTGAATAAGATCCCATCCTGGGACACAGGCTTCCCAGGTGGCGCTAGTGGTAAAGAACACGCCTGCCAGTGCAGGAAACATAAGAGACTTGCGTGTGATCTCTGAGTTCAGAAGATCCTCTGGAGCAGTGCATGGCAACCCACTCCAGTATTCTTGCCTGGAGAATCTCCATGGACAGAAGAGCCTAGCAGGCTTCAGTCCATGGGATCGCAAAGAGTAGGACATGAATGAAGCAACTTAGCATGCACTGGGACATGGATGTATCTTTTTGAAGGGCCACCATTCAACCCATTATGTAGCATTGTATCCCTGAATATTTCAGTTTGCATCTCTAAAATAAAGACCATTTCCAATAACTGCAGTGCCTTTAACACATCCAGATTTTTTCAAAACACCATCAAATATCCAGTAAATAGTCAAACTTTGCACCATTTCATTGCGCTCCCCACCCCATCTCTTGTCTTTCCCCCTTATCATTTGTTGCAGAGATTGGTTTGTTTGTCTCAAAAACTTTCCCATGGTCTGGATTAAGTTTTTTTATCTGTGTAATTTAAAAAGTATTCTTCCACTGTCCAGTTTCCTATAAATTGGTATTCGGGTCTGGGGCAGTGACTCAACAGAGACAGTTTTGCCCCCACTGAGACCATTTGGCCAAGTCTGGAGACTTTTGGAGTTGTAACGATTTGGAGGATGCTACTAGCATTCTGCAGGGTAGAGGCCTGGGATGCTATTAAATAGCCTGCAGTGCCCAGAACATCAAAAAATTATCTGACTCTAAATGCTAGTGTGTTGAGACCAAGAAACTTCAGGAGACTGCTTCCTGACAGTCTTTTTAAATTGGAGTATAATTGCTTTATAATGCTGTGTTAGTTTCTGCTGTATAACATCGTGAATCAGTTATAAGTATACATATATCCCCTCCCTCTTGAACCTCTCTCCCATCCCTCCTTAGTCTTTCTGACAGGGTGACCACACAGGGTGCTGTGACCACCAGAGGACACACACAGGCCTGCCATTAGCAGCTCTGCCATCAGCCCCTGGAGCTCTTCATCCAGGGGAGGACTCACTGTCCTGTGAGTGTGTGCTGTTTTTAACCCTGCGAGCATCTTTGCTTGCTGTTTTGTACATTGTTTTTTCTTTTCTCAATTAAGAAATTTGTGCATGTGTGTATATATGTGTGTGTACATATATACACATATATGAGCACATATTAAAGTATCTGTATAATTTCAAGAATAGTGAAACAAATACTCGTGACTCGTTCACCCAGAGGAAGGAAGCCAACTGGGCCCACCTTTCACTGCTTTATTCCAGATAGCGTGGGGACTACTTCCCATCACACAAAGAGCTATTCCTCTCTTGTACTAACTGCCGGGGAGTCTTGCATTATACAGATGGGCCCTACTTTATTTATTCCATCTCCCTTTGATGGGCATCTGGCTAGTCAATAATCTCTTATGACACACCATGGGGCAAAGAGAACCTTGTTTATCCAACCACAGATTCTGTAAGGGGACGAGAAGCCACCCCAAGCTCACATGTCTGTCAACGTTAAGAACACTGTGATGCCAGGCAATTGAAGTTCAGCCTTTGGTTTAAAAAAGACTGTGGGTGTTAGAGATGCTGTAAATTTATTTAGAGTCTCAACTTCCCTTCTAAAGAGGCTCATGATGCCAAATGTATAACACACTCGTTTCTTCCCCAGCGAGCTGAGATGCTACAGAAATTGAGTGAAGTCCAGGTTTCAGAAGCTGAGATGAGACTCTTCTACACCACGTCCAAGCTGGGCACTGGAGAACGCATGTACCACACCAAAGAGTAAGACACCAGGTTCCTCTCAGAAGCCCGTTCCTCCCTCCAGGACTCCTAGGGCGGGGGAATGTCTTGGGAGTCATGGGGTCTTCTGGAGTTATGAGAAAATACGTTTGTAATGACCCATGTGCTAAAATACGTCCAATGGGTAGAGACCTCACATGCTGCTTAATATGCTGCAATCTTTTGCCCACGTGTGGGTCTTCTAGAGCTTCAGTAACCAGGCACCACAAACCAGGTACCTTAACACAAGAGAAATTTGTTCTCGTGGCTCTGACGGCCAGAAGTCCGAAGTCAAAGTGTCGTTGGGGTTGTTTCCTGCCAGAGGCCAGAGAATCTGTTCCGTTCTGTGCCCCAGCTTCTGGTGGTGCCAGCAGTCCTGGGTGCTCTGCAGCCCACATCACCCCAATCTGTGTGCCACTGTAGTGTCCTCCATGTCTCTCAGTCTTCCATGGCCTTCTTCTGTCTGGGTCTGGGTCTCTGTTTTCTCTTCTTATAAGGACACCAGGCACTGGATTTAGGGCCCACCCTAACTCAGTTTGACCTCATCTTCATGACATCTGCAAACACCCCATTCATAAGATCACATTTTGAGTATCTGGGTGGCCACGAATTTGGGGAAGACAGACACTTCCACAGTCAATATTTAAGAATTAGGAGATTTCATGTTAAAATCCTGGGTTCCCCTTCCTGCCCCAGTCTTGACCCGTTGAAGGATGTGGCCACACCAGCTGGCATTCCCACAGGGCAGCTGGCCTTAGGTGGGGCCCATGTGTTCCCTCAGCTCAGGCCCCTGCTCCCTGCTCTCTCACACTTGGCCCACCGTGTTTATTTCCAGTACCGTCCCATAAGACTTGTGGCGCATTTAATGACTGCTTGTTGAATGCAAACTGCGTCTCAGGCTCTCCTCTGGGCCCTAGAAATAGAGCAGTACACAAAAATTAAGTCTCTTCCCATGAGGAGCTTACGTTCTGATAGTGGGGAGACGGGCAGTAGTTAGATAGATGCATGTAAATCTAGTGCTGTAATTGCTCCGCAGAAAAGAGCAGAAGAGGATGGAGGCAGTGGGAGAGGTGATTGAGGCTGCAGTCAGGGGAAGTCTTCCTGAGAGGTGACCTTTGAGTCAAGTGAGGGAGAAGTTACCTGCAGGGACCATGGACAGCGGGTGCAAAGGCCCTGAGGCAGGAAGGGATGTGGCCCCTGAGTCCCGCTGAGGAGCCTTCAGCAACCCGGAGCTGCCTCAGGTTGGCTGGCCCATCCTAGAGCCTGATTTCTGGCCTTCCCTGCAGGAAACTGGATGATGTGGCAGCCCAGGGTCCAGAGAAGATCAGCAGCCTCAGTGGGGCCCACCGGAAGCGCCGCCGCCAAGAGGCCGAAGAGGAGTCTGAATCCTCAGTGGACTCTGAACCCGAGGAGGCCCCAACAGACAATCGGTCAGAGGCCAGCGCAGGGTCGGCCCCAGCACACGTGCCACCAGCTCCATCTGGGGCCAGGGGCCAGAGCCCAGTGCCCAGCGGCCCAGCTGAGACTCCTGCCCCTCCAGCAGCTACTCCCGCGGCAGCCTCTGCCCTGGCCAGGCCCCCATCGAAGCCCGCAGTCTTCATCCCCGTGAACCGCTCCCCTGAAATGCAGGTTGGTCGCTCCCGTGTTTGATGGAGCGCTTAGGGGATCAGGTCAGTACAGTGAGGGGCTGTGGGTACAGTGAGAAGGCATCTCAGGATCTGAGCAGGTTGCGTCGCCTTCTGTGTCTAGGTTTCATCGTCTGGAAAAGGGAGATAGCTGTACCCGCCTTGTCAGGGTGATGAATGAGTGCCTGGCATGTGGTGGGGCTCTTGAGATGGGTGTCAGCTGCCTTTCTCATCTTCTGGTCTCTGTCACCTGCAGCCTCTGACCACGGGTCCTGGTCCAAGTATCCACTCCTCGGGATAAGAGCTTAGGCTATGGAGTCAGTTGGCCTGGAACGGAGTGCTGATCGCTCCGCCGCCCAGCTCGTTCCTGGGCCCCGTTTTCTTGATCTGTGGAATGGGGGTACCTGTCTACTCACAAGGGTTCCACCTCTCTGCACTTGGTTTCCTTGTCTGGTAAAGTGACTGTCTTACTGGGTTGTCACGACAACAAGATTAAGGGACAGGAAGCTCAAGGCCCATGGAAGAATAGAATAGAAAATATTAGTACATTGTTCCAATTAAGAATAAGTCATTTAATGAGACTGCTTTGAGGTTGGTGATGCCTCAGGGTTTGGCCCATTGTAGATGGTGGTTACTCCGTCCACCCGCCAGCCCAGGAAGTAGAGCAGTCTACAGCCTCTGGAGCTTTCAGTCCAGCAGACGAGACCAAGATAGACAACACAGTGTCACACAAGGGGAGGGACAAGAGCCACGGAGGGGAAGATCGGGTACCATGAAGGGGCAGTGCGGGAGTACATAGGCTCATCAGGGAAAGTATCTTCTGAGATAAGAGCTCGGTGACCAGCTGAGAACAGGGGGGCCATCCCATACTGAGAACTGCCTAAGCAAAGGCCCTGAGGCAGAGGGCTCATGGGTCTCAGAGTAGCAGTTTCAAACCACAGATTAGATTGTGGAAACATGTGGGCTGTGACCAGCTTTTTTTTTTAATGGAAAAGAATAGAAAATATTAGTCACTGTTCGATACGAAAAGTAGTAGTTTACTGAGAGGGCTTCCCAGGTGGTGCTAGTGGTAAAGAACCCACCTGCCAATGCAGGAAACGTAAAAGACGCAAGTTTGATCCCTGGATCGGAGAGATCCCCTGAAGGAAGGCACAGCAACCCACTCCAGTATTCTTGCCTGGAGAATCCCTGGACAGAGGAGTCTGGTGGGCTACAGTCCATAGGGTCGCAAGGAGTTGGACACAACTGAAGCAACTTAATGTACACAGTTTAATGAGATTGCAATTCCAGTCACAGGTACATTTGTATGCTTATATATGTTAGGTAGTTAGAATAGGAAAAAGGAGTCCAGAATGGCGGTGGCAAAAAGACAAGGAAGGGAAAAGCCCATGAAAATAGAACAAAGGAAGGTCCGAGGACCAGAGTGAAGACCTCAGGTAAAACAAACGGCACTTCTGGCTAGCCCAGTTTACATAGGGCAGGCCCAGAGGGAGGAGGAAAACACATATAAAAAGAAGAGCCAAAATTGGGCTGGGGGCCTCTCTTCTCTTCTTGTCTTTTGGGTTGCATGCCCTCACGCCTTGAGGATGTATTTTTCTTTACTTTCTGAATAAAACTGAGCTGTAACACTGGTCCATCCAAGGGCTTTTGACCCTGGTCCGTCCAAGGGCTTCAAATTTTTGCTGCAATAAGACAGAATCGAGGAAATTACAAATTCCCTGGACACATATAAAGAATTAGGGTGGGCTCACTGCTGTAACAGACTTTGAAGTGCCACTGGCTTCACGCCACAAAGGTTTCCTTGTAGGTGATGTCAGAGCCTGATGCTATCCACTGGCAAGTGAGAGGTATGGGATTCTGGTCCACACAGTGATTCAGCGACCCAGGCTCCACCATCCAGCGTCCCTGGTGCCCCCCGGGGTTCCTCCCTTGGCCTTTCGCTGTGGTTTTTCCACAAGTGTATTCCTGAGCCTAGGTTTGTAAGTGGCCTTGTATCATATATGTTTTCCTGCGCTTTGTTTTTTTTTTAATCAGCATTACGTTCCTGGGATTTACTTATCGGTGAAGATGTATGTCACTGAGGTCCATTTGGTTTGGTTTCGGTTTTGAAACTGCTATAGAGTATTCCTCTGCTTGAATAGAGCTCGGTTTAAGTAGTCATCTCCGGCTGGACATTTGAGATGTTCTTGCTTTTTGCTCCCATCTTCTCTGCTGCTTTACATTTTCTTGTCCTTTTCTCGTCATCACAGATACAAAACTTTGGGGGACAGGGTTTGCAAACTGGAGGTCACAGCCATCACGGGGTCATGAGATGGCCAGTGCTGCTTTTTTTAACCAATAGAAGTAGAGAACAGAAGTTTTAAAATTAGGCATGCTTCACACATAATCAGAGCAAGCAGGGGTTCACAAAACCCCTCCCTCACTATGTAATACTTGTGTGTGCATGTGCATACACTCATGTGTGAGTACCTAGCAGAATCACACCTAGGATGTGATGCTGTGTCTCACATCCTGAATTTTGGTAAAATTAGCACCCGGTTGTTTGCTGAATTGACTCTTCCATAAGTGTGAACTCCCCCCAGCAGCAGCGGAGGGTTCTTGTGCCGCACAGGGGCTTCTCTGCACCAGGCTGACCCTTTGGATGCCGGGTGTGACATTCCGAAGGACCCAACCCATGTCTCTGGCCCCCTCCCCAGCCGTCAAGGCTTGCATCCTCCAGAGGGGCCCACCTGTTCCCCCTTGACTGGGTGCCAGCTTCTGCCTTTGTAGGAACCACATCACCTGTATAATCTTGCTTTGAGCAAAGACCCCTCATCCCGTCTGCCCTTCTGCAGCAGCTGCAACCCCCCTCTACCCCCCATTCCCTGAGTTCTGACTTCCTCTCTCTCACCAGGAAGAGCGGCTGAAGCTCCCGATTCTCTCTGAAGAACAAGTGATCATGGAGGCAGTGGCTGAGCACCCTATCGTCATCATATGTGGTGAGACCGGCAGCGGGAAGACCACCCAGGTGCCGCAGTTTCTCTACGAAGCAGGCTACAGCAGGTGGGGGCTGGCCACAGGGTCCCCCGCAGGTCTCTCAGCTGACAGTGGACGTGGTTCCCCGAAGTTGTTAGGAGCACGGGCTCCTGGAGATCTGATTCCAGTTCTGTGGTTGACATGCTGTATGACTTGGGTCAAGCTCCTTAAGCTCTCTGGGCCTCAGTTGCCTCAGCTGTGAGATGGGGGCCCATCATTGCTACCTACTTCACAGGGTTGTTATGTAGATGAAATGACTGGATTTGTGTAAAACACTTAGATCAGTTCCTAGTGGGAGCGGCGGTGTGTCGTCTCCTGTTAGCCCTTTTGACCCGTGTATGTTGAGGTCCCCAAGACCGCCCCCAAGTTCAGCAATTTTCTTGGAAGACTCCAGGTCCTACAGTGAAGGACACAATGTTCCATCAGCAAAGGAGGAAGGCACGTGGGGTGAAGTCTGGGGGAACCAGGCGCAGCCTCCCAGAGCCCTCTCCTGGGCGGTCACACAGGACATGCTTCATTCCCCCAGCAATGAGTTGTGATAACACGTATGACTGTCCTCTACCAGGATGCCTGTAGACACTCAGCGCCCAGGGTTCTTCGTTGGGGGTTGGTCACGTGGGCACTCTCTGCCTGGTACCTGCCAAATTCTAGGCTCCCTGAAGGAAAGCAGTTGTCAGCATGAACCGTGTAGTTTGTACAGACAGTCCAGGCCCAGGGAGCCCCTTTTATCCATCAGGGAGAGGTGGGAGCCCCCCTGAAATCCAGGATCCCAGACACCAGCCAGGGACATTTGTAGGGACAGCAGCCTCGGGCCTGCTGGCTCAGCTCCTTCCTGCCTGAAATTCAGCCCTGCCTTCTCCCCCTCACAGCGACAACAGCATCATCGGCGTCACGGAGCCCCGCCGAGTGGCCGCCGTGGCCATGTCCCAGCGAGTAGCCAAGGAGATGAATCTGTCGCCACGGTGAGTGCTCTGCTTCATGGGGGAGGGTTGAAGGTAGCCCTCCAGGCCCACCGAGCTGAGCCATGACACACGCCCTCGTTCACCCTGGAGGCTGTTCACAGATGTCAGTATCTTTCCTATGCCATTTCATTGCATATCTTGACATTTATAGTATACACAAAGCTGCCCCCACTTTCTTTCATCCTCTCTATTTAACTCGTTAGTGTTAAGTTTCCAACCACATGCAAAAGTGGAAAGACTAGTATAACGAGCCCCCATGTACCCGAGACCCGGTTTCAGGAATTGTCACCTCATGACCAGCTCTGTTTCATCTGTGCCCCATGCTCTCCCTCAGTTCTTGGGGAGCAAGTTTCAGATGTCTTATCATCTCAGCCTCAATATTTCATCGTGTAGGTCTGAAAGATCAAGACTCTGTTTGGGGGATTTTTGTTTGTTTTTGGCTGCCCCTCGTAGCTTGGGGATCTTAGTTTCCCAAATGAGGACTGAACCTGGGCCTCTGCAGTGGAAGCTCGGAGTCCTAAACACTGGACCACCAGGGTGCCTGTTGCTCAGTCTTGTCTGACTCTTTGCGACCTCATGGACTGTAGCCCAGTCTCCTCTGTCCATGGGGATTCTCCAGGCAAGAATACTGGAATGGGTTGCCATGCCCTCCTCCAGGGGATCTTCCTAACCCAGGGACTGAACCTGGGTCTCCTGCATTGCAGGTGGACTCTTTACCGTCTGAGCCACCAGGGAAGCCCTAGGACCACCAGGAAATTCCCTGTAACTTTTTTTTTTAAAGACAACTATAAACATAATTGTAGTACTATAACCATCACTAAAAAGTATGTCCTAACTTCTGAGTGTGTTCCTTCTGTGTTCCCATTTCCTGGGTTGCCTCCTGAAAAGTGTTTAGAGTTGATTGTTTACATCAGGCTCCAGCCAAGATCTGTGTGCATGTGTGATTAATATGCTCTGGACTTGTCTGTGAGCTCCCCTCAGCCCTCACACTGGAGGCCAGGGTCCTAGAGAGGGAGGCAGAGTGGCCCAGTGTCTGGGCCTTGGTAGGTGAGCTGGTGGGCCCTACCCTTAGCCGCCTGCCTAGAGGGACCAGGCCTGCTCTGCTGGTCTCCTTGGAGTAGCCACCACCCCGAGCAGCTGCAGCTCTAGGGGACTGATCCGGAGCTTGTGCCTGCAGGGTCGTCTCCTACCAGATCCGATATGAAGGAAACGTGACCGAAGAGACCAGAATCAAGTTCATGACTGATGGGGTCTTGCTCAAGGAAATCCAGAAGGTTGGTTGCTTTTCTCATGTCACAGAACAAGGCTGCTAAGCGTAAGGGTGGGAAGCTAGGATGTCACCCAGGGTGTGAGCAGCCAGCATGACAAATTTTGGCAAAGCACTGCATTTACTGTTGTGTTGCTGTGTGACCTTGAATAAGTTACTTAACCTCTCTGGGCCTTGGTTTCTTGATCTGCAAGCTGGTACTTTCCTCCTAATTGCTTTAAATCATGTGAAGCATGAAGACACTTTAGCAGAACACCTAATAGGTGTTCATTACATGTGAGCTTGTATGTTTGTTGCAGTTTGGTTCACAGACTTTATGCATTAGCCAAAAGCACACTACTACCCACTGGCTGTCTGAGGTTCCCCTAGGCAGGGGTCTCTGGGGAGGGCAGAGGTGACTCCTGCCTCCTCTGCCTCGAGGCCAGCCAAGATCACTGTGAAGGCGGCTGTGAGTGTGTTTTGGGGTCTGATGGCCCCTGTCTGTGTGGCGTGTGCTGCCCTGTTTCCCCTGGTCCCCACCCAACATCCCCTGGTCCCTGTTTCCTGCCTGCCTCCCTACCACCCGCATTGGTAGCTCGGCTCTAATAGATCACAGCTGCCTTTTCTCTAGCAGTTTCTCTGCCAGGCCCCAGGCTCTGTGTTGTCTGCTTTACAAACAGTAATTGTCATCGAAACTTCTCCATGACCCCTTGAGATGGGTCCTCTTGTCCCATTTTACAGATGAAGAAATAGGCCTGGGGTCATAGGCGACGACCCCCTGCAGGCCAAGTGCTCTTGAATCCATGCCAGCTACCAAAGGGGTTCATTGAGTGGGTGCTTTGGGAGGCACACTCATCCTGGGGTGCTCCAGCCCAGGTGGCCGTCCTCATCCCTGGACCTCCTCCCCACTCCTCCCTAGGACTTCCTGCTGCTGAAGTACAAGGTGGTGATCATCGACGAGGCCCACGAGAGGAGCGTGTACACTGACATCCTCATCGGCCTCCTGTCCCGCATCGTGTGTCTCCGGGAGAAGGTAGGCAGGAGGTGCCGGGGGACCCCGAGGCCCACTCAGCCCACGCCCATCCACACCCGGACTGCTGCCGTGAGAGGGTCTCCTAGAACAGCCTCCTCCAGGCCAGGAGCCGGGGCTTTGGGTCTTGGTATAAACAGATTCCAACCCTAGGTTCAGCCTCCTCGTCATCTGTTACTTTTCCCTCTGTCAGAGCAAGAGGCTCAAGCAAAGAGTTCATGGTGGGCCAGGCGACACTGTGGGCTTCCTGACTGGCTGAGTGGTAAAGAACCCACTTGCCAGTGCAGGAGATGCAGGTTTGATCCCTGGGTCAGGATGATCCTTGGGAGAAAGAAATGGCAACCCACTCCAGTATTCAATGGACAGAGGAGCCTGGCGGGCTATAGTCCATGGGGCTACAAAGAGCTGGACATGATTGAGCATGCATGCACTTAGCCAGACCCCATTGCATCTGGCTTTAAGACACCAGCCAGGTCTTTGAAATCCACAGAACTGGTGGGGCCAGCCACCAAGCCCATATACTCCATGTGCTGTGAGACACCCTGCGCCCGGCTTGGGGTCAATTTTTCCCTCCACCTGCCCCATCCCTCGATTGGGCAGGGATGGTCGTCAAAGGGATGCTGTGCTAGGATGGGGTGCCATGGAACAGTTCCCACCAGTCCCACTGAGAAGTTGATGCTTTTTTATACCCCCTTCTTAGATGACGAGGCTGCTGTCCCTACAAATGTCCCTGGCTGGTGTCTGGGATCCTGGATTTCAGGGGGGCTCCCACCTCTCCCTGATGGATAAAAGGGGCTCCCTGGGCCTGGACTGTCTGTACAAACTACACAGTTCATGCTGACAACTGCTTTCCTTCAGGGAGTCTAGAATTTGGCAGGTACCAGGCAGAGAGTGCCCACGTGACCAACCCCCAACAAAGAACCCTGGGCGCTGAGTGTCTACAGGCATCCTGGTAGAGGACAGTCATACGTGTTATCACAACTCATTGCTGGGGGAATGAAGCATGTCCTGTGTGACCGCCCAGGAGAGGGCTCTGGAAGGCTGCGCCTGGTTCCCCCAGACTTCACCCCACGTGCCTT
The DNA here is from genome assembly GCF_029407905.1 of Bubalus kerabau. NCBI lineage: Eukaryota > Metazoa > Chordata > Mammalia > Artiodactyla > Bovidae > Bubalus > Bubalus kerabau. The sequence continues at coordinate 54,955,552 of NC_073639.1, forward strand.
CCTCCTTTGCTGATGTCATCAGACATCAGTTCTGTGTGTGCTGTGTGCCAGGCACCGATCAGCTCTCAGTGAACAAAACAGGTTCCTGCCCTCATGGGGTTTCCATTTTAGTGAAGGCAGTTGGCAGTAAGCCACTCAGAAGCCTGTGAATTCCCGGTGGACAAAACCAGGAAGAGGGAGCAAAATCAGGCAGAAGGTAGAGGGTTGGTAGTGTGATGAGACTCACAGAGAGTGTGGCCTTTGAGTAGGGGGTTGGAGGAAGGGAAGGAGTGAGAAGCAGCTGCTGAGAGGAGGAGATTATAAATGTCAAGAAAAGCAGGTGCAAAGGCCCTGGGGCAGGTGTAGGGCTTGTGTCGGGTTTTCATTTGGGGGTTTTTTTGTTAACTTTATGTAATTGATGCATTTAATGTGTGCAATTCAGTGGGTTTAGCATATTCAGAGTTATATGCCATCACTGCAGTCAACTTTAAAATATTTTCATCACCCTGAAAAGAAACCTGTTAGCTATCTCCATGGTCCTCCCCCACTCTCCCATCTCAAGGTATCCATAGTCTATTTCCCATCTCTGTGGATTTATCTATTCCATATGTTTCACATAAATGAAATCACACAGTATGTGTGTTTTTTTTTAATTTATTTATTTGGCTGCGCCAGGTCATAGTTGTGGCATGCAAGATCTCTGATCTTGGTTGCCGTGTGCAGGATCCAGTTCTCTGATCAGGGTCCAAACCCAGACCCCCTGCATTGGGAGCAGAGTCTTGGCCACTGGACCACCAGGGCGGTCCCAGCATGTGGCCTTCTGTGGTTGGCTTCTTTCACTTAGCACGTTTTCAGAGTTTATCCCCATTGTCACGTGTGTCAGTGCTTCATTCCTTTTTATGGCCGAATCATCATCTATTGTGTGGCTGGACCACATTTCATATACCCATTCATCTACCGTTGGAGACTTGGGCTCTTCCCACTTTCCATCTCTCGTGAATGTCTGTCTAAGGGCCGTGTTTCCTTTCTCTTGGGCCTGTCCCAGGGGCAGGGTTGCTGGGTCCCACAGGGGCTCCTCATGTAATCATCTGAGCCACTCCAGACTGGCTTCTGCAGTGGTCACGCCTCCCGTGTTCTCGCCCACAGTGTACAGGCTGCCTTCCACATCCTCACCCACACTTGACATTTTGCATGTTTTTAGTCCTCAACCATTCTAGCAGCATTTCACTGTGGTTTTGATTTGTGCGTTGAGGATGGTCAGGCAGCTGAGGGTGGCAAAGCGGAGCGAGTGAGGTGGGAAGAACAGGAGACGCATGGGGTCATAGAGGTGCATGCGGTGGGGCCAGACAGGGGAGGTTGTGTTGGGGAGGAGGCAGAACCTTTGGTCTGCACTGTGCCTCTCACCTTGGCTTTTGTTTACCAAAGACACTGAACTTCCGGGGTTTGCAGTTTACAAGCTTCAGGAGACAGCTTCCACGGGCTTGAGAGCAGAGCCCACCATGAAGGGCACAGCAGGTGCTGCTGAAAAGGCTGAAAACCAGGCACACCCACTGCACCCATCCCTGAGTCAGGCTGCGCCTCCTTGTCCATTTTGGGGACAGACAGACAGTCATGATGTCGGGCGGGGACTGACAGCAGCCATACCCACTGTTCCCGTGTGTGGGGTGGACCCCAAGCTCAGCCCTCCTGTCTCGCATAACGTCATCAGAGCTTACTCGGGAATCTTTTTTTTTAAGCCTTTGTTTTTTCCCCATGACACACTGCTTAGTTCCCCGACCAGGGATTGAACCCTGGTCCTCAGCAGTAGAAGTGCTGAGTCCTAACCACTGGACTGCCAGGGAAGTCCCTCATGGGGGGGAATCTTAAGGGCTCCTTTAACAGGCCACTACCATCCACTTCAACTTTTTCTTGGATCTTTGGCATCCAGAAGAGGGGCTGAGGAGCAGGTTTGTGGGGCTGGAGATGAGACCAGGAGGGCAGAAGTCTCCCCCGACCCTGCCGTCAGTTTTCCTGGCCCCAGGTGGCCGTGGGTCCCCGGTCTCTTGTTCCCCAGAGGGCAGGAGTCTCCCCTGACCCCACCGTCAGTGTTCCTGGCCCCGGGTGGCCGTGGGTCCCCGGTCTCTCGTTCCCCAGAGGCACCTACCACTGAAGCTGCTCATCATGTCGGCCACGCTGCGAGTGGAGGACTTCACCCAGAACCAGCGGCTCTTCACCCAGCCACCCCCGGTCATCAAGGTACCATCCAGGCCAGGGTCTGAGGGCTGCCGGGGGAGGAGGGCCCCTCTGTCAGCCACAGCAGAGCTTGGGGTTGCCTGTGGGTTGGGATGGTAGCAGCCTTCATGGTCAGAGTTCAAGGAAGGGGGAGGGCTCAGGCCTGGCTCAGGTCATCCCCCACCCCCAACCCCGTGCCTCCCGGTAGGTCGAGTCCCGGCAGTTCCCGGTGACAGTGCACTTCAACAAGCGGACGCCACTGGAAGACTACAGTGGGGAGTGCTTCCGGAAGGTCTGCAAGATCCATCGCATGCTGCCCGCAGGTGAGACCCTGGCGGGGTGGGGCGGGGGGTCCTCCCCTTCCAGACCCGGAGGTGCAGGCAGTGGGGGCTCGGGGTAGCACTTGGCCTCTCTGTACCTCAGTGTCTGCAGTGGTCCCGGGGCACTCACCGCACCTGCCCTGCCTTGTTCTGCCCCAAGGATAGCGAGGCTTCAGGGACTAACCAGACAGTGGGGCTGTGAGTGCCTTTTGTCCCCACAGATACGGAGCAAGTGGACAGGTGTGTTTCACCTGAGTGTCCCTCCTGACCCCCGCCCTCACAGTTCTTGCCACATCCCCATGGCACATACTCTGGTAGTTCCATTTATCCATTTACCAGGTGATGGATACTTGGGTTGCGCCCACTTCCTGGGAGTAGACCTGCTTTCCCAGTGCTCATGTCCAGGGATTCAATGCCTGTTTCCATGGTATAGGTTTAGCTCCTCGTCCCAGCTCATCCCGTTGCTCGTGTGGGCCTCTGCAGCCTTGATTTGACCAGCGCTTCCTTGCGCCCCAGCTCTCAGATGAGGGCCTGGCACACGGTCATCACCAAGGCCACGTCTGCCACGTGAACAAGTGGGTCACGGCGGGTCTGGTTCTTCCTGCAGGCGGCATCCTGGTGTTCCTCACGGGGCAGGCGGAGGTGCACGCGCTGTGCCGCAGGCTGAGAAGAGCCTTCCCCCTCACCAGACACAGGCCCCCAGGTAACCCCAAGTGCAAGCCCATCACCGAAGAGGCTGGGGGCAGGCGGCCTGGCCTTTGAAGCCTCCCTAAAGGAGCCAGTCCCTTGCTTGCCCTCCCTTCCCTGTGAATGGTGATCAATGACCCTGGACAGTGAATGATGGATCCTGCTTACCTGGCATGAGCCTGGAGATATCTTTCTTCCTAATTGGTTCATCTTTTCCCAGAAAAGGACGATCAAAGAGATTCGGTAGAAGAAACAAGGAGGTTTAAGAAGTCACGGGCACGGGCGAAGAAGGCCCAGGCCATGGTACGTAGAGGCCAGAAAAGGCAGCCCAGGCTCTGAAGCTGCCTTGTCCGCGTGGTAGGCACCAGCCCAGTGCACCTGCACAGATGTAAAGTTAATTAAAACCACATAAGGGCGTTCCCTGGTGATTCAGTGGTTGGGATTCAGTATTTTAACTACTGAGAGCCTGGGTTCAATCCCTGATCAGGAAGCTAAGATCCTGCAATCCACACAGCATAACCAGAAAAAACCCCAAATAAAATTAAGATTCAATTCCTTGGTCATTTTAGATACTTTTCGGGTGCCCAGTGGGCCCCCAGGGCTGCTGGTGACCTTGTTGGGCAGCAGGGATCTAGAACCTTCTTGCTGAAGAGAGAGTGGTTGGCTGGTACCGCTTCAGGGGCTGGAGGGTGGGCTGGGATTTCACATTCCAGGCTCCCTATGCTGGGGGCTGGGAGGAAGCTTCTGGAAGGCCCAGCCCTGGGGCCTTGAGCAGGGCCTGCAGAAATGCCCAGGATGGGTGGGACAGAGAAAGCAGCCCTTGGGGTTTGCTGGAGAGCTGGGCGTGGGCGGGCCGGGCACTGGGGGCTTTCACCCCCAGGGCATTTGCACGACTTCACTATTGCTTCTACACCGTGCTAGGCAGCGGTCTCAGGGCTTCACGTGTGTTAGCTCTGCATCCTCAGGGCAGCCCTGCAAGCAGTCCTGTGACCACCCCTGACTCCCAGATGACACTGAGGCAGGGGTAGTATGTGACCAGCCTGGGGTCATGTGGCCTCGGACTCTGCTCGCGACACCAATCTCCACCTGCAGCCCTCTATATTGATGTCTTGTTTACCATAGACGCTGCCCCAGATCAGCTTGGACAGTTACTCGGTGCTGCCAGCGGGCGAAGGCGATGAGGATAGGGAGGCAGAAATGGACGACGAGGAGGAGGAGGCCCTGGGCTCCGACCTGGACCTGGACTTAGGGGACCACGGAGCGGACGGAGGTGGGACCTGGCAGGGACTCGGCTCACTGCCTGTTGAGCCCCAGGCCGCTGGTTCCTGCTGCACGGGCTGGGATCGAGCGAGGAATCCTCCCTGGGGATGACCCGCAGGGGAGCTGGGGTTTCTGCCTGCTCCACCCTTTGCTGTCTCCTGAGCTCCTGAAACCACGGAGCACAGAGGAGGCCTTCAAATATCTCTTGTGCTGGTTGTCATGGGGGCGACGCTCCCAGGCTTGGCTTTGCAGGCAGTGGGGGGTCAGAGGGGCTGAGATCAAGCCCTTAGGGATCCCCATGCAGGACTGGGGGCTTTCCCGAGGAGAGAATGCAGTGTGCCCACCCTCTCTGCCAGTGCCCGGGGTTGAGCCCTGGCAGTGGAGCTGCAGGGGAGCCTCTCTGGCAGAGCAGGCAGGGGTGCCAGTAGCTGGGGGCACAAGATACAGCCGACCTCTGCTGCCCCTGCAGGTGAGCAGCCAGATGCCTCGCTCCCCCTCCACGTGCTCCCTCTGTACTCGCTGCTGGCCCCGGAGAAGCAGGCGCAGGTAACCGGGTGGGCTCTGGGATGGATGCCCAGCAGGGGTTCCTAGGACGTTGAGATGGGGGCGGGTCAGGCCCTGGGTCACCTCCCCATCAGCTGTTAGATCAACACTCCAGGCTTTTGAAAGGGTCTTGGGGTCTCCTACTTGGAGAGCATGCCCACGTTCAGTTTGGGAGCAGTGGCTGTAGGCAAGGAGAGAACCTATCAACCTCGTCACCTCTGGGCCCTGCCCTTCCTGCTGACTTCCTCTGACCTCAGTCCCATGATTTCTTCCCTGACTGGCAAGACAGTGATCAGTTTTCTTGCTGCCACCCTCCCGTCCATCCTAGGTCTTCCAACCTCCCCCAGAGGGGACACGGCTCTGTGTCGTGGCCACCAACGTAGCCGAGACGTCCCTGACCATCCCGGGCATCAAGTACGTGGTAGACTGTGGAAAGGTCAAGAAGCGGCACTACGACCGTGTCACTGGCGTGTCCTCCTTCCGCGTCACCTGGGTCTCCCAGGCCTCAGCTGATCAGCGGGCGGGCCGCGCGGGCCGGACAGAGCCTGGCCACTGCTACAGGTGGGGCTCCCTGGCGCCCCCCAGTGTCCTTGGGCTACTGTGCAGTGGTCACCCACCCTCGTCCGGGGAAAGGGGGTCCCATGTCCCACTGGAGACTGTGTCCTTCCTTGGGGTTTACACACCCTTTCCTGTTGGCTTTCAGGCACTTGCATTATTCATTATTCCGCTACTGATAGCAGGCCCTGTGTTTATTAGCACCTTTGTTTTTATTTTATTAATAGCTTTATTGACATCAGATTCCCATGGCATAAAGCTCACCATTTTGAAATGTGCAATTCTGTGGATTTTAATATATTCAGAGTTGTACAACCATCACCATTATTAATTTTCTTTTTTAAAAAAGTGTATTTTTATTTATTTATTTATTTTGCTGTTCCGGGTCTTAGTTGTGGCGTGTCGGATGTAGTTCCCTGACCAGAGAATGAACCTGGGCCCCCTGTACTGGGAATGTGGAGCCTTAGGCACTGGACCACCAGAGAAGTCCCACTACTATTCACTTTCACATATTCTCATCACTGCAAAAGAAACCCAATACCCAGTAATCAGTTTCTCCCCACACCTCCCTACCATCCCCACCCCCCAGGATCTGGCAACCACTATCTCCTTCCTGCCTGTATGGATCTGATCATTCCGGACATTTCCTGTAAAGGAAATCAGACGGTATGTCACCTTTTGTATGTGACTTCTTTCACCCCACATCATGTTTTCAAGGTTCGTCCACAGCCTGTGTCAGTGCTTCGTTACTTTTAATGGCAGAACGACATTCTGTTGCACATTGGATGGCCCACATTTCCCATGCCTGTTCATCAGCTGATAGACACTTGGACTGCGTCCACATTTTGGCCCTTGTGAATGGTGCCGCTGTGAACACTCATGTACAAGTATTTGAATGTCTGTTTCCATGTCTCTCGGGTAAATACCTAGGGAGTAGAATCTCACAGTTATGTGGTGATTCTGACATTTTGAGGAACACGCCAGACTGTTTCCACAGCAGGCACCCCATTTTATATTCCCACCAGCAGTGTGTGAAGGTTCTAATTTCTCCACGTCTCTCCAATGCTTGCTATTTTCCACTTCATGAAAATGAAAGTACAAGGTGGTATCTCGCAGTGGTCTTGGTTTGCATTTCTCTAATGACAGTGAGCATCTTTTCACATGCTTATAGGCCATTTGTACGTGTTGTGTATTTTTCAGTCATGTTTGTGTTTTGATTGGTGAGTTGTAAGTATTCCCTGATGATCCTGATGTTAGATCCTTGTCAGAGGTATCATTGGCAGATAATTTTCTCCCAGTTTATGTGCTGGGTTTTTGGTTTTTTTTTTTCCAATAACTAACTACACCGTTCTTTTCAACCTTGCTTTAAAATACAAAAAAAAAAGAAAGAAAATTGAGAAACTATGCAAAGAAAAGTAGTAAGAAATAAAGTAGTTGAGTGCCATGTGCCAGGCACAGTTGTAAACACTCTGTGTGACACCTAAAGTACCTTCACTGGGGACTTCGCTGGTGGTTCAGTGGTGACACCACGCTCCCCGTGCAGGGGCCGCAGGTTCGATCCCTGCTCAGGGAACTAGGATCCCACATGTTGCACGCCGCAGCCAAATAAATGAATAATAATTTTAAATAATAAAGTATCTTTCCCAGTCTCGATGGGGTAGCTGCTGTGTTAGCCCATCTCACAGGTAAGGCAAGTGAGGCAGGAAGAGGGTAAATACCTTGCCTAGTAAGGTGGTGGAGTCAAGATTCAATCCCAGGTAGTTTGGCTGAGTCTCTTTTTTTACTTCCTTTTTTTTAAATCTCTGATACTTCCCTCTGCTCAGACTCTACTCATCTGCAGTTTTCGGTGACTTTGAGAAGTACCCACCTCCTGAAATCACCCGGAGGCCGGTGGAGGATTTGATCCTTCAGATGAAAGCTCTCAACATCGAAAAGGTCAGTTGTAGCCACAGCCCTGCCCTCACGCCACTGACCTGCCATTGTCCCAGGGTTCAGGCTGGTGTTTTGGGGCAGCCTGAGCCCCCTCATGGTCTGTTCCCCTTTCCCGGGCTGTTCCCCATTCCCTGTGGCCCTGAGAGCTGAGCCTTGTGGTGCTCACCCAGCCCCTCCCTGGTGGTCTCTTGTGAGACCCCCACCTTCCCAGTACTGTGCCTTCTGAGGAGAGGGCGGTCAGTGACCTTGCGGCTCAAGGGATGTTCTGCCCACTTGGTCCTCTAGGGGAAGGGTCACTCGCCTCTCCCCTGCTCCCAGAGGGGTGGTGTAGGCAGAGAAACCCCCTCCCCATCAGCTGTCACTCCCAAGCCTTCCTCCCTTAAGCCCCTGGCAACCATGAGTCTACTTTTTAATCTCTGTGGAATTTACATTTTGGACATTTCATAAAAATAGAATCCTTTGATACTTATTCTTTCTTATCTGACTTCTTTCAGTCAACGTTGTGGATTTTTGTTTGTTTGTTTTAGCCAATTTAAAATTCATTTATCAATCAATTCAGTTCACAGTAAGATAACATCATAAAAGAGAGGATCATGCTTTTCATTACATTAGTATGTTTGGGTTTTTTTTTTTCACTGTCAAAGAACCTGTTGATGGACATTTGGGTTGTTCTCACCTTTTGGCCCCTACAACTAATGCTGCCTTGAACATTTGTGTACAACTATTTATCTGAACACTGGTTTTGACTTGGTCACTCTTTCTAAGCAACCCTCAGGCGATCCCTGAGGCTGGTCACTCTCTGTTCCCTGATCATCTCATTGTCTGGGCACATTTTCTCCGTGAGACTGTTGATTCACGTGTATACTCACTGTTCATCTGGAATGAAAGCTCAGTGGGGCCAGAGCCCTTGTCTTGTTTTTATTATTTTTTTCATTTTGTTTTTATTGGCGTGTAGTTGCTTTACAGTGCTGTGTTTATTTCTGCTGTACAGCAAAGTGAATCAACTATATGTATATGTATCTCCCATCTTGCTTGGATTTCCTTCCCATTTAGGTCACCACAGAGCACTGAGTAGAATTCCCTCCCTCTGCTATACAGTAGGTTTTTGTTAGTTAGCTATTTTATGCATAGTATCAGTAGTGTTTCCATGTCAATCCCAATATCCCAGTTCAGCCCTTGTCTTGTTTTATCAACCTCTGTCACCAGGAACAGCCCCTGGTGCACACGAAGTGCTCAGTACATGCTCTTGGGTAAGAGATGATGTGACTGAATGAACAAAGAGGGCCTTTGGAGTTCCCCTGGCACAGGGACTTTGAGTGTGCCCAGGCCCCCATGTCCCATGTTCTGAGCATGAGTGGTGCTTGGAGGGTAGGCAGTGGGAGCCCCATCCCCTTGCCAGACCTGCCCTCGCCCCCTCCTCCAGCCCTCCACTGCATTCACATGTCTCCCACCACGGCTCCCTGTGTCCTAGGTCATCAACTTCCCCTTTCCGACACCCCCCTCCGTGGAGGCCCTCATGGCTGCTGAGGAGCTGCTGATTGCACTGGGTGCCCTGCAGGCTCCCCCAAAAACAGAAAGGTAGGGGAGGGACTTGAGGGAAGCAGGGAGCCCAGCTCCTGCCCCATTCTCGGCTCTGACCCCTCTCCGAGCTGACCCTCCATCCTCCAGGGTGAAGCAGCTGCAGAGGTCCCGGCTGAGCTGCCCCATCACCGAGCTGGGCAGGACCATGGCCACGTTCCCTGTGGCGCCACGCTATGCCAAGATGCTGGCGCTAAGCAGGCAACATGGCTGCCTGCCCTACGCCATCACCATTGTGGCCGCCATGACCGTCCGGGAGCTGTTCGAAGAGCTGGACAGGTTGGGGGCTGTGGGACGGGCATTCAGGGATCGGGGTGCGTGGGTTGGGGGAGCCCACCATGGGCTGAGCAATGCTGTGAAATCCAGCCTCCTGGGACATAACTGACTCAGTGAGTGGTCTTATATGAAATCTGCATTCTCCCTGCTCCCTGCCAGTGTTCCAGTCTTTACAGATCTCTGGGTTGGGGGGTAGGGGGTGTGTGGTTTGTTTTTTATTTTTGCCCTGCCACAAGGCTTGTAGGATCTTAGTTGCCTGACCAGGGATTGAACGAACCTGTGCCCCCTGCAGTGGAAACCTAGAGTCATAACCACCGGTCCTCCAGGGAATTCCCAAGACCACGATCATGGTGATCAGAGACCCCACCAGGCATTTTCTGGGCCCGCTCTGAGTAACTGGCAGGTCCCCTGCCCCTGTGGCCCAAGCATCAGGGCAAAAAGCCCAAGTGGCGTGTGCTCGTAGGCCAGCCGCCAGTGACGAGGAGCTCGCCAGACTGAAGGGCAAGCGGGCCCGCGTGGCTCAGATGAAGAGGATCTGGGCAGGGCAAGGAGCTTCTCTGAAGCTTGGAGACCTCATGGTACTGCTGGGTGAGTGCCCAACGTGGGCGTGGCCTGGGGGTGGTGGGGAGGGTGGGAGGGCGGGGTGGGGCAGCAAGCAAGCGCTCCCCTCCTCTTTGCACAGGCGCCGTGGGAGCCTGCGAGTACTCAGGCTGCTCACCCCAGTTCTGCGAGGCCAACGGACTGCGGTACAAGGCCATGATGGAGATCCGGCGCCTGCGGGGCCAGCTGACCACCGCAGGTACCCCCCACCCTCCGGCCTCCTCCCATCCTTGGGCAACACCCGGCAGAGAACTTGACCCTGTTGACATTCTGAGCAATGTCATCTACATATAGTCGGTTCTCCTTATGCATAGATTCAGTATTTGCGGATTCACATATTCAGTAAAATTTACTGTAGTGTGCGGCACTTCTATGATCCTCTGAGGACACACACACGAGCAGGGCAGTGATACTGGACCGTCTCTCATCAGGTTGTCTGTCAATCTCATCTTTTCCTTGATGATGTCTCTCTCATTGCCCTCTGTCCCAGGTCTAGTGTGGACCAGCTGCTGGCTGCACCTGCCCAGTGGCCACATCCAGGGGTCTCTACTCTCAAGTAGGGTCCAATCCTGGTTTGTTTCTCCAGCAGTGGAAGGGGCCCCTCTTGTTGAAGTTGGGGAGCAGGTGGTGGTTCAGCCCTCCACTTTCCACCCCCCTTTAGTCTGAACAGTGAGGACCAGACCTGTTTGAAGCCACATCAGGGCCTGGCGTGGGTGGCAGATCTTTGTCCAGCCCAGGGATCTGCTTCCTTCCCCTTTTTTCCTTCTTTCTTTTTTAAGTTAAACAACTTGGGTTTCACTGAAGGTTTTCTAGAGAAGACAGATTTACATTGCAAACCTCATAACAGAAAGCCCTGGAATTCCCTGGCAGTCCAGCAGTTAGGACTTGGGGCTTCTGCTGCAAGGGGCACAGGTTCCATCCCTGGTCAGGGAACTAAGATCCACAAGCCCACTCTTCCCTCCTGCCTTCCTGGTCCTTCTTGTTTTCACCCTTCTGCTCCCTCGCATGCAAACAGCAAGGCCCAAAGCCCCATCTCCTCCCTGCTGCACAGTGGGCTTCAGATCCTTCTTATGTAGAAGGAGGAAGCCTCGCCCTGGGTCTCACGCCAGGGCCCTGCAGCACAGGGCACTCGGGAGAGATGGTCTGTCTCCACATTGTCCTCAGAGAGCATGGCTCGTGCACTGGGTCTCCTGGGTGGGTGTGCTCCCTGCCCCGAGGCTGACAGGGAGGCGAGTGCAGGCTGTCTCAGCATAGTCTGCTGCCCACAAGGAAACTGGGGTTTTGTCCCAAGGAAGGAGCAGACGTGTGAGCAGCTGTTTCTGTCCCACTGGGGGCCTTGTCTCCCGGCAACCTCTGTGCACAGGGGCCTAGATACACAAGTGGCTGAGGCCAGGCAGAGCCAGCCCCGGGCCCGGCTGTACTGACACCTGGCTCCCTTCTCAGTCAACACCATGTGCCCTGAGGCCGGGCTCTTCGTGGACCCTAAGATGCAGCCGCCTAACGAGAACCAGGTGACCTACCTGCGGCAGATTGTGACAGCCGGCCTGGGTGACCACCTGGCCCGCAAAGTCCAGAGCGAGGACCTGGTGGACGACAAGTGGAAGAACGCCTACAAGGTTTGCCACTGGCCCGGGAATGGCCAGCAGGGCAGTCGTGCCCAGGGCCCCTGCCCTCCTCATCCTCCCATCTGTCTCGTGTCCTAGCAGCCTGGGCACTTAAGACCCCTGGCTCTGGACAGTGTCAGGATGCCTGTGAGCAGCAGCTGGGGGGACCCTTGGCTCTGGGTGGGCCTCTCGTCCTTGGTCACTGGTCCCACCGTCCCTGGGAAAGTTCCCACCTAGGACCAAGGTAAAATGACAATGCAGCCGCTTCTCCCTTTGGGCGTGAGCTTCCCCCCAGCTTCATTGAACAGAGACAGAAAGCACATCCCATACTCGCCACTGTAAAATGTACAATTCAGAGGTTTCTGGTCTATTCACAGAGTTGTGTAACCATTACCATAGTTAATTTCTTTTTTTTTTTTTTTTTTTTACCATAGTTAATTTCAAAACATTTTTATCACCCCAAAAAAGACACCCTGTACCCATCACTGTATCACTCCACATTTTCCCTGAATCTCCACACCCCCCCTTTTTTTTTTAATTTAAATTTATTTATTTTAACTGGAGGCTAATTACTTTACAATATTGTATTGGTTTTGCCATACATCAACATGAATCCACCACAGGTGTATCCACACCCCTTGAGTCTGCTTTCCGTCTACATGGATTTGCTGTTCTAACGCGTTTCCCATGAATGGGATCCTGCCCTGTGTGGCCTTTCACACTGACTTTTTTAGCTCAGTCTCCCATTTTGGGCGGGTCATAACTGTGGCCTGTGTCTGTACCTCTCCCAGCAGGCTACCCGCTCCATCAGTGGACACACCCTGCTGGTATAGCCATTTGTCGTTTGATGGATGCTGTCCTGCTTTTCTGGCCGAGGATGTAACTGAATTCACAGGGGTCAGCCTCACTCGCTGCTCATGTATCTCCCAAACTCATGCCCACCTACCATCTCTCTTGCAGACCCCCCTCCTCGACGACCCTGTCTTCATCCACCCCAGTTCTGTGCTCTTCAAGGAGCTCCCTGAGTTTGTGGTCTACCAGGAGATCGTGGAGACCACTAAGATGTACATGAAAGGTAGTGCAACTGGCTGGACCCTCACCTGACCCCCTTGCTCTGGTGAGCTGTGTCACCGGACCTGTGTGGGGAGAGCCCACAAGCCCCTTGCTGAGACCTCATCCCTATCTTCCGGGCCCCCAGGTGTATCGACCGTGGACATGCAGTGGATCCCGGTCCTGCTGCCTTCTTACTGCCAGTTTGACAAGCCCCTGGAGGAGCCGCCCCCCGCCTACTGCCCCGAGAAGGGCCGGATGCTGTGTCACCGGGCCAGCGTGTTCTGTGAGTCAGGGTGACTTCCCAGTGCCCTTGGGCTCCAGTGGACACGTGGTTCCCCATCCTGTGTGCCCTGGGAAGTGTCTGCGTCCTGGGCAGTGTCATCCCAGGCTGCAGGACCCTGCAGATGGGTGGGGATGGGACTGAGCGGAGAGCCATGGGGATCCATCGCGGCCCCTCGCTCACCAGCTCCTGTGCTCCAGATCGCGTTGGCTGGCCGCTCCCGGCTGTCCAGGTGGATTTTCCAGAAGGCCTTGACTGCTACAAACACTTTGCCCGGGTTCTGCTGGAGGGGCAGGTAGGCAGCCCAGCAACTCCCTTGGCCTCTTCCTTGGCACCATGGGCAGGATATGAGCCCTGGATTCCCCACCATCCTGTGATCTCTCCCCAGGTCTTCCCCAAGCTGGCCTCATACAAGGGCTGTTTGCTGTCCAGCCCCAGCACGATGCTGAAGACATGGGCCAGGTATGGGCTTCCCTGGGAGCATTGGAGCAGGCAGGTGGTGGTGGAGGAGCTGTGTCTTGGGGCTGCCATAACAGATCCCTACCCACTGAGGGGCTTAAAGCAGCAGACGTGTATTCTCTCATAATCCTGGAGGTTAGAAGTTCAAAGTTGGGATGTCAGCAGGGCTGTGCTCCCTCTGAAGGCTCCAGAGGAGGATCCTCCTGGCCTCTTCCCACCCCTCGTGGTTCCAGGCACTCCTTGGCCACCACATTCCTCTAGTCTCTCCCTCTCTCTTCCCATGGCTTTCCCTCGTCTCTGTGTCTTCTCAGGTTATCAGATCCAGGGTCCACTCTCTCCCATTTGACCTTGTTTTAATTACATCTGCAAAGACCTTCTTTCCAAATAAGGTTACATACTGAGGTTCTAGGCAGACATGGTCTTTGGGGGAGATACTAGCCAACCTGTTTGCTTCCCAGATGGCTCAGTGGTAAAGAATCTGCCTGCAATGCTGGAGACAGTCCCTGGGTCGGGAAGATTTCCTGGAGAGGGAAATGGCAACCCTCTTCAGTAATCTTGCCTGGAGAATCCCATGGGTAGAGGAACCCAGTGGGCTTCAGTTCATGGGGTTGCAGAGAGTCAGACACGACTTAATGACTAAACAAGTCAGCCTATTATAGAGCTGCCAGGTCTGAGCAGGAGGCACCCAGTACACCTGTGCCCCTGGGGGCTTCTGCCCACTGAGCATGAAGCCACCCCGATCCCACCCATCATCTTACTCCTGCCCTTCCTCCTGGTCTCTGCTTTTGCCTGCTCCTCTCTTAAGGCTTCCCTGGTGGCTCAGATGATAAAGAATCCGCCTGCAAAGCAGGAAACCTGGGTTTGATCCCTAGGTTGGGAAGATCCGTTGGAGAAGGGAATAGCAACCCACTCCAGCATTCTTGCCTGGAGAATCCCCATGGACAGAGGAGCCTGGCCAGCTGTAGTCCATGGGGTCGCAGTCAGACACGACTGAGCGACTAAGCACACACACTCCTGTCTTTTTCTTCTTTCTGCCCATGGACCAGTCCAAAGAAGCTGCCTCCTTCTTCCTGAGGCTGGCACCCCAGACCAGGCAAGGGGCCTGAGGCACACACACCTGCACCCCCCGGGGATTCAGGATGGGGCTGTTCCAGGAGCCCCTGCCTACTAGGTCATTCACCAGCACTTGGTTTTGAGCATCCACTCTGTGCCGGCGGTGTTCTCATGCTGGGATCGAGCCACGACCATGTCCTGTGCGATGTTCCAGTGCAGGGAGGTTGAACAACTAGTACAAGGGGCAGGTGGTGGCCCAGCCATGAAGGGACAGAGCAGGACATGGGAATGAGGCACCGGGCAGGGAAAGAAAAGGAAAGCCTGACTGAGTAGGTTCAGGGGAGGCAGGGCTGTGAGGGAGGCAGAGGTCTGGAGGAAGGTTCTAAATGGGATGAGCAGCAAGTACAGAAGCAGCCTGGGTGGGTGGATCAGAGGCAAGTGGTAGGAGGTGATGGAGTCTAGATCCTTTCATCCACCCGGCACCCCTAGTGAGATGGAGGGAAGGAGACCTCATGGGCAGGGCTGGCCTGGCAGTGGACTTCAAGATGCTCCATGTCCTGCATCCCATCCACAGGCTGCAGCCCAGGACAGAGAGCCTCCTGAGAGCCCTTGTTGCCAAGAAAGCCAACTGCCGAGATGCCTTGCTGGTGGCTTGGAGCAAAAACCCCAAATGTGAGCCTGATCAGGGCGGGTGTCCCACAGCAAGAGGGTTGGGGGGAAGATGGGATGGGGCCACCCAGGGGACCTGGGGCTGGTGGGAGGGTCTGCCCTGCAACTGGCGGGCAGGCACAGAGCCACTCTGACCGCCCTCCCTCTCTTCTCTGCAGACCTGCTGACTGAGTACCTTGAGTGGCTCCCACAGGCCGTGCACGCTGATGTTGAGAAAGCCTGGCCACCCACCCGTGACCACTGATGCGTGCAGGCCAAGGGGGCCTGGCAGCCATCAGGGTCCACTGTGGCCGCCCTGAATCCAGACTGCACCCAGGAAACAGGTGGAGCCCTGGGACACCCTCTTGGCTCAATCCTGGGCACAACTTGCTGCCATCCTGGGCAGTCCAACCCAGGGTGACTTTTTTAACTGTTTATTACAAAATGGATAATGGTTTTATCTCCCACGCTGGTCCCGTTTTAAACATGCTCTGTGGACTACATTAGTCCCTTGTAGAGCAGCAGGGCTCTTTGTTCCCTGCCGGTATGGTGCAAGCCCCTCCCCTGCCGCAGCCAGGGAGGGCCCCCAGGGCTCCAGCTGGCTCCTGTGGAGCTGGAGGGGTCAGCTCCCCGCCGTCTACATTGCTGTGTAATAAATCCTAACTGACAACAGCTATATACTGAATCTAGTGAGTTCTTTTGGTGAATCTCCAAATTGGTGGGGGCGGGGGGGAGGGGCCTGGGAACATCCTGCCTGCGCGTGCTTATACACTCAACACATGCACGCACACATGTGGAAACTAGTCTGGGTAAATGCTCACAAACGTCTTAGTGGTGATACAGGGCACAGTGAGCCTATAGAAGTTGATCATTTTTCTTTTACTTAGGTTTTTGCCCTGAATCAACTTGCACTAATAGAAACACATAAATTCGGGAATTTCCTGGTGGTTCAGTGGTTAGCACTCTGCACTTTCACTGCTGGGCCCCAGGTTTGATCTCTGGTCAGGGAACTAAGATCCTGCAAGACTTGCAGTGCAGCCAAAAAATAAACACATACATTCCATAATATATATACATAAGACAAAACAACCAAGATACATGGGGGTTAATATTTCCAAAGCTATTCACTTTCTCCACAGCATGGCCCTGCTAAGTCACTTCAGTCGTGTCCGACTCTGTACGACCCCACAGATGGCAGCCCACCAGGCTCCGCCGTCCCTGGGATTCTCCAGGCAAGAACACTGGAGTGGGTTGCCATTTCCTTCTGCAGTGCATGAAAGTGAAAAGTGAAAGTGAAGTCGCTCAGTCATGTCTGACTCTTCGCGACCCCATGGACTGCAGCCTACCAGGCTCCTCCATCCATGGGATTTTCCAGGCAAGAGTACCGGAGTGGGGTGCCACTGCCTTCTCCGAGCATGGCCCTAGTGTTCCCCAACCAGGAGGTCTCTACTCCTCTGCCCACATCTAAGCCATCTGCCAGGTCTGTCTCTTGGTTCACTTCCAGGATCTGCCCCTTGCTCTCTCCACTTCCACTACTGGGCCACCCCCACCTCCACTGCCAGGATGCCACCACCAGCTCCCACTTGGCCGTGGCAGTGGCTTCCTGGCTGGTCTCAGGTCCCCTCTGCCCAACTATGATCAATTTTCCACATGGCAGCCAGAGGGAGCCATTTAAAACATATCACATTCTTCCCCTGCAACAGGTCTTCCAGTGTGTTGGAAGAGTCAACCCTCTTCTGTTGTTTAGTCGCTCAGCTGTGTCCAAGTCTCTGTGACCCAATGGGTCACAGACATGCCAGACTTCCCCTATCTTTCACCATCTCCTGGAGCTTGCTCAAACTCATGTCCATCGAGTAGGTGATGCCATCAACCATCTCATCCTCTGTCGTCCCCTTCTCCTCCTGCCCTCAATCTTTCCCAGCATCAGGGTCTTTTCCAATGAGTCAGTTCTTCGTATCAGGTGGCCAAAGTATTGGAGTTTCAGCTTCAGCATCAGTCCTTCCAAAGTATACTCAGGACTGATTTCCTTTGAAATCGACTGGTTTGATCTTGCAGTCCAAGGGACTCTCAAGAGTCTTCTCCAACACTACAGTTTGAAAACATCAATTCTTTGGCACTCAGCCTTCTTTATGGTCCAACTTTCACATTCATACATGACTACTGGAAAAACTAGAGCTTTGACTATATGGATATCTCCACTTTGTAATATGCTGTCTAGGTTTGTCATAGCTTTCCTTCCGAGGAACAAGTGTTTTAATTTCATGACTACTGTCACCATTCACGGTGATTTTGGAGCCCAAGAAAATAAAGTCTGTCACTGTTTCCATTGTTTCCGCATCTATTTGCCATGAAGTGATGGGACCAGATGCCATGATCTTTGTTTTATTGAATGTTGAGTTTTAAGCCAGCTTTCCACTCTCCTCTTTCACCTTCATCATGAGGCTCTTTAGTTCCTCTTTGCTCTCTGTCATAAGGGTAATGTCATCTACATATCAGGTTATTGATATTTCTCCCGACAGTCTTGATTCCAGCTTGTGCTTTATCCAGGCCAGCATTTCTCATGATGTATTCTGCATACAAGTTAAATAAGCAGGATGACAATATGCAGCCCTGACGTACTCCTTTCCCAATTTGGAAACAGTCTGTTATTCCGTGTCTAGTTGTAATTGTTGCTTCCTGACCTGCATACAGATTTCTCAAGAGGCAGGTAAAGTGGTCTGGTATTCCCATCTCGAAGAATTTTCCACAGTTTGTTGTGACCCATACAGTTAAAGGGTTTAACATAGTCAATGAAGCAGAAGTAGATGTTTTTCTGGAGTTCTCTTGCTTTCTCTATGATGCAACTGATGTTGGCAATTTGATCTCTGGTTCCTCTGCCTTTACAAGTTCTCTGTTCATATACTGTTGAAGCCTAGCTTGGAGGATTTTGAACATGACCTTGCTAGCATGTGAAATGAGTGCAATTATGCGATAGTTTGAACATTCTTTGGCATTGCCCTTCTTTGGGATCGAAATGAAAAATGACCTTTTCCAGTTCTGTGGCCACTGCTGAGTTTTCCAAATTTGTTGGCATATTGAGTGCAACATTTTAACAGCATCATCTTTTAGGATTTGAAATAGCTCAGCTGGAATTCCATCACCTCCACTAGCTTTGTTTGTAGTGATGCTTCCTAAGGCCCATTTGACTTATCACTCCAGGATGTCTGACTCTAAGTGAATGATCATACCATCGTGGTGATCTGGGTCATTAAGATCTTTTTTGTTTAGTTCTGTGTATTCTTGCCACCTCTTCTTAATCTCTTCTGTTTCTACTAGGTCCATACCATTTCTGTCCTTTATTGTGCCTATCTTTGCATGAAATGTTCCCTTGGTATCTCTAACTTTCTTGTCCTTGGAGAAGGAAATGACAACCCATTCCAGTATTCTCGTCTTTCCCATTCTGTTGTTTTCCTCTATTTCTTTGCATTGTTCACTTAGGAAGGCTTTCTTATCTCTCCTTGCTATTCTTTGAAACTCTGCATTCAGATGGCTATATCTTTTCTTTTCTCCTTTGCCTTTCACTTCTCTTCTTTTCTCAGCTATTTGTAAGGCCCCATCAGACAGCCAATTTGCCTTTTTGCATTTCTATTTCTTGGGGATTGTTTTGATCACTGCCTCCTGTGCAATGTTATGAACCTCTGTCTATGGTTCTTCAGCCACTCTATCAGAGCTAATCCCTTGAAACTATTTGTCAATTCCACTGTGACAAATAGTGGATGATTATTATATCTATTACTGTGGGCAAGGATCCTTAGAAGAAATGGAGTAGGCCTCATAATCAACAAAAGAGTTCAAAATGCAGTTTTTGGTGCAATCTCAAAAACAACAGAACGATCTCGGTTTGTTTTCAAAGCAAAGCATTTAATATCACAGTAATCCAAGTCTATGCTCCAACTACTAATGCTGAAGAAGCTGCAGTTGAATGGTTCTATGAAGACCTACAGGATCTTCTAGAACTAACACCAAGAAAAAATCCTCTTTTCATCATAGGGGAATGGAATGCAAAAGTAGAAAGTCAAGCAATACCTGGAGTAACCAGCAAGTTTGGCCTTGGAATACAAAATGAAGCAAGGCCAAGGCTAGCATAATTTTGCCAAGAGAACACACTGGTCAATAAGAAATACCTTCTTCCAACAACACAAGAGAGGACTCTACACATGGACATCACCAGATGGTCAATACCAAAATCAGATTGATTATATTCTTTGCAGCCAAAGATAGAGAAGTTCTATGCATAGTCACTCACTTCAGTCATGTCTGACTCTTTTTTTTTTTTTGTCTGACTCTTTGCAACCCTATGAATTGTAGCCCACCAGGCTCCTCCGTCCATGAGATTCTCCAGGCAAGAATACAGGAGTGTGTTGCCATGCCCTCCTCCAGGAGATCTTTCTGACCTGGGGACCCATCTCATGTCTGCCTGCTTCTCCTGCATTGCACACAGATGGATTCTTTACCCACAGGAGCCAAGAGAAGCTCTACAAAGTCAAGAAAAACAAGACTGGGATCTGACTGTGGCTCAGATCATGAACTCCTTATTGCAAAATTCAGACTTAAATTGAAGAAAGTAGGGAAAACCACTAGGCCATTCAGATATGACCTAAATCAAATCCCTTACAATTATACAGTGGAAGTGAACTCTCTCCTACTCTCATTCACTGAAGGCAAATTCCATCCCCCACTGCTCTCAACCTCAGGGCCTTTGCATCTGCTATGCCCTCTGTTTCTGCAGACAGTGTCTGGCCACACACACTTTATCTATGACAGCTCCCACATCCTCCCCCTTTTGTCTCCATGTCATCACTATTACTGTCTTCATAAGATTCACTGCTCCTTGCTTATTGCTAGCTTCCTAAACTGGAATACCAAGTCTGGGAGGGGTGTGAAATCTTGCATGCCGTATCTGGGGATACAAGGGTAATTGATACTACCGGAGCACACAGTAGGTGCTCAGTGTGTCCACTTTTCTTTGCACTAGGTGCTTAGGAGTCCTTGAATGAATGAATGGCCAGTTGCAAAGCCCTCCTTAGAAAGTTAGTGTTTTCTAACTGCTTGATGACCCGAATCACTAGGAGTGTTAGTTTAAAACCGCAGGCTCCCTGCTGACCTGAATGGGAATCTTCAGGGGAGAGGACAGGGGCATCTGTGATTGAGACCAGGGGCATTTGACTAGTACTGCCCTCTCCAATGGAGAAGGCAATGGCACCCCACTCCAGTACTCTTGCCTGGAAAATCCCATAGACGGAGGAGCCTGGTAGTCCATGGGGTCGCGAAGAGTCAGACATGACTTTTCACTTTCATGCATTGGAGAAGGAAATGGCAACCCACTCCAGTGTTCTTGCCTGGAGAATCCCAGGGACGGCGGAGCCTGGTGGGCTGCCGTCTATGGTGTCGCACAGAGTCGGACACGACTGAAGCAACTTAGCAGCAGCAGCCCTCTCCAATGAAGCCCACTTCTTAAGTCAGATGGTACGGAGAATTTAGGTCCCCTTTCCTGGTTTGCTGTGTGACTGATCCAGAGGAGGTGGTTAAAAAAAAAAACAACAGAGAAAGAAAATGTGGAGATGCCGGGGATTGAACCCGGGGCCTCATACATGCAAAGCATGCGCTCTACCACTGAGCTACATCCCCTTTCCTCAAATACTCTGTTCTTGGAATGAGGATATAGAAAATCGCATTTTCTCCTCTTTTCCCAAACATTGCGTTCGTTCTGGACACTCAGAATTCAGTCCGTGAGTGCCTTTACCAATTCAAATAGGTCCACATCCCGGGGAGCCCACTAGCCAGGGACGCCCAGCACTGAGCGGGTGGAGATCGTAGCGCGGAGTAGATGTGGCAGCGGAAGAAGAGTATTTCTTTATGGGTCCGGCTGGAGAACATCGAATAAGTTGCATCCTCGTTAGTATAGTGGTGAGTATCCCCGCCTGTCACGCGGGAGACCGGGGTTCGATTCCCCGACGGGGAGGCTAACAAGATGTTTTAATTCACTAAAATCTCCAAAAGGTCTTCTTAAACAGTGTACGACATACAGGTAAATTAAACGAAACCATGCTAATCCCATTTGTAACCAGCACGTGTAAATCTCGAAGAATGTCCGTGGCCCCAAGAACATAGCGAAAAGGGCTTGGTACTCAGCCAGAGGTAGCATAAGCTCTCTTTTATGTAAGAATAAATTTGCAGTGAGTGTATTCATATTTGTATGTTTAAGAAAATTTATTTTAACACATCATTATGACTATAGTTTAAAATGAAAATTGCTCAGAGAACAGATTTCACATGCTATCATGACCAAAAAAAAGAAATGGTTATTGTGTCAGATAATGAAAAACTGTACTGTGGTTAATTTCCGACTATATAAATGTATCTAATCATATTGGACACCATAAATTTACACAATGTTAAATAATTATATCTTAATAAATCTGGATAAAATTTTAACAAAATCTTATATTGAAGTATAGTTGATTAGCAATGTCGTCTTAGTTACATTTCTGATCTGGTCACAATTAATGACAACTAGAGCGCACAGTATATAGCTCCTATCGTGTACAGGATAGTATGCAGAAGCGCTTAGTAGGTGTGCACTCATTTAGTCCTCACAGCAAGTCCGGTGGGGGTCAGTTTATGATATTAAACAGATCAAATGCAGGCACAGAGAAAGGGTCCAGTAACTTGTCTAAGCTCACATAAATCACAATCTGGTCTAGACACTGGTTACTTCTGGGGAAACTGGGATAAGGTGGGAGTGACTCTGCCTTTCCAAAATTCTGTACTTCCGTGAATTTTTTCACTCTCCTTCCCTTCCTTCCTTCCTTTCTTCCATACTGGATTTTTATCAAGTTGATACACTACTATGCTTTCGTGAAAAGCAGCAGTAGGGTCTCCTGCCATATCCCCTCTCTGCTGAAGGAATTCTAGAGATGCTGCTTTGGTGTACTGTTTATTCTGAGCTGTCAGCATCTCACTGGTCTCCTTGCTGCCACTTGAGTCCCTCCTGTCCATTCTCCACAAGAAAGCCAAGGGAGACTTTAAGACATAAATAATATCACTCTATCCCCAGAGGCTTTCCCACACAGAAGAAAGTACACACCCTTTACCATGGCCTTCAAGGCGGGCAAGACCTGGCCTCTGTCCACTTCTTTCTTCTTGCCTCCTACCTTCTGCCCCCTCACCCTCTTTGCCTCTTCCATACTGGCTTCCTTTCCATTCCTACAAATAGCCGGACTCTTTCAGCCCCAGGGCCTTTGCATCAGCTGTTGCCTCTACCCCAGAGGCTCTTCCTCAGCGGGCTCTTCATTCTCCAAGTCTTCCCAGCATTCCCTTCCTCTTACTGCCCCCATAACCAGGTATTCCACCCCCTCACTACCATTTATTTTGCTTCTTAACATTTCTATCACAAGGAGCTATTTTGTTACCGTATTTGTGACTGGATCACATAGATATTAAGTGCTTCGCAAACACTTATTAAAAGACTTCACATCATGAAGGACCTACCCACTTGCTCAACCTCTCCCAAACAGTACTCCCCACCCACCCATCTCCCAGAGGGCAGGGAAGCAGGGAGAGCCGAACCTGGATGCAGACCTGCTGATTTCTTGGTGCCTTTAAGCTGAGCAGGTGTCACGGGTGAGGTGGCTATGCTTAGAGTCTGGATTTGAGTCACTTACTGCCGCGAGAAAGCCACAATCTGGCCCATAGGGCATCCCCACGCCTTGGCGTGGTCAGCATCCTTGCTGTGCCTTGGGCTGCTCCGGGAGCTGCACCCAAGGGGAGACCTTACTCTTTTGCTCAGAGAAGAGATCCTGAGAAAGCGGAACTCTGAGAAAGGTAAGATTCAACTAATATTTTTAGGCACCTATTAAGTGCCTGGCACTGTTGTCGGCCTTAAGCGATACAGCAGTGACCGAGGCTGATGACTCCTCTGCCCGTCATGGATCTGTCATTCTAGCTGGGGAAGGGAAGCCACAGATGATGGACAAGGAAAACAGTACCTAGGCTAATAGTCAACTATACAGGGCTGGGGTAGTGGTGGGAGGCGTGATCAGGGAAAGCTTCTCGGAAGCGACGACCTTGAAGGACGAGAGGGGGTAGGTGCGGGGCAATCCTGAAATGCGTGCATTCCAGCTGATCCAGGTCCTCCAGCAGGGGATCTCCTGGTCGATGACGCGGGCCCTTAGATCACGAGGAGGGAAGAAATGCAACCTAACGCCGCCAGTAGCCGAAATAGCTCAGTTGGGAGAGCGTTAGACTGAAGATCTAAAGGTCCCTGGTTCGATCCCGGGTTTCGGCAGCGATGTTTGTTTTTCCGCCCCCCCACCCCCCCTTCCTCTTGTATCGAAGGAACGCAAGACGAAATGATTCTTTCGAATTAATAAAAGGATTTCATTTTCTTTGTTTAAAACAGCTTCGAGTACTATCAAAGGGAAGCCAGACGATATGGGAACTTCCTCGCACTTCTCCGACTGGAAAAATCCAAGTCCAAGAATTACTTGACTCCATTTCTTTCATTTCATAAACTACCTCTGTTAGACGTTTATTGACGTCTGTTGGTTACTTTTTGCGGGTTATTTTTTGCTGCTTATTAATTTCTGTTCTCAGAACCCTCGCGACTAAATCATGAGCCGAGGAGGAAACGGACTCTTTAAGACGAAATTAAATGAAATGGAACTTTGCCTTTTTGTATTTTGTAAGAAAAGATGAGATATTTAACCGTTTAGAACATGCCACTAGTTAAGGAACGCTAAGGAACTCTAAGTATACCTTTAAGGGCTGAGCTGAAAAGCTACTGCTAGAGCTAGTCCTCGTTAGTATAGTGGTGAGTATCCCCGCCTGTCACGCGGGAGACCGGGGTTCGATTCCCCGACGGGGAGGCAGCTTATTTTCTATCGCCTGTATTTTATTTTCATTTCTCTTTCAAGTCACTTCTTCAACTTTCATAAAAATTCCTTACTCTTCTCTAAAAATATAAACCTGGCAAGCAAGCGAGATTTGGTCGGGGGGTTGTCTTATTACTTGGTCACAGTCACCCACGAGCGCCCTCACTTCTTCCCTTGGTTACAAGAAAAAGTTCTCACATTGAAGCGGAATTTTCCATTTCCGGCATGCCACAACGCGGCTATCAAGTGTTTGGTTTATATAATGGTTTCCCCAAATAAAACTGTTTCCCTCTAAAACCAGAAGATGCTCTGCTGCTGCTAAGTCGCTTCGTCGTGTCCGACTCTGTGCGACCCCACAGACGGCAGCCCACCAGGCTCCCCCGTCCCTGGGATTCTCCAGGCAAGAACATTGGAGTGCGTTGCCATTTCCTTCTCCAATGCATGAAAGTGTAAAGTGAAAGTGAAGTCGCTCAGTCGTGTCCCACTCTTAGCGACCCCATGGACTGCAGCCTACCAGACTCCTCCGTCCATGGGATTTTCCAGGCAAGAGTACCGGAGTGGGGTGCCATTGCCTTCTCCGAGAAGATGCTCACTCTGCTGCAAATATTTCATCTTCTTAGGTCTTGCGCCGGCCCAGAGGTTGGCCTTCAGAAAATGTTAATGGATTTGAAACAGAGTGACTCTAAACCGAACTGTTTTCTCGTCTTAATTCACTTGCAGACTGAACTTTTTGAATATAGCTATCATTCTCCCCAGGCTCCTAGTCTTCATTCATTTATTTGTCTGTTCATTTTTTTTCCCCCACACTAA
This sequence comes from Bubalus kerabau, assembly GCF_029407905.1. Classification (NCBI taxonomy): domain Eukaryota; kingdom Metazoa; phylum Chordata; class Mammalia; order Artiodactyla; family Bovidae; genus Bubalus; species Bubalus kerabau. The sequence goes on from NC_073639.1 coordinate 54,980,312, forward strand.
TTCTATGACTATCTACTGAGTAGTTGTCGGTCAGGCACTGTTCATGGCACAGAAGTTAGAGCAGAAAGCAAGACAGAGGAGGCTCCGCTCTCATGAACCTACCAAGTCAGGGACACAGACGATAAACAAACAGTGTAAAAACAGGTACTGAGACGGATATATACTATGAAGAAAAACAAAACAAATCAAAGTGAATGCAAAGGATTCATGGGTGCCTTTATTAAAAACCTAAAAAAAAATTTGTTTTGGCCACCAGCACATCAGGAGGCATCTTATTGCCTCGACCAGAGATCGAACTCACCCCCCTGAAGTAGGAGGGCAAAGTCTTAAGGACTGGACCGCCAGGGATGTCCCCACAGATCCTTTCAGAGAGGTAGTCAGGAAGGCCTTTCTGAGGACCCTGACAGTGAGAAAAAGATGATCATGAGTGTATCTGCTTTCCAAGCCAAGAGAATGGCAAGTGCAAACGCCCTGAGGTGCAGGGAGTCTGATCTGCCTGAGGAACAGCAAAGACAGGTGTGTGGCTAGAGTTCTCCCAGAGAGGAGGAGGGGAGTAAGGGAGGGATACTGGCTGGGCAGGGGCCCCCAGATGCCAGATCACAGAGATGCCAGATCACTGAGAGCCTTAAAGGCCACAGTTAGGAGTATGGATTTGATTCTAAGTTTTACACAGAGAGGAAACGTGATAGGGCTTATCTGGAGCAGAGCACTCAGGGACACCTACTGAACTGACTGCTGCTGCTGCTAAGTTGCCTCAGTCGTGTCCGACTCTGTGTGACCCCACAGATGGCAGCCCACCAGGCTCCCCCGTCCCTGGGATTCTCCAGGCAAGAATACTGGAGTGGTTGCCATTTCCTTCTCCAGTGCATGAAAGTGAAAAGTTAAAGTGAAGTCGCTCAGTCATGTCCGACTCTTAGCAACCTCATGGACTGCAGCCTACCAGGCTCCTCCGTCCATGGGATTTTCCAGACAAGAGTACTGGAGACTCATTATCAGAGAAATGCAAATCAAAACCACTATGAGGTACCATTTCACACCAGTCAGAATGGCTGCAATCCAAAAGTCTACAAGTAATAAATGCTGGAGAGGGTGTGGAGAAAAGGGAACCCTCTTACACTGTTGGTGGGAATGCAAACTAGTACAGCCACTATGGAGAACAGTGTGGAGATTCCTTAAAAAACTGAAAATAGAACTGCCTTATGATCCAGCAATCCCACTGCTGGGCATACACACTGAGGAAACCAGAAGGGAAAGAGACACGTGTACCCCAATGTTCATCGCAGTACTGCTTAAAATAGCCAGGACATGGAAGCAACCTAGATGTCCATCAGCAGATGAATGGATAAGAAAGCTATGATACATATACACAATGGAGTATTACTCAGCCATTAAAAAGAATACATTTGAATCAGTTCTAATGAGGTGGATGAAACTGGAGCCTATTATACAGAGTGAAGTAAGCCAGAAAGAAAAACACCAATACAGTATACTAATGCATATATATGGAATTTAGAAAGATGGTAACAATAACCCTGTGTACGAGACAGCAAAAGAGACACTGATGTATAGAACAGTCTTATGGACTCTGTGGGAGAGGGAGAGGGTGGGAAGATTTGGGAGAATGGCATTGAAACATTAAAATATCATGTATGAAACGAGTTGCCAGTCCAGGTTCGATGCACGATACTGGATGCTTGGGGCTGGTGCACTGGGAGGACCCAGAGGGATGGAATGGGGAGGGAGGAGGGAGGAGGGTTCAGGATGGGGAACACATGTATACCTGTGGCGGATTCATTTTGATGTTTGGCAAAACTAATACAATTATGTCAAGTTTAAAAAAAAAAAAAAAAAGAGTACTGGAGTGGGGTGCCATTGCCTTCTCCTACAACCCCTCAACTGGCTTCCAAGCCAGGTCCAGAATACCTCCGCCTAAGCCATCATCCTCTTCCATTCTGCAGGTAAGGTCGCTCTTGTGGTCGTCCCCTTGAGCTACGGGAATAAGGTCAGATGATGGCTTTCTACGGAGCCCCATTCCACACCTCACCCCAGTGCCCTCCTGTTCTCTGTTTCACCAAACAGCATCAGCAAAGCATCAGTCCACACATGGGGTGATTATGCAAAGCAATAGGCCTTTGCTGGAGTTCATATAACAGCATTTTTAATAATGAGAACTGGCATTTTAGGGTACGGGTCTTCTACCAGGCACTGTTTTAAACCTTCTCTGTGTGAAGGAGACATGTCATTTGACATCCCTTATATGTGGAATATAAAAAGAAATGATACAAGTGAACTTACTCACAGAACAGAAAGAGATTCAAACTTAGAAAATGAACTCATGGTTGCCACAGGGAAGGGATAGTTAGGGAGTTTGGGAAGGTCATGTACACAGTATATATTTTAAATGGATAACAATCAAAAACCTATTGTACAGCACATGGAGCTCTCTTCAATGTTATGTGCCGGCCTGGACGGGAGGGAACTTTGGGGGAGAATGGGTACATGTACGGCGGCCTCCCTTCACTGTTCACCTGAAACTAACACAACATTGTCAATTGGCTATAACCCAATACAAATTGTTTCTGGAGTCAAAATAAAAATAAAAATGAAAAAATAATTAAAAAGATCAACCTTCTCTGTGTAACTCATTCAATGGTCACAATCACTCTATGAAGTAGTTACTATTCAAATATCCATTTCACAGAGGAGGCCCAGAGAGGTAAGGTAATGAAATCACAGCTGCTGGCTCCAGTGTCCTGGGTACCAGTTCATTTGGACTTTGCTGTGAAGAGGTTCAGGTATCCACAGACTTGAAGAGAGATGATCAGTTGAGGATTGAGGTAGCAGGGTATTTTCAGGTGTGTTCTGCACATCATTGTGACTCTTTCTGCCAGGAAATCTCAAGTGCTGGTGGGAAAAGGTGAAGAAGCCTCAGTTTTCTGCATTCTCCTTGTCTCTCACCTAACCGGTGAATGGCAACTTGTTGACTTGAAGGACACTCCATTTTCATCGAAGTATAGTTAATTTACAGTGCTGTGTTAGTTTCAAGTGTATAGCAAAGTGATTTGGTCATACATATATATATTCTTTTTCAGTTATACATAGATAAAAATATAAGTCACCGAAAGTTGGAATGATTGTAAAGAACAAGAAACCAGAGATTTCTGGGTGGGGGTACAGTGGGGGCAAGTCCTTATTCGTTGGAAAGAAACTCTTTATTTTCCTTTCCTTCTTTTCTGATTGTGAGGAGCAACATTCACGAATAGGTCTGTCTCCCTTTGTTCCTTGGTGCCGGTATCAGAATTTTGGCTGCAGAGCTATGAACCACAGGCCTAGTTCAGAAACATAAAAGTCAAGTCTGGATTTATTTTGGTTTGTTTTTGCTAAACTGGAACACCCATATAAATATACAAACGTTTATTTGAAAAAAAAAAAAAAAAAGATCTAAAGAATAGACTATAGCAGAGAATTACGGAAACCACATCAAGGAGGGAGGGGGATGTAGCTCAGTGGTAGAGCGCATGCTTTGCATGTATGAGGCCCCGGGTTCGATCCCCGGCATCTCCATGACAGTTTCCTTTTTTCTTTTTCGTGATTTCCTTTTACTTCAAGTTATGCAGGTGTTCACCATACAAACACCTCAGACGTGATTATAACAGGCAGTATTACAGTCAATCCTAAAGGATCAGCCCTGAATATTCATTTGAAGGACTGATGCTGAAACTCCAATACTTTGGCCACTTGATGTGAAAAATTGACTCATTAGAAAAGACCCTGATGCTGGGAATGACTGAAGGCAGGAAGATAAGGGGATGACAGAGGATGAGATGGTTGGATGGCATCACGGACTCAATGGACATGAGTTTGAGCAAACTCTGGGAGATGGTGAAGGACAGGGAAGTCCGGCGTCCTGCAGTCCATGGGGTCACAAAGAGTTGGACAGGACTGAGGGACTGAACTGATTACTCCTCCAGTCACTACGTGAAAATGAGATTTTTACAATAGATGTGACCTCCCCTTGCTTAACTCCCTAACACTCCCAAAGTAATTTTGTTAGAAGAGGCAAAAGGAAACAGTTACAAGAAACATGTCAAGGCAAAACCTAAGGTGATGACTGAAACCACGGCAAAAGTGAGAACAGTCATTTAGGGAGTTTACCCCCTGCTTCCTGGCATTTGACTGCAGTTAGAGGCCTGGTGACTCATTCCAGGCCGTGAGACGGCAAGCTTGGAAGTCCTTCAAAGTTCTGAGCAATTGTGCTGGCCTTTGCCCTTTTTTCTGCTCTCAGTAACAACCATTTTTCAAAGGCAGCCACCCAAAAGGAAACCAGCAGTTCGAGGAGGTGGCATTTTGCTTCCCGCTTCCTCCCTAACAGGCCACAGATGAATGCATGAATGGCTGTGGTGCACAAACCTTTTCAACCTATATTTGTACACTGTATTTTATCATTAAAAATAAAAGCTATTTTATTAAAAGAAGGGATCCTGTTGCACTCTGTGGGGTTGGCGGTTCTTTGCAGTAATAACGAATTTGTCAGCCATCAAATCCTTTCTCTCATTTGATCTGACCTCATATTTTAAATCATAAGAACAGCTCAGCTTAGAGCTGGTGGGATCTGACTCTGCACAGCCCTCATGTTTTGAGATGAAACTGAAATCATGAAATGACTCACCAGTTGGGGCGTGAAATACCGGTGACAGCTTCTCTTTGTAAGGAAATTCCATGAAGGTTATTTCTCCCTAAATGTCAACAAGGTTTTAAGAGATAAAAAAAAAGTTGAGATTAAAGTTATCAGACCTCACACAAAATGAATCATATGCTTCTGTTTTATTGTGTATCTTATGATTAAATATTTCTAATGGCACAATGATAAAGAAAAAAACACCATAAGGAAGAAAGAACAAGGCTTGTGCTGGGAAATGGAGCTTTCTAGAAAAGATGTCTTGAATCTTTGGGGAAAAAAATGTTTTCCAATCATTAGATCTGGTTTCACAATTTAAAAAAAATCAAAGCCCTTTTTCTGAGGTACCAAAAGTAGCCACATTCATGGGACTGCCCTTATGGTCCTCTGGGTAAGACTCCATCCTTCCACTGCAGGGGACAGGGGTTTCAACCCTGGTCAGGGAACTAACATCCCTGCGTACACTCTGCCAGGAGTAAAAAACAAACAAAAAACCAGTCAAATTCATGGAGACAGAAGGAATGATGGTGGCCAAGGATTGGGCGTGAAGGATTAGCGTTAGTGTTTAATGAGTACGGAGTTTCAGTCTTGCAAGATGAAGAGTGGAGACAGATGGTGGTGATGGTTGCACGTGAACTGAAAATTGAAGGGTAGCAGAATATACCACCCGAAAATATGTTCCTTTGATATTATTTTGAGCTATTGGCACTTGAAAAACAGCAAAGCAAGGTTTTCACTGAACTCCCCTTATCTGCCCAAACACAGATCCTTCAAAAGGAACTCAGTGGTCCTAGATCCTCTTACCAAGAGTTTAACTAACCAGAGAAGATTGGCTTTTGACATAGGAGAGACTAAAATGACACTGAAATTTGTCACAAACTATCATATCTCTATCTAGTCTTCTGTTCTCCCAGTAAAAATCATTTACTCTCCCTTAAGAGACCTTTCTATATTAAGAGGATGTGCGTGTGTTAGTTGCTTTGGGACCGCATGGACTGTAGCCTCTCAGGCTCCTCTTGAATGGAATTCTCCAGGCAAGGATACTGAAATGGGTTGTCATTGCCTTCTCCAGGTGATTCTCCTGACCCAGGGATCAAACTCCGGTCTCCAGCACTGCTGGCAGATTCTTTACCATCCGAGACACCTGGGAAGCCTGTTAAAATGGTATGTAAGCCTAAATTCTAAAGTCTCCTCTCTGAGTGACACATTTTCCCTCTGGAGTATCTCCCTAACATACACGAGGTGTGCATGTTAATAAACTATTGTTTTTTTGTCTTTAATATCTCTTGCTAAATCTTTCGTTTTACAGGTGTTTTGGCTAAGAACTCAGAAGGGTAAAAGGAAAATAATTTTTCCTCCCCTACAATATACTTAACACTACTGACTTGTACACTTAAAAGTGGTTAAGAGGATATATTTTGTGTGTATTTTGCCACAATCTAAAAACGACAAATTAAAACACAAAACAAAGCAAAGACCCAATAAGTTAACTAACTGCTTAACATTCCTATACTAGGCAAAATTGGGGACTGGAACTTCAGTATGATTTTCTCACTGGTGGGTTATGAAATGGGTTGTTTTGAAGCTGGGCAAGATTGTGTTCTGCCCACACAATGCAAATACACACATGTATGCAGGGAAAGGAACAGAGTCTCTAGGGCTTCTTTTTTTTCCCCAAGCAGCAGGTTTCCTTGACTTCCTTTTATGGTTATATAACTGATGGCACTGCAAGGCAAAACTTTCCCATCTAGCTCTCTGATTTCACCCTCTCTCTTGGGAGGAAAATGTTTGTTGGTTATTTTGTGGACATTCTCATGATGCTGAGTTAAGTCCCATACAGTGTTGTGACCTTCAAGGGGAACTGAATCTGTTGGGGAAAGGAGGAAAGGCAGGCAGTCCAATCTCCTGCAGCCCAACACCCAGGCCCTTTGTGAGCTCAGCTCATCACATGCTCGTGCCTGCCTGCCAATTCTGCCTTGTTGCTGGGCCTCTGTCACTCTTCCATTGGTGCCAGCTCTGAAGCAATCCTTTCTGGGGTGCTTGCAAAGGACGGATAAGTGGGTGGAAGAAACTGAAAATGGATCCAGTGACTCATCCTGCTTCTGGCATGTTCTAGCACATTGCTTTCTAGGTCAGGGGATTTTAGGAGCGTGACTTGGATTACTGAATCCAAGTGGGACATTTAAATCTTGGGAGCCCTTCTCAGCAAAAAGAAAAGCAGTTGTAACAACAACAACAATAATCCTCTGTAGAGCACGGTTTGTCAACACAGTGGATTACTGACACTGGGGGCCAAGTTAATTCTGTATTGTGGGGGAATGTTCACTGCAGATTGTTTAGCAGCATCCCTGGCCTTTCTCACTAGATATCAGGGGCACCCCTCAACCTCAATAGCATAGTGTGACCACCAAAAATGGCTCCTGCGAATTCCCTGGAAGTCCAGTGGTTAGAACTTGTGCTTTCACTGCTGTGGCCTGGTTTCAATCCCCGGTTGGAGAACTGAGATGCTAGGGCCAAAAAAAAAAAAAGGTCTCTAGACATTGTCAAATGTCCACCCAGGGGCCAAATCTCTCATGGTTGAAAACTACCGCTCTGGAGAAATGGCAGCCACCTGTCTTTGGAGAGGTCATTTTTCTCTCCCCTCCCTCTTACCTCAGGGCTAGACCTTGGGCAAATTTTTATTTCTATTTGCTTCAACCAAACCCACAATTAGACTTAAATTAGAGACTGCAAGGGTATTGCAGAGAACTCTTCTGATAGAGACAACATCCGTGTTTTCAGTTCATAAGAATATAGTTTTCTCTTTGGAGATAACCCTTGACCTATTCCCCCCTCCCCTCCCCTCCCCCTCCTTTGAGCCTCTCTTCTCTCTCCTCTTTATCCTTCTTTCCTCCCATGTCTTTGAAGTCAGGCCTGTTTTTCTCTGTACCTTTTGGATTCTAAAAGAAATTTGTGACTCAGGCTTTAAACAGCATGAATCACAAGGCTTGCAGCAAAGGAACAGCCCAAAGCAAACAGGGTGTGGTTTGAAGCCAGGCCTGGTCATCTGAGAAAGAACCTCACCTTTTTGTTCCTCTGTAAATTTCTTTCTGAAATTTAGGGAGCCTGGCAGGGAGGGAACAAAAACAAAAACTTAGAGCCTCAATGTTTTGTTCCTTTAAATCCCCTTTCCAAAAATTTAGAAATAACTTTCACAGAAATATGTATTAGAAGTCATTGTGAAACCACAGAAATGTGGTTTGCAGGGAGAAGGGGCTCCAAGGAGCTCCAGTTCTGTAAGTTTCAGTACAGAAAAAAATTTGGTGAGAGGCAAAGTGATAAATAAAAAGTGAATTATTAGACTAAGATGATTGTAAGGCTTACAAGTGGCTGGGTGAGAGGTGCTGCACGCCAGGTACTTAGTGGGCTACAGTTTTATAATCAAAAGAAAATTGGGGAGGGGGAGAAAACCATCTTCCTCATTCTCACATAGACATAAAGCTTCCATCATCAGTTCCTCCTCCATATTGGGCAGTGTAGTTTTCTTATCCCTACGTGGTCGAGTCAGGATGGTCATGGCATGATAGAGATGAGCAAAAAAAGGTGGTAACATATACTAAAAATGGTAAAACATGTCAGGTTTCAGTATAATGTCACCCTTTCTTTATATTTTTTTAGTGTGCCCAGAGGAGCATGTCCTAGGAATCAATGTTATTGAGCTCAGTGGGCAGGATGGGGTCTCATTCTACCATTGTTTCATTGGTTTGGGGGCCTGCCTGATGCTTCTGTTGCATGGTTTTATTGCTGAGAAAGCCTGCTTGCTTTCGTGGTTAAGTATAGCTGCTTTCTTGAGTGAAAGACCCCTTAATTTATAAGGATCTCCCTTACTCTTTCCTCTTATAACCCCTTAGGGGATTAACTATTTAATCACCAACTTTGTCTCTTAGTCCCTAGGGTCTACTAACATGAAAAGTGACATTTTAACTTCCCAGTAATAAACTCATCCTGAAAAATGTTAAAAATTGACACAGGCTGTTTAGAAAACTGCTTGAATCTTTTTCGTAACTACATATATATGGATTACCAAAGAAAATATATACCAGTTTTGTTTTTATTCCCATTTTATGTATAATCTTTAAATTATGTAATGCAGGAATGCAGTCTTTTCCTAACGGCAGAATATTTCTTAGTTGGTTGCCTCTTTTTCTATATACATATATTTTTGAAGGCGTTAGTGGTAAAAACTTAAAAACACTCTCCTCTCATTTATAGAAATAGGAAATATTCTAGAAGAGTCCAGAAAGAACAGTAGCTGGGGAATTGCAGACAGGAGGAAGATTTTTCACTGTAAATTTCATGTAAACATGTTAAAGTGTTTTAAGGTTTCATCATATTCATATGGTTTAAATACGTTTAAAAATCTGCTACAGAAATGACATAGAAATCAATCACAAAATACATTGTCATAAAAAACAAAAAAAAATCGTAATCCTTTTACCCAAATGAAATTTGCCTATAGAATTAAGTTTTATGTTTGGGATATTAATTTCACCCCCAGGAATAAACAGGACTTAGATTCAATTAATATCTTTTTAAAGTCTTGGGCTTAAACAGGTTTGATTTTTGATTTCTGAGTTCAAATAAATATCAACAGAATTCAAATCCTGACGCCTCCCTGTTTACAAATGAAGCACAAACCAGGAAGCCTAAAGAGCAATCTGGAAAGTTCTATCAGCTTCCAGGTCCAGCTCAAAGAGTTTTACACAGCTGTGTGGAATTTGTGCTTTTCTTTTCAAAATTCAATGTACACCCGCCATAGGGATTTCTCCCTTGGAAACTTATTTTTCATTCCTGTTCGGAGGAATTCCTGAGGGTTCTGACGACCTGTCTGAGGCGGGCTTTAGACCATAGCCCTGATATTTGCCGAGTCATTCACCTTGTCCCGGTGCCCGCCCGGTGGGGGACGGGCTCGGCCGCCATAAGTTGGGGGCTGGACCCCGGGGGAGGCCTCGCGACGGGCTGAAGATAAGGGGGTTAGGGAAATACTGTCGTTGTCTAAAGTAGATCCAGAATAAAGACCCCTCTTTATTCGCGAGGTGGGGGGAGGGGCAGGGAGGCGTCCGCGCCTGGGCATCCGGACCCTGGCTTGGCGTGAGGCGCTTGACGGGACCACTGTCCGCCTAGGGCGGGTCTCGCGAACGGCGGGGCCCGTCCGGTCTGAGAGGAGGGGGCAACGGGTCCGGTTGGCTGGACAGCCCATTCCGGACGCCCAGATAAATCCGTGCCGGGTTTTCGCGCCTGCCGCTCCCCGCCTACTTCCGGGCAAATCGAGGTCCGGCTGCTTCCGTTGTCTACTGTTCAACGAACGAGCTGATCCCTCCGCTCGGCCGCTCAGGACGGCCGCCCGCTCCCTAGCAGAATCGGTCCCAAAGCCCCAGTCTTCATAAGAGAGCATCTTAAGAGGAGAATGAGTCGATTCTTGGGGACTGCTTTTCTCTTTAGAGGGTGGGAGGCCTGCGAAAAGTAGTCCCTTCCTGGCTTTTTGCGGAAGAATCCATGGGGGTGGGGTTACCCATGACTATATAAGGAAGCCCCGGGTGTGGCGCAGGCAGTTGCGTCCGGACCGGGAGTTCAGTTTTCGTTCTTCTGTGTTCGCTGCTGCCACCACCACTAATTGGTGAGGAGGGGTCCCGGGGGTCTTGCGGCCGCGCAGCCGCTGGGGACGCGGGTGGTTCACCGGCCCACCGCGGGCCGAGGGGCATACGGGGACTACAGTTCCCCCGGGCGCGCGAGCAGCAGGGTGGCCCTGAGGGGTAGGAACGCGGCAAAATGGCGGCCGTTCCTGATCTCTCAGTGGGAGAAGGCAGGCTCTGAAGCTGGTTCTGAGGTGGGACGCGAGGATGGGGGGTGGGGAAGGGACTGTGAGTGTCAAGTGAACGCGAGAGGCCCGTGATCTCTCCATGGCGGCGGGATTCAGCTTTCTGTGGGACGAGGGTTGGGTGACGTGTGAGGGAGTCGAATATTAGGTCACGGTTTGACAGGTGCGACTACTCGATTTCCCGTCGCAGTGGTGGTGGTGGTGGTGTTCAGTCGCTCAGTCGTGTCCTACTCTGCAAGCCTATGGGCTACAGCACGACAAGCTTTCTTGTCTTTCGGGGGCTACTTCAGACGCCACTGAGCCGTCCTACGCCCGCGATGGGGGAGGGGACGCGCTGGCCACCGCAGTTAGGAGACATCAGCCCTTCTGTGGGCTCATAATCTAGGGTGGGGCCATCTCTCGTCGTGTATGAGGGGAGGTGTTTACTCGTCTTGGGACACAGGGTTTGGGCCTGGGGTGGACGCTGCAGTGTTGACAAAGGACAGACATCCAGTGAGGGGGGAGGATAAGTGAGGCCCATGAATTGATTTGGGTCAGGCTTCCCTGCTTTTCTCTCTTAAGTACCTGAAACTATTTTTGAGCTTGTTAAGCTTGTGAGTTGTTGGGCAAGTTAGTTGTTTGGCTGGTACGTAGTGAAGTTTTTAACATTAGGCGTTGGTTGAGCCGTGAATTAACTGCTAAATGGTGGGGCTCTTTTTTGTGTTACTTTTTTGTTCCAACAGACAATGCAGATCTTTGTGAAGACCCTCACTGGTAAAACCATCACTCTGGAGGTGGAGCCCAGTGACACCATCGAGAATGTCAAGGGGAAGATACAAGAAAAAGAAGGCATCCCCCCAGACCAGCAGAGGCTGATCTTTGCCGGGAAACAGCTGGAAGATGGGCGCACCCTGTCTGACTACAACATCCAGAAAGAGTCCACTCTGCACCTGGTCCTCCGCCTCAGAGGTGGGATGCAGATCTTCGTGAAGACCTTGACCGGCAAGACCATCACCCTGGAGGTGGAGCCCAGTGACACCATCGAGAACGTCAAGGCCAAGATCCAAGACAAAGAGGGCATCCCCCCAGACCAGCAGAGGCTGATCTTTGCCGGGAAACAGCTGGAAGATGGGCGCACCCTGTCTGACTACAACATCCAGAAGGAGTCCACTCTGCACCTGGTCCTCCGCCTCAGAGGTGGGATGCAGATCTTCGTGAAGACCTTGACCGGCAAGACCATCACCCTGGAGGTGGAGCCCAGTGACACCATCGAGAACGTCAAGGCCAAGATCCAAGACAAAGAGGGCATCCCCCCAGACCAGCAGAGGCTGATCTTTGCCGGGAAACAGCTGGAAGATGGGCGCACCCTGTCTGACTACAACATCCAGAAGGAGTCCACTCTGCACCTGGTCCTCCGCCTCAGAGGTGGGATGCAGATCTTCGTGAAGACCTTGACCGGCAAGACCATCACCCTGGAGGTGGAGCCCAGTGACACCATCGAGAACGTCAAGGCCAAGATCCAAGACAAAGAGGGCATCCCCCCAGACCAGCAGAGGCTGATCTTTGCCGGGAAACAGCTGGAAGATGGGCGCACCCTGTCTGACTACAACATCCAGAAGGAGTCCACTCTGCACCTGGTCCTCCGCCTCAGAGGTGGGATGCAGATCTTCGTGAAGACCTTGACCGGCAAGACCATCACCCTGGAGGTGGAGCCCAGTGACACCATCGAGAACGTCAAGGCCAAGATCCAAGACAAAGAGGGCATCCCCCCAGACCAGCAGAGGCTGATCTTTGCCGGGAAACAGCTGGAAGATGGGCGCACCCTGTCTGACTACAACATCCAGAAGGAGTCCACTCTGCACCTGGTCCTCCGCCTCAGAGGTGGGATGCAGATCTTCGTGAAGACCTTGACCGGCAAGACCATCACCCTGGAGGTGGAGCCCAGTGACACCATCGAGAACGTCAAGGCCAAGATCCAAGACAAAGAGGGCATCCCCCCAGACCAGCAGAGGCTGATCTTTGCCGGGAAACAGCTGGAAGATGGCCGCACCCTGTCTGACTACAATATCCAGAAGGAGTCCACTCTGCACCTGGTCCTCCGCCTCAGAGGTGGGATGCAGATCTTCGTGAAGACCTTGACCGGCAAGACCATCACCCTGGAGGTGGAGCCCAGTGACACCATCGAGAACGTCAAGGCCAAGATCCAAGACAAAGAGGGCATCCCCCCAGACCAGCAGAGGCTGATCTTTGCCGGGAAACAGCTGGAAGATGGCCGCACCCTGTCTGACTACAACATCCAGAAGGAGTCCACTCTGCACCTGGTCCTCCGCCTCAGAGGTGGGATGCAGATCTTCGTGAAGACCTTGACCGGCAAGACCATCACCCTGGAGGTGGAGCCCAGTGACACCATCGAGAACGTCAAGGCCAAGATCCAAGACAAAGAGGGCATCCCCCCAGACCAGCAGAGGCTGATCTTTGCCGGGAAACAGCTGGAAGATGGCCGCACCCTGTCTGACTACAATATCCAGAAGGAGTCCACTCTGCACCTGGTCCTCCGCCTCAGAGGTGGGATGCAGATCTTCGTGAAGACCTTGACCGGCAAGACCATCACCCTGGAGGTGGAGCCCAGTGACACCATCGAGAACGTCAAGGCCAAGATCCAAGACAAAGAGGGCATCCCCCCAGACCAGCAGAGGCTGATCTTTGCCGGGAAACAGCTGGAAGATGGGCGCACCCTGTCTGACTACAACATCCAGAAGGAGTCCACTCTGCACCTGGTCCTCCGCCTCAGAGGTGGGATGCAGATCTTCGTGAAGACCTTGACCGGCAAGACCATCACCCTGGAGGTGGAGCCCAGTGACACCATCGAGAACGTCAAGGCCAAGATCCAAGACAAAGAGGGCATCCCCCCAGACCAGCAGAGGCTGATCTTTGCCGGGAAACAGCTGGAAGATGGCCGCACCCTGTCTGACTACAATATCCAGAAGGAGTCCACTCTGCACCTGGTCCTCCGCCTCAGAGGTGGGATGCAGATCTTCGTGAAGACCTTGACCGGCAAGACCATCACCCTGGAGGTGGAGCCCAGTGACACCATCGAGAACGTCAAGGCCAAGATCCAAGACAAAGAGGGCATCCCCCCAGACCAGCAGAGGCTGATCTTTGCCGGGAAACAGCTGGAAGATGGGCGCACCCTGTCTGACTACAACATCCAGAAGGAGTCCACTCTGCACCTGGTCCTCCGCCTCAGAGGTGGGATGCAGATCTTCGTGAAGACCTTGACCGGCAAGACCATCACCCTGGAGGTGGAGCCCAGTGACACCATCGAGAACGTCAAGGCCAAGATCCAAGACAAAGAGGGCATCCCCCCAGACCAGCAGAGGCTGATCTTTGCCGGGAAACAGCTGGAAGATGGCCGCACCCTGTCTGACTACAATATCCAGAAGGAGTCCACTCTGCACCTGGTCCTCCGCCTCAGAGGTGGGATGCAGATCTTCGTGAAGACCTTGACCGGCAAGACCATCACCCTGGAGGTGGAGCCCAGTGACACCATCGAGAACGTCAAGGCCAAGATCCAAGACAAAGAGGGCATCCCCCCAGACCAGCAGAGGCTGATCTTTGCCGGGAAACAGCTGGAAGATGGGCGCACCCTGTCTGACTACAACATCCAGAAGGAGTCCACTCTGCACTTGGTCCTGCGCTTAAGGGGAGGTGTTTTAAGTTCTCCCTTTTAAGCTTTCGATAAATTACATTGCACTTTTCTTTCAATAAAGTTGTTGCATTCCAAATAGTGTAATTTATTTATTTAGTTAGGGATGGGTTAGAGTTCAAGGTTTTTGGTCTACCAGATGTTTTAGTAGTAACCTGGAGGTAAGAAATGTCAAGAAAACATGGCCTTAATTAGAACTGTAGTGAGTGAGTATAAATAAAAAATTTGGAGGTTGTAGTTAGAATTCTCTATATGTACACTCATAGGTAGATTTACTTATAAGCTACTGATTTTTAAAAGCACACGTTTGGGAGTTGTGCTTAAGAGTGGGAAAGTTTCTGGAATACCAGCAGGGAGATGGTATTAAAAAGAGGGTGGGAATGGTGGAAGAGAGCCTGCAGAAAAATCACCTTTAGTACATAGTTGCAGGTTCACCTTGAGGTGCCTAGAAAATCGTTTGACCAGATTTTTGAAAAAGATGTGGCATAATCTCATTAGACTTCATGCTAGAAAGTTTGGGATTTAGTAATTAAAGCTGCTGTCATTTTTGCTGTGTTAAGATTTTATTTATATACAGCTTAATTGTGCTGGGTGAAGCAGTTGGCTCTTGGTGTTCTATAGTAGTGACATTCACCAAATAGGTGCTATTAGTATACTTTTAAGTCATAACGAGAGCCAAAGGTTTTTGAAAGGTGGAAGGAGCGGGTGGGTAGGCACTGCTGAAATCAGACACATTGAAGGAGTTTAAGAGGTTGTTTACTCCAAAGAACAAATTTACTCCAATTTCTCTTTTCCACTCTCCCACATAATAGGGTATGCACATGTAGAATCTGTGCAGAGAAAAATTTGTGTTACTGAGATAGCCAAGTAAGGCCTAGGTATGGGGGACAAGAAATGCCATTTGGTAAATTTGTAAATCTTAGGCAAATTCATTACTTGCGGTTTTTCACTTGTCATGTATGCGTGTATATTTCATTGGATTTCCATGACTCACCCATACAAATGAATACATAGGTCAAGAAGCAACATGACAAGGATATGTGGAACTTCACACATCAGTCAGCTATGTGAATCTGGTCAATATGAATAGACCTGTAACCACATCTAGTCACTATGTGAATAGGTTTTGTATAGTTGTGTTACTCATTGAAAATGAGTGGTTATAACTAGGGGGGAAACCAATAGCATCTTGAAAATGGCCATTCTGTGGGATAGGTTTTGCACGATTCCTCCATCAGTGTTATGAAATGATGAGTTCTTTGTCTTCAAGTATGAGTGTGTCAATGGCTAGTTAGCACTCGAGAAGGTGGGGCTGGGTCATTTCACTGGGACACGTGCACTGCAGTTGGAAGGGTCCTGGCTCTGGAGCAATAAAGCATAAGTCTAATAAAGCTATGTGGGTATTGCAGGGTGGGGATGCTTACTGTAGAGATGGAAGAACACAGTGGCTCCTGTCAAGTTTAATGAAGGAAATTGCTCATCACAAATGTAAATACTTGAAAAGTTTCGAAAAACAAGTACAGGTTAGTGCAAACATTAAAATTGATGTAGAAACTGAAAGTTCCATATAAGCTTATGGGGGGGGGTGGAAATTAGTATATTTGCCTCTTATTGTTTATAGTTAAAATGTTTACGCACGTGTTTTACAAAGTCAAAGGTAGCCCATGTAAGTCCCAAAGTGTGTGTGTGTGCTCAGTTGTGTCAGACTCTGCAAACCCATGGACTGAAGCCTGCCAGTCTTGTCATGCAACTTTCCAGGCAAGAACACTGGCGTGGGTTGTCGTTTCCTACTCCAGGGGATCCATGTCTCCTGTGTTGGCAGTCGGATTCTTGACTAGTTAACTACATCTTAGCAGTTAATGACATTTTTTTGGACCACTCCAGCATGTGGGAATCTTACTTCCTCAACTAGGGGTTGAACCTGTGCCCCCTGAAGTGGAAGCAGAGAATTGTAACCACTGGACTGTCAGGGAAGTCTGCTAGGGATAACTAAAAGTTTGGTGGTATTTTGGACTCCTGTGTAGTAAATACGTATATGCATATATATGTATACATATGTACAAATACAAGTAGGACCATTCACAGTGTTTCTCAGCTATTTTTTTAACTAGGCAATTGTGGACATCTTTCTGTGACAGCATATCAATATTGCTGTCATTCTATTTAATATTCTAGTATTCAATTGTATAGATGCCCTATGATTTACTTAACCTGCCCACCAACATTTATTTCTAGGTTTTTGCTGTTAAGATCCTGGTGAAGTATATCCTTATACATGTATTTTTCACATGCTAATACTTGGACAGTATAAAATCAAGATTTCTATTTAATGAAGTTCTTGGTGATAATTTAAAAATCAGTCAACAGTTTTATAAATACCATTGTCATTTTTTCCTACTTTTTTGAGTAAATAATACTTGCATGTGTTATAGATATATAAACAGTATATAGTGCAAGATCTTCCACTTTTTTCTCCCAGTTCTCCACCTGCCCTAGTATATATATATACTTTCAGAGTTTCCCCATGCATGTACAACAAGCAACTACTAATTTCTCTTTATACACAGGGAAATGTGTATAATTGTGTGTGTGTATATATATATATATACACACACTGTATACACAAAAGGTATAAACTGGTTTACAGTCTCTTGCACCATGCTTTTTCACTTTATATCTTTTATAGTTTGATAGAGCTCTTACATCCTTTCATTCTGTATAAAGGAAAAATACACTTTTCATGTAATTTTCTCAAAGACCACAAGAGCAACACAATCCCTAGTGAATATTTACAGGACTCTCCAACAAATATAAGCTTGTGGGGAACAATAATGATAAGGTGATGAATGAGAAGCATTTCTAATATCAAGGGATCTAGTCTCTAGTTAGAGAACAGAAATGTTAGACTTGTTCAGTTTCTGAAAGTTGGATGATTGCTAAATCCAAAAGTACCCCAAAGTGAGGTTTCACACATGAGTTAATACTATGTAAAACCTAGATAGCATATTGAAAAGCAAAGACATTACTTTGCCAACAAAGGTTGTCTAGTCAAGGCTATGGTTTTTCCTGTGGTCATGTATGGAATGTGAGAGTTGGACTGTGAAGAAAGCTGAGCACCAAAGAATTGATGCTTTTGACCTGTGGTGTTGAGGAAGACTCCTGAGAGCTTGGATTGCAAGGAGATCCAACCAGTCCATCCTAAAGGAGATCAGCCCTGGGTGTTCATTGGAAGGAATGATGCCAAAGCTGAAACTCCAGCACTTTGGCCACCTCATGCAAAGAGCTGACTCATTGGAAAAGACTGTGATGCTGGGATGGATTGGGGGCAGGAGGAGAAGGAGACGACAGAGGATGAGATGGCTGGATGGCATCACCGACTCGATGGACGTGAGTTTGAGTGAACTCCGGGAGTTGGTGATGGACAGGGAGGCCTGGCGTGCTGCGATTCATGGGGTCGCAAAGAGTCGGACACGACTGAGCGACTGAACTGAACTGAAAGATTCAGTTACATAGATGCGATCATGTGAATGTTGAATAAAGCAGAAGAAAAATGAGTGGCTCATATTTTTTAATACTCCTTTTTTTTGTCTGAAAGCACAACAAAATCCTCGTCGCATTATTATAAATACGGTTCTCACAGAGGTATGTGTATTGATTGGCAAGCGCTTTTTAAAGTGATATCATCCTTAGTGTGTAGCGCCTATCTGCCGGAAGAGGGAGCTACGGGGACAGATTTTTGGTTTAGTCATGTAGCTTGCAACGCCCTCAAGCGGTTGTGGTTGGCCAGGCAGTTTGTGCTTTTAATACTTCTCTATTTCTCAGAAGGTTGCTTACTCATCAGTAAAAGTTAACTTACTGTTCTTCCATTTCCTTTTACTTTATCCTTTTTCTGCCAGTCCTGAAGCCATCTCTTTTTCGATTTCAGCTGGAATGATTCCACAGCATCTAACGTAGCTGTTATTCAACATAGACTCCGTTTCTTACAGCATCTCATCAGGTCTGACCCCTTAAAATACTCTTCTGCCTGCTTCTCTTAACTGCTGGTTACTTTCTTTTTTTCCATATGCTCTCTGACATTTTCCACTTTGTTTCATTCCAGCTGTTCCCTTTTCCTAATATACCACCATTACCCTATCTCTGACTTAAAATCTTTATCCTTGGCTGTGGTGAGGAAAGAGCTGGGTTCCTGGGACAGCACAGAGAGATTAAGTAGCTTCTCAGAGAAGCCACATATAGGATGGCAAGAGGTCACTGGCAGAATTTCCTGGGGCAGGAGGCTGGCAGAGAAACAAGTGACTATCAGCACAGACTTGTGGAAAGTATAAGTATTCCTCAGAAACCCCCAAAAATACCAGGAAAGGGGAACTGGTAAGTGGACTTCCTACAGGGTAATATACAATGCAGAACAGACTTGTCATACAGGCTTTAAAGGAAATGCTGATCCCTCCACACTCCCTGCCCACTCCTCCTCATTGGGAGGGACTGGATGGATGGAAAGAAGAGATTAAGGCTTTGGCTGGAACAAGAAGACATGGAAGAGGTACTAGCTGAAATGATAAGATGAAAGGTGGAGATGTGCAAATTTGAAGACAGTAAATGGGTTCTATTATATATCTTTCAGAATGGTCCACATGCATGAGAAAACAGACAAATCCAGAATGGGAGACATTTATTAAGTCAGCTGGCCTGGTTCTTCAAAGTCTGTCTTTGGAAAAAAAGCATAGGGTTGTTCTAGATTAAGAGAAGGGAAATTCCTTGGTGGTCCAGTGGTTAAGAATCCACTCTCTCATTGCCAAGTCACCAGTTGAATGTCTGGTAAGATCCCCTACCTGTTAGGATACTGATAACTCAGTCCTCACCATGCACTGGGCTCACTTCAATCTGAAATTTTCTTTAAAAGCTTTTTATGATATGGACCATTTTTAAAGTCTATTGATTTGTTACAATACTGCTTCTGTTTTATTTCATTTTGTTGTTTTTGGCTATGAGGTGTGAGGAATCTTAGTTCCACAACCAAGGATTGAACCCGCACACCCTGCATTGGAAAAGGATGTCTTAACTGCTGAACCATCAAGAAAGTCCCTCAATCTGAAACTTCTTAGTGACTCTGCGGCAAAGGCAAATTGGAAGACAAGAAATGTGTTCCAGATTTTATTGATGCAGAAACTGAGGCATAGGAGGTAAAGGGAGGGCACCAGACAGTCTGGCTCCAGTTCCATGCTCTTTTTTTTTTTTTCCTGTTACATATTTATACTGACTTTTTTGGTATTTTTAAATGTTTATGCAATTTTTAAAGGTTCCCATTTATAATTATGAAATATTGGCTATATTCCCTGTGTTATACAATACGTCCTTGAGCCTGTCTTATACCCAATAGTTTGTACCTCTCTTATCATCCACATATTCTTCCTCCCTTCCCTCCCTACTGGTAACCACTAATTTGTTCTCTGTATCTGTGAATCTGCCTCTTTTTGATTTTATTCATTAGTTTGTTATATTTTTTTAGATTCCACATATAAGTGATAACATACAGTGTTTGTCTTTGTCTGACTTATTTCACTTAGCACAATGCCCTCAAAGTTCATCCATGTAATTGCAAATGGCATTATTTCATTGCTTTTATGGCTGAAGAGCATTCCATTGTATATATATAGTATACCACATCTTGATCCATTCATCAGTTGATGGGCACTTAGGTTGCTTCCGTATTTTGGCCATTGTAAAGCTGCTATGAACATTGGGGTGTGTGTATCTTTTTGAATTAGTGTCTTTGGTTTTTTCAGATATAGACCCAGGAGTGGAATTGCCCACTCTTAACCATTGTGCTCTCAGATCCCCGTGGAAGCACCATGAAGATTGAGGCTTTTTCTGTTTTATTGCTCTGACCTTGGCTCTCAGTGCTAAGAACCTAAAATGTCTGAATGCGGGTCCAGTTCCAAGAAGAAGCATTTTACCTCCTTGCTGGGCTGGGTGGTGGAGCCATTGCAGCAAGCTCTGGGCCTCAGGAATAGTCAGCCAGGTCACGCGTTTAGGAGAATGAACAGCTTCAGGGAAGTCGCAGGCATAACTCTTTGGTGTAGATAAATGAAAGTCAAAGCGAACTTGTTAGAAGTGTGTAGCTCAATTTCAAGAAGCTAACCACATATGGCTATTTACATTTAAATTAGTTAAAATCAAATAAATGTGTTCATCTATTGCACAAGCAACATATTAAGAGTTTGGGATGGGGGGAATTCCCTGATGATCTGGTGATTAGGATTTGACCCTTTCACTGCTGTGGCCTGGTTTCAATCCCTGGCCAATAAGATCAATAAGATCTCTGCAAGCCTTGTGGCCTGGCCAAAATTTAAAAAAAAAAGTTTAGTAGAAACATGTGACTAGTGGACATGTTCGCATCATGGCAGAAAATCCCGTGGAATGGTGTTGGTGCAGATGGACCATCATTTAGCTAAGCATTCTTCTACTATTAGATATTCATGTTGCTTCCAATATTTTGCTACTATAATCAGTGTGACAAGATTATAAAACTATTCTTTCATTAAAATAAAGTTTTCTTTTTATAAAGTTTTTGGTTTTTCTTTTTTGTCCTCCACTTGTGGTTTGTGGGATCTTAGTTCCCTGACCAGGAATTGAACCCAGGTCCTCAGCAATGAGAGAGCAGAGTCCTACCCACTGGACTGCTGGGGAATTCACTGTAAGACTTCTTACACACAGATCTTTGCCCATGTGTGCATGTATGTCTGATAGCTACACTTCTCAAGGGAACTTGTAGGTAAAAGGGCACATGCATTTTACATTTAGACTTTGCCAAGTCCCCCTTCAAAGAGGTTACTCAAATTTACACTCAGCCAACAAGAATCAACACCCACAGCCTGGCCAGAACTGGGACTCCTCAACCTTTGATCTTTGCTTGTCCACTAGGTGAATAATGATATAATAGTTTTAATTTGGAAATTATTTTGTTTCTCCTAACACCATTAGGACCTCATTCATTATTCCACTGACAAAAGTACTTTCAATATGACAAACATTTTTCCAAGTCATTTGTATCTTAGTTGGGGACTTTGTCCTTCAGGACAGTGTCTACTGTTTATATTGATTGCCTCACCCGTCACTGGTTTTGAACTGTGTGCTGCTAATTATTAGCTATGGTGGATGCAGAGGGAAAGGCAAAATTGGATATGGAATGCCCAGAGCTATGAAACTATAAAAGGGCCTGGCTGTCACTTAAAAAGAGTATGTTTCTCATAAGAGATTCCATTTCACATACAGCTTGTAACTGGACAGATAAGGGGCTATCACCTGATTCTTATCCTCTTGAGTGGTTGACTGACTTGCTCTTGGAAAGCAAATCTGCAGAGACATATACACAGGACTTTTGTTGATTTTTAGGACTGTTGATTCTTAAACTGTATAGAGACTTCCCTGGTGGTCCAGTGGTTAAGACTCTGTGCTTCCAATGCAGGAGGGGGTACAGGTTTGATCCCTGATTGGGGAACTGGGATCCCACATGCTGGTTGGTCAAAAAAAAAAAAAAGACCCCAGTGAGGTGGATGAACCTAGAGCCTATTATGCAAAGTGAAGTAAGTCAGAAAGAGAAAGACAAATATTGTATATTAACGGATACATATGGAACCTAGAGAGGGTACCGATAAACCTACTTGCAGGGCAGCAAATGAGACGCAGATCTAGAGAACACACTTGTGGACCCAGCGAGGGAAGGAGAGAGTGGGACGAATTGAGAAAATAGCATGGAAACATATACATTACCATATGTAAAGTAGATAGCAAGTGAGAATTTGCTGTGTAAACCAGAGAGCTCAACTCAGTGTTCTGTGACAACCTAGAGGGGTGGGATGGGGTGGGAGACGGAAAGTTGGTTCAAGAGGATGGGACATATGTATACCTATGGCTGATTTGTATTGATGTGCGGCAGAAGCCAACACAGGATTGTAGGGCAATTGGTCTCCAATACTTGCATTTTGTTCTATACTTCTCAATATTGTACAATTATAATCTTGATAATTATTAGTTACTCAAGAACAGTTGCTTTATGAGTATTGTTCAATTGTCATCACCAATAGAATGATACTCAAATGTGTTCTTTCTATAAAACTTTATAAGTAATAAAAAAAGACCCCCAAACTGTGTAACATTTAAAGATAATTATGGTACACCCATGCCATAGCAGCATTATTCCATAGCCAAAAATGGAAAGAATCAAAATGTCTATCAACAAGAAAAACGGATAAACAAAATGTGGTATATACATACATTAGGATATTGTTTAGCCATGAAAAGGAAGAGGATTCTGACCAAGGCTGCAACATGGATGAATCTGGAGTGCATTATACTCAGTGAGATTAGCCGGTCATGAAAGGACAAATACTGGACAAGTCCGGTTATATGAGGTCCTGCTGCTGCTGCTAAGTCACTTCAGTCGTGTCCGACTCTATGTGACCCCATAGACAGCAGCCCAACAGTCTCCTCTGTCCCTGGGATTCTCCAGGCAAAAATACTGGAGTGGGCTGCCATCTCCTCTCCAATGTATGCGTGCATGCTAAGTAGCTTCAGTTGTGTCTGACTCTGTGCAACCCTATGGACAGCAGCCCACCAGGCTCCTCCGTCCACAGGATTCTCTAGGCAAGAATACTGGAGTGGGTTACCATTTCCTTCTCCAATATGAGGTCCTAGAGAGGTCAAATTAATAGCCACAGAAAGTAGAATGGGGGTTTACCAGAGGCTGAGGGAGGGGGAATGGGGAGTTGTTTAAGTAGGACAGAGTTTCAGTCACCTATGGAGATCATGGTAATGCTTTCATGAAAAACGTGAATGTACTTAATGTCACTGAACTGTACACTTGGAACATATTAAAATGGTTATTTATATGTGTGTGTGCGTGCGTGTATATACATGGAAAAGTGTTTAGGAAATAGGTGGAAAAATAGAAAATAGTCATAGAGGCTCTTGCTTGGGAAGATTTTTTTTTCTTTTCTTTGGACAGGCCAAGTGGCTTGCAGAATCTTAGTTCCCCGACCAGGGATGGAACCTGGCCTTGTAGTGAAAGCACTGAGCTCTAACCACCAGACAGCCAGGGACTTCCCTGGGAAGATTTTAAAATGTTGTCTGGAAAATGAACCATCTGTGATTACCCCAATGTATAGGTTTCTCCCAGATGCTCAAGGGGATGGAGCATCGGGGTGGAAGAGGGCGCTAGTGAGAAGCTTTACAACCTAAATGGAGAGTCCAGTTCTCTCCAAGGTCAGCTGCAAACTTCAACAGCCACCAGGGGCCATAGTAAGGGGCTTTGTACCACAGTACTCAACACCACTGCCCTGTACACTTATAAGTGGTTAGATGGTTCATTTTATGTTATGTGTATTTTTAAAATGACAATTAAAACATTTTTAAATGTACTTTCAAAAAACAAGCAGAGCAAACATGTTGTACTATTAAGGTTTGAGCTTCCCAGGTGGCGCTAGTGGTAAAAGAACCCTCCTGCCAATGCAGGAGGCAAGAGATGTGGGTTCTATCCCTGGGTCCCGAAGAGCCTCTGGAGAAGGAAATGGCAACCCACTCTAGTATTCTTGCCTGAAAAAAATCCTATGGACAGAGGAGCCTGGTGGGTTACAGTCCATTGGGTCGCAAAGAGTCGGACATGACTGAAGCAACTTAGCACGGAGCACATTGAGGTTTGTTAGAGATGGATGCTGGTTATATTATTCTCTGTCCTTTCTTGAATGTTTAAAATATTCCACAATTAGGAAAAAACTCTGAAAGTAGTTCTTTAGGACACATGGGCAAAAAACTGTGAACTAGAATCCTTTTAGCTTTTATGCAAATCCTTAGACTTTAAAAGGAGCAATAAGGCTTTGATTATCTTTTTCAAGTTAAAAGCCTACCTATTGCCAGGTGGCACAGTGGTAAAGAATCTGTCTGCCAGTGCAGGAGGCAAAAGAGGCATGGGTTTGATCCCTGAGTCAGGAAGATTCCCTGGAGGAGGAAATGGCAACCCCACAGAAGTTTGGTGGGCTACAGCCTATGGGTTCACAAAGAATTGGACACAGCTGAGCACAGTGGGGGTCCAGTGGTTAAGAATCTGCCTTGCAATTCAGGGGACATGGGTTTGATCTCTGGTCGGGGAACTAAGATCCCGCATGCCATGGGCAACTAAGCCCATGCACCACAACTTAGAGAAGCCTGTGTGCCACAGGAAAGATCCAGCGCAGCAACACCCCCACCCCACACACACACACAAAAAGATCAACAGTATGGTTTTGATTATCTATTGCTGCTTTGTAAGCCATTCTGAACTTAGTGGTGGAAAATAATTATGATTGTTTATGATGATATCGCACAGTTTTTGGGCTCAGCAGGGTGGTTACTGCAGGGATCTCTCATGTGCTTGGGGTGGAAGATGGCTAGAGGAATAAGGGAAGCTTCCTCACTCACTCATCTGACATTGGGAACTGGTTTTGGCTGAGACCTCAGTGGCAGCTGTTACCAGAACACTGCATGGATCAGCTTCATGTGGTTGAGGGTTCCTCCCAGTACAGCGGCTGGCTTCCAAGAGCCAGCCGCCATTGAGAGCCAGGGGAACAAGGCATGACTTCTACCACATTCTGTGCAGTAGAATCAAGTACAGCTAAAAGGTACAACTTCAAGGTCACGTTATTAAAAAAGAATTGGTTGTCCTCCACCCTCTGTTTCCTTCTTCCCTTGGGCTTGTTAACCAGGGTGCCAGTGCGCCAGCTTTGACCCCAGGGAGGGAGTGGCAGGGCTGTGAGGCAGCTGTCCACATTCAAGGGGAAGATAATTAGTTTCTACATTTTTATTCTGCTTTTGCCTCCCCCTACCCCCACAATGTGGTTAAAAAAACACATAACATAGAATGTACGATCTTAACCATTTTAAAGTAAGGAGCTCAGTACTGTTAACTGTATGCACATCATTATGACAGAAGCCCAGAACATTTGCATCTTATAAAACTAAAAGTCATTAAATAACAACTCCCCACCCACTTCCACCCAGCCTTTGGTAACCAGCATTCTACTTTCTGTCCTTAAGAGTCTGACTACTCTAGAGACTTCATGTAAGTGGAATCTTACAGTATGTGTCTTTTTTTTGTAACTCTCTTATTTCACTTAGCATAATATCATAAAGTTTCATCCATGTTGATAGGATTTCCTTCCTAATTTTTAAGGCTGAATGGTATTCCATTTTATGTGTATACGTTTTGTTTATCCGTCTGTCAATGGACACTTGGGCTGCTTCTATCTCTTGGCTGCTATGAACATGGATGTACAAATATCTCTTTGAGATCCTGCTCTGAATTCTTTTGGGTATATTCTCAGAAGTGGAATTCCTGGATCATATGGTAGTTCTGGGCTTCCCATGTGGCCCTACTAGTAAAGAACCTGCCTGCCAATGCAGGAGACATAAGAGACACAAATTTGATCCTTGAGTCAGGAAGATCCTCTGGAGGAGAGCATGGCAACAAACCACTCCAGTATTCTTGCCTGGAGAATCCCATGGACAGAGGAGCCTGGCGGGCTATAGTTCATAGGGTCCCAAAGAGTTGGATACCACTGAAGTGACTTAATGGTAGTTCTATTTTAATTTTTTGAGAAAGTACCATACTGTTTTCCATAATGGCTGTACCATTTTACATTCCCACCAACAGTTCCCAAAATTTCCAATTTCTTCACATCCTTTCCAACACTTGTTATTTTCTGTGTGTGTGTGTGTGTGTTTTAATATAGTAGCCAGAGCATTACCCCATTCGCTTTTGAGAAAATTGTTGCGAGTTTGAGCTGCGCAGTTACCCAGCTAGTGAAAGGCAGAGGCCATAGTCCTATCCGTTTTCCTGATTGAAAGAAAAACTTTGCTTTCCCAAGGCTATTTATCATGACTGTGCTTTCTTAACTAAAAGTTAAAGTGTGCATCCTTTTTTTAAATCAATATTTTTTTAAAATTGAAGTATTTGGCTTGACTGCTCTCTCTCCCTTTGGACTCTCCTTTTTCTCCACCAGGTCACCGGTGTCTCCTCCCTAACCCCTCTCTACTCTACCCAACTCTGTGAATTTCTGTGTGTTCCAGACGGGGAGAACACTTAGGGAACTGATTACTGGCTGGATCTGTCTCCCTTCTTTTCATTCCCCCCTTTTATCCTCCTGGCCACCTCTGTCTCCTTCCTCCTTCTTCTCTCCTCTGTATAATTTCGTGAACATTTCTGAGTGGTCCAGTTGTGGAGTGCACGTAAGGAAGTGATTACTGGCTAGCCCACTCTCTCCTCTATTGATTCTACCTCATCTCATTCAGGTCACCTCTAAATCCCTCCTCCCTCTTCTCTTCTCCATGTAACGCTGTGAACCTCTCTGGGTGACCCTCATGGTAGAGAAACTTTTCATCTTTAACGTAGATGTTTTATCAATGGTGCTGTATAGAAGGAGAAGTTTTGAAACTACTGTAAAAATAAGACCAATAACTGGAAGCAGGAGGCTTAAGTCCAAACCCTGACTCCAGGGAACTCCTGACTCTAAGGAACATTAATTGACAGGAGCTCATCAAACGCCTCCATACCTACACTGAAACCAAGCACCACACAAGGGCCAACAAGTTCCAGGGCAAGACATACCAAGCAAATTCTCCAGCAATAAAGGAACACAGCCCTGAGCTCCAAGATACAGGCTGCCCAAAGTCACCCCAAAGCCACAGACATCTCATAACTCATTACTGGACACTTCATTGCACTCCAGAGAGAAGAAATCCAGCTCCATCCACCAGAACATCGACACAAGCTTCCCTAACCAGGAAACCTTGACAAGCCACCTGTACAAACCCACACACAGCGAGGAAACGCCACAATAAAGAGAACTCCACAAACTGCCAGAATACAGATAGGACACCCCAAAATCAGCAATTTAAATAAGATGAAGAGACAGAGGAATACCCAGCAGATAAAGGAACAGGATAAATGCCCACCAAACCAAACAAAAGAGGAAGAGATAGGGAATCTACCTGATAAAGAATTCTGAATAATGATAGTGAAATTGATCCAAAATCTTGAAATCAAAATGGAATCACAGATAAATAGCCTGGAGACAAGGATTGAGAAGATGCAAGAAAGGTTTAATAAGGACCTAGAAGAAATAAAAAAGAGTCAAAATATAATGAATAATGCAATAAATGAAATTAATATAGTAGCCATCCTAATGGATGGGAAGTGGTATCTCACTGTGATTTCGATTTCCATTTCTCTGACAGTCAGTGATACTGAGAATCTTTTCATATGCTGTTTGGCTATTCGTATATCATCTTTTCAGAAATTTCTATTCAAGTTCTTTGTCTACTTTTAAATTGGGTTATTTGATTTTGGGCATGTGGAGTTGTAAGACTATATTCTGGGTATTAACCCTTTACTGGAGAAGGCAATGGAACCCCACTCCAGTACTTTTGCCTGGAAAATCCCATGGATGGAGGAGCCTGGTAGGCTGCAGTCCACGAGGTCGCTAAGAGTCGGACACAACTGAGCGACTTCACTTTCGCTTTTCACTTTCCTGCATTGGAGAAGGAAATGGCAACCCACCCCAGTGTCCTTGCCTGGAGAATCCCAGGGACGGGGGAGCCTGGTGGGCTGCCATCTATGGGGTCGCACAGAGTTGGACACGACTGAAGCAACTAAGCAGCAGTAGCAGTAGCAACCCTTAACTAGATGAAGGATTTGCAAATATTTTCTCTCCCATTCTATAGGTTGTCTTTTCACAACCTCTCCCATCTTTTCATGGAGAAATGTCCAAGGATTTGCAAATATGTTTTAAAGTCACCACAACATGAAAGGGTTTGGGGGAAGAAAAATTCTTGCTGTGTTCTGATTGCCCTCCCTAGAGATCACCTCTGTCACCTCAGTTTATTGTGTAGCTTTCCAGAGATTTTCTTTGAGGCTTTGGGATGTAATGTCTCTATAGAAATTGTGCAGAGTTTGTATTCATGCAAAGTGAACTGTGAAGTAGATGCTGGCTTCTCTGGGACAGGTTTCTCTGAACCTCATAATTCTGATTTGTAACACAGGACAGTGGAGTGGGTGATTTGTAAAGACCCTACATCCTGAATGAATATGGGCCACATGCTGGGAAAGAGTGCTTTCTCATAAACTTCTGGAGCCTCCTTTCACTCGATTGATGGAAGTTTGGGCTTGTCTTGGAAGGTAATTTCTTAAAGGAGAAAGCATTTACTCTGAGCAGAGTCTGAGTTGCTGTTATGTGAGAATCTGAGGCTGTGTTTCATTTCATTTAAATAAGAAAACAGTTCCTCTTGTCAGTTCTTCAGTTCTGTGCTGGGCGAAACTCTCACTTCAGTTCTTATTTTTCAGAAATTACAAAGGATGTGAAATATGGCACAGGAAGAAAACGAATCTGCTGCTCTGCCCTAAAATTCTTCCCCAATCTGAGATTCATAGCGTTGAATAAAAAGTTTCTCAGGCTCCAGTCAGGGAGCATCACGTTGGACTGCATCTTGGATTAACAGTGCAGAATTCTTTGAGTTTTGACTCAAACCTGCAGATTCAATCTTTGGACTTGGCTATAAATATACAATTTTACTTATCATGGAAGAAAAGATCCAATTTACAATAGCAACCATAATGATGAAATATTTAGTGGCAAACTTCTCAAGGTATGTGGAGGATATAAATATAAAAGATGTTAAAATTCTACTGTCACATATAAAAGAAAGCTTGGATGAATAGCTAGATGATCTTTGTTCTTAGAGAAGACGAATCAATTTTGGAACAATGTCAGTTCCTTAGATTTAGCCAGAAATTGATACAATCCCAATTAAATAACCAACAGAAAATTATGGGTGAATTTGAGAAAATGATGCTGAAATATATAAAAAAAAGTGAACATAAGAGAATTGGAATGGTTCCTTCCTCAACATAAGGAATTGAATGGTTCATTCAATTCTGTGCCCTGACATTCAACTGAGAAAAACCAGTACCTGAGTCCTTGTGGTGATATTCAGATACTAAATTAACCCCCACTGGAGCAGCCTCATTTCTGGCTTCTTGTTATGCAAAGTAACAAGTCTCTTTAAAAATTGTTTTGTTTATTTATTGGCTGTGCTGGGTCTTAGTCTTAGCATGTGGGATCTAGTCCCCTGACTAGAGATCGAACCTGGGCCCCTTGCATTGGGAGCATGGAGTCTTAGCCAGTGGACCATAAGAGAATTCCATTCTCTTCCTGGCATGAGAATTGCCAGGAAAAGTGGGAAATGGAGAATAGTGAGGGGAAACTTGCTTTACAGAGCAGAGATTTAAAAATAGAAACACCTACTAAACACTGGAACAGAATGTAGATTTTTAAAAAATTCTTGGTTTGGGAGCCTTTTCTTTTCTTTAGCAGACTGTCTTTTCAAATGTTTCTTTGTTTCTTTCTTTCTGGCTGTGCTGGGTCTTTGTTGCTGGATACAGGCTTTCTCTAGTCACAGTGGGTGGGAGCTACTCTCTTGTTTTGGTGTACAGGCTTCTCATGTGGTGTGTCTTCTATTGTTACAGAGCACTGGCTCCTGGGTTCTCGGGCTTCAGTAGCTGCAACATGTATGTTCAGTAGTTGTGATGCATGGGCCTAGCTGCTGCTTGGTGTGTGGGATCTTCCTGGAGCAGGGGTTGAACCCATGTCCTTGCATTGCAGGCAGATTCTTTATCACTGGACCACCAGGGAAGTCCTGGAAGCCTTATCTGAATGTAACCCAAAACTAAGAATTCATAGAAACAAATCTGATCATGAGAAAATAAAATTTCGTCTTTTGCAAAATATCAAAAGCAAAGCCAGCTTGGAAAATATATTCAGAATTCCTGTGTCAGGCAAAGAATTGTATATGTCCTTCATATACAAAAAGTGAGCACTAACAAACAAGCCAGTAGAAGAAATCATCACGGGAGGTCAAAATGAAGTTCACAAATGGCTGATAACTATATGAAAAAATGTTCAGCCTCATTTATAATGAAAAGAAGTGCAGACCAAAGCCATTAGTAATCTTTTGTGTATCCAGTATGTGAAAATAAAGAGTTTGATGATAACTCAACTGTTGAGGATACAGAGAAAACACTGCATATATTGTTAGTGGAAGTATAAACAGTGATACTTTTTGGAGACTGGCTTGGGAAAGTTTTTCAAGATGAAAAAAGTGCATACTTTGGATCCAGCGGGCTCACAGTTGGGTATTCAGCCTAGGTGGCATTGATGGTTGCCCCACCAGAATCTTTTTTTTTTTAATTAATTTTTATTGGAGTATAATTGCTTTTTTCCCCCCTGCCAGAATTGTTCTCCTTTTGCCTCCTCTGGAGCAGAACTCTTTCCTCTACAAGGCATGTATCTGTATGACTGCTGATGTGCCCATCCAGCAAGATGTAAGCAGGGCCTCCAACAAGCCCCTAAAATAAGACTTTCGAGTCACTTTTAAACACAGGCTGAAATAAAAAGAATGGGGAAGCCATAGCTGATTGGAGAGTGTTTCCAAGCAGAGGAGACAGTGCATACAGAGGCTCATGATTGGAAGGAGTAGTAGCTGCAGGGGTGTGGCTTGCAGGGCTGTATCACTTTGAGGGCTCTGGGTGGCAAATAAGAACAAATGCAATCAAAATTGACTTGAGGGACTTGCCCGGCGGTCCACTGGCTAAGACTCCATGCTCCCAATGCAAGGGGCCCAGGTTCGATCTCTAGTCAGAAGACTAGATACTATGCTACGGCTAAGACCCAGCACAGCCAATAAATAAACAAAACAATTTTTTAAGAGACTTGCTACTTTGCATAACAAGAAGCCAGAAATGAGGCTGCTCCAGTGGGGGTTAATTTAGTATCTGAATATCACCACAAGGACTCAGGTACTGGTTTTTCTCAGTTGAATGTCAGGGCACAGAATTGAATGAACCATATTCATGGTTCATAGCACAGTCTCATCATTTGGCCCATACAAGGTCTGTTTATATTCTTTTAAGAGTTAACTGGATGCTATTTATATGAACTGTGCAGAATAAGCAAATCCACAGAGAAAGAAAGTAGAGTGGTGGTTGTCAGAGGATGGAGGAGGGGGAGCAGGGAATGACTTTGAAATGGTATGCTGGGGTTTCTTTTTGAGGAGATGAAGATGTTCTGCAATTAAATGGTGATAATGGTTGTACAACATTATGAGTATACTAAAAGTCACAGAATTATACACCTTAAAAGACTGAATTTTATGAATAAAATTGTTTTTTAAAAGAGGAAGTTAAGGGACTTCCCTGGTGGTTCAGTGGTTAAGACTCTGTGCTCCCACTACTGGGGGCACAGATTCAATCGCTGGTCAGGGAACTAAGACCCTGAATGCCATATGGTATAGCTAGAAAAAGAAAAAAGCAAAAAAAAGTTGATTATTTTATTTAAAAATTTAAAAAAAAATTTGCTCGCACTGTGCAAATGCGCACAAATATATAGAGATGCAACCTGTGTGTGTGTGTGTGTTTTAAAACTTCCATTGTTTTTTAACAGGGAGGGATAAATTGGGAGTTTGGGATTGACATATACACACTATTATATTTAAAATAAATAACCAACCAGGATCTCCTGTATAGCATAGGAAACTCTGCTCAATATTCTGTAATAACCTAAATGGGAAAAGAATGTGAAAAAGGATAGACACATATATACATATATCTGAACAACTTTGCTGTACACCTGAAACTAGCACAACATTGTTTATCAGTTGTATCTAATATAAAATGAAAATTAAAAAAAAATTCCATTGCTTTTCCCTTAGCATTGTAACGGTTACCTATGGGGTCACACAGAGTCGGACACGACTGAAGCGACTTAGCAGTAGCAGTAGTATAATATCATAAGGATGCCAGAGCCTAGGCCTGGGGAGGGGTTAGCAAACTCTGCTGGTTAAATACTGTCAGGATTCTGTGAGACGGGGAGGAAGGGATGAGGAATGGCTGCTGGGTAGACCTCTGCTGTTGGAGTTTGGAGTGAAGCTTTTGGAGGTTTTAAACTCTGAAAAAATTATGGGCAAAGAAGTGATTCAAAATAACCCCATGGTTTAACAGTAAAGTGGGTAAAGCAAGTTTAACAGCTGTTTTTTTTTCTCTCTTTGGCTGTAGCTTGTAGCACGTGACACTTCCCTGACCAGGTATTGAACTTGTGCCCCCTGAAGTGAAAGCCCAGAGTCTTAATCTCCAAGGACGTCCTCTAACAGCTTTATAATAATCTCACGCTGGCCACCTTGATGTGTTTTTAAAAATAATAAATACCAAATTCTTCAGAATTAAAAAAAAAATTTATTTATTGGTTGCACTGGGTCTTTGTTGCTGCAAGCTAGATTTCTCTAGTTGTGGCCAGTGGGGACTGCTCTTCATTGCAGTGTGCGGGCTTCTCACTGTGGTGGCTTCTCTTGTTATGGAGCACAGGCTCTAGAGCCTGTGGGCTTTATTGGTTGTGGCTCACGGGTTTAGTTGCTCCACAGCATATGGAATCTTTCCACTAGGGATTGAACCGGTGTCCCCTGAATTGGCAGGCAGATTCCTATCCACTGTACCACCAGGGAAGTCCCTCAGAATTTCTAAGAATGGAACAAGTAGCTGGGGGACAGGCAAGGGAGGGGACTGAGTTCATCAGATAGGCCTTTCTGTTTATCTTGAATCTTGTAGCACTCAGGCTCTAAAATCTGAAGACTTGGCTTCCAATCCAGGCTTGGTCACTTCTTGGTTGTGTGACCTTGGACAGGACACCTCACTGTTCTGTGCCTCAGTTTCCTCATCTGGAAAGTAGGAGTACTATGGGTTCTGACATCCGAAGGTCAGTGTGATGATTCAATTAGCTAAGATATCTGTAAAGCATGCAGAATAGCACCCGGCACAGTTCAGGGTCCCTAAGTGTCAGCTATTGTTATGATCAACATCTGTTATGCATTGAAGTGTGTGCTCCAAGAAGCCATGTGGATGCCCTAACCCCAAGTACCTTAGAGTGTGACCTTATTTGTTTGTTTATTTGGAGGCAGTACTGCACAAAGTAATGCTGAAAATTCTCCAAGCCAGGCTTCAACAGTACATGAACTAAGAACTTCCAGATGTCCAAGCTGGCTTTAGAAGAGGCACAGGAACCAGAGATCAAATTGCCAACATCTGTTGGATCACAGAAAAAGCAAGAGAATTCCAGAAAAACATCTGCTTCACTGACTATGCTAAAGCCTTTGACTGTGTGGATCACAAAAAACTGTGGGAAATTCTTCAAGAGATGGGAATACCAAACCACCTTACCTGCCTCCTGAGAAACCTGTATGCAAGTCAAAAAACAACAGTTAGAACTGGACATGGAACAACGAACTGGTTCCAAATTGAGAAAGGAGTACGTTAAGGCTATATATTGTTACCTTGCTTATTTAACTTATATGCAGAGTACATCATGTGAAATGCCAGGCTGGATGAAGCACAAACTGGAATCAAGATTGCAGGGAGAAATATCAATAACCTCAGATGTGCAGATGACACCACCCTTATGGCAGAAAGTGAAGAAGAACTAAAGAGCCTCTTGATGAAAGTGAAAGAAGAGTGAAAAAGTTGGCTTAAAGCTCAACATTCAGAAAACTAAGATCATGGCATCTGGTCCCATCACTTCATGGCAAATAGATGGGGAAACAATGGAAACAATGACACACTTTATTTTCTTGGGCTCCAAAATCACTGCAGATGGTGACTGCAGTCATGAAATTAAATGACATTTCCTCCTTGGAAGGAAAGCTATGACCAGCTTGGACAGCAGATTAAAAAGCAGAGACATTACTTTGCCAACAAAGGTCCATCTAGTCAAAGCTACAGTTTTTCCAGTAGTCATGTATGGATGTGAGAGTTGGACCATAAAGAAGGCTGAGCTCCATAGAATTGATGCTTGATGCTTTTGAACTGTGGTGTTGGAGAAGACTCTTGAGAGTTCCTTGGACAGCAAGGAGATCAAACCAGTCCATCCTAAAGGAAATCAGTCCTGAATGTTCATTGGTAGGACTGATGCTGAAGCTGAAGCTCCAATACTTTGGCCACCTGATGCAAAGAACTGACTCAATGGAGATGACCCTGATGCTGGGAAAGACTGAAGGTAGGAGGAGAAGGGGCCAACAGAGGATGAGATGGTTGGATGGCATGACCAACTCAATGGACGTCAGTTTGAGCAAGCTCCTGGAGTTGGTGATGGACAGGGAAGCCTGGCATGCTGCAGTCTATGGGGTCACAAAGAGTCCGACATGACTGAGCTACTGAACTGAACTGAACTAACTGCGAGGCAGATGGGCTCTTAGCTGCCAGACCAGGGATTGAAGCCACATCCCCTGCACTGGAAACACAGAGTCCTAACCACTGGGCCACCAGGGAAGTCCCAGAATGTGACCTTATTTGGAAATAAAGTCATTGCAGATTAGTGAAGATGAGGTCATACTGGAATAGTGTGGGCCTCTAATCCAAGGTGACTGATATCCTTAAGGGAGAGGAGACAGACACCTTTTATCAAGTCTGTGGGTCAGCACTCTGGTACAGCTTAGCTGGATGTTTTGCTCAAGGCCTCTGAAGACACAAAGAGAGAAGACAGCTACGTGATGAGATGTGTCTACAAGTCAAGGAACACCAAGGAAGTCAGCAACCACCAGAAGCTGGAAGAGGAAAGGAAGGATCCTCCCCTAAGAGCCTTCAGAGGGAGTAAGGCCCAGCTCACGCTTTGATTCTAGATTTTAGCCTCCAGAATTGTCCAAGAATACATCTCTGTATTTTAAGCAGCCCCTTTTTTGTGGTAAATATTTTGTTACAACAGGCCTAGGAGAGCAATACTATATCTATTCAAAATTATTTGATAAATTCAAAGAAAAGTGATTCTTTATTTATTTCTTCCTGTGTCTGGGGTGAGTTCGCACAGCTGAGACCAGGTAGTGAAAGTGGCTTTTGAAGGTGTTTGGACTTTTTCCTGAAGGCCCTGAGAAGCTCCTGGGGGTTTTAAATTAGAAAATGACTGTTTCTGAGGTGAGTTTTAAGAGGCTGTCTGCCTGCGGGTGGAGGGCGGAGTAGACACTTTAGGCCAGTTGGGGGATGAGTCGGTCATCCAGGCAGCATGATGGTGTTTCAGGGATGCTCAAAGTGTGGTCCTCGAAGTAACAGCATCAGTGTCTCCCAGGAACTTGCTAGAAATGCAAAATTATAAGCTCATTAAAACCTACTGAATTTGGCACTCTGGGTAACAGGGGGCAGTACTCTCAGCCCCTCCCCTGCCCCCAGCCCCATCAAGTGACTCTTTTTATTTATTTATTTTTAATTCTTTTTTATTTATTTAAGAGATGGGAATACCAGACCACCTGACCTGTCTCTTGAGAAATCTATATGCAGATCAGGAAGCAACAGTTAGAACTGGATATGGAACAACAGTCTGGTTCCAAATCGGAAAAGGAGTACATCAAGGCTGTATATTGTCACCCTGCTTATTTAACTTCTATGCAGAGTACATCATGAGAAACGCTGGGCTGGAAGAAGCACAAGCTGGAATCAAGATTGCCGGGAGAAATATCAGTAACCTCAGATATGCAGATGACACCACCCTTAGGGCAGAAAGTGAAGAGGAACTCAAAAGCCTCTTGATGAAAGTGAAAAAGGAGAGTGAAAAAGTTGGCTTAAAGCTCAACATTCAGAAAACGAAGATCATGGCATCCGGTCCCATCACTTCATGGGAAATAGATGGGGAAATGGTGGAAACAATGTCAGACTTTATTTTTGGGGGCTCCAAAATCACTGCAGATGGTGATTGCAGCCATGAAATTAAAAGATGTTTACTTCTTGGAAGGAAAGTTATGACCAATCTAGATAGCATATTCAAAAGCAGAGACATTACTTTGTCAACAAAGGTCTGTCTAGTCAAGGCTATGGTTTTTCCTGTGGTCATGTATGGATGTGAGAGTTGAACTGTGAAGAAAGCTGAGTGCTGAAGAAATGATGCATTTGAACTGTGGTGTTGGAGAAGACTCTTGAGAGTCCCTTGGACTGCAAGGAGATCCAACCAGTCCATCCTAAAGGAGATCAGTCCTGGGTGTTCATTGGAAGGACTGATGCTGAGGCTGAAGCTCCAATACTTTGGCCACCTCATGTGAAGAGCTGACTCATTTGAAAAGACTCTGATGCTGGGAGGGATTGGGGGCAGGAGGAGAAGGAGACGACAGAGGATGAGATGGCTGGATGGTATCACTGACTCGATGGACATGAGTTTGGGTGAACTCTGGGAGTTGGTGATGGACAGGGAGGCCTGGTGTGCTGTGATTCATGGGATTGCAAAGAGTCGGACACGACTGAGTGATTGAACTGAACTGAATGAATATATTTTGTTGTACCAGGTCTTAGTTGTGGCATATGGGATCTTAGTTCCCTGACCAGGGATTGAACCCAGGCACCCTGCATTGGGAGCATGGAGTCTTAAGCCAATGGGCCACCAGGGAAGTCCCCCTCTCCTCTTGTATGAACACAAGTCATTGGATTTAGGGCCCACCCAAATCCTAGATGACCTCATCTTCACTTGATCACACCCGCAAAGACCCTATTTCCAAAGAAGGTCACACTCACAGGTCCTGGGATTAAAACTTGAACATAACCTTTTTCAGGGCACACAATTTCACACACAACATATGGAGAGAAATGAAGGGATTCGAGAAATATCAAAACAAGAGAAATCTTAATGATTATTTGGGGGGAGGAAGGAGGGAAAACAGAACAAAGAGTAAAATGACTCAAATACTGTTACATAAATAACAAAGCCTGGAGTGATGCTGGTGTCTTGCTCCTCTCTGAATGAGATCCTTAGGGTAGGGTTTCAGGAACTTGATTCCAGTATATTGGGATCAGTAAACATCTTGCTGAAATAAACTTTCTGCCTGAGAGCCTGTCTCCCTTACCCGTGGGGCAGGTCTGGGGAGGGAGGAGCTGGAAGGGCACATGCCCTTTGCCCATGGAGTCCCCAGCTGATCGCACTAACTTCAATTCAGAACACACTGGAAAGCCAAAATCAAGATCACAGAGTGCTGGGGACACCTGAAGCTGCTCCATGTCTTAGCTGCCTCAAAGAAAGGATGGAATGGGAGACCATGGACCTTTCTCAAGGAGGACCATCTAGAGGACCAGTGGGTGTGGGAGTCCCTCCTTTCTGACTCAGGCTGGACTCAAAGCATTTGCTCTCCTGGAAGCTTCTTTTCCTCCTTTCTTGCAGTGCCCAGAGGTTCTGATCCCCTGGAGAACGTGGGAAGACACAGATTACCGGGCCTCACCCCAGAGTGTCTGATTGAGCAGGTCTGGGGTAAGGACCCAAAGTTTGCATTTCTGTGTTGTTCCCATTTCTGAGAATGGAGAACCACAGCCAGAGATGAATGGCTCTCAGCCCTGGTTGCGTGTGGGGGTCACTGTGCTGTGCTGTGCTTTGTTGCTCAGTTGTGCTGGACTCTTTGTGACCCCATGGACTGTAACCTCCAGGTTACCTGAATTCTCCAGGTAAGAATACTGGAGTGGGTTGCCATGACCTTCTCCAGGGGATCTTCCTGACCCAGGGATATGGGGAGTTAAAAATACTAATGCCAGTGCTGGACCCCAGACTGCCAGAATCTTCAAGGATGGAGCATTACCTCTGACTTTAGAGTACCCCAGGATTCTAAAGGATAGTCAGGTTTGAGGTTAGCATCATTCTATCACTATGATTGGCTGAGCAGTAGACACAGTGACAAAATTCTGGACAATAAGACAAGGGGGTGGTTGCTGGGGGACTTCCGGGTTAATAACCACTATCTTGCATTGCAGAAGATACTACAGCAGGAAGACGGAAAGAATCTGAGTTCTCAGTGGTGTCCATACTTGACCACTGAAACTGAGAACCCCAAAGCTGCACCATCTCAGGACTTCCTGAGATGTGGAAGTAATAAATGTCTTTATTATTAAACGGCATGGGTTGGTGCTTTCTAGTACTTTCAACTGAAAGCATTACAGTTGCTAAAGATGTGAAATCTTTTGGCAAGGAGCCAGCAGCCACAATCAACAGCTTTATCGATTTCTTTATTCAGTGAAAGTCTACTGAGGGCATTCTGTGTGTCAGGATGGTTCTGGGTAGTGGACAGCTTGAGAGAGGGCCTTGCTGTCATAGAGCTGCGTTCCAGTGGGTGAAGACAGACACGAAAGTAATAATTTCAGATAATGTTCAAGAAAGAAAATACAGTGGTTTGAGAGTGCAGGAGACTGGGGCTTCTCTGGGAAGGTGACATCTGAGCAGACAACTGAATGAAGAAGAGCCAACCATGTGAACCTCCCTGCAGGAAGGATTCCAGGTAGAGGACACAGCAGGTGCAAAGTCCCTGGGGTGGGAGTGAACTTTGTTCAAGCATCTGAAATGTGGATTGTGAAGGTGGCATGATTATGGCAGAGGTTTTCAGGGAAGTAGCTAAAAGCACACAAAAGCTCCACAGTCCAAGTTTCTGTCTCAATTTCTTAAGGCTTTTGTTCTTAGGCCCAAAGTGTATGAGCTCTGGTTTGCTGGAATCTGAGTGGAGTTTTTCAGGCTTTTCTTCCTAACTCAAGAGAACCACTTAACCTCTCACTGTGTGTGGTCTGCTGTACACTGGTTTTTTTCAGTAAAAGCCAAGTGTCTGTGCTTCAGCCTAACTAAACGGCTCCATCTGCAGTAAGTCTCCGTCTGTTTTGCTATTTTTCCTGCTAGAGCAACATTTTCTGTCTTGCCCAGAAAACTTCAGCTCCCGTCATGACCCCTTCCTTTCCAATACCCACCTCCTTTGCCTGGGGCTGCTGAGGCCTGGGGCCATATCCCACAGCATCAGAGCAAGAAGATGGCTAGGGCTTTCCTGGTGGCTCAGTGATAAAGAATCTGCCTGTCAATGCAGGAGACGTGGGTTCGATCCCTGGTCCAGGAATATTCCACATGATGTGGAGCAGCTATGCCTAACTATTGAGCTTGAGTTCTAGGGCCCAGGAATGGCAACTTCTGAGCCCACACACCCTAGAACCCATGCTCCACAATAAGAGAAGCCATTGCAGTGAGAAGCCCATGCACCGCAACTAGAGAATAGCCCCTACTCACTGCAACTAGAGAAAAGCCCATGCTGCAACGAAGACCCAGCACAGCCAAATATAGATAAATAAATAAAATTATTTGAAAAAGAAAAAAAGAGGATGGCCAGGCAGGAATGTTGTTGAGGCCAATGTTGGTACAAAGACTCCTTTAGGATAGAAAAGTCCTTTGCCCTTTTAAAAAATTCATTCAACTTCAGAACAGCAAGGTTGCCAGGTTCTTTCCTAAGGGGGACATTGTTTCTGGGCACCAGGCTGAGATGTGTGTGCCAGACGTGGCTGAAACCTAGGTACAAGCAGGTTCCAAAAATATTGTTTGGCAACCAATGGATGGCGACACTATTCCGCACATTGCAGCCAGCTGCAGAAAATCCTTTAGGCAAGATGTGGTGGTACCAAGGGGGACCACTCGCCACTCACTCACTTTTTAACTGTGTTTGCTGAGAATTTGCTATGGGCGAGGGGGACACAGTCTCACACAGGTCCTAGACCTGTGGTGACAAAAGTATTATTTTCACATCAATGAGTCTATAATGCCACCTGAGAAAAATCCTCTCAGGGAAAGAAATCTGCTTCGGGGAGGGTATATCACAGAGGTCACAAAGTGGACCTGTTTCAAAGCAAATAGGATCAAGTTACTTCCTGCTTAAATTCCAGGGATAAAGCCCAGACCCCTCCCCAGGGCTCACAGGCCCTGAAGCTCTGGCCCTGGCCCAGGTCCCTGCCACTCCCTGAGATGCAAGCTTCCTAGCCTCTTGTGTGGATCATCTGTTGTGTTCAGGCTGTGCTCACCCCAGGACCTTGTTATGTGCTGTGCTCACTGCTCTAAACACTTTTCACAGGTCTCCATTAAAGTCTGGCTCCAACGACACCTTCACAGAGAGATGTCCCCTGGCTGACCCATCTCAGGTAACTCTCCTGTGGACATCTTCTTATCTTCTTTTCATGACACTCTGACTTTACCCTGTCTGATTGCTTATGTCTGTCTCCTCCACTGCTATGAAAGCACCACGAAGGCAAAGACCTTGCTTGTCTTCACAGCAGGGCCCAATGCAAACCCATTCCATGGTTTGTGGAATGAATGATGGAGGTACCTGACCCCATCTGGACCAGCCAGGGAAGGCTTTCTAAACTGATACGTAGTGGACAAGCAGGTCCTCTCCTCTGCTTAGTTTTGTTTTGTGCTGTGCAGCATGTGAAATCTTCATCTTCAGATATATGAGCTTATTTCATCCACACCACAACCCTCCAAAATAGATATTATTAGCCCCATTTTACAGATAGGGCAATTGAAGTCCAGAGGAGTAAGTGTCAAGTTGACCCAAGATTTGAACCTGGACTCTCTGGATACAGACTTTCTGTTTTTCATGACTATGCTTTCTTACTTCCAGGCTTTCGCCCTCAGAACATTGTCTCTAGGATTCTCTTCTTCTTTCCTAACTAATTCCTTTTTCACCACAGTATCAGTTTCTGTATCTGTCAGGTTCCAAGAAGGAAGAGAACAGTGCACCTCAAATAGAAGATTTTGAACAGGCTTTAATACAAGGATTGTTTTAAAGCTATTAGGAAAACAAAAGAGGTCATGAAGCTGTTCTCCATCCTCAGGCTGAAGATTGGAGGGGAGGGAATGATTTTGGAAACTGGAAGGAGAGGGTCTGCCTTGCCTGGAAAGGATCACTACCAACCTGAGTGTTTCTGTTATCAGTTGCTGCTAAAAAAAAAACAAAAACAAACAAAAAAAACAACACTCCAAAATGTAGTGACTTTGAAGCAACAAAAATTTAGTATTTATTATCTTCTGGGTTGAATAGTTCTGGAATGCTGAGATGCCTGACAGGTCCACAAGTGCTAGTTGCTAGCTGGGAGTTCAGCTGGCCTGTTGTCTGAATGCGAGGTCCTCACACACAAGGCTTGGGCTTCTTTACAACATGGTGGCTGAGTTCAAGAAGGAGTGTTTTAGGAACTTCCCTGGTAGTCTCCAGTTAAGATTCCATACTCCTAACACAGGGGGCCTGTGTTCAATCCCTGGGGAACTAGATCCTGCATGCCAGAACTAAAGATCCCACAAGCCACTAGTAAGACCCGGCACAAACAAATAAAAAAAAATTTTTTTTAAAGGAATGTTTTAGGAGGTGAAGGCAAAAGCTTCTGATGGCTTAAGGCCCACTCTTGGAGGAGACACAGGGTCACTTCTGCCACAGTTCAACCTGTGATTGAAACTAGTCACAGTGTCAACCCAGATTCTGGGGGAGGGAAAATAGATTCTCAATAAGAGGAGTAAGAAGGGGATTAGCAGTATAAATTTTTTAAAGTATTTATTTGTATTAGCATGGATAACAAGCTGTCTGTTAAATTCAAACCTTTCATTTTTATTGTATTTATTTATTTATTTTTGGTCACACCATGTGGTATGTGCGATTAGTTCTCTAACCAGGGATCAAACCCACATCCCCTGCATTGGAAGTGTGGAGTCTAACCACTGGATCACCACAGAAGTCCCAGGGGTATCTTTAATCTATGGAAATATAGCTGGAGGAGGCTGGAGAACATCTCATTTTCCGTCACTCACTTTCTTGGGGTCTCCTACTTCCCATTGGCCAGAACCAGCTAAAAAACAGAGGACAAGGGAGCTTGCTGATCTGGTTCCTGTGGGTCATCTTCTTAAGGAAGACATTAGGGTGGAGAAGCAGAAGGTGGTTTTGAGGGAGAGGATAATATCCTGGTATAGGACCTCCCACTCTCAATTCTGCGAGAACTCTTTTTCCTTTGTTGTGCAATTTCTAATTCTAGACCTCTGTGATTATTTATCTGAAATCAGTCTTCAGGACTGAGAGCTCCAAGAAGACTGGGACCATGGCTGCTTTGCCCACCCTTGGATTCCCCCAGTCCAGCACTGTGCCTGCCTTTACTCTTGACTTTCAAGTAGCAATCAGGGAGATGTATTGCTATTATTACTATTTTTAAAAAGGAAATTGTCTTAGTCTGTTCAGTCTGCCGTAGCAGAATTCTACAGACTGGGTGACTTCTAAACAGCAGACATTTATTTCTCACAGTTCAGGAGGCTGGAAGTGCAAGACCAAGGGGCTGGCAGATTCTGTGGCTGGTGAGAACCCACTTCTTGGTTCATAGATGGTTACAGGTTTCCTGGTTCTCATGTGGCTGAAAGGGTGAGGGAACTTTCTGGGGTTTCCTTAATAAGAGCATGAATTTCATTCAAAAGAGCTCCAACTTCATGACTTCATCACCTCCCAGAGGCCCCATCTCCAAATACCATCACGCTGGATGTTAGGATTTAATATTTGAACTTTCGGATGGGGAGAGGGAGATGGGATGCAAACATTCTGTCTGTGGTAGGAACATACACAAAAGTAGAGAAAATCATACCATGAACTCCCATGTACCTGTTTCTCAGATTTAATTATTATCAAGTTTTTTTTGTTAAAGTTGCTTCATCCATTCTTTTAGTGAATTATTTTGAAGCTAGGCTTAATCATGATGGCCTTTTCCCCCTACATCTTATAGTATGTACCTCTAAGAAGTATGAACAGGGACTTCCCTGGAAGTCCAGAGATTAAGACTCCACCCTTTCACAATGCAGGAGACATGGGTTTGATCCTTGGTCGGGGAACTAATCTTCCACATGCTGTGTGATGTGGCCCCCCCACAAAAAAAAAAACCAAAAGACCATAATGCTGTTATCACCTCTTCAAAATTAGCAGTCATTGAAATATATATATCTATATATTATAGGCTGTGTTGTGTGGCTTGCAGGCTCTTAGTTACCTGACCAGGGATCAAATCCACACCCTCAGCAGTGAAAGTGCCAAGTCCTAACCACTGGACCACCAAGGAATTCCTGAAAGATATTTTAAAACCTAAATCAGGTCAGGTTACTCTCCTGCTATGAGACCTACGTGGCTAATTGCCTAAGAAAAACATGACAACTAAATTTATTGCACAGACTTTGAGAGTAAGAGGGGGCTGCTCTCAGTAATGATGCTGGGACAAGAGATATAAACTGGGTGCTTGTGCTGAGGGGCCAGCCCTTCATGGCGCCATCTCTGCTTATCTGATCCTTGCATAGATGGGACATCTCCTTGCCACAGGGCCTTTGCATTTATTGGCTATTTTGCCAGAATATCCTCCCTGATCTGTCTCATCCTTTTGGTATCACCCCTCCACCCCCTCATTTCTCTGTGGTATTACCTCATTTGTTTCTCCCATTGGAACTTTAGCATCATCAACATCCTTATTTACTTGCTTAGGCATGTTTTGTTTTGTTTTAAAATCTCTCCCCCCTACTAAAACGGAAGGCCAGGCCAGAGGGAAGACTGTCTTGTTCATTGTTCTGTTCCAGCCCTTTGTACACAGTAGGCCTGGCACAGAGTGGGTGCTCGCTGAATATTTGCTGTGTAAATGAATGGATGGATGTAGATCCCTTCTCTGGGCCAGTCCGGCAGGGCCAGGTGACCTCAGAGGAGCCTTCTGGGTCCTAGGACTGGAACCATCCTCACGTCTCCAACTGTTGTGGGCTGTGGGAGCAGACAAAGGCTCTTCTCTTGCAATCTGGCAGAAACAGAGCAGAGTTATTAGCCCCTGGCATCTGGCTGAGCCCTCCCACACACTTATACCTTTGATCTGGAAGGTGGTTTTGTGTTGGAGGCTTAGCTCTTGCCAGGGAGTTATGCCTCAAGTGCTGAGAGGTGGGGGCAAAGGTCAAGTTCAACTGCCAGCTCTTTGAGAAGGAAGGTGTCTGGAGATGCCCAAGGTGGTGGATGATTCTGCAGGAAGCGGGGCTTGACTGAGTCTCCTAGGGGATGTGGAGGGCAGTGGTTTGGAGACCTCCACTAATATTAATATTCATACAATTGCAAGAGTCTTTGTGTTTCCAAAATGGCGTCAGTGAAGGATGTGAATACCCAGGGTGACACCAGCATCAGCTTGGGCAAGAAACACTTTGAAGTGCAAAAGGCGAAGGTGGGAGTGCTCTGAGCCTGAGTTATTGTGGTTGGTAACCATGCCACCTGCAGGAACCATGTTGTGGATCCTCGCATAGAATGGCAAGCCAACCAGGTGTCTACTACTTCTGAAGAGCGCACTGTGGCATGGGGAGTCTGTAAACACTATCACTGTATCTCCTGCTGCTTTAAACACAGCAGGTGTGGGACTTCCCTAGCAGTCCAGTGGTTAAGGATCTGAGCTTCCACGGCAGGGGGCACGGGTTTGATCCCTGGTGGGGGTAGTGCAGCCGCAAAAATCAAAACAAAACACAGCAGATGTGTTCATTAGACAACAGAGAGCAGGAATCACAAGAGTGTGGGCCCTAGAAAAAGGGAATTCTTCCATGAGGTTCAATTGTTTTTCATTTAATGACTTGTCCCGCACCACCACCCGCTGTTACTTAATTATTCCATAGAACTGTGTCTCTCCTCCTTTGTTTTTTCAGTTTGCTATTCCTGCAGCCCTATTGTATTGATAAATACAATAATAATCTACTTTCCTAAATTCTAAATAAGTGTTTTCAGATTGTAAAAAAAAAAAAACTGCAGGGGTCATTTTCACCTACTGAAGAGAAACAGCTCCTAAGAAGTCATTTGCAACAATATGA
Organism: Bubalus kerabau; assembly: GCF_029407905.1. Classification (NCBI taxonomy): domain Eukaryota; kingdom Metazoa; phylum Chordata; class Mammalia; order Artiodactyla; family Bovidae; genus Bubalus; species Bubalus kerabau. The sequence continues at coordinate 55,025,254 of NC_073639.1, forward strand.
GAAATCAGCATCTTAAGGAAAATCTATCCAGACACACTTCTTCCTCAGGACCTTTGCACTGACTGTTGCCAGGGTCTGAAAAAACATTTCCCCAGATATCTACACGGCTCGTTCCTGCACTTCTTTAGGTCTTTGCTCAAATGTCATCTTACAGAGGTCCTCCCCCAACCACTTCCCTTTAAATTGCAACCTTCCCCACTGGGAACACTTATCCTGTATTTTTCCTTCTAAGGCCTGTATCATCCTCTAACACAGTTCAATAGAACAGAAATGAAATTTTAAAAAATTTTAGTAGCTGCATATATGTGTGTATATATATATATATATATTTATTTATTTTTTATTATTATTATTTTTTTTGCCCATGCTGCACAGCCTGAGGGATCTTAGTTCCTTGACCAAGGATCAAACCCGACCCTCCACAGTGTGAGCTCAGAGTCCTGACTACTGGACTACTAGGGAATTCCAGTAGGTGCATTTTAAAAAGGAAAAAGAAACAGGCAAAATTCATTTTTATAGTATATTTTTATCTAGCCCAACATATCTCAATGTTGTCATTTCACTGTGTAATCACTATAAAAATATTGAGATATTTTGTGATCTTTCTTTCACAGTAAGTCTTTGAGACCTGGCGTGTATGAAGGACATAGCAGCTCTCACTTGGGGCAAGCATGATTTTGAGTGCCCTGTCACCATGCATGGTCAATGGCTATCATATTGAATAGTGCAGCCCTGGCATGTTATATAATTGACCAGTGATTACGTTTACCGTTTACTGATCTTGCTTGTCTCCTGGAACAGAAGATCCACAAGGCCAGGGAGCTTTGTCATGTTCGCTGCTGGGTCCCTAGTCACTAACAGAGTGACTGACACATAATAGGTGTTCACAGTAGGTGTTCATCAACTGAGTGATAGACTGCCCTGATGGTCCAGTGGCTGAGACTCCGCACTCCCAGCGAAGGATGCCCCCGGGGGCTCGACCTCTGGTCAGGGAGTGGTCCCATGTGCCGCCACTGAGAGTTCCCATCCTGCAAAGAAGATCCCACGTGCTGCAGTGACATAGGCTCCAGCTGTGGCCCAAAGTGATCGTTTTCGTTTCCTGGTTGGCTTTTTCTTTCTTCTCTGTGCTTTCTCTCACTCTTCCCACCATCTACCCAGCTACTTCCTCTTTTCCCTCTCTCCACTCTTTCTTCAGCAAAGAGAGTAGTAATTCACACCTGGGCTCTGGAGCCAAGCAACTTTGTTCCATCCCGGCTCTGCCACTCACTGGCTATGATTCTCTGAATCAAGTCATTCGGCTTCCCAGCAACACTTCTCATGCTTTGCTCTGGGGACTAATGATTCTACCTGGGCTGGGGTGGAGCAGACAACATGTGACAGCCTGCATGGAGTGTTAATCCCCTGTTTTGCTGGCACCGTGTTAAGCATGTAACCAGGATTAACTCACAACAGGCAGTGGGCACTGTTGAGATGATCTGTACTGCCTAAATAAGGAAGAAGCCAGGGCACAGAGAGATTAAGTGACTTGCCCAAAGCCAGCCAGCTATGCAACCTGGCTGCAGAGGTGTGTGTGTGTGTGCTAAATTGCTTCAGTCCTGTCAGACTCTTTGCGACGCCATGGACTGTAGCTGGCTAGATTCCTCTGTCCATGGGATTCTCCAGGCAAGAATACTGGAGTGGGTCACCATGCCCTCCTCCAGGGGATCTTCCCCACCCAAGGATCGAACATGAGTCTCTTAGTCTCCTGCATTGGGAAGCAGGTTCTTTACCCTTAGCGCCGCCTGGGAAGCCCAGGTGCAGAGGTAGGTTTATTTATTTATTTATTTGTCTGTGCTGAGGGAGAGGGGAAAGCGAGGTCAGGGAGATGAGGGTAAGCTTGTGGGCTGTGATAAGGACTTTGACTTTTACTCTGAGTGAGGTGGGAAATGTAGGACACTTCTGTTGTTGTTTGCTTTGTAACAGCTTTATTGACACATACTTCAATGATGCTATAGTTCATATCGCATACAACCCACTCATTGAAAGTGTACACGTCAATGAATTTAGTATTCACACAGCTGTACACCAGCCCCACAATCAATTCTAGAATGTTCTATTACCCCAAAAAGAATCCTTAGCAGTCACTCCTGGTTTTTTCTGCCCCGCCTCCCCTCCCCTGCAAGTGTAGGCAAACACCAATCTGCTTTCTGTCTCTATGGATTTGCCTACCCTGGACATTTCACAGAAATGGAATCACAAAGTACATGGTCTTTAGTAACTGCCACTTTCATTTGGGGTAATGTTTCCAAACTCATTCCTTGTTGCAGCCTGTGTCAGCACTTCATTATTTAATGCTAGTATTCCATTGTGGGATATTTCATATTTTATTTATTTATGCATCAGCTGGGGAATATTTGGGTTGTTTCCACCTTTTAGCTATTGTGAATAGTGCTGACGTGTGCAAATTTTTGTGTGGACACAGTTTTCATTTCTCTTGTGTACCCCCAGCAGAGGAACAATGGGGACTTATGGTAATTCTGTGTTTAGTCTTCTATTAGAAAACTAATTAATTTATGTTTTGGTAGTGCTAGGTCTTCATTGCTGCACTCGAAGTTTCTCTAATTGCAGTGAATGGGGGCTACTCTCTAGTTGTGGTGCACAGGCTTATTGTCGTGGTTTCTCCTGTTGCGGAGCACGGGCTCCAGGGCACGTGGGTTTCAGTAGTTGCAGTTTCTGGGCTCTAGGGCATAGGCTCAGTAGTTGTGGTCTAGGGGCTTAGTTGCCCTGAGGCACGTGGAATCCACGTGGACCAGGGATTAAACCCTGGTCCCCTGCATTGGCAGGCAGATTCTTAACCACTAGGGAAGTCCTTTACTTAGTCTTTTGAGGAGCTATTTCCAGACTCTTCTCCACAGTGGCTGGGCCATTTCACAATCCCACAAGCAGTGTGTGAGAGTCTCAATTTCTCCACGTCTTTGTCGACACTCTCACCAACTGTCTTTTCTTCATGGGAGGATTTTGAGCTAAGGAGGAACATCGTTTGACTTGGTGTTTACAGGATGTCTCGGAAATCGATGTTGATTATATTTTGTTGCTGTTTTTCAGTTGCTGTCATGTCCAGCTCTTTGCAACCCCATGGACTTCAGCACGCCAGGCTTCCCTGTCCTTCACCATCTCCCAGAGCTTGCTCAAACTCGTGTCCATTGAGTTGATGTTGCCATCCAACCATCTCCTCCTCTGTCACCCCCTTCTCCTCCTGCCTTCAATCTTTCCCAGAATCAGGGTCTTTTCCAATGATTCAGCTCTTCATATCAGGTGGCCAAAGTATTGGAGCTTCAGCTTCAGCATCAGTCCTTCCTCTGAATATTCAGGATTGATAATATTGTACTGTCTATTATCTTTCTTTTTCTCCTGTATCTTTGTCTTGCCTTGTCCTGGCAAAGCCTTTCCCTGAAACATGATGGAACATCTTTTCTCCAACTTCTTAGGTCACTGCCCACATCCCCCCATCGGATGTGACTATCCCCTAGCAAGGTCATGGCTGGTCACGTGTCTCAAATATCCTTTCATCTCTGTCTTTCTCTTGTCAACTGACAGTGTGGCGTGACATGAAAACACTCTTGCTGCGGCCTTGGGGGCTCTCTTGGGTAAGCGTCACGTACATTTGGACCTTGAAGATTTGAAAGTTAGATTGGGTGAGATGGTCAAGGCGAGTCAGTCCTTGCTGAGGCAAGCTGGGTATCAAAGAAGAGGGTGGTGTCAGGATGAGGACAGACCCCAAATTGTAGTTAATTAGTTAATTTCCAAGAACTCCCCAAATCAGCAAACATAAGGCAATCCCCAGAGCTGATGGCCGCTGAAGGACTTAAAGAATTCAAGGCAAGTATATTAACTAATTAATGAGTTGGTCGATTAATTAAAGAAGTAATTATTTCAAGCCTTTAATGAGTATGTACGAGATGTCAGGCATTGTTCCAGGTGCCGGGAATACATCCATGAGCAAAAACAGACCAGTTTGTCTCTCTTGGGAGCTGGAGAGAGAAAGAGGCAAACAAATAAATGAAGAAAACAATTTCAGATAAAATGGGGTGAGTTAATAGAGTGATGGTAAACCTACATGGGAAAGAAATCCAGAAGAGGGGATATACATATATGTACAGCTGATTGACTTTGCTGTTCAGTAGGAACCAGCACAACATTGTAAAGCAGTTATACTCCAATAAAAATTAATTTAAAAAAAAGAGTGACTGGTGGGTTGGGACTTTCATTTTGGACAGATTCAACAGTGAAGGTCTCTCTAAGGAGTAAGGTTTGAAGTGAAACCTGGAGGAGAAAGAGTCACACCTGGGCAAGGGCAGGCAGAGGGAATAGCTTATGCAAACGCCCTGTGGCTGGAATAAGCTGTTTAAGGAACAGAAAGAAGGGCTAGGAGCCTAAGGTACAGAGAACAAGCTGGCGAGGTTGGGAGATGCAGGCAAAAAGATGGGCAAAGCCACACAGTTAGGACCTCGGGGCAGCAATAACAAGAACGGTTAGCTTTGTGGTGCTTTCATCTTGGGGCACTGTTCTATGTCCTGTTACATCTTCCCACTCATTTAATCCTCACAACAGCCCTTGAAGAGAGGCTTTTATTTTTATTTATGTATTTAGTATTCTTTTGATATGTACCATTTTTAAAGTCTTTATTGGATTTGTTACAATATTGTTTCTGTTTTATGTTTTGGTCGGGAGGCATATAAGATCTTAGTTCCCCCACCAGGGATCAAACTCACAGCCCCCAGCACTGGAAGGTGCAGTCTTAACCACTGGACTGCCAAGGAAATCCTGGAGAGAGGCTCTTCTTATCCCCATTTGATAGGTGAAGGAACTGAGGCACAGAAAAGGCCAAGCCACTTTTCCCAGGACCCTACAGTAGGAAACCCCGGAGTAAGGACTTCTTGGAGCCTGTCTCCATCTGACACCACAGCCACCTGATCCAGCCACCTCTGCCCCAGCCACGCTGATCTAGGTCGGGGGTTGGGTCTCTGCTCCTGGTAACCTGGACAATGTTGGGTCCCCCGAGGCAAAGACCAGTGCTAGGCAAGGCAGTCACAGCAGCTGCTTGATACATACTGACTCAGGCCAGGCTGTTGCTTAAGGATGGGCCTGGGAGAAGGCTGCTTCCTGCCAGGGTTGAAGAATTTCATTCTGAGCCCTCAGGGACTGGGCTGCCTTACCCAGGTGTTGGGGATCCCTGCTTGACCCCCAACTAGACAATGAGGGGACTGACCTACATCAGGGTTCCAGGATCAGTGCAGGGTGGGGGTGCTGCGGGCACTCTGAGCAGGTTGGCGGGGCGCCTTATGGAGGACTGCAGGGGAGCACATGCCCATGTTTTACTATTTTGGAGGGGGTGTCAGTAATCCATCGTTCATTTCCTCACTTGCCCATCCTCTGTCTTCCTGTTCATTAGAAAGCAGACACTTGGATTTGTTGACCTAACCTGCTGTGCCTGTTTCCTTATCTGCAAAATGGAGTCGGTGTGGGAAAGGCTCTTAGCACAGAACCTGGCTCCCAGAAGGCTCCTCACCGCTTCATTCTAAACTGTTCCTTGTGAGCAGACATTCCTAGCCAGGCAGCCGTCAAGCTACTGAGAGGGGAGGGTGGGGGCAGAGAGCTGCCCCGTAGCATTTTAGGGCCTGGCGATGGTCACAATGCAAGAACAAATGAATGTGGCACATGCCTGGTGGCGCCCTTTGATAAGGGTGAGGGGAGAGCTGACGCTATTCTATTTCACACAGGGTGGCTGGGAAGGCCTTTCCGATAAGATGGCCCCAGCAGTCGTGAAGGAAGAAGCCGGGCAGATATCTGGGTGCGGGTTGGGGGCGGACAGAATTCCAAGTTGTGGGGAGTATGAGGTCCTGAGGCAGGAGTCTGCTAGGCTTGTTCCAGGGAGAAAGAGGCTGGAATAGAATGTGTGTGCACGTGTGTGGGGCGGGTGGGATGGGGTGGGGCTAGCTGAGGACGCAGAGGTGGGTGCGGGGTTTCGGGGGGAAGCTCTGGAGTTCCTGCAAGAGTTGGGAAATTTCTACTACATACCAACAATGATGACGGTCAGGACAGAGGAAGTGGGAGGGGAGGAGGGGCGAAATGAGAGGAGGAGGGGGAGGGCGACAGCGGGAGGAGGGGGAGAGAGATGCGGAGGAGGGAGAAGATGGGGGTGCTGATGGAAAGGGATAAGCAGGGAGCAGGTGGGAGTGAGGAAGCGGGGAAGGGTTAGGAGGTGGAAGGGAGCCAGGTCCAACTTTGCATGCGGGCCACGAGGGCCCCGGGGCTCCCTCAGCCAGAAACGGAAGCTCGGGCGCCGGATTCCCGGCGGTTGCCCCGCCCCAGTCGGACCGTCTGATCCGCGCCCCGCCTCGGGCACGCCCCTTGCTAACTTAGGCCCCGCCCCTTCGCCCATGCTCGCCCGCGCCGGCCCGAATCCCGGTGCCCAGGGCGTCCCGGGGGGCGGTCCGCCCCGGTGATGGCGCATAAAACCGCTGGCCACCTGCCGGGCCGCTCCTCCGTGCTCTGCGGGCCTCGTCCTCGGAGTCGCTGCCTCTATCACCTCCGTCCCCGTCTCGGTCCCTCCAGAGGCGCGGAACCCCGCGAGCACCGCGCGGGCGCCGGGGCGCGCAGACATGGGCAACCTCTCTAGAGCGCGCCGGGTGACCGCGGCGCTGGGTTTCATCGGGCTCCTCTTCGCCGTGCTGGGCATTATCATGATCGTGATGGTGCCCTCAATCATCAAGCAGCAGGTCCTCAAGGTGGGTGAGGGGCTTGGCCTGGGACCCATGCGCGGGATACCGTCCGAGGCTGGAGGGCGTTGGGCGCCCGGGAAGGCCAGGCGCGCAGCCGGCGGGCTGGCGACCCGGTGCCGGGATCCGCGTGCCCTGGGCCCGGGTCCCTGAGCACCGGAGACCAGAGGGCATGAGGCAAGCCAGTTGGCCATCTTTCCCAGGAACCTCCCCGACTCAGGACGCAGGCTGAGTTTGGGGGCCAAGGAGGGCCCCCCAGGGCCTTCTGCTGGAGGCACTGGACTGGGGTTGGGAAAGCCTGAAGGAGAGACCACCTGGGAGCCTGACCTCACCTGAAGGGTTCGGGGTCCAAGGCGGGCGTGGAGTGTGGCCGTGTTTCTGATGCCGCCAGGAGAAGCCCAGGGGCAGACTCCATGCTTCTTGCCTACCGTACAGCAGCCTCTGACGGTGTCTGGTAGAACTGGCACTGCACTTTGCTTGCTTCCTGTGAGCGCAGGCGGACAGGAACCCCCGTGCATGTGAGGCTCACATGGGTGCCCAGGCCGCCACTTGTCCCTGCTTCCAAAACCTCCCCTTGCAGACCGCTTCTTTAAAGGCAGAATGGGTTGCCTCCCCTGCCGCTGCCTTCCTGATGCAGATTGGCAGTGATAAGCTGCTTTACTCCCCAGATCTACGCATGGGCAGGAATAAGCCCAAGGCTGCATAAACAGGGTCCTTCAGGAGCCCACAGTCTGAGGGTTTTCCTCTGATCCTAACCTTATACACCATTGCCCTTTCAACCAGGGAGACAAATTAAGGCTGTCAGCTGGCCTTCAGACCGGCAGACTCTGCCCTGGGTGTCTGGGCAGCCTGTTTGAATGAGCCTGGAGTTACTGAAGGACAGGCAGATTCCAGAGTATCACATTCGAGCTAAAACCATTCAGAGCTTTGAGGCCAAGGCCACAGCACCTGCAGGGCTCAGAGAGGAAACTGAGGCTCACCTTGGCGCCTCCCAGATACAGCCAAGATGCAGAGCTGGGATAAAGATGTGGCTCTTGTCACTTGCTAATTGATTGCTCTTTCCCCCTGCTTTAAAGGCGAGTTTCTTGAGAATGAGGACTGGGTCACATTTCATGTTCATGCCCCATGCCCAATGCAAGATGCTTGAGAGATGAATGAATGAATGAATGAATGAAGGCTGTATCTGCTTAGACCCGGCTGCCATTTTTTTGGCTTTAAAGATGGAGCAACACCCTTCTGGTTTTTCTCGAGGTCTCTGGCCAAGTGGTTGTCTGGGTCATATTGGCCACACCATGTCCTTTGTTTTGTTCTCAAATCTTGTCCCATTAAGTCCTGTAATCTGATTGCAGGGAGGTCCTGGCCAATGGTGACATTGAGTTCTGAGTTCCTCTTAGTGGTTTTTTAATTTTGCCTGTGAAGTGGCGGGAAAAAGTTTTGTGGGGAGACCTCAGAGCAACAGAACTGCTTCTTTTTATCCCATGGCGGCCAATGGGTGTTTTTGCTTTGCTTTTCAAGGTAGCTGTAAGAAAAAAAAAAAAAGTAGCTGTGAGAGCTTTATCTCAGTGAAAGCTGGCTGTAAATGCCTGCCAATTTTGTAGTTTCTGTGCCGTGTGTACCCTGGAGGGATGGTCACTCGTGTGCTGTATGCGTGGTGAACCCTGTCGTGATCCTGTGCAAGAGCCTCTTACTTTGGGGGTGGGGGGATGGGGAATGAGTGGAATTTATAGTTGATGAAGAATCTTGTCAACCCAGTCCTTCTTGGACTTAATGCAGGTGTTTTCTTTTTATGGCAGTCAGAAGGATGTGTGTGTGTGTGTGTGTGTGTGTGTGTGTGTGAATGTACATGTGCACATGCATGCCCTACCTAATTTCTCATTCCTCCTCTGGGCTTCCAGAGAAGAAAGCGCCACTGTCCTCAGTTGTCCTGGAGCTAAGATTTCCAGGCTTAAACTTGAGGGAGAGTTACCCAGCATCTACCATAAATATCCCAAAGGTGATTGGTCTGTGGCTGAGTGGTGTGAAGACACGGAGGCGAGCCCAGCCTGTGCCAGCTTCTTGGACAGCTCAGGCCAAGCTCCGGCCAAGAGCCTTCCGTCAGAAGAAGAGTGTGTGTTCAGGAGACTGAGTGAATGGTACATTAGGAGAGGAAGGGATGGCCTGTTGGTGTTTGCTTTGGCTGCACGTGTCTGTGTACAACTTGAATGGGAGGACTTGTGCTTTGATTTCTACTGTTTTATGCTTTGGGGTTAATGAAAGAAGTCCATGTATATAAAAGACACGCATTCTTTTTTAACCGAGAAACTATTTCTTTTCTTTTTTAAAATATAATTTTATATATTTGTTTTGTGGCTGTGCTGACTGTTCACTGCTGTGAGGGCTTCTTTCTAGTTGCGGCGAGCAGGGGCCCCTCTTTTCGGTGCACGGGCTTCTCATTGTGGCGACTTCTCTTGTTGTGGAGCAGGGGCTCCAGGGCACTTGGGCTTCAGTAGTTGTGGCATGTGGGCTCACTAGTTGCGATTCCTGGACCCTAGAGCACAGGCTCAGTAGTTGTGGTGCACGGGCTTAGTGGCTCTGCAGCATGTGGGATCTTCCTGGAACAGGGGTCGAAACTGTGTCTCTGCCATTGGCAGGTGGATTCTTTATCACTGAGCCACCAGGGAAGCCCCAGGACATGCATTATTGTTTGTAAAAAAAAATTCAAGTTGAGGGAAAACAGGGTCTCTCCCCTCGCTCATTTTATTCCCCTTCTCGATAGTACCAGTATCATCCAAGATTATCTTCATAAGAAGACTTTTATAGAGATACACATCATGGATGTGTATTTAGACATAGTAATATATACTTACATGTATTGAACTATACTATGTCTAAACAGCCTGCAGTTTGCGTTTCAATTCACAGATACCATTTGAAAATTTTTCCATATCTGTCACATTTCACTACTGCACAGTATTTCTTTGAATACTGTACACTTACTTACCTGTTTCTCCATTGACTGATAATTTTCTCATACATACCTTTCTGTGTACGTGGATAACCACTTCCACTGGGTGCATTTCTAGAAGAGAAACCTCTAGACCAGAAGGTCTGTCCGTTTTGAATTTGGTCACAGCCTAATGACCCTTCTGAAGATCAAGAGCATTTATAATTCCTTCCAGAGTATGAAACTACTCACTCCCCTACATCTCTGCCATTATTGGTGATGACCAATTTATTAGCATCTTGAATAATTTTGGCGGGTTAATCTGATGCGTGTAATTTACATTTCTCAGGTTGCTGATGGGGGTTGCACCCATTTTGAAACTGATGTCAGTTTCCAGAGCTCAGGGTTTGCAGACCTGGCTGTGCCCTTTGCTTGCTGGGGACCTCAGGCCAGTTACTTCACCTCTGAGCCAGGGGTTGTGTCTTCAGCTCTGAGGCAGAAATCAGATCTAGTTTGCCTCCTGTCAAGATGATGAAGTGCAAAGGCGATGACATGTGTGTAACCTTGGATGTACCCATTTTCCCATTTGAAGGTTATCACACTCTTGTAAGCTGTTGTGGTGTTTTTCTTTCTTACAGATAAGGAAACTGAGGCATACAAAGCCCAGAGATGTCAGGGTTCACACAGCTCATGGCAGTTACGGTCAGGAATCCTGACCACAAATCTGGGTCTACACTTCAATAGGGGAATAGGAAGGAATGCAGAAGTCTTTTATCCAGTGGATTTCTGGGCTGAGATTATAGAGAAAGATCTTTATATATTTGGGCACAGAAAAGCAAAGCGGACGAACACGTGACTAATTGAAAAAAGCCATAAGGTTCTTTGTGTTAAAAAAAAAAAACACTCCATGAAATTCTGTATTTTCACTAGATTTCTATCAGTGCATGTAAAAGCACAGAAAAAGGTGTGGAAGGGTGCACCAGACTGACAAAAGTGGTTACTCAGGGAACTGGGGGTGTGGTGGGGGGAAACATGCTTTATCTGTGAAGTTCATACTTCTTTTTTTAATAATTAATTAATTCTTAATTTGTCTGCTCTAGGTCTTAATTTTGGCCCACGGGATCTTTTTTTTTTTTCCAGTTGCAGTGTGCAGAGTCTTTTTTAGTTTCGGCATGCAAACTCTTAGTTGTGGCTTGTGGGATCTAGTTCTCTGACCAGGGATTGAATCTGGGTTTTCTGCTCTGGGAGTGCAGAGTCTTAGCCGCAAACCCCCAGACTTTTTCTTTTTGAACAAGGAGAATATATTCATGTATTATGTGTTTAGTTAAAGGTTAGTTATGAATCCATAGCTTTCCCCCAAAGAATGGCCAGATGAGTTCAATACAGAGAGTGGGAGGCTCACAGCTGAGGGGACCTGTGGATGGAGCTCCCTGGGAGAGGCCTTGAGGAGAAGAAGACTCATTTCTTCTCCTTTCTCCCCACCAGTGGGGAGGGTTGGATGAGAGGTGTTCAGACTGAATGCATTTAGGAGTGTAATCAAGGATGACTACATGCCAGGCATCTTTGTAAATGTCAATCATCTCAATTAGTCCTGGGAGAATTCTGGGACACACCACTCATTGTCATCGTCTACAGTTAGGGAAACAAAAGCTTAAGAGAGTAATTTGCTGGTGTGTGTGTGTGTGTGTAAATATTCTGAGGCAAATCCCAGGAGGACGGGCATGCTTGTATCCATAGCCTCGAATGGAGCCTGGCATGCGTGGCCCTCTCTGTACGGATCAGGAACCCTGGGCTAGGTCTCTGGGCATGTATTCCCAAATTACTGGCTGTCTCTGGTCCACCAGGGGAGGTCCTGCTGGGCCAAGGGGAAGGGGCTTATCTGCTGGGCCACCGTGTGTAGTGACGGACCTGGTAGCCTTCTCCACGGCCGGGGGTGGGGGAAGTGGGAAACTGAATCTCTCTCTTTTTTAAAAAAATATTTTATTTATTTTGGCTGTGCCGGGTCTTAGTTGAAAGCATGTGAGATCTTTAGTTGTGGCATGTGGGATCTAGTTCTCTGACCAGGGATCGAACCCGGGCCCCCTGCATTGGGAACTCAGACTGTAAGCCACTGGACCACCAGGGAAGCTCCTTCTCTGCCATCTTTCAAGTTTTATAGTTGGAATCAGCCTTGGGTGCTTTATCCACTCATTTTTCCAGCTGCCAAATTCTTCCCTCACCTGTGTCCCCAGCTCAATAAATGACACCTCCATTTGTTCCCTCAAGCACAAACCTACCTGGATGCCTTTTGTGGTATCCTTGTATCTGCTCCATCAGCAAAATCTATTAGGATTGCCTTCAAAACATATTTGCATTCTGACACCTTGTCAATATCTTTGCCACTCTGGCCTCCTCCATTCACCACTTGGACTGATGCCGTAGTCTCATCTCTGATCTCCATAGACAACCTGATCACGTGTCCTCTCTGCTCACAGCCCTTTGAGGTATCCCCATTTCACTCTGAGTGAATACCAAGGTCAGTGTGGTGACCTGAACTCCCTGCCATGATCCAGCTCCTGTTACCTCTTTCACTGCACCCCCTGCCTTGGCCCTCCTGCTCACCTGCCACAGTGTCCAGTCTTCAGTGTCCTTGAGCCCACTGAGCCTGGTTCCACCAAACTCTGGCTTGCTTTCCCCACCGCCCTGAAGGCTCACCCCCCAGATATCTGCGAAGCTCACCTCTCACGTCCCTAGAAGCCACCCCCCACTTACATTACATGTTGATTTGTACATTTTCTTTCTCCCTCGTGGGCAGAAGTGGGGGCTGTCCTGTCACTCTCTCTGTAGTGACCCCAGGACCAGATCAGCGCTTGGGTTCACAATGGGATGGTGGGATGAATAGACCCTGAGCGCTTTGAGGTTGGGCTCTTCCTAGGCCTTTCCCCACCCCCACTCTCAGCCTCCCTATTTTTACCCCCTCTCCCTCTGCAAGGGCCACCCAAGGAACCTTTAGGACACCATGCTCTGCCCCAGTTGCTTCTCACCAAGGCGTAAGTGCTCAGTCGTGTGTGACTCTAGGTGGCCCCATGGACTGTAGCCCACCAGGCTCCTCTGTCCATAGGAATTTTCCAGCAAGAATGCTGGAGCCGGTTGCTGTTTCCTCCTTCAGGGGCTCTTCTTTACCCAAGGATTAAACCCACATCTCCTGTGTCACCTGCATTGACAGGTGATTTCTTTACCACGGAACCACCTGGAAGCCACCAGTTGCTTTTCGCCCTCTGGCAGATTTCTTTCTTGCATCAGTTCAGAGGTGGGGGTTGGGGAGAGAAAACGATCTGTAGACACTGATTAAGCACCAAATACTGTTCTAGGTGTTTAACCTGCAGTCATTCGCTTCATTTAGTATCTAAATAGCTTCCGTTGCCTCTCTTTTTATTGAGGGAAATGGAAGCACAGAGCCGAAAAGACACTTGCCCCAGGTCACACCGCGGCAGTGGCGGCACCAGGATTCTAGCTGGGTGGGCTGCCGCCTGTGGACCCTCTCTTCCCCACTCTCCGTATCCCTGAGAGCTCAACTTGGTGTTTGGAGGCAGGGCAAACCCTTCCCCTGGTCTCTGCTTGGGTCCACTGTCCCTTGTCCTTTTCCTGCACAGACAGTGGGGCGGTGGGGTCCTTCCCAGGCTTTTCTCCTGATCATCACCTCCCTCAAACTGTGAGTGCAGGGTGCCTCCCGACACCTTACCTCCATGGCTGTCCGATAGGCCTGGGTGGGCTCTAGAATCACAGATGCCAAGGGACGCTGCCTGTGGTCCCAGCGATTCTCAGGGTGGCCCTGCTATCCTGCAGGGTCTGCTTGGCCAGCTCTGTTCCCTGTCCCCTGTCTGGGGCTCCAGAAAGCCCCAGGGGTCGTGTCTCAGAGGGTGTCAAGTGTTGAGGGCTGACTGCATCTGGCTGCCTCTGGCCATGGAGGATAAGGCTGTAGACTTGACCCGTGGCTGCAGATCGCAGGGGACACACTCCCTTCTCAGGGGGCAGTGGGGTCGCAGGTGTGTTCCAATTTTGTTGTGTTTTTCTTCCTCTTTCCTGCCTGGGGCTTCCTACCCCTCTGGTGTGTGAGAGGGCGGCTTCCACTTACTCCAGAGCCAGGGTTGAAAAACATAGGCTATTTTTAGTTTCCCTGAGTGTCAGTTATTTTTGTTTCCCTCTTTGCTTCTCATGGATTTGCTTCACCAGTGTGTATGTTTGAGAGTGTGCTGCAAATACATGTTGATGTATGTATACGCATGCTGGTAGTACACGTGTGACACATGAACATGTGTTGGCACGCACCCACGCACACTTGTGTGTGACCATGTGCTGAAGCATGCACACATTCATGTTGCGTGTTGGCATGGGGGCACAGTGTCTTTGTGATAGCATATGTATGTATGCACATGAACACATGTGTACACATACATTGACATGTGCCCACACTTGGTTCTTGGCACACATGGGTTCACACGTATTATTGTTATCCATGTGTATATGCGTGGGTTCACATGTGTGTCGGCACATGCTGGGCGTATAGTTACACATGTGGACACCCATGGTAACACGTGTTCCAAGCGTGTTGGGGTGTGTATACACACACGTGGCCATGTGTCCTATTGCAGTCTGGCCTTCTGGAGGCCTGGCCCGGGGCTGTGTTCAGTGCACCTAAAGAAAGAAAGAAAGAAAAAGTGAAGTCGCTTAGTCGTGTCTGACTCTTGCGACCCCATGGACTGGAGCCTGCCAGGCTCCTCGTCTTTGGAATTTTCCAGGGAAGGGTACTGCAGTGGATTGCCATTTCCTTCTCCAGAGGATCTCAGGAGGGCTTCCCTGGAGGCTCAGATGGTAAAGAGTCTGCCTGCAGTGTGGGAGACCTGGGTTCAATGTGCCTGGCTTTTCCCATTTCATGACACGTTCCCCAAACCTTCCTAGGATGACTCATACTTGCCAGGCCTTCTCTCTGTGACCCATGTGATTAGCTAGAATTTAGAGAAGCTTGGCTACCTGGAATCATCCTGTTATGACTTCAACATGTAGCAAACGGGACGGAAGTGCGTGGATATCAAGGACTTGCTCATTGAAGCTTTGCATTTTCCCCTGGGCAGTTTTATTCTGCTGGAACCTGGGCCCAGGCATGTCTGCTTCATCAGTGACTGTGGATCTTGGTGCCTGGAAGCATGATCCTATGCGCCTGGTCAGCAGCAGAGAGGCCCCTGGGCAGAGAGGCCCCCCCAAGGCAGGTTTCAGCCACAAGACTGACTTCTCTGGCTCATCATCTTAGAATTAGCGAATTTGGTTACAAGAGCATCTACTCCCCTTCCCTCCACCCCTCTTCTGTGCCATACAGATCCAGCAGCTTTGTCCCCATAAACACATTTAGAGTGCAAAGAATTCAACTCTAGGTAGGACTCAGCCAAAAAAAAAAAGGAGAAGTTCTTTTATGTACCTCATCTCCTGCCTGCTGGTTCAGATGTGACCTTGGCCTCCACTGGCCCTTGGAGGGGCCATGGGAGCTGAAATGCAAAGAGAAACAAAAACCAACACCAAAAAGCTCATTCTTGGCTTTGGGGCTCTCTGGGGCCCTGGAGCTGGCGAGTTACAGCCTGTCCAGGGGTGCCTGGGACCCACATTTGAAGCTCAGAGTCATTCTGCTCAGAACCTCCCTGAACCCAGAGGTCCGGGCCCCTGGTGACCGTGGGCGCAGCTGGCTTCATTGTCTGGCTTCCTTCCCCCACCTCCACCCCATCGTTTCCTCCTGTGCCCCGATTTATTGCTTCGTGCTGGGTAGGAGGAAGGAACAGGAGTGGCCCAACCTGTGCTTGCTTCCTGGCATTTGGGGTGAAGTTCCTTCCACCTTTTCTGGAAGCTGCTAGAAGGACTCTTGAGACACTTTGATGTGTGGTCTCTTGGGCTGCTCTTGAACTCAGATGCTGGTGTCTCCTTATCTCCCTGACCGCTGGCCATTGGCACGTCCCTGCACTAAAGCCTTTCCTGGCTGAGGTCACACGATCTCACACGTCTAATGCCATCTTTGTCTGGGCCCCTCCCAAATTTATATCCTAGGCCCAGGCCTTTCCCCTTGAACTCCAGCCTTGAGCATCCAGTGGCCAGCTCTGTATCTCAACCCGGGTGTTCAAAGGCAAGTCATGCTTACTCTAGCCAGCGCTTGACTTCCCATTACTGCCCCTGCCCCAGAACTTCATTCCTCCCACCACGTTGCCATCTCAGGCCATCGCTTCTCCATCTGCCAGCTCCCCCGGCCGAAAGCCTTGGAGTCAGCCTTGACTCTCTCACTTCCCACGTTGGACCTTTTGTTTTTGGCCTCATTTTCAAAATATATGCAGAGGACCTCCCTGGTGGTCTAGTGGCTGAGACACCACGCTGTCGATGCAGGGGACCCAGGTTTGATCCCTGGTCAGGGAGCTAAATCCCACAGGGCGCAACTTTTAAAGTTTCCATTCCAGGACTAAAGATGCCTCATGCTGCAATTAAGAGATTTCGCATGCTACAACTTAGGAAAAAAAAAAGGTCCCTCATGCCGCAATGAAGATCAAAGATCCCCTGTGCCCTAGTTAAGATGTGGAGCAGCTAACTAAATAAACAGATAAACGTAAGATACTAAATAACCCGAAAAACACAAAAGTAAAAATGTACCCAGAATCCAGCTTCTCCCCACACCCAGGGCCACCACCCTGGTCCAAGGCACCATCAAGTTTCACCTGGATTCCTGCACATCTCCCTGTTTCCACCTTTGCTCCCTGGCTAGGTTTTTCAGCACAGTAGCCAAAGGGATCCCATGAAATCTGCAATCAGAGCATCACCCTCTTCTGCTTAAATAAAGCCTGGCAGTGGGCCCACACCATCCCCTCCGAGTCAAGGTGAGACCTTATGTTGGCCCTTGAGGCCCGTACCATCCGAACCTCACCCCTTTCTGTCCTCCCCTTCAGCTTGACCTTGCACTCGGCCCTGCTGGCTGTTCCTCAGACTAACTGGCACATCAGCCTTACTGAGTTCTTCCCTTTGCCCACAGCTCTTTCCCTGATGTGACGTGTGCGTGATTCTCTCTCCTGCCTCCTTTAGGCCTTTGTTCTGATCTCACTTTCTCATGAATCTCTCTCTTTCTCTTTCTTTTTTTTTTGGTCTCACTGTGCAGCATGCGGGACCTTACTTCCCCTACCAGGGATCTAACCTGTGCCCCTCGTAGTGCAAGTGTGGATTCTTAACCATGGGGCCACCAGGGAAGTCCTTCTCTTTTTGAATATTGCAAGTTTTCTTCCCTTTCCCCGGTGCTCAGAACCTTCCTTACCCTGCTCTTTTTCTTCTGTTGCCCCATCATCTGCTGAGATACTGCAGAATTCACCTTTGTATCCTGTTTATTGCTTATTGTCTGTTTCTCTCCATGAGAGTGTCAGGCCCATGAGGGCAGGGACCTTGGTTTTTGTTCATTGCTGTGTCCCAAGCACTTGGAACGATGCCTAACACATAATGGTAGGTTCTTGAATAGTTACTGAATGGATGTTTAGAAGACGAGAGTGGTTTCACAGGGAGGTACGTGACCAGTGGCAAGTTGTCACCCTCTATGGTGACGTGGGGGGCTCCCCTCCCCCTGTGTGGCTCCACATGAAGCTGTCCCATCTCTCAGCTCCTGCAGGAGCTCTCTCTCCAGGCCGTCTGCTCCTACTCATGCCACTCTTGTCCATTTTCCCTGCCACAGTAGAATGTTCTTTATTGTTTTTCTTCTTATTTGGGATTATTTTTGATATTTCTTTCTTTCTTTGGCCGTACCTCACAGCCTGCGGAACTTCCTTGACTAGGGATTGAACCTACACTCCCGGAAGTGGAAGCATGTTGTCTTAACCACTAGACCACCAGGGAAGCCCAGCTGCACTTATATATGTATGTAGTTTATCTATTTATGGCTGTACTGGGTCCTCATTGCAAGGGTTGTTTCTAGTTGCTGGGAGTGGGGGCTACTCTTTAGTTGCGATGTTGCGGTGTACCAGCTTCTCATTGAGGTGGCTTCTCTTGTTGTGGGGCTTGGGCTCTAGGGCTCATGGGCTTCAGTAGTTGTGGCCCACAGGCTTAGTTGCCATGTGGTGTGTGGAATCTTCCCAGACCAGGGATCGAACCCATGATCCCTGCATTGGCAGGTGGATTCTTACTCATTGGACCACCAGGGAAGTCCCCCTATGCTCTTAAAAATAATGTAAATTGCATCATTTCACAATACTGATTAAAACCTTCTTGGGTGTGGTATGAAACTCATTTGCTCCTCATGGCCTATGAGCCCCTTTCCTGCATCCACTCCCTGCACTTTAGTCTGTTGTAGCCTCACAGACTTTTCTTCTTGTTGTTTTTTGGTTTTGGTTATGCCATGCAGCTTGCAGGATCTTAGGTGCCCGACCAGGGATCAAACCTGGGTCCTAGGCAGTGAAAGCATGGAGTCCTAACCACTGGACAACCAAAGAATTCGCCTCATGAGCTTTTCTTTTCCTCCCATGCACAGGTGTTCTTTCCTGCCTCAGAGCCTTTGCACAGACTGTTCCTTCTCCCCAGAAGCCTTTTTCCTCCTGACTTTTATGCTAGATTCTTTTCATATTTAAACTCAAATGGTACTCTTGATGATTACCCCTCTCCTCCCCACCTCCCCACCCTATGAACCTACCCTATCTGTGTTATAAGCATTCCATGTTATTATCTTCTAAGCTGTCACCATTCTGGAATGATACTGTTCACTTGGTTGAGGTTCCCCGGGACAGCGGCCTCGTCTGTCTTGTTCATGACTGTATCCCATGGTTGGGAACCCTGGTCTAGGGCAGAGACCTGGCTGGGAAGGGACCTTAGGCCGAGCCAGGGAGAGAAGTCCAATTGGGATCTTCAAATTCATGGATTTGGAAGGCAGACTCCTTGGCTTCAATGCTGGCTCTTCCCCTCCTTCCCCTCCTATCTCCCGCACCAGAGAGGACCTGGGAGCCTGGTCTTTGTGGTGTGTTCATGGATTCAGGACCTGAATCTCAACAAGTCCTGCTTGTATTCCAGAGATACCTCTCTGACTCCAGTGACTGGGTGTTTTTCCTGGCTGAGTGTTGGTGTCTTCTGATTGATCCCTCCTCTGCCCCAGTTCGAAGGGACACCAGTTTATGAAAGTTGTCATTGGGGCCATCTGGGGGTGGTAGGTTAAAAAACAGCACCTGTCTTGGCCCAGGGGCCCAGGGAGGTGTGGAGGCTGGCCTGGAGCCACCTCACTCTGCCTCTCAGAGGGAGAAGGGATCCTCCTGCTGGCATCTTGGCTTCAGCTGGGTGGCTTGGATTGGGGGAGGGGTGGTATTTCCCTCCCACTGCATTGAGGCCCTGGGTCATCATTAAAGTGGAATTGTTTACGTTTCTTGTCCTCATGGGCAGAAATGGTGTGAGGCTGGAGTTGGGAGACCCAGGTCCAGTTTGCTGGTGATACGTACTTCCTCTGTACGTATAGGATCTCATGTCGTCTCAACCATGCAAAATCATTTACCTGCACTCAATAAACCACAAGTTGACTGGGTCAGTATTGGCCTGGAGGGTACAGAGAGGGGGTGGGGAGGGAGCTTCCTGTGGCCCTGTTGTTTCTCCTGTGGGTCCTGTAAGGGATCCAGCCTGAATGCAATCCAAGAGTTAAACATTCATTTTTAAACCTAGGGCTCAGATGGCCACCTGCACCACATGGGGGAGAAACTGGTTGCTTTTAATTTCCCCATGAGTCTCCAAAGGGAACTTTATGGAGGGACCTTCAGAGGTAATTAGAGAATTTTCCCAGTGGCTGGGTAAAGTTGTAGTATGAAGGCTCATGGGCTCTGATTGGCAGGGCTTGCCTCATATGCTTACCCCTGAGCCAATCACTGTAGCTTGAGAAATGGACTGCTCTGATTGGTCAAGCTTGGATTAGCTGCCCGTCCTTGGAGTTTGAGAGGGAGGCCTTTTTCCCCCCTAAAGCAGGGAGACAGGTGGGGTGAGTGGTGCCCTAAAGGAAAAGGGTGGGAAGGACTGTTAGGAGAAGGAGGAAAGGGTGACAGGCAGCAGAAATGGTTGATGGATGCTCTTCTCCAGAATAGCTTTCTCACTTCATCTCATTGCCTCTCACTGCCTCTGCCTATTGTAGTGTTAGAGATTATTTTCTTTGTCTCTACCTTGGACTACTTGAGAGGGTGGTAACTAACTGATCAGCTAATTGTTTCTGTCAGGGAATGTTTCATAAACTCAGATTGTTAGATCTGGCACTCAGTTCCATCTTTTATTCTTTGAGGAAACAAAAACCCAGAGGGAGCAAGGATTTAAGTAAGACCAGAGAGCAAATTAGGAGTGAGTACTGTCAGGGAAGACTGTTGTCAAGTGGGGAGGGAAAGTGGGTGAAGATCAGATGGGCTGGGGGAGCAGGGCTTGGGAGAAGCCAAGTAGTTGTGAAACCAGGTCATGAGCTAATGTTTTTCAGGTAGAAAGTTCCCAGGGTCCTGGTCTGTATGCCTGCCCACCCACCTCCTGGAAGCAGGATTGGGAGGAGGTGTTTGTTGTAAACTGGGAGAAGTGTCAGGGCTGGGGTGTGCCAAAGTGCAGGCTTTGTCGTTCCCGGGTGGGAGCCGCCCTTGGTGTGCACTGGAGGGGGTGGCGTGGAAGAGAGATAAGCGAAGTTTCTCACCTTCATCAGAACTTGCCCAGGTACAGATGCAGAGGAGTTGACCGGGAATCATTGTAGCTAGCAGGTATATTCTGCAGTGAACCAGCACACCTGTCATCGACAGTCCCCCGGATGAACTCCTGACAACCTTGTTGATCCTTGTCCCAAACCCTAGGACATACCCTTCTTCACCTAGGACAGTGAGGAGGTCGGTGTGGGAGTGACCCACATGGACAGCCAGGCCCCCAGGGTCTCTGGGAGCATCCCCTTGCACACAGAGAGTGCCCTGTGTGCCCACATGAGAACCTTCCGCCTGAATGAGAAGCATGGGACAGACTGGAACAGGGGGAGCTGGCAGGCAGTGTTGACATGTCATCATCCAGGTCAGGCATGGCTTCTCAAACCCCCAGGATTCTCTCTAGGGTCTGGCCAGAGTTTTGGCATCCAGGAGCTAGGTGGACCCAAGAGCGTAGACTTTGGAGCCAGGCAGCCTGGGTTCAAATCCTGGTTCTGCCCTTTCTTAGCTGTATGTCTTTGGACAAGTGACTTAACCTCTCTGTGCCTTATTTCCTCCTCCGTAAAATGGAATTAATGAAAGTATCTCTTATACAGGGCTCTTATAAAGATGGGGGAGTGGGTGCATGTGAAGTGCTTAGAACAGCGGTCCCAGCCTTTTTGGCACCAGGGACTGGTTTTGTGGAAGACATTTTTTCCAGGGACCCAGGTGTAAGGGGAATGGTTTTGAGATGATTCAACGCATCACGTTTATTGTGCACTTTATTTCTGTTTTTCTTACATCAGCTCCACCTCAGATCATCTGGCATTAGATCTTGGAGGTTGGGGACCCCTGACTTAGAATAACAGCTTGGCAAGTGTCACCTGAGTTTTTTCTCTTGTCATCATATTAACCTTATAGACACATCCATTGTAGGATTAGTCAGTCGGTCACTTTACCAAAATGGGACGGCACTATGCCCACTTCCCAGCATCTTGCTTTTCTGACTCCATCTCTTCTCTGAATTTTCCCCAGGCACCTGGGTAGCTCTCAGTGGGTATCTAGATGACTGAACATCCCACGGTTGTACCAGCCATTCCCATGAGCAGTCGTGTTCTTTTCCCACCCTGATGTTTCAGTTTGAAAAATTTTGTTTTGGGAAAGTTGTGAACACAATGCAATGAATTTCTGTAAGCCTTCTCTCAAGCTCCACTGATGCTGACCATTTGTAGCATTTGCATTCTCTGTCTCTCGTGGCCAAACCATCTGAGAGTCGCTTGTGAACGTGACGACATCTCACTCTGGAGCACTGCAGCGTGCGTGTCTTAAGGACAGAAATATTTTTTTTTGTAACCACCAGTCACCGTCACACTCAGGAAAGCTTGTGATGGTTTGCTTCTTTGATCTCATGCTCAGATGACATTCAGAGTCTCTTACTGTCCCAAGAGCACTATTACAACAATTTTTTGTCTTTATTGTTTGAATCATGTCCTGTGTCTGGTTGCCTTGTTTCTTTCTCCTCCTCTAATCCAGACTAGTCCTCCAGCCCTGTTCTTTTTACTGAACCCTTCACAACACTAGTGTTTATAAAGGGACAGGCCAGTGTTTTGGCAGGATGCCCGTCAATTTGGATTTGTCTGTTTCTGCATGAGCGCACGTTTTCTTCTGACAGAGTCCTACACAAAAGTCTCCTTGTTTGAGTCAGATGGGAGTAGAGCCCTCCTGGCTGAGTTGGGATGGATGTCGGGACTTTCCTCTCTCACCCCCAGCTTGGCAGCCAGCCCCCTCCTGCAGCCGGCCTGGGTCCCCCCGGGTGAGTTTGAACCTCCCCTTGGACTGGAAGCGGAGAAGGCAATGGCACCCCACTCCAGCACTCTTGCCTGAAAAATCCCATGGACAGAGGAGCCTGGAGGGCCGCAGTCCATGGGGTAGCAAAGAGTCGGACGCGACTGAGCGACTTCACTTTCACTTTTCACTCTCATGCACTGGAGAAGGAAATGGCAACCCACTCCAGTGTTCTTGCCTGAAGAACCCCAGGGACGGGGGAGCCTGGTGGGCTGCCGTCTATGGGGTCACACAGAGTCGGACACGACTGAAGCGACTTAGCAGCTTAGCAGTTGGACTGGAAGAAGCCCCGATTCCATCTGGCCTTGGCTTTCAGCTGTTCCTCCATCTGCTTCCTAATTTTCTTAGCTCTGATTCTTTGCCTTCATGCCCAGGTGTGTGGATCCTTCCAGCCACCCTCAGCCAGCCTGCCCGCTCCCCTCCAGCCCTCATCGTCTCCCAGGACCATGGAAGCATGATGGCCTGTGGGCTGGGTTGCCGCCTCATCCTCTGGCCTGGGAAGGCATTGCAACTCTGGGGTGCCAGAGCCTGTCTGGTGGAGATGGGATGGCAGGTGAGGGCCTTCTTGTCTTCCCAGCCTGTCCCTCTGAGCCTTACAGAAGTTCTTGTGCCAGGTCCCCCTGACCCCATCTGGCCTCTTGGCTGGCAGATGAAGGTCACTCTGGATTTACTCGGCTGAGAGCCTGCTGCCACTGGAATCCCTTGGCAGCTTTGAAAGACCAACTAGGCCTCGGGACTTCCTTCAACTGCCTGTTCCCAGGGTCCGCAGATTCCACCCGCTGCAGTCTCCTGCTTTGGATTTTCAACTTTGAATTTTGCTTTTTCTGCGTTTCTCTTGTTGCGGCACACAGACTCTAGAGCGCAGGTTCAGTAGTTGCAGTGCATGGGCTTAGCTGCCCGAAAGCATGTGGGATCTTAGTTCCCCGACCTGGGATCGAACCCGAGTCCCCTGCATGGGAAGGCGGATTCTTAACCACTGGGCCACCAGGGAAGTCCCCTTTCTTTTTATTGTGAAATATTACTGGGAGAATGGCTTTGAAATATGTATAATATCATATATGAAACAAGTCGCCAGTCCAGGTTCGATGCACGATACTGCATGCTTGGGGCTGGTGCACTGGGACGACCCAGAGGGATGGTTTGGGGAGGGAGGAGGGAGGAGGGTTCAGGATGGGGAATACATGTATACCTGTGGCAGATTCATTTTGATATACGGCAAAACCAATACAATATTGTAAAGTTAAATTAAATAAAATTAAAAATAAGGCTGATAAAAAAGAAAAGAAATATTACATACTTGAAAGTAAGTGTCTAAGACACACATGTTAAATATCTAAGATAAGCATTAGTGTGATCATCTCCAGATAAAAAAGCAGAACCTCATCTGCCCTCCAGAAGCCCCTGCAGAAGAACCTGTGCTTGTTTCCAGCTTGCTTGGCTTCTTATCATGCTATGATGTCTACAGCCCTAAACACTGGGATTAGCTTTATCTGATTGTGAACTTTAAATGAGTGGAATCTTACTGCTATGATCTGACTTCCTGTATTCTCTCAAAATTCATACTTTGAAATCCTAATGTTCAAAGTGATGAAGTTAGGAGGTGAGGCCTTTGGGAGGTGATTAGCTTATGAGGGTGGAGCCCTCATGAATAGGATTAGTGCCCTTTAGAGACCGCCCCCCCCAACCACCGCACAAAGAGCTCCCTTGCCTCTTCCATAATGTGAGGACGCAGTAAAAGTCTCTAGCCCAGAAGAGGGTCCTTATCCAACCAAGATCTCAGACTTCCAGCCTCCTGTTTTTGTAAGCCATCTGGTCTATGGCATTTTGTGAGAACCACCCAAATGCACTAAGACAGAAATTGGTTCCAGGAGGGGCTCTGCAGTAATACACTTAAAAAAACACAGAAGTGGCTTTGGATCTGGGCAATGAATAGAGGCTGGAAGAGTCGTCAGGTGCTTACTGGAAAAGCCTATTACTGCCACGAAGAGATCATTAAAAGCAATTCTAAGAACTTCCCTGGTGGTCCAGTGGTTATGACCTCATGCTTTCAATGCAGGGGGCATGGGTTCAATCCCCGGTTGGGGAACTAAGCTCCCACATGTCACCCTCATGCTGTGTGGTATGGCCAAGAAAATATATATATTTTTAAAAAAGAATAAAGTGATTCTCGTGGGGGTTCAGATAGAGAGGAGAGTTGTTGAGAAAGCCTCTGGTTTGTTAGAGAAACCTAAGAGGCTGTGAGCAGAATGTTGGTGAGGCCACTCTGATGATATCTCAAGTGAAAAAGAGGAACTTGCAAATTGGGGGAAAGGCCATGTTTGTTGTGAAATGGCAGAGGACCTGGCTGAGTTGTGATTGTGTTGCAACGTTTTTGGTAGAATTGGTGGGTGATGAAAGCGGCTACCTGCCTGCAGCTGGTTCTGAGCACAGTAGCTCTGGAATGCTTATGATCAAATGCCAGCAGAGGGACAGGACTTAAAGATAGAATTGATACTCAAAGGGGAATCTGATCTTTAAAAATTTGGAAAAGTCTCAACCTATCTGTATTGGATAACAAAAACAAAGAAAACGAGACTGCCTGTTGGGAAGAGAAGACCAAGGGTGTGGCTAAAGACAATTTGATAAGATTAGTGTGTGTGTCAACAAGACATCTGCCACCTGAGCAGGAAAATAGCCAGATTGGACTGAAGGGGAAGACGGGAAGGCATGAGGTGGAAGGTCGGGATTCTTAGATTTTCCAGGACAGGACTAGGGAGCTATTTGACTGGGAAAGTGCTGTTTAAAACGAGGGAGGAAGGACCAGAAGGCCATTCAGAGATCACCAGGGCTTCCTCCTCAAAAGTGGGGTCATTGCCCACGTTTCAGTTGACCTCTGCTCAGTGGAGCCATGGGGCCCGGGTTGCCCCTCCACAAACCCAGGTAGGTGGAGCCACCAGGGTGCAAGTATCGCCTGGAGAGCCTTAGGCCTGCAGCTGCCCCCGCAGAGCTGTGGGGGCCCAGCCACAGCCACAGTGGGTCTGGAAGACAGGACATCAGCCCAAGGATGGGTTCTTCTTGAACCTTGGAGTATATGTTGATCGCCCCATTAGGTTTGGGGGTCACCTTGCACCTGTTCCTTTTTTTTTTTTTCTATTTCTCCCTTTGGCATGGGAGTGCCTGTCCTATGCCTATCTCACCACTGCATTTTGGAAGCACATAACATATGTGATTTCACAGGTTCACAGCTGGAGTCTCACCTGTTTTTTTTTTATTTTTTTAATTTATTTTTATTTTTTTTATTGGAGTATAATTCCTTTATAATATGTGTTAGTTTCTGCTGTACAATAAAGTGAATCAGCTATATGTATACATATATCCCCACCCTCTTCGACCTCCCTCCCACACCCCCCTCACTCATTTTTGATTTATATAGTTAGATGAGACTTTGGAGTTCAACTTTTGGGTTGATGACTTGTGAGAGAGACATGGATATGGGGCAGCATTCATTATGGCCTGAATGTTTGTGTTTCCTGGCCCCCCCAAATTCATATGTTGGAAACCTAATACCCTTGGTGATAGCATTGGGAGGTCAGGCTTTTGGGAGGTGATTTGGTTATGAGAGTGGATGGAGCCTTCCTGAATAGGATTAGTGCCCTCATAAAAGAGACCTTAGAGAGCTCCCTCACCCCTTCCACCATGTGAGGACACAGCGAGAAGTCTGCACGCCAGAAGAGCACCCTCATCGGACCACGCTAGCACCCTGATTCCAGACTTCCAGCCTGCCACCTTATGAAATAAATGTTGTTTATAAGCCACCCATTTGGTGATGTTTTGTTACAGCAGCCCAGCCCTGATGGAATAAGACACATACTCTGTATTTTTTTTTTTTTTTAATTTTGTCTTGTTCTTGCTTCCCATTATGTTTGTGAGACCCATCCATGTTGTTACAATAAACCACACCCCGTCTTCATATCTGTAAAATATTCCATGAGGCTGTCCTGGTTTCTCCATCCTGTGAGCATCTCCAGCTCCAGGTTATGAACACCCTTGGCCCTTGCCCTCGGAGTGCACGAGCCCGATTTCCTCCAGGGTCCACAAGAAGCGGCAACCTGCGGGTTCCCGGAAGTGCCAGACTTCCCAAGTGATCGAATCAGTGTTCAGTTTCATTACAGGCTTTTTATTTCATAACGTATAGAGGTGAAATTCACATAACATAAAATTAATCGTTTAAAGTGATCCATTCAGTGGCAGTTAGCACATTCACAGTGTTGTATAACCACCACCTCTGTCTGCTTCTAGAATGTTTCTATCACCATCCTTTCTTCCTTCCAACTCCCCTGTTCCCTGGCAGTCACTAGCCTGCTTTCTGTCTCTAAGGATGTATCCGTTCCGGACATTCCCTTTAAATGAAAACCTACGCTGTGTGGCCCTTTGTGCCAGGCTTCTTCCCCTCAGCATCATGTTTCCAAGGTTCTTCAGGTTGTAGCCTGTGTCAGCGCTTTACTCCTTTTTATGGCTGAATCGTATTTCACTGTGTGTGGATGAAACACATTCTGTTTATCCATCTATCGGTGAGGGACACTTTGGTTATTTCCACCTTTTGATCACTGTGAATGGTGCTGCTGGGGATTTGTGTGTACACATGCCTGTTTATTTTCCCTTTGAAAATACTGTCTCCTTTAAAAAAATATTTTATTTTTGGCTGTGATGGGTCGTCGTTGCTGCACGTGGGCTTTCTCGAGTGCTTTCTCTTCTCCTTGTGGTGGCTTCTCTCGTGAAGCACAGGCTCTAGGCTCTCGGGCTTCAGTAGTTGCAGCTCCCGGGTTCTAGTGCTCGGGCTCAGTACTTGTGGTGCATAGGCTTAGTTGCCCCAAGTCATGTGGAGTCTCCCCAAGTCATGTGGAATCTCCCCAGATCAGGGGTTGAACCCGTGTTCCCTGCATTGCAGGGCAGATTCTTAAACCACTGGACCACCAGGGAAGTCCCTTTGTCTCCTTATATTTCTTCTCCTCCTCCTTCTCATGTCTCACCCGTCCCTGCCCCTGCACCCATCCCCTGGGGGGTATGTCTTTAAATAGGACATGTATGTCCTTGTGCCACAGGTGGTGCTGGGGGTCTGCTCGGAACAGTGGTCCGGAGCTCGGTTGTGAGCCAGGTAGGTGTGGAAGCCCATTCTGGCTCTGCCTTTTGCCTGTGCGTGACCTGGGGCAGGTTTCCCAAGTCTCTGGGTTTGGTTAGACTCCCATAAAATGGTACAAACCACGCCTTCCCAAAGGGTTGAAATGAAGATCGAATGGGCTAATAGGTGGCAAGTGCTTTGAGCTGGGCATGGCCAGGCAGGTCCTACGCCTAGCACGTGGGTTGCCAGAGCCTGGGAAGAGAGCAGACCTCTTTCTTGGTCCCCAACTCCTGCTCTTAGCCCTACTCTTGTCCCTTCATCATCTGGAAATCTATCCACATATTCTTGACTGGCCCATGGCTTCTTCTAATGCCTGGATTTCCGAGTTTATATTCCTCTCATTTTATTTATTCCTTTTATGACGGGTGTCTGGTTCCTTCCACTCCTACCTCCCCAAGCAGCAAACGTCCTGGAACTTCCCATCGTAAAGTTCTCACGTATTTCCTTGGGATGTGCAGGGCCTGGGGCAGCCTGCACGTAGGGCACGCATGGGAAGGGGGAGGCAGGGGGGCCAGAATCACCAGACGTGCCTTCCAGAAGGGTTCTTGCCATGCCCTCCCACATCTCCAGCGCCTGATACCATCTGGCCTTCTAGAATGCCAGCGGTTGCCATGGGTGTTGTTTTCTTTTGCATTTCTGAGTTGTGTTCGATCCTTCTTCCGTTTGTAAGCCAATGGGAGTACAGGGTCGAGGCTCCGAGTTTGGGGGGACCCGTGGGGGGTACACATAGTAAACTGGAGATAGACCCCAGGATTTGGACTTGGTTTAATTAGAAATTTTTTGTCCCCAGTGACCAAGGTCAGCTGCAGGGAGAGGACAGAGGATGCGAGGGGCATCTGTTCAGCTGTAGAGATTCAGTGGGAGAGTTCAGCCTTATTCAGGATGGGGAGGGATTGTAGCTGACCCCACATACCCTGGGCTATTGTCTGCGGTCAGCGTAGGGGTCCCCTCCCGCTAAGGGTGTGCCTGTGGTCACCTTGCTGTGTAATTGTCATGTGTGTCTTAATTTCTGAGGGCTTTGTCTTCACGTGGCCATCCCCTCTGTATGCCTCTGTGTCCTTGTCTCTAATTTTATTTAACTTTTGGCCACACTTTTTTTATTGGGCTACACTGCGCACATGCAGGATCTTAGTTCCCCTACCAGGAATCACAGCCAGGCCCCCTGCAGTGGAAGTCTTAACCACTGGACTGCCAGGGAAGTTCCATCCCTGCCTGTTCTTATCTGTCACTGAATTTAGGACCCACCCTCAGTCCAGGAGGACCTCATCTGGAGATCCATAACTTGTTCACATCTCCAGAGACACTTTTCCAGTGTGGCCTTCTGAGATTCCAGCTGGGCATGACTTCTTGGGGATACTGTTCGACCCAGAACCAAGTGTTTGTCCAACCTGCGGACCAGCAGAACTCCAGGTTCAAATCCAGGCCCTGGCTCTTGGATTCTCTAGGAGCTTGATTTTCTTCTGAAAGTCAGTGTCCTCTTCTACAATTGGCAGCCGATTTTCTCAGCTCCCACAAACTAAAATACAGGTAGAGTGGCCTCGGATGTGGTATGACAGCTTAAGACATGCCACTTAAGACAACTGGACGGGACGTGCTTGGTAGGACGGGCTCTTGCCGAGACAGCCCCCACTGGCACCAGAAATAAGGAAAATAAAATAGGGGCACAGTGAAAAAAATTGAAAGTGGGGACTTCCCTGGTGGTCCACTGGTTATGACCCTGAGCTCCCAATTGCAGGGGTCACAGGTTCCATCCCTGATTGGGGAACTAGGAACCCACATGCCATGCATAGCCTGGCCTAAGACAGGATAAATAAAGATTAAAGTTTCTTAAAAAAAAAAAAAAAACTGAAAGCATACAGAAAAAGAGTCACAACTGCAATAAAAAAAAAAAGAAAGCGAAGGCAGTACATAAAAAGTTATAGCTCCCTTGCCCCACAGCGGTCCTGGCTGCAAAGGCAACTTGGGTTAATAGTTCCTTCCTGACAGTGTTTGTGTTCACGGGGAGCGGGATATCTTCCCGTCTCAGGCCCACCCACCAGGACCCCGCATGCCTTTCTCCACCTTGGTTTGGCACCAAGGGGGTATCTTGGAGACCTTTGTTCTAGCCCGGAACTCACCCTGCTGTTCCTGGGCTGAGGGCCTGTTTCTGTGTGTACAAAGCTGTGGGCTTTGTATACGGAGCGCTGCAAAGGGTGGGGCTGTTTCTCTATTTAGTGCTGAAGCCGTGACCAAAGGACTCGTTCCTTGGGACCTGACAAAGGAAGACGCAGGTCCGGATCCATTCTGAAGAAACCTTCCTGCTGGTGATGGCCATGTTGTCTTCTGGAACTTTCTCAGGGCAAGTGTGTTTCCTGGGACTTCTGTAACACATGATCACAGATGTCTTTTATTTTTCTTTTTGACCACACCTCAAGGCATGTGGGATCTTAGTTCCCTGACCAAGGATTGAACCCATACCCCCTGCATTGGAAGGTGGAGTCTTAACCACTGGACCAGCGGAGAGACCCATACAGATGGGTGGTTTAGAATAGAGATGTCTTCTTTCTCAGTTCTGGAGACCAGAAGTCTGCAGTTGAGGTGTTGGCCATACTCTCACTAAGGAGCCTTGTGACTTTTGGTGACTCCAGGCACTCTGGCTTGTGTCCGCATCCCTCTGGTCTCTGCCTTTATCTCCCATGGCGTCTGCTTCTGTGTCTTTGCTACTGTGGACACTCATCATTGGACTTAAGGTCCACCCATGTAATCCAGAATGATCTCATTTTGAGATCCTTAATTACATCTGCAAAGACATCTTTTTCTGGGATTTCCCTAGTGGCCCAGTGGTTAAGACTGTGTGTTCCAATGCAGAGGGCACAGGTTCTGTTCCAGGTTAGGGAACTAGATCCCACATACAGCGTGGCACATGCAGCAAAAAAAAAAAAAGACCTTGTCTCCAAATAAAGTCATGTTCACAATTAAAAAAAAAATTAATTTGGCTGTGCCAGGTCTTTGTTGTGGAACGCAGAATCTCTTAGTTGCAGCATGCAGGATCTTTGGTTGTGGCATGTGGGTCTAGTTCACTAACCAGGAACTGAACCTGGGCCCCCTGCATTGGGAGTTTGGGAGTCTTAACCACTGGACCACCAGGGAAGTCTCCACATTCACAGGTTTGGGGGCAGAACTTCCTGTGCACTAGGCACCAGGCTGCCTATGGTATAGGTTCATTGGATCCTCATAACCTCTTCTGAGGAGAAGGCAATGGCACCCCACTCCAGTACTCTTGCCTGGAAAATCCCATGGACGGAGGAGCCTGGTAGGCTGCAGTCCATGGGGTCACTAAAAGTCGGACACGACTAAGCGACTTCACTTTCACTCTTCACTTTCATGCATTGGAGAAGGAAATGGCAACCCACTCCAGTGTTCTTGCCTGGAGAATCCCAGGGACGGGGGAGCCTGATGGGCTGCCATCTATGGGGTCGCACAGAGTCGGACACGAGAAGTGACATAGCAGCAGCAGCAGCAGCAACCTCTTCTGAGTTGTAGTAATGTTTATTTTCCCGCTGGAGTCATGGAGGCTCAGAGAGGCTGAGGCACCTGCCTGAAGTTACACAGCTGGTGTAGACAGAACGTGGACCAGTGCCTGAGCTCCTCACTTTTGTCCCAAGGTTGCAGCCCAGCCTCTCCCAGAATTCAGACCAGGTTAGAGAGATGTTTTGTGTGGTCCATGCTGCTATTAAAAAAAAAGAAACTGGTCACTAAAGTTTAAAGATGGGCCGATGATAGATACAAATCTAGATTTCTAGGCAATGGTGACAGTTTGGAAATTCTACGCGGCAGCCATTGGCCAGGGTCTGTCCCTGCTGGATGAGGTCTGTTCCTCGGTAGGCCTCATTCTTGCCAGGTTGATGTATCCTAGTTCCATGGCCATGGGGAAGTGACTTGGCCCTTCCAGGCCTCAATTTCCTCCTCTGTAAAATGGGGATAATCATAGCCTTGGCCTCATGGGTTGTAGCTGTGAGGGATAAATGGGTTGATAAATGGGAAGTGAGTAAGTGCTGTTGGCTGCGGTTGTGAGCCGTGAGGTGGCTGCATCAGTCTGGCCTTGTAGCTGTTAATTGTATGCGCATGCGTGCATGCTCAGTCGTGTCTGACTCTTTGTGACCCCATGGACTGTAGCCCACCAGGCTCCTCTGTCCATGGGATTTTCCCAGGCAAGAATACAGGAGCAGGTTGCCATATACAGGGGATCTTCCCGACCCACGGATCAAACCCGTGTCTCCTGCACTGGCAGGTGAATTCTACCACTGAGCCACCAGGGAAGCCCAGCTGTTAATCACCAGCCCTCTTTTGGAATACATTCAGACTTAGTTCATGGAGGTCGTCCAGGGTCCTGGGTGATGGAAGCGTTGGTTGTAGCGGGAAGCTGGGCAGTTGAGAGCCCCTCAGGGTTCTGGCGCTGCTTACGGCCTTAGGTGCATTGTAAATCTCGGCGCTGCTTATGGCCTTAGGTGCATTGTAAATCTCGGCTTCCGTATCTCTGACAGCGCTTGTGCTTTCTGCCTGCTTAAGTGAGGGAATAGTGAAAATAATTTTAAAATATAATTTATGACTATAATTATCATTCTATTGATAGTATATGTGGCAGTATATATATAGGGAGGGTGAGGATTCAGAAAACTGGCCATACTTGGGCAGTGATCTCATCTTCCTGAGTCTCCGTTTCCTCAAATGTCAGATGAGATGATGCTAGTGTCCACGGCATGGAGCTCTCTGCGGGATTCAGGGAGCAAAGTGCTTTCGAGTGTTCCCCACCCTTACAGAGAGCCAAGGGGATGGTGGGGGTGGTGGAGGGGGTGGGAAGATGGGAGTGGTGGGGATCGGGGGGTGGTGGTGGGGGTGATGATGAGGGTGGTGGTGCTGGGGATGGAAAAGAAGGGTGTGTGTCAGGGCACGTGGAATAGTGTGGCCTGGGGAAGTGGGAGCCGAGGTGGCTGCGGCCACAGGTCTGGGCTGGGGCTGGAGCTGGACCCTGTCCCTGGGAGCATCCTGGTCCTCCCTGTCCTGTCTTGCAAGAGGATGACATCACTGAGCTCCAAGTTCCCTTGGGCTCTGGCAGCTGTGATGTGCGGCCTGGGAACCCAGGTAAGTGGGGCTGAGCTGTCAGCAGTCCCGGCCACCTGTGTCCTTGGCGGGGGAGGGAGAAAGGCCGGGGGCTGGGGCAGAGTCCAGCTGAGGCTTTCGATGTCCTTTCAACCCGGGGGAAGGGGGATGAGTGTGGGGAGGGTGTTTTTTGAATCCTCTTCGTGGTTTTGGACTTCAGTGCGTGTTTTCTGAGCAGGTACTGTGAACCGGGCATTGTGCGGGGCAGGGGAGCTGCAGTCGTGGACACCCCAGGCCAGGTCCTTCTCCTTTGGGTGGGTGGTCAGGAGGGCCTCCCTGAGGAGGGGCTGGTTGAGGTGATGAGGAGTTGGGCATAGGAACAGCAGGGTGGACCGAAGGCACAGCAAGCGCAAAGGGCTGGGTGTGGGAGGTTGCTTACCGCACTGGAGGAAGAGGAAGCCATGGGCTCAGGGAGCAGGGACAGGGAGAGGGTGGTGAGAGGGCAGAGGCGGGCTGAGGGCTTGTGGGACCTGGGGAGGAGTTTAGATATGGTTTTCAGTTCCTTGAGATGCCAGTGTTCCTGAGCAGGGGAGCCCACGATCTGATGCGTGTTACAGAGCCCTCTGGTGCTGTGACTAGAAAGCGGGGGTGGGGTGGGGGGAAGGGCTGGGGAGTTCGGCGAGGAGGCAGTGTTATTGGAAGGAGCGAACAGAGTCCAGATCCCTTTTGCAGGGAGAGTCAGCCACATGTGCTGACAGATGAGACTTGCTGTGTGGGGGCAGAAGAGAAGTCAAACTCTTCAGTTTCTATCTGAGGGACTTCGTGGATGGTGTTTTCCCAGATGGAAATATACAGGAGGGCGGTCAAAAGCAGGTGGAGGGACTTCCCTGGTGGTCCAGTGGCTCAGATTCCATGCCCCCCATGCAGTGGGCCTGGGTTTGATCCCTGGTTAGGGAACTAGATCCCACGTACTGCAGCTGAGTCTTTGTGTGTGTGTGCATAGTCGCTCAGCTGTGTCCGACTCTGCCACCCCATTGACTGTAGCCCGCCAGCCTTCTCTGTCCATAGGATTTTCCAGGCAGAATATTGGAGTGGGTTGCCATTTCCTGCTGCAGTATATCTTCCCGCCCCAGGGATCGAACCACGTCTCCTGCGTCTCCTGCATTGGCAGGCGGATTCTTTACCACTGAGCCACTTGGGAAGCCCCACCTAACAGTCTGCATGCCACAACTAAAAAAAAGATCCCGTGTGCCGCAGCTAAGACCTGGTATAGCCAAATAAATAAGTAAGTATATATATAAAAGGAGATGGAAAGTATGGGGCATAAATCTGGTCTTACAGTCTTGGTAGGACAACTCAATCACACCAAAAAAACAACCCAATTAGAAAATGGGCCAAGGACTTAGAGATTTCTCCAAGGAAGATATACAGATAACCAACAGGCATAGGAGGAAGCGCCCTGCATCACTCATCATTGGGGAAATGCAAATCCTAACCACAGTGAGTGATCACCTCATGCCTGATGGAAGGGCTGCGATTAAAAAAAAATGACAGTGATTGGCCAGGATGCGGAGAGACTAGAACTCTTGTGCACTGTTGGAGGGATTGTAAAATGGTGCAGCTACTGTGGGTAAGTCTGGCAGTCAGTGCCTCAAAAAATGAAAACATAGAATTGCCATCAGATGCAGCAATTTTACTTCTGGGATACATATTCAAAATAATTGAAAACAGGGACTTGAAGAGCTAGGTACACACCCATGTTCATTGCAGCATTATTCGCAATAGCCAAAAGGTGAAAACAATCCACGTGTCCCTCCATAGATGGATGGATAAACAGAATGTGGTTCATCCATATTTTGGAATGGGATTCAGCCTCAGAAAGGAAGGAAATTCTGACACAGGCTACAGTATGGATGAACTTTGAGGATATTGTGCTGAGTGAAATAAGCCAGTCATGAAAAGACACATATTGGATGATTGATTCTACTTATGGGAGGTCCCCATGGGAGGCAGACTCATAGAGACAAAGGATAGAAGGGTGGGTACCAGGCGCTGACGGGGATATAGTTTCAGTTGGGGAAGATGAGAAGTTTTGGAGATGGGTGAAGGTGATGGTTACACAATGATGTAAATGTACTTCATGCTGCTGAGCTGTAGGCTTAAAAATGGTGAAGATGGTACATTCGATGTTAATGTGTACTGGAGCACAATTTTAAAAAGTCATGATAGAGTTTAACCTGAGGGAGGGTTGGTACCTGTCCCCTTCCTGCCCCCCAACCTCATCCCGGTGGCATGGATCGGGTTCAGTAGGTGGTAGACCGGGTTGCCCGGCCCCCAGGGTGATTACAGCATGCCCAGCTGCTCGCAAAAGATGAAGTCCTTGAAGGAGGCAGCCCTGAGCCGCTGATTCTTCCAGGCGTACAGCACCATTGCGCCATCTTACGAGACCTTGGTGAGTTTCCCCATGCGTTCTTGAACCCGGGCCAAGGTGAGTGGAGGAAGCCTCATTTGGCAACCGTCGTTGTGTGGCCTTTCTACACCCGGGTGCCTTCTTCAGAGCAGTGCATGTCCTTGGTCACTTGATTCTTGGCGCTGCCACCGAGGAGGAAGGGGAGGTACTCACGTCTCCATGGGGACTGAGGGGGAGGGGACAGGGGTTGCCACATTAGTGGTAGAGGACAAATAGTAAATATTTTTCAGCTTTAGAGGCCAAACAGGTTCTGTCTCAGCCTCTCACCTCCACATGGTCCTCTATATGGACATCCTTGAGACATCCCTGAGTGGGGGCTGTCTAACGGCCACAACAGCTTTGCTTGAGGACACCAACTCGTGAATTTCATGTAAATTTCATGTGTTGCCAATAAATATTCTTGTTTTTTTTTTTTCTTCAAACATTTAAGAATGTATGGTTGGGAGGAGAGTTTGGGGGAGAATGGATACATGTACATGTATGACTGAATCCTTTGGCTGTCCACCTGAAATTATCACAACATTGTTAATCGGCTGTACGCCAATATAAAATAGAAAGTTAAAAAATAAAAATGTAAAACCATTGTTAGCTCCCAGGATGCCCAGAAACAGGCACCAGGCCAGAAGTGGCCCACAGGCTGTAGTCTGCTGAACTGTTTCATGCTTGAGAAATCGCCCACTTTCTTATTGGGGTGAAATTGGAATATTTGAAGGAAAGGCTGTCCTCTGCCTGACTTATGTGGAGAAAGTGGGGCTGAAGTCAGTCCTGGGGGAGATTGTGCTTGTCTTAAAGAGCAGGGCCAGTTGCACTGCCTGGAGTTCCCATCATGGTGGCGTAGTCCGTGGAGGATGAGATTGTGCCTGATTCGCCTGGGGTCATAGAATCAGAACTGCGTGTGTGTTTCAGCAGTCTTCTCCCTTCCCTGTGATCCTTTCCCATCCACACCTACGATGAGCCTTTACCAAGGCAGTAGAATGTTAGGACCCAGGCTCTGGGTGCAGACTAGAGTTGAGGACCCTCTGTCACTACTGGGTTTGTGCCCTTGGGGGCAAGTAAGTGGTTTAATCTCTGGGTGCCTCAGTTTTCTCATCAACAAAACAGAGCAGATAATGGTACCTGCCTCATGGACTGTCAGATTTAAATGAAAGCGTTGCTTCAGATGGAATCCTTTGGGCTGAAGCAACAGAAAACCTGCTTCCAAGTGGCTGGTATAATAGGGAGCTTTATTATTGTGCTTCGGGAGAGACTGGAGGTGGTGGATGTTTCCAGATTTATTCAGCAGTTCAGTTATTTCAGGGCACTGGGTCAGTGTCCATGTGACTTTCTGAGCCTTGCCCTCATAATCTCATGATGACTGCCATAGTGCCAGACATCACACTGTCACACACATCATTCAAAGCCAGAAGGAGGGATGGTACAACGGGAGAGCTCTGTTCAGCTCTTCCTCTTATTGCAAGAGGATTTCTTTTTTTTTCTCAGAAGCTAGACAGGTTCATGGGCCTGGACTACAGTCGGGGGCCATCTTCTCTGAGATTTAAGGCTTTGTGTCCAATACTGGAAGCAAGTCAGGGTTTGTTTTGTGGGAGAAGGGGACAAAGGTGACCTTTGAGCCTGGTACCCAGTAAATGCTGGCATCATCATATCAGACAGGCAGAACTTTCACAACTGAACATCCTCAAGTAACCAGCAGCATCTTAGAATCCTCTGGTGCTCCCCGCTCCCTTGCCACCCAGCCCCAAGGGTGACTGCTACCCTGACTTCTTCCGGCATGGCTTAGTTTTACCTGGTTTTGTACTTTATCAAAATGGAATCACACAGTGGGTACTGATATTGTCTGGCTTCTTTGCTCAACGTTAGGCTTGTGAGATAGACCCACATTGCATGTGGCTGTTCTTCCTCACTGCTGTGTAAATATACCATTGTGTGAATATACAGTGATGTCCTGGTTAATAATTGGGTTGTTTCTGGTTTGGGGGCTACCAGGAGTAGAACTGCTGGGAGCATTTGTGTGGACATGGATTTTCATTTCTCTTAGCGAATACCCAGGAATGGGATTACTGGGGTGTTGGGCATGGACATTTGCTTTAGTAGCTGATTCCCCAGTAGTATCCCAGAGTGTATACCAGAGTGTATCATCACTCATACCAGAGTTTGCTTTAGTAGCTGATTCCCCAACAGTATCCCAGCCTATTGACAGTCCTGCCAATGTTTTGTTTCTTTGGCCACATCACGTGTCATTGGGGTTCTTAGTTCCCCAACCAGTGATCGAAACCGTACTCCCTGCAGTGGAAGTGTGGAGTCCTAACCGCTGGGCCGCCAGGGAAGTCCCAGTCCTGCCAGTGTTAAATGATGTTCCAGTGCTAGTAAATATGCTTAATGAGCTGAGCTCTTCCTATTGTGTGTCTGAGTCATTTGTGAATAACCTGTCATTTTCCTAATCCCTGCTCAGCTCTGTCTGATGAACTTTGCTTCCCCATGGCACTTGAGGACCAGTTGTGAGCATATTAGATGCTTAGGCAGAGTTGGAATGAATGAATACCATATTCTCATCCTGTGTTATTGTAGGTCAGGGCTTACAAACTCAGATCCCTGGAAGGGCCATGCTGACAATGCCAGTGAGTAAAGCAGCCTGGTGTGAGGTCTTAGGGAGCCATGGAGCCTGTGGTGATCTGGATTGCAAGTCCTGTGCCAGGAGCAGCTGCTCCTTAGCTCAGCACGCTAGGCTACGTGGGGATGCAGACCCAGAGCCAGCACACCTCCCGGTTTTTTAGAAGAAGCTGGAAATCCAGAACGTACCTGCCATTTTTAAGATGTTGTCAACAAGTTCAAGTATTTTGAAGTACAACGTGATCCCAAACTCATCCAGTGGCCAAATCTAACAGTTTGTGGAGTTGGCTTCAGGAAGACAGAAGATCTGTTTCTCTGGGGATGCGGTAGGGGTTGCAAATTTTAACTGGTTTAAAAGAACGTGTTATGAAAATTTCAAATGTGCATTTAAAAAAAGAGCACAGCAAGATTGCCATGTGACCTTCGCCTGCTTTAATAGACATCGAGTCCCTGCCTTCCCGTTTCATCTGTACCGCCACCCACATCCATTTCCCCTTTACTGAATTATTCTGAAGCAAGTATCTGACATCAGTTCATCTTAGTCTCTGACACTGGTTCTCTAACTGTCTCATGTGGCAGGAGTCCCAGGAGGGCTTGTTAAAACACAGATATCTGAGTCCCTCCCCCAGAGATGCTGAGTTGGCAGGTTTGAGAAGGACCTGAGAATCAGGATTTCTATCAGGTTCCCAGGTGATGCTGCTGGTCCAGGGACCACACTTTGAGAACCACTGCTCAAACAGGCGCATGGTAAACAACAATGATGTAAAGTAAAGGACCCCTGCCTTTGAAGCTGCCACCGGGCTGTTATTCCGTCAAAAAGAATTCCGAGGTATAGTGAGGAGTTTTCCAAATGATGAACTTTTTCAGCTGTTTAGAAATGTCCTGGGCCCCCACCTTTGGGTCCCTTTTGTGGGACTGAGGGAGTGTGGCTCAGTGGTCACTTGGTCCCTGCCCAGCCAGGAAGCTTCCTGAGACCCTTAGAACCCTGAGTCTGTCTGTCCTCTGACCTTTGCTCCCCCATCTGTCCCGTGGGAACCTGTTGGCTTTTGGAGGATTGCTTTGGGAGACACCCCCCTCCCCAATTCTGACGCTGCCCTGGGGAGAGGCGAGGCTGGCCTTTAGGCCCTCAGCTTTCTGGCTGACAGTGCAGCTGGTGGAGCTCTCTGGGGTGTGTCTCAGTTCTGTTCCGATGGACACCCTGTGTCATTGTCAGGCCAGGCTGTGTTTTGGTCTTAGAATTTGGGAGGAGGAAGGGGCCTGTCTGAGGCCCCAAAGGGGCTTCTCGCAGACCTGAGTTTTGAGAACAAAGGCACTCCCCACCCCGCCCCACTGCAGCACTTGCAAGAAAACCCACCCAGACTTTGTTCTGCCCCGTGTTTCTTTTTTTAATAATTTTATTTATCTATTTTTGGCTATGCTGGGTCTTTGTTGCTGCACGGGCTTTCCTCTACTTGTGGTGAGTGGGGACCACTCTTTCCCTGCGGTGACTTCTCCTGTTGTGGAGTACAGGTTCTAGGGCACCTGGGCTTCAGTAGTTGGGGCATGTGGGTTCAGTGGTTTCGGCTCACGGGCTCCAGAGCGCAGGCTCAGTAGTTGTGGTGCACGGGCTTACATGCTCTGCGGCACGTGGGAATCTCCCAGATCAGGGGTTGAATCTGTGTCTCCTGCATTGGCAGGCGGATTCTTTACCACTGAGCCACCAGGGAACCCTCCCCATGTATGTTTCTTTTAAGGAAGTTCAGATTGCAGATAAAGGGTGGAGGTTCACACAAGGAGGGGTGGACTGAGCATCCTGAGTGTGGGGCTGCACTTTAGGAGGACAGTGGGCCTCCCGCGGTGGGAGCTGGTCCACCTTGTCCTGGCGGGGTCCCTGCTTGGTGGCTGCAGACAAGGATGCCCTGGAAAGGAAGGGGCACATGGGGAACAAAGGTCACCCTGCCCCGGCAGTGGGGTGCTCCTGGGTGTGGATGGGGCTGTGTGGGAGGAAGCCTCACATGTCTGAGTGGGTGTGGGAAGCAGGATGATGGCCCCTCAAAGAAGTTCTAATCCCGGGACCTGTGGATGCTTTACCCCCATGTGACAAAAGGGGCTTTGTAGATGTGATTACATTAAGGAGTTCAGGGTGGGAAGATTGTCTGGAATTATCTGGATGGGACTAACGTCATTATAAGGGTCCTTGTAAGAGGGAGGCAGGGGAGTCAGAAAGGATGTGATGATGAAAGCTGAG
Organism: Bubalus kerabau; assembly: GCF_029407905.1. Taxonomy (NCBI): domain Eukaryota; kingdom Metazoa; phylum Chordata; class Mammalia; order Artiodactyla; family Bovidae; genus Bubalus; species Bubalus kerabau. Next base: position 55,064,970 of record NC_073639.1, read on the forward strand.
GTTGGAGTGATAAGGGGGCCAAGGAATGTAGGCGGATTCTAGGAACTGGAAAAGCTAGGTGACTGGATTCTCCTAGAAAGCCTCCAGGAGGAACCAGCCCTGCAGACACCTTGATTTTAGCTCTGTTATGGTGTGTGCGTGTTAAGTCACTTCAGTTATGTTCGACTCTGTGCAACCCCATAGACTACAGCCCTCCAGGCTCCTCTGTCCATGGGAATTCTCCAGGCAAGAATACTGAAGTGGGTTGCCATTTCCTTCTCCAGGGGATCTTCCCAACCCAGGGATCGAACCCATGTCTCTTAGGTCTCCCACACTGGCAGACGGGTTCTTTACCACGAGTGCCACCTGGGACCTATTTTTGATTTCTGACCTCCAAAGCCGTTAGATAGTAAATGTGTGACATTTTAAGCCAGTACATGTTTGATAATTTGTTACATGGCAATAGAAATCAAATGCAATGAATTTGCTTCCATTAAAGCTAGGGAAGTAAAAAAAAAGAAAAGCCAGGGGTAAATTTATAATAAACTCTGGTTTGGGTTTAAATAAAATATTTAAACTTAATGTTGTTTTATTTATTATTATTATTATTTTTATGCTGCATCTTCGTTGTGGTGTGTGGGCTTTCTCTAGTTGCCGTGCACACAGGCTTAGTTTCTCCTTGGCATGTAAGATCTTCGCTCCCTGATCAGGGCTCCCTTGCATTGGAAGGTGGTTTCTTAACCGGTGGACCACCAGGGAAGTCCCAATATTGTTTTAATATATCTACTTTTAAACATTTCACTATTTTCTCAACGAATTTACTGTTCTGGAGCATTACTGGGGCTCGTGTTTTTCCTTTGCTTCTCAGCTCTGATATAACTCAGCCAGGCACTGGTGTGACCCTCATGGAGCCCTGTGTGTCTTGATAGCTTCCTATTTTTAAAACAATTTTAGATTTACAGAAAAATGGAGAAGACAGTACGGAGGGCGCCCTCGTTTCCCACACTTGGCTTCCCCTATTGTTAACATCTTTAATTAGTGTGGTCCATTAGTGGTGATCCATTAGTATAAACTGATGTCAGCACTTTGTTGGGGTTTCCTTAGTTCTTCTCTCATCTCCTTTATCTTTTCCCTTTAAAACAATTGTTTTTGGCTGCACCTTGAGGCATGTGGGATCTTAGTTTCCCGGCCAAGGATCAAAACTGCGCCCCCTGCAGTGGAAGCATAGGGTCTTAACCGGTGGACCTCCAGAGAGGTCCTTCATCTCCTTTTTTCCCTCCTAGGATCCCATCCAGACTCCATGCCACACTTGGTCATTGTGTTTCCTTAGGCTCTCTTGGCTGTGCCTGTTTCTCAGGCCGTTGTTGGTTTTGGTGACCTGGATGATTTTGAAGAGCACTAGTTAGGGGTTTGGTCGGATGCCTTTCCATGGGGATTTGTCTGATGTTCCACTTTGATTAGATTGTGGTTCTGGGTTTGGGCAGGAAGAGCACAGAGGCTCAGTGCTGTGCTCATCTCATTATGTCAATACGACTCCCCAGTTGAGCTTGGTCCTCCCTGTTTCCAAACCCTATTTACAGGTGAGGAAACCAGGGCACAGAAAGTTCTGGTAGATGGAGAAAGGCAGGAAGTTAGGAGATGGGGAGTGGCTGGCTGTAGACATAGAGCTGAGTCCCCTTGCTTGTAGGGAGGGCCTCCAGACCCCCCTTCCTTCTGGGTCTCCAGTGGTTTCCTCGCTGGTCTCCCAGAGGCAGCCTGAGAGCTTCAGAGGTCAGCTTTGACGGGATACAGTCTCCCTGTTGAGCCTTTGTGGGCTGAGGTGCCTCTTGAGGGAGTGCTAAACAGCTCAAAAGCCCTCACCCTTTATATTAAAATTTCTTTTGCTTTAATTTTTTTTCATTAAAAAAATCTAAATTCCCTGGCAGTCCAGTGGTTAGGGCTCTATACTTCCACTGCAGGGCACATGGGTTTGATCCCTGGTCCTGAAACTAAGATCCTGCAAGCTGAGTGTCGAGGCTGAAAAAAAAAAAAATTCTAGATTTAGCATCAGTGCAGGAAAGTGTACAGCCTTAGGTGTAGAGGTCGAGGAATTACGTGGATGTGTGTTTGGCACACTCACCTGTGGAAGGCTGTCCTGAATCCCTCCATGTCAGCTGTCATCCCAAGGTGCTGCAACCCCCGCCTCTAGCACCAGAGACTACTGTCGCCAATTCCCTGGAATATCAAGTCAACGGGCGTCGAGCTTCTGTTGGTCATCGCTGTGCTCATTTAGGTCATCTGTGTCCATTCCTTTTCTTTGCTTGGGTGATGTCCCACTGTATGAACTTGCCATTTGTCACTCATTTGTGGACATGTGTGTTATTTAGCTTTAGGAGACACTGCCGCATCATTTTCTGTACTGATTGTACCAAACTGCGCTTTCACCAGTGTGCATTCTGGTGGCTCCACATCCTTGCTGACATTTGTCGGTCTTTTTCTTGTTAGCTCTTTTGGTATATGGTATAGGATCTCTTTGTGAGTCGAATGGACCTTTCTCTGAGGACTCACTGCCCAGGGATGATGGGGTCACTCCATGAAGTCATGGGGATTGTGTTTCCTATCTTTCTTCTCTACCATCCTTTGTGTGTGGCTTCCATTCTCAAGGCTGCCTCATGACCCAGGGTGGCTGCTGTAGCTCAATCTATCATGACTGCATTCCAGGCAGTAGGAAGGGGGACTTGTCAACAAATACATAGGAATTGCTGATGTTGATAATGCTGGGCAGACAAAACAGGTGATGGATGAGATGTGATGGGGGAAGGACTGCTTTAGAAAGGATGGTCTCTGTGTCCGTTTCGTTCACTACTATAGTCCCCAGGACCTAGAAAAGAGCCTGACATGCAGTGAGAAACCAGCAAATATTGTTGATGGAAGGCCTCATTGAGAAGGTGACTTTAGACTTGAGAAATGAAGGGATCACCTATGTAGACCTTGGAGAGAAGATTGCCCTTGGAGGAGCAAACAGTCAGTGCATAAGCCCTATGCCTACCAGGCCCAGAATCTTGCCTGGTGGGCTCAGGAACAGTGAGGCCAATGTGGCTGGATCAGAGTGAGCAAGGTGGACTGTAAAGGGAGCTACGATTAGTGTAGCTGCAGGGAGCCAGAGGATGTGAGACTTTGTAGGTCACTGTTAGAGATTGGGATTTAATCTCTAAATAAGTAGGGAGCTGTGGGAGGTGTTTGAGCAGGAAGATGCCATGATCAGATATACCTTTTAAACCAGTAGCTCTGATCTGTGTGGGGAACAGCCTAGGGACAAAGGCAAACATGAGAGAACCAGTGAAGAGATGACTGCATTGGTCTAAGCAAATGATGCTAGGGGCCAGGGGTGGTGTTGGAAAAAAGTGGATGGATTTTGGGTGTGTCTTAGAGCAAGAGCAGCCAAGACTTTCTGATGGATGGTTTTTGGGTGGGAAAGAAGTGGAGGAGTCAAGCATGACTCAACTTCTTAGCTTAAGCAACTCATTCTGCTGTTTTAGCAACATGCTTGGGTTTCCTGTTTTTGTTTTTTTTAATCTTTTCTTTAATTCTTCTTGCCTTTAAAATCAAAGGAAGTCAGAACTTTAGTCAAGGGTATGGCATTCCCAAATCCAGACTGAATCAGCCCACACTACAGTCTACCCTGACTTGAGCCAACTCATTGGAAAAGACCCTGATGCTGGGAGAGATTGAGGGCAGGAGGAGAAGGAGGCGACAGAGGACGAGATGGTTAGATGGCATCACTGACTCAATGGACATGAGTTTGAGCAAACTCTGGGAGATTGGAGTGCCGCAGTCCATGGGGTCACAAAGAGTAGGATACGACCCTACAACTGAACAATGACAACAAAATGAGCCCTATGGGGCTGGGGGTGTCTCTGGATCCTGGGATCCAGGAGGTAAGAGAGTGACTGGCTGGAGCGGGAAGAGTCTGGTCTCATCCCAGAACCCGGCCTCGTACAGGTGAATCAGAGTCTTGGCTCATCTGGTTATTAGAGGTGTGTTTCCTGTTACCAGTGGGGGCAGGATTGCATTTTGCAATTCATTGGGCAGATCAGATTAATGATTAATTTGTGAAACTCCTGTCCTGTGTGCTCCGAGCCCAGTGGGAGAGAAACATGAGGATACAGGCCTGCATGTTGATGCAAAACCAGGGGCTCAGTCTCTTCCTGCACCTGTGACCTCAGGTGATATTTGGCCCTCAGGCCTCAGTGTCTGTGTCTGTTCAATGGGTCTTTGAGAATATAATGAGGCAAGGTAGGCGGAAGTGTTTTGTTACCAGACCCATGCTGTACAGATGGGGGATAGGATTCTCTGGCTTCCCTGCCCTTCCCCATCTTCTCAGGGACCCCATCTTATTCATTTATCTTTATTTTTAAAAAACATTTACTTATTTATGGCTGTTTTGGGTCTTCGTTGAGGCATGCAAGATCTTCCTTGCGTCATGTGGGATCTTTTGTTGCAATGCACAGACTCTAGTTGTGGTACACAGACTTCAGCAGTTGCGGCACGAAGGGCTTAACTGCCGCTCGGCATGTGGGACCTTAGTTCCCTGACCAGGGATCGAACCGGCATCCTCTGTCTTGCGAGCAAGAATTCTTAGCCATTGGTCCACCAAGGAAGTCCCTTGTTCATCTATCTGTAAATTCAGAATATAGCATCTAGCATGGGATGGGGTGACTGTCCATGGAATGACCCAGGTCTTAATTAGATCAGAGCAGGCTCATCTTAGGTAGTTCCCTGAAGGCTTCCTGGAGGAAGTGGCACCTGGAGAGTGGAGTTTTGGAATTGGCAGTCAGAGTTATCCTGGGAGCAGGGAAGAGTGCAACGGGAGGCAGTAGGCACTTGTGGTTCAATCAACACCCTGATCACTCAGCTTTGCCCTGGCTTTTTCTCCCTGGATTGGGCTGAGCAGGATCTCCCCCTGCCCCACCCCGCCCCCCAAAAAGTATGTCCAAGTCCTAACCCCCATTACTGGCGAATGTGATCTTATTTGGAAATAGGGTCTTTGCAGATGTGATGAAAGTATGGATCAGATGGACCCTAAGTCCACCAGGAATGTCTTTATAGGAAGAGGACACACAGAGAGGAGGGGGATGCGATGATGGAGGCAGAGATTGGAGGGAGGTGGCTACAAGCCAAGGAATGCCTGAGACCATCAGGGGCTGGAGGAGCAAGTTAGGCTCGTCCCCTGGAACCTTCAGAAGGAGCCCACACCTCGATTCTGGACTTCTAGCCTCTAGAGTTGAGAGAGGATAGATGTTTTAAGTCATCCAGAGTGTGGCTTTGTTACAGCAGCCCAAGGAGCCTTACCGCTCTGGAGATGGGCAAGGGGAGGTTTCCTGGTGGGTGGTTTAACCGGGCTTGCAGACTTCCTGGCCCCAGTGACCCCTTGAGAGATGCTTTCCTGGCGTCTGTGAGCAGAGATCCTGTGATCTGGCTGCTGACTCCCAGAGGTGAGGACAGAGGCCCCTGGAGTCGTGGGGCCCCTCTCAGCCTCTGCCTGCTTCTCTACTCCAAGCTCATCCCAGGCTTGTGCTGGAAGCCTGCCTGGCTGGCCTGAGTTCCTTGGAGGGACAGTTACGTGAAGCCTGGGCCTTTCTCCTGCCTTCTGTGGGCCTCTCTGTGAAGCAGAAGACTGATCTGGGGTCCCACTTCTCTGCCCCTGGGCCTCAGGACATCTGCTCCGCATCCCCTCTAGGCAGGGTCTTTACTGCCCCACCCAGAAAGGAAATGGGAGCTGTTGGAGGTGGACCACTGCTGATCTGAGTCTCAGCATCCATTCACCCCAGTCTCAAGGCTGCGGCCTGGCCAGTGAAATTGCAGATCACATTTTTAAAAATTATAATGTTTGCTGTTGGTCAGTCACTCAGTTGTGTCTGACTCTTTGCAACCCCATGGACTGCAGCACAGTGGGCTTTCCTGTCTTTCACCATCTCCCAGAGTTTGCTCAAACTCATGTCCATTGAGTCGGTGATGCCATCCAACCATCTCGTCCTCTGTCATACCATTCTCCTCCTGCTCTCAATCTTTCCCAGCATCAGGGTCTTTTCCAATGAGTCTGTTCTTCGTATCAGGTGCCAAAGTATTGGAGCTTTAGCTTCAGCATAAGTCCTTCCAGTGAATATTCAGGGTTGATTTCCTTTAGCATTGTAATATTTAAGATTTACTTAATTGAGAGATTTCTCTAGTGGTCCAGTGGTTGAGACTGCACTTCCACTGCTGAGGGCCTGGGTTCAATCCCTGATCAGGGAACTAAGATACTGCAAACCTCGTAGTGTGCCACCCCCGCCCCAACCCCTACCTTGTAGTACCTCAAGTACAAGCTTTTTAAAACATACACAAAGGAGAAGGCAGATAGCTGCTCCCTAGACATTTCTACTCTGATTCTGTTTGTTCCTGAGCTCATATTGCTGAGTGCCTGCTGGGTGCCAACCTCTGTTCCAGGCCTGGGAGATCCATCAGTGAATAAAGCAACTGAGGATCTGGTCCTGGTGGCTTTATGATCTAGCAGGAGAGACAGATGAAGAACAGTAGACATAATTAATTATAAGTATGCTGGAAGGTAACAATGACTCTGGAAAACATAGAGCAGGTTAGGGGGTTCAGGGATTTGGGGGTAGATAGGGTGTGTCTTCCTGAGAGGAGGCATGTGAGGAAAGATTAAGAAGGGTGAGAGATTTGGCTATGCTGCTACCTCATGAGAAACATTGAGGGCAGAGAGAACAGCCTATGCAAAGGTCCTGGGGCAGGGCTGTGCCTACTTGTACAAGGGATGGCAAGGAGGCAGCATGGCTGGGCTGAGTGACAGGGACACGGCAGGATGTCGGATCTGGAGAGGCTACAGGGACCAGGCCAGTTGGCTTCTAGGCCAACACTGTGCTGGCAACTTAAATAAAATGTTTCATGTTATTTTGTGTGTTTGAAAAATTCATGTGAATAGGCAGTTGTTGTTCAGTCACTCAGTCGTGTCTGACTCTGCGACCTCATGGACTTCAGGCTTCCCTGTCCTTCACCATCTCCCAGAGTTTGCTCAGACTCATATCCATTGAGTCGGTGATTCCATGAACAGTCCATAGTGACTGTTCTCTTTCTGCAGCTTGTCTTTTTTTCACTCAGGTTTCTGTTTGCCACAAAGCATGTGGGATCTTAGTTCCCCAACCAGGAATCGAACCCATACATTAGAAGCATGGAATTTTAACCACTGGACCACCAGGGAAGTCCCTCAGTGATTGTTTTTCAGCCATCTTGTACGCATGTGGGAATCTGTAGGGCATAGTTGTCCAGCTCTGGGCTGCATGCGATCCTATCTTGGGATGCGAGATGACTGGGGTGAGTGGGGACCAGCACTGTAAGAACAAGATGGACGAGGAGAGAATATCTGAGTAGCAGATAATCCTTTGGGAGTGTAAGTAGCATCGTGCTGGAAAGGCGGGAGTTCGTTCCTGAAGCTTGTTTCCGTCACCCCGTGTGTTCAGGCAGTGATCCTGGGCTGGGTCAGCAGTGTCTGAAAGCCAGTGTGCCAAGCAGGGCACCGTAGGGTCATGGAGGGGGTGGGGGGTGGTGTGCTCACATTCTTGGGCATCTCTGTCTCCCCACACCTTTTCCTGGGCTTGGTTTTCTCAGGTGATTTAATTTGTGTCCATCTTTTGGGAAGTGATCTTGTTCTAATTTGCAGTTAGTCTTTTTTTCTCTTTTTTTAAAGTTGAGTCAAGGCTTCCCTGATTTTGCAGTTGGTAAAGAATCTGCCTGCAATGCAGGAGACCCTGGTTCTGTTCCTGGGTTGGGAAGATCCCTTGGAGAAGGGCTAAGGTACCCACCCAGTATTCTTGGACTTCCCTTGTGGCTCAGCTGGTAAAGAATCCTCCTGCAGTGTGGGAGACCTGGGTTTGATCCCAGAGTTGGGAAGATCCCCTGGAGAAGGGAAAGGCTACTCACTCCAGCATTCTGGCCTGGAGTAGTCCATGGGATCCCAAAGAGTTGGACACAACTGAGCAATTTTCACTTTCACTTTCTTTTTTCAAGTTTCACTTAATAAAAAACTCACCATTTAAACCATTAAAAACCATATGATTGAGTGACATTTAGGACATTCACAATGTTGTACAACCACACATGTCTAGTTCCAGAATATTTTCATCACCCCAAAAGGAAACCCTGTAGCTATTAAGGAGTCACTCCCCATGCTCCCCTGGCAACTCCCAGACTGTTTTCTGTGCCTATCAGTTCAGTTCAGTTCAGTTCAGTTTTCTGTGCCTATCAGTTCAGTTCAGTTCAGTTTAGTCTGACTCTTTTCGACCCCATGGACCGCAGCATGCCAGGCTCCCCTGTTCTTCACCAACTCCCGGAGCTTGCTCAAACTCATGTCCATGGAGTCGGTAATGGCATCCAACCATCTCATCCTCTGTTGTCCCCTTCTCCTCCTGCCTTCCATGTTTCCCAACATCAGGGTCTTTTCCAATGAGTCAGTTCTTCACATCAGGTGGCCAAAGTATTGGAGTTTCAGCTTCAGCATTAGTCCTTCCAATGAATATTCAGGCTTGATTTCCTTTAGGATGGACTGGTTTGATCTCCTTGCATTCCAAGGGACTCTCAAGAATCTTCTTCTATAGATCTGTCCCTATAGATTTGCCTATTTTTTTTTTTTTTTAACCATCTTGCACAGCTTATGGGATCCCAGTTTCCCGACTTGGAATTGAACCCAGGCCATAGCCCTGAAAGCCCTGAATCCTAACCACTAGCCTGCCAGGGAACTCCCTTGCCTGTTCCAGACACTTCACACAAATGGAATCACATAATACGTGTTTTTTTCGACTGTCTTATTGCCTCTAGTAATGTTTTAAAAGTTCCCTTATGATGTAGCACAGATGAGAATTCCCTTTTTTTCCCTAAGGCTGAATAACCCTGGCTACAGCACATTACATTCATCCATTCATCTGTCAGTGGACACTTGGGTCACATCCACTTTTGGCTCTTATAGATAATGCTGCCAGGAGCACAGAAAGGCTCATATACATCCTTTTAAGCAAGGCGTGATGAAAATGTCCCATTTCTTGTTGCCAGACAGGTGAGGTATGTGCATTTAATAAAAGTCAACAAATTGGGACTTCCTCGTTGGCCACGATACCTTGCTCTCATTGCAGGGCGCCTGGGATTGATCCCTGGTCAGGGCACTAGGTCCTACGTGCCACAACTAAGAGTTCTCATGCTGCACCTAAAAGGTCACCCATGCTGCAACTGAGACTGGCGCAAACACATTAAAACAACAACAACAGAGTCAGCAAACTACGCTTTAAAAACATTAATGGTCAGGACCTCAAAAATATTTTGCTAAGTAAAAGGAGACGTTTATAGTCTTTTGTATCTCTGCTTGTTTTCAAGAAATAGAGAATTATGGATACATTTGAAGACTTGTATGATTCTCTTTACAGGGCTTCGCAGGTCACTCTAGTGGTAAAGAACCTGCCTGCCAAGCAGGAGACGTAAAAGATGCAGGTTCAATCCCTGGGTGGAGAGGATCCCCGGGAGGCGGGCATGGCAACCCACTCCAGTATTCTTGCCTGCAGAATCCCATGGACAGAGGTGCCTGGAGGGCTACAGTCCATAGGGTTGCAAAGAGTCTCTCAAGAGTCTTCTCTAGCACCATAATTCGAAAGCATCAGTTCTCCTTTTTATCTATTTATTCCGTTGTATAGATACACAGAGTTGGTTTATCCATCGTGAACATTTGAGTTGTTTTAAAAGCATATTTGGGATTGGTGGACTTTAAGGTAGATCACGTTCTTAGAAGCTACCTAGCTTTTGCACAGGCTGTGTCCCCTGCCGGTAACACCCTCCTCGTCTTTTTTTCATGACAAAGCCCAACTCTTTCTTTCACATGCCCCCTCTTCCAGGCAGCCCTCTTGCCTGTCCAGAATGAGCTCAGAGAATCTGGTTGGATAAGAGGGAGCTGCGTCCAGGAAGGGATCACCTTGGCTTTCTCTCTTGGTCTTTGTGTGTGGGCTGTGATCTTTGACCTTGGGGGGTGGGGGCAGGGATAGAATCAGCTATGTTGGGCAAAAGGCCATGAGCTTGGCCTGCGCACTGTTATCTAATCAGCTGCCTGGTCCTAATGCTTCTGGTCCAGTGTGACCTAAAGAAAGTTATCCCTCTGATTGTAAGCGGTGCAAAGTCCAACCCCCACCAGAGGTGGGGCAGCAGTGGTGGAGGGGGAAGGGCTGGTCACTTTGTGCCAGGTGACTGCTTGGCTCACCTGCTGGGTCCCTAGGCTCTACTTGCCCCTGTTCTAAGCATTTTACAAAGGCACTTAAACCTCACACCAGACCTATGAGATGGATGCTATCATCGCACCCATTTTATGGATGAGGAAACTGAGGCACAGAAAGGATTAATAACGTTTCCATAAGGCAGAACTGGCCCATGGGAGATTCCCTGTGAGTGAGTACCCACGAACGGAGTGGAGCCCCAGAACCCCACAGCCCCTTCTGTTGGAGAGAGAAACGTAAGCCTTCATCTGGTGATTCATTGATTCGACCTTGATTTATCCCTGAATTAGGTGGGAAGACCAGGAGATTAGGAAAGCACAGAGGAATTCCGGAATTTCAAAGGCTTCTCCAGGCTTCTCTGGGTCACCGTACCTTTGCTAAAAAACAGGACTGGGGGAGGGAGGCAGGAACTGGAAACTGTTTTCTGTTTTAATTTTAACCCACTTAACTGCTGTATGATTAACACAATAAATTAGTTGTATGTATATAATTATACAACTTCCCTAATGGCTCAGCAGGTAAGGAATCCGCCTGCAATGCAGGAGACACAAGACGTGGGGTTCCATCCCTGGGTCAGGAAGATGCCCTGGAGAAGGAAATGGCAACCCACTCCAGTATTCTTGCCTGGGAAATCCCATGAACAGAAGAGCCTGGCGGGCTATAGTCCATGGGGTTGCAAAGAATCGTACATGACTGAGCGACTAAGCATGTATACAACCGGATGAGTTTACAGAGAAGTGAAGCCATCACCACAATCTACGTTGTAAACATGTCCATCGCCTCTGAAAGTTTCCTTCCTTCCTTTTTATTTATGGTTGTTGTTGTTCAGTCTCTAAATTGTGTCTGTCTCTTTGCAACACCATGGACTGCACCACGCCAGGCTTCCCTGTCCTTCACTATCTCCCGCAGTTTGCTCAAACTCCTGTCCATTGAGTCGATGATGCCATCCAGCCATCTCATCCTCTATCGTCCCCTTATGCTCCTGCCTTCAATCTTTCGCAGCATCAGGGTCTTTTACAATTATATTTCCAATATTATATAATATTATTATTAGTTATGATGAATAAAAGATCTGTATAGTGCCTAGAGTTAGCAGTGCTAGATGGTAGAGAACTCCCTGGCGGTCCAGTGGTTAGGATTCTGTGCTCTCACTGCCAGGGCCCAGGTTTGGTCCTTGGTTGGGGAACTAAGGTCTGACAAGCACAGCAAAAAATAGAAAACCCACTGCATTGTATATTTAAATATTTGCTAAGAGGTTAGAGCTTATGAGTTTTATCACAAACATGTAAAAAGAAGGAAACTGGGTTGATGTGTTTTCTTCTGACCGCTGTTCTGTGGATGAGGGGATGGAGAGAGGGCACGACAGACTGCCTCTGCCTGTGGGCCTGTCTTTGTTCCTTCGTATTAAAATTTGAAGGTTTCCATCCGACCCCCAAACCCACCAACAACTTCCAGGCTGAGGTCTGAAATCCACTTTCTTGGCTTCCTCAGTGGCTCAAGTGGTAAAGAAACTGCCTGCAATGCAGGAGACACAGGAGATGCAGGCTCGATCTCTGGGTCAAGAAGATCCCTTAGAGGAGGAAATGGCAACCCACTCCAGTACTCTTGCCTGGGAAATCGCACGGACAGAGGAGCCTGGCGGGCCCCAGTCCATGGGGTTGCAAAGAGTCGGACATGACAGGGCAAGCATTCACCTCATTCACCAAGCCCGTGCTGAGGGGGTGGGTGGTGGGGCTGAAGAGGAGCCACACAGCCTCGCCGGGCCTCAGTGTCCCTGCCTGTGACGCGCAGAGGTCCCCCTCTCTGGGAGATGGTCTGGGTGAGGTGCTCTGGCAAGTGTGGCAAAGGAGTCTCCTGGGGTCCAGCCGTGGCCTGAAGATCTGCCATCTGCCTCCCGGGTGTGTTGATTTTGAATAATACCATGTTGCTCTTGAAACAATCGGGAGATGCCATAGAAACATCTGGATTTCTGGCAGCTCACAAAATTTGGGAGGAGCTGGAAAACCCTGAGCCCCAGGGACCTCGGGGCCCAGAAGGGAGTTGCAGCTGCTGCCTTTGTTGAAGGTGAGGGCCATGACCCTCTTGGTTCGAGGGGTCATGGTGTTGGTTGGGGAGCTGACAATGATGTGACGAGCCTAGAACAGCACCTGACACACAGGCAATCCCTGGGAAATGCTTTTTTTTTTTTTTTTTTTTAATTTTATATTGGTATAAAGTTGATTTACAATGTTATGTTAGTTTCCGGTGTACAGCACAGCAATTTGTATGTAGTAGTGTCTATGTGTTAATCCCAACCTCCTAAAATATACCTGCCCCCACCCTTCCTCCCTGGCACCTGTAAGCTTGTTTTCTGTGTCTGTGCGTCTGTTTCTGTCTTACAAATAAGTTCATTTGTATCATATTTTAAGATTCCTCATGTGATATCATAGGATATTTGTCTTTCTTTGTCTGACTTACTTCACTTAGTGTGACAATCTCTAGTTTGATCCACATTGCCACAAATGGCATTATTTCATCTTTTCTATGGTGAGAATATTCCATTGTATATATGCCGTAACTTCTTTATCCATTCATCTGTGAGTAGACACTTAGGTCACGTCCATGTCTTGGCTATTGTGAATAGTGCTGCAGTGAACCCTGGGGGTGCATGTGTCTTTTCGAATGAGTTTTGTCCAGATATGTGCCCGGGAGTGGGATTGCAGGATCATATGGTAATTTTATTTTTAGTTTTTTGAGGAATTTCAATACTGTTCTCCATAGTGACTGCACCAGTTTACATCTCCACCAGCCGTGTAGGAGGGTTCCCTTTTCTCCACACTCTCTTCAGCAAGGAAATGCTCATTTGTGTTGCTTTGTACAAACCACATTTTCTCGTCACCTTTATTTGCATGTACTGGATGCTCAGGTTATAAAAATGATCCTGGATTTCCCTGGTGGTTCAGTGGTTAAGAATATGCCTGCCAGTGCAGGGGACGTGGGTTCGATCCCTGGTCTGGGAAGATTCCACACGCTGTGGGGCAACTGAGCCTGTGGACCACAAATACTGAGCCTGCGTGCTGCACCTACTGAAATCTGACCACTGCAACTAGAAAGTAGCCCCTGCTCCCTGCAACTAGGGAAAGTCTGCACGCAGCAGTGAAGACTCAACGCAGCCAAAGATAAATAAATAAATTTTAAAAACCTTAAAAAAATGATCCTTGTGACTCTTGTAGCTGGTAGGAAGATGTGTTCATCAATAAAGGATTGTTACACCCGAAGGCAAGTCTCTGATCTGATATTTTCAAGAGAACTTTGAAATCCAGATTTTATGTTAAATCACTTTTTTGTTGTTGTTCTTGACAATGAGTTCAACTTTTCTTCATTGAAGTGCCATGTAGATCAAATGAAGCACAGTTGAGGCTACAGAGTCACTGGCCCCATTGGACAGATGGGAAAACTGAGGTTCCGGGCTGGCCAACTTGCCCTCAGGTCTGACTCTCTCCAAATCCACTTCTTCCCAAAATCTACCAGTTAGGGACATGGGGCTGCGCCTGACTGGCCAGCTCCAGTCTTCTTCCTTCTCCAGAGCCCCTGCCCACCGGTTCTGGGACAGTCTGTCTGGGGACAGTGGGAGTGGCTGTCGTTGTCCTGGGAGGCCACATTCAAAGAAAAAGTGAAGGTGACGCAAGCTGTTCCAGACACTTGGCTTTGCAACATGGAGCAACTACCTGATGGGCTGGTCAGGTTGGGAGCGGGGTTAGGTGGCAAGGGGTTTTTGCCAAGCTCTATAAACCTGGAGATTTATAGTTCATATGGCGCTAGTGATAAAGAACCTGCCTGCCAGTGCAGCAGACACAGGAGACACGGGTTTGACCCCTGGGTCGGGGAAGATCCCCTGGAGGAGGAAATGACAACCCACTCCAGTATTCTTGCCTGGAGAATCCCGTGGACAGAGGAGCCTGGCAGGCTACAGTTCATAGGGTCACAAAGAGTCAGACATGACCAAAGCAACTTAGCACAAGAGCACAGCACATAAATTTCTGTATTTCTGGCTTTTCATCGAAAATTGCTCTTGTTCTCATCTCCTGCCCTCCCACTCACAGGCTCTGTTCCCACCACACTGGCCTCCTGGCTGTTCCCCATTGCTCTGTCTGAGTTCTCCCAGCCCCAGGGCCTTTGCACAGGCTGTGTCTTATGCATGAAATTACCCACCACCACTAAATCCCTCCAGTGCCTTTAGTTTTTAATTTTGGTTTAGTTTTTTTTGCTTTGTTTTTCCTTACATTTTCACCTGCCTGGCTCCTCTGTTTAAAATTGCAGTCCTCCTCCCAGTCCCTGCTGTGTTTTCACTATGTCCTTTCATACACCACATGTTGTACCCTAATTGTTGATGACCTGTCTTTCCTCTACTGGAATAAAAGCCCCATGAAGTTAGAGATCTGGGTCTGTCTTGTTCGCTTTTCTAACACCAGCTGTTAAAAGAGGGTCTGGCATGTCGTAGGTGTTCAGTAAATGTGTATTGACATGGAGAACAAACTTAGGGTTACCAAAGGGGAAGGGGGGAGGGATAAATTAGGAATTAACAGATATACACGACTATATATAAATAGATAAACAACAAGGACCTACTATATAGCACAAGGAACTATATTCAATATCTTATAATAACCTATAGTGGAAAAGAATCTGAAAAAGAATATATATATATACAATTGAATATTTTGCTGTACACCTGAAACATTGTAAATCAACTATACTTCAGTTTTTCAAAATGTGTGTTAAATGAATGAGTGAATGAATGAATGATGAATTTGACACACGGAGCTCAGTTCCCACCAGGTGTCATGAGCTGTGGTTGAGCAGTGGCCACCTCCCAGTCTCTTGATCAGACTGTTGTTATTATAACACATTTAGAAATAATGCATACAAATAATATCAACTATTAACATTAATTATGTCATATGTCAACTCTGGAGCAGCATGTGTCAACAGCTTTCCCACCTCCTCCTTCTAGAACATCTCCAGGGAGCCCCTTCCTCAATGACCCTGTGGAGTCTGTGATGCAGGCTGGCACCAAGCAGCCCTTTTGGAGCCTTGTGGTAGGGCAGGTGGGTGGGTTGGGGCCCTGGCCCTCATCCTCATGAGCTTGTTTGTTTCGTCCCCCACAGAATGTGCGCATTGACCCCAACAGCCTGTCTTTCAACATGTGGAAGGAAATCCCTGTCCCCTTCTACCTCTCTGTCTACTTTTTCAACATCGTCAACCCTGAGGGGATCATCCAAGGCCAGAAGCCACAGGTGCAGGAGCGCGGGCCTTATGTGTACAGGTGAGGATGGAGGGGGTTGGGCTGGGACTCAGGTCATCACCCCATTTTACAGATGACGAAACTGAGGCCCCTTGCAGAAGGGCTCATTCAGGGCCAATCTGCTTGCTCCAATCCGGTGCTCCAGTGCTTGAGACTTGGGAATGGCTGCCTGGCTTTGCCACTCAGCAGGTCTCTGACTATGGGCAAGGGCCTTTGCTTTCCTGTCCTGCAATGTCCCCTTCTGTAAAATGGGGATGACCGTATCCATGGTGGAGTGGTTGTGAGGATTGGATGAGATAATGGGGAGCCCAGCACAGTGCCTGGCATGCAGTAAGGGATCAGTAAATGTTGGTTATTAACACATTATCGTTACCTGAGTTTGGCTGCTTGCCACTCAAAAGGCAAGTGTTGGGATTTCCCTGGCAGTCCAACAGCTAAGAATGAGCACTTCCACTGTAGGGAGCGCAGGTTTGATCCCTGGTCAAGGAACTAAGACAGGAACTTCGAGGTGTGGCCAAAAAGTTTAAAAAAAAAAAAAAAAAAAAAGGCAGGTTCTGGTTGGAAAGGAAAGATTGCTTTATTTAGGAGGCCAGCAATGTGGGGAGAAGGCGGATTCATGTCCAAAAACCAACTCTAAAGATTCTGCTCAACCATGAAAGTTTTTAAAGGGAGAATCTTTTGGAGAAAAGGTCAGGGCCTTTATCTTCTTCCACTGTGTGCAAAACTTTGTTCTGATTGGTTGGTGGTGCAGTTAACCAGGAGGTATTCTGGGAGTCTTCTGCTCGGCAGAGGGTACCATCCTCCACCTTGGTGGGGGCCTTAGTTCCTGCAGAAGAACTCAGAGATACTGTTCTGTGTATCCCTTGAGGAGGAGCCAGGACCCTGCCCCAAGGCTGCGCTATTGTTTCCTGACTGCCCCTCCTTTGCTTCTGTCTCCCCTCCCTCCCCTGATAAACAACTGTTTGAATCTGCCCCCTGGAACTCAGGGAAGGTCAAAGAGGCTGAATGAAGCATATTCCCTACACAAAAACTGGGGACACGGAAAAGGATTTCTACCTGGGAGGGCCCCACAGGGTCCTGCTGTCTTTCTTTATGACCGCAGCTGTCACAACTTCTTCATTTGATCATTTTCTTTGGGAGGGTGAAGCTCTCCAGTGGCTACTGGGCTGCGTGGCATTGGCTGGAGCAGTTTCCCAAGAGACGCTCTGCCACAAGGCTCCAGAAGAGCTGCCAGGTGCCAACCTGCATCACAGACTCCACAGGGACATTGGGGAAGGGGCTCCCTGGAATACAAGACCCGATTTCTGGTGCTGCCCATTCTGCCCTCAGGAAACTGCAATCCTGGCTTAGCTCATAAAGACTTCTGCGTCGAAGCTGAGCCTGGTTTGCCAAAGTTCTTACTTATCTCTTCATTTCATAAGCCTTTATGGAGTACTGAACATCTCCTGTATGCCAGACACTGGGCCAGTTCACTGTTAAAGGCAGACAAGAGCCCCTGCCTTACAGAGCTGACATTCCCATCGGGAGAGAATAAACAAGTGAACAGATGAGGGGAAGCCCGGCAGCATAAGCGTGGTGCAGACAAAGCAGGTCAAGCCATGGAGAGTGCTGGAGGCAGGGCTTGGTGGGGGCTGGTCGAACTGAAGGGTCAGGGAGGACCTTGACAAAGGGGGACACTTCCCTAGACCCAGATGGTGAGAAGCGGGCACTGCAGTGTGAGGATCTGGGGGGAAGTGAGTCCTGGACAGAAAGCAGCAGGTGCGAAGGGCCTGAGGCGGGAAGGTAGTCTAGCGGGGGAGAAGGCATGTGCGGCTGGCGTGTTAGGAGCGAGGGAAGAGTGAGTAGGAGAGAGGAGACCTGAGAGTTGGACGGGGCTGGATGGTGAGGACCCTGGAGCCCACAGAAGGAGCTCAGTTTTATCCTGTGTGCAAAGGAGGGTTTGGGGGAGAGGATGACGTGATCTGATTTCCCCTTTTCAAAGGTTCTTCTGGATGCTCTGCAGAGAATGGATTGCAGAGCATGATGAAATAAAGAGCATAACAGCAATAAAAACTGCAGCTGATACATGCTTTTCTCTGTGCATTAGGCAGTCGTTATAGTTGCTTGATATGCATAGCTCACTCAGTTCTCACAAGTAGGGACCTAATGACGTAAGTCTGCTTATTACTCCCATTTTATTTTATTTTTTTTCCTTGGCCGCACCTCGTGGTATGCAGGATCTTAGTTCCCCATCAAGGGATTGAACCCATGCTCCCTGCAGCGGAAGCATGCAGTCTTAACCACGGACTGCCAGGCAAGTCCCATTACTCCCATTTTAAACATGGGAAAACAGGCTTGAGTAGTAAGTGATGGAGACCGGATTCGGGCCCCCTACTTTCTGTCTTCAGAGTGCATATTCCTACCCACCATCCTCTCTGCCTCCCTCAGAAAAGCTAGGATGCCCAGGGGGAGGGTGATGAGGGACGGAGGGATGGTGGCAGCTTGCCCGGGGGAGGGAGCATATGGGATTTGGTGACAAGAGGCTTCTGTGCTTGTCCTGCAGTAGGTGGGCTTCCCAGGTGGCTCAGTGGTAAAGAATCCGCCTGCCGATGCAGGAGACCCAGGAGACCCGGCTTCGATCCCTGGCCCAGGAAGATCCCCTGGAGAAGGAAATGGCAACCCAATCCAGTATTTTTGCCTGGAAGATCCCATGGACAGAGAAGCCTGGCAGGCCCCAGTCCATGGGGTCCTGAAGAGTCGGACACAACTGAGTGACTAATACTTTCACTTTAAGAGGATCCTGGAGGGCTACATACAGTCCTTGGGGTCACAAAGAGGCGACTAAGCACATACCACAGTGGGTGGGTGGTGGAACAGACGTGTAGGAGGCAGTCAAGCTCGGCACACAGACAGCCGAGGGGCCCCCGGGCTCCTGGCAGCTGACCCACCAGCTTCCTCCCCCACAGGGAGTTCAGGCACAAGAGCAACATCACCTTCAACAACAATGACACGGTGTCCTTCCTGGAGTACCGCAGCTACCAGTTCCAGCCGGATAAGTCCCGCGGCCAGGAGAGCGACTACATTGTCATGCCCAACATCCTGGTCTTGGTGAGATACCCCTGGTCCGTCTCTCCGCCTGCCCCCTGCACTGGGCGGTCCCTTGAGGGCTCAATCTATGGCTCCTGGGTTGACTCGGCGGGCTTCCTGGGTGCACCTTGGTCTCTGGCTGGGGGCATTGGTCAAAGTCATGGCCTTTCCCTTTTCAATCTGCAAATCTAGAGACTTCCCTGGTAGCCCAGTGGTTAAGACTTCCACTGCAGGGGTACGCGGGTTAAACCGCTAATTGTGTGCAACAACAACAAATACAAATCTAGAATCTCCAAAAGGGAGTACTCGTGGGGAGCTGAATGGGGGCACTGTGTGCTTGTCTGTGGTGTTTGGAGGGAGACTGTGGACAGGACGTCCATTCTCTGCAGGTAAGAGTCACAGAAGTAGCTGGGTTTACTGCCTGCCTGCCATGTGTGCTGGGGCCCCCAGGACCACCCCCAGGTTCGCTGACTCATTTGTAGCGCTCGCAGGACCCGGCATATATGGTTGTGCTCTTGGCTGTAGTTTGGTAGAGTGGAAGGAGGCAGAAGAGAATCAGCAGAGGGAAAGGGCACGTGGGATGGTGACCAGACGCAGGTTTCCAGAGCCACCTCCCAGGGGAGTCACGCTTCATTCCTTGAGCGGTGATTTATGACCACACACAGGTAGGTCTCCCCTATCAGGAATGCTCACTACAGAGACTCAGCGCCTAGGGGGTGTTTACTGGGGGCTCGTCACGGAGACGCCCTCTGCCTGGCACGGATCTGCGTTCCAGGAAAGCAGGTGGTACAGTCCAGGCACAGTGAACCCCTCTTATCAGTTAGGAAGCGGTGGGAGCCCTCCTAACATCAGGATCTCAGACGCTAGCCAAGGGCCAGGCCTTTCTAGAGAGAACTGTCTTAGGTCTGCTGTGTGAGCATCTTGCTGACACTACGTGTTAGAACTTGTGTGTCAGGCTTCACATATACTACCTGTTTACTTGTCAGCAATCCCACGATCATTAGGTACTATTATTTTCTCTGTTTGTAGAAGAGGAAAACTGAAGAACAGAGAGGTTAGGTGACTTATCTAAAGTCACTCAACGAGCAGGTAGCAGATTAGGGTTTTGAAACTAGTTTGGTCTATGAGGCTGCCACTCTGTGGCACTCAGCCTCCCATTCAATCCTCTGTCCACCCAGTTGAGGGTCAGCAGATGTGTGCTCCGGGGCTGGCCCCAGGCTGGGCTCAGGATCAAATGTGAATGCACCTGGGAAGTCTGTTGGGTGGACAGGATGAAAGCTCAGATAAATGCAGCCTGAAGCCTTGCTGCTGCCTCCCTCAGAGTCAGATGTGCGTGTTTAGGCAGTGAAGTCACTTTCCCCCACCAATTAGGTTGGCAAAGACTGTGTGATAAATGCCCAGGGCTTAGGAGCGTTTGTGGGAACAGACACTGTCGTTAGGAATGGAACTGGTATGAGCTGTTGGAAGGTAATTTTCAACTTAAATTGAAGTGATTTTCGATGTAAATTGCATGTGCCCTTGACTTCAGAAGTTTCATAGGTAGGAATGTGTCCTCTTGATAGAATAACACATGTGGGCAAAGATGTTTGTTCTCAAGGATGTTTATTTCAGCAACGTTTTCAGAGCAAACATCTACTGATCATCATGGGGAGTTATGTTGTGATATCTACTGCAGACGAGCAGTGGACTAGTATACATCCAGCAAAAGGAGGCAGGGCTGCAGAGGGTGTCGTGGAGCAGTCTCTTAGTTATGTCTAACTAGGGAAAATCGAACACAAGCATAGTGCCCCTACTTACTGTTTCTGAAGGAGAAATACTTGCACGCATGCATACACCCACTTACACACGTGCTTTTACATGCCTTGACCAGCTGGGCTTTTTCTATAAAGGGCCAGATAGCAGATGTTTTAGGCTTTGAGGGCTAGACGTTCTCTGTTGCAGCTGTTCAAGTCTGCCATTATAATGCAAAAGCAGGGGCTTCCCTGGTGGTCCAATGGCTAAGGCTCCGAGCTCCCAATATAGGCGGCCTGGGTTCGACCCCTGGTCAGGTATGACCCCTGGTCATATACCGTAATGAAAGATCCTGCATGCCTCAACTAAGACTTGAAGCAGCCAAATAAATAAATAAATATTTTTAAAATGCAAAAGAAGCCCAAGACAAAAACAAATGAGTGGGCGTGGCTATATGCCAAGAGACCTATTTCATGGATATACTGAAATGTGAGTTTCATATAATTTTCATGTTTTTCATACGGTCTTCTTCTGTTTTTCTTTCAACCATTTGAAAACATACAGAACATCTTAGCTCCTGGACTGTAAAAAGCAGGCCATGGGCTAGCTTTGGCCCGTGGACCACGGCTTGCTGACTTCTGGCGTTGATGTTTCCTGCAGGAATACTCAAGAACCCAGAGCAGTGGGTTGTCTTGGGGGAGGAGATTAGGAAGAAGAGGGTCACGGGTTAGAGAGGGACTTTTACTTTATATCATTTTACGATTTTTAAAAACCATCTAAGAGACTTCCCTGGTGGTCCAGTAGTTAAGAATCCACCTTGCAATGTAGGGAATACAGGTTTGATCTCTGGCCGGGGAACTAAGATCCCACATGCCGTGGGCTAACTAAGCCTACACGCCATAACGAAAGATTCTGCATGCCGCAACTGAGACCTAACACAGCCAAAAAGGAAAGAAAAAGAAGAAATACTGACTTAGAGAAACACGATGCCAGTATTTATACAAAATAAATGAAACCCATCTATTTATTACCCTAAAAATCATAATGTTAAGAGACCCTTGTGAATTCTTATGGAATCAGACCTTTATGTTTAAGAAAATGCTGGTTCCCTTCCCCCTTCTACAGGTAGAGATTAGATACTGGATGTGTTTGTGCTTATTGTTCAGTCGTGTCTGACTATTTGTGACCGCATGGACTGTAGCCCACCAGGCTCCTCCGTTCTTGGGGATTCTCCAGGCAAGAGTACTGGAGTGGGTTGCCATGCCCTCCTGCAAGGGATCGTCCCAACCCAGGGATCGAACCCAGGTCTTCTGCATTGCAGGTGGATTCTTTACCATCTGAACCACCAGGGAAGCCCAAGTGTACTGGAGCGACTAGCCTATTCCTTCTCCAGGGGAACTTACCAACCCAGGAATCGAACCAAAGTCTCCTGCATTGCAGGCGGTTTCTTTACCATCTGAGCTACCAGGGAAGCTCAGACATTGGATGTTCAGTTCAGTTCAGTCGCTCAGTCGTGTCCGACTCTTCGTGACCCCATGAATTGCAGCACGCCAGGCCTCCCTGTCCATCACCAACTCCCGGAGTTCACTCAGACTCACGTCCATCGAGTCAGTGATGCCATCCAGCCATCTCATCCTCTGTCGTCCCCTTCTCCTCCTGCCCCCAATCCCTCCCAGCATCAGAGTCTTTTCCAATGAGTCAACTCTTCGCATGAGGTGGCCAAAGTACTGGAATTTCAGCTTCAGCATCATTCCCTCCAAAGAAATCCCAGGGCTGATCTCCTTCAGAATGGACTGGTTGGATCTCCTTGCAGTCCAAGGGACTCTCAAGAGTCTTCTCCAACACCACAGTTCAAAAGTATCAGTTCTTCGGTGCTCAGCCTTCTTCACAGTCCAACTCTCACATCCATACATGACCACAGGAAAAACCATAGCCTTGACTAGACAAACCTTTGTTGACAAAGTAATGTCTCTGCTTTTTAATATGCTATCTAGGTTGGACATAACTTTCCTTCCAAGGAGTAAGTGTCTTTTAATTTCATGGCTGCAGTGATTTTGGAGCCCAAAAAAATAAAGTCTGACACTGTTTCCACTGTTTCCCCATCTATTTCCCATGAAGTGATGGGACCGGATGCCATGATCTTCATTTTCTGAATGTTGAGCTTTAAGCCAACTTTTTCACTCTCCACTTTCAGTTTCATCAAGAGGCTTTTGAGTTCCTCTTCACTTTCTGCCATAAGGGTGGTGTCATCTGCATATTTGAGGTTATTGATATTTCTCCCGGCAATCTTGATTCCAGCTTCTGTTTCTTCCAGTCCAGCGTTTCTCATGATGTACTCTGCATATAAGTTAAATAAGCAGGGTGATAATATACAGCGTTTTTTTTGTTTGTTTTTTTTTTAAATAATATACAGCCTTGACATACTCCTTTTCCTATTTGGAACCAGTCTGTTGTTCCATGTCCAGTTCTAACTGTTGCTTCCTGACCTGCATACAGATTTCTCAAGAGGCAGGTCAGGTGGTCTGGTATTCCCATCTCTTTCCGAATTTTCCAGTTTATTGTGATCCACACAGTCATTGGATGAGGCGCCTTTAAAAAGTAAACCAAGTGCCAAGATGGTATCTCCAGAGGAAAACAAAAATTCGGAAATAAATTCGCCCATATTCTAAGCACCCAGATACTAGGTAGAACTGGTGCTTGGGGCTCTTGGAGTTTGGAAGGGAGATGCTAAGGAAGTAGAGTACAGTCTGCATTAAGATTCTTTGCTTATAAGGTGACAGTGAAAGGTACTCTAAATTGGCGTAAGTAAAAAGGGCATTTATGGGCTCATGTTACTGAAAGGGCAGGAGCTGGCCTGGTTTCAGGTGTGGCTTGATCCAGAGTGCAAACGAGGTTGCCCAGATCTGTGTCGGTTCCATGTTCTGGCAGATCCACCCCTCAGGGTGGCTGCAGTCTTACACACACCACGTTCAAAGGCAGCCAGAGCCACCTCCCCTCTTTACCCCACAACCCCAGCTGGTTTGCTCCTTGTGGCTTGTTGGTTCTGATGCGGCTGCATACATATTCCCAGACCAATCACTGAAGCCAGAGAGAGGAAGGTTTCTGATTAACCAGGACTAAGGCACACGACTGCCTCTGGGGCTGGGGGTTGACTTAAGTCGGCCTGAACCCGAGAGCACAGGTGGTCCTATTACTGAAGGATCAGGGGATGGTTCCGGATGCCCCAGATACCCACTGCAGGGATCCTTCTAGGCCTGACCACGTCCCGGGATGGCTGTGCCTTGAAGCTTGGCTTGAGGTCCAGGGAGGGCAGACAAGCTGTGTCTAACTTCTAACCTGTGGTGTCCCCTGGCTCTGCAGAGTGCGTCAATGATGATGGAGAACAAGCCCGGGCTCTTGAAGCTGATGATGACCTTGGCGTTCAGCACGCTTGGCCAGCGTGCCTTCATGAACCGCACTGTTGGCGAGATCATGTGGGGCTATGATGACCCCTTAATCCACCTCATCAATCAGTACTTCCCAAACTCACTCCCCTTCAAGGGCAAGTTCGGCTTATTTGCTGAGGTAAGTGTGGCCCAGTGAGAAGTTCAGGGCCGCTATCTTGTCCCCCACTGACACAGCCTGGAAACCAGTTACCAGCTTGCTTTTGGAGCTGGCAGAGGCCCCAGGAGCTGTGGGTTGTCAGTGACAGAAAACCTAACTGAAACTGGCTTAAGCCAAAGCCAGTTTCAGTTAAATTCTATTTATTGATTTATTGGTTCATATAACTGAAAACTGTAGGGAGAGAGATTCAGGCACAGCTTGATCCAGGCTTAAATGATGTGACTGGGGCTGAGCTTAGATGGTTGGAGGTTGGTGCTGGAAGAAAGGGGAATGGCTGCTGGGGAGGCAGGTCAAAAATGTCAACTATTGCTTTGCTCTGAGTTGCCTGCTTTATCTTAATCTTGATCCCTCATAACCTAGTGGTGTCAGTGATTGGGATCCTGAGTCATGATCTGATGTAGAGTTAGATCCCTGACCTCTGATCCCTGACCTTGGTTCCCTCAATCACAGATTGTAAACAGCCCTCTGAGTTGCTCCAGGCTGAGTTTCCTTTTGGGGCTCTGCTGATCTGGTGTTGGGGGTGGTAGGAGGGAGAAATCGTGATTCAGTTACAGGCATGTGATAGCTGCTCAATACATTTTTGAGCAGGATGACAGGTTCTGGGTGTGTGGGTAAGTTGACAGGTTTAAGGTAAGTGACACGATTCTTGTCAAAGCAAATTGTAAACTGGTAAACAAATGAAAGTTATTACAGATTGAGTCACATGCTTATAAACTATTTTTGACTAGGTATAGTGGAAATTCCAAAGCAATAGCCCAGCAATGTTGGTGTGGTGGCTTCCCACTCTTCAGGGATCTAGAATTCTACTACTCTGCTCTCCCCACCTTAGAGTGTGGTTTCCATACTCAGGATTACTGCATGGTCCAAGAGGCTGCTGGGGCACCAGCTATCACACTTACTTTCCAGGTAGCAGCAGGAAGGAAGAAGTGGTAGGGGATTTAGGGGCAGTCGGGGGAGTTGAGGACAAAGCAACATGTCCTGGCTGTTTCCCTCTTTGGGAGGGAGAAAACCAATTTCCACTTGCTTTCCGTTATCCAGAACTAGACCTGTGGCTACACTTAGCTGCAAGGGAAGCTGGAAAATGTTAACTTACAGCTAGTGTGTTGATGCCCTGAGTAAGGTTTGGGTTTTGATATGAAGGAGAAAGGGGAGAATGGACTCTGGGTAGTAACTAGAAGTCTCTGATACACTTGGTTATAATTATTATGATAGTATTCTTTTGGGTGAGCATTTATTAATAATAATAACAGCAATAATAAAAATAAAGGCTAGCATTTGGAGATGTTACTATTTCTTAGGCACTATCCTGAACAGTTTTTACACATTAGGTCTTTTAACACTCCCAGTGTCTCTTTGTAGTGGTGTCTGTTACTGTCTCTTTATACTGGCTGAAGTTTGGGCTCTTGAAACCCTGAATGGACAAATGACAGGGCACACTGATATTAGGAAGCTAGAGCAGGCTTTGAACTTAGGCTCTGTTGGCTTACCCAGTCAGTAATCAATGTAGCTATTTGGCTGGTAAACAACCCCTATTGAGTTCCTCATGGGTGCTGTACCTTACATTATACGGCGTCCTCAGAGGTAAAAGGGTGCTTTCTAAATTTTACCCGGCGGCCACTCATTTTTTTGTGTGTGCTTTGCACAGTTTTGCTTTGAATTAGAAATCTTTTTCTAAGAAATTCCCTCAGGGTGCCAAAGCCTGGACTTTCTGTCTGGAAAGAACTTGATAAACATCAAGTTCTCTTTGCCTGTATGTTTCAGGATAGGCCAGGTTAAGCAGCCCCCAGATCTCCATGGCTTAGAACAGCAAAGGTTAATTTCTTACTTGTATGCCAGGTCTAGTGTGGGTGACCAGGGCTCCTCTGCTCTTTGTGGTCACTCAGGGACCCAGGCTGAGGGAGGCTTCTGCTGGATACATGCTTCTCCGGTCTCGAGAGCAATGATAGAAAGCACAGTGACATGTGCATGACCAGCTTTTAAAGCTCCCCCCCCGGAAGTGACATTATACTTTCTCTCCTTTCTCACTGATTGTTTTCACTGATCGAAGAGGTCACGTGGCCATGCTTTCTTGTAATTTGGGGAATGGGATGGGGTGACCCTACCATTCACCTGAGAGGAGAACCAGACTTTCCTGGAGTCAGGAAGGGAAAATGGGACGTTTTCTAGGATGGATGTGGTCTTCAGAGGAGTGTCCCTCCTAGAAAGCCCTCAAGTCCTCCTCCTCTCGACTCCCCCAGTGCTGGACTTGCAGCGGTGAACAAGACAATAGGCCCCTGTTCTTTGGGTGAAGGGGGAGCAGCCTGTGGGTGGGCCTGAGTATTGACTCCCCATTTCCTTTACCTCCATCCTGGGGCTTAAAGATGTCATTCTCTGCTGTTGTCTGCAGCTCAACAACTCCGATTCTGGCCTCTTCACCGTGTTCACAGGGGTCAAAAACTTCAGCAGGATCCACCTCGTGGACAAGTGGAATGGAGTCAGTAAGGTGAGGGCAAGAGGCGACAGCCGTCCTGTGCAGGGACCAGGTGGGGGTGGCAAGGGCTGGGATCCACCGCCCAGAGCACCTTCTTCCTCTTAAAACAGGAGTTTGGGATTGACATGTACACACTGCTATATTTAAAACAGACAACCAACGAGAGTCTCCTGTGTAGCACAGGGAGTGCTGCTCAATATTCCTTAATAACCTAAATGGGAAAAGAATCTGAAAAAGAATAGATACATGTGTATGTAAAGTGGAATCACTTTGCTGTACACCTGAAACTAACACATTATAAATCAGCTATGCTTCAATTAAAGAAACAAAACAGAGGAGGGGATTGCATCTGTAGGGGAGATGCTCTTGAGTCCCAGACCTTATCTGTGTTTAAGGCTCAACTAGAGAAAGCAATGGCACCCCACTCCAGTACTTTTGCCTGGAAAATCCCATGGATGGAGGAGCCTGGTAGGCTGCAGTCCATGGGGTCGCTAAGAGTCGGGTACGACTGAGCGACTTCACTTTCACTTTCATGCACTGGAGAAGGAAATGGCAACCCACTCCAGTGTTCTTGCCTGGAGAATCCCAGGGACGGGGGAGCCTGGTGGGCTGCCATCTATGGGGTCACACAGAGTCGGACACGACTGAAGTGACTTAGCAGCAGCAGCAGGACTTTCTAGGTGGCTTAGTGGTAAACAACGCGCCTGCCAAGTAGGAGATCCCTGGAGGAGGAAATGGAATCCCGCTCCAGTATTCTTTCTTGTTTGAAAAATCCCATGGACAAAGGAGCCTAGTGTGCTGTAGTCCATGAGGTTGCAAAGAGTCAGACAGGATTGAGCAAGCAAGCAAAGCCTCAGCTAGGACTTTCCTGGCGGCCCGGTGGTTAAGATTCTGCCCTTCCACTGCAGCAGGGGTGGGTTCGATCCCTCCTGGGGGAAGTTCTGTCCACTTGCAGCAAGGCGCAGCCAAAACGAAACAAAAGGAAAACTAGTTCTTGGTTCCCAGTGGGTGGGTGGGGCATATCATTTATTTAGCACCTACTGTATGCTAGGAACCACATTGTTTCTTTCCTTTGGTGCTTCACTTACAAGAATGCTTCAAACATATTACACTGAAGATACAGCCATCCTTTGTACTAAAAGATTGAGTAAAAAAAAAAATTGCGCTAGAAACACAGGAAGACATTCACATTAAAAAATAAAATAATAGAGACAGATATAAAGTGCGCTTTGTATGTCTTCACACGCCCAGCCCCATTCCTACCCGAACTACAGAGGAAACCCACAGTTATCAGTATTGGGTATATTCTTCCGGTGTATTTTTATCCATTTGAGGTGCGATTTTTTTTTTCTTCTAGGAGCAGAATGAAATCATACTTTGTGCATTGTTTTGCAACTTGCTTTTTTCACCAGAGTGGCCTTTCAGCATTTCTCATGAAAATGATTATGTGGTGGTGGTGCCCACACCTTCCAAACGCTCATCAGGGTGACGGGTGCAGAGAGGGCTGTAATAGATTATCTTCTGGGCTGGGGGCTGGGGACAGATTATCCCCCATCAGGGCCTGGACTGACAGGATTACCATCGCAACCAGTAATAACCATTCTGAATGGACACTGTTGAAATTCTCTTTGGCTTGCTTTCTCAAGTTAAAAATGTACAGGGACTTCCCGGGTGGTCCAGTGGTTAGGACTCTACGTTTCCACTACAGGGGGCCCGGGTTCAGTCTCTGGTCGGGGAATTAAGATCCCACATGCAGCATGGTGTGGCCAAAATATGTGTGTGTGTGTATGTATGTGGTTGTTGTTTAGTCTCTAAGTCATGTCCAATTCTTTTGCGACCCCATGGATTGTACCCACCAGGCTCCTCTGTCCATTGGATTTCCCAGGCAAGAATACCTGAGTGGGTTGTCAATTCCTTCTCCAGAGGATCTTCCCGACCCAGGGATCAAACCCGTGTCTCCTGCATTGGCAGGTGGATTCCTTACCACTGAGCCACCAGGGAGGCCCAATATGATGTACATATATATACACACACACACACATACGCACATATGAACATATGCTTAAAAACCTTCTACTGGGACAGATGGGTAAAAAGTGAGAAGTCTTTTTTTTTCTGTCCGAGTGTCACTCTCCAGAAGCATCTACGGTTTTTGCAATCTCCTGGTAGCGACCATTATGATTTTAAATATTTTACTTACGGGACTACCTTCTCACTTGATCTGTTTTGACGACGTGCCTGCCCACTTCCTGTCTGAGAGGCGATGATGTCTGGTCTCTCCCGCTCACTGTGCTCCTTGGAGGTATGAGTGACAGGTCCGCTTTACAGATGAAGTTACTGAGTCCCCAGCAAAGTTGTATGTTCAGGGACGCACGGTCAGGGAATGGGGAGCTGCCATCGATAGTCTGTCTGGCTGTCTGTCTACACAGCCTGATCTCCTTGCACCAGGACGTCTATCCAGGAGGACTGGCTTCTTTCAATTTGGTGGTGACTTCACATGGTGTGTGAAGTCAGAGCTCCAAGTCACATGGGCAGTGTCCAGGTCTTTATGAGTCCTTGCTTGACTAAGAGGCCATGTTTAAATGCTTCCCCACAGGTCAACTTCTGGCATTCCGATCAGTGCAACATGATTAACGGAACTTCCGGGCAGATGTGGGCACCATTTATGACCCCCGAATCCTCGCTGGAATTTTACAGCCCTGAGGCCTGCCGGTAATCGCCCTGATGTGTGACAGGGCCTCCTTCTGCTTTGTGGATGCTCAGAGCCAAACCAAGTGGCTTGTGGCGTGTGCTTGGAAAGCGCCTGGCTCTTCTGCATGTCCACTGGCCCCTGACGCCCGCTTGAATTCTCTTTGGCTGCTCCATGAAGAGCTGAACTCCAACTGGTGGTGCTTTTGCAAGGCCCAGGGAGGCTGCTGGCGGTTGTTGGGGCTTGGTGGTTGTGATGGACAGGAAATGGGCAAGATGGCAAGGGGCCGTGGAATAAGGCAACGATGGGCTCCCTGGGCCAGCTGCCCTGTTTCCAGTTGGGTGCTGAGAGGCCCGGATGCCTCTCTTGCAGCCCCTCCACTTTCCAGAGTACAGCCTCAGAGGTGAGCTTGGGGCTAAACAATTCCAGTGGCCCCGGCAGAGGGATGAGAAGAGACAGCGGCTCCTAGAGCCGTTCTCTGGGTGTTTCCCCGTCCTCGGCTCCTCTGTTGAGGCCACTCTGGAAAAATCCTTTGCTTGGGATTTCACTGATGTGAATTCAAGAGACTCACCTGCCACCCTAGCAGATCTTGACACAGCCCTGTCTGCGCGAGGTGCTGGGGTCCCTGCAGAGACAGGATGGCCGGGTCCTTGGTCCCTGGGGGTTGTGTCCTGGCAGGGAACTCAGGCCCATGGACCTGCAGGGGAGGGTCAGAGAGTGGAGGTGTTTTTGTTCTGTGTGTGTTCACTTCCTGAAATTAGAAATTTCAACTTAGAGAAGCGTTCCCAGAAAGTGCAGTTTTCTCTGCATTTGTTGTTGTTTAAAATGTTGCTAAGTCATGTTTGATTCTTTTGTCACACCGTGGACTGTAGCCTGCCAGACTCCTCTGTCCATGGGATTCTCCAGGCAAAAGTACTGGAGTGGGTTGCCATTTCCTTCTCCAGGGGATCTTCCCGACCCAGAGACTGAACCCTCGTCTCCTGCATTTCCTGCTTGGCAGGCGGATTCTTTACCGCAGAGCCACGGAGCCACGAGGGAAGCTGTTTCTCTGCATTCCCTTCTCCAATTTTCCTGATTGTTTCTTTTGCCCCATCAGCTTTATCCTCCTGACTTCTCTCTCTCCCTCTCTCTCTCCTCTCTCTGTATATTTTTTCTGGACCCTTTGAGAGTATGTTGGACACCTAAATACTTCAGTGGATGTTTTCTAAAAATAAGGGCATTTCTTTATGTAACCACCTCACACCACCATAATGAGAAAATTTAGCATTGACCTGATACTATTGTCTAGGGTGATACTCTCCAATAAAAATATAATACAAGTCCCATCCACAATTTTAAATTTCCTAATGGCTGCATTAAGGAAAAATCAGGTAAAGTCATTTTAATGATGTTTTATTGGACCCAGGAGATCCAAAATGGTATCATGTCACAGTGGGTAAACAAATGTAAAATACTAAAGATGGACTTGCCTGGGGGTCCAGTGGTTGAGATTCCACACTTCCACTGCAGGGGGCATGAGTTCTGTCCCTGGCCAGGGAAGTTCCACAAACTGTGCAGTGTGGCAAAAAAAAAAAATAGAGAAAAATATTGAAGAGCTGTTTTCAATTGTTTACCCAATTGTTTGGGGGTATCAAGCCATAGGAATCTGGAGTGTATTTGACATAGCTACATCCCAACTTGGACTGGCCCGATTTCAAGGGCTCCAAGGCCATGTATGCTGAGTGGACCCTGTGGATAGGACAGGTGGGCTGGTTCTGATCCACAGGCCATGTTCAAGTTTAGAAGCGCCTTTGAGCAATAAGGCCAGGTGAACAGAAAGAGGGTGAATGGGGGTGGGTTATGGTGCTGCTCCCTGCGGAGGTGACAGCCAAAACGGGACCTGAGTGAAGAACTGAAGTCTGATGTGGGAATAAGAGGGAGGAACATTCCAGGCACTGGGAGCAGCAGGTACAAAGGCCCTGGGGCAGGAGGGAACATGTGGGAGGAATGGCCAGGAGGCCCGTGGGGTGCAGTACACGGTGTTGCTGGGTTATTGTTCAGTCACTAGAGTCGTGTCCGACTCTTTGCGACCCCACGGACTGCAGCACGCCAGGTTCCTCTCTCCTCCACTATCTCCCAGAGTTTGTTCACTTTCATGTCCATTGAATCAGTGATGCTGTGAAACCATCTCATCCTCTGTGGCCCCCTTCTCCTTTTGCTTTCAATCTTTCCCAGCATCAGGGTCTTTTCCAGTGAGTCAGCTGTTTGCATCAGGTGGCTGAAATATTGGAGCTTCAGCTTCAGCATCAGTCCTTCCAGTGAATATTCAGGGTGGATTTCCTTTAGGATTGACTGATTTGATCTCCTTGCAGTCCAAGTGACTCTCAAGAGTCTTCTCCAGTTAGCAGGGGCTGAATCCTATAGACGCCTGTGGCCATGGTGATGACGTTGGATTTTATTCTAGACTGGAAGCAGTTGCAGTCTTATGTGGGGTTGTTGTGATACATTTTGTCCTTGTTTTAAAGCTTGTGGAGAATGGATTGGTGTAGGTGGTGGAGGCAGGGAGACACATAAGGAGGTTGTTGTAATTTGCCAGGGAGAGACGGGGCAAACTGGGACAAAGCGGGGGGGGGGGGGGGGGGCGGGGGGGGGCCGTGCCTGTGGGGAGTGAGTTTACTCAGGCCACCCAGTTCCGGTCACCGCCTTCTGGGATGTCATCCTACATCATCTGTCCCTGCAGGTCCATGAAGCTCGTGTACAAGGAGCAGGGGGTGTTTGGAGGCATCCCCACCTTTCGCTTCGTGGCTCCCAGCACCTTATTTGCCAACGGGTCTGTCTACCCGCCCAACGAGGGCTTCTGCCCCTGCCGGGAGTCCGGAATCCAAAACGTCAGCACCTGCAGGTTCAGTATGTGTCATCCCTGTTGGGAGGGCGGGAGGGTGTGGCCCGTGCTGAGGGGTTTATCTGTCTCTTTAATTCCTGGCCTCTGTACCTTTGATAATTCCATTAGTCCAGAGATAATGAGGGGCCAGGAAGATAACACGAAAAAAAAAAAAATGCCATGTGTATCTGTTGCTGTCGTAATAAATTCCCACAAACTTGGTGGCCTGGAATAGCACAGGTTTACGATCTTAAGCACTCCGGTGGTTCAGAAGTCCGACACAGGCCTCCCCATGCTAAGAGCCAGGTGTCAACAGGCTGCATTCCTTTCTGGAGGTAGAAGGGGTGTCTCTGATTCCTTGCCTTTTCCAGCTTCTAGTTTTTGTTGTTAAGTCACTCAGTCGTGTTGGACTCTTTGCGACCTCATGGACTGCAGCACTCCAGGCTCCTCTGTCCTTCGCTGTGCCCCGGAGTTTTCTCTAATTCATATCCATTGAGTCGGTGATGGTATCTAACCATCTTATCCTCTGCCACCCCCTTCTCCTCCTGCCCTCAATCTTTCCCAGCATCAGGGTATTTTCCAGTGAGTCAGCTCTTCACATCAGATGGCCAAAGTATTGGAGCTTCAGCATCAGTCCTTCCAATGAATATTCAGGACTGATTTCCTTCATTATTGACTAATTTGATCTCCTTGCATTCCAAGGGACTCTCAAAAGTCTTCTCCAGCACCACACTTCCAAAGCATCAATTCTTCGGCATTCAGCCGCCTTTATGGTCCAACTCTCATGTGTGGATGGTCCATCTGTACATGACTACTGGAAAAACCATAGCTTTGACTAGATGGACCTTTGTTGGCAAAGTGATGTCTCTGCTTTTTAGTACCTTGTCTAGGTTTGTCATAGCTTTCCTTCCAAGGGGCAAGCATCTCTTAATTGCAAGGCTGCAGTCACCATCCGCAGTGACTTGGAGCCCCTGAAAAGAAAATCTGTCACTGCTTCCAGCTTCCAGAGACCCCTAGAATTCCTCGCTCAGGGTTCCCTTCCTCCGTTTTCAAAACCAGCAACATCAGAGCTCTCTGATCCCACTCCTGTGGTCACATTTCTTTTTCTGATACATTTGTGCTTCCCTTTTCCAGTTTTAAGGGCCCTGGAGACTATATCTGGCCTACCTGGATAATCTAGGCCACACTCCTATTTTAAGCTGATTAGCAGCCCTCATCCCTCCTGTAGCCTAATTCCCTTTGTAACCTTTGTAATCCACAGGTCCCAGGGGTTAGGAAGCAGACATCTTTGGGAAGGGCATCATTCTGCCTCCCTGGCCATGATAGGTAGCTTTAAAATGAGGCATCGTAGGGAGGACCTTTCCCCTCATCTGGGGAGGAAAGGAAGCTGGCAATGGCCTGAGTTCCATGAAATCTTGTTCAGCGTTGGATTTCCCTGGCTGTCCAGTGGTTAAGGCTCTGCACTTCTGCTGCAGGGAGCTCAGGTTTGATCCTTGATCAGGAAACTAAGATCCAGCATGCCTGTCACATGGCATGGCCAAAAAACCACAAAAAATAATTAATTAAAAAAAATCTTGTTCAGCGGCGTGCAGTTACGGGCTTGGGTGTGGTCGCTGGCGCTGCCACATTGTCCTCTAGTGTCGTCAGTGTTTTCTGGTTGTGTGCCAGTCCTCGAGGCACCCCGCCTCATGTGCTTACTGTGGAGACTTGGATGTCAGCGCAATCTCCCTCTCCTGACCCTCATCCAGGTCACTGGCAAGCCCGGCCTTCAAATGAATTCCTGAGTCCTTCCTGTCTTCCTGCTGCCTCATGGTCCAGGGCCCTTCAGTTGGCCTTCCTCTTGCATTGTGGCTACCCTCTGTGCCACCCATTTCTCAGAATTCCCAGTGTGTTCCCTTATGTGGCTATTTAAATTGAAATCGGTGACTTCCCTGGTGGCCTGGTGGTTAAGGCTTCCACTCCAAGGGGTGTGGGTTCGATTCCTGGTCGGGGAACTAAGATCCTGCATACGACATGACATGGCCAGAAAAAAAAAAAAAAGGAATCAATAAATTGAAATTGGTTTGATTGAAATCAAATTAAAAAAGCAGTGCCTTATTGCACTGGCCATATTTCAGATGGTCCCCACCTTCATGTGCTGAGTCGAATGACTGTCCCATGGGATGAACAGTACAGAAAGAGAATATTTTCATTATCATAGAAAGTTCTATTAGACATGGTTCCAGCCAGCCGCCCAGGGGCCCTTTCTGAGACTCTGATTGGCAACCCAACCGTTTGCTTTAAATGTCCAACCCATGTGTGTAGAGCGAAGTCCTTACGGGGGGCCCACTGTTGTCGGGATGTGGCCTCTGCTGGTCTCTCTAATGTGATTTCTTCCCGTACTTTCCCCTTAACTATTCTTTAGCCCCACTGCCTTTGCCCTCTTTCTAAGATATATCTAGTTTGGTCCTGCCTCAGGGCTTTTGTATCAGCTATTCCCCAGGCTGCTGTAGATCTCTATGGGTCTTTCCCTCACCTCCTCCTGGTCTATTCCAATGCCACCTCCTCCAGCAGGCCCGCTCTTATTTGCCGCTCTAAAGTTGCTCTCCCCACCCCACCTCCCAAATACTCTATGTCTTTTCACCCTTTATTATCTTCCTGGTGCTCATCACCCCCTGAAATCACTGAAAGTGTCTCCACTGGACGGTAAACACTGTAGGCAGGTCTGTGTCCTCAGCTTCTAGAATTGTGCTCAGTATGTAGTGGGGACTCACGCAGTGTGTAAACGTAGGGATGTTTGGGTGTATCCTACTTAGGAAATTGAGGCTCAAGGCTGGGGCCTGACTGAGCTCATAGGGCTGGTAGGACAAGAAGCCATTCCTCATCTTTCTAGGTCTTGTCTTCTGGGGCCTGTTTGATTAGAGCCACACTGTCAGCTGGAGATGGGGATTTGGGAGGGGTTGTTTGCAGGAGGGTTGGGAGGAGGGACTGTCAGCAGGTTGGGCGGATTCCCCAAGTTCAGGCAGAATGAGGTACTTCATGGGCAACGTGTTTGAAGCTGGGACCTGGAAGTGCCCATCTCTGGCATGGCCGTTTCTGGCCCTCCTGCCCTTTTCCTCTGTGTGCTTCTTTCTTTACTGGTGTCTATGGGAATTTCTGCTTGTAGGTGAGCTGACAGTGCAGAGACCTGGTAGGCTGTGTGCTACACAGTTGCCATAGCAAGTGGCAGACGCTATACCAGCCTGATTAGGCCGAAAAGGGCACTTCTTGGTTTATCTTTGTATTAGGCATGGCTCCAGAGCTCAGCTGTGGTCCAAAGCTGCCTTTTACCATGGGCCAGCTCGATATTCCTCTGGACTGGTTTCATTGCCAGGGAGGCTTTTGGCTCCAGGGTCCAGGATCACCTCCTCCCAGCAGAAAGGTGGCAGCGGGGGTCCTCTGTATTCCAGCAAAAGTCCCAGAGTTTGCTCTGATTGGGCTGGCTTATATCACATGACCGGCTGTGAACCAATCAGTGGCCAAGGGTGGGCTATGCGGATTGGGCAGGCTGTATCACGTGCTCAGCCCCTGGTTCCAGTGAGTGGAGCCAGCACCCACATGGCAAGAGGGAGGGGCTTAATTGAAGCCTAGGTTCTAGGAGATGGTGCATACGGGGCAGGCAGAAACAACATATGCATCCACTGCCAAGGGCTAGGCTTGAGAATTACACTGCCTCATCTTAGCACATGTGCCAAAAGAACTTCAGAAGTGCAAGGGAATTATGTATGCATTATGTAAATACAATTTTTTCTTTTACATTGAAATAATATATACAAGAAAGATACCCAACTGACACACGCACTTTGAACGTCCACAAAGGGATGGAGAAAGAGAGCAGGAGTGATCCTCTCAGCCGCTGGCCTCACTTCCAGCACCACGGCTTTGCCTGCCTTTGGTCTTTATATAAATGGAGTCATAAAGCATATATTTCTTTTTCTCTCTTTCTGGCTTTTTTCACCCATTTTCGAATTGGTGAAGTCCGTCCCCATTGTTGTTGAGTGCTCTTTTCATTGCTGTATAGTATTTCAGTGGGACCGCACTTCCATTTCCTTACCTCTTTTACTGTTCATGGGCATCCAATAAGATTCTGCTCATTGACCATTACCCTAGTAGTGCTAGGAACGTTCTCATACATGTCTTTGGGTGCACTTGTGTGTGTATTTCTGTGGTATTTTATCTGAAGATAAGAAATACCCACTCATTTCCCTTTCTGGGCCTTAAAGAGTTCTTGGACTCAGAGAACTGTCTCTCCTCCAACCTCCGTGCTGTGTAAGGTCCTGAGACTTGCTCACTGGAGCCCCTTAATTGTAATCCATGGTGATCCTGGGCAATTAGGTCTGGTTAGATGTGTCATAAAGCTATAAATTAATTACCACTTATTACCTGGGCGTTGTCTCTCTCAATCTGTTTGGAAATAAAATAGAAAAAACATGGACATGCGTACATGCTATTAAAAAACCAAGCAAGCTGAAGCAAGAGCAGGTGATGGCAAATTGGTCTAGCCCATCTCAGTCTCCCCCCAGCCTTGCAGGCGTGATGGAGCTTGTTTGAGGTTCATCATCTTCTAGGGCCTGGCTCAGTGACTGCTTCCCTTACCGAGGGGGAGGTGTTCCTCGTGTGTTTGCTCTGTTGATTTCCTCTCATGGTAGAGATGGGAGAATGGGAAACAAGGTTTTTCAAATTGTGAAACCTTGTCCTTGGTGGTGCCCAAGGCCCCAAAGGTCCAAGGAGGCAGCTTTAAATAAAATTGACTTACATGGTGCGAGGGGGTCTTCTGGGGTGGCTCAACTGGTAAAGAACCCACCTGCCAATGCAGGAGATGCAAGAGGGGAGGGTTTGGTCCTTGGCTCGGGAAGATCTCCTGGAGAAGGAAATGGCCACCTGCTCCAGTATTCTTGCCTGGAAAATCTCATGGACAGAGGAGCCTGGTGGGCTTCAGTCCATGGGATCACAGAGTCAGAGACAACTGAGTGTGTGCACACGTGCAGATAGGGTGAGATAGGGTTTCTGTTTTCCATTCTTTTTCTCCTCCTGATTATCTCCAGGAGAAAGTGTTGGTGCTAAGAGGGCTTGAGTGCCTTTCTAACACTCATGTGTCCTTTTTTGACAGAGAAAGAGCAAGTCTGAGGGTGCCAGACTCTTTTTTTCATGTAGGTAACAGTCTCTGGATAGAATCTACAGCATTCATTTGTTCACATTGTATTTATTCCTGTATTTATTTTCTAATTCCGGCAAGTGTTTACCAGTTATGCCTCAGATAGCAAGCATCTTTAAAATATAGCTGTTGAAATAAAGCAATAGCAGCTGCTTCAAAGAAGCACATTATGTAACAGTGCAGGGGGTATCCGGATATGGCAACACATCAGAGAGATACTGGGAAGAATAAATTAAGGTTGAGAAACTTGAAGGCAATGGATGGAAAAGGATTCTGGGAAAAATGAAGTCAGACAGCAGTGAAATCCCAGCTTTTATTTTAAACCGGTGCTTGGCTTTGCTAAGAAAAGCAGAAAGAATCTAAACATTTGAGGTTGCCAGGCACACACAAACAGGAATGTGGGTCACCTGGCTGGCAATCGATGGGCTGCTAGTTTTAGGGGACGAGACCTTGTGAGTTTTGTACTTTCTTTTTTTTCGCATCATGGTGAAGTTCCTGTAATATCCAGTTAACCATTTTAAAGTTTACGATTCGGTGACATTTAGTACATTCAAAATGTCATGCAGCGTCCACCGCGGTCTAATTCCAGAGCATTCTCATCAACCCCAGAGGAGCCCCTGTACCCCTTAGCACTCACTCCCCATCTTTCCTCTCCCCGGCCCCTGTCACTGACGGTCTGTGCTCTGTCTCTGTGATTTGCCCATTCTTGACCTTTGCCGGTTTCTTGGGGAGGCTTCTTCTTTACCTCCTTGACTCACTGTCCGTCAGGCTTGTCTGTTGTCCTGAGCACATGAGGATGCCCTGGTGTTTGCCTCGCTTGGTTGGTTGACGGAGAGGTTCAGCTTCAGGTATC
The DNA here is from genome assembly GCF_029407905.1 of Bubalus kerabau. Lineage (NCBI taxonomy): Eukaryota > Metazoa > Chordata > Mammalia > Artiodactyla > Bovidae > Bubalus > Bubalus kerabau. The sequence continues at coordinate 55,102,961 of NC_073639.1, forward strand.
TGGGTGTGAATTCCTCACTCGGAGGGACCCGAGTCAGTGTCTGTTCTCACACACTGGCCTTCATCCCACAGACCAGCTGCTGGGAGAGAAGGAACGAAGCAGGTGTGTCTTCTCCCCTCCCGTGGACGTTAGGGAGACCTGAGGTGTGCACACCCGAACAACTCTGATCATTGTATTGCCTGCCGAAGACAGTCCGGGCTGCTTGGCTTGGCAATCCAGAGACCCTTCCTCTCAACCCAAGTTCAAGTCTTTGTATCCTCAGTTTCCATCATTCCTTCCAGGCACTGTCTGCTCCATACGCACTGTGCATTTCCTCGCCTCCTTGCAGTCACCTCCGCCGTCCCTTCACCTGGAATGCCATCCCCTGAACTCCTCTGCCGGCATCTTTGAGCCAGCATCTTCTCCTTGCTTTGATTTCTCCTCCTTTACCATTCCTATGGCACCGAGCTTGTCCCTTGCTGGGTGGGTTCTGGTTCCTGTGCCTCTTGGGTGCTTGGTAAATAATTACACACCGAATGAGTTCTGTCTAGTTACTGCTGTTTGCATCTTGTCATCATCACGAGGTGGGGGCACTGCGGGCAGGGGCTGTGTTTTCGTCACCTGTGCCTCCCTTCACCCAGCTCAGGGCATGACGTGAGCAAGTCTCTGGATGTGCAACGTGCTGCCTTTGTCTGACACCCCCTCTCTGCCCCTTTGCTTTCCAGATGCGCCCTTGTTTCTCTCCCATCCTCACTTCTACAACGCTGACCCAGTCCTGGCAGAGGCAGTGTCTGGCCTCCATCCTAACCCAAAAGAACATTCCTTGTTCCTGGACATCCACCCGGTGAGCCCCTGCCTGTCAGCCTGTGGGTGGGGGTGGGGGGAATTTCTGTTTGGAGCACACTCAACTTTTTCCTCTCCCTGCCAGGTACCAGGCTGTTCCAGGGTGGGGGGGATGGGAAGCCTGGGTTTCTTTGGCATTGATAGCTTCTAGGCTATCAAGTCATCAAAGTTTGCCCCGACTCCATAGTGCAAGGACTTTATTATCTCTTTATAAGGGAATTGTCTCTATAAAAAGATCATAACACAGTAAATTAATTAGGAATTATCAACCTGTAAATTAGCTAGAGGCAGCCCTCTGGCTGTGCCAACATACCATAAAGATCTTTAGGTACCAACAAGAACCTGGAACATCTTGCAGATAAACTGGGTTCGGGGGAATTTGTCCTGTGTGGTGTTTTGTCTACAAATAGGGACCAGGAGCATATCAGACCTGCACATGTGACCCTCCCTTGGGCATGTCTTTACCCTGTTGCTTCTTCTCTTAGGGCCTCCATTCACTGCAAATTTGCCCATTTGGACTTGGTGGCTTTATCGTTAGTTAAAAAAATTCTTTGGGTTTCTGTTTCTGGAGTGGACATTCGTGGTCTCCCTCCATAGGCCTTTTTGGAAGCTCTTCTTCTTGATGCTTTTTCATGCTGTTTTCCTTGGTACTACTCAGATTTTCTTAGCCACTGACTCAACCCACAGCCCCTAGCACTCCACCTTCTAGCTCTCTCTTCTTTTTTCACTAAAAATCCAGGCTGGGAATTCCCTGGCTGTCCAGTGGTTAGGACTCCATGCCTTCGCTGCTGAGGGTGTGTCTTCGATCCCTGTTTGGGGAATGAAGATCCTGAAAATTATGTGGCTTGGCCAAATTAATACAATAAAATAAATCTGGGTTAGTGAAGTCAGCCATGACTGCACACACTTCACATTCATATTTCTAGAATGCTCATTATGCTCCAGACATAATCCTATTCATCCACATGCACCAACTCATTTAATTTTCATAATAATCGGGGAGGTGGGCATTGCCATTCCCATTTTACAGGTGGGTAAACTGCAGCCCAAAGAGGTTAAGTGCTCCAGCTAGTAAATGGGGTTCTTGGCTCCATCAGGGAAAGAGCTGTTCTGTCCTGTTAATTGCTTGAATTCTAGCGGTTAGCACAGAAGTACTTGTACCTCAGTAAACATGGGTTTGATTTACTGAGATCCTAGTGGTTGAGAGTAAGTAAGGGATAAGGCTGACTTCAAACGTAGGTCTTCTTTCTTAATTACAATTTTTTTTATTTCAAAATGTTTTTTCTTTAAACCTGAGTATCATTTGCATATGTCTGTCTTTTAAAAAATAATATACTTTGTTTTTTGATGTTGTTTGTTTTTTGTTTGACCATACCGCGTCGGATCTTAGTTCCCTTGACCAGGGATCAAACCCTTGCCCCCTGCAGTGGAAGTACGGAGTCTTAACCACTGAATCTCCAGGGAAGTCCCCACTTTGTTTTTGTTTTGTTTTTTAGATTAGTTTTAGGCCTACAGATAAACTGAGCAGAAAATACAGAGTTCCTAGACCTCGTGTTCCCCGGCACGAAGTTTGTTACAGTTGATGAATGAATGTTATTATTAATTAACGTCAGTAGCTTACACTACGCTTCACTCTGTGTTGTTCAGGTTTATGGGTTTTGACAAATGCATGATGACCTGTATCCACCATTCAGTCTCCTAAGAATGGTTTCACTGCCTTCAGAATCCCGTGTGTTCTATCCATTTATCCCCCGACTACCTTCTACATTCACTCCCATCAAACCCTTGGCAGCAGCTGATCTTTTGTATCTCTATAGTTCTGCCTTTTCCAGAATGTCATATAGTTGGAACCCTCGAGGATGTAACCTTTTAAAAAAACTGAAGTATAATTAATAGACCGTATTATTCAAGTGACAAGTGTATAATAAGTGCTTGTGCTCAGTTGCTTCAGTCGTGTCTGACTGTGCGGCCCCATGGACTGTAGTCTGCCAGGCTCCTCTGTCCATGCGATTTTCCAGGCAAGAACACTGGAGTGGGTTCCCGTTTCCTCCTCCAGGGGATCTTCCTGACCCGGGGATCCAACCTGGGTCTTCTGCATTGGCAGGCAGATTCTTTACCATTGAGTCTCCTGGGAAGCCCCAGTGTGTAATACAGTGATTCACAATTTTTAAAGCTTATACTACACGTACAGTTACTTAATTTAAAGTATTGACTATACAAACAGGTCTTTTAATGCCCACTACCTTCTGTCCTGTATTAATATTCAGTTGATGAAGTGGGTATTAATGAATTAAGTTGATCATAATTAATATGATTCTATTACATGTTCTAGATTAAATTCAGTCTTTATTGTTAGACATGTTAAAGCTTTTCCATATTGTCTTAAACTTTTAACCAGTTTTTAAAAGGCTTTTATTAGGGACTTCCCTGGTGGTCCTTTGGTTAAGACTCTGCGCTCCCAATGCAAGCGACACAGGTTTGATCCCTGGTCAGGGAACTAAGATTCCATGTGCCATGCGGTATGGCCGAAAGAAAAAACAAAGGCTTTTTTTTTTTTTTTTTTTTAAACAAAGGCTTTTATTAGAAAGCTAGCAAATGGTTTTCCACTTTCGTTTTTAGTTCATTCATTTCATGGCTTCTCTCTCTCTATTCCTTTTTTCCTCTCTGCTGACTTTTCTCTGTTCTCACTGGTGACTTTCATTTTAGCGTATGGACTTTCTTTTTCTCCCCCACATTGAGAAAGAAAGTTAAGTCTGGGAGGCTGGAGATATGCAAAGAGTTATTTTGCAGCAGTGACTCAGCAGATGCAGAAGTAGTCTTCTCCTAGTTCTCGTTTCAGGCCGGAGGCAGACAGGGAGAGGAAGTGGCCTCGGATTTGTTGTTGATTTGGGGAGGATGAGCATGGGGGTGGATCTGCTGATTTCTGATCTCATTAGCTTTGAAAACAGAATGCCTCCTGGCAGCGGCTTCTCTGTTGCCTGCTTTTCTGCTCCGGAAACTGGGGGAGGGAAACCCCTGACAGATGTGGGCTCATGGGGCAAGTATCTGTTCTGTGGGGTTGGGATGAGGGGGAGAGGCAGGGCTTTGCTCAAGAAGAGGTGGCCAGACAGCAGCTGGAGGGACAGCCAGGGAGGGAAGGAGACATATTTCCTGGGGAAGGAAGTGGCCTGAGCAGAGACCTCAACATGTAGAGTCTGGAGAGCAGGATGTGTCGGGGTCTACAGGATCACCCTCAAATTGGAGGATTTGCTAGAAGGATTCCCAGGACCCAGCAGGTAGTCACACTCACTTCTGTGATGTGTCACGGTGAAGGACAGAAAGCACAGTCAGTAAAGGGGGGATGGCACGGGGGGTGAAGTCTGCGGGAACCAGGCACAGGCTCCCAGAGCCTTCTCCTGGGGGATCACACAGGGCACACTTCCCTCCCCGTGTGAGGTGTCCTCAACCAGGGACGCTCAGTCAAGACTCAGCGCCCAGGGTGTTTATTGCGGGTACCCTCTGCCCGGCACAGACTCCAGACTCCAGGAAGGAAAGCAGGTGTCAGCATAAACTAAACTGTTTTACAAACCCTCTAGGCCCAGGGAGCCCCTCTTATCTGTCAGGGAGAGATGGGAGCCCCCTGAAATCCAGGATCCCAGAGGCCAGACAGGGGCCACCATGCCAGGAGGGCAGCCTCAGGCCCACCGGATGAACGCTTTTTCACACATGGGGGATCTCACTCACATCCTGCCAGGTTCTCAAGTTCAAACTCTCCCCAGCCATGGCAGCATGGCCTTTGGCCAGTTCCTCTGTGCCCTGGGGCCCCAGAAGACCTTAGGATGCTGGGCTATGCTAGAAGATAATGCCTGTTCCCACTGGTGTCTGTGATAACGCCGCAGCGTTTATGGCCCTGAGTGTGGCTGTCTTGCATCCCTGACTTTGCCCTTGCAGAAACCCTACGAGGTGGGCAGAGCTGTCTCCACTTTTCAGATGAGAAAGAGTCTCAGCTGAGAAGCAGCAGTCTGTCCTCAAACCTACGTTCCTTTCCATTCTCATTTCCTTTCTTTAAAAAAATTTATTTGGCTGCATTGGGTCTTGGGTGCGTCATGTGGTCCTTCATGGTACACAGATTCTCTAGTTGTGGCACGGGCTCAGTAGCTGTGGCACGAGGGTTCAGTTACCCCGAGGCATGTGGGATCTGAGTTCCCCCACCAGGGATCAAACCCGTGTCGCCTGCATTGCAAGGCAGATTCTTTTTTTTTGCAAGGCAGTTTCTTAACCACTGGACCACCAGGAAAGTCCCTCCAGTCTCATTTCCTGACACCATTCTGGAACCACCTTCCTGGTTTTTGGTTCTAGATGTGTGTCACTTCTCCCGTTACTGACTTACTGCTTAAAAAACAAGATCTCATTAAAAAAAAAAAAAATCCTGTACAAAGGAAGCTTTCAAATTGGAAATTAAAAATTTCTCCAGGACTTCCCTGACAGTCCAGTGGTTAAGACTCTGCACTTCTAATACAGGGGCACAGGTTTGATCCCTGGTCAGGGAACTAAGATCCCAAAGCCAAAAAAAAAAAAATTCTATCCAAATGGAGAGTTCACTGGCAGTCCAGTGGTTAGGACTTCACCCTTTTGCTGTGGTGGCCTGGGGTTCAATCTATGGTCGGGGAGCTAAGATTCTGCAAGCTGTGCAGTGGAGCCAAAAAAAAAAAAAAAAAAAAGGAAAATAATTTTCTCTAAGAAGGCTAACATAAAATTAAACACAAAGAAAAAATATCACTAAACTCTCTGTGAAATATCATCGCCTGCCCTTGGCATGAGCTCTGTTGAAATAGAGATTCCATAAAACTGTATTTCAGAGGCACTAGGGACCAGGCAAGTTTCCCCGGTGGCTCAGTGGTAAAGGATCCTCCTGTCAATGCAGGAGAAGCGCGTTTGATCCCTGGGTGGGGAAGATTCCCCCGGAGAAGGAAATGGCAACCCACTCCAGTATTCTTGCCTGGAAAATCCCCTGGACAGAGGAGCCTGGTGGGCTATAGTCTACGGGGTCACAGAGAGTCGGACACGACTGAGGGAGTAAACAGTAGGGACCAGGCATGCTTCCTGATTCAGACTTTCTCTTTCAGATGCTGGCAGGAGGGAATGGAGAGGGGTGGGTGATTGGAGAAGATAGTGACTTTATCAACGTGCGAATCTATTTTATTTTATTTGAAGGCTGGAGGGAGGGGCAATGACTGAGAAATATCCTTCTGTACTCAGGAATGCCTTGTATGAATGGAAAGATGGAAAGGATTATTTTTTCCCATCCAGAGATAGTCTGATTCTCTGGAGGGGTTCCCTCAACGTTGTGGACCTAAGAGCCATTTGGGGAATATGCTTTTACCCATCAGGGGTTAGAGTGGGTAGAGGAGACCCCAGCAGATGGGCACTTCACCTGGGACATGCACCTTCTTGAATGGGACCAGGGAGAGGGGGATTAGAAGGGACTCCTGGGGGTCCAGGAAGGGCTAGCCCCTCACTGTGCTTGTTGCCGCAGGTCACCGGAATCCCCATGAACTGCTCTGTGAAACTGCAGCTGAGCCTCTTCCTTAAGTCTGTGAAAGGCATCGGGTGAGTGGGGTCTGTGAGCAGGGGCTGCCTTGCGGTTGAGAGATCGGGGACTCAGGGAGACTCTGGCCTTGTTCTTGGGAACTCAAAGTCTGGGGAGGGATGTGGGATTTGGTCCCTGCCCCTTGAACTCCTAAGGGGAATCTTAGCTCTGAGCTGAGTCCAGACCACATCCTGACACCCCTGCCCTTTTCTCTGTTGATGTTTGTCCCCCGTTAGTCAGAATATTCTATCCAAGCTGTTTCTCCTTTGACAGGGTAGCAAAAATTAAAACCGTGTTTGAAAATGAAAACTTGGCCAACCGCATTCTCTAGTGAGACCATTCACCTGAGGGGGGGAAGGTGTTTTTTATGTTTTTAATTGAAGTGTAGTTGCCTTACAATGTTGTTTTGTTTCTGCTGTACAGCAGAGTGACTCATCTATATGTGTGCGTTCATGCCCTCTTCCTTGGGTTTCCTTCCCATTCAGGTCGCCATGGAGCACTGAGTAGAGTTCCCTGCGCTGTAAAGCAGGTTCTCACTAGTTATCTATTTTACACATAGTATCCATTGTATTTATGTCAATCCCAATCTCCCAACCCATTCCACCTCCCTTCCCTCCTTGAAATCCATACGTTTGTTCTCTAATGTCTGTCTCTATTTCTGCTTTTCAAATAGATTCATCTGTCCCATCTTTTTAGATTCCATATATACGTGTTAATATACAACATTTGTGTTTCTCTTTCTTATTTCATTCTGTGTGACTGTCTCTAGGCCCATCCGTGTCTCTGCAAACGGCACAATTTCATTCCTTTTTACGACTGAGTAATATTCCAATATATATATATATACACACACACACACACACACAGCACATCTTCTTTATCCATTCTTCTATTGACGAACATTTGGGTTGCTTCTGTGTCTTGGCTGCAGTGAGCACTGGGGTGCGTGTATCTTTTTGAATTACGGTTTTCTCTGGGTATATGCCCAAGAGTGGGCTTGCTGGATCATATGGTAGACAGGAGAAATTTTTTAAGCACAGGTTTTCTTTTTCTGTTTTTTTGTTTTTCCAGTAACAGCTTCATCAAGATTTAATTCACACGGTACAAAACTCACCCTTTAAGAACGTACAGTGCAGTAGGATATTCACAGAGTTGGGCAACATCACCACAGTCCATTTTGAAACTTTTCCATCAACCCACAGAAGAAACCCTGCACCGTTAGCTGTCACTTCCCACTTCCCTCAGCCTCAGGCAACCCTTAATTTACTTGCCGTTTCTCTGGATTTACCCATTTGGGCCATCTTACGTGAACAGAGTTGTATCTGACTGGCTTCTTTCACTTAGCCTGGGGTTCTCAGGGCTCATCCATGTTGTAGCAGGTCTCAGCACTTCAGTCCATCTTATTGCTGAATAATATGCCATTGCCTGGCAAGACCGTGTTTTTATTCATCAACTGATGGACATTTGGGCTGTTTCTACTCTTTGGCCGTTATGAATAATGCTGCTCTAAATCTTTAAAAAAGTTTGTATCTTTCGTTTTTGACTGGGCTACGTCTTTGTTACTGTGCTCAGGCTTTCTCTGGTTGCAGCGGGCAGGGGCTACTCTCTAGTTGCGTTGCATGGACTTATCGTTGCACTAGCTTCTCTTGTTGTGGAGGACAGGCTCTAGGCTCACAGGCTCAGTAGTTGGGGTGTACCAGCTTAGTTGCCCCTTGGCACGTGAAGTCTTCCTGGACCAGGGATGGGACCTGGGTCCCCAGCATTGGCAGGCGGATTCTTAACCACTGGACCACCAGAGAAGTCCTGCTCTGAATATTTATGCCTGAGTATGTGGATGTATGTTTTCATTTCTCTTGGGTAGATAGATATCTTACAGCAGAATTGCTGGGTCCTCTGGTGGCCCTATGTTTAACCGTTTGAGGAACCGTCAGACTGTTATCCAGCACGGCTGCACTATTTCACACTCCCACCAGCAGCGTGGGAGGGTGCCAGCATCTCCACGTCCTCGCCAACTCTTGCTATAACATCACTATAGCACAGAGCTGGTGGCTCAGATGGGAATGAATCTTGCCTGCAATGCTGGAGACCCGGGTTCGATCCCTGGGTTAGGAAGATCTCCTGGAGTAGGAAATGGCAACTCACTCCAGTATTCTGGCCTGGAGAATTCCATGGACAGAAAGCCTGGCGGGCTACAGTCCATGGGATGGCAAAGAGTTGGACACAACTGAGCAACTTTCACTCACTCATTCAGGATAGAGCCGGGTGAGGGAGCATGCTGATTGGTTGTTCTGTCAGGGTCTGTACTTAGTGTGTTTGAAATAGTTCCATTAAAAAAAAAAAAAAATCCTTCAGAAAGATTCCTGGGCTGCAGGAATGTGAGCATCTGTTTGGCTTTGTGAGATGTCTTTCAGCTGGAAAGAATAATAACACTTTGAGTGCACTGGGGATCATTCGTATAGCTCATCTGCACTCCTCTGCTGGCTTTTTTTTTTTTTTTAATTCAATTAATTAGTTTTTAATTTTTTGGCTTTGCTAAGTCTTCGTTGCTGTCTCGTTGAGGTGCACGGGCTTCTCGTTGCAGTCGCTTAGCTTGTTGTAGAGTTCGGGCTCTAGAGGGCAGACTCGGTAGTTGTGGTGTCCTGGCTTAGTTGCTCGACAGCAAGTGTCATGTTCCCCACCAGGGATTGAACCTGTGTCCCCTGCTTTGGCCGGTGGATTCTTAACCACTGGACCGCCAGGAAGTCCAAGCTTTCCATCTTTACCTTTTGAGTCTGCTCAGAGAGTTTGTTCCTGAAGTGTTTGTGGCTGGTGAGACAGCCCCACGTGGGCCTTAGGCATCTGCTGCTCAGGCTGGAGTTCCGGAGGGCTCCCCATTACTCAATGCCTGGTCTGCTAACTTCATACTCAGGGCGGGCAGGTGACTAGGACAGAGGAGCTGGACAGGCTTGGTGGGGACGGGCCAAGGGCCAGTCTCTGTAGAGCACCAGGGGCCTCGGGCTCAGTGTGGCCACATCCGATGCATTTGCAAATTCAGGTTTCAGAATCTGGATTTTAACACCTCAGTTTCACCTGTTGGGAGTTCATTCTGATTATTCCTGACAAATGTTGCCCAAGCCAGCGGTCAGTCTCTCTGGGTGGCTGGATTCTGCCTGTTGGTGGCCACACACTGCTACTTTGATCTCTCTGGGACTCTGTGTCCCCAGCTGTTCAGAGCTGCTGTGGGCTGGGGTGGTGGTCTCAAAGATGGTGTTTATCAACATCCCTGAGGGCTGTTGAGGAACCAGTGTGGGAAAAGTCTAGAAACACAGCTGTTCCAGAAACAGAGCCATCTAGCTGTGACTTCTCCGAGGAACTTCTGTGCTGTTTGGTCACAAGATAGAGGCACGAGGGTTGCAGGGTCTGTGCATTTAATTGACATCAGTTCTTAGAAACTCAAATTAAAGAGGCCAAAGTGAAGGTGGACCCCCCTTGTATTTCTAGAATGTTTTCCATGTCTGTCTCCTCTGTAGGTGATACTGTGTAAATTCATTTCACTACCCAGCACTCTACTTAATAAGTGATCTTTGAGAACTGTGATTGAGGATTTGGGCCTTTTGTGCCGACTCTAGTGCCTGTCCCCCTAGTGGGTTCCATCTCCCCTCCAGCTGTGCCTTCTCTAAGCAGACTCAGAAAGGTGAAGTTACGGAATATTTGTTTGTTCTGTTGTTTCCTGGCATTTAACAGCTGTATGCTCAGTCGCTAGGTCATATCTGACTCTTTAGAACACTGTGGACTGTAATCCTCCAGGTTCCTCTGTCCATGCAGTTTTCCAGGCAAGAGTACTGGAATGTATTGTCATTTCCTCTTCCAGGGGATCTTCCCAACCCAAGGGTTAAACCTGTGTCTCCCGAGTCTCCTGTACTGGCAGGCAAATTCTTTACCGTGGAACCACCCACCTGGAAAGCCATTTAACAACTAGACAACAGTAATAAACACTGAACACTTTCTATATGCTGGGTGTTTTTCATGTATCCACATTCAGTCCTCACTAGAGCCCTGTGGGGAATTCATTATAATCCCCATTTTTCAGAGGAAGCACAGAGAGGGTAAGGGGCATGCCCGAGGTCACACAGCTTGTTGGTAACTGACTGTGTCGGGGGTTCCCAGGACCACTCTCAGGTTCGATGATTCCCTGGGAAGACTCAGCTGTGATTTATTATATAGAAAATATTCAAAACATAACCAGCAAAGGGGACAGGCTCACAGGGTGAAGTCTGGGGGAACCAGACAGAGGCTTCTAGAGCCCTCTCTTAGGGGAGTCACACAGGACATGTTTCCTCCTCCCAGTGATGAGCTGTGATATGTGTGAAGTGTCCCCTACCAGGGATGCCCAGTAGAAACTTCCCAGGGGATGTTTACTGGGGGCTGGTCACATCGGCACTTTCTGCCTGGTATGCACCCAGATTCCAGACTCCCTGAAGGAAAGCATAAACCACGTTGTTTGTTAGCTGGGTACATTGCCATCCTGCATAAAACTGGCATTCTGTTTCAAAGAGGAAGAAATACACATCAGCTAGGTCCCTGGCAGCACCCATCACATAGAAGACATGAAGTTTTCATTTAAAAAGATATTGTCGGATTGTCAGGTTGCTTCCCATCAGGAGATACCCATTCCTCAAGACCATGCCGATCTAGTCGTTGTAGAATAACAGGTCCAGGGCTGTCTGACCTGAGGCACCCTGACAAAACTTCTCACTTGCTTGATCTCCCTTATTTCCAGACAAACTGGGAACATCCAGCCAGTGGTCCTGCCGCTAATGTGGTTCGAAGAGGTAAGGCTGCCTCCCTCTCCCTGGGTATCAGATACCTGTGGTCATGGTGTCTGATGCCTCAGTGAGGAGCTGATGTGGGCATTTGAGGCAAGAGGCTTTGTGTCGTGGGGACGCGGGGCTGGGTGGCTGGACTCTGGACTCTGTGATGCAGAACAGTCTATTGGAAATTTCACCCTCTCCAAGCACCTTATGTCAATTATGCCACTGGACTGAAAGGCTCACTTGAGATGAGGAAGACGAAGCTGCCTGAGATTGTAAAGTCCCTGGTCAGGGTATAAAATAATTTTGCTAATGCATGTGACCACTTCTCCAAAGATGAAGGGAAGTTCATTTTCAGTGTGTCGGCTTTTTATTGAACTTCCTCTTCTCCCAGCTTTTCAAGATTCCTTCTGGCTTAGTTCATTTTAATTCAGGGTGAGCTAACAGCCGGAACAGACAGCCTCCAAATGTCAAATTCGCTTCCTGCTCACATCACAGTCTGATGGAGGGGGGAGGTGGAGCTCTGCCTCATGCAGACATTTGGGGACATCTGGGCTCCTTCCATCGTTTGGTCCTGACCTTTCGGAGATCCTCAGAATCCATTTCCTTTCAGTAAATTGGCAAAGAGATGGAAAGAATCACATGGGAGCCAGGCGTGTAAACTGTAACATCCTTGTGCCCACATCCCATTGGCCAGAAGAAGTCACATGGGCCTGCCTAGCTGCAAGGGAGTCTGGGAAATGTAGTCCTGTTGTGTGGCCCTGGAGGACATAGAGGCTGGCCTAATGGCATGCTTTGGCCAGTGGACTTGGGATGGGGAAGAGATAGAGTGGCATCTGCACCCTTGGCTCATAGCATGTGGCCCTAGTCCATCTGTTTGTCCTTCTTCCCCAGAGTGGAGCAATGGAGGGTGAGACTCTTGAGACGTTCTATATCCAGCTGGTGTTGATGCCCAAAGTGCTGCACTATGCCCAGTATGTGCTCCTTGCCCTGGGCTGCGTCCTACTGCTCATCCCCATCATCTACCAAATCCGGAGCCAAGTAAGTAGTGGTCAGAGCATGGCCTGGGCTGAGTGGTCCCTTGCTTGCCTGCTTGGGGGAAGTAGGGGCTTAAATCAGATTCCCCAACTGTCCCTTCCTGCTGTGCCCATGGACACAGCCTGCACCCTCAGCCTGCACCCATTTCGAGCAGCAGTCCTAGGTCTCTACTTGGGCTGGGGAGCCATCCATCACTGCATCCTTGCCTTTCCTGCATCTTCTGTTACCACTTCTCTGCCTGTTCTGGGAGGCTGGGGGGCCCAACTTTGGAGGGACTGCAGTGGTTTTGGATCATGAGACCTGGTACTCGAATGGTTTGTTCATCTAGTCAGCAGCTGCTGGCTGCCAGGTTCTGGCAGGTACAGCGCATACAACAGTGAACAAGACAGTTCCTGTTGATGGGTATGCGGGGACCAGCATTCTAGTTGGAAAGACAGGTGGGAGTCGAGTAACTAAACAGAAGAGGTGATTTCACCAATGATAAAGATGATAGAGAATGTGATGGGCTCAGGGCAGTGCTGTCCAGGACAGATACCACACGAGCCACACATGTGATTTTAAATTTAAATGTTCTAATAACCACGTTAGGTAAAAGGGAATTAATTTCAATCATATCTTTTATTTAACCTGGATATATCCAAAAGATTACCATTTCAATCTGCAATCAATATAACAAAATTAAGTACTTTTGCATTATGTTTTTGAGTGAAGTCTTTGGAATCCGTGTGTATTTGACACTTACAGCAGATCTTGAATGGGACTCACCCCATTTCAAAGCCTCCACAGCCACATTTGGCTGCTAGACTGGGCGCCACAGTATCCAGGGAGGTTGGGGACAATGATAGCAATAATGTCAGAAGAGGTTTCTCTGAAGAGGTTGAATTTAGGCTTAGATGTGAATGCTCAGCACAGAGTCATGGAAAGACTGCTGCAGGTGGAGGAATGGCCAGTGCAAAGGCCCTGAGGCAGGAATGGGTGGGGCTGTATTGGAGGATCCTGCCGCACTAGATTGGCTGTAGGGGCAGCAGGGGAGGTGGTATCTCAGAGGCAGAGGTAGGTCATGCCTGGCCCTGTAACTCGGGGTGAGCGGCTTGGAACTGATTCCAAGGGATGACTGGAAGCTTTTAACTCATTATTGACTGGGGAATTTTTGCAGAAACAAATGCCTGTAGCCGGCGATTTTTATTTTGGCCAGCCAAAAATTAATTCTGTTATTTGACTGTGTGTAGGTTATTGCAATCAGTAGTTACCCCTGACACACCTGTACAGTCTTCTCATTTTCATGAAATGTTGTCTTCAACCCACTCCTCTGTAGAAACGAGCATTCTCTAGCATCGTGAGTTCTGTTTTCACTTTCTGCATCAAAATCAATCACTAAGGTTTTTTGTCTCTTTGTTGGTCTAATATTCACATTGTCTGAATCAGAACTATGTTCTGTCTTCTGAGACACTAGTATATATGTTGTGCAGACAGTCAGAGAAAGTATCTGCCTAAAATTCACCAAAAAATTATTCTTCACTCAAAATTTCACAATGTGTCATTTTGGGGAAAATTTTATGTTTATAATATAAACAGGATTGGAACAAAAACCTTAATGAAGCAAACCTCGAGTGATAATGACAATCATAAGTTGTATAATGAGCCCTTAATCAATTTTAAGCTCTAACAACTTCGCATGGTGATGTTAATTGTATTAACGTGTTTTTTTTTTTTTTTTAAACATGTTAATTCACTCTCTAAAAACATGTTGATACGTCTCTGGTCAATAATGGGTTTAAGGAGAGGAGTGACTGGGTCGGTTGACATGTGGCAACTATTAATAGGCCTTCCAATGAGAGAGCAGAAGCAGGGGGACCAGTGAGGAGGCCCCGGTGAGCTAGGATACTCTGGCTTGGACCAGAATGGGAGCAAGTATTCAGGAACAAGAGCCCTGAAGAACCAGTCCTGGGGCATCTGCCATTCAAAGTCTGGAAGAAGATCAGGGGACAACAAATACCCACTTCCTTTTTTTTTTTTTCTTTCTTCCTTGGTCTTTTTTTCCCTCTGCCTTGCAGCAGGGCATGCAGGCTCTTAGTTCCCCAACCAGGGATTGAACCTCTGCCCCCTGCAGTGGAAGCACATAGTCTTAACCTCTGGACTGCCATGGAAGTCCCAAGGAAAACCCCTTCCTGATTTGGCATCATTCAGTAATTTGTTCATGGCATTAACTGACACTTTCACAGCTTATTTTGAGGGGACACTGCACAGTTTGGGGGGTGCAGACCTGAATAGGATGTGAGGTCTGGAGACCAGGGGGCTTTAGGCAGGTTACTGTCACATGGTGACAAGGGTCCCCAGGGCAGAGGACTTGGGTGAGTCGCTAGCTGGTAGACAGCAGACACCACTCAGTGGCAGAGTCTTGCAAGGCCATATTGAATCCATGAACCAGAAACCCTCCTGTGGGGCCCCCCCACTCCAAGTTTTCCTGGAGCCCCAGGCCTGGGCCTTGGAGGGGGGTTGCCCAGCTTCCCTGCTGCCCCCTCGGGCCACCTGCAACACCCGCTTTCTTGCTTTAGCTTTGGTAAACAGCCTTTTCTCTTTTGCCTTTTTCTCGGAGGCAGATTGCATGCTTGCTTGCTTGTTGATAGCTGGGGCGATATTAAACCTTTCCAGGCTCTTAACCTGGGCTTTCAGACCTTTATCACCATTTCTCTTCCAAATTCCCCATCCTTCGGGGGAAAAGGTTTGCACTGATGTGAGAGTACCAGGGCCTCTGGTGTCTTGAGCCCCCGATGAACGTTGGGGACCCTGTCCTCTGTCACTGTCCCAGCCAGAGCAGAAGGGAACTCCCAATGGTGTTTGGAATGAATTATGCTGGAGGACAGAGGGGACCAGAGGCCCTAGCCCCCAGTCTGTGGATGACTCCCCAGGCCCAGCATCACCGTGCGTTTCCAGAAGTGAAGACATACACAGCCACACAGGCGGGGGGGTGGGGGTGAGGTGGGCAGGTCCAGGGGAAGCAGCTGGTGAGGGACGGGGCCAAACAGCCCCCGCCCTCTGTCCCCTCTGTCTCTCTCCTAATGGTCCATTGGAAGGGGAAGGGGGAGGAGACTGAGGATGCAGGATGTGAACACTTCCCTGCTTCACCCCCAATCCTTGTCCCCCAAGTCCCATAAGATTATTCATCGTTTCTATTAATGATGGTGAGGCTCCCTCCCTGCAGGTTATACTGGAGGCCCAATCAATGAAATTTATCCCATTGTGTGTTTTGGACAGAGGAGCCTGTCAGGCTACAGTCTATGAGGTCGCAAAAGAGCTGGACCCAGCTGAATGACAAACACGTGTATTTTTTGGTTTAGCAAGGGTTAGGCCTTTTGTGTTTTTATATATTTCCCCTGGGGAAAAAAAAAAAAAGAAGGGCACGTCGTTAAACTCAACATACTTTAATTTCTCTTCAAAGACATTTTTTTTGTTCAAGTCATTCTTGAAAAAAAAATTATTTTAAACAGAAACACCTCTGGTTCTGGTCTATTTAAAATGCCACCTGCTAGCTCAGTCAGTACAGCATGAAATTCTCCACATGCCACTTGCTCACCTCTCTGAGACTAGGCCGAGACTAGGCTCAACTTGGCCTAAATTCTCAGGCTGAAAGACCCTTTTTAGTTTGCCCATCTGACCAAATGTGTTTCCTGAAGATGCTGGTGTATGTGTCTTGGGTGAAGGGCACTATCACTTCCCAAATCTCCCAACTGCAATCATTAATGGTGGTTGGACGTGAAAGTTCTATACCCCACCCTCTGCTTTTTGAAGAACCCTGCAAATTGAAGAAACCTATAAAACCCGTGTGTGTTCAGCTGCGATGGCAACTATAAATTAGCTTGGTTATCTTCTAGGAGAAATGCTATTTATTTTGGATTAGTTTTAAAAAGGGCTCAAAGGATAAGGAGGCCGTTCAGGCCTATTCTGAATTCCTGATGACATCAGCTCCCAAGGGGACTGTACTGCAAGAAGCAAGACTGTAGGTGGGTACCAGGTAATGCCCCCCCACCCCCCGCCTCCTCCCGTAGTGAGTAGAACTCTGGCACCTTTAAAGGCTTTGGATCTTATCCATCTCTTCAGCCTGCACTTCACCTGTCTACAGATTGAAAATGTGTACTTTGCTGTCTTCTTACATTCTGAGTGATCCCAGGTGTGGTAGGGGAGGAGGGCGACTAGTGGGGCTGGTGTCTTATTTTCAAGTTTGTCTTAAAAAGGCAGGATCGAGGTTTAGGTCACCTGCTTCTCAGACTTCCGGTGCAATTGACTCTTCTGGGGAAGTCTGCTAAAAATGAAGATCTGAGGACATTCTTCTAAACCTCCTAAAATAGAATCATGGACAGGCCCCGGGAATGTGTTATTTTAATCCCCTGGTGACTCAGTGGTAAAGAATCCGCCTGCCAGTGCAGGAGACGTGGGTTTGATCCCTGGTTTGGGAAGATCCCCTGAAGAAGGAAGTGGCATCGTGCTCCAGCATTCTTGCCTGGGAAATCCCATGGACAGAGGAGCCTGGCGGGCTACCGTCCATGGGGCCGCAAAGAGTTGGACACGACTGAGCGCACACACACCAAGGGGATTATGAGTAGATTGGTCTATTTATTTATTTTTGGCTGCGCCCTGTGGAGCGTAGGATCTTAGTTCCCCAACCAGAAATCAAACCCACGTCCCTGTATTGGAAGCGTGGAGTCTTAGCCACTGGACTGCCAGGGAAGTCCCTGATATAGATTGGTTTAAGTGAATCTGGGATGACTGACCAAGAAAGAAACAATTTAAGCATCACCTGGGCACCCACTATATATCCAGAACTCAGTCTGAAGGTAGGATTGCCAGATTGAGCAAAAACAAACCAAAAAAACTCCCAAGAAATAACAGCAGCAAAGAGATGCTCAGTTAAATGTGAATTTTAGGAAAACAGTGAATGATTTTTTGCCTAAGTGTGTCTCATGCAATTGTCGGGACACGCTTATACTGAAAACCTGTTCGTTGGTTACCTGAAATTCACGTTTAATGAGCTGCCCTCCCCTGTATCTGACAACCTACTTGCAGGAGAAGTAGGCTGGTGCCTTGTGGGTTCACCTTCCTCTGGGCTGTGTTCCTTTAGGTCTGAGGTCTTAGGAGAGTGAAGTCCAGCCAGGGGAGGTGACAGGCAGAGCTCTGAGCCCTACTGTTGGGGTTTGGGCAGCAGTGAGTCAGTCGCACAATGGTTGTGCCTCTGATCATAGCTGTTATTTTGGTTTCTGAAAAATGTGCCGCCCTCGCCAGCTTCTGGGGCTGTGCCTGCTCGGGTTTAAATAGCTTTCTTGAGAGCTAAGCCTGAGGACGAGTCGACAGCCCTTCTCTTTGGGGCCAGTTGGCTGCTCCAGTTTGCTTCGACTGCCAGGGTTGGAGGAGGAGAGAAAACGGAACACGCCAAGTGCTGGCGTGGGTGTGTTTGCTGGCAGGCGCTGCCAGTCCCTGCGAGGAGCAGAAGGGAGGGACAGCTGTGTCCCCAGCCAGACTCTGGGGGGCTCCTCCTGCCGATCTGGGGATAAGAGAGCCCGACCACGTCAGGGCTGAGTGTTAAGGGGGTGTCCTCCTGAGCGTGGGAGCAGGACATCTTAGCCAGAGATGGGTACCCCGCTTTCCTTCCTCTCTCCCAGAATTCCTCTGGGACGCCTTCTTAGGTAGTTTGGCCCCTTGGATACCCCTCCCCCTTCCAGGCAAAATTCCCTTCTGCAGAAACTTGTTTGGTGTTCTGGGGGTGTAAGGGTGAGGTCTTCCTAGAAGGGGGTTATTGGCTTTTAGCACAGATAGAGCTGGTGATTGTGAGGTCTCAGCCCTGTGGCTGTGCCTCCCTGGACGCAGCCAGGATATCCTGCTCACCGCTCCCTGCCCCCTCCAAAAAAAATCCACACCAAACATTGGAGTCTCCTCTTGACTTTACCAACAGAATTCAAGCTTCAAGTTATCAGAGAAGGCTTTTTTTTTTTTTAATCTTTTGCCCATACCACACAGCATGTGGGATCTTAGTTCCCTGACCAGGAATCAAACCTGCGCCCCCTACATTGGCAGCGTGGTCTTATGGACCACCAGGGAAGTCCCAGAGAAATTTTTGATTAGAGTTTCTATTGCCTTGCCTTCTGGAAGGCTAAGCCCAGATGAGACCCCTATCCCCAGTCATGTGTGCTTGGGGAAGGCAGTGTCCTGTTCGTGCTGTTTTAGGGGGCCAGGCAGGCACCTGAGAAGTTGCCAGTGGTCCAGAAGACCTAGAATCTCTTCAGGGAAGCCTCTAACCTGTTTGGAACACCTGGGGGAGATCCCACACCTTGCCTTGCACTTGGGCATGGGGTGGCCTTAACTGCTAGCCCAGAAAGATGTCTTTATGTGAGTAAGAAAAAGACAGCCCCTCTGTGCAGACATGGCTTGCTTTACTGAAGGTTTAGAACACAGAATACAACCCATGTATAGCCCCCTTGGCTGAGTGCCTTTGTGCAGTGATCAACCTGGACGACTGTACTAGGCAGCCCTGCAGGGCATGTTCCTGGATCTTTCTTACCTTCTCATGAGTCTCATTATTTCCAAGTCCTCATTCCTCAGTTAAAGGACAGTGTTAGGGAACAGGAGGAGGAGGAGGAATCTGTCTCAGGTTCTGGTTCCTTGAGGGTTTGTTACATGTGTCTTTCTTGAAAAAGCAGTTTCCCCTTTTCACTTTTTTAAAAAAAATTAATTGGAGGCTAATTACTTTACAATGTTGTGGTGGGTTTTGCCATACATTCACATGAATCAACCATAGGTGTACATGTGTTCCCCATCCTGACCCTCCCTCCCACCTCCCTCCCCATCCCATCTCTCAGGGTCATCCCAGTGCACCAGCCCCGAGCACCCTGCCTCATGCATTGAACCTGGACTGGCGATCTGTTTCACATATGATAATATACATGTTTCAATGCTATTCTCTCAAATCATCCCACCCTCGCCTTCTCCCACAGAGTCCAACAGTCTGTTCTTTACATCTGTGTCTCTTTTGCTGTCTTGCATATAGGGTCATCGTTACCATCTTTCTAAATTCCATATATATGGGTTAATATACTGTATTAGTGCTTTTCTTTCTGACTTACTTCACTCTGTATAATAGGCTCCAGTTTTATCCACCTCATTAGAACTGATCACTTTTGAGCAAGGCTGTCTCCAGTCTTACTTCTTTGGATCCACATTGCTGAGAATCTGCCCCCCACCCACCACCCCGACTGTCGCATGCTGCCTGTATGTGGGAGTGTGGGTCAGCAGGGGGCACTGGTTTTGTTCTGACACTGCACCCCCACCACCTCGCCTCCTTGCTCCTGGCTGGAATGTGGCTCAGTCTGGGGAGCCTGAGGTCAGTCCCACAGGAGAGGAGCCGGGAGTTTCACCTTCCCCTTGGTCCTGCCCAGAGCGGAGTTTGATTTTTCCCCACCCCGCAGTGAAGCAGACCTCTGGGCTTTGTGAGCAAGGTCCAAGCGGGCAGGGGTTTTGGGGGTTTTCCAGCCACAGCTGCTGGGCAAGAAGGCATCTCTCTCCATTCTTCAAGGGGAATGAAGATAGAAGGCTTAGGGGGATGAAAAGTTACCCCAGTTTTTATTATCACAGCTTACCTTTAATTTTTTTTTGTTGGAGTATGATTGCTTTACTGTGTTGTGCCAGTATCTGCTATACAACCAAGTGACTCATCTATATGCGTGCATATATCCCCTCCCTCCTGAGCCTCCCTCCCACACCCCCATCTCACCTGTCTAGGTCAGCACAGAGCCCCGAACTGAGCTCTCTGTGTTATGCAGCAGCTTCCCACTGGCTATCTGTTTTACATATGGCAGTGCCCACGTCGGTCCTGATCTCCCAGCTCGGCCCGCCCTCCCCTTCCCCTGGGTCCGCATGTCTGCTCCCTGCATCTGCTTCTCTATTCTTGCCCTGCAAATACGTTCGTCTGTTCCATTTTTTTTCTAGATTCTACATACATGCGTTCATATACAATATTTGTTTTTCTCTCTCTGACTTACTTCACTCTGTATAACCAGCTCTAGGTCCATCCATGTCTCTTTAATTTCATGAAATTTCCTTAAATTGTGAAATTAAAAAAAAAAAAGTAAAGCTAGATGAACGACACTGAGTTCCCTCTCACCCAAACTCAGCAGCATTAATTGTTCACATCTTGTCCTAGTTCTCCATTTCACTGTGTGCCCTTTGCCCCCACCCCACCAGGCCCCACAGCCCCTCCCCCTATCCCAAGACAGTCATTTCTAGGAATTTGGTTTGTGCCTGTTATCCCCTTCTAAATCTGTATCCATGAACAACAGATCAGTTTTTGAAACATCATCTCTGGAGGACATGCTATGTGAATCACTCTGCAGCTGGCTTTCCCTTTCTTGATTTTCTGTCTGTGACAGCTGTGTAGGTTGACTACCACTTTGCGACTCTATGTTTTCGATGCATTATGATATCAGTGGACGTTTAGGCGGTTTCCAATTTTCCTGTGTCGACAGTATGGCTTATATAAGCCCTGAATACCTTGCTCTGCCCTTCTCTCTGTATTAGGCGAGTCCCTTTGGACCTCAGTTTCCCCATCTCTAAAATGGGGTGAGAGCAGGGCGGGATGGTGTTTCATGAGATGGGGAGACCCTTGCAGTTGCTGCCCAGGAGTCTGTAGGTCACTCCAGTCTTTTCTCATCTCAGGCTTGATTGGTGGGGGCTGCTGATGGGGACTCCCAGGGGGATTTCCATTCTGGTGGAGGATGTGAAGGGGCGGGCTGGGTTGTGGGCGGGGCTTGGCATGGGCGGGGCTTGGTGGCCGGCCTTAGTGATGCAGCGTGCCCTGCCTTTTCTCCACAGGGTTCCAAAGATGCCATCAGCCAGCCCTGTCTGGCCACTCAGCCAGACCAGCTTCCCAGCCCCTACACCCCGCTTCTTCAGGACTCGCTCAGTGGACAGCCCACCAGTCCCAAAGTCTGAGCCCCCCACCTCCTGCACATTGCACGCATGCACACACACACACACACACACACGCATGCCCCTGGCACGTGTCCACACGTGTGCACAGGTGTGTGCAGATACTCAGGGATGGAGCCGCTGCTGAGAGACTTGGGGGAAAGACTGGTCAACAAGGACTATTCTGGAAACTTCTCTCCAAGTAATCCACAGGCCTGACCGTAGGTGCTATGGGCACGGGGTCCCCTAGCCCAGGCTCTTAGTGACTCACGTCACCTCTCCCCAGCGGCCCGCTCCATCTGTGAAACACTGCAGCCCCTTCCTGGTGGCTCGTCCAGGCAGGACAGGGCATTTGCCCTGAGAGGCCGCCACTGTCCCCAAATCCAGCCTAGGAGTGCTGACTTCTTGTGCCCGAAACTGGTGGGCAAGGTTTTGTGGTTCAGCACCCAGCCCGGACCAAAGCTGTAGCCACTGGACAGCCATCTGGGCCTCAGAAACGGAGATGCATCCTAAACCCCCTGCAGGATCATGGGTTTGGGTGTGCGGGTCCCTTCCCTCCAGCCTAAACTGACATCATCCTGTATACTGAGCTGGTCACTTCCTGGCTGGGGTGGCAGGAGGCTGTGCCCTGAGCTGCCCCCCACCAAGGTCTGCAGCTACCAGGTGCCAGGGCAGAGGTAGAGAGGCTCCGTCCAGGACATCAGCCTGGGTGTCTGGTCAGGAGACCTGTCCGTCTGGGACTCCTGGTCTCTGGGACAAGCCTCTGTCTCTTTTCTACTGGAAGAAAAACTGAATATCATCTTTTAAAAATAATTCACAATTGAAGTAATAAACCTTTTTAAAAAGTGATTGCCTGAGTCTGTAACAGCCGGTTTATGGGAGGCTGGGTTGGGGAGGGGGTGCGGTTCCTTTGGAAGTTCTAGGCTCTTCTCGTGTGCTAAGTCACTTCAGTTGTGTCTGACTCTGTGCGATCCTATGGACTGTGGCCTGCCAGGCTCCTCTGGCCCATGGGGCTTCCCAGGCAAGAATACTGGAGCGGCTTGCCATCTCCTCCTCCAGGAGGTCTTCCCGACCCAGGGATCGAACCTGCGTGTCTTGCATCCCCTGCTTTGGCAGGCGGGTTCTTTACCACTAGTGCCGTCTGGGAAGCCCCGGGCTCTTTTGTAGCCAGTATCTCATTTCTGGTTACTGCCATGAGTGTCTCTCAGACTGGGCTGCAGGCCTGCCTTTCCACTGTTTTAAGAATTCCAACTTGTGTATATTTAACATTTTATATAAATTCTGCATGAATTCAGTTCCCCTTAAGAAAGAATAGCATCCATGTGAACCATTATCCCCACCCCGCCTTTTGACCCACCTTTTGATTTTTGAGTAGAATTCCCTCATAGGTATGTACCACAGGTTTCCAAACATTGGTGAGTTGAAGGACATTTCACATATGTCCTGTTTTTGGTGATTATGCATAGAAAGCTGCTACAAACATGCAAATACAGGTTTTTGTGTGAACATATATTTTTTCTTTTCCTTCTTCTTTTTTTTTTTTTGCTCTTATGATCTTAGTTCCCCAACCAGGGATTGAACCGGGGCCCACGGCTGGGGAAGCACAGAGTCCTAACTACTGGACCACCTGGGAATTCCCGATTTTCATTTCTCTTAAGGAAAATACATTGGCGTGAGAGTGCTAGGTCACATGGTAACACATAAGTTTGTGTTTAACCTTTTTCACAGTAGCTGCGCCGCTCTACATTCCCACCATCTAGGTATACCTTGGTACTTCCAGGTTTTTTAAAAATCATTATCATTTGTAGTGGTATCACATTTTTTTGTGATTTTTATTTGCATGGAAGTACATTTGCTAATGAGATGGTGGTTTCCTCTTCAGTCTCAGCTAATTTATGTATCCATGAATGACTGCGACTGCCAGAATGGGACCAATTTTGTCATCAATCCTATTCTTGTTTTGCATAAGTGCAGAGAAGCCTTGTTTACATGAATAAATAGCTGGAAGTAGAAGGAATATTCTGATAGCAGAGTCACTCGATTCTTTTATTTACATTTTTTTATTTTTAAAAGATGAGGGTATTTTTATTTTAGATTGGAGCACAGTTGATTAGCAATGCTGTGTTAGTTTCAGGTGTACAGCACAGTGATTCAGTTACACACACATACATGCATTTTTTTTTCCCAAATTATTTTTCCATGTAGATCATTAAGAGTATTGAGCAGAGTTCCTCATGCTATACAGGAGGTCTCTTCACTCAATTTTTAGATTGCTGAGTAATGGGCAAAAATAGGGTGGTGATCTATCATCAAAAAAGTATTTTTGCTGATCTATCAACTGACCCCTCCATCTGACCTTTCTTCACATTCATAGAAGGCTACAAAGTGGAAACCACCGACTTGCAAAAGGGTTACACAGTCTTTCAGATCAGTTCTCGAAACCAGTATTTGAGAGTGTCCCTATGGTGGGGGCTGAAGGGCCGGGAAGGGCTGCACCTGCCTGCTTCAGAGTGAGGGGCTTGTGAAGGGAACCAGGGAAGAGAGCTTGCTGCCTGCTTCTGGGGAGGCTCACAGGTGACGAGTGTTCCTCAGCTTGAGTTTGAGGACCACTGAGAAGACTGCTGACTTCCCCGTGTCCAAGCCTCATCACAGACACTTGCAACTTTTGCATTCAGCCCTGCGTGCTCATGAAGGAAAAAACAGACAGTCTCCACAAACCATTCTGCCGTGTGTGTGTGTGTGTGTGTGTGTGTGTGTGTGTCCCCAAGTGATCACAGGATAGAAGAGGTGAATTAAGCCTCCAGGCATATCATTATGTGAACATCTTGCTTCCGAATATCTTGGTAAAGTTCAAGCTAATTTGTTTTTTTGGTACAAGCTTGGTCCTTAAACCCAGCCACTGACTTCACCGAGGGTTAAGAGAGGAATTGCCCTCTGGCCTCACAGAGGAAGGATGGGCTTCGAGGCCACCTTAAGAGACACGGCTTCAGGCTTTAACACGGCCAGGGCCTCAGGCGTTCTTGGAGTACCTTTGACTCAGGCTTTATTCTTACCCTCTCACTTTACACTGCAACCCCGCCTACGATGTGACTTGGCTAACAATATTTTTCTTCAATTTGATCCACTTTTTTGACAAATTTTCTTTAAAAAAATTTGTTCTTTTAAAAACAGTTTTATCTGAACTTGTGGGTCCAGGGGCAAGTTAAATTTTTCTTGCTGCTGTTGTTGATAGTAGCTTAGTCGTGTCCAACCCTTTGCGACCCCATGGACCTTAGCCCGCCAGGCTCCTCATCTGTGGAATTCTCCAGGCAAGAGTACTGGAGTTGGGTTGCCATTCCCTTCTCCAGGGGAGCTTCTGACCCAGGGATCGAACCCGGGTCCCCTGCATTGCAGGCCGACTCTTCACTTTCTGAGCCACCAACAAAGACGTAACTGTGTGGAATCTAAAAAAATAAAGCAAAGTAGTGAATATAACAAAAAAGAAACAGACTCTTAGATGTGGAGAACAAGCCAGTGGTTACCAGTGGGGAAAGGGAAGGGGGAGAGGGGCATGATAGGGTTAGGGAACTAGGAGGTACAAACTATTATGTGTAAAAAAAAAACTAGCTGCAACGATATACTGTATATATAGCCAATATTTGATAACTATAAATGGAATATAACCTTTAAAAGTTGTGAACCACTGTGTTGTACACCTAAAGCTTACATAATATTGTACATCAATGGTACCACAATCAAAAAGGAAAAAAATATTTAAAAATACTTAATTATTAAAGCTTAAAGGTGTTCATCCGGGTACCACCAGACCTGCCTAATTCAGGAACTCTATACTGTGCCTTATTGTGTCCTCCACTTCCTCCTCTTACCACTCACTCTGCCTGAGGAGTAAGTGTCTGGCTCAGTCCTGGCCATCATCAAAGACTCAATTCCAGCCATGTCCCCTCTTCCAGGAAGCCTCCCTGATCTCTTCTGCTCACTCAGCTCCCCCCTTAACCCCCTGCGTGGGATTCCTGAGTTGCTGTGTCTGTACCTTAGAAGATACTAGAATGTTCTAGAATACTGGAAGTCCCAACCCCAGTTACTGGAGTCCCTAAACCCCGAGAGCCTGTAATGTAAGTCCTGCCACCTCACCAGAAACTAGTTTTAACCAAGATGGTTACTCACATTCCCATGTATTCCTTTGCTCATTCAGATGGTCACTCTTTCAACCAATATTTATGGAGTGTTTGCTACACACTGAGAATGAAGCTATTAGGGTGGTTTTCCTAGTATTTAAAAGAAGAAGAAGAAGAAGAATACCTGCTTGGCAAAGTCAGTGCAGAGCTCAAAAAAATGGGTGGACCCGATTTGTGGGTTCAGGGCTGGGGACCCTGCGTTCAACCCTCCAGTTCCAGGGCCCCTGGGGTCTCTCACCTGGAGGAGGCTCTGGCAGCCTGGTCCATCTGGGTCCCACGCTTGTCCTGTGTGGTCCGTTCCTCAAGCAAGGCCCTGAGAGGCCCTCCTGAAATGTAAACTATCACCACACTCGTCTTTTGTTTAAATCCTTACTCGGTTTTTCCCCATTTGGAGGGTCAATCCCCTTCTCGCCGGCTGATAGGAAAATCCTTCCCCTTTTCAGGCTGCGATGCTGGGCTTTTGGGCAATTACAGGTTTGGCCACTGGAGGGCGAGCTGCGCACACAGGTTGTTAGGAGGTCTGGGTTCTCGTTCTCAGAGGTCCTCATTCTCAGAGGTGCTGAGATCACCTCTTAAATTCCTTACATTGAAAGGGGAGAAATGCAGGGGTCACAGTCTGGCTTAAGGAACTTGCAACCTCCAGAAATTTCATTTTATGCCTCAGTTTCAGTTGCTCAGTCGTGTCCGACTCTGGGACTCCATGGTCTGCAGCATGCCAGGCATCCCTGTCCATCACCAGCTCCTGGAGCTTGCTCAAACTCATGTCCATGGAGTCGGTGATGCCATCCAACCATCTCATCCTCTGTCATCCCCTTCTCCTCCTGCCTTCAATCTTTTCCAGCATCAGGGTCTTTTCCAGTGAGTCAGTTCTTTGCATCAGGTGGTCAAAGTATTGGAGTTTCAGCTTCAGCATCAGTCCTTCCAATGAATATTCAGGGTTGATTTCCTTTAGGATTGACTGGTTGGATCTCCTTGTAGTCCAAGGGACTCTCAAGAGTCTTCTCCAACACCACAGTTCAAAAGCATCAATTCTTCTTCACTGAGCCTTCTTTATGGTCCAACTCTCACATCCATACAAGACAACTGGAAAAACCATATTTTCTGGGAAGCGATTCCTTAAAATTCTTCAGATTTTCAAAGGGGTCTTGACCTCCAAGGTTCCTCTGAGCAAGAGTGAGACTCCTAAAATAAAACTAGGTTCATGGGATATTCATGCTTCCTTAACATGAAGAGGAAAGGGCTCTGATCTTGGAGGCAGGTCACCTGCACATGAGTCCAGTTGTACCCGTTGCTGGGCAGCCTTGGAGAACTGTAACCTCTCTGAACCTTGAGTTTCCTGCCCTTGGGAGTGAAGATTGTTGCTCTATGAATTCCTGAGAAGCTTTATGAAGGTGGAATAGAAATGAATGTGTGAACATACAGGGTCCAGGACTATTGTGAAAGATCTCAGCTACTGAGCCTCCAGCAAGCATTTATTAGATACCTACTGTGTGCAGAGCACTGGGTGGGCACTGAGAAGGAGTCTCTCTCAAAGCGCTGTGTAGATGCATACATTCATTCAGCTAATATTTTCTGGGTGCCAACTGTGTGTCAGATGCTTGAGTACACACATTGGGAGTTGTCTTGCTTGGAGATGCTGACACAGAGACTCCTGGCCAAGGGGTGTCCCAGGACGGCAAACTGGGCTCCAGCAACCAGAAAGGGTAGTTTTTCAAGGAAGACCAGCAGGCACTGGGCTTTGGGGGGAAAGTACCCAGAAGCTAGGGGGAACACAGAAACAGTCAAAAGGGATCTGTTTGGATCTGTGAGAGTACCAGTGCTATCTGCCTCAGAAACACAGCGGTTGGGGGCTTCCCTAGTGGTAAATAGATAAGAATCCACTTGCCAATGCAGGGGACACAGGTGTGACACCTGGTCGGGAAGATTCCACCTGCTGTGTGGCAACTAAGCACACGCACCACAACTACTGAGTCCCTGCACCCTAGAGCCTGTGCTCTGCAAAGAGAAGCCCTGCTCGCCTGCAACCAGAGAAAGCCAGCAAGGAAGACCCAGGCCAATCACAAACTTTATATGTGTGTGTGTGTGTGTGTGTGTGTGTATGGTGGTGGACAAAGCAGGAGAGGTCCCTGCCCTGTGGGTTTATATTCTAGTGGGGGCGATAGTGAACAAGCAAGTGAGTAAGATAACACCAGAAGTGACAGGTGCCAGGAAAGAAGTAGAACAGGTGACATGACGAGAGGAAGTGTTTGTTGTGTGTGTGTGTGGGGGGGGGGGCAGGAGTGCTACTTAGATGAGAAGGGTAATACTTAGATGTGCTCTGAGAAGGGCGATTTATGCTGTTTCCCAAAGGATTTGAAGGAAAAGAGCCCTTTAAGAACCGAGAAGGTCTGCACGTGCAAAGGTCCTGAGGTAGCCCCATGCAGACAGGAAATGAGTGGGGAGTGGCTGGAGTGTACCCAACACAGAGGCAGAGGAGGTTAGAACTAACTGGGCAGGGGCTAAATCTGGCAGGGCCCTGGAGTTTGGATTTTAAGTATAGTGGGAGTCATTGGAGCGTTTTAAGCTGGGCAGCAAGGTGATCGCTGATTGGCTGTGTGGGGAATTACGGTGGGGGCACAGGCGGGTGAAGAGACAGGTGGCAGGAGGCATGCTACAGTTTATAAAACCTCCCTTCCCCCCCTGCCCTTGCCATGGAACACTCAGAGCGCTCGTGGAGTGGCCGGGGCAGGGGAATCAGGCCGATTTACCAGTGGGGAAACTGAAACACATTCCTTACTTCGTCTTTTTTGCTTCCTGGGTGATCCCTTGAGGGGAGGCCGTCTGCCTTTGGCTCTTCACTCTCAAGGTCTTGCCCTTTGCAGTTTGATCTTTTTTTGTGCATGTAAGCATTTGATCACGCTCTGCCTCCCTCCTTAGACTCTAAGCTCCTGAGGGCATGTACTTGGTCTGTAGGGGGTACCAGCTGTATCCCTGGAGGCTGGCACAGTGCCTGGCAGGAAAGTGGGTGCGCAAAGGCTTTGTGGAATAAATGAACGAATGATGGGGGAGTGGTGAACGTAAGAGATGTGATTGAGGGAGGGCAGAGTGCAGAGCCCGCGCACGCCCAGCTGCCTTGCTCTGCATCTCTCCCTTCTCTCTCCCATCCCCGCCTTGTGTTGAAGCCCCAGAGCCCGCCCAGGGCCCCGCCAGATGCTGGAAGTGCAGACGTTGGCCACCAGGGGGCGCCGTGGGCCCGCCCTCTGAAGGGCAGCTCCTGGTTATGTGTTCAAAGACCTGGGCTCAACTTGGGCCTTTCTGGCAGTGAGAGGGGCCTGAGCCACGTCTGTTTTTGTTTTTGCTTTTTTTCATTCAAGAGTGGAAAAAAAAAAAAAAAAAAAAAGGAAGAAAGATCGACAGATCAGCGCTGCATAACCTGTTCTCCTTGTGTTTCTCCATTGTATATATTAAGTTTCTACACATAAAAAATGCTCTGCAGTATTCTCCTGTGAAGTTACAGGGTCTGTAAAGTTATTAATTAGCAATGTCCACAGAGGGCCGGAGTGGCTGACGGGTAATAACTATGATTCTTTCAATCTGGGTGGCCCGGGTTCCAGGACAGTGCCTTCAACCTGGTCTGGAGAGTGGCTCCTGGTGGCTCCAGGCCTCATGGCTGACCACCCCCCCCACCCCGCCCCCAGAGATGGGCCTGAGCCTGACCCAAATCGCAGATGCTGGGGACTCCAGGCCCAGAGCCGGGCTCTGGTGGACTGGTTTCCTCTCCTGAAACAGGTTGCTGCTAACATGAACCGAATGCTTCCTATGTGCCATGCAGTGCTTTAAACTCTTTGTACGAGGGCGTCTCATTTCCCTCATAACCCAGGTGAACGTTCTTATCATCACCATCTTTTTACAGATGAGACAGGTGCAGAGAGGGCAAGTAAACACCCAAGGTCTTATGGCTGCTAAGTGTCCGAGTCCAGATTTTAGGCTCAGCAGCTGGGTCCAGGGCATGCGTGCTCATCTGTCACCCAGCGCATCTCCTCGTGGTCCAGTTAACCAGGACTCATGACTGTTGTTTGTCAGAGACTCCTACTCTCTCTTTTTTAATTAAAAAAAATATATATACATATATATTTTTGGTGGTACCATGTGGCATGCAGGATCTTAGTTCTCTGAGCAGGGATCAAACCTGGGAACCCTGCATTGGAAGATCAGACTCTTAATCACTGGACCACCAGGAAAATACTGCCCCTCACGCCCCACCTTTAAAAGTATGAAAGTAAATTGAAAGTGTCAGTTGCTCAGTTGGGTCCCACTCTTTGCGACCCCAGGGACTGTAGCCCACCGGGCTCCTCTGTCCATGGAATCCTCCAGGCAAGAATACTGAAGTGGGTAGCCATTCCCTTCTCCAGAGGATCTTCCTGACCCACTGATTGACTCCAGGTGTCCAACATTGTGGGCAGATTCTTTACCGTCTGAGCCACCAGGGAAGCCCCTTTTAAAGGTATATGCATCTTTATTTTTATTTTATTTATTTTTTCGGTTGCACTGTGTGACATGTGGAACTTCCCTGAGCAGGGATTGAACCTGGGTCCCCTACATTGGAAGTGTGTAGTCTTAACCATTGGACCATCAGGGAAGTCCAGAGACTCCTGCTGTCTTGTATCCTTTCTGGAAATCATGCTGGGGAAACCAGCTTTGAGGAACGTCATTTTCAAGCAAATATACAGACGGGTCCTGATTCTGGAGCATCTGAGATTGAAAATTTTGCTTACTCCCAACTCAATCCCAGTTCCATCCAGAAAGAGGTCCCGCACACCAGCACGTGCCCTGCGATGCCAGAAAAGCCCTTAGCAGGGGAACATCTAGGCTCGTTCCAGAGAGGTCGAGAACGGGAGGGAAGGAGAAGAGTAAGAATAAACATTGCTAAAAATAGTGCTTGGCTCTCTCACACCCACAACAAGACTGCAAAGGGAGGGCAGAGGAGACTGGAGGAAGCCGCCCAGGACTTTTGCCAGAGGGAGGGCTAAGGGCCACTGCTTCGGTGGGGGCTGTTTCTCAGACTGTTCTCTCCCAGGGCTCGGGTGCCAGCTTCTGAGGGTTCCAGGCCTGGCACGCCTCCCCAGAGGGTGAAGGCCAAGTGGCCGTGTCTTGGAGTCTGTAGTCGTGAATGTTCCCAGATCTCACAGGCACTTTTGCCATGAGGCCTGAGCCGCAGCAAACTTGACAACATCCAGAGGGCCTCAGCTGAAGACGAAGGGGGTCCTTTGAGATGGAGATATTTGTTTTCAACTTTAAGTGACAGATGTTTGAGCAACATCAGTCACGATGCACATTTCTGCACACTGACTCTCATCCGCCCCCTCAACTTCCATGATGAAATGGGACTTCCATTCCTCCGGGGAAGACATCTCAGCAGATGGGCTGGAACAATGTGGTGTGGAAAGCATCCTTGTGGTGGCCCGGCCTATGGCAGGCTCTCAGAAGTGTGGAACGTGGTTCTGGTCTCTGGGATCTTCCATCTGTGCCCACAGCCCACCCCATCTGCTCTTCCCTGGGCTGCGGGAATTTCTTCCATTTTAGGGGACAGGAACTCCCAGAGGAGACACGAAGAGTCTCTGGTCACAGGGTGGTGACCCAGCCCCTGTGGTCTCTGGCTGTGGCAGCTGCAACTGTTTGGGGGAAGGACATGGTTTCTTCCATGATATCAGACCTAGAGATTAGGCAGCCAGTGGGGTTTGGAAGCCAGAGCTGTTTGCAAAGAGGCCCTGACATGCTGTATTCTGCAGGCAAGTCACTTTGACCCCTTGGTGCCCCTGCTCTCCTCTCTCCAAAAGACACTCCAATTCCTGTTGCATTGATTTCATAGGTCCTCATGATGATCACACGGAGGACTTTCCTTTCTTTCTTTGGCTGCGCTACATGCCATACAGGATCTTAGTGCCCTGATCAGAGATTGAACCCTTGCCCCCTGCAGTAGAAGCACATCTTAACCACTAGACCTCCAGGGAAGTCCTGAAAAGACTGTCAAACGGGTCACAAAGTACTCTTGGATCAAGCATTCAGAATGCAGTTTACCTAAGTATCTGTAAGGTCTAGTAGAGGTGAGCTGTGAAACCATACATCCCCAGCAGGTGTTGCTGTCGCACATGGCGAGGGCGTTCTCCCAGGTGAATCGCTGGATGGATATCTACTGTGTAAAACTAGCTTCTTAAAATGGTATGTGTAGATCAGTGGAAGTGTTAGTCATTCAGTCGTGTCTGACTCTTTGGGACCCTGTGGACTGTAGCCTGTCAGACTCTTCTGTCCATGGAATTCTCAAGGCAAGACTACTGGAGTGGATAGTTGTTCCCTTCTCCAGGGGATCTTCCCAACCTAGGGACCAAACCCAGGTCTCCTGTGTCGCAGGCAGATTCTTTACTGTCTGAGCCACCAGTTCAGTAAAGTTCAGTTCAGTTCAGTTGCTCAGTCATGTCTGACTCTTTGCGACCCCATGAATCGCAGCACACCAGGCCTCCCTGTCCATCACCAACTCCCGGAGTTCACTCAGACTCACGTCCATCGAGTCGGTGATGCCATCCAGCCATCTCATCCTCTGTCGTCCCCTTCTCCTCCTGCCCCCAATCCCTCCCAGCATCAGACTCTTTTCCAATGAGTCAGCTCTTCGCATGAGGTGGCCAAAGTACTGGAGTTTCAGCTTTAGCATCAGTCCTTCCAAAGAAATCCCAGGGCTGATCTCCTTCAGAATGGACTGGTTGGATCTCCTTGCAGTCCAAGGGACTCTCAAGAGTCTTCTCCAACACCACAGTTCAAAAGCATCAATTCTTCGGCGCTCAGCCTTCTTCACAGTCCAACTCTCACATCCATACATGACCACAGGAAAAACCATAGCCCTGACTAAAATGCCCACAGAACCAGGCAGCAATGTCAATATGCCCAGAAGGCCTGGTGTTTGGTCTCTAAGTGGTAGGGTAGCTAGTGGGAGAAGGTTTTATCTGCCCAAAACTTAACAAGAGAGCTAGTGGGTATATGCATTTCCAAAGTGACACCTTCTCAACACTTTTTAAAGGTACACAGATGACACCGTTATTGCTAAGACTTTGATGAAATTATGTTAAAGTGTGAAAGTGAGGCTGTTACACGTGTAGTTAAAGAGAGCGTCATTTTGTGTCTGGGGTTCTGGGTTATTTGACACCTTGCCTTGCAGACTCCAGTCCAGGCTGCCTCTCTGTCATCTGAGAACCTGGCTTTGTCTTCAGTCACGCTGATGACTGCCTGATCTGATGGGAATGCAGGCTCTTGTTGCCAGGTCTTTCAGTGTTGTTCTTGTTTTTTTTTTTTTAAGTTTCAAGAGAATTTTTTAAAAAGTGAAATCTCCTGATTTTTAATTATTGGCAACATATTCCAATCAAATAAAATACTGTGTGGGCCGAAGCAAACATGTCTTGAATAGGACTTGGTCTATTTGTTTTTGCCCAGTATTTGCCTTTGCTTGTTATTTGTGTAATTTAAGTATAAGTGGCTGTGGTGATATGCCCCTTTCTGGAGGTGTGTAGAGAGGTGTCTTGCGTGTACGTGATAAATCACTCAGTCGTGTCCAACTCTTTGCGACTCCATGGACTGTAGCCCACCAGGATCCTCTGTCCATGGGATTCTCCAGGCAAGAATACTGGAGTGGGCTGCCATTTCCTTCTCCAAGGGATTTTCCTGACCCAGGGATCAAACCTGGTCACCTGCATTGCAGGTGGATTCTTTACTGTGTGAACCGCCAGGGAAGCCCCTCAGAAAGATGTCTTTTATCAGCCTAATTCCCTGAATATGTTTTTTTTTTTAACTTTTATTTTTGGCCACACCAAGTAGCTTATACGATCTTAGTTCCCCAACCAGGGATTGAATCCAGGCCCATGGGAGTGAAAGCCTGGAATCCTTACCAGTAGGCCATCAGGGAACTCCCAGAATGTGTTTGTCTTAGGTACAAATTTATGGTTGAACAGGTCATACTTCAGGGTTTATAAGTGGTAATGGCTGAGATACTAGTTTCCAGAGTTAGACAGAACTGGGTGTAAATCCCAGATCTGCTATTTCTTAGCTTTGTGATCTCAGGCAAGTCACTTAACTTCTCTGAGCCTTGATAGCCTCATCTATAAAAATGGAGATAACAAAAATACGACTGTGGTAGCCATTAGTGGTCTGTACACCAGATCTTTTTAACTTTCACCTTCTGGGCATTTGGGTGGAAAATATTTCCAACCCCACGTGGTTGGTTGGGATCACTCTGGCCGATGAGATGAGGGCAGAGTATCGCTGTATCACTTCTTGGGCTGCAGCATTTAATTGCAGGGGTGAGAATCTCCCTTTTCTCTAAGAGAGGTCACTTAACCTCTCTGAGGTTGTATACTCTCTGGTGACAGGCAATGTCTGAGATTTTTCGGTGCTCCATCAGCTCAGGTCCTAGAATGACCAAAAGCAGGCCTGTGGATACCGTTGGTGGCAGGCAAACAGGGGCTGGGAGAAGATAGCATTGGTGGCAGGCAAACTCTCTGTTTGGAGGAGGTAGCAGGCAGGCTGTGGCGATCATGAACGTTTCAGGCCAGGCCACCGCAGCCTGCCCACGGTGACGTCAGTAACAGCCAGGCCTTGGGCAGAGGTCAGTGTTGACTTTCCCTGGGAAGCAGGAGACACAGAGCTGGTACAAGACACATCCGCCCCGGGTTGGGGAGGAAGGCACCGCACATCTTAGAACACCTGAAGGTGTAAAAGCTTTCTGTTCAAGCTCCGCCCCCTTCGACACCTAAACCAGGAAGTGGGTGAAAAGAGGATGCGGGGAGTTTCTGAAAGGATACTAATTTTTTTTTTTGAAATCACATTCCTAGTTCCCTGACCAGGGATTGAACCTGGGCCCCCTGTAATGGAAGGGCAGAGTCCCAACAACTGGACCACCAGGGAATTCCCATCAAGTGCCTTTTCATGTGCTTAGTGCTTGGTGCTTCCCTGTTGGCTCAGTGGTAAAAAATCTGCCTGCAATGCAGGAGACCTGGGTTCAATCCCTGTGTTAGGAAGATCCCTTAGAGAAGGGCATGGCAACCCACTCCAGTATTCTTGCCTAAAGAATCCCTATGGACAGAGGAGTCTTACGGGCTACAGTCCATGGGGTTGCACAGAGTTGGACACAACTGAGTGACTAAACACAGCACAGCACGTGCCTTATCTTATGCTTTCAGTCCCTACAAACTTCTCCTACAAGGAGAAATTCACCCCAGATTACAAGTGAGGAAACCAAGACTCAGAGAGGTTGAGTGAGCAGGCAAAAGCTGCACAGCGACGTAATAGGGCAGGTGGTATCCAAACCCAGGTCTTCTGACCCCAGTTCCTATGCTAACCTCTCACGATATTCTTGGGAACGAGAGGAAAATACAGACAAGACAGTCTTGGGCCCCCTTCTCCAGGAGAATCCAGCCAAGGCCATCTTTTATTGTTCTTTTCGGTTTTGATAATTTTTGCCCTGATGACTGAGAACCACTGTGATAGGCCTTGCCAAGTGCTCCATCTGGACTCTCTCTCCACACTCACAAGGCTCCACAGAGGCCCATTATACAGATGGGGCTGCCGAGGCTCAGGGACCTGATTTAGCCACGTGGCCAGCTGGCCTAGGGTGTCTGTGGAAACGATTTGGCGCAGAGCTCTGGGGGGAAAGGGAGGAGTCAGGGGCAGCTGAAGGGTCCGCAAGCTTCAGGTGCACGTCCCCTGCAGCCCATTGGCCAGGAGGCGCCGTGGCTGTGTCTCTGGCTGTGACCCTGAGCAAGGTGAACTCTAGGATAACTCCAGGCAGGCGTGACATCATCTCCCAAAGGAGAGGAATGGCTGTGGACCAGACCAGAGGGTGCAAACCAGTGGCCTATAGACTTGTTGACTTTGGCTTACACAGTGTTTGAAGGGGGAAGAAAAACCTGAATTAGTGGCCAATATTGAAAAATCAAGGGATTTCATGGAAAAATCTGTACTTCAGCTACTTTCGCAAAAATCTGAGCATCTGGCCACACTGAGCCCTCATGCCTGCCTGGCAGCTGTCCCCACCCCCTCCCCCGGGGTGGCGGCTGCTCCGAGCAGGGACACACATTCTCCGCGTCACTGCCCAGGTCAGCCACGCTCGATAAATGCTGACGTGCCCTGGTGGCATCTGAGCCGGCAACCTTGCACTGAACCTGAACTCCTGGAACAGACTTCTTGAAGCTGGCCGAGGGCTGTCCAGAACTCTGGAACACATTCTGAAGAGCCCGTCAGTGGTGCGTGGACCCACAGCCTGGCAGTCCCTCATTTCCATTCTGCTGCCACCTTGCAAGTGACCCCTTGACGCTCCAGGTTTTCTCTTGAGAAGCAGCGTGAAACAGCAGGAAGCAAACCAAATGAAGATGGGGGATGGTAACAATGAAGACAGTGCCCCTTCCTCCCCTGGCCACTGATGTCCACGTCCTTATTCCCAGAGCCTGGCTCGGTCAGTCCCCTGCCTCCAGGCATAATATTTCTTCCCCAGCCCCTTCCCCTATTATTCTGGCAACGGTTTCGCACTGGTGCCCACCCCTGGGTACCTCAGTGCCCTTGCCCAGCATTGCCCACGTCTCTGTCCATACTTCCTTTGATTAAAATCCCTTAAGCCACTGGACTTGGACTCTATTTCCTTACATCTAAGGGCTAACTCAGGCTTCCCTGGTAACTCAGCTGGTAAAGAATCAGCCTGCAAGGCAGGAGACCTTGGGTCAGGAAGATCCTCTGGTGAAAGGATAGGCTACCCACTCCAGTATTCTTGCCTCTTGGCTTAGATGGAGAAGAACCCACCTGCAGTGTGGGAGAGCTGGGTTCGATCCCTGGATTGGGAAGATTCCCTGGAGAAGGGCATGGCAACCTACGCCAGTATTCTTGCCTGGAAAATCCCCATGGACAGAGGAGCCTGATGGGCTATAGTCCACGGGGTCACAAAGAGTTGGATATGACAGCTACTAAGCACAGCACACAGCAAGGGCTATCCAGCTCATTCCTGGGGCAACCTTGTGGGGCGGGTTTATGAGCCCATTTTACAGACGTGGAAACAAAGGCCCTGAGAGGTCGAGTTGCTCATGTAACATGACCAGCTGGCAAAGGATGAGGCCAGGTTCTGAGCCCAGGCCACCCTCGTCCCTGACCCCTTTGTCTCCCTAACTGCTATTGTGACTGGGCAGCCTACCCCGGGAACTCTACTTCCTGGTCTGTAAAATAAAGAGGAAACACAATAATGTTCTCAAAGGGCAGATGGGAAATCCTAACTGAGACAGGGGTGGTTTTTGTGGTTATACTCCAGGATAGGCTTTTTTTTTGGGTGTGTCGTGAAGCAAGCAGGATTTTAGTTCCCCAGCCAGGGATCGAAACTGTGCCCCCTGCAGTGGAAGGGTAGAGTCCCAACCACTGGGCCACCAGGGAGCAACCACCAAGTGCCTCTTCATTTGCTTGCTTTATCTTATGCTCATCTGTTCCTACAAATTCTTCCTACAAGGAGGAATTCACCCTAGGTTACAGATGAAGAAACTGAGGCTCAGAGAGAGGTTGAGTGAGCTGGCAAAAGCTGCGCAGCGAGTCTTAACCACTGGACCACTAGGGAAGTCCCCAGATAGGCTTTCACTGTAGGTTGGAATCCATCCTTTCTCTGGCTACCCCTGGATGTTTAAGCTACATATCTGTATATCTTCTTCGCAAAGTGGGCAGCTATGCAGTATTTCTAGATTCTTCTCAACCATATCAAGGCCTTTTGCCTTCTCCAACAAACTCACCAACCCCTTCCCCTCTCACAAACATCACTGTTGACTTTGGGCTGGATGATTCCTTGTGGTGGGGGCCTTTCTGGTCATTGGAGGACATTTGTCAGCATCCTTGGTCTCTACTCGCTAGATGCCAGTAGTGTCCAGCCCTTGGTTTCTAGACTGTGCCAAATGACCCCCCACCCAGAGTGGGGGAGCTAAATCACTTCTGATTGAGAGCCACTGGTTTAGACTTTGAGTATTCACCGGTTTGGGTTTGGAGCACTGAGGCTTTCAAAGCGTGAATTCAGTTGGCCC
Source organism: Bubalus kerabau (assembly GCF_029407905.1). Lineage (NCBI taxonomy): Eukaryota > Metazoa > Chordata > Mammalia > Artiodactyla > Bovidae > Bubalus > Bubalus kerabau. The sequence continues at coordinate 55,140,369 of NC_073639.1, forward strand.
CTCTTGCTCCCAAAGTGTCAGATTCGCATAAATGTTAATGTTATGACTCTGACTTTTGGTTGACCCCTCTCCACTGTCCACTAGTTCCAAAAGGGTGTCCAGATTGCTTTCCCGAGCCATCTCAAAGCCTCTGCTTGCCCTGTTCCCAAGCAACCCCTCCCCACCAGAACCCTGTTCACTCTGAACTTTGGCAGATGTTTCTTCCGCTCTTGAGGACCCGGAGGAGTTGCAAAATGGGATTTCCTCCAGAAGCTCTTCCCTCGACCTCCCTGCCCCTGAACGGAATTAATTTCCTGGGGAAAAAAAAAAAGCACTGCCTGTCTCCTTTATGTGACATAGCAAATCGTTTTGCAGGACTAGAGTTGAAGGCTTATTAATTGTGATGAGGTGAAGCGCCCTCTGATTTGGGGGGATGGAGATGGATGGGAGGGGGCAGTGGGGGGAGGCGAAAGCCCAGCTGATGCCCTTAAATCGTCACCTCCCTGCCACCTCGCGCCACCCTGGGAGCTTTGTCATTGACGAGGCAGGACACACACAGAGCCCCCATATCCATTTGTCTCTCCTCATTTGCAAGAGCTGAATGAAATCCTTCAGCGTTTCCCCGACAGGAGAATGCAGCAGCTCCAAACGAGCTATTTATGGGCCATTTTTTTCAGCATTACTTGCATATTATAATTAAGAGATAATGTCAGTGGAATAGAACATTGTCACCGGGTAATGGTCTCCCGCTGCTTCCGAAATGTCAAGGCAAAGTCACAGCATTTATCAAAAATAAATGTTGGCGGGAAGACGCGACGTTTGTTTTCACAGCAGGGACATTAATCCTGGGACCACGAGAGGGTAACGTCTTTATTTCTTTTCTCCGATGATGATGGATGCCAGCGGATGGTGGTGTTTGACGGATGTGGGATCTTGCCGGTACAGGGGGGAGGCCAGCTGGGGCAGGGGTGCCCCTAGCGGGGCCAGGTGGTCACATTGGGATGGGGTTGGCGGGAGGCTTCTGGCTGCTCTGTCTCTGCCCAGAATCAGCCAATTCACTCCCCAAGGATGCACTGGAGGTGGCCTGTGGGGGTGTCCTAGCTCCCGATTGGACAGGGCATCTTCTGCAGCTGGTGGTGGCTTGCTGATTGGGTGGGGAGAGGGCGGACATTTGGCAGAAGGCCTCTTCTCTGACTCCGCATCGTCCCTGGGGACAACCTCAGTTTCTGCATCGCGTTTACCCCAGAGGGAGCCAGCCCGGGCAATGGGCAGCTAAAACAGCCGACCGCTGGCGACTCCTGATGATCCGGGCACCGTCTGCGCCACATTTTGGCACAGGGACCGCTGACTCTCCAGGCAGCCTTCACGGCCGGGCTTAATTGCATGTGAACGTCCCTTCCGCCCCGCTGCCTGAGTGATCTTTCTCAAGTGCACTTCTGATCATGCAGCAATATGGCTGAAATCCCCACCACCCCCACCCCAGCCACCACAGCCCTGCCCCAGGCCCTCAGGATAAAGTCCCTGCTCAGAAATGGCTCCAGCACAACTTCCTCAGCATTCCCGCCTTTCTCCCAAGCAGCCAGGCTCTGTCTCCGCAACCAGCCCAGGCCTTTACTCTTGTTCCTTCTCTGCTCTTGCCTTAACATAACCCTCACCTGGCCATCTCCTACTTCTTCAGGCCTCCATTTCAACAACTCCTCTTCCAGGAAGCCTTCCCTGACCTCCCAAGCCCTTCTCATGTGCTTCTCCCACAGTCCCTGTACTTAGGCCCTTCACAGCACTTAATTATGCCACTGTAAGCATGTTGGCCACCTGATGTGAGGAGCCAACTCACGGGAAAAGACCCTGATGCTGGAAAAGACTGAGGGCAGGAGGAGATGGGGGCGACAGAGAAGGAGATGACTGGATGGCGTCACTGACTCAATGCACAAGAGTTTCAGCAAACTCCAGGAGACCGTGAAGGACAGGGAAGCCTGGCATGCTGCAGTCCACGGCGTTGCAAAGAGTCAGACACGACTGACTGAACAACAAGGATGAAGTACTTGGATTATAGTCTGTCTCCCCTCTCTCAACCATGGTCTCCAGGAGGACCTTGCCAGCTGTTCTGTTACTGGATACAGAATAGGGGCTTAGTACTTATGTGTTAGAGCAGCTGAATAAGTGACTGAAGGGCTAGAGGCCTTTTATGTGGGTTTGTATCAGTCACCTATTGGCAGAACAATGCATAACAAATTGCCCCAAATATGGATGACCTTCATCAGTAAGAATTTATGTGGCTCATGAGTCTGCAGGTCAGAGGTTGGGGCTAGACTTGGCTGGGGTGGGCATGGTTCTTCTGGCTCAGCTGGGCTCAGACACACATCTAGGGGCCAGTGGCTGTTGGCTGATCTTGGGGAGCCTCAGCTGGGATTGTTGGGCGAGCTCTGTGTCACATGTGTCTCCTCCAGAAGGCTAGCCCAGGCGTGACCCATGGTGAGGGCAGAGGGGCAGGAGGGCAAGCAGGAACCTGTTCATCTCGCAAAACTGGAACTCTGTACCCAATCAACCCTGCCTCTCCTTCCTCCTCCTTCAGGCCCTGGCAACCACTCTTTTATTTTCTATCTCCGTGAATCTGACTCCTCCAGGGCCTGATAGGAGTGGAATTATCTTTTGGGGATTGGCTTATATTATTTCACTTAGGATAATGTCCTCAAGTTTTATCCATGCTCTAGTGTGACAGGATTTCCTCCCCCTGTTAAGGCTGAATAATATTCCATTGTATGGATAGACCACATTTTGTTTATCCACTCATCCATTGATGGAGATTTGGATTGCTTGCACCTTTTGGCAATTGTGAATAATGCTGCCGGGACCATGGGTGTGTAGTTATCTTTCAAAACCCTGCTTTCAATCTTTTTGGGCACACAGTTGACCATTGAACAATGTGGGGGTGATAGGGGTGGACCCCCACACCCAATCTTAAATCTTAGTATAACTTTGCAGTCAGTCCTCTGTATCTAAGATTCAAACCTGTATCCATGGATTCAATCAACCTCAGACTGAATAACCTAGTGGTATACATGGTGCGTGCGTGTAAGTTGCTTCCGTTGAGTCTGACTGTTTGTGACCCCATGGACTGTAGCCCGCCAGGCTCCTCTGTCCATGGGATTCTCCAGGCAGGAATACTGGAGTGGGTTGCCATGCCCTCCTCAAGGAGATCTTCCCGACCCAGGGATCGAACCCGCATCTCTTATGTCTCCTGCATTGGCAGGTGGGATCTTTACCACTAGCGCCACCTGGGAAGCCCAGTATACATGATACATTTATTGAAAAAAAAAAAAAAAAACAACAAGCATATAAGTGGACTTGTGTATTTCAAACCCATGTCGTTCAAGGTCAGCTATATACCCAGAAGTGGGATGGCTGGATCACAAGTAGTGTGACTTTTAAAATTATTTTTTTATTTATTTTTGGCCACATTTCATGGCATGTGGGATCTTAGTTCCCTGACCAGGGATCAAACCCCTCACTCCCTGCGTTGGCAGCATGGAGTCTCAACCACTGGACCATGAGGGAAGTCCCACAAGTGGTATGCCTTTTAGCCTGGTGGGCAAACCCTTTGGGAACAGAGATCCACATATTTACAGAGCAGTAGTTGATTGGACAAGCTTTATCCTGGGGCCTGACTCTTTGGTTTGGATCCCAGCTCTGCTGCTTCCTAACTGTTTTCTCAGCTGAATCACTCCTTCTGAGCCTCAGTTTCCTCCTCTGCAAAATTGGGGTAATATGAGCATCTATTCAGAGAGCAAGATTACATGAGAAGGTATTTAGAGAAGAGCCTAGTACAGAGTAAATAATACCCACGTGATGTTTTATGCAAAGTTCTTGCCCTAGATCCTGCTTTTGACCCCGCCCTGGTGGATGGTTTGTCGTGATGCTTTTCTGGGACTGCCCTGGTGGTCAAGTGGTTAAGAATTTGCCTGCCAAGGCAGGGGACATGGGTTCGATCCCTGGTCCAGGAAGATTCCATGTGCCTCAGGGAAACTGAGCTCCTGTGCCACAGCTACTGAGCCCATGTGCTCTAGAGCCCATGCTCTGCAACAGAGAAGCTACTGCAATGAGAAGACCCCCTCACCTCAACTAGAGAGTAGCCTCTACTTGTCGCAACTAGAGAAAGCCCAGCACAGCAACGAAGACCCAGAGCTGTCAAAAACAAACAAAGCGATGATTTTCTGCCCTTTCTGAACACAACCAGGGGTTATCTGTCCTGGGCAGACCCCAGGAACAGCTGTGTTAATTCTGGGTGACAGGCGCTGACACAGCTCCCCTCTGCTGGGGTGTTGGGCTCAGACCTGGGGGGCCAAGGGGGCCAGTGTTGCTACAGGGTGAGGGGTTGGGGCCTTGGGCAGGGTAGTGGTGGGGAAGAAGTTTCCTGCCAGAGCTGTTCAGCTCCCCAATTCAGGCCTCCGTCTCCCTCTCTTCCCCTGGCGCAGATTGCAATTTGGGCCCGGCAGGAAGAGAGAAATGAGCTTGCATAATAGAGGAACATTTGGTTCTTTCAGGCTGGGCCTGGAGAAGGGTTTTGTGCTGAAGTGTGCAGCGCGGGGGCAGACTGGAGACGCTGCCTGTGTGCGGGGCTCGGGGGAGCCCAGTCTGCCCAGTGGGATTGAGGTGCTGAGGGCCAGATGGACGCGAGGGAAGGGCAGCTCCCCCAGGAGAGGGCAGACCCGGAGGGGGCAGAGGGTCCTTGACTTTGCTGTTTCCAGCAGACAGGAGGGAGGGCTGGAGGGAAACCACATAGGGCGGCACCGTGGCCTCAGGGGCTCCGGGCCAAGCACGTGGCCACAGCGGGTTGTCTCTCCTAGGGCTGTTGGGGTCACTTCCTTCTCACCCCAGAGAGATCTGTGTTCTCAGCGCAGAGTTGAACCTGAACTTCCTGATCTAAGGGGGAGGGCCCTCTCCAGGACCACCAGGGCAGGCTGAGAGACACAGACTAACCAAGGGTGGGTGTGACGCCCCCACCCATAATTGGACCCCTGACTCTGTTGTTTATCAGGGGGACAGAGATGGGACAGTTACCCCTGTTCCCTGAGGAGATTCAACAAGCAGGTGGGGTGAGAATCACCTCTCTGGGACTGTTCTTTTTTTTTTTGCTGTGCTGTGTCTTCGTTGCAGTGCATGGGCTGTCTAGTGTCTACAGGCTCAGTAGTCAATGGCATATGGTCTTAGTTGCCCTGGGGCACGTGGGGTCTTAGTTCTCTGACCAGGGATCGAACCCATGTCCCCTGCATTGGAAGGCAGAGTCTTAAGAACTAGACCACCAGGAAAGTCCCTGGGAGGGCTTCTATAAATCCCAGAGTGTTGCTTGTGTTTCTCACCTGGTTTAGTCTTTGTGACAGTGCAGGGAGAGGAGGACAGCCTCTCAGCTTTTCAACAAAAGTGCGCTGAACGCTGATGCAGTCCCAGGCCTGGACTGGGGGGCTGGAGCTACCACCACCACCCGGAGCAGCGCAAGTTAAGAGCCACATGTTGGGGGACGTTATATTCCAGTAGAGCAGCTGACTTTGAACAAGGAAACAGGTAAACAAAAACGGTCACATCTGCGTGGGAGAATACACACGTGGGCTCCATTTTTCACCTCTCCCTGCATCTATGTTCTTTGCCATAGAGTTGACCCTGAACTTCAACTTGTGTGGCTTGCTTTGGCCAAAAAATGAAATGGAAGTGATGCTGGGCTACTCCTGCCCCTTGAGAGGCTTTGTGCTTTTCTGCACCTTTGCCATGGTGTGTGACAAACACCCTGGATTAGTCTGCTAATTCAAGAGAAGGAAATTCTGGTGGAGCAGAGCTAACCAGTCAAACCCCACTCTGGATCAGGTAACTTCCCCACCAAGATGCAACTGACAGATGTGTGAATGATAAAGCATGATTGTTGTTTTAAGACACAGAATTTAGGGGTTATTTGTTACGCAGCATATTGGTGGCAATAGCTAACCAATACAACCAACTATTGGTAAGTGTAATTATTAACTTCATTCATAGGCCAGGAAACTGAGGCACAAAGAGATGAAGAGAGCATTTAGAGGTTACAGAGTTGATGTGGCTGAGTCCAGACAAGAACCCTGCCATCTTGACTCCAGCTTGCTTACTCACCCATTCAACCCATGTTTATCGAGCATCGACTACACACATGGAATTGTGGTAGCAGCTAGAGACAGTTCAATGAAAAAGATATTCCTTCTGTGAGCAATGTCTGTTAAAAGGGAACTTCTCTTTTTCTGAGGATTTCAACAAAAGTCTGAAAATCAGGTCCCATCACCCCAGGGTATATCCTCACTGTGAACCACTCACGGCTGTGACAGGACGTGGGCTGTGAACAGCCAAGGCTAGATCTCATGTTCACTCTCTGTGGCTGGAGGGGAGCGATGACCCCACCTGACCCATATGGACTGAGAGTGGAGGAGAGAGGACTTTCTCTAAAGAAAAAGTGTTGCTATTAAACTTTAAGAAGAGGAAACAGATGCTGCGAAGATTAAAAAAAAAAATGATGCTCACCCCAGACCTCTGGGGTCCAGATGAAGACCTCTCAGCAGCTCTGTGGTCCTTGGTGAAGTCCCCCAGAGTCTGCAGCTGCTCCAGGCCACTCCCCTGTCTCTGACATCCCTCGCGGGAGCTAGGCCTGACTCTCAGAAGATCAGATGTGATTTATTCCTGGCATCTGTGCTGCCACTGGCTGTGAGGTGCTTTGCAGCAGAACAATAAGTTACAGGGCCATTTATCTTGTTGGCGGCTTCTGATAAAATGAGCAGCCTGAGCAGACAGGGCCTTTAACGAACATGATCAGGGCTGTTTATTTAGAAAACAGAAGACCTTGAAATTGGCTTTAATCGAAGGGGTTAGAAGTGAGGGATTTGACCGGATCTGTTGAGAGCAGAGACAGCCCACCTCTGGAAAGGTCACAGTGAAGGGCAGGCCTGGCTTTGAGTTTCGGCTGTGCCCACAAGTTTGACTTTGGGTAAGGCCCATGACCTCTTCCAGACTTTGTTTCCCCATCTGTGAAATGGAGACGTATGTGTCAGCATCATCTTAGTTATGCTGCAGTAACAAACAGCCCCCTCCAAACCTCATGGCTTAAAACAACCAGTTTGTATCTCACTGATGCTCCTTGGCTATGGTGGGGTGGCTGGTGACTCTTTGCCACACCTCCTCACTGTGGGAGTCAGATTAATGGAACGTGCCATCTGCAACATGACCATCATTGGGCATGGGGGAAATTGTGCACTGGTTTGTTTGTTTTTTCAAATTTATTTATTTGTTTTTGGCTGTGCTCAGTCTTTGTTGCTATGCCTGGGCTTTCTCTAGTCGTGGAGAGTTGGGGCTACTCTTTGTTGTGGCACATGGGCTTAGTTGCTCTGGGGCTTATGAGATCCTCCCGGACCATGGAATGAACCCATGTCCCCTGCATTGGCAGGAGGATTCTTAACCACTGGGCCATCAGGGAAGTCGTGCAATGGTTCTTAAAGATTCTTCCCATGAGCAACTTACATCATTTCCACTCATATTGAGTTGGTCCAGGCAAGTCATGTGGCCATGCTTAACTCCTGGTGGGGCGGTGGGAGTGGAGAAGAGAGACCTTACTATGTGACCATTAGCTGGAAAGCCAGAAGGGTTGGTATTTATTAGCGAGAGCTGTTCTGCTGAGCTATCATAGAAGTCAGGAATTTTCTTCTCCCTTCTGGAGATGCTAATTATCTGAGTCTAATCCATTATGCTTTTTCTGGCCAGCTTCGTCACCCTCCCCCCCAATTTCTGCCATGTCACTCCATCTGCTGTGAACTTCCATGTCTGTTGCTGAACATTAAAGCTGGGCAGCCTGACATTTAAGAACCCCTAAGGCTGGCCTCTCTCAAGGGCCCCAAATATAGCTTAGAGAGAACTGGGGCTAGGTACTTCTTACCCACCCCCACTGTAGCCCCAGAATCTACCACAGTGCCTGGCCCACAGCAAGTGTTCAATGATTACTCGTTGCAATTGTGAAATGATGTACTGGACATCACATGCCCTGGAAAACGTCAAAGGCAGGATCCTACGTGCTTGGTGCCCCGGGGGTCATTGCCATTTACTGGGTACTAGCTGAGGGCCAGGCCTCATGAGCCAATTGCCCTGAGTGCAGGCATGATCCCTTTCATCTTTCAAGCAACCCCCACCCCCACCCCCACAGTAGGCATTACTGTGACAGGATTCTTTATTTGAAATTTTAACTCCTCTCCCCAAGTTTCACTGAAATATGATAGACATGCAGCACTGTGTTTGTTTTAGGCACATGCCATGAAGATTTGATATATGTACACATTGTGAAGGGCTTCCCTGGCGGCTCAGATGGGAAAGAATCTGCCTGCAATGCAGGAGACCTCGGTTCAGTCCTTGGCTTGGGAAGATCCCCTGGAGAAGGGAATGGCTACCCACTCCAGTATTCTTGCCTGGAGAACTCCATGGACAGAGGAGCCTGGCAGGCTACAGTCCACGGGGTTGCAAAGAGTCGGACACGACTGAGTGACGAAGCACACGCACATACACACACAGACATTGTGAAATGTTCCCCACAGTAAATTTCGTTAACATCCATCACCTCACACTTACAACTTTTTATTTCTTGTGATGAGAACTTTTAAGATCTACTGTCTTAGCAACTTTCAAATATACGATATTGTTAACAATAAGCAGGACTCTTTATGGAGCTATTCATTCATATTTATTCACCCTGTAATTTTGTTTCATTGGATTCCAAGACAGACTTCAGCCCTTTGTATTTTCTTAATTTATGTTTTTTCCCCCCAAGCAGAGGGTAGAAGTTTCCGGAAGATAGTTTACTTGCTTTGTATTAATCTGGGCTCTCTAGAGACAGAGACTAATAGGATATAGCATGTTTCTATCCTTATCATCTCTATTTATCTACTTACAAAGAGTTTTCTTTTTTCATCTGGCTGTGCTGTGAGGCATGCAGGGTCTTAGTTCCCTGATTAGGGATCAAACCCGTGCCCCCTGCATTGGGAGCACAGTCTTAACCACTGAACCGCCAGGGAAGTCCAAAGAGATGTGTTATAAAGAATTCGTTCACATGGTAATGGAGGCCGAGAAGTCTCACAATCTGCCGTCTGCAAGCAGGACACCCAGGAGAGCTGATGGTTTGAGTTCCAGCTCAAGTCTGAGTTCCAAGACAGGAGATCAATGTCCCAGCTTGAAGACAATAAGGCAGAGAGGGTGAATTCTCCCTTTCACATCTTTTTGGTCTACTCAAGCCTTCAACTGATTTAACAAGGCCCACCCACATTGAGAAGAAGGGGACGACAAAGGATGAGATGGTTGGATGGCATCACCTACTCAATGGACATGAGTTTGAGCAACTCTGGAAGTTGGTGAAGGACAGGGAAGCCTGGCATGCTGCAGCCCATGGGGTCACAAAGAGTTGGACGTGACTGAGTGACTGAACTGACTGAACTGAACCCACATTGAGGAGGGCAATCTGCTTTACTCAGTCTACTGACTCAAATGTCAATTTCCACTGGAAATATCCTCATGGACACACCCAGAATAACATTTAACCAAATATCTGCACAGCCCATGGTCCAGTCAAATTGACATGTAAAATTAATCATTACAAGTCTTTTGTGAAAACTTCGTGTATTAGGATATAAGCTCAGCCTCTGTAACATGGGCCCCATTCCCCTCAAAAAATCCACATAGATTAAAACAAAACTGAAGTTTGTATATCTCTGATGTAAGAGGTCTGAGGGTGGGGGATATGCCAGGAGGGCTAGGGGCTCAGCTCTGTAGCCATCAGGGTCCCAGATCCTTCTGTTTTGTTCTGCGGATGGTGACGGCCCCCATGAAATTAAAACACATTTTCTCCTTGGAAGAAAACCTATGACAAACCTAGACAGTGTATTAAAAAGCAGAGACATCACTTTGCCAACAAAGTCCATATAGTCAAAACTATGGTTTCTCCAGTAGTCATGTACAGATGTAAGAGTTGGACCATAAAGAAGGGTGAGCATCGAAGAACTGATGCTTTCAAACTATGGTGCTGGAGAAGACTCTCTAGAATCCCTTGGATGCCAAGGAGATCAAACCAGTCAGTTCTAAAGGAAATCAACCCTGAATATTCATTGGGAGGACTGATGCTGAAGCTGAGGCTCCAGTACTTTGGCCACCTGATGGTGAAGAGCTGACTCATTGGAAAAGACCCTGATCCTGGGAAAGACTGAGGGCAGGTGGAGAAGTGGGTGACAGGGGACGAGATGGTTGGATGGCATCACTGACTCAATGGACATGAGTTTGAGCAACCTCCGGGAGATAGTGAAGGACAGGAAGCCTGGCATGCGGCAGTCCATGGGGTCACAAAAAGCCAGACCCGACTGAGTGACTGAACAACAACAAAGGCTATGGATGCTCCCTCAAAGCACGGCTGAAGCAGAAGCAAAACCAGATCCATGTGCCAGCTCTCAGAAATGGGGAGAGAGAGAAAAAGTGGAGGCAGGCAACTTCCTGTTAAGCAAGTGGTGTGCAAGCCACACAAACCATTCCTGCTCACCCTCAAAGGGGAGCAAGAGGGGCTGCGAGATGGTGTCTCTGACTCAGCAGCCAGATCCCAGGGGAAGTTCTCTTCCTGGAGGACAGCAGTCATCCTGGAACCGGCTGAAAAGCTGCTCTTGGTTCTGGAGCGAGAGCGAGCGATGGCAGGAAATTTGCCTAGGCTGGAGTTGGCAGCAGGGAGGCCGGCCTGGTGACTTCATTTGGTGGCGGTGCTCTTGGGAGGTGTCAGAATCTAGAAGCTGCATTGTGTACCAGGAAGAGGGCACCCTGAGTGAAGAGGTCCTAGTGCAGACAAGCTCCCTCCCCTCATCCCCACCACAGGGATGCTGAAGAATTTCCCATCAGAAGAGGCTGCACGTCCTGGATCTCCTGGGTTCTCAGTGGGAGCCAGTGGCCAGATGGACTCTCAGATTTGGTCTCTGACCTGAGCCAGCATGGAGGAACTCCAATCTTGAGACTGAGAATATATCTACATCTATCTATCTATTTTACCATCTTGGGAGGATATGGGCTTGGAATTGATTCTATGTAGATCAGAAAGAAGTAAAATTGGTTCCATCTTGCAGACTTGGATTTGGGATGTATACCAATGATGCCACCGCCTGGAGACGGGCTCAGAGATGTCAAGTCACTGTCCCCTGGTCACACAGCAAGTCGTGGTAAAAGCGGGATTTGGAATGAGGTTAGCAGACCCCACGGGCATCAGCGCTACACCCTCCTATTCTGTTTGGTGTGCAAGCGCTATTTGGAGTTAAGACACAAGACAGGAGAGAGGCATGAGGGTGGTGGCATCACACGATATGTGATTGCAGATATGTGATCTTTTGTGTCTGGTTTCTTTCACTCAGCGTCATGTTTTCAAGGTTCATCTACATTGTAGCAGGTGTCAGGGCCTCATTCCTTTCTATGGCTGAATGATGTTCCATTGTATGAAGGGACCATATTCTGTTTATTCATCTATGTATGGACATCTGGGTTGCTCAAACTTTTTGACTATTGTGAATAATGCTATGATGAACATTTGTGTTGAGATTGTTGTGTGGATTCTGGGTGCCTGAGGAGAGGGCTGTGATGTGTGATGTGGGTTTGCCAGCACCATCTAGAAAGTTCAGCAGGCCCCAGCCTGGGACGCCTCTTGGAGGCTCTTCCATATGCATGTCTCGGAAGCAGTGGGCTGTTTTCTAAACAAGTTGTCTCCTGCTGTCATCTCTGTACCCAGGCTGAGCTGGGAGCGGCTGGTGAATTATTCAAAGTGGCTTCTGTGCAAGTCCCCCATTCCCTGCCCCCCATGCTGCTGGAAGCATGGAGCTTGAGGAAGCCTGTCACTCAGGCGTGCAGGGGAGTTCACTGTAGAAAGTGTGGCTGACAGCTTATGTCTGATCTGCTCGTCCTGAGCCAGGCCAGTTCATTCACCTCTCTGAGCCTCAGTGTCTTTTTCTTGAAAATGGGTGAGAAAACAGGTAGACTATTTAGCCCATGTCCTAGCTATTGTAAATAACGTTGCAATGAACACTGGGGTACATGGATCTTGTTCAACTCTGATTTCCTTAGGGTATATGCCCAGCAGTGGGATTGCTGGGTCATATGGTAGTTTTATTCCTAGTTTTTTGTTTTTTAAGGAATCTCCATACTGTTCTCCATAGTTGCTGTGTCGGTTTGCATTCTCACCAACAGTGCAAGAGGGCAGACGGATTCTTTACCACTGAGCCACCAAAGAAGCCTGCCTGGCATGAGTTAGAAATAGTAAAATGGCTGGCATTTTCTGGTATACGTTCCTGTTCCTCGTGACTTAGTCATTTTTCTCTTACGTCCATGCCAAAATGAAACTCTTGCATGTGCCCCCTGAGTGATGGGTACAAGGAGGTGCACGGCAGCTCTGTTCACTGTGGCAGAACCTGAAACCAACCCAAGTACTCATGGGCAGGAAGAAGGACAGCTACACTGTGGTGTATTCACACTGTGGAGTATCATACAGCAGTGAAAATGAACAGGTAATGATTCCAGGCCCACACAGGGTGAATCTTAGTACCAGTGTATGGCAGACTTTCTCAACTCTGACACTAGTGACATTTTCCTCATTATTATGATTAATATTTTCTATTTTGGACCATGTGGCACGTGAGATCTTAGTTCCCTAACCAGGAATTGAACCCACGTCCCCTGCAGTGGAGGCACAGAGTCTTAGCCACGGGAGCACTGGGGAAAGTGAAAGTGAAGTCGCTCAGTCGTGTCCGACTCTTTGCGACCCCATAGACTGTAAGTCCCTCATTATTATTTATTTCTTTATGGGTGACACTGGGTCTTTGTTGCTGCTCGTGGGCTTTCTCAAGTTGTGGTGGCCAGGGGCTGCTCTCTAGGTGTGGTGCATGGGCTTCTCATCCTGGTGGCTTCTCTAGTTGCAGAGCACAGAACCTGGAGCATGTGGGCTTCAGTGGTTGTAGCATGTGGACTTAGTTGCTCCTCGGCGTGTGGACTCTTCCCAGACCAGGTATCGAACCCGTGTCTCCTACATTGGCAGGTGGATTCTTATCCGCTGTACCGCCAAGTAAGTCCCCCTTATTATTATTTTTAATAGCAATTTTATTGAGACGTAATTCACATACAATGCAATCCACCCACTTAAATCTGGATATAAGTGTGTGGAGCAAGGAGGTGGCGCCCTGGGGCTCACACAGAGGAAGGACCCTCTCTGAGCTACTCACCCTTTACTCCCTCACCTGAGTGGTCTGGGTCAGAGATGTTGAACTTTGCAAACTAAATTGAAACAGGGAGGCTTCAACTTCCTAAACAGTAAATCCAGTGACTACCAGCAGTTACCAAACATTACAGCGCCCCAGCACCCTGATGGATGAACACATTCAAGACAACTTACAGTCTTTCCTAGTATTATCACCATCACCTGCATTTTACAGTTGAGGAAACCGTGGCACAGAGAAGTCAGGTGGCTGGCTCAAGGTCACATAGCCACAAAGAAAAGGTGAACTCCCTCCTTTGGATGGAGAGACTCCCATTAGGGCAACATTTTAAGCTCCCCATAGGTCAGGATACAAACCAAGGCCAGGAGGCCTGTTAGGCTGCTTTTAGGTTTCTGTCGCGTTTCTCCTGGGGTAGTAGGCCCAGGCGGCAGCTCTATTCCACACTCAGCCCCGGCCAAGGAATGTCACAGCGGCTGACACAGCGGGGCGATGGTGGGCAGTAGAGGAGGGAGTGGCATCTTGGCAGCTGTGACAAATAGAAAACAGATTGCATTTCCCTTCACTTCCACCCCCCGCCTGGGGAGGGGATATGCCGGAACCCAGTTATCCACTTACAATGGATGCTCTATTGTGGGATGAGGCAAGGTCAGGGGCAATGGGGCGGGGCGCTGGCCCTGCCCGGGGCACAGTGTCCTTGGCACAGCCGGTTGGCTGGGTCTTGGCTGACCTGGCTTCCTCCTACCAGCCCCACCACCCCCTCTCCTGCCTCACAAAGACTCAGCGTCCCTATGAAAACTTGGTTACGCTCTCCAAGTAACCTTGACATTCTCATTGTCTAGGACAAGATCTGTGGATTCTGCTCTGAGCGTTCCAGACTCTAGAAGACTGTCATTCATTCATCCTTCCCACCTCTCCTTCATCTCCTTATCTGTATCTATCTTTTTAAAAATAATTAATGGTTTTGGGTGCACGAGGTCTTAGGTTTGGCATGCAGGGTCTTCCATCTTTGCAATGGCAGGAGGGATTTTCTTACTTGCGGCATTCGAAATCTTTAGTTGCGATATGCCAACTCTTAATTGTGGCATGCAGGATCTAGTCCCCTGACCAGGGACTGAACCCAGGCATCCTGCATCGGGAGTGCAGAGTCTTAGCCTCTGGACCATCAGGGAAGTCCTTGCATCTCTCCGTTGTTGTTGTTCAGTCGCTAAGTTGTGTCCGACTCTGCGATCCCATGGACTGCATGCAGCATGCCAGGCTCCTCTGTCTACTATGATCTCCCAGAATCTGCTCAAATCCATGTCCATTGAGTTGGTGATGCCATCCAACCATCTCGTCCTCTTTCATCCCCTTCTCCCCCTGCCTTCAATCTTTCCCAGAATCAGGGTCTTTGTCAATGAGTCAGCTCTTCGCATCAGGTGGCTGAAGTATTGGAGCTTGACCTTCAGCATCTGTCCTTCCAATGAATATTCAGGGTTGATTTCCTTTAGAATTGACTGGTTTGATCTCCTTGCAGTCCAAGGGATTCTTAAGTCTGTTTGAAAGCATCAATTCTTTGGCGCTCAGCCTTCCTTATGGTCCAACTCTCACATCCGTAAATGACTGCTGGACAAACCATAACTTTGACTATATATGGACTTTTGTTGGCAAAGTGATTTCTCTGCTTTTTAATACCTGTCTAGGTTTGACATAGCTTTCCTTTCAAGGAACAAGCATTTTAATATCATGGCTGCAGTCACAATCCACAGTGATTTTGGAGCCGGAGAAAATAAAATCTGTCACTGCTTCCACATTTTCCCCTTCTATTTCCCATGATGTAATGAGACCAGATACCATGATTTTAGTTTTTTTAATGTTGAGTTTTAAACCAACTTTTTCACTCTCCTCTTTCACCCTCATTAAGATTTAGTTCTGGGCTTCCCTTGTGACTCAGCTGGTAAAGAATCCGCCTGCAATGTGGGAGACCTGGGTTCGATTCTGGGTAGGGAAGATCCCCTGGAGAAGGGAAAGACTACCTACTCCAGTATTCTGGCCTGGAGAATTCCATGGACTATACAGCCCATGGGGTCACAAAGGGGGGGTCACACACATGGGGTCACATGACTGAGCAACTTTCACTTGTTTTCTGGAATTAGAGTGCTATCATCTTTATATCTGAGGTTGTTGATATTTCTCCCTTCAATCTTGATTCCAGCTTGTGTCTTGTCCAGCCCTTCATTTTGCATGATGTACTCTGCATATAAGTCAAATAAGCAGGGTGGCAATATACAGCCTTGATGTACTCCTTTCCCAATTTGGAACCAGTCTGTTGTTCCATGTCCAGTTCTAACTATTGCTTCTTGACCTGCATACAGATTTCTCAGGAGGCAGGTAAGGAGGTCTGGTATTCCCATCTCTTTAAGAATTTCCACAGTTTGTTGTGATCCACACAAAGGCTTCAGCTTAGTCAATGAAGCAGAAGTAGCTGTTTTCCTGAAATTTCTTTGGTTTCTCCACGATCCAATGAATGTTGTCAATTTGATCTCTCGTTCCTCTGCCTTTTCTAAATCCAGCTTGTACACCTGGAAGTTCTTGGTTCACATACTGCTGAAGCCTAGTCTGAAGGGTTTTGAGCATAACCTTGCTAGCGTGTGAAATGAGCACAACTGTAGGGTAGTTTGAACATTCTCTGGCCTTGCCTTTCTTTGGGATTGGAATGAAAATTGACCTTTTCCAATTCTGTGGCCACTAATGAGATGGTTGGATGGCATCACCTACTCGATGGACATGAGTTTGAGTAAGCTCCAGGAGTTGGTAATGGACAGGGAGGCCTGATGTGCTGCAGTCCATGGGGTCACAGAGTTAGACATGACTGAGCAACTGAACTGAACTGACTTTTCCAAAGTTGCTGACATACTGAGTGCAATACTTTAATAGCATCATCTTTTAGGATTCTAAATAGCTCAGCTGGAACTTGGCACCTCCACTAGCTTTGTTCATAGTAAGAGTTCACCCACTCGACTTCATACTCTAGGACATCTGGCTTTAGGTGGTGACCACACTATTGTGGTCATCTGGGTCATTAAGACTTTTCTTGTATAGTTCTGTGTATTCCTGCCACCTCTTCTTTATCTTTTCTGCTTCTGTTAGGTCCTTACCATTTCTGCCCTTTTTGGTTCCTATCCTAGCATGAAATCTTCCCTGGATATCTCCAATTATCTTGAAGACATCTTTAGTCTTTCCCATTCTATTGTTTTCTTTTGTATCTTTGCATTGTTCATTTAAGAAGGCCTTCTTATCTCTCTTTGCTATTTTCTGGAACTCTGCATTCAGTTGGGTATATTTTTCCCTTTCTCCCTTGCCTTTCGCTTCTATTCTTTCCTCAACTATTTATAAGGCGTCCTCAGACAAACACTTCACTTTCTTGCATTTCTCTTTCTTTGGGTTAGTTTTGGTCACTGCCTCCTGCACAATGTCATGAACCTCTGGCCCTGGTTCTTAAGGCACTCTGTCTACCAGATCTAATCCCTTAAATTTATTCATCATCTCCATTGTATAATCATAAGGGATTTGATTTAGGTCATACCTGAATGGCTTAATGGTTTTCCCTACTTTCTTCAATTTAAGCCTGAATTTTGCAATAAGGAGCTCATGATCTGAGTCACAGTCAGCTCTGGGTCTTGTTTTTGTTAACTGTCTAGAGCTTCTCCAAATACAATCAATCTGATTTTGGAATTGACCATCTGACAATGTCCATGTGTAGAGTCGTCTCTTGTGTTGTTGCAAAAGGATGTTTGCTATGACCAGCATGTTTTCTTGGCAAAATTCTGTTAGCTTTTACCTGCTTCATTTTGTACTCCATGGCCAAACTTGCACATTATTCCAGGTATTTCGACTTCTCACTTTTGCATTCCAATCCCCATGATAAAAACGACATCTTTTTTGGGTGTTAGTTCTAGAATGTGTTGTAGGTCTTCATATAACTGGTTAACTTCAGCTTCTTTGGCATCAGTGGTTGGGGTATAGATTTGGATTATTGTGACATTGAATGGTTTGCCTTGGAAACAAACCGAGATCATTCTGTCGTTTCTGAGATTGCACCTAAGTACTGCGTTTTGTTGACTCTGAGGATTACTCCATGTCTTCTAAAGGGTTCTTGCTCACAGTAGTAGATGTAATGGTCACCAGAATTAAATTTGCCCATTCCCATCCATTTCATTCACTGATCATCTATTAATGATCTGGAAATGTTTGAAGTGCCGGGCAGCTTGATTTCTATTGAGATTCATTCATTTATTCACCAACTACTTATGGAACACCTCCTATGTGCTAAATGCTAAGGCTGTATGCATAGATTTGCCAAGTGTCTGTGGACCACCTACTATGTGCAGGTGGTGGGATGCTGCAGTGAACAAGCAGATGTGGTCTCTGCCCTCAGGTATCTTATGGTCTAGAGGGGAGGCAGTCACTCAACAATGGTTGGATGTGACGTGCATTTACTGCACACCAACTATGTGTAGGCTTCTTAGGCTTTTTAAGGACAGGATTGGAGATGCATGATGGTCCATGTGGGCAGTCGGTGTTATGAGTCAGGCTCAGATTCAGATTAGAATCCTGTCTCCCGCATGAACCAGGTTTGTCTCCTTGAGAGACTGACTTTACCTCCAGGATATGTTTCAACTGTCACATGGGTGGTGGTGAAACTTAGCAAAGGGGCCTGCGAATATCAGTCTGGAAAATCCCCTGGCAGTCTAGTGGTTAGAACTCACTGCTTTCACTGCCAAAGGCCCAGGTTCAATCCCTGGTCCTGGAACTAAGATCCTACAAGCCGTGTGGTGTGGCTTAAAAAAATAAAAGATCAGTTGGCTTCTGTAGGGACAGGAGTTGGTTTTGAAGGTTCAGCACCTGTGTCTCCTTCTGATAATGGCCCCAGTCTTGTTGGGGGAAATAATTCTCTTCTCGCCTCTCTTGGCTGTGGTTCAGCTGGGGCTGGCTGATCCCTTTCACCACTCCCAAAGGAGCACATGACCAAACTTGGCCATCAGATCATCCCATCCCTCAACCACAGTCATTGGTTGGGAGGGTTCACATGATCCAGATAGGGTCCAATGAGATTCGGTTCTGAAACATCAAAGACAGAACCTCTTTTGGCTGGGGATGGCAAGTGGAAGGGAAGGAATGTGGTGGTGTTATCTTGCCTCGTGAGGGGAGAGCCTTCCTGAGAACAAAACCAACCCAGAAGAAATGGAGGGAATGAATATAGATGGTGCCATTTTGAGTCCCTAGATCCAGCTATGCCTGAAGCTTGTACAACTCCTGGACTTTTCAGTAACATGGTCCAATAAACTCTCTTTGTTGCTTCAGTCCTTCTGAATTGGGATTTTATCACTTGGAAGGAAGAGTCCTGACTCATAACTAGGCCTTTTGTCTTCCTTTGTTTCCTAAAACAGAAATGCCACCTCCCCATGTGCAGAACAGGGAAAATTAATTTCCTTGCTTTCTAAAAAGCTGATGAGGAATGGGTAATGGCAGAGGCTGCCTGACCACTCCTTTCTCTTTGGTGTGTGAGGACATCCATTTTCCCGCGGCCCCTGACCTCGCCTCACTGAGCTGGAGCAGAAATCACTTAACCTTCTGGGCCTTGGCTTTGAAAGGTTTATGATGGATCGTGCTTGGCCTCGTGGGCAGAAATGGAAAATTCTCTGCTGTCTGGTCTGTCCCTTCATTCTGCCTTTCCCAGCTGGTCCAGGCTGGGAACGTTTCACAGGAGCGGAAACTGGTAGGATTCAGAGGCGGCAGACTTTTTCTGTGAAGGGCCAAACAGAAAATGTTTCAGGCATTGTGTGCCACAAAGTCTGTTATGTGTTCTTTGTCTCTTGTTTTGATTGATTTTTTTATGACCCTTTAAAAATGTAAAAAGATCATTCTTAGTTCTCAGGACGCACAAAAACAGGCTGGATTTGGCTCACAGCTGTAGTTGGTTGATTCCTGGATTAGATTATAGTTATGGGGACTGAATATCTCTTCTTTCTCCTTTCCTTATTTTTTTTTCCTTTCCTCTGCTTCCCTCTTCTTCCCTCTCTCCTTCCCACTTTTCTTTATTTTTGGGGACAAAAATCCTCATTCCTGGGACAGTGGTCTAGTCCTCCACTGCCTCCTGGAGTTTGCCCAGATTCATGTCCACTGAGCCAGTGATGCTGTCTAACCATCTCATTCTCTGCTACCTGCTTCTCCTTTTGCCTTCAATCTTTCCTAACATCATCTTTTCCAATGAGTTGGCTTTTCTCATCAGGTGGCCAAAGTATTGGAGCTTCAGCTTCAGCAACAGCCCTTCCAATGAATATTCAAGGGTGATTTCCTTTATGACTGACTGGTTTGATCTCCTTGCAGTCCAAGGGACTCTCAAGAGTCTTCAGAGACTCTGTGCTTCCACTGCAGGTGACGCAGGTTTGATCCCTGGCCAGGGAATTAGGATCCTGCATGCTGTGGGACATTGCCAAAAGAAGTTAAGCAATTAATAATTTTTTCAAAAAAGGGCTCACTGAGTTCCAGACTGGTCTGATGAGATAAGAGTCCTATGTGGGGATCCCTAATTGGTAAAATTCTTAAATATCTTACAAGTGTCAAAGGGAAAGCAGAAGATATTCACGAAGGAAAAAAAAAAACAGACTGGAATTGGATTTTCATCTAAGCTATGGAAAGAGGACAGTGGAACAGTATCTACAGAGAAGAGAGAGAAGGGATGCAAACTCAAGAATCTTCTATCCAGTTTTCAAACTTTGTTGTTGTTATTCAGTCACTAAATCATGTCCGACTCTTATGACTCCATGGACTGCAGCATGCCAGGCTCCTCTGTCCTCCACTGTCTGTCAGAGTTGGCTCCAATTCATGTTCATTGAGTCGGTGATACTCTCTAACCATCTCATGCTCTGCCATCCCCTTCTCCTCTTGCCTTCAATCTTTCTCAGCATCAAGGTCATTTCCAATGAGTTAGCTCTTCCCAACAAGTGGCCAAAGTATTAGAGCTTCAGCTTCACCGTCAGTCCTTCCAATGAATATTCAGGGTTAATTTTCTTTAGGATTGATTGGTTTGATCTCCATGCAGTCCAAGGACTCTCAAGAGTCTTCTCTAACGCCACAGTTCAAAAGCATCAGTTCTTTGGCCCTCACCCTTCTTTATGATCCAATGCTCATATCTGTACATGGTTACTGGAAAAACCATAGTTTTGACTATATGAACCTTTGTTGTATGCTAAGTTAGTCATAGCTTTCTTTCCAAAGAGCAAGCGTCTTTTAATTTCATGGCTGCAGTCACCATCCACAGTGATTTCAGTACTTTCCATCTTTTGCAGCAAAAGGAGAATAGTCGAGGATTCAGAGAATATAACTTCCAGGTCTCCATCTAGGGAAATGACTTGAAAAAAGACTAACTGAACCTGAAAATAAAACTGAAAAATGGAGAAGAAAAAAAAGAGAAAACAGTGTTAAGAACATAGGCACGTGACAGCTTACATCCAAGTGGATCCAGGGACTTCCCTGGTGGTCCAGTGGTTAAGACTTCGTCTTCCAATGCAGGGGGTGTGGGTTTGATCCCTAACTGGGGAGCTAAGATCCCATGTGCCTCACAGCCAAAAAAGCAAAACATAAAACAGAAGCAATATTGTAACAACTTCAATAAAGACTTCAAAAATGGTCCACATCAAAAAAAATCTAAAAAAAAAAAAATCTCATTCTTCAAAGCCAGGAATTATCCTGGACATTCTAAAATGTTGGTGTCAAAAGCCATATTTATAAGTAACCCCTGTCTCCTTTGCCTGCCACTTCTCTCTATGGAACTTATCACAGTTTGTAATTATAGATTTATTTCTTTGATTATTTTGGAGTGCCTGCTTCCTCATTCTAGAATATAAGCTCCGTGAACAAGGAGAGCCCCAGGAGGCCCAGGGCCTGGGGGGTTCTGGCAATTTCAGACTGATTTTAATGACTGTGGGGTTGAGCAAAGATGTGCGGTGAACTTGACGAAAGTACAGAGATATACTGGCATCTGTGTAAACAGTGCGGGGAAGACAGGTGGTTGCTGGAGTCCTCGCAAACGCCAATTCATAATCCTGAATCAGGAACACAGAAAGGAGTGAGCTCCCCGTCCCTGGGGGTATGTAAGGGGAACTTGGCTGCCCACTAAGGCCAGCTTGCAGATGTGACCCCTAACCCCCAAAGTAGGTTGCTCCTCTGTTAGAGGATGCCCACAACATTCTGGCCTGCTTGAGAACTCCTGGCTATCATTTGACGAGATCCAGATCTTGCTTCTTTAGGATCGGGGGGCTGCCAGGAGTTATCCTGTGATCTTATACTTGTCAAGCAGAATCAGAGAAACACATGGGTTCGTAAGTTCTCTCTGAGCCCAGTTCTCTGGCGAACTACTGGCTTGGTGAATTCCCGCAGCCTGGACTTTTCTTTGGTCGTGCGCACCACGTGTGGGAGCTTAGCTCCCTGACCAGGGATTGAACCTGCACCCCCTGAATTGAACACTGGACCACCAGGTAAGTCCTCAGCCTGGATGTCTAAATCCCAAGCCATCGATGACACCCTCCAACAGGGCTCCCCTTTCCACTTACACTCCACTGCCTAAGCCAAGGGGAGAAGCCAGATCTCAGCGGGGATCAGGGTCAGACAGGTCTCAGAGCTTCCCCTGGGTGTGGGGAGGAGAGTGGAGTGGTCCCCTCTCCAGTTTTTTTCCAGGCTTGGCTGCCACCCCTGGAATCTGCAAAGGGCCCCCGTGACTCACTCATGTTGGGCACTGTTCCCGCTCCTGTAAGATCCCCTTGGCTTGTCCCAGTGCAAGTGTGGGCTAGTCGGAGGCCGAAGCACCCACCTGTCAGAGCTGGCTGGGGGCCTACGTACCTGGATCCATGCCAGTCCACTGTCCTGAGTGCAGTTTATGACTGGTTTCATTCTGATGGTAGGTGCCCAGGCTGACGAACCTGTTAAATATTTACAACATCACCCCTGGGCCTCTATGGGGCGGTGTGACCTCAATCACAGACTTGAAGATGTATTGAGACCAACCCCCAATCTCTTGTTTGAATTCCTTCTGAGAGCCCCCCTTAAGAGGAGATACCCAGGTCCATCCTTGTCAAGGTGGGTGCTATTATCCTTCCCATTTCACAAAGGCGAAACTGAGGCATACAAAGGTTAAGTGCCCAAGGTCACGTAGCTTGACTGCATACTCAGTTACTTATGTATTTATGCATCTATCCAGTGATGGTGCTGGGGGGTCAGAGGTGAATGTGGCAGTACTTGTCCTCGTTGAGCACAGGATCTGATGGGGGCTGGGGGCGGACACAGCAGAGCACTTGGCCAAAAGCCTTGGGTTCAGCTTGGTACAGCTCAGGGGTTGAACAGTCAGTCTCTGTGGACAGCTCTGTCTGTCTGCCACTCACCAATTGTGCCAGTTTTCTCGTCTCTTAGACTTGTGGTGAAGATAAGTAAGTTACGCACATCTCTAATAGACAGAACAGAGTCTGGTGCATCCTAAATGCTGTATTGTTGTTGCTGTTTAGTTGCTGAGGTGCATCTCACTCTTTTGTGAGCCCACCAGGCTCCTGTGTCCATGGGATTTCCCAGGCAAGAATACTGAAGTGGGTTGCCATTCTTTTCTCCAGGGGATCTTCCTGACCCAGGGACTGAACCACGTCTGCTGGATTGGCAGGCCAGTTCTTTACCACTGAGTCACCAGGGAAGCCCTAAGCGTCATTAATTATTTGCATGCCATTAATTATTTGCATCAATCCCAATTGATTAAATAAACAAATGTGACATATCATCTCAGACTTCAAGCATCCATGGAAGACGTTAGCTAGTCAAAGGCATAACCAGTGTGGGGAACAGGGTCCCAAGAACAGCATGTGCAAAGACTTGCATTATTGCTACACTTCAGTGCGCAATGAACTGAGTACGTGGCCCAGGGCAGGTGCGGCAAAGGCTGAGCCCTGCCCTTTGGAGTTCACCATAAAGAGTTCACCATAATTCCTTTAGAGGGATAAACCATACCCTCTAAAGTGAGATGTGAAAGGAACAGGCAGATGTGTCTGGCATGGGGGTGCAGGAGAGGGAAGGATCACTCCCTCAGACCTCATTTCTCAGAAGTATGTGGGGGGAACAAAAATGGCAGGGGCTTTGTTGATTAAAATGATAGCTCAGGGACTTCCCTGGAGGTTCAATGGTTAGGACTCTGTGCTCCCAATGTAGGGGGCCCAGGGTTCAATCCTTGGTCAGAGAGAACTAGATCCTGAGTGCCGCAACTAAGATCTGTTGCAGCCAAATTAGTTGTTTAAAAACAGTTTTAAAAAAAAAGATAGATCAGTTCTGACGACAGAGCCAGGTAGGTTTTTATTCTCTCATCTTCTCTCCTCCTTTCATGAAAACCCTCCTTACCAGGCCTTGGCCGGCCGGCCCTGCAGCCCTGGAAAATGAGGAGTCTGTCTTTTCCGGCTGCCCAAAGGGACCTGCTGTGATTCTCATTTAAGAGCGAGGCGCTTCCTGACCAGAAATGACTCAGATAGATTTGCCGGTGGAGGGCTGCAGCTGCCATCCTGGGATTAATTTGGAACTGCTGCCTCAGGATGGCAGGGCTGCTGGCTGCCCACGAAGGTCAGGCCTTCTCCAAGCCTTCTGTCTGGGTCACTCCCAGGGCCTCTCTCTGAGGAAGCTGCCACCCTCAGAGAGGAAATGACTGGCCTGCAGTTCACCCCTGGAAAATTCTGCTGAGGCTTCTCTCCATCCTCGTGTTTTAGCGATGGCTGCTGAGAGAGGGCACGTGGGAGGGTGTTTATTCAGTCGTTCAATCAGCAAATTGTTATTCAATCAACAAACGCTTGTTCAGGACCTCTTCCGTGCCGGGCGCTGTTGCGAGGTCTGAGGATGCAAGGTTAAATAAGGTATTGTTTTCTGCTCTCAAAGAATCTCAGCCTCACGTGAGAGAGACGAGGGAACTGGTAATTACTCATTGTGACATTCTTATGGGTTGAGAATTGGATTAGTCAGGCTCTGTTTGCAAGTGATAAAACAAAGCAAAAACCTCAAACTTGGTTACGCACAAAGGAAAGGCATTCAAGGCAAAGGAAAGGCGACAGTCATCATGTAACTGAGAGGTCAGGTACAGCTTGACTCAGGGGCTAGAAACCTTTACCAGGATTTACTTTCTTTCCAGCTCAGAACTCATGGTTTTGATTTCTGTGGCAGGCTGAGTAATGGACTCCTCCCCACCCCCGCCAAAGATGTCCATGCCCTAATTTCAGTGAACCTGTGACTCTTACTTTACATGGTAAAAGAAACTTGGCAAATGTGATTCAGTTTAGGATCTTGAGATGGGCAGATTATCTTGGAATATCACATGAGTAATCAGAAGGGTCCTTTTCAGTGAAAGAGAGGAAGGAGAATCTATCACAGAGAGGAGATGTGACTCTATGGAAGTAGTGATCAGATAGGAGTGATGCCATTTCTGGAAGGGGATGTGAGGCGCCGAATGTGGGCAGCCTCTAGAAGGGGCTGGGAAAGGCAAGCCATGGATTCTCTCCTGGAACTGCCAGAAAGAACGCAGCCCAGCTGACACCTTGATTTTAGCCTGGTGAGATTCCTTTCAGACGTCTGAGCTCCAGAACCATAAGATAATCAGTCTATGTTGCTTAAACTCACATCTGCCTTGGCTTCAAGTCTAGCAGAAAAGATGGAACACTTTCTTCCTGGTAACTCCTGCAGAAGTCATTATTCTGATTAGATCAGTTTGGGTCACTTCCCCATCTCTGAGCCAATCACCTGGCAAGCAATGCTCTGATTGGCCAGGTGTGGGTCAAGGCTCCTCCCCTTGAGGGGGTGGAGCCCCACAGCAACATTCTGAACTGAGGATCAGGTTAGGAGGTGAAGGAAATTCAGATTCTACTCCTTTTAGAAATGGGAATTAATGCAATCTAGCTAAAAATAGCAACCTTTCACTACAACAGAGGAGGGAAAATTCTCACCTAGTTCTAAAGAGGAAAGAGCACTGGGGGGCATTGGGAGACTTGGGTTTTATTCCCAGTTTTCTGTCTCATGAGCTGAGTGCTCTCAGGTAGGTGGCCTAACTTCTCTGGTCCTCTGTTTTCTCAGGAGCTGATTGCCACCGCCTTGTGACTTCCTCGGGGTGGGATCATTCTTGAGTCACAGGCCAGCTTTGATCCATCCTCGATTACTGTCAAGCCAACCCCAGGGTCCTGGATGGTTGGTGTGCTCAAGCTTCAGCGGTCTCAATGGTTTTTGCTATATCAGGGCTTTAGAATGGAATCTTCATCTCGTGACTCAGACTTCAAAGGAGATTGAACTTGTCGGCAAATCTTCCTTGGTCTGTTGATGATGTGGGAGAAAGAAATGTGGCTTCTTCCATTTGTGGTCTCATGATTCCTGACCCCTCTGGAGGTTTTTCTTGCTGGCATGGGAGCTGCCCATCTTTGTTTGCCAGGGGTTCCTGTCAGAGGAAAGTTGGGACTTTGGCCTGTTTGTTGAGAATGAAGGGGCTCAATGAGGGCCAGCTCACCCCCTGGTTTGACTCAGTGTGTCAAGGGTTGCATGATCTATTAATTAGGACTTACTGGCTGATTTTTTTTTTTTTTTAATAATAATCAGCCAAATCAAATGGGTTCAAATCCCAAATTCTGCCACTTCATTGCTGTGTGACGCTGGGCAAGTTACTTAATCTCTCTGAATGTCAGTTTCTTAATCTGCAAAATGGAGGTAACCTTCTGTGGGCAGCTGGTTTTGTTTTCTATTAATATTTATACAGGCGACAGCCACTAGGAATTCCCTGCAGATCCCCACCCTGCTCAGTAAATAGATTTTCTATTGCATGCAACCGAATCTAATTCTAACTCCTAACACGACTTTTCTCTGGTCCTTTGCCCTCTGGTTCCACGGGTGGTTCCTACTGGCTGCCTTCTCCACCTCTCTTGAGGCTGTCCTCAGCCTGGCTTTCTCCTGGCTTCTCCCTGCCTTCCTTAACCTCTCCTGGATTACTCAAGAGTGTCTGGGTCATGCAGGGTGAAGAGTTAGCAATCTCTTGCTCGAAATTGGCCAGTGGAGAATTCCCAGTGAGACTGTAGACACCACCCTTTGTTGGTGAGGGGTGGGCGGGGGTCATCTCTGCACCCTCCTGGGACTTGAGGTTTGGCATCTGTATCAGGCCAGGCCTCTGTGAAAAGCTTTGTCCTCTGAGGTAGGCAGAATTCTAAGATAGGCCCAAGATCATCCCTCCTCTGGCGTGAATGCCTCATGTGATTCCCACTGCTGGGATGTGAATGTGATGAGACAGACATTGTCTTGATCAGGTTATGTTATAGATGAAAAAAGAAAGTAAAGGTATAGTCACACCTGGGGCTTCTCTGGTGGCTTAGTGGCAAATAATGTGCCTGCAATGCAGGAGACACAGGAGACAGGAAGATCCCCTGGAGGAGGGCATGGCAACCCACTCCAGTATTCTTGCCTGGAGAATCCCATGAACAGAGGAGCCTGGTGGGCCACAGTCCATGGCGTTGCAAAGAGTCTGACATGACGGAAGCGACGTAGCACACATGCACACGTAGTCACTCCCATAGTTATGTTATATGAAAATCTATCTTATAGTAGCAGATAGTAGTGAGATGAACCCCCCCCTGCTGGCTTTGAGGAATTAAACTGCAGGGTCTCTGAGAACCAAGAGCCAGCCCCAGCTTACCACCAGCAAGAAAGTGAGGCTTTCAGTCCTAGTGAATTCTGCCAACTGGAGGGGCTTGCAAGAGGAACCAGAGTCTCAGCAACCCTGCTGACACCTGGCTTCCAGCCTGGTGAGACCCTGAGCAGGGGGTCAAGCTAGCCTGGGCTTGCATTCCTGCCCCACAGAAACAGTGAGGTAATCACTAGATGTTCTGAGCTCATAAACTTGTGATGATTTGTTACCCAGTCTTCGAAACTAATACATTCTCTGAACTGGGAGAATCCCAGTTTGAAAGGAGCGAGAAGGAATGGCCAACTGGCTTGGAGGGTCTTTTGTCCTCTGACTCTTGACTCTGTCTCATGTAATGGTCTTCTCTTCTATCTAAAGTGTATATCCCACCAACATCCCTCCCTTTTCCTGGAGAAATTCATAAGGTGAGGGAGGAAAGAAGTTTAGACTTTGCTTGGTGTTTGAGTTAGATTTGGCTGTGAGTAGTAGAAAATCATTTAAGAGTTGATTAGATAAAAGAACTTCTTTTCCCATAGGAAGTCTGGGGAATCCCCTGATAGTACAGTGGATAAGAATCTTCCTGCCAGTTCAGGGACACAAGTTCAATCCCTGGTCCAGGAAGATTCCACATCTTTGGAGCAACTAAGCCTGTGTACCACAACTACTGAGCCCACGCTTTAGCCCCCACGAGCCACAACTACTGAGCTACTGCACTGCAGCTACTGAAGCCTGTGTGTGCGAGAGCCTGTGCTCCACATCAAGAGAAGCCACCCAGTGAGAAGCCCAGGCACTGTGACAATGAGTAGCCCCTGCTCACTGCAACTAGAGGAAGCCCAAGAGCAACACTGAAGACCCAGTGCAACCGGAAAAATACACAAATAAATAAAAATAAATTATTTAAGAAAAAAAAAGTCTGGAGGCAGGTGGGGCTCAACTGGAAGACAGTTGAATGCTGCTGTCTTCAGGCTCCTCCTACCATTTTATACTACCATTCTTATCGTTGTTGCTGTTTGTCTCATGGTGACAGAATGGCTGCTGTAGCTCCAGTCATTATATCTCTATGAAGACAGGAAGGAGGTGAAAGGGGCAAGGGGAGATTCAATAGGTGAACAGATAAATAAGCTATAATGTATCCATACAATGAAATACTACTTGGTGTTAAATAAGAACAAGACACTCATTCATACAGCAATATGGGTACATCTCAAGTTCATTTTGCTAAATGAAAGAAGATATGTAATTTCATTTACATGACATTCTGGGAAAGGCCACACTACAAGAACAGGGGAAAGATCAATGGTTGGTATGGACTAGGGTGGGGAAAGGATTGACTACAAAGGAACAGGAGAATTTGGAGGGTGATGATATACATTCTGTATTTTGATCATGATGGATATACAAACTTTCTGCATTTGCCAAAATTTACTGAACTGCTCATAAAAAGGCTAAAGTGTATTAATTGCATTTTTAAGTCAAAGTTTTGGAGTGTAGGGGAAGTAGGGCAGGTAGCTGGAAGCCCTGATGTATAGCGTTTGCCCATTTCCATGGTGTAAATACTCCCACCCTGCAACTTTCACAAGGCCAACAGTTTAACAGCTGCACAAAATTCCTGAAAATTGGTGGAATGCTACTGAATACAGTATATAAATTATGCTTAAATAAACCTGACTTAAAAAAAAAGTTTTCTGAGAAGTCTGTCCTAACAACTTCTGCTTACCACTTATGTCCACAAAGGAGGCTGGAAAAGGAATTCTAGCCAGGAACAAGTTCTCCCCCCTCCATCCCCAATACCCAGGAAAAAATCACGGTTCTGATACTTGATGCAGCAACCACAGTCAAAGACAGCTTCTTAACTGCTCCACCTGCCTCCAGAGTTTCCAGAAAGAGTGAATTTCCACTAAGAAAGCCCAGAGTCCTTCTGGCCTGATCTGACTTTTAATATCCAGACCCTCCAATCATACCCAGAGCCTCAGAGGGGCACACACACTGCCCCCTAAACTCACGGGCTTTCCTTTTTTTCCCCTTGGTTAATTTCCCACTTTGGGGCTTTTGTGTTAAATGTACTTTCCACCCGGAACCAGCCTCCCTAAGCTCTTAGCGCAGCTGGCTCCTTCTTACCTAGTTTTTGGCTCAGACGTCAGCTGCCCAGAGTGGACTGCTCTGGCCTTTTAGGCAGAAGAGTCCAAGACTTTGTCAGGTTCTCGTTGCATCCCAGCATGGAGAAGTGTTATCTAAAATGACCCCATTTGTTTTCTTATATATTGTATCTCTTTTTTTTGGAAAAGGTAAGCCAGCTAGTTGGGGTGAATCTTGTTCTGCTATTTTCTTGGAAACTCCGAGATGCCCCAGGCTCGTCATGGGTTGTTAGTCAATCCTGGCCAAATGAATGAAGGTAGCAGCACATACCTGTCAAGAGCAGTCCACACCCCCTGCAAACACCGACCCACTCCCCCTGTGCACACACAGCTGCAGATGTGGACAGACTCTTGTACACAAACCCAGCTGGGCTCCCCTCACCTGGGAGGGGTTGATGAGTCCTGTTGTACGTTGACCTTCCTCTTCAGAGCTGCACTCTGGAATTGCTGAGATGTTTCCCATAGGGAAGTGAAAAAACAAAGAGCTTTGCAAGAGAGAAAGAGGGGACTGACTGAGTGCCAGCAGCTGGCTGGGCTGAGATCTGTGCCAAGGAGGTTTTGAGTTGCCACCCAGCCCAGCTCCCAGTTCCACTCCAGATGTCTCAGTGGGGCATGGAGAGAGGGGGCTCTGGACCCTCATTCAGAAAACCTCATGAGTGGGCTCTTGTAACTCAACCCTTGCTTCCAGCCGCACCACCTGGATCATCCTTCCGTTTTCACCATGTCACCTTGGATGAATTCTCTCAGGCCAGCGTCGTAAACATTCCTAAACTGGCAGCCAGTTCAGTTAAACAGTAATCTGTGAGCCAGGTGGGTCCTGGGGCCAGCAACTGTTCCCCGTTTTACTTTTTCAACAGAGCCTGGATTTTATCTGGGAGATGAGCGACCCTCTCCTGGGAGACCAATCAGATAGGCCTAAGGAAATCCTATTTCTTGTTGATCTTAAGTGGGCATGAGAATCAACTCTAGCCAAGGAGATGTTAGGGCAACTCTGCTGGGGACAGATTTTTCCCCTTAAGAAGAGAGAAGCACATGAGAAAAAAGCTCCTCTTGCTGTCTCATCCTTCTTTCCTTCTTGGTTCACTGTTGTGTGAGGGAGTGTTGCCTGGAGCTGCAGCAACCATTTTATGACTGTGAGGCTAACTTGGCTGACCTATTGAGGACAGTAGGGCAGAAAGTTGATAAGCTCCTAGGTTCTTGATTGTAGAACCAAAATCGTGCTGAAACTGATGCTCTCCAGGCTTCTTATTTCTTATAAGATAATTAAATTTCTCCATAGCTGTTACTTGCAGCCAAAAAACATTCCAACTCATTCACAGCCCCACCCCCCCCCCCCCCACTCAACTAGGTAGTTATTCCTTATTATGCAGAGCTTAGCTCCAATGTCACTTCCTCAGAGGAGCTTGCCCTGCTTCCCTCCTCCCAAGAGCAGATCATGCTTCCTGGCTTCACACACGCCTGGCATCATGTGCCTTTAAAGCCCCTGTAGTTCAATAATTCCTGGAGGAGGAAGTGGCAACCCATTCCAGTTTTCTTGCCTGGAGGATCCCGCGGACAGAAGAGTCTGGTGGGCTATGGTCCATAGGGTCGCACATGAGTGAAAGACTGAGCACGCAGTTCAATAATTGGTAAATGTCAATCTCATACACAAAACTGAGTATGCCATAAGATTGTGCTTGCTTTCGCTAAAAGCTGTGCATAGCACAGGCACAGTGCCTGGGGCTTTGTGAACCCTCAGCAAATATTTGTTGAATGCATGAGTGAATGTTCTGGACCTGAAAGATCGTGTAGTCCAAACTCATGATGAGATACCACTGCACGCCAACTAGAATGACTAAAATTAAAAAGACTGACAGTGTCAAGGGTTGATGAGAACATGGAGGCACTGGAACTCATGCTGCTGCTGCTGCTAAGTTACCTCAGTCATGTCCGACTCTGTGCAACCCCATAGACGGCAGCCCACCAGGCTCCCCCGTCCCTGGGATTCTCCAGGCAAGAACACTGGAGTGGCTTGCCATTTCCTTCTCCAATGCATGAAAATGAAAAGTGAAAGTGAAGTCGCTCAGTCGTGTCCGACCCTCAGCTACCCCATGGACTGCAGCCTTCCAGGCTCCTCCGTCCATGGGATTTGCCAGGCAAGAGTACTGGAGTGGGGTGCCATTGCCTTCTCTGGAACTCTCATACACAGCTGGAAAGAGAGTAAAATGGTGCAGCCACTTTGGAAAACAGTTTGGGAATTTAAGAGATTAAACGTATATCTGCCATTGAACCAAACAATCCTACTTTTAGGTAGTTACCTAACAGAAATGAAAGCGTGTACATGGAGACTTCTACATGAATGTTCAGAGTTACTTTTTTGTGATAACCAAAAACTGGAAATAGACCAATGTTCCATCAATAAGCGAATGGATAAACTCACAAAGGTTTATCCACACCACAGAATACTGGTCAGCAAGAATAAGAAATGAACTATTGATACACATAAATATATGGACGACTCTCAGCATAACTATGCAGCAAAGAAAGACAAGGAGAGGGGAAACCAGGCTGAGCATGCACTGGCTAGGGGGCAGTGGACACCACCAGCGAGGGGACTGTGGCTCTCAGAGTAGGAGCCCGAGTCCTTATAGAATCCCACAAGATCCACAAGATTGGCCCTGAGACCCTTCTATTTTCATTTTCTCCCCTGTCTGCCTTTGCCCTGCTGCCTGAACCCACCAGGTGTACTCCTACCTCAGGACCTTTGCACTGCCTAGTTTCCACTCCCCTAGATCCAAACATGGCTCAGACCTTTACCGCCTTCCAGTTTCTTTCCAAAGGTCACCTCCACAGAGAGGCCTGCACAAATCTCTTCTCTGTCTAAAAGAACTCCAGGATCCTCTCTGTCTTGTCTTTTGCTTTATTTCCTTGTTAGTGCTAACCTCCATTTGGTTAAAACTATATGTATATAAGGGCTTCCCTGGTGGTTCAGATGGTAAAGCATCTGCCTGCAGTGTGACAGGCTCACCTTCGATCCCTGAGTTGGGAAGATCCCCTGGAGAAGAGAATGGCAAACCCTTCCAGTATTCTTGCCTGGAGAATTCCATGGACAGAGGAGCCTGGCAGGCTACAGTCCATGGGGTCACAAAGAGCTGGACATGACTGAGCAACCAACACTTTCATATGTATATAAACACACAAAGGAGCGACATGGATAACTCTCAAAATATGTTAAGTGAAAGAAGTTAGATACAAAAGGAGGACCTACTGTGTGATTCCATTTACATGAAATGATTCTATTTATATGTATTTTAATGTCTCTCTCCAGCCTTGCCCCCCAAGTAATAGCTGCACGTGGCTATTGGAACACCTGAACTGCAGCTGGTGAAACTGCAGAACTGAATTTTCAATTTAATTAATTTTAATCCATTTAAATTTTAAATGAAAAAATCCAGCTGGTTTCAACAAATGTGGTCACAAATATTAAAGCAAAAGGGCTTTTGAATACTCAGTGCTTGAAAGACTAAAGTCTCTGCAGGACAACCTGGGTGGGTCCATCCACCTTTCTAACTGTCCGTTTTATGAAACTGAAATACAGATCAAGTATTTCCAATGGGAACTGACGGTCTACAGTGAGATGGGCTGCAAATGTAGAACACAGAGGGCATTCCAAAGAGTTCATATGAAAAAAAAAAAAGAATGTAAAGATCTCACTGATAATTTTTCATCTGGCTTGGATGCTGATATAATATTTTGGGGACTTCCCTGGCAGTCTAGTGGTTAGGACTCCCTGCTTCCACAGCACGGTGTGTGGGTTCGATCCCTGGCCAGGGAACTAAGATCCCACATGCTGCGTAGTATGGGGCCGGGGGGGTCCTCCCCTCCAAAATAAAAAAAAAGAAATATTTTGGATCCATTAAGTTAAATAAAACATTACACTTAATTTCATCAGTTTTCTTTTTATAATTTAATTTCATTGGTATATAGTCGGTGGGGCTGCACAGAGTCGGACACGACTGAAGCGCCTTGGCATGCTTGCACAGTTGATGCACAATGTTGTGTTAGTTTCAGGTGTACAACAAAGTGATTCATATGTTCCTTCTTTTTTAGATTCTCATATGCATACCTGCATGCATCCTTAGTCGCTCAGTTCAGTTCAGTTCAGTCGCTCAGTCGTGTCCGACTCTTTGCGACCCCATGAATCGCAGCACACCAGGCTTCCCTGTCCATCACCAACTCCTGGAGTTCACGCAAACTCATGTCCATCAAGTCAGTGATGCCATCCAGCCATCTCATCCTCTGTCGTCCCCTTCTCCTCCTGCCCCCAATCCCTCCCAGCATCAGAGTCTTTTCCAATGAGTCAACTCTTTGCATGAAGTGGCCAAAGTACTGGAGTTTCAGCTTCAGCATCATTCCTTCCAAAGAAATCCCAGGGCTGATCTTTAGAGTCAACTGGTTGGATCTCCTTGCAGGTCAAGGGACTTCAAGAGTCTTCTCCAACACCACAGTCCAAAAGCATCAATTCTTCAGCGCTCAGCTTTCTTCACAGTCCAACTCTCACATCCATACGTGACCACTGGAAAAACCATAGCCTTGACTAGACGGACCTTTGTTGGCAAAGTAATGTCTCTGCTTTTTAATATGTTATCTAGGTTGGTCATAACATTCCTTCCAAGGAGTAAGCGTCTTTTAATTTCATGGCTGCAATCACCATCTGCAGTGATTTTGGAGCCCTAAAAAATAAAGTCTGACACTGTTTCCACTGTTTCCCCATCTACTTCCCATGAAGTGATGGGACCAGATGCCATGATCTTAGTTCTCTGAATGTTGAGCTTTAAGCCAACCTTTTCACTCTCTTCTTTCACTTTCATCAAGAGGCTCTTTAGCTCCTCTTCACTTTCTGCCATAAGGGTGGTGTCATCTGCATATCTGAGGTTATTGATATTTCTCCCGGCAATCTTGATTCTAGCTTGTGTTTCTTCCAGTCCAGCGTTTCTCATGATGTACTCTGCATAGAAGTTAAATAAGCAGGGTGACAATATACAACCTTGACGGACTCCTTTTCCTATTTGGAACCAGTCTGTTGTTCCATGTCCAGTTCTAACTGTTGCTTCATGACCTGCATACAGATTTCTCAAGAGGCAGGTCAGGTGGTCTGGGATTCCCATCTCTTTCAGAATTTTCCACAGTTTATTGTGATCCACACAGTCAAAGGCTTTGGCATAGTCAATAAAGCAGAAATAGATGTTTTTCTGGAACTCTCTTGCTTTTTCGATGATCCAGAGGATGTTGGCAACTTGATCTATGGTTCCTCTGCCTTTTCTAAAACCAGCTTGAACATCTGGAAGTTCCCGGTTCACATATTGCTGAAGCCTGGCTTGGAGAATTTTGAGCATTACTTTACTAGCATGTGAGATGAGTGCAATTGTGCAGTAGTTTGAGCATTCTTTGGCATTGCCTTTCTTTGGGATTGGAATGAAAACTGACCTTTTCCCATGGCCACTGCTGAGTTTTCCAAATTTGCTGGCATATTGAGTGCAGCATTTTCACAGCATCATCTTTCAGGATTTGAAATAGCTCAACTGGAATTCCATCACCTCCACTAGCTTTGTTCATAGTGATGCTTTCTAAGGCCCACTTGACTTCACATTCCAGGATGTCTGGCTCTAGGTGGGTGATCACACCATCATGATTATCTGGGTTGTGAAGATCTTTTTTGGGCCCTTTGGAGCCTGCCAGGCTCTTCAGTCCATGGGATTCTCCAGGCAAGACTACTGGAATGAGTTGCCATTCCTTTCTCCAGGAGATCTTCCTGACCCAGGGATCGAACTGAAGTCTCCTGTGTCTCCTGCACTGCAGGTGGATTCTGTTCAGCAGAGCTCCCTGTGCTATACAATTTCATGTTTGTTTTTCCTTTTTAACGTGGCTACAGGGAGTTTTTAATTGTACATGTGGCTCACTGCCTTTTCCCAGCTGCTCTGGAATGCCAGCTGGGTGAAGCCAGCCACTAGTCTCCGGGCTCACTTACTTATCAGGGACGTCTCAGGTCTGGGCTGCCCTGTGCTCTGGGTCCCCATCTCTCTCAGCGGAAGGACCATCATTGATTTGCTGACCGTGGGCGTGTGTCCTCAGAAACAGGGCATTCCCAGCCCACAGGAGGAAGAGCAGCTGCTGGAGGGCGCGGGCAGGGTGACTCAGTTCCTGCGCTGGGAAGGGGAACTTGGGCGTCTGCTGAGACCTTGTCACCATGGCTCCTTCCCAAGTCGCGGTTGCCAAACGCGTTTCTCCCTGCCCGCCGCCCCGGGACAGCCACGACCGAGCCACTGGGACGCCTCCCACTTGGCTGCGGAAACGGTTTGCATCATTTTGTACCCGAGGCCTGGGGGCATCTGAAGTTCAGATCCACTGGAAGGAAATCAGCCTGTGCCTTGTTCTCTCCACAAAACAAGAATCAATACGGCATTGATTCCGAGGAGACCGCCTCCCTCATCAAGTGCCTGGGAGTAGGACTTCTCCAGCACCCAACCTCGGGGGG
Source organism: Bubalus kerabau (assembly GCF_029407905.1). Taxonomy (NCBI): domain Eukaryota; kingdom Metazoa; phylum Chordata; class Mammalia; order Artiodactyla; family Bovidae; genus Bubalus; species Bubalus kerabau. The sequence goes on from NC_073639.1 coordinate 55,175,970, forward strand.
GTGGGGGTCAGAAATGGGCCACTGGGTGGAGAAGGCTCTGTGTGTATTGGCTTTTTTTTTTCTCCCTAAGCATTTAAACAAATTATGGTAAAACAGAACATAAAATTTACCATTTTCCCCATATTTACGCGTACAGCTCAGTGGCATTAAGTTACATTCACACTGGTTCACCATCAGCCTCCAGAACTTTTTGGTCTTCCCCAACTCACTGACTTTTCAGATTTGGGGGAAGGTCGGGTGGGGATGGGGTGCCTGGGGGCAGGGCCTGTGCAAGAGGATCATGGGAGAAGCCAGGTGTCCCAGCCGGGATTGGATTACTTCTCGGCATCTCTCTTGGAGCCAGGCTTCAGGAAATGTAGGCGCAGTCACAGAAGGGTAATTCCAGGCGAGTTGGATGAAGGGGCTATTTGCAAGGGCGTGGGCAGACCTGGGGGAAATCCTGGGCTAGACGAGGAGGAGCTGTTATCACCGGGAGCTGGAAGGGAGGAGGGAGGGAAAAGTCCAGAAACCAGCAGGAGAGAGGATGGAACATCTCCTGCCTGCAGAGGCGTTGTGTCCTTCATTGGAAGCAAACAGCCGGCCCTGGGGAGCCCCTGACCTCGGTCTCCTCCAGAGTCCTGCAGGGGCTCCGAATTGGCCAAGTCTATCCGTACCACGGAGAGCAGAGGGCTGCGGGTGGTGTGGGTCAGCCTCCAGGCAGAGAGCCCGGGGCAGGAAGGAGGAGAGTGAGGCAGGCAAACAGAAGATACCGGCACAAAGGGTCTGATTCGTTTCTTAGTCTAGTGAAAACCTGTGTCTGTCTTCACAGCACCTGTTCCTCCTCCTTCTGGCAGTAGCCAGATTTGTCTTCGGGGAGCCAGGCTTCCACCCACAGTCCAAAGATGGTGCACCTCCAACTCCAGGGAGGAGGAGCCTGGTTTAAGCCAACCAGCTTATTGCATTCCTCTGGCCTCTGTGATTGGTCCAGGATGCTCAATTAGAGCCGATTGTGGCGACTTGCCTGTGAGGGCAGACTGTCTTTCCTGTTAGACCCCAAGCCAGGGAATGTGGCGAAAGACTCCTGCAGCCATTTTGCCACCATGTGGCATCTGTGAATGAAGCCGACATATAGACAGACAGACAGACACTCATTGCTGATGACATTATCTAAGCCCCTGGATCCATCTATGCCTGAAGCTGAAACTATTCCTGGAATCTTAGTTACTTGAACCAATGCATTCCCCTTTTGCTGAAGCTGGTTTGATTTGCATTGGCTTGCAAGAAAGATTCCTGACATTATCAGTTTTTTCTTTTCTTTTCATTTTAAGCGAGCAACAGCTCTGCTTCTGGCATTCTTAAGGATTTTTTTTTTTTTTTTTTTAGTTCAGCAAGAATGCTGAGCAAGCAGCAGATGTGGAGAGCACCAAGCCATCGTCTGCCTGTGATCTTTTGGGTTAGCATTATTTAAGCAGATAGTAGTGATGGGCCTAGACAAGGTGGGGTCCATCAGGACCTGTCCAGCCAAGCTGGATGTGGCACTGGGAAGGTGAAACCCACCTCAGGCCTGGCATCAGGTGCTGCAGGGAAGTGATAGGGGTGCCTGGTGGTTAGAACACTGGCTCTGGGTGAGATAGGTATCAGGTCTCCTTCCAAGTAGTTGTGTGGTCATGTGCAACCTGCATCACCTTGCAGAGCCTCAGTTTCTGCCTCTACAAAATAGGCCAGCAAGGGAAAGAAAGGAAATAAGGCTCAGAGAGGCGGTGGAGTGCAAGGCTAAGGGCACAGGGCTCTGGGCAGGCGTCCCAGCTCTGCACTTCGTAGCCGCAGAACCTTAGGCATGGCACTCCACTTTTCTGTGCCTTAGTTTCATCATCTGGAAAATGGGGAGGATGATAACACGTCTTCCCTTCTTGGATTCATGGGAACTCAACAACTGCAGCTAGACAAAGCCTTGAAAACAGGACCAGGCACGTGGTAAAAACAGCTGTTGTTGCTAACCAAGGCCCGGTAGTCAATGTTATTATAATATTGGCAGAGTTCGTGATCTCTCATACTCTTGGCAGCTCTCTGTAAAATCTCACGGATGTCCCTCCCGCTGTGTCTGAAGGCCATTTGCCTCTTGTTTCTAGCCCAGTATTTCCTCATCTGCAAAATGAAATATGAATACCCCTCACTTCACAGGGTTCTTGTCGGGGTTAAGTAAGACACTGCTGTCCCATGCTTAGCACAGCATGCACCCCACGCACGTACGAGGGCTCAATAGCTATGAGCCATTACTAATAATGGTATGACTATTCCCAGCAAAACCTCCAGAGGAAAAAGCACATGTTAGTCTAATAGGCACCAGAGTCCAGACGAGTTCCTTCATTTCATCTCATTTCAGAGAAAATAAAAATTTTAAAAATATAGATGAATTTGTGGTTCTTAAAGAGGAGACGGTTGGAATTTCACCCAGAGGACATTTTCAGCCGACAAAACATCCGACTTGGCCCCCAAGTCAGTCCCTGCCCTTGTTCCAGCAAATTTTTTGGCAGAGAGTGACATGTGGAATCTTAGTTCCCCAACTAAGGATCAAACCCACGCCCCCTGCATTGGGAGGCAAAGTCTTAACTACTGGACTGCCAGGAAAGTCCCTGTTCCAGCAAATTCTTGACCTTTACCACCCCCTTAAGCTCCACCAAAGCCTTATTCAATTCGTTGAGTGGTTTAAGAATTCATATGGGACCAGGCTTTGGTGTACCCAGGCTGGGTCTGACTCCCAGCCTGACTATATTAACTGGGGGACCTTGGGCAAAGCACTAGAATAAGCCTCGATGTTCTTATCTGTAAAGTAGGCATAATTTTACCTACCCTGCAAGGTCACCATGTGCAACACAGCAGCATTCATCTAAAGGCATTGAAGTGCTTTCTTCCTATGCTGGACTTATCAGTGCCTTTGATATACCCGAAGTGCATCTCTAAGCAGTGCTGAGAACATTCCATGAAATCTACTTTTCAAAGAGCATCTTTGTGCTCCAACAGGGTTGCTGCAGAGCACTCTGGATTAGTGACGTGAAAGGTACCCAGAGGATGGAGTCTATTGCACTGATTACATCCCCTCTCTGACCTTCACCTTCCCAGCTGCATTTAGGAGGCAACAGCTATCTTGTGTGACTGGAGAGATGATAAAAACCCAACAAGCAAAAACGGATTGATTAACAAAGCATACAAAAGCACTTTGATAAAAACAAAATTCCATCCCTTCAGCAAAGGATTAGGAGCCCAGTGGGATGAGTTATCAGGTTAAACAGAAGAGGAGCCTGAAGAATAAGTACTTGAAGTCCTTCCAGAAGAACATCTTGAGAATATGGGAATAGAGGCTTTTGTGCTGGGCATCAGCAGAAAGCAACGACGTTGGACAAGGGTGCTGATATGACTCAGTGTTTTCATTGTGTACTGCTGCATTTCAAATCACCACAAAGTGAGCAGCTTAAAATGACCCACACTGCTTATCTCACAGCTTCTATGGGTCAGGAGCTTGGACATGGCTTAGTTGGTTCCTCTGCAAGGCTGCAGTCCCATGTTGGCTGGACAGAGTCTCATCTGGAGGCCCATTTGGGGAAGGTAACTTGTATTAGGGGTCTCCAAACTCAGGGATCTAATGTCTGATGATCTGAGATGGAGCTGATGTAATAATAATAAATAAAGTGCACAATCAATATAAAGACTTGAATCATCCCCAAACCGTCCCCACCCCACTGACCATGGACAAAATTGTCTTCCACAAAACCTATCCCTGGTACCAAAAAGGTTGGGGACAATTGGCTTATATGCTTACATAGTTGTTGGCAGGGTTTCAGTTCCTTGTGGGCTGTTAGGTAGGGTAACCAACCACCATGAGCTGAATTGTGTCTCCTCCAAAATCCGTATGTTGAAACCCTGTCAATATCTCAGGATGTGACTGTATTTGGAAACAGGGTCTTTGAAAAGGTAATTAAGTTAAAATGAGGTCATTAGTGTGGCCCTAATCCCACAGGACTACTGTGCTTATAAGAAGAGGAAATGATTACACTGAGTGAAATAAATCAGACAGAGAAAGACAAATATATGATATCCCTTATATGTGGAAAGGGCTTCCCAGGTGGCTCAGTGGGTAAAGAATCTGCCTGCAATGCAGGAGACGCAGGAGATGCAGGTTTGATTCCTGAGTCGGGGAGATCCCCTGGAGGAGGGCACAGCAACCCACTCCACTATGTTTGCCTGGAGAATCCTGTGGACAGAGGAGCCTGGCAGGCTACAGTCCAGAGGGTCGCAAAGAGTCAGACAGGACTGAGGGACTGAGCACACCCACACATATGTGGAATCTAAAAAAATGATACATATAAATTTATTTGCAAAACAGAAATAAACTCACAGACATAGAGAACACATTTATGGTTACCAAAGGGGAAGGGGGGAGGGATAAATTAGGAGTTTGGGATTAACAGATACATATTACTGTATATAAAATAGATAACCAGCAAGGACCTACTGTATAGCACAGGGAACTATACTCAATATATTGTAGTAACCTATAATGGAAAAGATTGAAAGGGATATATATATATATATATATATATATATATATATATATATATTCTTGAGCAGCTGTCTCTTGGTAAACAGAGTATTTGAAGGGACATGAATGCAGTGAATCATGCTGTACTGTGCATGGGCTCTTAAAGCAATACTATCAATCTATTCATATTTCATAGGTGGAAGCATGTCACATGACTTCACCTAAATTCGAGGGGTGGGGAAATGCAGTCTTACTGTGTGCTGGGCAGGAGAACCAGAAAGACAACAAATGGTTTAGGGATGAGTGGCTCACACATCCTTCCCAGCTGTGTTTCGAAGTAGGTCCAGTTATCAGCTACATTTTTCAGATGAGAAAACCGAGGCTCAGAGAGGTCAGATAACTTGCTCAAGGACACACAGCTTTAAAGTCTCTAAGAAAAGAAATCCTCTGATGTTCTCAAGAAGACCTTCACATTTCTCATTCACGCTGAGTCTGTTGATGGCCTACCCTGGGGTACACACACACACACATACAAACACGTGCACACACACAGCAGGGTGATGAGTTGAAGGATGCGGGGACTGCGAGGGTCCCTCCACCCTCTGCTTGTTCTTTCTGCAGCTCAGCTGAGATCACTGTGATTTCCTGTTACTTTGTAATAATTTGTGGTAAATCTAATGTGCCTGCTGCTGCGTGAGCTCAGGCGAATCCCCTTCTATTGTCTGAGCTTCATACCAGCAGGCGTCCTGTGAAGGCCCTGGTATCATCACTCGGTGATTTATGGCACCAGCTTCCCCGCCGATGCAGGCCGACCCAGTTGGAGGCTCGCTGCGCTCAGGAGAGACGGCAGAGAAAGATCTGGTCGGTTTGTTTTATCCCCAGAGGAGAACAAATCTGACGAGCAAAGATTTTTTAGAAGCTTCAACCAGACAGTGCATTACATTTTCTGCTGCTGTGTCCTTAGAGGAAAACTTGGCTGGCTGCAGATGCCTCGCGGGCAGCTCAAGCTGATGGTGTTTAAAATCGACCTCAGACCCACTCCTGCTGCTGTCTCCTCATCTCCCTGGATGCTAACTTCATCTTCCGGTTGTTGGGCTAACATCCTCGGAGTCATTCCGACCCCTCTTTTTTGCTGAGTGCCAACCTGAGCCTGTCATTCTCAGTCTCCAATTCATTACGAAATCCAGTTGTTTCTCTGGTCACAGTAGATCTAGAGTCTGATCGCGTTTCCTCACCACCACTGCTCCTACCCAGGTCCCAACCTGGGCTTTTGCCATGGCCACTTTCCTGGAATCCTGGCTGCCATCCTGGCCCCACCCCTGAACCTATTCCTCACATAGCAGCCAGAGGGATTCTCTTAAAGCCTACTTCTGGGCTTCTCTGGTGGTCCAGTGGTTAAGAATTCACCTGCCAATGCAGGGGACATGGGTTCTATCCCTGGTCCGGGAAGATCCTGCATGCCACAAGACAATTAAGCCCATGAGCCACAACTACTGAGCGCATGAGCTGCAACTGCTGAAGCCGGCATGCCTAGAACCCGTGCTACACAAGAGAAGCCACCGCAGTGAGAAGCCTGTGCACCGTAACTGGAGAGTATAGCCCCCAGTCAGTGCAACTAGAGAAAGCCCTTGAGCAGCAAAGAGGACCCAGTGCAGCCAAAAATAAATAAAGTAAAAACAAACAAACAAACCCCACTCCTCTGCTCTAAAGCCTTCCATGGCTCCCACCTCCCTCAGAGTAAAAATCAAAGTTCTCAATGTGGCCTCAAAGCTCCCATGCTCTCACCTCCTGTGATGAGAAAAACAACTTTTTTTTCTGAGCTGTTGCCCAGAAAATTTATGGTATGATAACCCTGCTCACAAAGTGGTAAAGAACCTGCCTGCCAATGCAAGAGACATAAGGGATGTGGGTTGCATCCCTGGGTCGGGAAGATCCCCTGGAGGAGGGCATGGCAACCCTCCTCATGGCATTCTTGCCTGGAGAATCTCATGGACAGAGGACTCTGGCGGACAATGGTCCATAGGGTTGCAAAGAACTGGACATGACTGAAGCGATGTAGCACACACACAACCCTACTCACACCCAGAGCCTGGACATTTAGATAAGGGCTTGAATTTAGGCTGCCCACCACCAGTTCCCATTTTGATGTTTCTCAGAGCATCTTCCAACCACCGTGTAAGTAATCAGTGCTGGCTACCCTGTTCTCTGTCTCTTTGCTTGGTGATCTGGGACAGAGGCCCACCCTGCTCTCCCCCATGCATCGCACCCCCTTGTTTCTGGGATGTGTGGAAGAAATCTTATGATTCTGCTTCCTCTGTGGGAGTGTACTGAAACTGAATCTTCCATCAGAACAACCCTGTGGGTTTCACTTAACCCAAATGGGAGCTTAGGTGCTGAGAGGGCCACCTGTCTCTGACCCTGGGATCTTAGTTCTCTGACTAGGGATTGAACACAAACCCATGCAGTGAAAGCACAGAGTCTTAACCACTGGACTGCCAGGGTATTCCCAACCCTCACATTCATTCCCTCCGCCCTCAATATTTATTTGTTTGGCTGTGCTGGCAATGGCACCCCACTCCAGTACTCTTGCCTGGAAAATCCCATGGACGGAGGAGCCTGGTAGGCTGCATCCATGGGGTCGCTACGAGTCGGACACGACTGAGCGACTTCACTTTCACTTTTCACTTTGATGCATTGGAGAAGGAAATGGCAACCCACTCCAGTGTTCTTGCCTGGAGAATCCCGGGGACGGGGGAGCCTGGTGGGCTGCCGTCTATGGGGTTGCACAGAGTCAGACATGACTGAAGCGACTTAGCATAGCAGCCAGGTCTTAGTTGCACCATGCACAATCTTCGATCCTTATTGTGGCTCACAGGATCTTTAGTTGCGGCATGTGGGATCACGTTCCCTGACCAGGGATCGAACCCTGGGCCCCCTTGCATTGGGAGTGTGGAGTCTTAGCCACTGGACCACCAGGGAAGTTCCCTAGTCTGCATATTCTTAATGCAATACACCAGCTCGGGTTTCTCAGCACACCTCCCATGCCCTTTCTGCCATCATTTCCCAGTACTGACCCCTTCACTGACTCAGCATCCTTCACACTGGCTTCCTACCAGTTCCTGAAATTTGCCAGCCTCGGGCCTTTGCACTGGCTGTGCCCTCTTCCTCTTTCAGGTGAATCGACACCTTCTTGGTGGCAAGGCCTCTGCTACTCTATTTAAAATTGTACCTCCCAGGGACTTCTCCGGTGGTCCAGTGGTTAAGACTGTGAGCTGCCAATGCAGAAGGTGGTTCCATCCCTGGTTGCGGAACTAAGATTCACACGTGGTGTGGTCAAAAAAAAAAAAAAAAGATACACCTCCTAGGTTCCCTGCCCTTCTTTAATTTTTGTCCCTAACACTTAACGACATCTGACTTAGTACGTGGGGGAGGTTCATGAGATTAATATAATGGGCCTTCATAGAGTACCTGACACAGCAGCTGCACCTGAAAAGACTAAATAAGTATAAGCCAGCACTATGGTCTTTAGTTATATGCAGTAGGAAGAAGGGGCTTCCCTGGTGGCTCAGATGGTGAAGAGTCCGCCTGCAATGCAGGCGACCTGGGTTCCATCCCTGGGTCGGGAAGATCCCCTGGAGAAGAGAAGCGCCACCCACTCCAGTATTCTTGCCTGGAAAATTCCATGGACAGAGGAGCCTGGCGGGCTTCAGTCCATGGGGTTGCAAAGAATTAGACACGACTGACTAACACACACACACACACACACACACACACGCACGCACACACGGTAGGAGGAAGAGGGGTAAAGTATATCCGGAAGCACCAGTCCTACCAATACCATGCTTTAAAAGCAGCAACCTCTCAGAGCTCTTTTGAGTTGTATTTGACTTGTTGCTGTTGTTAACAGAATGATAAGTCCTGTCACGATCCAAGTCGACAGTTATGAACTTGGATTCTGCCATTGTCTTTTCTATTTTAGAGGCAGCACATGCTCTGTTTAATGTCCTTGGACATTGTTACCAGCCCTTAGAGCTGTCGGGCTTAGAGTGCTGTGCCCCAGGACTCAGCAGCCGCCATGCCCTGGGGACTGGTGTTCATAGCAAGTCATCTGCCCTCGTGCGTCCCCCACTGGCCTCCCCACCCTTCTTTTCCTCCGCAGGCAAAGTTCTCCTTGCAAGACCTCTACACCTGCTGAGAGCCCAGCCCAGGATGTTTGTCCCTTCCCTCTTCACAAGGGCATTATGACATATCTCTCAAGTTTCCGCGCCATCATCTTTTTCTTGGGAGAGCCTTCCCTCAGCCCCCAAGGCTGGGTCAGGTCCCTTATTATAGAGGCGCCCCTAGCACAAGCGCCTCTTGTTTAGAATGCTAATCACAGCCAACCGTCAGGCACCAGGCGCATTGTTTCCTGACCTCCTCCCCCTACACACCCTGTGAAGTCCACCAGGGCAGTGACTTATCAGTTTTTGTTGACAAGTGTTTTTCCAACACTCCACCGTGCTGGTTCCACAGTGCTGGCTGGCAGGCACTCAGTAAATATTTGCGGAATCTATGAATAAGTGGCCCACATTCAGTGTCTAATAAACAATGGCCTCCTCAAGCAAACGGCACAGAGTCTGGCAGAGAGGATGTGCAAGCGCCCTATTATGACTTTGGCTCCCATTCTTTGCCCTCCTTGTCGCCATGCCTTTCCAGCAGCTCCCACTCACCTGGCCCCTCCCACTATAGGGGCGGAAAGTGAAAGTCGCTCAATCATGTCAACTCTTTGAGACTATACAGTCCATGGAATTCTCCAGGCCATAATACCGGAGTGGGTAGCCTTTCCTTTCTCCAGGGGATCTTCCCAACCCAGAGATCGAACCAGGGTCTCCTGCCTTGCAGGTGGATTCTTTACCAGCTGAGCCACAAGAAAAGACCAAGAATACTGGAGCCAGTAGCCTATCCCTTCTCTAGGGGATCTTCCCAACCCAGGAATCAAACCGGGGTCTCCTGCATTGCAGGCGGATTCTTTACCAACTGAGCTATCAGGAAAGCCCATTTTTGCTTTTCTGCCGCTTGATTTTGGCTTTAACCTAGTGCCAGGTCCTAGCTTATCCTTGCCAGATTTTGCATGCAATTTTGCCCATCTTCATCTCCATGAGGAGAGGATGCTGGTCCCAGAGGGAGGAGAAGAGAGTTGAGCCTCTGAGCCACTCCATTAGGCGAGCTGCAGAGGCAAGAGCCTGTCCCGGTGACACGTCCAGAGCCTGCCAGGTGAGCTAGCCTAGAGCAGCTGGTCCTGGCCACCCTTGTGGTTCTTGTTCAGTCGCTAAGTCGTGTCGGACTCTTTGTGACCTCATGGACTCCAGCACACCAGGCTCCTGTGTCCTCCACTATCTCCCAGAGCTTGCTCAATTTCATGTCCATTGAGTGGGTGATGCTATCTCTCTCCTCCTCTGCCACCCCCTTTCTTCTTTTGCCTTCAGTCTTTCCCAGCATCAGGGTCATTTCCAATGAGTTGGCCCTTCGCAACAAGTGGCCCAAGTATTGGAGCTTCGGCTTCAGCAGCAGCCCTTCCAATGAATATCCAGGGTTGATTTCCTATAGGATTGACTGGTTTGATCTCCTTGCAGCCCAAGGGACTCTCAGGAGTCTTCCCCAGCACAATTTGAAAGCATCAGTTGTTTGGCGCTCAGCGTTTTTTATGATCTAATGCTCATATCCATACATGACTACTGGAAAAACCATAGCTTTGACTATAAGAGACCTTTGTCAGCAAAGTAATGTCTCTGCTTTTTAATATGCTGTCTAGGTTGGTCATAGCTTTCCTTCCAAGGAGCAAGTGCCTTTTCATTTCATGGCTGCAGTCACTGTCCATAGTGATTTTGGAGTTCAAGAAAATAAAATCTGTCACTGCTTCCAATTTTCTCCTTTTCTGTTTGTCATGAAATGATAGGATTGGATGCTGTGATTTTAATGTTTTTAATGTTGAGTTTTAAGCCAGCATTTTCACTCTTCTTTCACCCTCATCAAGAGATACTTTAGTTCCTCTTCACTTTCTGTCATTGAAGTGGCATCATCTGCATATCTGAGATTGTTGATATTTCTCCTGGAAATCTTGATTCCAGAATATGATTCCAGTCTGGCACTTCTCATGATGTACTCTCCATATAAGTTAAATAAGCAGGGTGACAACATATAGGCCTACTTGAAATCCTTTCCCAATTTTGAACCGATCAGTTGTTCCATGTCCAGTTCTAGCTGTTGCTTCTTGGCCTGCATATAGGTTTCTCAAGAGACAGGTAAGACGGTCTGGTATTCCCATCTCTTTAAGAATTTTCCATAGTTTGTTGTGATCTACACAGTCAAGGGGGTTGGCATAGTCAATGAAACAGAAGTAGATGTTTTTTCTGGAACTGCCTTGCTTTCTCCATGATCCAGTGAATGTTGCCAATTTGATCTTTGGCTCCTCTGCCTGTTCAAAACCCAGCTTGTATGTCTGGAAGTTCTTGGTTCATGTATTGCTGAAGCCTGCCCTAGCTTTAGTACCCAGGTAAGTTGATGTTAATTGTGTTCTGCACTGAGCTCCTGTGATTGTTTGCTCTGCAGCTTATAGTAGGTGTTCACTAAAGATTTACTGAACATACAACCACAGGCAATAAAAGGCATCCTGATAAATCACCCAATATAGACATAGTAGGCAATGGCAACCCACTCCAGTACTCCTGCCTGGAAATCCCATGTACGGAGGGGCCTGGTAGGCTGCAGTCCATGGGGTCTCTACGAGTCAGACACGACTGAGCGACTTCACTTTCACTTTTCACTTTCATGCATTGGAGAAGGAAATGGCAACCCACTCCAGTGTTCTTGCCTGGAGAATCCCAGGGACGGGGGAGCCTGGTGGGCTGCTGTCTATGGGGTTGCACAGAGTTGGACACGGCTGAAGCAACTTAGCAGCAGCAGCAGCAGGTGCTTAACATGTGGTCTTCCCTTCTCCCCATGCCTTCTTCTCTCAGCACTAGTAGGTTATGGAGGACTGTATTTAGAATATCTTTGCAACCTTTAACACTTGACTACGATGGAAGGAGACCCAGATTCCACTAGCCACCTTAGGGCTGCCCTTGGTCAAATAAAGCCTGCCGATCTTTCTCAAATTCTTGTCCGGCAAGGTCTGTTTCCCCCATGGCTAAGAAGCTGGGGTCTGGCCATAAATCACTTCACAGCTCTAACCAGGAGTGGCCAGCCTCCTCTCTGTTAAAAAAAAAACAAACCAAAAAAACCGGCATGCTTTCTCTTTATCCAACTTACCTCCTGCTATTTACTGCGTGTGTGTTAGTCACTCAGTTGTGTCCGGCTCTTTGCGACCCGATGGACTGTAGCCTGCCAGGCTCCTCTGTCCACGGAATTCTCCAGCCCATTCCCTTCTCCGGGGGATCTTCCTGACCCAGGAATGGAACCCTGGTCTCCTGCATTACAGGTAGATTCTTTACCATCTGAGCTACCAGGGAAGTCCCGTGCTATTTACTATAATCAAATAAGATCTGCTCCCTTCTTCCCCTCCCTCTCCTTTCACATGCAAAAGCCCTAATTGTTTTAGTGCACTGTCCTGTCGTCAGTCCTTTCAAAGGACACTCAGTTAGTGCTGTCTGGGGACACAGTAGTTTGTGTTTGTATATAGCGACTGTCTTGGTGCAGAAAGTGGAGATTTCAACCTGGACTTGTGTGTGTCTTTGAGAACTGCTCCCTGCTTGCTCTCTGGTGGCTCAGTGGTAAAGAACCCAGCTGCCAATGAGATGAAAGAGGTGTGGGTTCGATCCCTGGGTCAGGAAGATCCCCTGGAGGAGGAAATGACAACCCACTCCAGTAATCTTGCCTAGTAGTAGTAGTCGCTCAGTCCTGTCTGACTCTTTGTGACGCTATGGACTGTACCTCGCCAGGCTCCTCTGTGCATGGGATTCTCTGGGCAAGAAGACGGGAGTGGGCTGCCATTCCCTTCTCCAGGGGATCTTCCTGACCCAGGGATCAAACTTGGATCCCCTGCATTGCAGGCAGATTCTTTACCATCTGAGCTACAAATCCCATGTACAGAGGAGTCTGGTGGGCTACAGTCCATGGGGTCACAATGAGTCAGACACAACTTAGCAACTAAACAACAGCAACAATTTCTTGCTGTCTGCCACCCAGAAATGAGACTTCCCACGGCAGGTCCTGGGTCCTTTGCTTCCCTCACCTTTCCGCTGCTTGTGCTCGGTGGCCCCGGCTTCAGCTGTTAACCCCTGGGTGAGGTCAAGGGGCCGTGCCCCTGAGGTCAGAGTCCAGGGCAAACGTGCAGACTGTGGATTTAATAAGACAAGGTTCGCTTCCATCAAGTGGGGCTCCAGGGCAGGTCCCAGGGAGCAGGAGCCTGTTGTTCCTGGCCGTTCCTGGCCATTAGCTCTCAAACCAGATTTTCCACAGGCTTGTGAAAGACTTCTGGCCCTCTGGGGACAGGCTGATGTTGCACCAGCTTTATACCTAAATGGCCAAGCCGAACCTGCCGCAAGTAAAGAAGGTCATGGAGAGTCAGGATGTCAAGAGCTGTGGGTCTGAGCCCTGTGTAGTCTCCTGCTCCTGCAGAATCTTGGCTAAGTCAAGGCTCTTCTCTGGTCCTCTGTCCCCTTTTCTCTGAAACGAGAGATTTCAACTCCTCCTTCTCAAAGTTTCCGATGCCGATGGGCTCATGCAAGGCCTTTCTGGATCACCTTGTAATTGCAACCCAAGAGAGAGATTCTTACAGGAGTGATATATAGAGGGGTAAGGTGGCAAAGGGAGGCAGGATGGAGCACATGAAAAACACAGGGAAAATAAGCATGTAGTCTCAGCCTGCTTGCACACAGGGCTCTGGGCTCTGGGCTCTGGGCTCTGGATCGTAAATTGCACCAAGGTCATTCCTGTCTTCAGCCAGACAGGTCAGGGTTTATGCATGTGTGTGTTTTATTATACAGTGTGGGTTTTTTTTTTTTTGCTCTATTTTTTTCATTGTACTAAAATATACCATGCTGAGATTCCCAGGTGGCTCAGTGATAAAGAATCTGCCTGGATTCGATCTAGGTGAGGTGGGTTCAATCCCTAGGTCAGGAAGATCCCTTGGAGAAGGAAATGGCAACCCATTACAGTATTCTTGCCTGAGAAATCCCATAGACAGAAGAGCCTGGTGGGCTACAGTCCATGGGGTCACAAAGATTCAGACACCACTGAGCACTGACAGCTTATATGCTGTCAACTGAATGTTTGCTTCCCCCACAAAATTCGTACTTGGAATCATAAAATATTTGTCCTTTTGCCTCAGCATCATATTTTCGAGATCCATCTATGCCATAGCACATATCTGTATTTTATTCCTTTCCTCCCGCCTCATATACACACTCTCTCTCTCTCTCTCTCTCTATATATATATATATTTTTTTTTTTTAAATAGACTTTATTTTTCAGGTTCACAACAACTTTATTACTTTTTATGGCCAAACAATATTCTGTTCGTCCACTAGCGGACCCTTGGGCTGTTTTCAGCTTTTGGCTATTGTGAGTGCCGCTGCTGTGAACGTGGGTATGTAAGCGTTTGTTCACATCTCTGCTTGTGGAGATGGAGGCTGAGAGACCAACTTTGCTATCCACCCCCTGACTATGTCACTCATTGGCTATATTGTTATGCTAAAAGAGAACTTCATGTTCAAAGTGAAGATTTTTTAAACACATTCAATTCAGTTTAGTTCAGTTGCTCAGTCGTGTCCGACTCTGCACGCCAGGCTTCCCTGTCCATTACCAACTCCAGGAGTTTACTCAAACTCATATCCATTGAGTTGGTGGTGCCATCCAACCATCTCATCCTCTGTCATCTCCTTCTCCTCCTGCCTTCAATCTTTCCCAGAATCAGAGTCTATTCTAATGAGTCAGTTCTTCGCATCAGGTGGCCAAAGTATTGGAGTTTCAGCTTCAGCATCAGTCCTTCCAATGAATATTCAGGACTGATTTCCTTTAGGATGGACTGGTTGGATCTTCTTGCAGTCCAAAGAACTCTCAAAACTCTTCTCCAACACCACAGTTCAAAAGCATCAATTCTTTGGCGCTCAGCTTCCTTCACAGTCCAACTCTCACATCCATACATGACTACCAGAAAAACCATCGCTTTGACTAGAAGAATAATACACAGGAAGGTGCACAGATCTTAAGTGCGCAGTTGGATGGATTTTACATCTTTACACCAATGTCATTAGCATCCTCATCAAGATGTGGAAGATTTCAATCACCCAGAGTTTGCTCAACAGAGCCACCCCTCCCCTCCAGAGGTCGCCCTTACTGGGACCCTCACCACCATAGATAACTTGCACCCGTTCCCAAATGTCACTGCAGCGAAACAACAGAGTATGAGCTCTTAAAGCCACAACGTCCAGCTTCTGCTTTCCGTTGGCGATGACAGTCACTCACATTGATATGTAAACCGACTCTTTGATCTTGTAAATTTCTGTGCAGTTTTCACTTGTGTGAATAGATCAAAATTTATTTTTCATTTTAATGCTGATGGACATTGGGTTGTTTTCAGTGCGGGGCAATTTCAGAGAATGCCTCTGTGGATGTTTTTGTTTATGTCTTTGGATGGTCATTTGTTCTCCTTTTTCTTGGGTGCATGTCTGGAATGGGGATTGCTGAATCATAGACTGGGCGTGGGCTTGCTCTAGTAGCTACTGACAGTTTGGCAAAGTAACTGTTCCAATTTTCACTGCCATCTGTCATATCTGGGAGTTCCAGTTGCTCCACTTGTCTGTACTTGGCATGCCATCCAAAGGTACATATTTTTGATATGATTGGCTCTCAGACATTGTTCAGTGTGTGTCTGTCAGGGTCCAATCAGGAAAGCAGAAACCATTCTAGGTGTTTTAACAAAAGGAGTTTAATGCAAGGATTTGGTCACACAGGTGATGGAAAAGCTGAGAAGCCCAGCAGTCAGTAACAAGAGGAAGCCACTGTCATCGCCAAACTAGAGAGATGGAGGAGATGGTGGTACCCAAATTAGGAGCTTGGGTCACCCAGTGGAACTACAGTCTTGGCAGGGCCATCTGGCAAGAGCTAGAGACACAATAGAGATGTAGCTGCTGCTGGAGAAAACCACCAAAGGAAGGAATTCCCTGGCAGTCTAGTGGTTAGGATACCATGCTTCCATTGCAAAGGCAGGGGTTCAATCCCTGGTTGGGGAACTAAGATCCCAGAAGCTGCAAAGCCAAAAAACACCAAATAAGAAAGATGGGGAGAAATACTCTGGAGGCCTCCTTCCTTTGGCCCTCCAATTCCAACCAATGCATCCCATTGGCTGACCCTGGGAGGAAGCCAGCTGATTGAAAGCTCCGCAAATAAAGGTTGTAGCTCTCTAGGGTAGAGCAAGCAGGCAATGACCCACACCACAATAGAGGAATCACTTACTGTGCTATACTTCCCATGACATGGTCTACTACTTATCTTATGGGTGATTTAAGGATAACTTTGATTATATTAATTTTTAATTAATATTCACTGGTTCACTTTATTTTTCAAAACTTTATTTATTTATTAGTTTTGGATGCACTGGGTTTTTGTTGCTGCACTCAGTCTTTCTCTAGTTCCCGCAAACAAGGGGTTACTCTGCAGTTGAGGTGAGTGGGCTTCTCATTGTGGTGGCTTCTCATTGTGGAGCACCAGCTCTAGGGTGCAGAGACTTCTGTAATTGTGGGGCATGGGATTAGTTGCCCTGTAGCATGTGGGATCCTCCTGGACTAGGGATCAAACCCATGTCCTGTGCATTGGAAGGTGGATTCTTAACCATGGACCACCAGGGAAGTCTCTTATTGGTTCACTTTAAAACATAATCTACAGATAAAGATTCTTTATAGTATTTAAGTTTGATTTGTTATGGGTGCCTCCTCTCTCAGACCAAATGTTGGCTGGTCTCACGTCATATCCCTTCCCAAGATGCCTTAGAAAACAGTGCATGCTCGATCACTCAGTCGTGTCTGACTCTCTGCGACCCTACAGACTACAGCCCATCAGCCCTTGGACAGCTCTGTGACCTTGATCTTTTCTCAACCTCTCTGAACTTCAATTGTGAATAAGGATAACAATAATACCACCTCTTGGGCTGTTGTGAGGATTAAATAAATTAGTCTGAGGAAAGCAGCTTAGAACAGCCTTGGAACACAGTAAGCATTTGATAAATGCTTATTTTTTTTCCTCAAGCACCTGGGGTTGGAGGAGTGCCCTCCACACTGCTCACAACTGCAGCATGAATAAGCCTGGGCTAGCGACTTTAAGATGAAGGTAACAGGGATTAACTAAAGTAACCCTCACGAAATGGACAAGTGGCTTAAACATCTCCCTGCAGAGAAGCGGCAGATGGAGGATAATTCTAGTAACACAGGTAAGTGGTAAGAAAACGGCCGAGTAATATAAGATGCATAAATTACAAATTAAGAAATATTCGTTATCACGGAGGTTGGTGCTCAACTTTTATTTTTATCGTCACAGGGCATGATCAGAATTGTCTGGAATGTTCTAGTTTGGCTGACCTTCAGAGGAGACTGGGAGCACAGAAGTTAGCTCTTGTGGGACTGGTTAGACTGTGTTCCCAATTGATAGTGTACTGTTGGTGGTACACAGGATATTTTTAGCTGGTATACAGTTCAGCTGTTTCTTTTCATTTGAATAACTTACACATTTACTGTAACATGGACTAGAGAAAAATAAAATAGCACATATGTCTTTGGGTAATATTTGTGGAATAAAACTTCCCCAAAGACCTATATCCTCCCAATGGGCCCAGTAGTCTTACATAAATTGTCATAAAATGATGGCTTCAACTATGTATGAGCAAATGACTTTAACTAGTTGGAGTAAGAAAGTGGTTTTTACCACAGCCTGTGGTTTATGGAGACGTTATGTGTAGGAGAAGTATTGAGACACACACAGGAGTGTCATCTGCCAACTCCAGGTTTGGAGGCTGGTGGCGGTCATGGGGTGGGGGTGGCGTAGGAGGAGAGGATGCTCTGTGTGCTTGTGGGAGGAAGAAGGTTTTAGCTGGATCTGCAACCTTTTAATTCTGTAAAGAGAGAGAACTGAAGCAAATTTGGCAAAATGTTAATATCTGTTTAACTTGAGTGGTTGGGGTTATACAATCTGTTACTGTTAATAACATTACCCTATGTTGGAAATAGTTTGCAATTTACAAGATATTGAGAAAGTGAATTTGGAATAGGGATGATGTAATAGCTGCTGGAGAAGGCCATGGCAACCCACTTCAGTACTCTTGCCTGGAAAATCCCATGGACGGAGGAGCCTGGTAGGATGCAGTCCATGGGGTCGCTAGGAGTCGGACACGACTGAGCGACTTCACTTTCACTTTTCACTTTCATGCATTGGAGAAGGAAATAGCAACCCACTCCAGTATTCTTGCCTCAAGAATCCCAGGGACGGGGGAGCCTGGTGGGCTGCCTTCTATGGGGTTGCACAGAGTCAGATACGACTGAAGCGACTTAGCAGCAGCAATAGCTGCTGGAGTCTAGTTTGCTATTTGAACTATTTTCCCCCAAGGTGGAAAACATTTGTTGTGTTAGAAAAATTTAAATCACATTGCCTGTACAAATGAGTTCATATACAAGCATGGTGGGGTCCTTCTGTCATTCCAAGTGCCACCTCTGCGATCAGTGCTAAGGCCTCAGGAATACCCTCAAAAAAAAATAATTTCCTTTCAACCAAAACAAGGCTACTTGGAGGCTATTAATCCAAAACCTTGGAACCCTGTGACTGCTTGGACACTTTTTTGTCATTATGAGTAGAGAACCATTTGACAAAGAACTCCTAGACAAGACAGAAGTTTACTTCTCAGAAGAAAACAAAATTAGGAGGGATGGCTTGCATCTCATGGACTACAAGGGCTGCTGCAGCTCCAGTCGTCACATCTGAATTCCAGCCAGAAGAAAGGAAAAATCCGGAAGATAACCATTTATCCTTTAAGGATCCTCCCCAGACATCAAAGCTATAACTTCCAGTTACATCTTGGTAGCCAGTACTGAAATGGAACAAAGGGCTTGTGTACCTGCAGTGTAGGAAGCCAGACTCTGACAGGGGCAGTTTGTAGCAATGTAAAGATTATCAGAGAGCACCAAGCAAGGGAGTGGGAGACAAGCCTCAGATCCACTCCACCTTGGTCTTTGAGTTAGGGTTTTTTGGGTTTTTTGTTTTTTTTTTTAATGGGAAGAGGCTGAGATTAATCATCATCTTGTGACATTTCTTAATCACAGTTTCAGGAGTCAGAATGTCTCTACTCTATGATTTTCTGGCCAAGTGATCCATGGCTTGGGGATTTGTGAGCTCATCTTGCCCTGGAGAAAAAACCCGAGTTTGTACATTAATGATGAGATCTATAAGAGCAGTTTTTAGTACATTAATGATATTAACAACTGCAATTTTAGTATCTGATTTTGAGTGATTAGTATTCAATTAGAGCACAAGACTGAGGTCAGAGGGGACAAGAAAGGGAATAAAGTTTGGGATAGAGATATTAATTATAAACTCAGTAAGGGAACTCAGTTTTAGGGGGTCTCTGTTTCAGGACTGAGTTGTTCCAGCACACCTAGCTGCAAGGGAGGCTGGAGAAGGTTGTCTTTATTCCTGCCAGCTGTGCACCCAGCTAAAATTCAGAGTTTCTATTACTAAGGAAGAAGGGGCCACTGGATTTGGGAGGACAACTAGAACACTCCGCTGCAGTGCTGCCAGGGTGGGGAGCCCTCCTTTAAGGAAGGGTCCCGACTCGTTGCTCTCCAATCACCTTCTTTTCTCCTGGAGTTCAGGGGAGGATTTGGGGGCCGTGGCCATGAAGCTTCATCAGAGCAACTCCACACAGCTCTTGGTGAGGATTAGGGCAGTATTTGGAAGGATTCATAGTGTGAAATCCCTATGGTTTTTCTAGTAGTCCTGTATGAATGTGAGGGTTGGACCATAAAGAAGGCTGACTGCCAAAGAATCAATGCTTTTGAACTGTGGTGCTGGAGAAGACTCTTGAGAGTCCCTTGGACTCAAGGAGATCAAGCCAGTCAATCCTAAAGGAAATCAGTCCTGAATATTCATTGGAAGGACTGATGCTGAAACTGAAGCTCCAATACTTTGGCCACCTGGTGGAAAGAGCCGACTCACTGGAAAAGACCCTGATGCTGGGAAAGATTGAGGGCATGAGGAGAAGGGGGCGACAGAGGACAAGATGGTTGGATGGCATCACTGACTCGATGGATGTAAGTTTGAGCAAATTCCCGGTGATAGTGGAGGACAGGACAGCCTAGACTGCCATAGCCCATGGGGTTACAAAAAGTCAGACATGACTTAGCAACTGAACAATAACAAAATAGTGTAAAAAGTATGTGGTACTTTTGGAGGAAACCCTGGAGTAGGGACAAAAGGTCACAGGCTTGGAGCCCATCTGCCAGATTCCAACTGCACATCCTTGGAGGCACTGTCTCATTGTAAAGTGGGAATAAAAGTTGCACCAGCCCCAGAAGGTTGTCAATCCATTTTATAGGATGTAACACATAGAACATTAGTGACCGAAAATTAACAGCCTTCCTTCCTTCCAACAAAATGTACACACCTGTGCATTTACATGTATGTAAAAGCTGCTGGGGCAGCTTGATGAATTTCCTATGTGTTTATTATATACCCAAGTAACTGCCACCCAGCTCAAGATAGAGACATTTCCAGCCCCCAGAAGGCTCCTTCATGTCCTTGCTGTTTCAGTGGCACACACCCTGCTGAGTGAAACATTATTCTGACTTTCTCCCCATAGATGAGTTTCATTGCAGAATTTAATACTAAAGGCATCATCCATGGACTTCCCTGGTGGTCCAGTGGTTAAGAATCTACCTGCCAATGCAGAGGACAGGGGTTTGATCCCTGGTCTGGGAAGATCCCACGTGCTGCAGAAGCAACTAAGCCCGAGTACCACAACTACTGAGCCCTCAAACCCTAGGGCCCATGCTCCCTAACAAGCGAAGCTGCCACAATGAGAAGCCCAGGCACCACAACTAGAAAATAGCCTCCAATTGCTGAAACTAGAAAAAGCTTACATGCAGCAATGAAGACCCAGTGCAGTCAAAAATAAACAAATAAAAATGTTTTAAAATGGCGTCATCCAGAAGATGCTTTTTTGTGTGTTTAGCCTCTTCCACTCAACATGATGTCTGTGGGAGCATCCACCTTATGTGTATCCATGGCCCCATTTCACAGAGGAAGAAACAAAGGCTTGGACAGGCTAAGGGAGGTGGGGTCAGAGGGAAGCCCCTGGTCTTCGAGGAGGTCCCATTCTCTGTGTGAGCACTGTCCCTGAGGGTCCATGCTGATGGCCAGCCCAAGCATTCCTTCCATGCACAGTTGCTCGGGGATTATCCCATCAGCAAAGGCTCTGACTTGCTAAATCTCATCCGACCCAGTCAGCAACATCTCATCCATCAATCTGGCCATACTTCTTCCAGCTGGGCTGGTAATGTGATCATGTGATCATGCAGTGGCGGCTTGGGTCCCATGGCTCGTTCATCATCGCTTCACACACACTTTCTGTGGACTCGGGTCAAATCCTGTGTCTCAGCACCATGGGCACCCTATTGCACGCACAGGTGACCCTGAAGAGGTTCCTGACCGCATCTGTACACACAGATGCCTGTCTACTTGCACACACACCTCTCTCTCTGGCAGAAATTCTTTAAGATGGAGACTGACTCAGGGACTTCCCTGGTGGCCGAGTGGCTAAGACTCTGCACTTCCAGTGTGGGGGCCCTGGGTTCAACCCCTGGTCAGGGAACTAGATCCCACATGCTGCAACTAAGAGTTCATATGCTGCAACTAAAGATCCTGCATGCTGCAACCAAGATAAAAAATCCTGCATGCTGCAACTAAGATTCAGTGCAGCCAAAAACAAACAAAACCCTGACTCTACTACATACAGACTGTGCAACTTTGCACTAGTTACTTACCCTCTCTTTGCCTCAGTTTCCCATCTGTAAATAGGGATGATGACAGAACCCACTGCTTGGAATGTAGTCATCTCTGGGGTGCCACATCAAAGTGCCATGGACTTAGTGGCTTAAAACAGCTGAAATCTAATTGCTCACAGTTGTAGAGGCTAGAAATCTGAAATCAAGGTTTTGGCAAGGTTGGGTTCTTCTGGCATCAGTGGGGGAGAATCTGTTCCATGCCCCTTCCCACCTTCTGGGGGTGGCCAGCCATCCTTGACATTCCTTGGCTTGTTGAGGCATTCTTTGAATCTCTGCCTCTGTCAACACATGACAGTCTTCCCTGTGTTTCTGTGATCAACATTCTCTCTTCTTATGAGGACACCGGTCATTGGCTCAGGGCCCACCCCAATTGGTATGATGTCATCTGAACTTGATTACATCTGCAAACTCGCATTTTCCAAATGAGGTCACATTCACGGGTTCCAGGTGGATGTGAATTTAGAGGATGCTCATCCCGGGACATGTTTTACTGTGAGTTAATCTCAACATGCTGAGAACAGCCCTGGGCACCTGTGTAGGTCATGTTCCATAGTAGCATTTATTACCGTCACTGGTACACTAAAGAAATATAAATCCCTCACTGCTTAAGTGGCTGTCGGGGCAGGAGTTCCCTGGCGATCCAGTGGCTAGTAGTTGGTGCTTACATTGCCAGGGCCCCCGGTTCAATCCTTGACTGGGGATGAAGCCTCGAGTCACAGCCAAAAAAAAGCAGTCTTTGAGGAGAGGGTTCTGTTCCGTGCAGGCAAATAGAACCCTGACAGGGTTGGGAATCTCATGGTGCCTGAGGTTGCCTAGGTCCTGCCCCTTCCCAAGGACCCTCCTCTGTGTTCCGGCTTCTCCCCCGCCCCTCAGTGTTCAGCTGCATCATTCAGCTGGGGAGGATGCAGGCAAGCAATGAGACAGAGCACGGTTGCTCCACTTCTGGCTTTCCAACAAGGAGGGCTTAATGAGGCAATTAGGCAGAACTATTCTCTCTTTATCTCCCTCTCCATCTTCCCCAGCAATGTCAGCGTGTGGAGCTGGAGGGCCCTTGAAGATGAGAAGAGCCTGTCCTTCCCCCTTGGTTGCAAGAACAGGCTAGCGGGACTCAGAAAGGGGCATTGGCTGGGCCAAGGTCACACAGCAAGTCAGTGGGATCACCAGACTGGCAAGCCCCCAGGGCCCCCTAGCATGGGTGGGTGTTGGGGGGACTGTGGCCGGCTGGGACACTCAGTCACTGTGAAGGGGCACTGCCCATGTAGGGGACATGGACTCTGTGTGCCAGGTCAAGGGAGTTTTCAAGGGAAGCTAAAGCTAAAATTCTCCTTTGTAAAAGGTGTGTGTGTGCGTGCATGCGTGTGTGCTAAGTCGTTTCAGTCATGTCTGACTCTTTGCGACCCTGTGGACTGTATGTAGCCCACCAGGCTCCTCTGTCCATGGGATTCTCCAGGCGAGAACACTAGAGTGGGTTGCCATTCCTTCTCCATTGTAAAGGGTGCCATCTAGCAATTCAAAGTTCTCAAAAACCCAGTGTAGGGTGGTCCTTGCTGAGAACAGTGTCTGCACTCAGCTACTGAGTGCCCATAGTGGGCACAGCCCAGGGGGTGGGCAGGGATAAGTGTTTGGTCCTGTGTGTGTGTGTAGGGGGGTGCCTGGGCTTCTCCTGCTCCCTTGAGTAGTGAGATGGGAGCTTCCTGGACTGCCTGTGTTAGCGTTCCCTCCAAAATCCCCTTACAGCCAAGTGATCTGCAGCAGCCTGCCATGCACAGGGTATATGCCGTGCACTGCACAAAGGTGCCCATTGGAGAGGTGACTGGGGTGCTCTCAGTCTGTGCCTGGCTTGCTCGCTCAGCTGCTTATCCTGTAAGAAGCACCTGGTTTTTATAATGCATCCACCAGGGGCTCTCTTTCTAACGCCTACAGTGCTGGGTCAGTTTGGGTCCTTTAAGAAGATGCCAAGAGAATTCCCTGAAAGGCCAGTGGTTAGGACTCTGGGATTTCAGCTGAGGGTGTGGGTTCCATCCCAGCTTGGGGAACTAAGATCCTGCCAGCCACGTGGCATGGCAAGCAAAAAAAAAAAAAAAGAAGGATGTCAAGGGTGAGATTTGATGTGCAAGACGGTGACTGGGAAAAACAGCTCCAAGAGGAAAAGAGGAGGTGGGAGAGGCTTCAGGCTGAGATGTGGGTCTGGGCTCTGTGTAGGAGTGAGGTGAGCAAGAAGGGTCAGGCAGGAGTGGGCTCAGGCCTCAGCACAGTTCTGGGGAAGTTTTTTGTGCAGGCTGATGGGAACTGGAGCCAAGGTCACCATCGGAGGCATCCCACATCTCACCAGGATGGGCCTACCTTCATTTCCCTCCCATGCTGGGTCATTGGCTGGCGCATCCATGGGGCACGGGGTGGGTTCGGGGCACAGGGTGGGTTCAGAGCACATCAGTGGGCTGTCAATCAGTCAGTCATGTGCCCTGCAGTAGGAGACCCCAGGGGATGATGGTCAAAGCCATGACAGTGCCGTGGCTGGTAGTGGGTACCCTGATCTGTGAAGGCATGGTTAAAAATGGCCTGCATAGTAAGTCAGAGAAAGACATATCATGTGATATCACTTATATGGGGATCTAAAAAAAGAGTGCCAATGAACTTATCTACAAAACAGAAATAGAGTTACAGATGTAAAAACAAACTTATGGTTGCCAGGGGGTGGGCGGGGGAGGAGGGATAAATTGGGAGATTGAGATTGGCATATACACACTACTATATATAAGTTAGATAACTAATAAGGGCCTATTGTATAGCACAGGGAACACCATCGATGCTTTGTAATGGCCTATATGGGAAGAGAAGCTAAAAACGAGTGGCTATGTGTGTAACTGATTCACTTTGCTGTACACCCGAAATTGACAGAGCATTGCAAATCAACTACACTCCAATGAAACAAACAAAAAGCAGCCTGCATGCACCCTGGGTTTTTTTTTTATATATATTTTTATTTGTTTAGTTGGTTGTGCCAGGTCTTAGTTGTGGCACGTGGGGTGTTCTAGTTGCAGCATGCAGGATGGAGGAACTAGTTCCCTGACCAGGGATCAAACCCTGGGTCCCCTGCACTGTGAGCGTCTGGAGTCTTAGCCACTGGACCACCAGGGAAGTCCCAGCCTGGGATGTCCTTGACGGCTTATATATTAAGGTAGCCATTCAAGCAAATTTTGCATTCCGGACCCTAGTAGATCTGAAACTGTTGCAACCTAAAGTATTTTCTCTCTATGGCCTTTGAAGTCTCCTCTCCTTCATAGTGGGTTTGATGTCTCATGCCCTGGGGGAGTGCATATTCTTACACAAATGTGTTAGTTTCTTCTCACTGCTGTGACTAGTCACCAAAACTTAGTGACTTAACAAAGTCTGTTTATTCTCTTACCATTCTGGTGGTCAGAAGTCCAAAATGAGTCTTACACTTCCCTGGTGCTCCAGTGATTAAGAATCTGCCTGCCAATGCATCCCTGATCCCAGAAGATCTCACATGCCCCAGAGCAACTAAGCCTGAGCGCCACAACTTTTGAGCCTGGGCTTTCTAAAGCTTGGGAACTGCAACTGCTGGGCCTGTTTACCACAACTACTGAAGCCTGCACACCCCAGAGCCTGTGGTCTACAAAAAGAGAAGCCACTGCGATGAGAAGCCCGTGCATGGCAACGAGAGAGCAGCTCCCCCAGTTGCCACAACTAGGGAAAGCCTGTGCGCAGCAATGAAGATCCAGTGCAGGCAAAAATAAATAAATAAAAATTTAAAAATTTCTCTATGAAATGAGCCTTACTGACTAGTATCATGGTGTCGGCAGGGCTGGTTCCTCCTGGAGGCTCTGGGGAGAATTTGTTCCTTGCCTCTTTCAGCTTCTGGAGGAGGCCTGCATTCTAGAAGGACCATTGCCATTTCCTCCATCTTCAAAAGTGGTAACTGCCCCTCTGTGTCTTCTCTTTGGGGAACTGCCCCTCACCTGCTCTTTGTCCATCTGCCCCACATGGATCTGACCATCCTCTTCTCTCTAGCTTAAGGATGAGTGAGGGGCCCAAGTCTAGCCCATCAGAATGGTTCATGTCCTTGGCCAGGCCAATGAGAGCTTTATCTGGGACCTGGTGGGTGGGGTGAGCTTTCTGCAAGGTGGCTAACCCAGTAGAACAAAAATCTGGAGCTGCTGATGGTTATCTTGATGGAGAGTAGAGTCTCCAGAGAAGAAAACAGACTAAGAAACAGAAAGATCAGTTCCTATTGACCCTGAGCACCTGGATTCAGCTGTACCTGAAGCTTCACAAGCCCTGAAATTTTCAGATATTGAGATAATAAATCCCCTTTCTGGCTTAAGCTGGCTTGAATTGAGTTTGTGATTCGTGCTACTGGGAGTCCCAGCTGAGACCCCCTTCTCCAGGTTTGAACACCCAGCCCAAAACTGCAGAAGCAACACGCTATTTTGTGTGCAGGCACCAAGCTCATGTTGGCCTTGCTTCTTTTTCTTCCTTGCCCTTCTCTCCCCCTGCCAGCTATGCTACTGGGTGATACATCCTAATGTATATTTAACAGGGGCTCAAAATCGAATTAATTTAGATTGGTTAATAAACTGTAACATCCGTTTCTAAATCAAGCTACATTTTCCTCTAGAGCAACTAAATTCATGCCTGTTGGTTTAATTTGTTGCTATTGTAATCCTTTAACGCTGATGAAATTATGGAAAGGTTTCTAGTGAAATTATCCAGATTTGATTAGGGTGGAACATATTAATATTTTCCCTTCCCAGTGGTCGTTGAAGGGAGATGGGCTGAGAGTGCACATGTTGCCCATGCTGTGGAGTGTGGTCACAGAAAGCAGACGCGTTCTGTCCCTTTTCAGGTCATTTATTGAGCACTGAGTGTGCATTTATTGAGCACTGACTGTATGCCCAGCCCTGGCTGCTAACATTCTTTGGGTGTGCATTTATTGAGCACTGATTTTGCGCCCAGCTCTGGCTGTTCACATTCTCAGTGTAGTATTGTGGGAAGAAGAGGTTCTGGCTTCTATTCGACAGTTTTAAGGGATTTAGGAGCGTTAAGAGTCCCTTCAACTTCGCCTCCAAAACGGCCCTGCCCCCAAGTGTGGTGAAGCCTTTGCTGTCTTCCCTAGTGGTTCAGATGGTAAAGAATCTGCCTGCAATGCGGGAGACCTGGGTTTGATCCCTGGACTGAGAAGATCCTCTGGAGGAGGGCATGGCAACCCACTCCAGTATTCTTGCCTGGAGAAGCCCCTGGACAGAGGAGCCTGGTGGGCTACAGTGCATGGGATCACAAAGAGTCGGACAGGACTGACTTTTTTTTCCACTGTAAGTAAACCCAGTCCTGGCCTGGAGCAGGTGCATGCATGTTAAGTCACTTCAGTCGTATTCGGCCCGAAGCAGGTGCTCACATGCAAATCAGTATGACCTTGAGCCTGACCCTGAAGAAATTCCTGCTGACACATAGCACCTCTCCAAGACCCCATGTTGAGCTGGAACAGGTTGAGGCCAGAGCAAGAAAAAAAGTGAAGTTCAAAACTGGATCCAGACCCAGCAGAGAAGAGTGAGACCCAGGTCGGTGGTCTCCATCTGCTTCCTCTGCTCGTGGTCCCCTAACCCCTGCTGAAGTTGTACCAACTCCCCCCACCCCCACCCACCCACTAACTCCATTTGTTCTGGAATGTGCCAGGCCTCGCCCCAGATGCCCCAAACAGCGCATAATTGCAAAGGAATCTGAAGTGTGTCCAGGCTCCCTCCTGCAGGAACAAGAGGGCTGGGAGCTAAGACCTGGGGGGATGAGATCAGGCCCAGAGAGGCCCAAAGGAGGCTCCCGCAGTTCAGATTTCCAGCCAATCCATGGGGAGAGGGTCTCCAGGGTAGCCTGACCCTCCACTCACTGGCATTCAGGTTAGTGCTTCCTGAGCTTGGCACAGAATTCTCTAGAAGGCTTACCTCTTTTTTCCCACTAGGGTGAGAGATGTAACAAGCACCCCTTGTGTTGGCAAGGGAGCTGTATTGTGCTGGGCGCCTTTCAGTTTCCTGGATGGGCAGGTTAATGTCGGATGCTGACTTTTGCCGATGCTGTTCTCTCCACTGGGCCTGCCCTTCCCCTGCCTCCTGCCCATCCCCCATCACTCCACAAGCTCAGCCTTCAGGTCGCAGCTGAACCATGACTTCTTCAAGATGCTTCCCCTTTCTCCCCAGAATACATTCTCCCAGCTCTCAGTGCTTCCCCTTTAGAGAATTATCACAAATGGTAAATCCAGAATTGTGAAATTATTTCCTTGTAGCCAGCTTCCCCACCCTGCACTCCCCAGGCTGCAAAGTCAATGAGAGCAGAAATCCTGTGTTTCTAACCCATATATTGCCCATGGATGGTCCACAAGTGGGTTTAGTTGCCCTTGTTTAGTTTATCAGTTTTAACAAATTAGCATCATTAAATACATACATATATATGTATGTACTTGGCTGTGCTCGGTCTTAGTTGCAACATGTGAAGTGTTTTTTTTTTAGTTGCGACATGCGAACTCTTTTTTGTGGCATGTGAGATCTAGTTCCCTGACCAGGGATTGAACCCAGGCCCCCTTCCTTGGCAGCCTGGAATCTTAGCCACTGGACCACCAGGGAAGTCCCATTGGCATCATTTTAAAGTTAGAGATTTCACATTAAAACTCTAGATTTTTGGCCTTTGTTAAAAAAAAAAAAAAATCAGAAGATTTGGTGACCTTGGGCCCTACATTCTGACACAATGACAACTGGCTGGAATTGGCTTTTAAACAAGACAGGTGCTCATTTGTTCACTTCACTCCACTCCCCACCAATCCCTATTGCCCCACACCTGAGCTGTTTTGCTCATATGCATTACCTGTCTGATCTCTATAGATTTTGGGTTTCAATCACTTGCCTAATCCTCTGTGCCCCTCGCCCTTGACTCTACTTGGCGCATAGAAGACCTTTTTGTGTTAATTCATTCCTTGCAATAGTCTAGTGGGACACAGCTTCCCATTTTCAAGATGAAAAAACTGAAGTTCCCAAGATCACACAGTCAATGGATGGCAGAGCCAGGATTTTGAACCACTGATTATCTGGTTCCCACTCCTGTGTTTGCTCCACCCCATTCCATGCCTGCACCAACCAGGGTGGAGAAAGCTTCTTATCACTTAAAATGCCACCTATAGGAACTTCCCTGGTGGTCTAGTGGCTAAGACTCCACGCTCCCAGTGTAGGGGGAGGGTTCCATCCCTGGTCAGGGAACTAGACCCTGCACGCCACAACAGACCATTTCCACATGCCACAACTAAGACCCAGAGCAGTCACACGAAGAAAAAAAAAAGCCACCTATAACCTCATCAAAACTCCTGCCCGCTCTATATAGGGACGGGATTGAAAACGCAGGCGTCATCAGAGGCTGTGTGGCTACATAAAGGAGAGGTCAGGAGTGACCTGGAGGGCAGAGGCCTCAGCTCAGAACAGCCAGGCAGGAATTCGCCCCAATGTGACTAAATTTCTGATGTTTTAAGAGAAGCCAAGCATTTGGGGGTATGCTTGAAATACCCCAATCTGTCAGCAGGCTGGGTTCCCCACCATGTTGCTAGGTTGTGCCCTTGACTTTAAAGCTAGATTTTCATCACTGTCTGCAGAAGTCAGGCTGCATGGGGTGGGGGTCACTGTTGTCAGGGTGGTGTTGTCAGGGCGGTATGGTCAGTGTTGTCTCAGCTGGGCTGAGGATTCTTCATGGGGACCCCGAGATCACCAAAGTGGCTGCAACCTCCAGACCCAGAGTTGCCGACGCCCCTCCTCCTGCACACATTATCCCCAGGCCCTTCTCTCCTGGAAATGGTAGTTTACCATCCCTTTCATGACAACAGAGAAAAAGAGAAGTATTGACCTAAGTACCAGGTACTCCCCAAAGCCCTGTGTAACTTCTAAAATGAAATCAGAAACGACTCCCAGAGTCTGAAACGGAGAAGTTCTTCCACCTTCTAGAACATCAGCTCCATGAGGACAGGGATACTGTCTGTCTTGTTCCCCCACTGTCTCCGTGGTGGATAGAACAGAATCTGGCACAGAGGAGGTGCTTGGCAAATGTTTGTTGAATGACTAAATGACAGCGTATTAGCAGCCAGCACTTCTGTGCATTTGCGAATGGCAGTTCTGCAACAGGAGCTCCTAGGATTAGCCTTCCTTTGCGGGTGAGGCATCTAAGATGCTGACAGGAGAAGAAATTGGCCAGCATTCGCCCAGCTGTTCAGGGTGGAGCCGGGTTCAGGGTTTGGGCCTCTGTTAGTGGCAGCCAAGGAACAAAACCCTCTCTCTCTGCACTCCATCATTGCAACTTGAGCTTTTATACACAGTGGATTTTCAGAGTCTGTGGTTGACATCCAAGGAATAAATAGATGGGTGGAGAATAAATACCTCTTGTAACAATGTCAGCAAAGCTCTTCAAAGCCACGCTGGGGGGCTTACTTCTCGGAAAGGGGCCTCGCCTCTTCTTTCAAAAAGAGCTTCGTTCTGGAATCTAGGCAGCCTGAAGGACTTGCTCCTGGAAGGGTATTTCAACATTCATCAAACGTAATTATTTCCCCAAGTAAAATATTTAAACAGGGCTTTAAGGAATCCAACAAAAGAAAATGAGTTTTAGGGGAAATATACACACATGAGCGTACACGCGCGCGCGCACACACACACACACACACACCCAGACACACAAACCAAATTCTTTCCTCAAAACATAAGCTGGAAGGATTTTATCTGCTCTCAGAGGGAAAACTCACAAGGTTTAATTTAAAACTTGGGCGGGCTCATGGCTTTTCAATGGGGTGATTGTTCCATAGTCAGGGAATGAGATAATAAGAAAACGTTTTCGGGCCCAGTGTTTGGTTTGGCTTCAGAAATTCAAACTGGCGTTCTTCTGAACGCTCTCTGGGCCCTGTGCATGGCTCGGCTGGTATCTCTGCAGGTCAGAGACCAGATTTGCAATAACATTTATGCAATCAGAGACTTCCAAGGGAATGCAAGCCAAGTGATTGCCTTGTGCACATGTGCAGAGTTGGGACAAGGACGTGGTTACCTACTCTGGGGGGTTGTCACCCAGCCCCCAGGCGCCCAGAACCTCTGTATATTGGTGTGAAACCTGGGCTAAACATGATTTAAGAAGCATCTGCCCTTATCTGGGGGCCACTGGGGCATGATAGCATGTTTTGACTTGTCAGGGTTCATTCTCCTCCTGCTGTCTTTGTCAAACTACTGGCTGAGAACTCTAAAACTATCGTCTCAGAAATTCAGCCTGCATCATCCCAGCTTCCCTGGGGTTCTTTCAGTGTGGATTTTATCGGGTGGAAATGGGCAAAGCCATAGCATGACTGCTGATGGCCATTTTCCCCCGTGGCTTTGCTTCTTCCCTTCTGCTCTGGGCTGTCTTGGGAAAATGCTCATTTTCTGTGAGAATGGGGTTTTCCAGAGTCGAGGGTGCAGGGAACCGGGCTACGACCTTTTGGTGGCTGTTTTTCTGGAAGTAGCCGGCACTTTGGGGAGAGCCTCTGAGTCATGGGTGGCTGGGTGAGAAGGCAGTTTTGGGGTTGATCCCCACTGCCCCAGGAGATCCCCTGACATCATCTCCTATTCTGGGATGTCAACATTCCTCTGGAGGACTTGGTTAATCTACGTCCTGCTGTCCTGCTTCTGCCATGATAGAAACAGACGTAGGTGTGGAGGGACTTCCCTGGTGGTCCAATGGTTAAGAGTCCACCTTCCAATGCAGGGGGTGAAAGTTCCATCCCTGGATGGGGAGCTAAGATGCCACGTGCTGCAGGGTGCGGCCAAAAATTTAAAATAAACAGCGCTATAAATCAATTATATTCAATTAAAAACAGATCAGAAGATAAATTCCAGTGGGGGTCGGAGCAGAGAGCACTCCTGTAAGAAGCCCCTTGTTTTTCCATTCTGCAGTTGGCTGTTGAGTCTAGAGGCCTGGGTACCCTTCCAGGGCTTTCTCTAGTCACGAATTCTACCCCCAAGCCGACCCCTCAACTCACCCTAGGACTGGCCCTCATGTAGCCTCCAGCCTTGACCCACTAAAACACATCCTTAACCCTGACCTTACCCTCCTGGGAGGCCTGGACAGCTGGAGGTTAAGTCTGACTCTTAGTTTCTTAGCCTTCTCTAATCAATAGAAATTGACTAGAGGCCAGACAAGAAATTCAGGCAAGGCTTTACTGGGGCTCCCCAGAACAAGAAACAGATTCCCTTGCTTGCTCAATCCCCAAGATAGGAGAGCAAGCTGGTTCCTTATATATACTCTGGAGAGAGAATAAGGGTGTGTCCAGGGGTCAAGTCAGAGGGGTGGTTTCGGTGGTTTGCTCAACCCTCTAGTGGGGTTGAGTGCAGGAAGCATGCACAGTACCCTGTTTTTCCTCCCTTCTCCTCAGAAATGGCAGTTGAGATTTTTGGTCTTTTTGTATCTTTTGTCCAGAATTTGTCCCAACTGCCAGGGGTTCGTGCAGTTATTTTTAGTCCCTTATAGTTACTTTGTATTTTATTGCTGGAGGAGAGGTGTGTCCAGGTGCATGCATTGCAGAAAAGGGTCCCAGGTCCCAGCCCATCTCAGGATGGCTGCCAGAGAGTTTCCTTAGCCCCTTGCGTCCCCTGACCCACCTGCCCTCCTGAACGAATCCTGTATCAGCCAGCAGAAATCACAGAGACTTCCACCTGCCAAAACGTCCCTGAACTAGTTTCCTCAGGCTGGCATAACTCATTACACCACAAAGTAGGTGGTTTAACACAACAGAAATGTAGAAGACTCTTGACGGTCCCTTGGATAGCAAGGACAACAAACCAGTCAAGCCTAAAGGAAATCAACCCTGAATATTCATTGGAAGGACTGATGCTGAAGATGAAGCTCCGATACTTTGGCCACCTGATGCAAAGAGCCGACTCACTGGAAAAGACCCTGATGCTGGGAAAGATGCTGATGCAGGAGGAGAAGGGGGCAAGAGAGGATGAGACGGTTGGATGGCATCACTGACTCAATGGACATGAGTTTGAGCACACTCCAGAAAAAAGTGAAGGACAGGGAAGCCCAGCATTCTGCAGTCCATGGGATTGCAAAGAGTTGGACACAACTGAGTGACTGAACAACAAAAACAACAGTTCTGGAGGCCAGGAGTCCAAAATCAAGGTGATAATAGGTTTGCACTCTTTCTGGAGGCTCTAGGGGAGGGTCCTTCCTTGCTTTTTTTCTAGTCTGTGGCAGCTGCTGACAACCCTTGTCATTCCCTGGCTTGCAGCTGCCTTGCTGGCTGTGTTTTCTCTGGATCCTTGTGTCTTCACACCAGTTGTTGGATTCTGGATCCACCTTAATCCAACATGACTTCACCTTAACTTGACTCCATTTGCAAAGACCTTATTTCCAAACACGATCTCATCCCATTGTGTGGATGAGAAAAATGAGGCTCAAAGCGTGACATAGCAAGTGCCCAAGGTCACATGGCTGGTGGGGGAAGGAGTATAAGAAAACTGAGGTCAACTGGAAGGCAGAATGCTGAAGCTGATCTGCTTTTCTTGTTTTGGCTGCTGGTCAGTCCAGCTCATCCCTGTCCTCACTCCATCAACTGTTAAGGCCACGGCCCCACCCACCGAGACAGCTGGAGTCCCTGAACCACCAGCCCTAGGAGCACGGCTTCCTGTGTATTTGCTGAAAGGCCTGATACAGCAATACCTCAATTTTATTGATCATGTCAAAAGCAGTAATTCAAGAAAGCTATTTAAATTCATGGGAGGAAGCCGGAGCAATTATCCGCGTCTGCATCAGATTCTTCATCATTTTTGTTATTGGCTGCTGAGCGTGGAGACAGACATTCTGTGTAAGGTTGATGTGACAGCAGAGGGGCTGGTGAGGGCTGGGGGAAAAAAAACCATCATCAACAATTTGCCGGATATAAATCTATATGCATAAGTTTACAGGGTGTTGCCATGGGAGGCGTGTGGGCACCCAGTGGTTTAAATCCATTTTGCCCCTTATCCCAACCAAATTCCACCCCACCCCCAGCTCAGTATATTCCCACGGCCCCTATTTCAGCACATAATAACATTGTGATTTGTGATGGAGTAGGTGATTTTTTTTGCAGGCTTTCCCCTGTAGTTAAACTTTAATGAAAGCCTAAATCACACCGGAATTCTTGCGGGTGACAAGTGAATGAGATCAGGGGCAGGCACAGTGAGTCTGGCTGGGTGGGCCGTGGCAGCAGAGAGGCAGGGGGAAAAGGACTCCACCCACCCTCCACTACGGTACTTTGACCCTAGCACACAGCAGCCTCTCCGGGCAGGAGTCATGGTTAATTTAGTCCTAAATCCCTGGCACTGGGTACATTGCCTGGTTCACAGCAGGTGCTCAATGAATAATTGAATGAATGAATGAATGAGCTGGGTGAACTGCTTACTTTAAACTGTGGTTTGCCAAACTCAGTTGCTCCTGTATATCATGATGTCATGATATTTTCACTGTCTGTGCTGGACATCTTCCGTTTTCCTCTGCAAGTCTACTCTCCACCCCTTTTCCATTCTGTTCTGTATAGGCTGACCCATGTGGGCTCCGTTCTCTTGAGCTCCCAGCCCTCTGGTATCCACCATCCAATAGCAATATGGGGAGTTGTCACTGTATATGAAAGGGACAAGTGTGAGAGCCTTACTAGAACCTGAAGCCAGGAGCTATCACAGAGGACCACTCAACAGGACCCTTATCCTTTTTTCACTGCCCCACGTGGCATGTAGGATCTTAGTTCCTCAAACAGAGATGGAAGCCGTACCCTGCAATGGCAGGTGGTGTCTTAACTGCTGGATGGCCAGATAAGTCCCAGGAGCCTTATGCTTTATTGAAGGGACACAGCCAACCCGAGGCAAGGCAGAGAGAGAGCTGGGGAATAAACACCCTGGCTTCCTTTTCCACCCGCCTCTAGCTTCCAGTTGATGCCTCCCATTGGCTGGATCATGATATACAGGAGCAACTGAGTTTGGCAAACCACAGTTTAAAGAAAGCAGTTCACCCAGCTCATTCATTCATTCATTCAATTATTCATTGAGCACCTGCTGTGAACCAGGCAATGTACCATCATATATTTTTATCTGAGTACTGACTCTGCCTGGCCGTCAGCAATTCTCAAAGCGTGGTGTCAGACCAGCAGCCTAGAATCAGCTGGGAGCTCATTAGAAAGGCAAATGCTTGGGCCCTACCCCAGATCTACTGAGTCAGACACTCTGGGGGTGGGCCCAGCTACCTGTGTTTTCACAAGCCCTCCAGGGAATTTTTGACACATGTTCAAACATGAGAACTGCTGTTCTAAGTAATAATTCCTGCGAATAGGTTTGGTGTGTGTGGTCCATGCTACAGATTGCTTTCACAGTATCTGTTCTTCTTTTCTTCAGTTCAGTTCAGTTCAGTCGCTCAGTCATGTCCTACTCTTTGCGACCCCGTGAATCGCAGCATGCCAGGCCTCCCTGTCCATCACCAACTCCCGGAGTTCACTCAAACTCACGTCCATCGATTCGGTGATACCATCCAGCCATCTCATCCTCTGTCGTCCCCTTTTCCTCCTGCCCCATCAGAGTCTTTTCCAATGAGTCAACTCTTTGCATGAGGTGGCCAAAGTACTGGAGTTTCAGCTTTAGCATCATTCCTTCCAAAGAACACCCTGGACTGATCTCCTTTAGAATGGACTGGTTGGATCTCCTTGCAGTCCAAGGGGCTCTCAAGAGTCTTCTCCAACACCACAGTTCAAAAGCATCAATTCTTCGGCGCTCAGCTTTCTTCACAGTCCAACTCTCACATCCATACATGACTACTGGAAAAACCATAGCCTTGACTAGACGGACCTTTGTTGGCAAAGTAATGTCTCTGCTTTTCTTACTTCCTATTAAAACCCTAGTTGTGTTTGGGACAACACTGTATCCAGTGTAAACTCCACCTTTCCAAGCTTCCTTTGCAAGTAGGAGTTGCTCATTAACGGTGATGCTCATGACCCACACCTAGCCAAGTGAGATTTAAATTAGATGTGATTAGGTGGGACTTCTGTCAAAGTTCTTTAAAAAGTGAAGGGTCGGGGTGGGGAACAGAAAGAACTAAAACTGATCTTTCTCTCTTTGTTCTTTCCCTTCTTCCTGCCTGGAATTTAGATGCAATGCTGGAGGTAGAGCAGCCATCTTGTGACCATAAGGTGAGCATTAGGATAAAAGGCTTAGAAAGGGGCTGGAGTTTTAATGGCAAGGTGGAGGTGTCTCTTAACAAAGAGAAAGAAGTTCCTTATTTGAGTAAGCTTTTCTGATTTGGATTTTCAGTTATATGTAGCCAAATGCAATTCCTAATTAAAATAAATACATAACTAGGACAATAAAAAGTGTTCATCTTTGTGCACCACTCCAAGTAATCTTGCAGACCATGAAACTCTGTTTGCATGAAAGCCTCATCATTAAAGGCAAAGACACCTCTTGAGACTGGCAGAAAGGCTGGCCTGGGAGAACGCTGGCTACAGAGAGCGCTGGGTATAGCAGATGCTTGGTTTTATGTGTTTGTTTATACCTACATCCTTGCAAACATGGATGTGAAAAGATTTCTGGAATCAAGTTAAACTGAAATTAAATTGGAAGAAGAATTAAGGAGGCCTGGGAGGTCTCAAATGACATTTTTGCCCATCATCATTATCATTTTCATCATCATCAATCTCAAAATCTCTACAATACCCACTGTTTATAGCGCCACATGCCAGATAAACTAGGGACTCCAAAGGCACTGATCTGAACTTCCAAGAAGTCAGTGTGTAGGTAAGAGGAGAGGCCAAGAGGGCATCAGAGATATGTAATTGCAAAACACTGCTTGGAAGAGGTGGCATTTGGACTGGCAGCCAGGAGTAGAAGAGAATGTCCATTGAGTGAATATCTGCGCTTCCTTCTGTGGACTTCTCACTGCATTGTCTTCTTTTGTTGTGGAGCATGGGCTCTAGGCGCTTGGACCTCAGTAGGTGTAGCACATGGGTTTAGTTGCTCCACGGCATGTGGAATCTTCCTGGACCAGGGGTCAAACCCGTGTCTCCTGCATTGGCAGGTGGATTCTTAGTTGCTCCACTGTACCACCATGGAAGTCTTGTTCTTGATTTTTGAGTCATTTCTCTTATTTCTCATTCTACAGGCAGCCTGGGGCTTCCCTTGTAGCTCAGTTGGTGAAGAATCTGCCTGCAGTGCAGAGGACCCAGGTTTGATCCCTGGGTTGGAAAGATCTCCTGGAGAAGGAAATGGCAACCCACTCCAGTATCCTTGTCTGGAAAATCTCATGGACACAGGAGCCTGGTAGGCTGCAGGCCATGGGATCGCAAAGAGTTGGGCACGACTGAACAACTAACACTTACTGTACCTGGAACATGATTTCTATGCAATTCCAGGAGGGAGCAGACAGCCGGGACTGTGTTTTGATCACTCGAGGCTTCTCTCTTAACCCCCTAGTCTCACTAGTGGATGCCATCCTACAGCTTTTCTCTTCCCCCTCCTCTTCACCTCATGGCCCCACAGTGGATGTCTGTGGCCCTCCTGTCTAGGTCCTCTTCTTTTGGAAGAAAATTTCTCCCTCTCATGTCCCACTGAGGAACCACCCCTCCATTATTATCCACCCATGTGGTTTGAGTGAGTCAAACTCTGTCCCATCACCACAGCCATTGGGTCAGGGATGGTCATGTGGCCCAGCCATGTGATTCAGGCTGGGCCAATGAGAACTCTCCCTGGAACTTTCGTTGAAACCACTTGGGGAAAAGATCTCTATTTCCATTGAGTTGTCATGCTGGTGGGATGTAACTGAACCTGTCTGAGAAAGAAATCAGCCTAGAGAAAAGAAGCACCAGGAAGGAGAGACAAGTGATGACATTATTAGCACCCCTGAATCCAGCCATGCCTGAAATCCACCCTAGACTTTTCAGTTACATGAAACTAGAAATCTGAGAGTTGGATGTCTGTCTCTGGCTATGCAAATGCCCTGACCATGACATTATCATGATTCCCTTTCCCCATCCCCAAGCCTGCAGTGCAGAAGACCCAGGTTCATTTCTGGTTGCAGCAGACTTTGCTAAGGTTTGGAGAGCAAGGGAGAGGTCTGGCAGCACTATGCTGTTCAGACTCCATTTTCTCTTAAGACTCCCTGCTTTTGTGTTTTCAAGTCCTTTCCTTCTCTGACTCCCCAGGAAACTCTATTATCTAAACATTCTTATGCAGCCTCCTACCAAGGTCAAGCTCCAAACCTTCATCATTTTGTCCTAGGAAGGAAATGGCCATCCATACTTTCCCCATACCCCAGCCTCACAGTCACAGACAAGTGAGCTTTGGGCTTTGCCATATCCACTTTCCCTTCCTTTAGTGAGTAGGTTAACGGCACCAAAAAATCTAAACTCAAGTCCCAAACCCTCTGTTCAGTGGCTGTGTGACCTTAGGCTGTGGCCTTAGGCGATTCCATAACCTGGTCTGTAGAAGGGGAATATGGATAATGGACTTTACTTAGGGTTGCTCAGAGGATTAGTTGAGTGAATTTACAGAAAACACTCTGAGCTGTTATATGCTGCTATATATATGTTATATATATGTTATATATATATATATATATGTTATATATATATATAGCATATATATATATATATATGCTATATATATATATGAGCTGCTATATGCTAGGCAGCATATAGCGATTGCTCTATAAGCATTTGTTATATTATTATTAAGAGGGGATGGTGCAGGAATCAAATATTTTGTACCCCCTCCCACAGGAGGCAGAAGTAGTTACCCATGTGTTTTAAAGTAATCATTCTCCTAAGCTTAGTGCACCTGGAGGACTTTGAAAAAAAAAAAAAGTTTCCTGCCCAAATAGAAAGGAGGAAGCAGGGGTTAGGAAACCTTCAGCATGGGTGGAGGGGTGGGATTGGACTTGATTTCTGGGTAGGAATGAGAAGCTATTTCTAGTTTTTTAATAGGGAGATGAGGTGTCTCAAGGGTCTGGTGTCTGGGGTGGTATGCAGTGGTGCCACATTCTTGCTATATGTTAAGGGCTCCACCCACCCCACTCCAGGGCTGGGTAATAAAAGGAGCAGGCGCCCTGTGTGAGCTAAGCTGCCTACTAGCTGACATGGAGATGAAAAAAGGACCCAATCAAGCTAACAGCCCTTCCTGGCTGCCCTGCAATGATTGTACTTTGTGCTGAGCTGGGGAAAATATTGGCCAGTTAAGCTTTCATGCTCTCTGGGGAGCAGCTGCAAGAGGAGGGGCGACTGCTGGGTCAGACTGGAGAGAGTTTGAGCTGCTGTGGGCTGTGGAGAGGAGAGTTTTATTTCAGGCAAGCCCAATGCCCTTCTGTGTTGGAAGTAACCTCACACTCATGTTCATGAAGACAGCAGGCAGTGCCCCCATTTTACAGATGGGGAAACTGAGGCTCAAAATGAGAAGTGAGCCACCCAAGTTCAGACAGCTGGAAGGTTTCAAATGTAGACAAGGTCTGTCTGACTCCAAATTCCATGTAATTTTTGTTATTCAGGTGGCCTCACAGATCTGGTAGGAACAAGATGGAGGAGGTGGTATGGGGTGGAGAAGCCAATTTGGGAAGCAGACCAGAGAGGGCTGAATCTGGGGACTTTGCATGTGAGCGTGAGGGCAACCTAGATACAGGCAGTTGGAGGAAAAAGTGCATGCTTCTTGGTTCAGCCTCTTTCTTGGTTTTTCAGAATTCTCTGATATCCCAGATCATTTCCACAGCTGTGAAATATCCCCTCACTTCTTCATTCGACATAAACCATAAACATATATATAACTGAGCACCTAATACAGAGCAGGTCCCATGTTAAACTCTAGGAAATCTAGCAGAGGACAAGATAGACAAAAATCTGATGCTTCGTGGAGGATATATTCTAGTAGAGAATCCAAAAAGGTAGAGAGATCCAAAAAGGAAAATGGTTAACCAAGAAGGGACAAACAAACGTAAATTAAAAGCAGAGTGTCAGGCAGTTAGGCAGAGGGGATAGGACTGACACTCTCGGCATGGGCAGGGAGGAGCTGCTTTCTAAAAGCTGATCTCAGAAGGCTTCTTGGAGGAGGTGATGTTTAAATTGGGATCGGTGTGTTGGGAAAAAGTCAAGGACTGGGTGTCTGCAGGTTGGGACTGGATGAGCTGACCTCTGACACCCTTCTTCACCTTCACCTGAAGAGAGATTGAACAGAAATCCCTCTGAAGATGGCAACCATCAGTGATGTCTTGACTGCAACTTCCTGAGAGACCCTGGACCAGAATCACCCTCAGTCACTTCTAGATTTTTGACCCACAGAAACTGAGATAATATTTAACTGTTGTTTAAAGCTGCTAAGTTTAGGGGCATTCTGTTGTGAGCAACAGATCACTAATACAAGGGCCATCTTGGATGAAGTTTTGCGTTTTGAGGGTGAGGGAAAAGAAAAAAAACTTTCCTAGAAACTTGCCTGCCATTGGCCAGATTGTGTCACGTGATCCTGAGCAGCCCACTCCCTGGCCAGGGGCATGAACACCTTGGACCAATCAGGACTCAGGCTCTGGGACTGAGGCTGGGTGTGACTCTCTAGTACTACTGAGGATGCAGATGCTGGAACAAAGACTCAGAAGAGGACTTGGAAACAATTCCTCTAGTTCTCTAAAGCCTCCCATGGTTTAACCTCCAAGATACTCTTTCCAATGACCATTTATTGTTTAGTCCCTAAGTTGTGTCCAACTCTTTTGAGACCCCATGGACTGTAGCCCACCAGGTTCCTCTGTCCATGGGATTTCCCAGGCAAGAATGCTGGAGTGGGTAGCCATTTCCTTCTCCAGGGGACCTTACCGACACAGGGATCAAACCCTCCTCTCCTGCATTGGCAGGTGGATTCTTTACCACGGAGCCACCTGGGAAGCCCACAATGACCATTTATGGAGCACCAATTGTTATGTCTGCTTTTTTACCCATACCAAGTTCAGGCTCCACAGTTTTCTCCCAATCTGTTTTCTTTTCTCTTAGCCTTTGAACATGCCCATCCCATTATTTGACATGCCTTTCATGCCCAAGTTCCCAGTTAGTTCCCAGTTAAAATCTCACCCTTCCTTCAAGGAGGACCCCAGACTCCGTTTCATTTTAGAAGCCTTCCACGTGCTCTCTCCCTGCCACCAGATTCATCAGATATGGGTGATTTAATCAATTACTGTCACCATCCAGAGTTATTTCATCATTTATTGATTTGTTTATAGTATATTTCTCCTCTCCCAGCCCTATTAGAATGAAAGGTCTTATTACTTCTTTATTGCTTAGCAGCAGTGGTTCAGGGGTCTGGGCACTTGGGCTAGGATCCTGGCTCCTCCAGTTATTAGCTGTGTGACCTAGGGCAAGCTGCTTAACCTTTCTGTGCCTCGTTATCCTCACCTTCAAGATAAAGATGATAATAGTACTTCCATCAGAGGGATGTGATGAGGTTTCAATGAAGCTTGTGTATCCAAATGCTTGGCAGTGAATACGTTGTCATTAAAGGATTAATTAATTAAGCAGAGCCCTCTTCCCTCCCCTGTTGGAGGCTGACTCCATTTGCTGTGGCCTGGGGCTCAGCAAGGAGGTGTCTCCTCTCTCTTTCTCCCTATCTCCCTATCTCCCTGCCTCCCCCTCACCCTCCCTCTTGCCGCAGCTGGCAGCCACCCTGGCCTTGAGCCAAAGGGCGAATTCCAAGCCCTGTGCACTGGCCAGCCCTGCCAGTGATGCTAACAGCCAGCCCCTGAGCCCCTGAGCCCCTGGCAGGAGACAGGCTTCCTTGACTGTGTGCTCCTTTCCAGACAGGGTGTTTGGCAGGAGCCTTCTTCCTCAGGCAGCTCTGCACAAAAAGCCTTCCAAGATGTCACCCAAGGGTGCACGTGCTCCCAGGCTGGGGGAGCATGAAATCACATCAAGCTCAATAGACATCAGGCCCCAGTTTCTCTCAGCTTCTCCTCTCCATTCATTGCTGCTCTGGGATATCGCTCTTGGAGACAGGACTCTAGGTATTTAATAATAGTGATGATAATAATAACTCTGTCTGTTGAGAGTTCCCCAGGTGCCAGGCTCCATGCCAAGTGGATTATTCCACTGAACTGGCACAGCAACCCTGTGAGTGAGTCCTAGTATCATCCCCACTTTACAGATGAGAACCCTGAGGCACTGAGGGTGAGGTACTAGTCCCGAGGGGACAGGAGGGAACAGAGGCCTGGAGTCTGATGAGTTGGAGAAACTCTTAAGGGATGGAGTGACCTCTGCTGAGAACAGGGAGACCCTGGGCTTGAGGTCCGACTGGCCTGGGTGAATCTGCTGCCTACCCACGGGGCAAGTTCTTAAGGCCCAGCACCTCAGTGTCCTTGTCTGTGGAATGGAGCTGAATATGGCCTCCCTCCTAGGCTGTAAGAGTGTTGGGGGAAAATAACCTGGAGCCTATGATACACATGAAATACAGTACATGCTCAGTAAATGGCATGTCTGCAGGAGAGTTTAATTTATGTCAAATATCCTCAGGAAGAAGCTTCTCACTGTCCCTCACTCTTTCTGAGATGCTGGCTTTTAAAAAGTAGTTACTTTCAAGTGGGATTAAGAGAGAGACAGAAAGGGAGAAAAGAATATTAGATGTGATTTTTGGCTGCAAGTAAAGAAAACCTAGCTCAGTGATGTAAACAAACAAGGTTTAATTTTCCCATACAAAAAGATGTCTGAAGGGTAGGAAAGTCAGTTCCAAAGCTCAGGCTATTCCAGGTCACTGTGCTTCTCCTGACCTGTCCCTCAGCTCACAAAGTGGTTGCCATGATTCCAGGCATCACATCCACTTCCAAGGCAGGAATAAAAGGCACAGGGGCATCTTCTACCTTTGCTCTTTTTATTAGGGAAAGCAAAGCCATTCACACAGTTATTACAGTTGGCCTCTGCCTCCATCTCATTGGCCAGAACTTTAAAGAATCCTGGGAATGCAAATAGTCTTTCTGGACCTGATGGTTGATACAGGGATGGAGAAAAGGCTGGGAATGGTTGATAGGTCAATCATGGTGTCTGTCACAGAGAGTCCATTTATTTTAAGTATCTTTAGACCTGATACAGTCATATAATGCTCCATAGAGTTAAGAGCACAAATCATCGAGGCAGGTCTGGGTTCAAATTCCAGCTTGACCATTTTCTAGCTATTTGACATTGAGCAAGTTACTTAACCGCTTTGTACCCCAGATTCCTTATCTGTGAAAGGATGATCATATAAGTACCTGTCTTGTTGGGTCATTACCTGAGTTAAATGTTGATTTATGCAAAGTGCTTAGATAGTGTCCAGCCCATACAAAACTCTTAAAAAAAAAAAAAGTTATTTGGCTGCACCAGGTCTTAGTTGGGGCACACAGGATGTTTAGTTGCAGCATGTGAACTCTTATTTGTGGCATGCAGGATCTAGTTCCCCGACCAGGGATTGAACCCTGGGAGTACAGAGTCTTAGCCTCTGGACCCCCAGGGAAGTCCCACAAAGTTCTTTATAGGTGTTAACTATTATCCTTCTGTTTCTTGTTCCAGTCCCCATCAAGGCTGAAAACTGACATAGGTCACATTATCCTGGTTTTTATATAACTCATTATGGACTAACATATGCACCAAAAATATATTCAGTAGGACAATGGAGATCAAGCCAACCCCACAAAGCAAACTGTAGTGTTCTGAGATTATCTTGTGAATTCCCTCATATAAATAAAACCAGGAGATAGAAATGCTCAGCCTTTTCCTCATCTACAAACTGGCCAATTTCCTCCTCCTCTATGGAGGGCACAGGGCTGCAGAGAATATTACTTAGAATAGAAAAGGCATTCCAGAATCCAGTGCTAATAGAATTACTCCAAAAGCATTTCTCCCCTGTTTGAAGTTAACTCCCTCCAAATGATGATAAACTCTCCCTGCCGCTGGCTGGTCCTTCCAGTGCTGAGGAGGCCAGAGGATTCTTCAATGGAGTACATTTCAGCCCCCAGCCGGGGTCCTGGTTTTCTGCATCCTCCAGAGCAGCCTAGGTGCCAACAGCACCAGTTTGGTCCCTGGCAAGAGGCAATCACTGGGAGGCATGTAGAAACTGGCTGAAGGCTGTCCTGGGGAAGGAAATGGCCACCCTGCTGTCTCCTGACCTCCTGGGGTCCTCTTTATGAGCTTTCAAAAACGAAAGCCACAGGGAGAAGACAATGCAGCGTTCACAGGTACTGGAGGAAGATGCTGGAATGTTTGGTTCATTGAAGCTGGATGAGACCCAAATCCTGGAGGCAGTTCTGCAGATTTTGACACTTGGAACAATAAATACTCTGGTCTTCACTGGGTGAGTCACTCTTGGGAGACAGAGAACCCATGTTGGCAGTTTCGTTTTGACTTTACGACAGCTTATGCCCTTCACTCTCCCTCTCTTTGGTGGTGGTGGTTTAGTCGCTAAGTCTTGTCTGACTCTTGGGACCCCATGGACTGTAACCTGCCAGGCTCCTCTGTCCATGGAATTTCTCAGGAAGAACACTGGAGTAGGTTGCTATTTCTTTCTCCAGGGGACCTTCCTGACCCAGGGATCGAACTGAAGTCTCCTGTGTCTCCTGCATGTCAGGCAGATTCTTTACCTGCTGAGGTATCAGGGAAGCCCACTCTTTAGGCTAGTCCCCTGAAAGCATCCAGTGTCTGAAGTGGATAGAAGATTGGTTTCTCTTGATCTGCTCAGGGGAGACTCTGAGTAGGACTTTGTTTGGAGATGCAGACAAACCGTGATGTGATGAGGGTTGCTTTGTGAATTACCAGGCATTGTTGTTCAGCAAATGAGTCACCACACTTTGAAGGCTTGACCTTCTGGAGCCCTTAGACATGTAGCTTATCAGCAAAAGGGATGTTTCATCCTTATGAAACATGTTTTATCCTTCTTTGGGGCTAGGAACATTCTGGCTCATTGAGCATTTACTTTCTCTATCAACATCATCTCTCAGACTTAGCCTAGAGTCTGTGGGTGACAGGGAAACTCAGACCTTCTCCTGCCCAGTAAGTACAGATCTTATTGATTTTCCCCCGAAGTGCTCACTGTATCGCATATTTACTATAGTTCACATTCAAATAAATTATGCACTGAGAATTTAAGATGATTACAAATGGACTATTTTGAACCAAACAATATTAATAGTCCTATGCTGTGTATCGGGAGCTTGGGATACAACAGAGACATTTAAAAAAAT
Organism: Bubalus kerabau; assembly: GCF_029407905.1. Lineage (NCBI taxonomy): Eukaryota > Metazoa > Chordata > Mammalia > Artiodactyla > Bovidae > Bubalus > Bubalus kerabau. Next base: position 55,220,751 of record NC_073639.1, read on the forward strand.
GGGGTGACCTCTGTGTGTCTGCCATGGATTGATGTTCCAGACATGGAAGTATTACATGAGAAAAGCAAGTCAAAGAACAACATGGAACAGAAAAGGGGAAAAAAAGTTAAAAACCAAACCAAGAACTTTTCTGCCAAGAGGTGGTATGACATAGAGATCAAAGCGAGGATCAAAGCCAGACAGACCATCTGAGTTCACTGCTGCCCACCATTGGCTAGCTGAGTCCCTCTCTGAGCCTCACTTTCTCCATCTGTAAAATGGGAGTAAGAATATAACAACCCTAGAGGATTTGCTAGGGGCTCCATACAAGAACATGTTAAATAAAAGAATCCAGGCCTTCCCAAGGGCATCTATCACCTTTGAATGTGGTTTTCATCTTTGCCCTGGGGGTTGGAATCTGGAGAGTGATGATCTGCTTTGCACCAAACTTTAGAAATATTGGCATTTTTTTTCATTGTCAGCGCATGTGGATTTCATGTGTAATTTTTTTTAACTTTTTGTCTAATATTGTAGTATAGCCAATTAACAGTGTTGTAATAGTTTCAGCCGGACAGCAAAGGGACTCAGCCATACATATACATGTATCCATTCTCCCCCAGACTCCCCTCCCATCCAGGCTGCCACATAACAGTGAGCAGAGTTCCCTGTGCTAAATAGCAGGTCCTTGTTGGAGAAGGCAATGGCACCCCACTCCAGTACTCTTGCCTGGAAAATCCCATGGGCGGAGGAGCCTGGTAGGCTGCAGTCCATGGGGTCGCTGAGAGTCGGACACGACTGAGCGACTTCACTTTCACTTTTCACTTTCATGCATTGGAGAAGGAAATGGCAGTTGGTTATCCATTTTAAATACAACAATGTATACATGTTGATCCCACCATTGGCTAGCTGTGTCCCTCTCTGAACCTCACTTTCTCCATCTGTAAAATGGGGGTAAGAATATAACAGCCCTAGAGGACTAGACTCCCTAACTATCCCTTCCCACCTAAACCTCCCCCCCTGGCAAACATGAGTTCCTTCTCTAAGTCTGTGAGTCTGTTTTGTAAATAAGTTAGTTTGTATCATTTCTTTTTATATTCTGCATATAAGGGATGTCATATGATATTTCTCTTTGTCTGACTTACTTCACCCAGTATAACAAACTCTAGGTCCATCCATGTTGCTGCAAATGGCATTATTTCATCCTTTTTAATGGCTGAGTAATATTCCTTTGTGTGTGTACACACACACTACATCTTTATTCATCTGCAGTATGTGTGTGATATCTGCAGCATACCCTCATATTAATTCAACTTGATCTGCACAGATCCTATTTCCAAATAAAGTCACCTTCACAAGTGGACATGAATTTTGTGTGTGTGTGTGTGGGGGGGGGTGGTGGATAGGACACTATTCAACCCAGAATGGAGACTCCAGGCAATTATCCTGGGACCTGGTGTGTATAAACCTGTGCTACCCAGGCCGTGAGCTGAGGAGCTCAGGGTTCAAATCCCTGCTTCACTACTCACTGGCTGTGTGACCTTTGGTACGTTACTTAACCTCTCTGGGTCCCATGTGAGGATGATAACGGCACCTACTTCTACCTCATAGGGTTGTTGAGGATTAAATGAGAGAGTGCACTGAAGGTCCTGGAGTTGCCTCAAGCCCGCAGCAAGCTCTGCTCCAGCGTTCACCATCCTCACCGTCCACCGTGTCTCCCCAGCTGTTGGGAGGACCTGGGAGGGATGCAGACACAGCATTGCTGCTGCTGCTGCTAAGTCGCTTCAGTCGTGTCCGACTCTGTGCGACCCCATAGACAGCAGCCCACCAGGCTCCCCCGTCCATGGGATTCTCCAGGCAAGAACACTGGAGTGGGTTGCCATTTCCTTCTCCAATGCATGAAAGTGAGAAGCATTATATAACCCTCAATGGAGTGAAAGTCACTCCCTTTTTACTGCTTCCCACTGTGTTCTGGAAATTTTTCATTGTCAGTACATGTAGATTACATGTGTAAATTTTTAACATGGGGAGGGAAAGAAAAAGGGAGTAATGCTGATTTTAAAGGGCTATTATACAGGAAGTTTTAAAGACCTCTTGACCCAGTGAAGGGCCTTCCAGCAGTCTGTGGGCCGGGAGCGGGCACAGGGGTGCTCAGCCTGTGGTCAGGTCTGTGGGTGGAAAAGGCGAGGGGGACACTGGATGCTTATCAGGGGTGGGGGCGGCGAGTGGTGCTTTCCTCTTGAGAAGGCCCTCTTACGTTACCTGACAGCTTTTGTCCTTTAGCAAAGCAGGTTCCTTCCTGCCCAGCGATGGGTTGAGATTAAACGCCTGGTTGACAAACAAAAGGAACAGCTTCATCTGGAAAATTCCACTGCAGGGTGAGGCTTGTCAGGCCCTGAGTGCAGGGGCCTGGGGTTGCCTGAGTGTTCCCTGAGAGGTCAACTGGATTCGGGTGGAAAAGGGGTTCATTCAGTCAAGTAGCAAATTTTTCCTGAGCACCCACTATGTGCTGCCACTGTTCTAGGCACTGAGGATGTGGCCAGTGGATAAATAAATGCCTGTGAGAATACCACACTCCAGTTGTGCGTTCTATCAAGACAATAAAGTAGTTTGATGGAATAGAATACGACTGAGTATTGGCTGGGTGGGGGGAGGGGTGATGGAGGTGCAGGAGGGGGCGGTGAGCGTTGCCTGGTGGGGAATGCCTCTCCAAGGACCTGACATTTGCACAGAAATCTGAATAAAATAAGAGAGTCAGGGGACTTCCCTGGTGGTCCAGTGGCTAAAACTCTGTACTCCCAATGCTGGGGGCCTGGGTTTGATCCCTGATCAGGGAACTAGGACCTCGCATACCACAGGGTGCGGCCAAAAATAAAAACAAAATTTTAAAAGTAGGCATTCCTGTTATTAAAACGAGAAAGAGAGAGAGAGAATCAGACATGGGCATCTGGAGAAAAGCATTCTGGCCGAGGGCGCAGCGAATGCAAAGGCCCTGAGGTTGAAGGGGGTTTGGCATGTTTTGGAAAGAGCTTAGAGGGAAGTGTAGTTGGAACCCAATGGTTTGGGGGGGAAATTGTGGGAATGAGGCCAGTAAAATGAGTAAGACCAGACCATGCTGGGCCTTGTGGGTCATGGTGAGGAATGTGGATTTGGGAATTTATTTCCTTGTTCACTTAACATATGTGGTTTTCAAATACCAGTTAGGTGCTCAGGGTACACTTTTGGATGTTTTCAGCTTATCTGTGAAGTTAAACAGACTTTTATCTTCTCACACAGTAGAGGTTGGGGCAGAGCCCACTGGTTTCCCAACCACAGTTGAGAACAGAGGAGCGGAACTGAGGACCCGCGCTGGATGGGGTGAAGTGAACGAGGCACCCGGTGCCAAGTTGAAAGCCGTGCGCCCTTCTTGACCACCCCTGAGAACAAAGGAACGCTTTTGCTGCCTCACTTGCCTCATTCTCATCCTGGAAACTGCTGAGGATTTTCAGGCTTGGTTTCTACAGACTCAGGAGGTCCCCGAAGCATCTCGGCCCATAGCAGCTGAGGGAGTAAAGATGGTCTCCTTGAGGCCCCCTTGGACCAGCAACCTCCAGGAAGCTTCCAGCCTGCTGGCCAGCTGTCCCTCCTTCAGCCCTGTCCTCTCCCTAGATGTAAGCACGTGTGTCCCGTTCACCTCTGTGGCATATGTGAGCGGTGCCACCCCCATGTCCAGTCGTGTCCCCCATAAACATGTGTTGAAGTCCTAATGCCCAGAACCTGTGAACGTCATTTGACTTGGAAATAAAGTTTTTGCAAATGTAATCAAGTTGTGATGGGATCATTCAGGGGGACTTCCCTAGTGGTCCAGAGGTTAGGACTCCACACTCCCAATGCAGGGGGCCAGCCAGGGTTCCTTCCCTGGTCAGGGAACTAGATCCCACGTGTTGCAACTAAAGATCCTGCATGATGTAAGGAAGATTGAAGATCCCATGTGCCACAACTAAGACTCAGCACAGCCAAATAAATAAATATTTTTAAATTAAGATGGGGTTGTTCAGAGTCCTGGCTTCCCAGAGGTAAGAGTCTGCATGCCAATGCAGGAGATGCAAGAGATGCGGGTTCAATCTATGGGTGGGGAAGATCCCCTGGAGGAGGAAATGGCAACCCACTCTCCACTATTCTTGCCTGGAGAATCCCATGGACAGAGGAGCCTAGTGGGCTATAGTCCATGGGGTCGCAAAAAGTTGGACACGATTGAGCAGATTCAGGGTCCTAATCCAATATGATTAGTGTCCTTAAGAAGAGGAGAGATACAGAGGGAGAAAGTCACGGGAGGATGGAGGCAGAGATGGGAGGGATATAGTCACAGCCGAGGAACGCTGAGCTGCAGGAAGCTGGAAGAAGCCAGGCAGGAACCTCCACGGGAGCCTTTGGAGAGAGTGCAGCCCTGCCGAGACCTTGATGTCCGACTCAGGGTCTCCAGAACTGTTATTCTAAGCCGAGACTTTGGGGAACTCTATTGTGGCAGCCCAGGATGCCAACTGGTGGCATTTTAACAGGTATGGGTGCTAAGATCCTAAGAGGTGGCAAGACCTGCCCGCCACCTCACAGCTGGTCAAGATCACAGTCAGGACTTGAACTCAGGCTGCTTTAGTTCAATCTGGTGCAGTTCCCATACCCCCACCCCACCTGTCCCTTTACCTGTCTCCAGGGCTAAGGCATTTTACATGTACGCAGACCCCCCTGGGAATTTGGTGAAGTGTGGGTCCTGGTTCGGTTGGTCTGGGGTGAAGGATGGGAGGAGCATCCAGGCTCTGCTCCCATGTGAGGCTGCTGCTGCTGGTCTGTGGACAGTGCTTTGAGTAGCAAAGACCTAGAGGATTGCCGGGAGCCGGCATATTGCATATTGAGTGAGGATCTGTAATAGCTCAACTGGAATTCTATCACTGCCTGGAGCCAGCATGAGGCACTCCACCCATGGCAAAGGTCATGAGGAAGGAGGCTCGACATACGCAAAGGCGGGATCGAGCCTCAGGAGTCCCCCTGGAAATCCTCGAGCATCTACCCCCATAACCAGAGCCTGCCTACTTTACTACTTTGTGCTCTCACCTACACCTCTGACTTTACGGGGGGCTGTCTCCCACTACCTCTCTCTGAAAAAAGAGTTAGCTTACAGCTCCAGTTAATAATTCCTAGGTGTGACAGTGTTTAACCTACAAACTCCTTTGGAAATCCTCTAGCCTGCCTGAATAGGTTTGTCCGGCCACATGTGATTGCTCAGAGCCTCCCAACTGTGAGAGGCACGAGATGCTTTAAACCTTCTAAAAACAGGTTCCTTAGAAAAGTTAGAAAATTATTAGTATAAGTGTAATGGGCTGATTAGAAATCGTATTGGTGAAGGGTTTTTCATTTGTTGAGCCAATGTTTACTGCTAAGTCTCCACATCCCCTGCCCTTATACACATTAATGAATATATAGAAGACATAAGTATTAACCTTTGATATTAATCACGTTAGACCTTAGGCTAAGTAAATTCTTTCCTTAACTAAAACCCACTACACCCTCACCCTATAGGAATGTAACTTTATTTGGGTGGCGTCTGTTTTAAGAATAATCACCCCTGGAGAAATAAGTGTCCTGGTTGACTGACCGCTGTCACAAGGAGAGGGTCGTAAATTGTCAGCAGGTCCCCCGGCCAGAAGATGATGTAACACCCCTAAGACCTCTCTATACTTTTGTATGAAGCACCTGACTTTGATAAAAGTCAGGACTGCTGACCCCGCGTGACTTTTGCATAACATCTCAGTGTATAAAAGTAGACCATGGAAAATAAAGAATGGGGATCAGTTTCTCGAAATACTGGTCTCCCCATGTCTCTCTCTCTCTCTCACTCTGGTTGAGTCTCCATCTGGAGCGCGGAACCCACCATGCTTACTAATTATGCCTGGGCTTCTAAGATCCGACCGGGGAGGCCTCAGTGTCTCCTCTCCTTCGGGAGAACGGAAGGACGCCTGCGGCCTACGTAAGTGGTGCAAGCTTCTTGTCTTGAAGTTTTATTGGTCCCCCGCGTAAACCAAGCTACTCAGCCTCTTTTCTCCACTGAATTTTCCTACTGAGCTATCCTTATTCCATTACTCTTTATATCCTTAATTAACGTTTAATTAAGCAGTTGTTCCCTGACCCTCGCCTAGCCGTCTCTCCTTCGAATACCCTGGATCAGCTGGGGCTGGTCCCCGGCAGAGGATGACTTAACTGCCAGCCCAGACACCATCCTATGTCACTCATGGAGCATCATTTTGTTCCATATTCATCCCTCGGAGACAATGACTCAGTCCAGCGTGGGATGAATCCCAATTAGTTTAACCAGAGGTCAAGAAACTGGTTTTCTGTAGAGTAAAATAACAGTTCTTTTGGGCTGTGTGGGCCAGACTGTTTCTATTGCTACTATCTACCTTTGTAGCATTAGTTCAGTTCAGTCAGTCAGTCATGTGCAACTCTTTGTAATCCCATGGACTGCAGCATGCCAGGCTTCCTTGTTCATCACCAACTGCGGGATCTTGCTCAAACACATGTCCATCAAGCTGTTGATGCCATCCAACCATCTCATTCTCTCCTCCCACCTTCAATCTTTCCCGGCATCAGAGTCTTTTCCAATGAGTCAGTTCTTTACATCAGATGGCCAAAGTATTGGAGTTTCAGCTTCAGCATCAGTCCTTCAAATGAATATTCAGGATTGATTTCCTTTAGGATTGACTGGTTGGATCTCCTTGCAGTCCAAGGGACTCTCAAGAGTCTTCTCCAACACCACAGTTCAAAAGCATCAATTCTTCGGCACTCAGCTTTCTTTATGGTCCAACTCTCACATCCATACCTGACTACTGGAAAAACCATAGCTTTAACTAGACAGACCTTTGTCAGCAAAGTAATGTCTCTGCTTTTTAATATGCTATCTAGTTTGGTCATAGCTTTTCTTCCAAGGAGCAAACATCTTTTAATTTCATGGCTGCAATCACCATCTGCAGTGATTTTGGAGCCCAAGAAAATAAAGTCTGTCACTGTTTCCATTGTTTCCCCATCTATTTGCTGTGAAGTGATGGGACCGGATGCCATGATCTTCATTTTTTGAATGTTGAGTTTTAAGCCAGCTTTTTCACTCTCCTCTTTCACTTTCATCAAGAGGCTCTTTAGTTCCTCTTTGCTTTCTGCCAAAGTGTGGTGTCATCTGCATATCTGAGGTTATTGATATTTCTCCCAGCAATCTTAATTCCCAATTGTGCTTCGTCCGTCCTGGAGTTTCGCATGATGTGCTCTGCATATAAGTTAAATAAGCAGGGTGACAACATACAGCCTTGACAGACTCCTTTCCCAATTTGGGACCCATCTGTTGTTCCATGTCCAATTCTAACTGTTGCTTCTTGACCTGCATACAGATTTCTCAGGAGGCAGGTCAGGTGGTCTGGTATTTCCATCTCTTGAAGAATTTTCCACAGTTTGTTGTGATTCACGCAGTCAAAGGCTTTGGCGTAGTCAACAAAGCAGAAGTAGATGTTTTTCTGGAACTCTCTTGCTTTTTCGATGATCCAATGGATGTTGGCAATTTGATCTCTGGTTCCTCTGCTTTTTCTAAATCCAGCTTGAACATCTGGGAGTTCTTGGTTCACATACTGTTGAAGCCTCACTTGGAGAATTTTGAGCATCACTTTGCTAGCATGTGAGATGCGTACAATTGGGCGGTAGTTTGAACATTCTTTGGCATTGTCTTTCTTTGGGATTGGATGAAAACAGATCTTTTCCAGTCCTGTGGCCACTGCTGAGTTTTCCAAATTTATTGGCATATTCAGTGCAGCACTTTCACAGCATCAACTTTCAGGATTCAAACTAGCTCAACTGAAATTCCATCACCTCCACTAGCTTTGTTCGTCGTGATGATTCCTAAGGCCCATTTGATTTCGCATTCCAGGATGTCTGGCTCTAGTTAAGTAATCACACCATCATGATTATCTGGGTCATTAAGATCTCTTCTGTATAGTTTTTCTGTGTATTCTTGCCACCTCTTCTTACTATCTTCTGCTTCTGTTAGGTCCACGCCATTTCTGTCCTTTATTGTGCCCATCTTTGCATGAAATAAGAGCAAGTCAAGTCTCCCCATAAAGCCCCTACTCGAGTCTCCTTCCCATATCTCATTAGTTAGAGTTGGGTTACATGACCCAACCTACAATTTTTTTTTTTACTCTTTGTGGCATAAAAGTGGCCATATGTTAAAAATATTGGGCATGGTTGTGCACCAATACACTTTTATTATAGAAGCAGGCTTGGGGCCAGATTTTGCCGATGGGCCATAATGTATAGACCCCTTGTCTAAGCCAATCATGGTTCTTATGTCCCTTTGTTGGGTTGGGTCATGTAACCCAACTCTAGCCAATGAGATATGGGAGTGGGACTTTAGCAGGGGCTTTATGGGGGGATCTTGACTTGGTCTTAAAAAAGAGAAACACAAAAAAGAGCTCACTGGCTCATCTTGGATTGTCCTTTATCCTATTGAGATGTGATGGCTGGATTCTGGGCAGCCATTCTGGGCCCTTGAATGGCATGATCTATATTGAGGATGGCAAAAAAGAAATGAGAGGGAAAGAGCTGGGTCCTGATGCTACCACTGAGTTGAATCAACCAACTTAGGAGACGGGCGGGTCATGGTGGAGAGAGCTGACAGAATGTGGTCCACTGGAGAAGGGAATGGCAAACCACTTCAGTATTCTTGCCTTGAGAACCCCATGAACAGTATGAAAAGGCAAAATGATAGGATACTGAAAGAGGAACTCCCCAGGTCAGTAGGTGCCCAATATGCTACTGGAGATCAGTGGAGAAATAACTCCAGAAAGAATGAAGGGATGGAGCCAAAGCAAAAACAATACCCAATTGTGGATGTGACTGGTGATAGAAGCAAGGTCTGGTGCTGTAAAGAGCAATACTGCATAGGAACCTGGAATGTTAAGTCCATGAATCAAGGCAAATTGAAAGTGGTCAAACAGGAGATGGCAAGAGTGAACACTGACATTCTAGGAATCAGCGAACTAAAATGGACTGGAATGGGTGAATTTAACTTGGATGACCATTATATCTACAACTGTGGGCAGGAATCCCTTAGAAGAAATGGAATAGCCATCATGGTCAACAAAAGAGTCTGAAATGCAGTACTTGGATGCAATCTCAAAAACGACAGAATGATCTCTGTTTCCAAGGCAAACCATTCAATATCACAATAATCCAAGTCTATGCCCCAACCAGTAATGCTGAAGAAACCAAAGTTGAAGAGTTCTATGAAAACCTACAAGACCTTTTAGAAGTAACACCCCCCAAAGATGTTCTTTTCATTATAGGGGACTGGAATGCAAAAGTAGGAAGTCAAGAAACACCTGGAGTAAACAGGCAAATTTGGCCTTGGAATATGGAATGAAGCAGGGCAAAGACAGAGTTTTGCCAAGAGAATGCACTGGTCATAGCAAACACCCTCTTCCAACAACACAAGAGAAGACTCTACACATGGACATCACCAGATGGTCAACACCGAAATCAGATTGATTATATTCTTTGCAGCCAAAAATGGAGAAGCTCTATACAGTCAGCAAAAACAAGACCAGAAGCTGACCGTAGCTCAGATCATGAGCTCCTTATTGCCAAATTCAGACTGAAATTGAAGAAAGTAGGGAAAACCACTAGACCATTCAGGTATGTCCTAAATCAAATCCCTTATGATTATACAGTGGAAGTGAGAAATAGATTTAAGGGACTAGATCTGATAGATAGAGTGCCTGATGAATTATGGATGGAGGTTCATGACATTGTACAGGAGACCAGGATCAAGACCATCCCCATGGAAAACAAACGCAAAAAAGCAAAATGGCTGTGTGGGGAGGCCTTACAAATAGCTGTGAAAAGAAGGGAAGTGAAAAGTAAAGGAGGAAAGGAAAGATATAAGCATCTGAATGCAGAGTTCCAAAGAATAGCAAGGAGAGATAAGAAAGCCTTCCTCAGCGACCAATGCAAAGAAACAGAGGAAAACAACAGAATGGGAAAGACTCGAGATCTCTTCAAGAAAATTAGAGATACCAAGGGAACATTTCATGCAAAGGTGGGCTCCATAAAGGACAGATATGGTATGGACCTAACAGAAGCAGAAGATATTAAGAAGAGGTGGCAAGAATACACAGAAGAACTGTACAAAAAAGATCTTCATGACCAAGATAATCCCGATGGTGTGATCACTCACCTAGAGCCAGACATCCTGGAATGTGAAGTCAAGTGGGCCTTAGAAAGCATCACTACGAACAAAGCTAGTGGAGGTGATGGAATTCCAGTTGAGCTAGTTCAAATCCTGAAAGATGATGCTGTGAAAGTGCTGCACTCAATATGCCAGCAAATTTGGAAAACTCAGCAGTGGCCACAGGACTGGAAAAGGTCAGTTTTCATTCCAATCCCAAAGAAAGGCAATGCCAAAGAATGCTCAAACTACCGCACAATTGCACTCATCTCACACGCTAGTAAAGTGATGCTCAAAATTCTCCAAGCCAGGCTTCAGTAGTATGTGAACCGTGAACTTCCAGATGTTCAAGCTGGTTTTAGAAAAGGCAGAGGAACCAGAGATCAAATTGCCAACATCCACTGGATCATCGAAAAAGCAAGAGAGTTCCAGAAAAACATCTATTTCTGCTTTATTGACTATGCCAAAGCCTTTGACTGTGTGGATCACAATAAACTGTGGAAAATTCTTCAAGAGATGGGAATACCAGACCACCTGACCTACCTCTTGAGAAACCTATATGCAGGTCAGGAAGCAACAGTTAGAACTGGACATGGAACGGAGTGGTTCCAAATGGGAAAAGGAGTTCGTCAAGGCTGTATATTGTCACCCTGCTTATTTAACTTCTATGCAGAGTACATCATGAGAAACACTGGGCTAGAAGAAGCACAAGCTGGAATCAAGATTACCGGGAGAAATATCAATAACCTCAGATATGTAGATGACACCACCCTCATGGCAGAAAGTGAAGAGGAACTGAAGAGCCTCTTGATGAAAGTGAAAGAGGAGAGTGAAAAAGCTGGCTTAAAGCTCAACATTCAGAAAATGAAGATCATGGCATCTGGTGCCATCACTTCATGGGAAATAGATGGGGAAACAGTGGAAGCAGTGGCAGACTTTATTTTTGGGGGCTCCAAAATCACTGTAGATGGTGATTGCAGCCATGAAATTAAAAGATGCTTACTTCTTGGAAGAAAAGTTATGAGCAACCTAGATAGCATACTCAAAAGCAGAGACATTACTTTGCCAACCAAGGTCCATCTAGTCAAGGCTATGGTTTTTCCAGTGGTCATGTATGGATGTGAGAGTTGGACTGTGAAGACGGCTGAGTGCCGAAGAATTGATGCTTTTGAACTGTGGAGTTGGAGAAGACTCTTGAGAGTCCCTTGGACTGCAAGGAGATCCAACCAGTCCATTCTGAAGGAGATCAGCCCTGGGTGTTCTTTGGAAGGAATGATGATGAAGCTGAAACTCCAGTACTCTGGCCACCTCATGCGAAGAGTTGACTCATTGGGAAAGACACTGATGCTGGGAGGGATTGGGGGCAGGAGGAGAAGGGGACGACAGAGGATGAGATGGCTGGATGGCATCACTGACTCGATGGACGTGAGTCTGGGTGAACTCCGGGAGTTGGTGATGGACAGGGAGGCCTGGAGTGCTGCGATTCATGGAGTCGCAAAGAGTCAGACACGACTGAGCGACTGAACTGAACTGAAGTGACTGAACCTCAGGATTTCTTATAATGAAAAATAGAGATCGTCTTCATTATTAAAGCTGTTCGAATTGAGATTTTTCTGTTATTTGGTGCCTAAGACATTCCAACTAGTACAGCCTCTTCCAGGTGCCCCAGGCTTTTGAACTGCTGACTTTCCTCCTGCAGCATCCTCTTCTGTAGGTGCCAGAGGCAGTGGCCCATGCCCAGGCCACAGGGTGCAGTGAAACCTGTACAGAATTGAAGTTCTAGAGTTTTGGCTCCCTGACCCAAATCGGTGTGTCCGTGGCCAAACCAAGTGGCCTTGTACCTGTAAAAACAAGGACAGCTCCACTGGTCAGACAGGTTTGCAGTGAGATCCTAGGAAGATAAATAACAGTAGCTAAGACAGGAGGCAGGGTTCCACCCACAAGTCCTGGTCTCTCCTCAATTCCGCAATTCTGTGATTCTGCAATTCCGCGTGTTTTCCTCCTGACTATCGAACTCTTGCCTCACTTCTGCGCACAGCTCTTGGGCGACTGGAAGTTCTTTGGCCTGGGGCCCAGAAAGCCTGAACTGCCTGGGAGCTGTCATCCCCGCTGGGGCAGCCCTTAGGCAACCTCTGACAGTGTGAGGGTCCCGTCCCCTGACCGGGAGGCAGGGGAAACTGAGGTGTAACTCACGCTCCAGAGCCCTCTGCAGATCAGGGTTGGGATGGTGTCTCAGTGATAACCTCAGCTTAGCATCCTCACTCTGTCCTGTTCCCCGTGGGGCCTCCGCTGGAGGACCTGACCCCAAATCCTCATCTTAGCAACTGTTTCTGGGGGAAGCCTAGGTAAGCTCCAGCACATACTCTGTGCCCGTTGCTGCTCTAAGTGCTTTGCACGTATTAACTGATCTCATCCTCCCAAAGACTCTCCCAAGCAGGTGCTGTTATCCCATTTTACAGAAAAGGAAATTGAGGCCCAGAGAGGTTCAGTAACTTGTCCAGGATCACACAGCTTGTCTCATTCCAGAGTTGACATCTTTCTTAAAAAAAAAATATTTTGGCCATGCTGCATGGCATGTAGGATCTTAGTTCCCCAGCCAGCGATTGAACCTGTGCCCTCTGCATTGGGAGCACGGAGTCTTAACCACTGGCCCACCAGGGAAGTCTTCAGAGTCTGTGCCTTAGCCGTTGCATTATACTATGCAATCGAACTCTGGGGCCAAAATCCCAGGTTCAAGCCCTGGCTTTGCACTTTGCTAGCCAATGAAATATGGAGGGGGACTCCAATAGAGGCTTTCTGGGGGTGGGAGGTCTTGACTTCCTCTTTAAAAAGAGAAACACAAAAAAGAGCTGACTGGCTCATCTTAGACTATACTTCATCATAGTGGGATGTGATGACTGCATCTGGGCAGTCATTTTGCCCCCTTTGAACCTTCTGCATGCTAAGTCACCTCGGTCGTGTCTGACTCTTTGGGACCCCACGGACTGTATGCCACCAGGCTGCTCTGTCCATGGGATTCTCCAGGCAAGAATACTGCAGTGGGGTTGCCATTTTCTACTCCAGGGGATCTTCCCAATGCAGGGATCGAACCCGTGTCACTTACGTTTCCTGCGTTGGCAAGCAGGTTCTTTACCACTAGCACCACCCGGGAAGCCCCTGTGGACCTTAGTCTTTTTGTGTATTGAATGGGTTATCATGAGAATTAAGTGATTAATTCTTGTAAAGGACTAAGTACTCAATACTTGTCAGCTGGTGTTAGTTATTATTAAGAGAGGGATGTCTTAGAGGTGGCTTTACCCGGCTGGGGAAGCGAGTGGGCGGGGAGCCTGGGGACCCCTGGGTGACCCCTGGGGGAGGAGGAGAGAGAGGTAACCAGCTGAGCCCCAGCTCACTCAGTGCCAGGAGAGGCAGGATGGGGCCCACGCAGAGAGAGGGCAGCCAGCATGTTGCCATGGCAGCAGGCTCCAGCAGGTTCCCAGCTGTCCAAGGAGCCCGCGGGGCTTCCACCCACCTCCCTGACTGAGGGCGGCCAGGTGGCTGCGGGGCCTCCGTGCCCATGGGCAGCCTCCTGATTTACAGCCGGAGTGTCCTCTGGTTCAAAACACACAGCACTCAGTTATGACCTATGCGGGCGGCCACGTAGGGAAACGTCAGGGCCACCCCTGAGGCCAGATTAGCATAAAGAGCCTCCTGCGGTCTGAGGAGGGTGGGGGTAGGGTAATAGGAGTGGGAGGTGGGATGGGCTGAGGCCAGCCCTTTCCCACCAGGAACCTCACCGCCTTTCCTATGCCATTTATCTGTCCAGGAGGTTGGAATAGAGGTTTCTAATCTAGCTGTGAGGACCACATGTCTGCCAGGGGCTCTGCTTGGATCAGTCACTCCTAGTAGATCTGAATACTTGCTGCGTGCCAAGTGCTGTCTTTTTTTTTTTAATTTAATTTTTATTTTTTGGCCATATTTCGAGGGTTTCGAGATGTTATTTCTTCAACCAGGGATTGAAGAATGTGCCCCCTGCAGTGGAAGCCCAGAATCTTAAGCACTGGCCTGCCAGGGAAGCCCCAGGTGCCATCTCAAACACTTTGGGAACCAGTCCCTGAATCCTCACTAGTCTGTGATGTTGGTCTAGCATTTTTGCTTCTATTTTATGTATGGGAAAACTGAGGCACAAAGAGGCTAAGTCACCCATCCCAGCAAGGCCTCTGCCCAACCCCACCTCATCCCTGTCCTGCTCTATTTCCTTGAAGATGGTCCTCAGATAATGCCCAGGACACATGAGCAGACATTTATTGAGCCCCTACTAAATGCATAAAGAAAGCTGAGCACCAAAGAATTGAGGCTTTTGAACTGTGGTGTTGGAGAAGACTCTTGAGAGTCCCTTGGACTGCAAGGAGATCCAACCAGTCCATTCTGAAGGAGATCAGTCCTGAATATTCATTTGAAGGACTGATGCTGAAGCTGAAACTCCAATACTTTGGTCACCTGATACGAAGAACTGACTCATTGGAAAAGACCCTCATGCTGGGAAAGATTGAAGGCGGGAGGAGAAGGGGATGACAGAGGATGAGATAGTTGGATGGCAACACTGACTCGATGGACATGAGCTTGAGCAAGCTGCCGGAGTCGGTGATGGACAGGGAAGCCTGGAGTGCTGCAGTCCACGGGGTCGCAAAGAGTCTGACATGACTGAGCGACTGAACTGAGCTGAATGCAGGCATGGTTCTGGCCGCTGTGGTCAGTGGAGATGAATAAAGACATGGCTGGGACCCCTAGAAAGAAGTGTGCAGACAGCCCGGAAATCCCGAGTTCTCTGCCTCCACTGGAATGTCTCGGATCTGGCCTGGAGGAGGGGAGTCAAGTGTGGCCTGCAAGCTTTTTTTCCCTCTGAAGGTAGGAACAAAGACAGTCTCACTTGGCAATTATAGAAACTCTAGTCTCCAGCTGACTGTTCTGCCTGATGGGATTTCTTTGAGGGTAAATATGAAATCAAATCAAACTTCAGGTTCCCTGGAGGGCTGTTCTGTGTCCCCCACCACCTCACTCCCCACTCTAACAAGATCTCCCTCCCACCTGGGGGATGGGGGACACACAGGCCCTCAGGGCAGTAGGGGGAGAGGCTCAGATTCACGGGAGCCCAGGGGATCCTTGAGCTGGGGCTTGTCCTGCCAGAGATGAGAACTCTCGGGGTAGAGCCCCAGGGGCGCCCCCTCCCCATTCTTTCAACAGTTTTTGCTCCTGCATTGCTGCCAGGCTGTGGAATCTGGACGCCTGCTGCACATCTCTGAGGCTCAGTCTCCTCATCTGTAAAATGGGGCTGCAACCCTTGCTCTGCTCTGAGAAACCACCCTGTTTTGCAGACCTCATAAAATTAACACGGAGAAAGTGCCTTATAAACCGGAACTGTATTGTCATGACTCATTTCTGTCCCACCTTCCTAACTCACGAGGTGTGGAGCCGTTGGAAACTTTCCTCCTTCCTTCCTGTCTCCTGTTTTTCCTTCTTTCCTTCCTCTTCTTTTCCCCTCCCCCTCCTTCCCTCCCTCCCACCCCACAACTCCCCTCCCCCTCTTTTTCCTTCCCTCTCTACTCTCCTACTTGAACAGAAAAGGCATTCTGAGCTCAGATCATTTTTTTCCCCATGGGGAGGTGTGGGAGGTCAGGGGGTGTTTCCACTCCACTGCCCCATCATGGGCTGGGGTCCGGGGACCCTGGAAGGTGACAGCTCAGCCACGCAGAGCTGCAGGCGGGCGTGAGGAGGGAACATTATTCTCTGTAATGTCACGGTCATCCTCGGCACTTTTCATGTTCAAAGTGCTTCCTCGGCGCTAAATAATTAATTCTCGCCACACTCCCGTGCGAAGGAATAAATAAATGTCACTTGTGCGGGGTGACTAAGCCCACGGGGAATCGGGGCTGACAGCTTCAGGTGCCAGCAGAGGGGTTGGCTGGGTATGTTGTTTTCAGAGCCCATGCTTGGGGCAGTGCTGACTGGGAGCTGGGCCAGCCCGGAGCCTCTGGGGGTGGCAGGGTAGGGCTCGCATGGGCTCAGAGCACCTCCATTTTGTCTGCTCTGGAAGGATTGGGAGCACCCAATGAGATACGGGCCCCAGACTTGCATTTTTCTCCTGTGCCTCCACCTTCCT
This sequence comes from Bubalus kerabau, assembly GCF_029407905.1. Lineage (NCBI taxonomy): Eukaryota > Metazoa > Chordata > Mammalia > Artiodactyla > Bovidae > Bubalus > Bubalus kerabau. Next base: position 55,237,103 of record NC_073639.1, read on the forward strand.
GTCTGTGAAATGGGAATCATCCTGGCACTCATTTCCCAGACTCACTGGGACCCATTCACAAACAGCCCTTGTGGAGGTTGGCCCCGGGGAGAACTTCCTACACAGAATGTTCTTGTCACCTCACAGGCCCACTCTGCCTCCAACCCTGCAAGCCCTGGGGTCTCTTCCCAGGCCCTAATTTCCCCAGAACCCCACCGTGGTTCCACCTACCCCTCATCTCCCACCCTTTCCCCTCCCCAGGCTCACCTGCTCTGGCACAAGGGCCCTGGTTCCCCACAGCTGTCTTGGGCACACAGAGCCTGTTCCTGCTGCGGGACTTCCCCCCTGACTATTCCCTTGGCCCACAACATTCTTCCCCAGGGAGTCTGAGGGCTGGCTCCTCCCATCATCAAGGTCTTTGTTCCATGTCACCTCCTCAGAGAAGGCTTCCCTGACTGTCTGTCTAAAATGACGAAATGGATAGGGACTTCCCTGATGGTCCAGTGGCTATGACTCCATGTTCCCAATGCAGGGGCCTTGGGTTTGATCCCTGGTCAGGGAACTAGATCCCACATGCCACAGCTAAGACCTGGTGCAGTGAAATATATAAAATATTAAGAAAAAAAAATCAAATGATCAAATGGATGAGAGTATCACTGTTCTTCCCTCACCCCTTGTTTTTCACTATAGCTCGTCTGTCCTTTTTGCCCCAGAGATTTGCAAGCTCAGTTAGGGCAGAAACCTGTCACCTCTGGGGTGGCCGCTGTCTCCCCAGTGCCCGGATACAGTAGGTGCTCAATAGTTCGCTCACTGTTGTCTTCAGCTCTATGACTGACACAGAGTAGATGTCTAATATGTATTTGTTTTGTTTGCAACTGTATCTCCGATTCCTAGGAAAGTGCCTGGATCCTGGGGCCAGAGGGAGACAGGACTGAGTGATGAACACGCACAGTCCAGATCCAACATACTCCAGGGAGCTCAGAAGAGACCTAGAAGTCTGAGAGGAGACAGAGACCCCTCACTCCACCCTGGAGACCCCCACTGGCCCTGCTGAGCAGAGAGGAAGAAGGATAGGTACTCAGCAGATACTTGTTTTGTTTGTCATTGTACCTCCAGGACCAGCGTTTAGTAGCCACTTGGTATTTAAGGAATGAATGAATGAATGATTGGATGAAGGGCCTGGATTCTGAAACCCTAGAATCTTCCAGATCAGAAATGCCTGCACCGTGGGGTGAGAGGCTGGGCCATAGCAGCCAGGCACAGCAGGCCTGCCCATGCCTGGCTGGTTGTACATTCGGACGCCTCCCTCAAAGGAACATCCCCCCAGCCTGGCAGGCGACACTTGGCTCCAACGTGCTCCACCAGTTCCAAGGCGGCTTGCCCCGGCACCAGGCCCGGCCACCCCAGAGGAGGAGGGGACTGCAGATGGCTGGCCATCTGGACACGTAGGAGGCTGTCCCGGCAGGCGCCCTCTCCCCTCCTCCTACCAGTCCATGCGGTACATCCTCTTCCTCTCTGCTCAGAATTGCCAGTGGTGGCGGGGGGCAGGGGGTGCTCCAGGGTGGACCTGTCCCCTCCCAGATTTCTCATCTGGGCCTCCTGAAGTGTGTTGGGTCTGCCTCTGGCCCCCCGATCCTGCATGGACTGGACCGTGTAGGGGTCAGGAGCAGTGTGATCAGGGTGACAAGGACCAGGCAGGTGGGCTCTGAGGACTGGGCTGGGGCTGGACACATCCCTCCTCCTAGCGCCTACACTGTACTGCCTGCTACCTCCTAGCCTGGCAGGTGAGGCCAGGCAGCTGACTGTTCTTCCTTCCGACGGGCATCTCAGACGAGAGGGCATTGATACCTGCCTCCAGGCCTTACATCAGAGATGGAGCCCAGGGTGGGCAGGACTGGGCCTGGGGTCAGAGAACAGGAGCATGCGTGTGTACCTGAGTGTGCATATACATGTCAGGGGTGCATGAAGGGAAGATGAAATTTTGAATACTCCAGTTCACACATTTGTTAGACATTTTTCTGTTCGTGACTGAATTTGTGTGTGTGTGTGTGTTAGTCACTCAGCATTGAGACCCCACGGGCCGTAGCCCACCAGACTCCTCTGTCCGTGGGATTCTCTAGGCAGGAATACTGGAGTGAGCTGCCATTTCCTTCTCCAGAGGATCTTCCCGACTCAGGGATTGAACCTGGGTCTCCTGAATTGGCAGGCAGGTTCTTTACTGTCTGAGCCACCAGGGAAGCCTGATTGTATTCATGATACATGTGAATTTTTAGCTGTGTGAAGATACACATGTGTATTTGTGTATGCCTACATGTGCTGCCCCACTGGTGAGTTGTTGTTCAGTCCCTCAGTTGTGTCCAACTCTTTGTGACTCCATGAACTGCAGCATGCCAGGCTTCCTGTAGACTTTCTTCTTAGGTCTAGGCCCCTATGGAGGGGTTTGTGGGCAGGTGGACTTCCTGCGCGTCTGTGTGTACACACCTGTGGGCTGGTGTATGGGCCAGCATGCGGTTTGTGTGTGTGCAAGGGAACAAGCTTGAGCGAGGGGCAGTGTGTCTGGTCTGTCTGCATGTATATGCACACATGCATTCAGTGGTCACACATGTGCAAAAGAATAGGATTGTGTATGTCTGTGTGTTGTGTATGTGAATATGTTTATAGATGTGTGTCTGTGTGTGTGGATTGTGTGAGCATGTGCATGTATTTGTTATTACTGTTGTTCAGTCACTCAGTCCCATCCGACCTTTGGGACCCCTTGGACTGCAGCGCGCCAGGCTTCCCTGTCCTTCACTATCTCCCGAAGTTTGTTCCTGTGTGTGTATGTGTGCATTTAGGGATGTGTATGGGAGAGCATAGACACTGAAGCCAGATCACCTGAGTTCACGTTCCAGATCTGTCACTTACCAGCCCATGTGACTTTCGGTAGGTCATGTGATAGGACAGCACAGCTTCTGTGGGAGGTCCAGGGATCCTGGGCCCTTTTTGTTGGATCAGAGGTGAGTTCAGAGAGTCACGGACAGTTTCCTTTAAAAAGAGACATTTGAATTGGGTCCTGATGGATGAGTAGGAGTTCAACAATCAGAAAAAAGTTTAGGGGAACTATCCAGGCAGATATTACAGCATTTATGAAGTCAATCCCTGATTCTCTCCTTGGTCCAGGCCACCATCTTCACTCTCTCAGATAGCACAGAAAGCTTCTCTGCAGGTTTCTCATACCCTCTTTCTGAAGTGCATTCTGGTCTTTGGGACAGATTCCTCCCCTTCCTCATCACCTTGATTTCAGGTCTGCTCCCTGGCTTCTCTTTGCCTCAATTTTCCTTTTTCTTTTTTTTTGGCTGTACCACGCAGCATCTGGGATCTTAGTTTCCCAACCAGGGATGGAACCTGGGCCCCCTGCATTGGAAGCGTGGAGTCTTAACCACTGGACCACAGGGGAAATCCTTCATTTTTCTTTTCTCTTGTGAGGCTGCTGGTAGCTGTTTCTCATGGCTCGTTTCCGTCCTTACCCTTCATGGAACAGATGAGGGCATCAATGCTGAGATGCACAGAGGTTTGCTTAAGGTCACATGGTAGATCTGGGAAAAGAACCATTTCCAGAGGCCTCTCCTGAGCTCTGTTAGAGGCACCACACTCTGTCTCCATTTTGCCAAGGTTAGCTAGGACCTGGAGTTAAAACCCAGCACGTCCTTCAACACATGTTGGAGAGGCAATATTCAAATTTCATCAACTGAACACATTAATTGGGCACCTACTCTGTGCCTGGCTTCCCAGGTAGCACTAGTGGTAAAGAACCTGCTTGCCAATGCAGTAGACATAGGAGATGCAAGTTCGATCCCTGGGTCAGGAAGGTCCTCTGGAGGATGGCAACCCACTCCAGTATTCTCGCCTGGAAAATACCACGCACAGAAGAGCCTGGTGGGCTACAGTCCATGGGGTCCCACAGAGTCAGACATGACTGAAGCAACTTAGCAAGCATGTGTGCCTGGCTCAGGGGACACATTGGTGTCAGAAGGTCCCGACCTGTGCTGTCCAGGATGGTAACCACAAGCCACGTGAGGTCTGTGTGGGGGGTTGCAGAACAGTGCCCCCCAAAGCTGTCCACATCATAATCCTGGAGCCTGTGAATACGTGACCTGACATGACAAAGAGACTTTGCAGATATGATTCAGTAAAGGATCTCGAAAAAGGGAGATTATCCTGGATTATCTGGGAAGGCCCAGTGTAATCACAGGAGTCCTCAGGAAAGAGAGACAGGAGGGTCAGAATCGGGGAAGATGCAGCAATGGAAGCAGATGTCCAAGTGCTATGGGTCCTTGAGCCTCTAGAAGCTGGAAAATCAAGAAGACAAATTCTGCTCCCCCCACACCTCACACAAAGTCTCCAGGAAAGAACACAGTCCTGCCAACACCTTGATTGCAGACCAGCAAGGCCCAGTGCAGACCTCGGCCCTCCAGAACTATAAGGTAATAAATCTATGCTGTTTGAAGTCACTAAGTCTGTGGTCGTTGGTTTCAGCAGCAAGAGGAATCTAATACCTGTGGCTGTTCACATTTACATTTAATTAAATTTAAAAGTCTATTCCTTGGTCATAGCAGCCACATTTCAAGGGCTCAGTATGGAAAGCTCTGTTGGGCCACACTGGTTTAGACAAACACAAGCGGGCAAAGCAATAGGCAAGGAAACTCCAGATGGTGGCAACTCCTGAAGCCTAAATCTACTGAGACATAAGAGCTGCCTCCTGGGGGCTCATTTCACGTAAATCCATGATGGGCATTGGAGGCTCGGAGAAGTTAAGTCACTCGCCCAAAGTTACACAGCAAGAGAAGCAGAGGACCAGGGAAAGTCAGACTGCCCCAGCAGGTGTCTAAGCAGGCAGGGCAAGGTGGGAATTTAGCCTTTCCAAAAAACAAGGGACCTCCTGCAGTGAACTCCAGACCCCTTTCCCACGAGCTTCTCACCCTCTTGAGAACATTTCCCCCCAGACACGGGCCAAGGGGACTGTGTTCATTTCCTGAGGCTGCAGTAACAATGACCGCAAACTGGGCGTCTTAAAAAACAGAAACTTAATCTCTTAACAGTTCTGGAGGCTGAAACCCTGAAAGCCATGTGTCAGCAGGGTTGTGCTCCCTGAAGGCTCTGGGGAGAATCTCCCACACTGCCTCCAGCTCCTAGGGGCTGCAGGCTTTCTTGGTATCCCTTGGTGTGTGGCCACACCATTTCCATCACTGTCTCCATGGTCACATGGCTGTCTTCCCTCTGTGTATCACTGTGTCCAAATTTCCATCTTCTTATAAGGACGCCAGTCATTGCTGCTGCTGCTAAGTTGCTTCAGTCGTGTCTGACTCTGTGCAACCCCATAGAGGGCAGCCCACCAGGCTCCCCTGTCCCTGGGATTCTCCAGGCAAGAACACTGGAGTGGGTTGCCATTTCCTTCTCCAATGCATGAAAGTGAAAAGTGAAAGTGAAGTTGCTCAGTCGTGTCCGACTCTTCGCGACCCCATGGACTGTAGCCTACCAGGCTCCTCTGTCCATGGGATTTTCCAGGCAAGAGTACTGGAGTGGGGTGCCATTGCCTTCTCCATTGGATCACTCTAATTCAATGTGATCTCATCGTTTTCTTTAAATTGAAGTACAGATGATTTACAATGTTGTGTTAGTTTCTGATGTGCAGCAAAGTGATTCAGTGTTTATATATAAGGACTGATGCTGAAGCTCCAATACTTTGACCACCCAATGCGAAGAGCCAACTCATTGGAAATGACCCTGATGCTGGGAAAGATTGAAGGCAGGAAGAGAAGGGGACGACAGAGGGTGAGACGGTTGGATGGCATCACCGACTCAATGGACGTGAGTTTGAACAAATTCTTGGAGATGGCGAAGGACAGGGAAGCCTGGCATGCTGCAGTCCATGGGGTTGCAAAGAGTCAGACATGACAAGAGACTGAACAACAACAAAAAATATATATACACATACTTTTATATATTCCTTGTTCTTCCCACATGGTTCAGTGGTAAAAGAATTTGCCCGCCAAGGCAGGAGTTGCAGGAGACCCTGGTTCTATCCCTGGGTCAGAAAGATCCCCTGGAGTAGGACATGGTAACCCACTCCAGTATTCTTGCCTGGAGAATCCCATGGACAGAGGAGCCTGGGGCTACAGTCCATGGGGTCACAAAGAGTCGAACGTGACTGAGCATGCACACGCCACATATATTCCTTTCCATTATGGTTTATTACAGGATATTGAACAAAGTTCTCTGTACTATACAGTAGGATCTTGTTTATCTATTTTATATATAGTAGTAGTTTGTATCTGTTAATTCCTAACTCCTAACTTATTCCTCCCCCATCCCCTTTCCCCTTTGTTTTCTCTGTCTGTGAGTCTGTCTCTGCTCTGTAAATAAGCTCATTTGTGTCATATTTTAGATTCCACCTCTAAGTGATAGCGTATGACAGTTGTCTTTCTCCTTCTGACTTACTTCACTTTGTAAAATAATCTCTAGGTCCATCTGCATTGCTGCAAATGGCATTATTTCGTTCCTTTTTATGGCTGAGTAATATTCCGCTGTATGTATATACACCACATTGTCTTTATTCAGTCATCTGCAGTATGGCCTCATCTTAATTCAGTTCTTAATTCAATTTGATCTGCACAGAACCTATTTCCAAATAAGGTCACCTTCAGAGGTGGACACAAATTCTGGAAGGGGGTGGGGTAGGTGGGTGGATAGGATACTATTCAACCCAGAATGGAGACTTCAGGCAATTATCCTGGGACCCAGTGAGTGTAGACCTGAGCCATCCAGGCAGTTAGGTGGGGAGATTGGGGTTCAAATCCCTGCTTCACTACTCACTGGCTGTATGACCTTTGGTAAGTTACTTAACCTCTCTGGGTCCCATGTGAGGATGATAACGGCACCTACTTCTACCTCATAGGGTTGTTGAGGATTAAATGAGAGAGTGCACTGAAGGTCCTGGAGTTGCCTCAAGCCCGCAGCAAGCTCTGCTCCAGCGTTCACCATCCTCATAGTCTACCGTGTCTCCCCAGCTGTTGGGAGGACCTGGGAGGGATGCACACACAGCATTAAATAACCCTCAACGGCAAGAAAGTCACTCCCTTTTTCCTTTCCATTCTTCTGCCAACTTCAAGGAGAAAGTCTCCGCGGGGTGCTGATATGCCTTGGACACCTCGCTCAGGCTGCCTCAGCTACCTTTACAACAAAGCAGGAGAAAAGTTTCCATCTCGAAAAAACCTTTGTGTCAGGTCAGGCGGCAGGCTGGAAGCCAGATTTTGGTGAATCCCTTCATGTCCGGTGCCTTTATTTTCACAGTCACCTTCTGTTTACAACATGTGATATCGGCTTTTCCAATCACGGGGTGATCTAAACTGTCCTTCTGAAGTCAGTGAGTCTTCTGACAGAGGAGGCACATGGTTAATGTTAAAGAATTAAGGAAATGGCAGTTCCGGTGTGAAGAGGGCAGGATCCGTTCCCATGGGTGCTACAGGGGGATGGGGGCAGAGCTGCATGGGGACGCCCTGGGAAGGGGGGATGGCAGCTGCCTGGGAGTCTGAGGTCCAGAGTGGAGTGTTTCCTTGTAAGCTTCAAACAATCCGATTAGCTGGATTATCTCCTGATCTGTGTAGACACCACCTGGGTACCATTCACATTTAACATCATCTCTCTTCCTTCAGGGGGGCTTCTCAGGTGGTGCAGTGGTAAAGAACCCGCCTGCAACGCAGGAGACACAGGAGATGAGGGCTTGATCCCTGGGTTGGCAAGTTCCCCTAGAGAAGGGCATGGCAACCCGCTCCAGTATTCTTGCCTGGAGAGTCACACGGACAGAAAAGCCTGGTGGGCTACAGTCCATGGGATCACAAAGAGTCCGACACAAATGAGCACACACACACATGCATGTACCCTTCTTTAATCAGAGGTGACCTACCCAGGACAGTGGGACAGAATGGGAACCAGGAAATGCCACAGGACCTGAATGAAAGGGCTGAGACCAGAATGGGGCTGATAAATGGGGACCCATTGCCTCTTCCAATCTCAACAAAAGGAAATTCTCCTTTTGCATAACCCATCTCCTGGGTTATGCAAACATCTAGCAAGTTGACCTTCAAGGGTTTAATTTGCCTCTTCACTCCCTTCCTTCCCTTCCACCCCCCACTCCCACTCCCTCCACTTTCAGAAGGTGACAAGTGCCATTCACGAGTCAGTGAGAGCCGGCTGGGCCAGAGTTTCTGGAAGGACCAATGCTGCAAAGTAAAGTTTGTCCCCAAAGCATGTGAGGCCACAACTTTGTCCTGGGAAATTCATAGCATGTGCCCAGGGGTGTGGCTGGGCCAGCTTCTGCCAGTAGGGCACAGGGCTGTGTGTAGCTCAAGGGACTCAAGGGTCGCAAGCGTAGCCTCTCCTTTTTTTCTTTTGAACAGACCAGCATTAACCCAGGCATGGGAGTGAGTGAGCTTTGGAGAGACATTCTGTTGTGTGATCAGACCAGTAAAACTCCCCATGAAAGCCTCTGCTCACAATCTCCCCACTAGCCCACTCTTCCTGGTATCTGTTGCTATGGGAATAGACCACCTCAAACTTAGTCCATAAAGCAAACGCAATAACTTCGTTATGCCACAGTTCTGGCATCCAGTAAACTCTGCTAAGTGATCCCAGGCAGGGTCTCTTATTCCACTGCAATCACATGGTCCCTGAGGCTGGGGTCATCTTGACGTTTGCTCACTCACACATCTTGCAACTCACACAGTAGATGCTGATTGTCAGCCAGGACCTCAGGGGGCTCTGTGGCCTCCTTGGGCAGGTTGGGCTTCCTCACAACATGGCAACTCCAGGAAATGTCCCAGGAGGGCCAGGAAGATGCTGTGTCACCTTCCACAACTTAGCTTCAGGAGTCACAGAGTGGTGCTTCCCTGGTGGTCCAGTGGTTAAGAATCTGCCTTGCAAGTCAGGGGACACAGGTTCAATCCCTGGTCCAGGAACTAAGATCCCATATGCCACAGAGCAACTAAGTCCATGCACCACAACTACTGAGCCTTCACTCTACAGCCCAAGAGCTGCAATAAGAGAAGTCACTGCAACGAGAACCCCACTCACCACAACTAGAGAAAGCCTGAGTGCAGCAATGAACAGCCCATGCACCACGATGAAGACCCAGTGCAACCAAAAAAAGGTCACATAGTGTCACTTCCAACATAGCCAAAACTCCGGCCAAGAGGAGGGACATGGACCCCATCTGTCAATGGCAGGAGTGACAACTTCATATCATAAAAACAGCTTGTGAGATGGATGAACTTGTGACTGTCTCAGAATACACACTGCCACTCTCACCCTTTCATTCTCTGCTTCCAGCCCAGATTCTTCCCAGCTTCTGATTCTGTGGACTTTCATCAGGTACCCAGTGAGCGCCTGCAGCTTTTATTAATACCAGCAAATCAACCACCCACAACTCCACTTTGGGGTTGGCCTCTAACAGTCCCATTTTATAACTGTCAGGCTCCAAGGATCAGAAAGCCCTCGGAGGGACTGCCCAAGTTCCCACAGCTATTCAGCAGTTTTAGGGAACATCAGTTGCTTCGGATGCCTCTCCTGGTCACAGTCTCAAATTTCCTTGAAAATGACCCCTCCCTCACCTCAGATCACTGTGATTTGGGTTAGTCTGACTCCTCCCATTAGTTCAGGGCATGTGACTATAGCCTGGCCAATCAAAAATTTTCAAACCCGTGGGCTCAGTGATTGGCTCAAGGATCATCAGGTGACCCAATTTGGTCCATTCAGAGGTAATCTTAGAAAAGTTGGTAAGAAAGAGTTGGGGTTGGGGGGTGGGGAGTAAACATCATGAATGTTCAGCTGAGCCTGCTGGGATGCCTTTTCCATCTTGAGGGCAAGGCCTGCCTGAGAATAAAACCAGCACAGACAAAAATGACCATGAGACAGAAAGAGACAGCATCCTGAGATGCTTCTCAAGCATCTCAGGATGAGCTTGAGCCCCTGGATCCAGCCATACCTGAAGCTGATGCTACTCTTGGATTTTGGCATTATAAAAGTTCAATACCCTTTCTTTTCTTTTTCACTGAAGCCGTTTTGAATTGAGGTTTCTAGGATAAGAAAGAGGCTCTTGGCCTACAAAGAGGCGGAAAAAGAATTTGAGTCTAAGCCTACCTAAGTCCAAATTCTCTACTCAGAACCATGCTACCTCCCTGAGTCCTATCCACATTCCGTCTCCAGATCAATTCTCCGTGATGCCCTCCCTGCTAACATTAGCTCACAGCATCTCTCCTCAACTCTGTTGGTGTTTGTTGCCTTTGGTCTATGTGCTTTGCAGGGAGGGTCCCCTGGACCAATACTATGTCATCTTCTGTAATCACAGGTGCTTGAGTTTCACTAGCAGAAGAGCATTCCTTTGGATTAAGCATTGCCATCATCAAGGGATTGTTTTAAAATCTTGATTCCCTTAGAGTGGAACTTGACTGACTATGGGCCAAGGAAATATGGATTAGGACATGTAGGATGGAGTGAAACAGTGAAGAAGGATGTATCTGTCTCTGACCAGAAAGGAGGGAGTGTCATTTAAGCTTCAAGTTAAACAAAAAAAGGCAGGATTTGACAGTCAGGGATGTAGAAAAGGGCATTAGAGGTGGAGGGAATAGACCAAGATGTGAGAATTTGTGGGGTACATTCAGGAAAGGGCTTAAAATTAGTTGCTGTGGATGGTGACTGATGTAGGAAAGAAGCTAGTTCAGATGATCCTGGGAACGTGAAACTCCAGGCTAAGGAATTTAATCTTTGTTTTCCTGGTAATAGGGAGCCATTGAAGGTGGTTGAGCAGGGGAAGAGCCTCAATCAGAGCAGCACTTTAGGAAGATTAATTCGTGCTGTCAGGGAGGAGGGGAGTGGTTTGAAGAGGCCAGAGGCAGGGCCAAGGGAAGCCAGGAGAGAAATGCATTCATCTGAATAAGAGTCAGACAATGGGTGGGTTAGGAGTGATCGGGGACATTCTTGGGGACAATCCCCTTGATGTAGAGACAGACTGGGTGCCAGCAGAGGGGTAGAACATTAGAGCAATTTGTGTGTTGGCCCCTGTCCCAGGCAACATCCAGGCTCAGAGTCTTCCTCCGTTAAGAACAGCACCCAGGGAACTTTCCTGGTGATCCAGTGGCTAAGACTCAGTGCTTTCAGTGCCAAGGGCCTGGGTTCAATCCCTGGTCAGGGAACTGAGATCCATAAGCTGTGTGGCATGGCCAAACAAAACAATACAAAAACCCCAGAATCCATCCCCAGGCCTCTACGTATACTGTGGATGCATGGTATACGAACCAGGATGGCATTACTTTGCATTGCTGGACAGCGTTCCATTGTATGGACGTACCACAATTCACTTATCCATAGTGGACATTCGGGTCATTGCCAGTGATCACCGCCCCTCCACTTTTAAAATTTTTTATTTATTTGGCTGCATTGGGTCTTAGCTGTGGTGTCCAGGTTTAGTTGCCCAGTGAGCCTGTGGGATCTTAGTTTCCAGACCAAGGATTGAACCAGAGTCCCAGGCATCGCAAGGTGGATTCTTAACCACCAAACCACCAGGGAAGTCTCATGCTCCTTTTAAAATGTCAGTAGATGTCACCTTGCACTAAGCAATAAAACCCAAGAAAGCGGTGATTGGATGAGCCAGCTGTATTTTATCTAGTGTACCTTAAAATAAATGCACAAGTATTACAGTCAGATGTGTTTGTCCAGGGCCATCTTTGTCCTGCCCAGGGTTCACCCTGGCAAAGGCTGTGGGAATCGCTGCTGTGGTGGCTGGGTTGTGGGGTGAGGATGCAGCCGCAGGACTCGGCCATGGGCATGGACGCTAAGCCTCTTCTCATCCCCGGACAAGAGGCCTTCTGGAAGCTGCTCTGGCCGGGACCCTGCCCCCCACCCCCGCCCTCAGCGGGATGGAGACATTGAGCCCAATTCATCTTGCCTTCAAAGGGCTCCTGTCTGAACCAGGCTCCCGGCGAACCCCAGCCAAATCCTCGCCTAGGGAAACACACTGGGCCCTTGTTTAGAGGAAGGCCCTCCCGCAGGAGGTCAGCCCAGCTGTGAGGGCAGAATTCTCGGCTCAGCCGTGGAGTGTGGCATGGGGGCCTCCTTGGCTCGCTGCCCGCCAGCCCCAGGTCCACCATCCTGGACGACAGGAGGCTGCCTGGGAAGGAGGAAGGCCTCACAGGGGGATTCCCACGTGTGACCGGTGCTGACTATCCCTCAGCCTGGGGTGTGGCTGGCACGCCCTTCCATTGCTCAAATCCATTTTCTTTTCTTCCTCTTTGGATTTAAACTGCTTCTGCCCAGCCAGATTCTTTCTGTTGGCTTTTAAGTGCCCTCCAGATGGTAGATCTTAAGAATTATTCTGCTGGGGAGAAGCAAGCCTCAGGACCTGCCCACGGTCAAGGGGGAGAGGATTACACAGGGACTTCAACTGCAGAAAAGGACAGAGATCCGTGGCGGGGCATCTTAGGGGTCCGTCCATCACCCAGGCTCCTTCCCCACCTCTGGGAGTGGTCCCCAAGACTGTCAGAAACCCATGCCTTCCCCACTCTGTAGTTCCACCCTCCCCCACTACTCTGGCTCCATGTCACTGTTGTTTTAATCGCAAAGTCATGTCTGACTCTTTTTGGAACTCCACGGACTGTAGCCCACCAAGCTCCTCTGTCCATGGCATTTCCCAAGCAAGAATACCGGAGTTGGTAGCCATTCCCTTCTCCAGGGAATCTTCTGTGCCCAGGGACTGAACCCACGTCTCCTGCTTGGCGGGTGGATTCTTTATCACTGAGCCACCTGGGAAGCCCCACTCTGTCTCCTAAGCATGTTTGTCAGTGATTCCCACATTTATATCTCCAAGCCAGATATTTCTTCTGAGTGAGCTATCCACGTGTGTATTCAGTACTGCCACTAAGATGTCTCAAAGGGACTTGGGTGCGTCCAAATCCATCTCTCCCACCTGAACTCCGGACCCCAATTTCCATGGAGTTGAGGGGAGAAACTTCTATGAGGATCTTCCTGGGTGTGGTCAGAACTGTCCATCTTGGGGCAGATTTTATGGGGAGTTATGACGGCAGATCCATCCGCGTCGACCCCCAACGACCACCACCAAATGTTCCTGCAAATGGGGCTGTGTTCTCCAGGACCACCACCTGATGGCCCGGTCGGAATCCATCCCCCGCCCGCCCCCAAAAAAACTCCCGCCCCCGGGGGCTGGTGTCTCCTTAGGTGGCACCACATTGTCAGTGGGTGGAGGGGAGACAAGAGACATTTGTGGATGAGTGAATTGACGATGGGGAGATTTAATTCGCTGCTGATTCACGCCTTTTCACGGTGGGCCTGGAGAAAGCCGCGGACCCATGTGCTCGCTGCCTTCATTTATTTCAGACTTTCCTGGGAAGGGGCTGGGTGGGGAAGAGGGAGAAGAATGGGCTGGGAGGCTGGTCCACCCACCAGAAGACGCAGAAAATGAGTCCCAGGAAATTGCCTTGCAGAAAAGGAAAGATAGGCGCCGGTTCCGTTCTCTGGATTCTAAAAGGAGGCGGGGTGGGTGGGGGGAGTGGAATCTTCCTGCAAATTTGCAGTCTTCTCTCCACCAGCTTCCCCCCCGCCCCCCCCCCCGCCAACCCCCGCCCCACTGTAGGCACAAAGGACGTGGTTCTTGTGTCCTGCCACAGCGCGACGGGCTCGTTAATTAAACAGACGAGCAGATGTCACCGTTCATTAGGCCGCGTGCGCAGCGCGACCGCGTGGCTCCCTCCCCAGACCCCAGCCCCTGGCGCTCCTGACTTAATTACGCAGGAGCCCTTGCGGCTCCAGCCCTGGAGAAAGAGCCGGGCGAGGCTGCGGTTCCCAACAACTGAGCGGGCTGGAGGTGCCCCCGCGTCCTTGTCGGCAGGAGCGCCGCAGCCAGACGCGAGGTGATGGAGACTTTTAATTTTCATCACGCCCGTCTGTCGAGCTCCGTTTTAAATCACTTTAACGGCAGATTAAAAATATATAAGCTGATATTAGAGGGCATTCGTAGTGCCTTTATAAATATCTTAAATCAAAAGTTTGGTTTAATTGCACTTGGGTGGTTAGAGGAGGCTGGGAGGAGAGGGAGTGGGGCAGATGAGCCCTGGTGGTAGGGGCTGGAGGAGGGGAGGGAGGGGAGCCATGGGGGTGTAGGATGGAGTGTCCACAGGTCTCAGAGATCAAACATCCATCCAATCTGTATGTGAAGATTGAATTTTCCAGTCCAGACCAATGGGCGGAGCGCCAGGTACACCTGCAAACCAGGTGTGACCACGCCCAAGGAAGCCCTTCCCTGCACCCCACCCTCACCCCCTCAGCCTGGCAGGGAAGATCCTCAGTCCACAAGTAATTCTGCATAATGACAATAGCAATTATTGGTCACAGTATGTCAGGCACTGTTCCAGGCTCCTGCATATAATATCCCATATAATCCTTCATGGGTGGGATTATTATTATTCTCGTTTTAAAAAGGAGGCTGAGAGTTAAATGCCTTGGTCAAGGTCATACTGCTCTTCACTGAGAGGCTGAGATTTGTACTCAGGCAGCCTGATTTTAGCTGCCCTGGTGGCTCAGACGGTGAAGAATCTGCCTGCAATGCAGAAAACCCAGGTTCAATCCCTGGGTGGGGAAGGTTCCCTGGTGAAGGGAATGGCTACCCACTCCAGTATTTTTGCCTGGAGAATTCCATGGACAGAGGAGCCTGGAGGGCTACAGTCCATGGTATCACAAAGAGTCAGACACAACCGAGTGACTAACACTTTCACTTTACCCCGCAGCCTGGTTCTAGACTCTGTGCTGTAACCACTGCACATTTCTGCTTCTCCCTTCGAATGGGATGAGGGTCAAGAGAGTTTCCAGGGAGAGATGGGGAGAGCATAAATGGGGAGGGGAGGGAATGACTTCATCCAGGGGCATAGAGGAGGCTTCTCAGACCAGGGATGTTTAACTAGGACCTAATGGATGAGTAGGAGTGAAGTCAAGTTGAAAGTAGTGGGCAAGGAAGAAAGAACAGCACATGCAAAGGTCCTGAGGCAGGCCCTCACTTGGTATATCTGGGGCACAGAAAGAAGGATTTCTTTTTCTGTTTCATTCAGGGTTATATATCTGGGGCTGAGTGCAGTGACTGGCACCAAGTAGGTGGGGAGTGAATATTTACTGAATAAAGAGAGGAGTTCCCACAGCAAACCCAGATGTCAGTGATCAAAGGAGGCCACAGCCTGTGAACAGTCACTCTGGGAGGCTTCTACAACCCACCCCTCCTGCCAGCCTTGTGGGTGGAGGGGCGACCACCTGGCAGGGGCTGTGTGGGCTGCTAGTGCATTGTCTTTGTGCTTTGCAGAGTCTCTTGGCATTGACATGGCCGTGGGAGGCATGCAGATGGAGCCACCCTCCAACTCTGCAGTGGGCATGCTTTACTTTGGCCTCCCCGTTATCTTTTCCTTCTCAGTCGGCTTTTGCATCTCCATTTTCCTTTGGGGACCATCTCTCTCCCAATTTCAGCCAATGAGAAGGAGGGGCTCCACATCCCAAGTTCTAGGGATGGCCAATCAGCAAAGTGCATTCCCTTGATCATAGTGATTGGCTCACGGAGGGCCCTCTGACCTGAAATGAACCAATGAGAGCCAGCCCTGCAACTTTTGCTGAAATGACTGGAGTACAGAAGCTTTGTCTGTGTGGAGTATGCTGAGCTGATGAGCACCCTAAGGGCTCCTGATAGTGCTTCTGCCATCTTTTGGGGAGAGCCTGCCAAAGCAAACAGGACAGAGAGATGAAGCGAGAATGACTCCTGGGATCTTTGAATCCCTGAATCCAGCCATTCCTGAAGGCCACTTTCCCCTGAAACTTTTCAGTTACATGACCCAATAAATTTTCTTGTTTATGCCAGGGAGTGTTGTGTTTTCTCTTACTGGTCACCCACTGGCTCAAGAGATTCCTGTCCATTGTTCAATCTAATTGTCACACACAGAAAATTGACACACATTTCAGAAATTCTGCAGAACCTTCCGTGAAGTCCAGGCTTACTCTCTCTGCCT
This sequence comes from Bubalus kerabau, assembly GCF_029407905.1. Lineage (NCBI taxonomy): Eukaryota > Metazoa > Chordata > Mammalia > Artiodactyla > Bovidae > Bubalus > Bubalus kerabau. The sequence goes on from NC_073639.1 coordinate 55,253,167, forward strand.
TGAGACTTGGTGAAGGAGTAAGGAGGCCTACTCAAATCTCAAGTTCTGTTGCAGGTTAGCTGGTTCACCTTGGGACACTCATTTGCCCTCTCAGAGAGGGCCCTGGTTTCAACACCTGGAACACAGGGTTATAATCTTTGGCTCATCAGTTTCACTCAGTTGTGGGTGCATTTGGTGTCCAATGATGCTGTCTTTGGAAGGAATGATGCTAAAGCTGAAACTCCAGTACTTTGGCCACCTCATGCAAAGAGTTGACTCATTGGAAAAGACTCTGATGCTGGGAGGGATTGGGGGCAGGAGGAGAAGGGGACGACAGAGGATGAGATGGCCAGATGGCATCACTGACTCGATGGACGTGAGTCTGAGCGAGCTCCGGGAGTTGGTGATGGACAGAGAGGCCTGGCGTGCTGTGTGAGGTCACAAAGAGTCTCATGGGTCGGACACGACTGAGCGACTGAACTGAACTGATGTTGATATACAGGCTTTATAGCCGCAGCTCTTATATAAAACCCACCAGGTCCCACACTTCACCTCCCATAACTCTTAAACTGATGCAGTCACACTGGCTATTTATTTGGTTTCTTGCACACAGCAAGCTCATTCTCACCTCAGGGCCTTTGCACTTACTCTTCCTTCTGCCTGAAATGCTCCTCCCTGAGATTTGGCACATCTGGGTTTTGCTCCATTTTCAAGACTCAGCTCAACAGTTGCCTCTTCCATGAAGCCCTCCCTAACCTTCCCCTAAGCTCCCGGACTCCTCCATCTCCCTATTTTATCTCTTTCCAGTCCTTATTATTTCTGAACTTACTTTTTGTGAGTTAATATCTGTTTGTTCTCACAAACCTAGAGACTGTGAATACAGGGAGTTTGTTGGCTTGCCCTCTGCTATGTGTTGTATCCCCAGCACAGTGGGTGCTCAGTGCATCCTTTTTCTTTTTTTAATTTGACAGTGCCACACAGTGGGATCTTAGTTCCCTGACCAGGGATCGAACCCACACCCCCTGCATTGGAAGCACAGTGTCTTAACCACCAGATCACCAGAGAAGTCCCTAGTGAATCCTTATGGGCTGACTGTGTGACCTCAAGCTAGTCATTTACCCTCTCAAAGACTACCTTCTTTTTCTCACTGTAATTTGGCATCTTCATTCATGCCTGTCATTCATGAGATCCAATGAAATGAGGATGACTCTGTAAGCCCTTGAATTATGTTCCGATCATATTAAAAAGTGAGGACTGCTTATTAGATTGTGGGTGGGTCTTCCACCCTCCCAATAAGTCCCTTACTTCCTTCCATTCATAAATCCAACCCTAAAAGAGGGATTTTCCTTACCACACAGACTTCAATCCAGGAGGACTTTCTGGAGAACAGGGCACTCTCCAGTCAGCTTTATCAGTCCTTTGAACTCTAGGGTTGACTCTAGCCTTGCAAAATCTCCTCCTCCTCCTCCCTTGTTCTCTTTGCAAAGCCTTAATGGGCCTCCTTTTCATCAGCCCTCACCAAGGTCACTGCCCACCGTCCCGCCCCCCTCCTCAACCCTGAACATTTTCCTCAAGAATGTAAGCAGCGGTCAAGGGCATGGCCTCCTCCTCCAGCATCCCCGCCCCCAAACCCTTGGGGAATTAGACCCTGGGCCATGCCATCTGTCTGAAAACAATTAGCAATAAACGCCAGCACACTGGGGCTCCGGGTCACCAGGGGATGAAGTGGTGGGGGTTATAAATCCAGAAGATTCCCAGCTGAATCAGCCTTCCTGTCTGTGGGCCAAGAAAAATCTTCCCAGCCACCCCAGGGAGAGAGGTTCCCAGCTGCCCCTTGCGAGATGGAGAGGAGTCGCTACCAAGCCTCACTAAGCCCCGGCCTCAGCTGGGGAGGCGGATGGGGGACCATCTGGCAGGGTGTAGGGACGCGTCCGGGCCAGACGGAGAAGCAGCCTTATTTGCTGTGTATTGTGTGTTCCTTTCTCAAAACACTCCGCACATATGCTGCGAGTGCATGGCTTGCAGCCAGCTGGGACCCGGGGTGCTTCCGAAGGGAAGGTTGAGGGATGTGAGCCTGTGCAGGGGGTGGGCCCAGCTCAGAGTCCACCCCCTCACCCGCCTTTACCCCCACTGGGCCTGGGTTCCTCTTCCCCAGCCCCCTGCTTGACCTGTGCCCAAATTTCCCCTCTTTAGTCTCCCCACCCTGCTCAAATATCACTTCCCCTTACAATGGGAGGTGAGCCTGCTTTGCCAAACTTGACTGCGTTTATCTACATAAGGTCTGGCTTACCAAGCTGTTTTTTCATTTTGGTAATTTGAATAAGTTGCTAGTGTATATTAAAAAAAAATAAGAGATGCTACATAAAAATCTGGATGTTCAGCTTCTTTCGAAAAATTAAAAAATCTAGCGAGCCTTTGGCATCAGCATAGCCCAGGCTAGGGTGTTGTGGGGGGAGGGGATGGACAGGGTGGCTGTCCCTTAAACCTGGCCTGACTTTTCTGTTCCAGTCCTCAGCTCATTCATCACTCATTCAATAGCACTGGGACCTGTCACAATGCCTGGTTCTTTATACCATGCTTTGATTCTTACAGTGAAGACAGACGCTAAATCCTAAACCAGGGCATATGTAATATAATGTCACATGGTGATAAGTGTTACTAAGGAAATATATAGCAGGGAAAGGGGATGGATAGGGATGAGGGAGGAGGGTGTGCTGCTATTTCATACAGAGGCCAGAGAAGGCAGACCCATTAGGCCAGAATGAGATCAAGGGCCTCCCTGGTGGAGGAAAGGCATGCCTGCTTAAAGGAACAGCAAGTGCAAAAGCCCTGAGGCTGGAAGCTGTTTGGTGTGTCCAGGGGGCAGCAAAAAGACCCATGTAGCAGGAGAGAGTGAGGAAGGGATGGCCAGGCCTTTTTGGAACAGGTAAGGTAATCTGGACAAGGTCTTCGCTGGTGGTTCCACTTGCCAATGCAGGAGATGAGGGTTCAGTCCTTGGGTCAGGAAGCTCCCCTGGAGAAGGAAATGGCAACCCACTCCAGTATTCTTGCCTAGAAAATCCCATGGACAGGTAATCCCACTGGCAGTCTATAGCCGGGGTTGCAAGGAGTTCGGCATGACTTAGCCACTGAGCACTCACATGATCTGAACAGGTCTGGGTTTGGGGTGGAGCCCTATTCTACTTGAGACTCTGGGAAATCCAGCCAGTGAAACCTGGGGATTTCCTAAGTGGGGCCCAACTTTGAGAATTTCAGAGGGTTTGACCCCAATTCTCAGCCTCTTCTGGGCTAGCCTGGGTGCTCCTGCTGGCAGGGGTGGGGTGGTGTGTGGCTTCTCCAGAGGTTAAGTATCCAGCCTCCTGGGGTTCAAGTCCAGTCCACCCTTCCCCCCACCCCTCACCTCCAACAGGGGACTTCCCTTCTTTGAGCCTGAGTTTCCCCATCTGTAAAATGGAAAAAACTACAACTCGCCTCAGGGAATTGTTGTGTTACTAAATTGATACCTACATGCACACCTCTACAAAAATATCTATGCAAAATGTCTAGACAGATGCTCAGCACATAGAAAGTGCTATGTAACTGTTAGCCATTTTGATTCAAGGGGCAAAGTAAGATCATTAGAAAAAAAAAAACCCAACATATTTATTTATTTGGCTGCATTGGGTCTCAATTGTGGTGCATGGGCTCCAGAGTGCACAGGCTCAGTAGTTGCGGTGCGCGGGTTTAGTTGCCCTGTGGCATGTGGGATCTCAGTTTCCCGACCACGGGTTGAACCTGAATCCTCTGCTTTGGAAGGCAGATTCTTAACCACTGGACCACCAGGGAAGTCCCAAAGTAAGGTCATTGCTTAAGAGAGCATTTCTCAAACTTTTTGGTTTCTAGGCCCTGCTACTGCTGCTGCTAAGTTGCTTCAGTTGTGTCCGACTCTGTGCAACCCCATAGACGGCAGCCCACCAGGCTCCCCCATCCCTGGGACTCTCCAGGCAAGAACACTGGAGTGGGTTGCCATTTCCTTCTCCAGTGCATGAAAGTAAAAAGTGAAAGTGAAGTCGCTCAGTCGTGTCCGACTCCTAGCGACCCCATGGACTGCAGCCTACCAGGCTCCTCCATCCATGAGATTTTCCAGGCAAGAGTACTGAAGTGGGGTGCCATTGCCTTCTCCCTCTAGGCCCTGAGACACCTAAAAATTATCAGGGACCCAAACCAAAGAGGCTTCATTTATAAAAGTTCTGTTTTTCAGTATTTATCATATTAGAGATGGAGACTGGTCAGATTTTAAAGCAGGGCTTCCCAGGTGGCTCAGTGGTAAAGAATCTGCCTGCCAATTCAGGAGGCGCAGGAGTTGAAGGTTCGATCCCTGGGTCAGGAAGTTCCCCTGGAGGAGGAAATGCAACCCACTCCAGTATTCTTGCCTGGAGAATTCCATGGACAGAAGAGCCTGAATTTATTAATTCATTTAAAAAGAAAGAGAATACACTTATTACATGTCAATGTCAATAACGTATTTTTATGACAAAAAAAATTATTTTGTCTCAAGTCAAAAGGAAAAAGTCTGTGACAAGAGTGGCTTTATTTTCAGTTTGTACAAATCTCTTTAATGTCTGGGGTCTGGACCCTTGGATTTGCTCCTCATGCACCTGTTGACACTGGTCTTTTCGGTGGAAGGCAGTGAGCAAGGGTAGCTCAAGACAAGGGGCTGGAAAAGGAGGATCTTGTGAATCCCAGCAAAGGGTCTCAGAGCCCCAGGGATCCTTAGGCCACACTTCAAGAAAGGCTGGTCTAGGGGGGCTGTTCAAGTGTGGGTTTGTGCCTCTGAGGATGGGGCCCCAGGAGACAGTGTCTGGATTCAGCTTGCCTGCCGCGGCTTGGAGGTGCCGGTGCTGGGACTCTGCAGGGCGGGAGGCAGGCAGATCTCTGCCCTGTCTGATGTCACAGACCCATGGGTGAGGCCAGCAAATAAGCCTAAGCTGATAGTTATAACCCAGAATGGGTATGGGGGCATGAAGGCCGTTGGGCAGCGTGTCAGAGACACCCGACCCTGCTAGGGGAGGAGGTGGGGTCCCCAGTGATCAGAATCCTCATACTGGTCCCTTGTGTGAACCCCAATGTGCCCAGGGCTTGGGTTGTTCAGTACTGGCTCTCAGTGAGTCAAGGAAAGTTCCCTTCAACAGCCTTCAGGGTTCCATCATCTCCACTTTACAGAGGGAGAAACTGAGGCTCCTGCCCCACAAAGCTGAGTCATGGATGGGGGTAGCAGAGTCTGGGAGGGCATTCCAGGCCTGGGGCCATCAAAAAAGCTGGGGGACAGCCCCCAGCAGAATCAGGATGGTCCTGCTCCCCCAGCATGGGGACCTCTGGGATGTTGGATGGACATTGGGCCAGGGGACAGATGACTCGGTCTCTTCCCTTCCCAGGGCCTCAAGAAGGGAGAGTTGCAGCTGAGAAGGGGAGAGGGAGCCACTCTTCTTAACTGCTCTCACAGCCTCAGTTTCCTCATCTATAAAATGAGGCAGTAATACTCCCCACTATGTAGGTCTCAGAATGAATCAAGCGCATGCCCAGCAGGGGCCCCACACTCCGTGGGCAGGTGACCCACATCCAACTCTGGCCAGTGGTCTTCTCCACTTGCAGAAATTTCCCCAAGACTCACTTTGCCTCCTCAGCCAGGGCCCCAAGTGTTATTTTTGTCTATAAAAGCACTGCCTCCTATGGGTGCTTACAATCTTTGCTGAGTCTCTTATGGGCCTTGCCTCCTTTAAGCCTCTTGGCAGCTCTGCCAGGAGTGTAGCATCCTTATCCCCATTCTACAGGAGACAAGACCGAGGTGGGGTGCTTACACAGACACACACGCCCCTGCACTGCCATTGCAGCAAGTCGCAAGGGAACAAAGCAGGTGGACAGGGTTTGTCCTCATGGGAACAGAGAAGAAAGCCTCCCACCCCACCCGCCATGGGAGGACGGTCACCAATGGCCCCCACTGGCTCCAAACTGAGAGGTTTCTGAGACGCAGGACTCTTGGTGCTGCCCCTGGGACAGTCCTAGCAAATCAGGATGGAGTTGGTTATTCTGCCCTCGTGGCGCTGCTGTTTCCCATCATAAGTCTGGGATGAGAGAGGAAAAGGGGAGTTTGAGCAAAGCCCCACAGAGCCTCATTAGTGGGGCCGACTCCAGCGTTCCCAAACCCCAAGGCTGTCAGAACGGATCCTCTGGTCCGAGTGGGGCTGCAGGGTGGAATGGGCAGCTGCAGGGCTGCGTGGGCGCAGGCATGACTGGCTCAGACCTGCCAGAATGACCTCATTTGCTCATCCCAGGATTCTAATAAGATGATTTCACCAGCAGATGGGGGAGGTAGCCCGAGCCAAGAGGAAGGGCGCATTTCATGCCTTGTTCCTACTCCAGAGTGGTTGACAGGTTGATCCTGGTGACCCAGGGAGGGTGGGGACACCTTGACCTCCTGGTAGAGATCAATCCTTGGACAATCAGACAGCCTGGAACCCTGGCTTGCTGAGCCCAAGACCCACAGAAAAATGGCCATGGACACCATCTCCCACCTGGAATTCCCTAAAATGTTGGCCATATTCTCCAGATCTCACTATAATCTTCTGATGAGAAAATCAAGGCAGTTTATCTGGAGTCAGTTCTGCTACTTGCTAGCTGTGTGTCCTTGGATAAGTTGCCTAAGCTCTCTGAACCTGCTTCTTAATCTGTACATAATAGAGAGTTTACTTGACTTTTTTGTTACTTGGTTCATTTTATCCCTCCTTTGAAAACATAATGGGGGCGTTGTTTAGTCCAAAATCAGTCTGGGAAGTGCAGTGTTAAACAAAGAGAAAGTGCAAGACTTATTAGGGCTTTTAATAGTCAAATAGACATTCTACATCTCTAGGAGACCTATCCCAGTTGTATCAGTTTTTTGGTGGGGGGAACAGCTTGTGTTCTGCAGAATACACTGGGGGAAAACCTGGGTCCTGGCAATATTAATGACAAAATCACAGCTCCCATTTTTTCAGCACTTATTATGCATCAGGCCCTGGGCTCCTCCACATCTTCGTGTGTGACTTTCACTCTCCAAGTTACCTCATAGTCCAAGATGACTCCTAGAGCTCCAACCATCACATCTGCACTCTAGGCGGCTGGAAGAAGGAAAGAGATAATCCTTCAGCTAAGCCATCCTCCTTTAAGGAGCTCTCTTAGAAGTTCCATGAGACACTTCTGCCTTCATCTCACTGGCTAGCTTTAGCCACACAGCCAAACCTAACCACAAGAGAGGCTAGGAAATATTGTCCAGCTAAAAATCGAGCTGTTGAGGCTAAAGAAGGGGAGTGTGGATATTGAGCAGATAATTGTTTGTCCCTGCCCAGGAACTTTCCTGGGAGAAGGGCTTGTCCAAGACACAGCACTGGTCAGTAAGGGAACAATATTTGAACCCACCATGGTCAACTGTCTCAGCTTTTGCTGCATTTTCTAATTATCTAAAGAGGAAAATCAAAAGGTGTTATCGAACTATTCTTGAGAAAATATTAGGTAACAAAAAAGAAACTGGTTTCTTTACTTCAGGACTTTTCCAAGTGAATCAAGAGATCATAGATAATAGGAACTCTGATTTAAAATAGCTTATCAGATGAAGAAATGTGTACATGTCACAACACTGAACAATAAAGATGGTGTCATACAAGCAATTATTTACAAAAATGGCAAATTTCCCATTTGAAATACCAGAATCTACCACTTTAGATGGTACCCACAAGGTCTTCCCTGGTGGCTCAGTGGTAAAGAATCTGCCAAACAGGAGATGTGGGTTTGAACCCTGGGTCAGGAAGATCCTTTGGAGAAGGAAATGGCAACCCACTCCAGTATTCTTACCTGGGAAATCCCATGGACAGAGGAGCCTGGCGGGCTACAGTCCAAGGGGGTCACAGAGTGAAAGTGAAAGTGTTGGTCGCTCAGTCGTGTCCAACTCTCTGTGACCCCATGGACTGTAGCCTGCCAGGCTCCTCTGTCCATGAACTTCTCCAGGCAAGAATACTGGAGCGGGTTGCCATTTCCTTCTCCAGGGGATCTTCCTGACCCAGGGATTGAACCCAGTTCTCCTAGCATTGCAGGCAGAATCTTTATCATCTGAGCCACCAGAGAGTCAGACACAACTGAGCGACTGAAGGAGTACTTACACTGAGTTCATTTTCCTCAGTGCTCTTTCCCCTAGTCCATATTCCTAGTGCAGTCTGACCTTGGCAAGCTGCACCCCACTCCCTAAAGATATGTGATAATTTGGTTCCCATGTTAGGCCAAACATGGGTTGTATTACTCCTGTCATAGGGCTTATTCCATGACAATGTTCCAAGTGTGGTGAATACCAATGACATTATGTGAGATGATTTTAAGTAGAACACCACTGTACTTTTTTCTTTAATAAGTGATCTTTATTTTAATGTGTGTTCAAATGTTGTGACAGGCACATCAAACCTGCAATGTCACAAATATCGTTGTGCAGTGTATTTGTCTGAGTCCCAGCACTCAAATGGGATAAGTGAGAGAGTTAATGAAGGGACACTCTACAAAAGCGGAGGCAGGGTCTGTGCAGAGAAATCAAGAAGAAATGGTGCAACGCCTAAGGAAGTAAGTAAGTGTTAGTCGCTCAGTCGTGCCCGACTCTTTGCGACCCCATGGACTGCAGCCCACCAGGTTCCTGTGTCCATGAGATTTTCCAGGCAAGGATACTGGAGTGTGTTGCCATTGCGAAGCCTAGGGCTAGCGAAAATAAGGAGCTGTTAGTCGCTAGGAGTTGGACACGACTAAACGACTTCACTTTCACTTTTCACTTTCCTGCATTGGAGAAGGAAATGGCAACCCACTCCAGTGTTCTTGCCTGGAGAATCTCAGGGACGGGAGAGCCTGGTGGGCTGCCGTCTATGGGGTCGCACAGAGTTGGACACGACTGAAGTGACTTAGCAGCAGCAGCAGTACCCTTAGGCTGGAAGGGGTGGAGAAGGAGTAGCTACTAGAACCCAGAGAGACCTATTGCGGGAGGACAGGTGTGAATCTGACAGGAGTGACTTTCAGCCAAAGAACATAGGCCCGGTTCCAATCATAGTGAGGCAGGAAGGGAGGTAAGGGAAATATCCCAACCTCTCTCTTCTCCCGCTTCAGATCTCCCCTTGGGTGCTTCCCATTGGCCGAACCCAGGAGGAAACCAGAGTTCAGGGAATCCTAGGAAATACAGTCCACAGAGTCAGCCTCCAGATGCACAGAGCAGGGACTGTCTGAAGGGACAATTGAAAGATAACCAGCATACTTAAAATGAGGCTATGTAAAAGATAAGTGTAAATGTAAAAGGGAAGGAAGCTGAGTTTTAAGTAGATCTGTTCAGGGACCCATTGGTCTGCACATGGCTATGTTTTCAAGACACTTTATCTCCTTTTTCTACTGTACACTGGCCTCCACCACCCAAATCCCAGTTTTGGTGTCATGTCACTTTGTCAGCAAAGGTCCACCTAGTCAAAGCTTTGGTTTTTCCAGTAGCCATGTGCAGATATGAGAGTTGGACCATAAAGAAGTCTGAGAGCCAAAGAATTGATGCTTTCAAACTGTGGTGCTGGAAAGGACTCTTGAGAGTCCTTTGGACTGCAAAGAGATCAAGTCAGTCAATACTAAAGGAAATCAACCCTGAATATTCATTGGAAAGACTGATGCTGAAGCTCCGATACTTTGGCCACCTAATGCGAAGAACCGACTCATTGCAGGAGACCCTGATGCTGGGGAAGAGTGAAGGCAAAAGGAGAAGGGGGTGGCAGAGGATGATAGGGTGAGATGGCATCACTGACTCAACTTACATGAATTTGAGCCAACACTGGGAGATAGTGGAGGACAGAGGAGCCTGGCATGCTGCCCTCCATGGGGTCACAAAGAGTTGGACACAACTTAGTGACTCAACAGCAACAACATGTCATCACGTGTTTGTCTAATGACAGCCGTAGCTGCCGGCTCCCTCACTAGACCAGAAGCTTTCTAGGGTTAAATTTTCTCACCTCTGTCTCCCTAGAGTCCAGCCAGTGCTCAGTACATGTTTGTTAAATGAATAATTGATCACCTAGTCATTGAGAACAGCTGGACTAGGGAAAATGAGATTAAAATATATAGTTCCCACCTTCAAAGGTCTGCATCAAGGGAAATTTACAAAATAATAATAATGATCATGAACATGAACACGTGATGAGCGCTTCTTATGCACCAGACACCAGGCTGAGGGTGTCACAGGTACACAAGATGGGCTGTTTCATCCTCAAGAAACTTCAAAAGACACTCATCGGGTGCCTGCAGGAGACAGCTGGAATAGGGGTCAATGGGGACGTGAAATGAAGGGATGCAGATGGTGGGGTGGGCAGGCTAATGGAAGCCGCAGGGTGATGTAGCACCCTGAGGCTGCTATCATGGGGACCATTTCCTGTTCCTAGATTGAAGGGTCAGGGACCAGAGCAGTGCCTGGAGCCAGAGAGAGAGCATGGGAGATGGAACAATGGCCTGCAGAGACATCCACGGCTGGATTCCTGGCAATTGTGCATGTACCAGGTTATAGGACCAAGGGGAGTGAAAGTTGCTGGTGAAATTAAGGTTGCTAATCGGCTGACCTTGAGATGGGAAGATTATTGTGGATTATCCAGCAGGCTCATGGTCATCACGAGGGTCCTTAAAAGTGGGAGCAGAAGGCAGGGGCTCAGGGAGATTTGAGGATGGAGGAGGGGAACCTGAATCCATGGGTGGAACTTTCCAACCCAGGAAATGAACCTGAATCTCCTGTGCTACAGGCAGCCTCCTGTACTGCAGGTGGATTCTTTAGCCACTGAGCCACCAGGGAAGCCCCAGGGGTTGATGACTTCTAGAAACTGAAAGCTGGGCTTCCCTGGTGGCTCAGAAGGTAAAGAATCTGCCTGCAATGCGGGAGACCCGGGTTCAATCTCTGGGTCGGGAAGATCCCCTGGAGAAGAAAATGGCAACCCACTCCAGTACTCTTGCCTGGAGAATCCCATGGACAGAGGAGCCTGGTGGGCTATAGTCCATGGGGTCTCGAATAGTTGGACACGAATGAGCGAGTAATACACACAGAAACTGGAAAAGGTAAGGAACAGATACTCCCCCAGGGCTTCCGGAAGGAATGCAGCCCTGACAGCACCTTGATTTTGGCCCAATGAGACCTGTGTCAGACTTCTGACCTCCAGACTTTAAAAAAGTCAGTTTGAGGACTTACAGGGGCCCGGGTTCAATTCCTGGTCTGGGAACTAGATCCCACCTGCCACAACTAAAAAAGGTAAAAAAAAAAAAAAAAGGTCTCACATGCTGCAGCTAAAGATTCCTAAAGTCACAGCCAAGACCCAGCACAGCCAAATAAACTAAAATGATAATAATAGAAAGTAAGTTTGTGCTGTTTTAAGCCACTAAGGTACAGTTGTTGTTCAGTTGCTAAGTTGTGCCTGACTCTTTGCGACCCCATGGAATGCAGCACACCAGGCTCCCCTGTCCTATACTACCTACCAGAGTTTGCTCAAACTCATGTCCGTTGAGTCGGTGATGCCATCCAACCATCTCATTGTCTGTCGTCCCCTTCTGCCCTCAATAGTTGCCAGCATCAGGGCAACTAATGAGTCAGCTCATGGCCAAAGTATCAGAGCTTCAGCTTCAGCATCAGTTCTTCCAATGAATATGTGGGGTCTTTAGGACAGTAAGAGGAGGCAATTACAGGCAGCTCTCAGAAAGCACTGCCCACCAGGAGCTGTGACCTTCAATACGGGGACAAACCGCTGCTAAACCTCAGCCCTGTAGGGAGGGATGGAGGGGCATAAGTAACCCACTTCCTTCTCCCTTCCCCCACCCTCCAATCTGTTCTGATGCTTCCCACTGGTACCGGGGTGGGGTGGGGGAGGGGCATGTCTGTTGGCACAGCTCCTGTGTTGCACACTCAGCCCCTGCAGACGCAGAGCCAGGAGGAAGAGGGCAAGTGAGATCATTATAAATAATCAGCTATGTGTTACAGTTGATGAACAGGAGGCTGAGAGAGGTCAAGTTCTTTGCTTGAGGACACTCAACTAACAAGCAGCTGATCCAGGATTTGAACTCAGGATCCGAGTGCCACTCTCTACCACGACACCAGGGAGCAGAGCATGGTGTCTGTGCCGGGAGCCCAGCTGCGTGAGCACATGGCCTGCATGTGTGCGCATGTACTTGCTGCTTCGCATGCCCGCCCAGCACGCCTCAGCCCCCGGGCATGTGTTTCTGTGGGTGTTCTCTTTTTTCCGATCTCTGCTATCAGCAGCAAATTTCAAAAGCAGCGAGAGAAAGATGAAATGACACTTTTACTAAACAGGAACCATATCCCACAACCTCCGCTGGCTTGCAGTGCCTCCGTGTCTAATTAGGGGTTGTGTTGCTCAGAGTGTGAACGTGAAATTGCTGCTCCCTCCCCAGGCAGGCAGCTGGTGTGGGCGCCCAGATGCTTGCAGGGCTGCGTTGGTCCCCAGAGACCATGGAAGTGCTGGATGCCACATAGCAGGAGGGCTGTGTGTGCACTGATGTGTCTTCCGTAAAGCGGGAAGTGCCAGACCTCTTATATCAGCAGTGTTACAACTCTGTGTTTCATGGCTCCGTGTTTTGGAGGCTATGTCTTTGAGCTTGAACTGCAGGGGGAAAGAAAAGATTTAATGTGGTTGAGGAGCAACTGCATGTGATTGCATCACAACCTTGCAGCAACCAGGGAGATCCCATTACACCCAGCAGAGGGTGAGAGACACACTGGGACCTAGTGCAGCTCTGAAATTCTATACTTGGCCCTGGGGCTCCACGAGGACCCTTTTCAGCCATTCTGCCATCGTCAGTCCCTCTGACACCCCCTACTGCTTTCCAGCTTGAACTTTAGCACATGCTAATCCCTCTGGTGAAAATTCTGTTCCCTGATTTCCTAGTGACAGCTGCTGCTGACCCTGTTCATCTTTCAGATCTCATCTTAAAGACCTTGAAGTTCCTCTAGGTGCAGACTAGTGTCAGGTTCAAGGGCTTTTGGAGTCAGACCACCTGGGTTTGAATCCTAGCTCTGCCACTTGAACTGGATAACCTGAGGCAAGTTGCTGAAGCTTTCTACGCCTCGCTTTTACTATCTGTTAAGTGGGCACAGAAAGAGCATCTACCTTATAGCATTGCTAAAAGGATTGAGTGAGGGAATTAAGAAAAGAAGATAGAAAAATGCCTTTATATACACAGGAGGGCAAGGAGCAAGAAGCATTGGCTACTAGTGTTTCTTCTTGATCCATTCACACAGGTCTCCATGGTACCAGCATGTACCATGCTTCCTAAAGCTCTCTCATTGATTTGGTTCAGATATAATCAAACTGCAGCCACACATGTCTTTATTGGCTTAATATCTGTCTCTCCCACTTGTCCATGAATCCCTTGAGGACAGAGGTCATGTCTTTCTTGCTCTCACTGTATCCCTAATAGTTTAGCATCCGGTCTGGTGCACAGTAGGTGCCCAAGAAATAAATACTTAATGCATGATGAGCACCAAAGCCCATGAACTTTCTCCTCCCGAAATAGAACCTGGTAAGGAATAGAACATTTAACAGAGTAGAAAGTATATTTACGAAGCTAGCACCCAGGTACCAGCACTCAGGGCAAGAAGTAGAACATGTTGCCACACCATGTGGTTACAGCCTCATGAGAGATTCCAACGCAGAACCACCGGATGAGCTGATCTCAAATTCCTGATGCACAGGAACTGGGTGAGACAATAAGTAGTTACTGTTGACTGAAGCCAGTAAGTTTTAGGGTACTTTGTTATGCAGCTGTAGCTAACGAATAAACCTGCCATGGAAGGAGCCATATCTACTAATAGCCCCCAGGCTTTCCTTGGCACACACAGCCCAAGATCCATTATGGGTACTGAGACACGGATTCTAGCTGTTCTTTTTGCTTTTTAATTCAACAACTGACTTACGCTTGGCATACAGTTGGTGCTCAGCAAACACTTTTCAATGATGAATGAACAAAAAACTCAAAATTCTGTGCGAGTCTCCAAGGCAGATAGATATGTAATTAGAGCATTTTTTAGCACTATTTTTAAAGTCCTGCAAGGAAAGATACTCTAAAATTTTCTTGTAGCAACTTTTCTAAATATCTAGCAACCCGTGATGTCATGAATGTCTTCCTCATAGCCAACCTAGTTTTCATCCACTGCAGCTGAAACTCTTCTTTCTTTGGTTTTCATTTATCTAATTCCTGTGATTTGTGAGCCAATATCTGCTATATTTAGGTCCTCTGGGAGAGACACAAATGACAGCTGTCTGCTCGCCCTTCATAAGTGAGACTATAGGCTGAGAGTCAGGAGGCCTGAATTTTAGTTCTTTTTCTTAAATGGGCCTCAGTTTTCCTGGTACACAGTGAGGGCTTTGTGCTAGACTAAGAGAAGCAAGGAGCTTTCATCCTGTGCTGATTCTTAGTAATCAGGCATGATCCCCTGAAGGTCCAGGATGAAGAGGTGATGTTCAAGCTTAGTGGGAAAGAGAGAGAGAAAGCTGAGATCTGTTAGTGATGTCTGCTCAGATGTAGCACAGAGAAATACTGTGTATTCACCAACCCTGAGCTTAGCCATCTCAAAATTTCCTGCAAATTCTGATCATCTCTGGCTTGGGGAAACTCATGGGATATTAACTCAGATGTTAGGTAGGTGACCGCTTCAGCCAAGATCCACAGAGAATTCTGAGCAGGGAACAAGAGCTGAGGCCAGGGAGATTTTCCAGTCAGCAAGCGTGTTCAGAGCACACAGATGGTGGCTTTTCTGGAGAGGCGAGAGAAGGCGGGGAGTGAATTGGAGGGTTGACTCAGCCCATTCTGGAATCTGTGTGTGTTTGTGTGTGTATGTATGTGTGTGTATGTGCACTCAGTCGTGTCCGACTCTTTATGACCCCATGGACTGTAACCCGCCAGGTTCATCTGTCCATGGAATTTTCCAGGCAAGAATACCAGAGTGAGTTGCCATTTCCTTCTCCAGGAGATCTTCCTGATTCAGGAATCGAACCCGTGTCTCTTGTGTCTCCTGCATTGGCAGGCAGATTCTTTACCACTGAACCACCTGGGAAGTCAAATTCTGGACTGGGAAGCATTCAAAGGTGTAAGAAGGGGCATCAGAGGTGGGTAGTCCCTGCTGACCCTCCTTCCCCTGAGATCCTAGAACCTTCTTTGGGCTTGAGGACAGGGCTCCCTGACTTGGCAGAATTGATCATCCCAGACAGATTCTGAGCTTTCAGGGACTGAATGCATGTCAGGATTGACGTCTCTGTTGGCATATGGAAATGAAATCTTGATAATAATAAAATTACAACAGGGCTTCCCTGGTGGTCCAGTAGTTAAGAGTCTGCCTGCCAATGTGGGGGACAAGGTTCAATACCTGATCTGGGAAGATTCCTCTGTGCCATGGGGCAACTTTGAGCCCACGTGCTGCAACTTCTGAAGCCCGCGCCTAGAGCCCATGCTGCACAAGAGACGCCACTGCAATGAGAGGGCTGCGCACCACAACCAAGAGTAGCCCCTGCTCGTTGCAACTGGGGAAAACCCACATGCGGCAACAGAGGTACAGCATGGCCAAAATAAATAAACAAACATTTTAAAAATACTGCCACTTTCCTTGATGAACTTTGGAATACAGAAATTTTAAATATAATAATAAAATACCAGCAATAGCCACATTGACTACCATGAATTGAGCAGTTAGTGTATGCCAAGTTTGGTGGGGGCACTTTTTGTACAGAGTCTTTCCTGCAGCCTCCAGGATGCTCCTATGAAGTCATTACTGCCCTCGCACTCTGTAGTTCACAGATGCCAGTGCGACCTTTCCAAACATCACCCAGACCTTGCCACCCCTCCGCTTTAACCCCTGCTGCCGCTGCTGCTAAGTCGCTTCAGTCGTGTCCGACTCTGTGCGACCCCACAGACGGCAGCCCACCAGGCTTCCCCGTCCCTGGGATTCTCCAGGCAAGAACACTGGAGTGGGTTGTCATTTCCTTCTCCAACGTATGAAAGTGAAAAGTGAAGGTGAAGTCACTCAGTCGTGTCCGACCCTTAGCGACCCCATGGACTGCAGCCTTCCAGGCGCCTCCATCCATGGGATTTTCCAGGCAAGAGTACTGGAGTGGGGTGCCATTGCTTTGACTCCTAGAGGCTCCCATTGCTTCCAGAAGAATATCCACAAGTCACATGACCTTCAGGGGCCCTGCCTCTCCTCATCTCATGACCTATTCTTTCCCGTTCCATTCACTCTGCTCCATCCTCAACGGCCTTCCTTCTCTTCAGACATGGATATGTTCCTGCCTCAGGGCCTTTGCACTTGCTGTGGCCCCACCCTCCACCCCCGCCTGACGCCTTTCCCCCAGAAGTCTGCCTGGCTGACTCCTTCTCAATTTTCACCACTCATGTCAGTGGCCTTCCCCGACCTCCTTATCTAAATAGCCTGGGCCTTCCCCATTGTTCACTGACCCCTCATGCTGCTCTATTTTCTTCTGACCCTCCTGTCTCCCTGACATTATAATGGAGTGTTTCCTGTTCATCTACCGGTTGGCTGTCTCTCCCTGCCCTGAAAGGTCATCTACATGAGAACCCCCCTCCCCAATGAGGAGCCCTTGCTGCCACCTGTGTGCCCTTTATCATAGCAGAGAGACCCCATGATGTCACCAACTGGCAGTTCCCCTGGGTACCTGCAGGTGGAGGACAAAATGCCAGGTTTCCAGCCTGTGGAGGGGCCTCTGGGAGTCCACTGTGAGGCTCAGGAGGGCAGGTCCCGAGGTTGACTCCTCTTGGTGAAATTAGCACTGCTTTTCACCCCTTGCCACAAAATAGAAGAAAGAGAAGAGAGGTTGCAACGATAGCATGGCAGCACCAGTGCCAAGCCCTGCGAAGCCAACTGATGCGAGCCTGTCACTCAGAAGCCTGTTTTCTCTCATCGCTGAAATCAAAACACTTCTGACAACCCATGGCTTGTCACAGTTTAAGTGGCAACAGTTTCTGCTTCATGGTGCATAATGCCACTTTGCTGTGAACACTGATGTCAGCTTCGTTGTGATGAAAGATGGTATCATCATACCAACTTTACAGATGAGAAAACTGATGTCCAGGGAGGCTGACCTTGCTCAAGAGCATGACATGGTGAATATGGTGAGTGGGGGAACCTGAGTGCTGGGCTGGGCAGAGCTCCCGCCACCACTGGTCTTGGAGAAGCTGACTCTCCTGCCCACCGTGAGTCAGAGCTGCCAGGTGCCAGAATTCCCCTGGGGCACCTGGGAAGTGCCACGTAGGCATCAGGGACCCAGCATGCACTGGGGAGGGCACAGCCTGGGGGAGTATGAATAATGTGTTGGTGTTCCCCAGAAATCCACTCAGAGGCCAGTAGATTTTTATCTTCAGAGGCAGAGACAGAGGCACCTGGCCATGGACAGGTAAATGCCTAACACGTCTGCCTTCTGTGGAGGCTCTGGAGCCAAGGAAACAGGAAGGTCAAGCTGGCTCTCTGTGACCACTGTCCTAGGGCTGGACCCCCAAAGTCAGATATGTGAAGAGAGGACAGGAGGTGCCTTTTGTGACCTGACCATGGAGGGATGGGAGGACAGGGTCTCCCAGGATCAGAACTCCTAAATCCACAATCAGCATCCACTCTGCGCCCTCTGACTGCAGGTGAATAAGAACAAGGCCAGGAGAAGGACGCTGCAGTGGCTGAAAGCAAAACAGGGGTGAGAAAGCTGAATTTGGGTCTTTGCTGTGCTGATGCAAGGCTGTGTGACCTTGGGCAAGTCACTTCACCTCTCTGGGCCTTATTTGCCTCATCTGGAAAGTATTAATTATTAAATTAATAATACCATTTAAGTGAATTGTTATGAAAGTTAAATGAATTAATGTATATTAAATGCTTAAAAAACAGTGCTTGACATATAGTAAGTGTGCTATGGAACTTAGCTACAGGGGCTTGCTTACCTGGAGGTCCAGTGGTTAGGATTCAGCGCTCCCACTTCAGGAGTCAGGGGTTCAATTCCTGGTCAGGGAACTAAGATCCTGCATGCCACTTGGTACAGCCAAAAAAAAAAAAAAGAAAGTTAGTTACAATCCTATGCCCATATGTTGAGTTGTTTAGTTGTTCAGTCATGTCCAACTCTTGTGTGACCCTGTGGATTTTCCAGGCAAGAATACTGGAGTGGGTTGCCATTTCCTTCTCTAGGGGATCTTTCCAACCCAGGGATCAAATCAGGTCTCCTTCATTGGCAGAAGGGTTCTTTACCACTGAGCCATCACAGAAGTCCAATAAATGCATAGAAAAAAGACTGGCAAGAAATATATACGGAGATTATTGCATGACAATGAGATGAGAGGAAGCTTTTATTTTCTTCCCTTTAGACTTGCTTTTACTAAACACTTTAAAATAAGCAGTCATTGTCCTTAAAAAAAAAAAAATGTCCCATTTGAAACCTTTAGATTGGAAAGTTCTTTACTGAGGTGTCCTTTATAGCTCCTGTTGTCTCTGGTGGTGACCAGGTCTTGTGTTTATAGCCCACCTTGGAGTTGATAGCCCTGGACCCTGGAAGGCAGGAAAGAAAAGGGTGGGGGAGGGCTGATCGATGCTGGGGGAGGAGACTAGACATAATGGGCCACTCACTGTGGGATGCTGGGGCTCCTGAACTGGGGGCCTGGGATGTTGTTGGCCACTTTGGAAACAGTCTGGAAGCTTCTATTGAAGCTGGACTTTACCTACTCTGTTGTTCAGTCACTAAATCATGTCCTACTCTTTGCGAGTCCATGGACTGCAGCATACCAGGCATCCCTGTCCTTCACTATCTCCCAGAGTTTGCTCAAACTCGTGTCCATTGAGCTGGTGGTGCTATTCAAACATCTATCTCATCCTCTGTCACCCCCTTCTCCTCCTGCCCTCAGTCTTTCCCAGCATCAGGGTCTTTTCCTATGAGTCGACTCTTTGCATCAGGTGGCCAAAGTATTGGAGCTTCCTCTGGTGGCTCAGATGGTAAAGAACCCACCTGCAGTGCAGGAGACCCGGGTTCAATCCCTGGATCAGGAAGATCCCTTGAAGGAGGGAATGGCTACCCACTCTAGTATTCTTGCCTGGAAAATCCCATGGACAGAGAAGCCTGATTGGCTATAGTCCATGGAGTCACAAAGAGTCGAACACAATTGAGTGACTAACACTCACCTACCCTATACCCCAGCAATTCTCTTCCTTGTTTTACAGCCAATGCAGTCCAGTTTTCAAAGGGAGACCTAAAAATATACTAACAGTAGCTCATTTCACAATTACTCCAGCAACCCAGATGCCTCTCAACAGGAGAATGTTAAAACAAACTGGGGGGAGGGGGAAGTTCTCACAATGAAATGTTACACAACAATGAAAAAGAACTGCCTGCCACTGCACTCAGTAGTGTGAAAGAAGCTCATAAATGTGATATCAGGTGAAAAAAGCTAAACACACAAGCACCTGTAGTTGTAACCCCACTCATATAAAAGGCAAAAATAGCCAAGCGTAGGCTGCAGTGATAGGGGTCAGGAAAGCAATCACCTTTGAGAAAAATGGTGGCTGAGGGAGAGTAAAGAGGCTTCTGAGTGCTTCTGGTCATGTTGTCCATCTGAGTGTGCACAGGTGCACACTTGTAGAAATTTATTGCTCTGTGTTCTTATGATCTATGCACTCTTTTGTATCCTACAATTCAATAAAAATATTGGGGACAAAAGAGAGATACAGGATCAAGACCGTTTCCTCTTCTGATGGATGTTGCTGTGTTTGTTTAAAATACTGGATCTTCAGCAGCCATTTTGTGACCATGAGGCTATTAGTTAAGTGCAGAGCAGGACTGTTGGAACAGAAAAATGGAAGGATCCTGGATTCCTAGTGGCCATACTGAGGCATTGTAGAGGGGGGTCTCTCTCCTTGAACCTTTGTGATGGCTCTCAATGGTGGTTTCACAAGAAGGTGAAATGACCTCCACCTGGCTCTCTTTTGGGACATGCTTGGGACATCCAACCATGAACTGCAGTGTAAGAAATCCAGCTTTTCTGAGCCTATTGTGCTGGAAAAAACACAAAAAGATGAAGGGAGGGGGACTTCCCTGGCGGTCCAGTGATTATGACTCTGTGCTTTCAATGCAGAGAAGCAAGTTCTATCCCTGGTCAGGGAACTAAGATCCCACATGCCACAAGGCATGGGCCAAAAAAAAAAAAAAAGATGAAGGGATATACCTGAGGTACCAGACACAAACACAAAGATGGCATTTTCACAATCTGGCATGAACCTCTAATACCTTCACTTGTAACTTCTGAGACACTTTGAGTTCCAAACAATCAGCAGAGCCACTCTCGAATTCATGACTCACAGAAACTGTGAGCTAGTAAATGATTATTATTGCTTTAAGCCTCTAAATTTGGGGATGACCTGTTGTCCAGTCATAGATAAGTAAGGCACCACCTTCATTGTAAGCATTCATCAAATGATGTAATTAGTCTCCTTTTTGTTTAAGCCACGGGCTGGCAACACTTTTCCGTGAAGGATTAGATAGTAAACACTTTAGGCATTACAGACCAGACCGTCTCTGTACCAACTAGTCTACTCTGCTGCTGGAGAGTGAAAGCTGCCAGAGGCAATCCATAAATAGGTATGGGTTTGTTCCAATAAAGATTTATTAACAAAAGCAGGGAGCCAGCACATGAGCAGCAGTTTGCCGAATCATGGTTTAAGCCATTTTTGAGTTAGATTTTTCTGTTACTTGCAGCCCAAAGCATCTCTGGATAGTTTCAACTATCCAGAGAGAGTTTGGGGCTAAGTATTAGCCCTGCGTGGGCTCTGGGTGCCCATGCAGAAGCTCTGGTGGTATAGCATGGGCTCTGCAATGTGGGAAACCAGGGTTCAATCCCGGATTGGGAAGATCCCTTGAAGACGGGAACAGCTACCCACTCCAATATTCTGGCCTGGAGAATTCCACGGGAGCCTGGCGGGTTACAGTCCATGGGGTCACAAATGGTCAGACACAACTGAGCAATTTTTACTTCACTTCACTGGTGTGGGTGCAGGGGCCCTGGTGTTTTCACCCCACTCATCATCTTATCTGCTCAGATAAGAAGGACCGGGCTGTTCCTTCACTAAGGGCTCTCTGAGCATTTCTTATCAGGAGATTATCAGTTCTCTTCTCTCCTCTTTGCTGATTCTAGAATCACTGGAATCCTCCTTACTGGATATGCAGCAAGGCAGGCAGGCAGGAAGATGAGTGTTCCCTAGATGAGGCCCTTATAGCTAAAGAAATGTGGGACAAGGCCCCTGCAGGAGGAGAGGAATGAAAGCCAGAGACTCGCATCTCCTCCTCTCCCCGCTCAGACAAGCCTGGGAAGCTCCCTTCATTAACAGCTGTGATGATTGTGTGCCCAGTTCTTTCTGTGTTTGATGCTCTGTGCTCAGCGTTCACAAACCTGTCCCGTGGAGAACTCTCGGAGGTGGACATTCTTATCAGTCCCTTTTCATGGATGAGGAAAGAGGCAAACAGGAGAGGGGAGGAAAAAGCAATCACTGTTCCCAAGACACACAGCGGAAAGTGGGATGCACATCCATGCTGACTGCTCCGCACCCTACACGGGCCAGAAACCAACGGCAGAAAGACGAGCTCACGGGGATTTCCCTGGTCCAGTGGCTGAGAATCTGCCTTCCAATGCAGGGGGCCCGGGTTCGAGCCCTGGTCTAGGAACATCCCACAAGCCTCGGGGCAACTAAGCTGTTGCCTCAACTACTGAGTCCACACACTCTGGAGCCCCTGAGCGGCAAAGAAGATCCTGTGTGCTTCACCTAAGACTCAACGTAGTCAAATAAATAAATATTTTTAAAAAGAAAGATGAGCCCAGCCATATCGCAAGGTGAGGGGCACGTGAGGCCCGTATATCTCCTCCTCTCACCAGGGCTCCAACTTGGGTCTTCCTTCCCAGTGGCTGGCCCTTTCTGGTGGTCTGCCCCCCACCTCCTGCCAGGTGGGCCCTGCCCCCCGCCTCCAGCCAGGAGGGCCCTGCCACCTTCCCCCAAGGCCGACAGGGGGCTGATGCGAATAACACTGTTGTTTGCTGCCACCCTGCTCATCTTGTTTGTTCCGATTATGTCAAGTAAGCCATTATAATTTTTACGTTTTTTAGATTAACATTTTTGCTCAAGGGCACAGTAATTAGTGAACGGCTGGGAATTTAACAGTTCTGAGCAACTGGGAGGGAAAGTTTTCTCCTGTAAATCTTTGGAAAAGCCTGGAGGCTACTGGGCCACCCACGCAGCCCCTCAGCCTCCGGAGGGTGGGGCTTTTGTACAACCCCTGTCGGGTCCCCAGCCCAGGACCAGCAACCACTCTGGGGATTTCCAACAGCCTGGCCCTCTGGGTCTCTGCTGCGGAAATTACTCTCGCCTCCCCAATTCCCTATGGTGTGCCTTACCTGTGCATGGTACACCATAGGTTCTTCAAAAATGCTTATTAATTGAACGAATGGACAGAGAGTGCAAACTGGTGGTGAAAGTGAAAGTTGCTTAGTCATGTCTGACTCTTTGCAACCCCATGGACTGTATCCCGCCAGGCTCATCTTTCCATGGAATTCTCCAGGCCAGAATACTGGAGTGAGTAACCATTCCCTTCTCCAGGGGATCTTCCCAAGACAGGGATCAAACCCAGGTCTCCTGCACTGCAGGAGGATTCTTTACCATCTGAGCCACCAGGGAAGCCCAAGAATACTGGAGTAGGGTATCCTATCCCTTCTCCAGGGGATCTTTCTGACCCAGGCATCGAACCGGGGTCTCCTGCATGACAGACGGATTCTTTATCGGCTGAGCTACTAGTGTGGCCCATAGGTCAAATCCAGACACAGATAGGTTGAATTGAGCCAGAATAAATGAGCTGCTGCCATTTGATGAGGAAGATATTTTACATGTATCAAAATTTTCAGCTTCTAGAAAGGTCTTAGAGAAGTTAGGATTTCTGGCCACACTGAGTCATATTCCCTTGTGACAGTAGTTAGAGGTGAAATGTGGCTGCTCTGTCTAGATGGAGTGTGAGTTCCAGCTTGCCACAGTCTCCACCACTCTCTATTGCCTCACCCCAACCATAGTGCTCTACATTACCTATCTGGCTCCGCGAGCATTCATGCTAGATACTCTTGATTTGGAAAAATTTCACCTTCTGACTATGTATGATGTGAGTCTCTTGTTCACATAATGGCTCAGGATTCAGGGTAATTAGGTGGAGGAGAGCTCTCTTTCCTTAACCATTCACACTTCAAGCTCCTGCCATCCTGTGGTACCACATACCTGAGCTTCAACACTACAGCAGCTTACGACTGATGGAAAACAAAGGGAACAAGAATGACACAGGGGGACTTCCATGGTGGTCCAGTAGCTAAGGTTCTGCATTGTCAATTCAGGGGGCCCAGGTTTGATCCCTGATCAGAGAACTAGATGCCACATGCTGCAATTAAGAGTTACTATGCCGCAACTAAAGATCCTGCATGCTGCAACTTAAAAGATCTCATGTGCCACAACTAAGACCTGGTGCAGCCAAATAAATTAATTTTTTAAAAAAGTAAAGTAGAATCATACAGAGGAGGTTTGGAGAGTCAGCCTGCAAGAGCTCAGTCACGTGGCCATGGCTAGCTGCAAGGGATGCTGGGAAGGCCATTTTCTGCTTGCCCAAAGGAGACGAGGACAGATTTGATGAGCAGCTAGTGGTGTTTGTCCATCTGCTGTCTTCTGTCTCCCAGCCCCAGGAGCCATCATCTCCTCCTAGGCTCTGAGTCTGGCTTTTACATTCCACTTGCCCCTCCCGTCTATTGTTTGGGGCATCAACTTGATATTTCCATAGCTCTGGCTTTGCAGCTCGAAAGCCCAGGCTTCAGGAGCTTTGGCTTCTGAAACTAAATGGCCTTTTTTATGTTTTTTTTTTTTTTTTTACTTTCTTCTTCCTCTGCGCAATGAATGCTTCATGATCTAGTTTGGCAGAGGGCAGGGGACAAAGGGCAAAGAAGGAACCCTTCTCTGGGTTAAATGAAATAGAATGCACATTGGTTAGAAATAGCATCCTGCTCTCATGGCCCAGCCATTCCATTCACAGACATTTACCCAAGAGAAATGAAGATTTGTGTCCCATCTATTCTCATACACAAATGTGCATAGCTGCTTTATCCATAAGAGCTAAAAACTAGAGACACATAACATCCTTGGACTGGTGACCAGATAAATTGTTGTGTACCTACACAATGGAATCCTATTCAGCAATAAAAAGGAATGAAGTATTGACTCAAGCAACAACATACATAAATCTCAAAATCCTAAATCAGAGGTGGGTAAGCCTTTTCTGTAAAGGGTCAAGCAGAAATATTTTTGGCTTTGTGGGGCTTACCGTCTCAACAATTCTACTCTACTTTAAAAAAAAAAAACTTTTAATTTTGTTTTGGAACTGTGGCTCAGATGGTAAAAAATCTGCCTATAATGCAAAAGACTTAGGTTCGATCCCTGAGTCGGGAAGATCCCTTCTCCAGGGGATTCTTATCTGGAGTATTCTTGCCTGACAATTCCATGGACAGAGGACCCTGGTGG
Source organism: Bubalus kerabau (assembly GCF_029407905.1). Taxonomy (NCBI): domain Eukaryota; kingdom Metazoa; phylum Chordata; class Mammalia; order Artiodactyla; family Bovidae; genus Bubalus; species Bubalus kerabau. The sequence goes on from NC_073639.1 coordinate 55,277,777, forward strand.
GCTACAGTCCACGGGGTCACAAAGCGTCGTCCACAACTGAACGACTTTCATTTTTCATAGCTGATTAACAATGTTGTGATAGTTTAAGGTGGACAGCAAAGGGACTCAATCATACATATACATATATCCATTCTTTCCTGAACTCCCCTCCCATTCAGGCTGCCACATAACATTGAGCAGAGTCCCCTGTGCTATACAGTAAGATCTTACTGTTATCCATTTTAAATATAGCAGCCTTCTACTCTACTTTTGTAGTATAAAAGAAACCATAGATAATACCTAGATGAATGAACATGGCTGTGCTCTAATAAAACTTTATTTATGAGCCTTGAAATTTAGATTTCATGTCTTTTTCATGTGTCATGAAATACTACTCTTTTTTTTGGTCTGCACAGTGTGGCTTGTGGGATTTTAGTTTCCCGACCAGGGGATTGAAGCGGAGCCCTCAGCAATGAGAGTGTGGAGGGACTACCAGGGAATTCCCAATGTTACTTTTCTCTCAACTTTTTTCAACCGTGAAAGAAAAAATGTAAAAACCCAGAACTCTCATTCATTGCTGGAATGCAAAATGGTACAGCCACTTTGGAAGACAGTTTGGTGGTTTTTTATAAAACTGAACGCATTCTTACCATGTGACCCAGCCATCATGCTTCTCTGTATTTACCAAAGAAGTTAATAACTTCTGTCCACACAAAAGCCTGCAGATGGATATTTATAGCAGCTTTACTCATAATCGCCCCAGCTGGAAGCAACCATGATGCCCTTCAGTAGGTGAATGGATAGATAAACGGTGGTCCATCCAGACCATAGAATTTTATTCAGCACTTAAAAGAAGTGAGCTATCAAGCCCTGAAGAGACATGGAAGAACCTTAAATGTATATTATAAGTGAAAGAAGCCAATCTGAAAAGGCTACCTTCTGTATGTTTCAAACTCTATGACATTCTAGGAAGAGTAAAACTATGGAGAAACAGAAAAAAGATCACTGGTTGTTAGGGGTTGGGGGAAAGGACAGATGAATAGGTGGAGCGGGGGGAGGGGGGGTTTAGGCAGTGAACCAATTCTGTATGATGCCATAATGGTAGATGTGTGCGTGCTCAGTCAATTCAGTCGTGTCCGACTCTGCGACCCTATGCACTATAGCCCGCCAGGCTCCTCTGTCCATGGGATTCTCCAGGCAAGAATACTGGAGTGGGTTGCCGTTTCCTACTCAAGGGGATCTTTCCAACCCAGGGATTGAACCTACATCTCCTGCCTTGCAGGCAGATTCTTTACCACTGCACTATCAGGGAAGCCCCATAATGGTAGATACCTATTATTAAAACTTTTATCAAAACCCATAGACTGTACAACACCAAGACTGAGCCCTGTTGTACACTGTGAACTGTAGTTAAAAATGATGCATCTGGAATTTCCCTGGTGGTCTGGTAATTAAGACTTCGCCTTCCGATGCAAGAGGTGTGGGTTTGATCCCTGGTGGGGGAGCTAAGATCCCGCATGTCTCCTGGCCAATAAATCAAAACATAAAACAGAAACAATATTGTAAGAAATTCAATAAAGACTTTAAAAAATGGTCCACATTAAAAAAAAAAAACTTAAAAATTACATCCACGTTGAGTCATTCACTGTTATAAATGTGTCACACTAATACCAGATATTAATAATAAAGGGGAAGCGGGGGATGGGGCAAGGAGGCACTCTTGGTACCATCTGCTCTGAGGTCACGGCTGTGTCCGTCCTGTTCACTGCCTGGTGAGAATGGAAGAGACACTTGCTAAACGTCTAGGGAGTGAATGAAATGAAATTAATTCAGCCAGGCCAGGCGGGGTCAGGAAGGACAGGCTGTTAGCCTCGGGGGTGGGGGATGTTCATTGCAGCCTGACCATGAGTCAGGCACACAGGGACACCAAGAAGAGGAAATAGCCCGGGCAAAGGCTGGGAGGTGGGAAGGGCTGCGTGAGGTTGAAAAGAGCAGCTGGGTGTGGCCAGAGAGGAGGTCAGGGAGGTTGGGGGGGTGCCTGAGAGTGTGGGTGTTTTGCCCCCAGGCTAGAGAGTAAGTTATCGGGTAGTTGTGGGCACTTGTCCTTTGTATTTAGCACTCACTCTTGTGGGCCAGTCCCCCATCATCCAAGGTGGTGGCCCTGGGCCTTTGGGCCCCTCTGCCTGGGGGTACAGTACCTCTGGGGGCAGTTTCAACAAAGATCGGGGTTTAAAGCCGTATCAGTTTCCTGTTGCTGCTGTAACAAATTACCAGAGATTTAGTGACTTAAAGCAGCACAAATGTATCATCTGACAGTTCTGGAGGGCAGAAGCTCTGAATGGATTTTATGGAGCTGCCACCAAGGTGTTGGCAGGCCTGATTCCCTCTGGAGGCTTGTGGGTGGGGTTGAGGGGGGATTTATTTCCTTGCCTTTTCCAGCTTCTAGCGGCACCTGGTTACTTGATTGGGACTACATCACTCCAACCTCTGCTGCCATCCTGATGCCTCCTTCTCTGACTCTGACCCTCCTCTAACAGGGACCATTTCCGTGCCATTGGACCCACCAGGATAATCTCTTCATCTCAAAATCCTTAACTTAATCACATTTGCAAAGTCCCTTTTGTCACATGTTAGGGATTGACTAATACCAGACCACCGACCTGCCTCCTAAGAAATCTGTATGCAGGTCAAGAATCAATAGCTAGAACCAGACATGGAACAACAGACTGGTTCCAAATCAGGAAAGGAATACGTCAAGGCTGTATACTGTCACCCTGCTTATTTAACTTATATGCAAAGTACATCATGTGAAATGTCAGGCTGGATAAAGCACAAGCTGGAATCAAGACTGCTGGGAGAAATATCAAATACCTCAGATATGCAGATGACACCACCCTTATGGCAGAAGGTGAAGAAGAACTAAAGAGCCTCTTGATGAAAGTGAAAGAGAAGAGTGTAAAAGCTGGCTTAAAACTCAACATTCAGAAAACTAAGATCATAGCATCTGGTCCCATCACTTCATGGAAAATATATGGGGAAACAATGGAGACAGTGACAGACTTTATTTTCTTGGGCTCCAAAATCACTGCAGTTGGTGACTGTAGCCATGAAATGAAAAGATGCTTGCTCCTTGGAAGAAAAGCTATGACAAACCTAGACAGCATATTAAAAAGCAGAGATATTACTTTGCCAACAAAGGTCTGTCTAGTCAAAGCTATGGTTTTTCTAGTAGTCAGGTATGGATGTGAGGGTTGGACTATGAAGAAAGCTGATCCCTGAAGAATTGATGCTTTTGAACTGTGATGTTGGAGAAGACTCTTGAGAGTCTCTTGGACTGCAAGGAGATCCAACCAGTCAATCCTAAAGGAAATCAGTCCTGAATATTCATTGGAAGGATTGATGCTGAAGCTGAAACTCCAGTACTTTGGCCAAGAACTGACTCATTGGAAAAGACCCTGATGCTGGGAAAGACTGAAGGCGGAAGGAGAAGGGGATGACAGAGGATGAGATGGTTGGATGGCATCACCAACTCAATGGACATGAGTTTGAGTAAGCTCTGGGAGTTGGTGATGGACAGGGAAGCCTGGCGTTCTGCAGTCTATGGGGTTGTAAAGAGTTGGACACGACTGAGCGACTGAACTGAACTGACCCCTCAAAACTCATATGTTGAAGCCGTGATGCCCAGAACATCAGTACTCAGAAATAAGGTCTTTAAAGAGTCAATTAAATTAAAATGGGGTTATTAAAGCTCATCCAAAAAGACTGGTGCCGTATAAGAAGACATTAGGATACAAAGAGAGACCAAGAGGCATGCAGGCACTCACACACAGAGCGGACTGTGTGAGGACATGGTGAGAAGGCGGCTGTCTGCATGCCTAGGAGAGAGTCCGCAGGAGAAACTTGCCCTGCCAACACCTTGATCTTTGACTCCAGCCTCCAGGACCATGAGGAAATAAATGTCTTATGTAAGCCCACAGAATGTGTCAAGGCAGCTAACTGCCTCAGCTAACTGCCTTGTAAGATAACTTTTAAAAAAATCTATTTGCCCTTGCCAGATCTTAGTTGTGACATGTAAGATTTAGTTCCCTGACCAGGGATTGAACCCAAGCCCTCTGCCTTGGGAGGTCTGAGTCTTAGCCACTGGACCACCAAGGAAGTCTCAGGACAACATTTTTTTGGGAGGAATGGTGGTTATTCTGCCCTCTGTAGGTGGATTCTGTGAGGGTGAGTGCCCCTCCCTCACTAGGTTCAGGGGGAGATAGACCCCGGAGGGGAGGGAGGCTTGAGTGGGACCCTCGGGAATGCTAGACCCAGGTACCAGTCACTGCTCTCTGCAGACTCCAGGGCAGCACAAGCTGCTCATATATTCCTTTTCCTGGCTGCTTCCTGGCCCCTGGTTTTGGGGTGGGGTTGGGGAGGGGGGGCGGCATGTGACTGTTTTCAACCAATGAGTGTGAGTGGAAGTAATGATTCCAGGCTGTACATTCATTTGTCAGCATGAGACCTTCCAGACCTCTCTTCCCTTCTAACACGCCATTCAATAAGCTGGGTCCTGGTGTAAGGACAATATGGAGCAGAGTCCACAGGTGACCCACCATGGATGTTTAGTACAAGGGACAGTCAACTTTTGTGTGTCAAGTCATTGACCTTGCAGGGCTGTCCAGCAGCATAACTTGTCCTGTCCTGACTATTACAAACTCTTGTGCCCAACCACCTGGGTAAGAAATTGCCCAAGAATCATATTGGCTTGGGGACTTTCCTGGTGGTCCAGTGATTAAAAATCTGCCTTCCGATGCAGGGGATGTGGGTTCCAGCCTTGGCTGGGGAACTAAGATCTCACATGCTTCCTGGAAACTAAGCCAGCATACTACACCTAGAGAGCTTGAGGACTGCAGTGAAGATCCTGCAGTTAAGACCTGACACAGCAAAACTAACTAATTCATCTTTAAAAGTTAGAAGAATCATACCAGCTTGGATAATGAGCAAATCCAGATGAGGTGAAACGTGAGACATGCTTAGAACAGAGACTGGCACGGAGCAAGCCCTCTATCACTGTTATGGATGTTGTGGTTGTGATTACCATCTGCAGTGACCATATGGATGGGAAAACATGGGAACTTTTGCCCTGCGTTCTAGAAGGCGTAAGTTTACTCCAACCATTTGACCTTGAGCAGGCAAAGTGGCTTCTTGAAACAGCTCTAAGATTTAATTTCTTCCTCAGGTTTTGTGGGAGAACTGCAAAGAGCCAGGTGACAAAATTTGATGAAAGATAGGTACATTCCTTATCTTCAGAGAAAGGGATAAACTCAAACCCACACTGAGGAGTCCTTTTGTGTGTGTGTGTGTTTGAAATTTTTCTTAACCATTTTAAAGTGTGCCATTTATAGTTTCTTTTTTTAATTATTATTATTTTTTTTGGAGTATTGTTGCTTTATAATGTCGTGTTAGTTTCTTTCCTTTTGTTCAGTCACTAAGTCGTGTCCGACTCTTTGGGACCACATGGACTGTAGCACACCAGGCTTTCCGGTCCTTCACTATCTCCCAGAGTTTGATCAAACTCCTGTCCATTGAGTCAGTAATGCCATCCAACCATATCATCCTCAGTTGCCTTCTCCTCCTGCACTCAATCTTTCCCAGCATCAGGGTCTTTCCCAATGAGTCAGCTCTTCACATCAGGTGGCCAGAGTATTGGAGCCTCAGCTTCAACATTAATCCTTCCAATGAATATTCAGGACTGATTTCCTTTAGGATTGACTGGTTTGATCTCCTTGCAGTCCAAGAGACTCTTAAGAGTCTTCTCCAACACCATAGTTCTAAAGCATCAATTCTTCGGGGCTCAGCCTTCTTCACTGTCCAACTCTCACATCTGTACATGACTACTAGAAAAATGATAGCTTTGACTGTATTGATCTTTGTCAGCAAAGTGATGTCTCTGCCTTTTAATATGCTGTCTAGGTTTGTCATAGCTTTTCTTCCACAGAGCAAGTGTCTTTTCATTTCACGGCTGCAGTCACCATCAGCAAAGTTAATCAGTCAGACCTATATATCTCTCTCTTCTTTTTTGGATTTCCTTTCCATTTAGGTCATCACAGAGCCCTGAGTAGAGTTCCCTGTGCTATACAGTAGGTTCTCATTGGTTATCTATTTTATACATAGCAGTGTATATATGTCAATCCCAATCTCCTGGTTCATCCGAACCTCCTTCTCCCCTTGGTGTTCATACATTTGTTCTCTATGTCTGTGTCTCTATTTCTTCTTTGCAAATAAGATCTTCTATATCATTTTTATAGATTCCACATATATGCGTTAATATAAGATATTTGTTTTTCTTTTTCTGACTTACTTCACTCTGTATGACTGTCTTTAGGTCCATCCCTGTCTCTGCCTTTTTATGGCTAATATTCCATTTATATATGTACATCTTCTTTGTCCATTCCTCTGTACAACAAGGATAGCTCTAAACAGGGGAAGGGCCTGACCTGGTGCCTAGGTGATAGGTGGGGCAGAGTGGAGGTGGGGAGGCCAGTAAGAATGCTGAGGCAAAGCCCCCATGCCAGGGTAGAAGTGTACTAGTTCTGGATGACAAACCTCTGCCCCAAACTCTAAGGCATCCAACAGTCATCTTATTATTATTTAATATTATTATTTTTGGCTGTGTCATGTGGCTTGTGAGATCTTAGTTCCCCCAACCAGGGATCAAACCCATGCCCCCTGCAGTGAAACCGCGGATTCCTAACCACTGGACCACCAGGGAATTCCCATAGTCGTCCTCTTATACTCACAATTTCTGTGGGCCAAGAATTCGTGCAGGGCATAGCAAAGCCATCTTATTTAGTGGTTGGAGCTGGCTGAGTGGGACCTTACTTGGACCATGGGTCAGGACAGGTACACACAGCCTCTTTTCATGACTACTTGGGTTTCCTCACAGCATGGCAGCCCCAGAAGTTACACCGTTTACATGGCATCTCTGGGCTGTTGTATGAATGTACTTGCACCACCCTCTGTGACCTGGCCTTGGATACCACTCAGCATTCCTTCTACCACTTTCTGTAGGTTATAAGTCATAAACATGCCCAGATTCAAGAGAGAGGAGATATAAATCACCCCCTTAGTCTAGAAGGGTGTCAGGGTCCTATGGGAAGAAGACCACATGGGATGGGGGATATTTCAGTAGCCATCTCTGAAAAATGCAATCTGTTCATAAGGGCCTAAACCTACTCCTGCCATACCCCTCCTCCAGGGCTGGGTCCTTTCCGCGGTTTCCTATTGGCTGCTCAGAAACTTCTGTCTCATCCCTCAGGCTCTGAAGGTTGCTCTCCATGCAGTTCTCAGCAGAGCCCGCCAGCCCTCAGGCTTCTCTTCTCCTGACCTGCCCTGTGAGGAGTCTGATCGCTTCCAGGAGCAGCCCTGAGGCTCACTGTGCATGGTGCCTGGTGCCTTGGAGAGAGACCGATCTTGGCATTCTGGGGAGAAAAAATATATATATATCTGCTTTCCTGCAGAGTTTTCCAGCAGGAAACCAAGAGCTTGGCTGCCTTACAGACCCTCCCCTGCCCCCAGCCTGCTGCCCCTGCAGAAATGTCAGGCAACTCCCACCTGCAGACCCAGCAGGGAATGGCAGCTTCAAAGCTTTGCTGTTGCACAGCAATGGCGCTGGCAGGAGAATGGAGCCCCAGGGGCAGGGCCTTCGGCAAGCGTTCCCAAGCCTTGAGTGAGGCCAAGGCTGGTGCTAGGGACTGCAGCGGGGAGAGAGCACCCTGTAGTTTCAAGACATTGCTGTGCATGTTGCCACAATTAACCCCCCACCCGACCAGCCTCCATTATTCATTCGTTCATTCATCCATCCATCCATTTGGTCCTCCTGTTCTTTCATGTTATTGTCTTAGCAATGGGGGTACAGCAGTAGAGGAGACAGACCATGAACAACCAAAGAGATTCCGAACTCCGGGCAATGCGAAGAGAAAAGTGCATAGAGGAGATGATGAGGAAGAGAGTGAGGGAGAAGGAGAGTGGCTACTCTAGAAAGGCCATTGGGAACCGCTTTTTTAGGTGATCTTTGACCCAAGCCAAAATCTGGGCTTCCTCAGTGGCTTAGCAATAAAGAATACACCTGCAATGCAGGAGCCACAGGAGACTGGGGTTCAGTCCCTGGGTAGGGAAGGTCCCCTGGAGGAGGGCATGGCAACTCACTCCAATATTCTTGCCTGGAGAATCCCATGGACAGAGGAGCCTGGCGGGCTTCAGTCCATAGGGTCGCAAACAGTCAGACATGGCTGAAGGGAAAGCACGCATGCATGTGCCAAATCTGGGGAAGAATGTTCCAGGTGAGAGAACTGCAGGTGCAAAGTCCTGAGGCAGGACCCAACCAGGCATGTTCAAGGTCCCATAAGGAAGCCTGCATGGCTGGAGCAGAGGGGCCAGAGCTCTCGCCTCCCCCACCCCGTAAGTCCCTGCTGCCTTCTGGCTCAGTCACACCTCCCACTCTCTGTGGCCTCCCCAGGGTTTCTTACAGCCTAGCTTTTGCTCATATTGCATTAGGATTTGCCATTATTTTTTAAACAAGAAGCAGTGAGTCTGCATTCCTGAGGATGGGAACATTTTTCAGAATCACTCTCTTGAGCAGGCAAGTAGGAAGAGCAGCTAGTCTAAGAAGCCCTTGAGAGAGAGGCCTGTCAAAGAAAAGCTGGGGGAGGTAAGGTGGGGGAGACTGAGCGAGGCTGGGATGAACAAAGTGGGGGGGCCCCACAATGCTCACTGCCAGAGAGCTTTGCCACTTTACAGGCACCGACCTGGGGCAGGTCCACTGCAGGTCCACCAGGCTTCTCTGTCCATGGAATTCTCCAGGCAAGAATACTGGAGTGGGTTGCCATTTCCTCCTCCAGGGGATCTTCCTGACCCAGGGATGGAACCCGGGTCTCCTGTGTCTCCTGAACTGCAGGTGGATTCTTTACAATCTGAGCCACCAAGGAATCCCTCAAATCTCTCTGGGCCTGTCTTATCAGCTCAGGCTGCTATGAGAAAATACCATCAATGGGACAGGTTGAACAAACATTAATATCTCAGTTCTGGATCTTGGGATCAAGGTGCTGGCAGATTCTGTGTGTTTCCTTGGTCCCTGGTCATGTCTGTGTTCTTACATGATGAAGGGAGCTCTCTGGGGCCTCTTTATTAAGGGCACTAATCCCATGCATGGGGGCTCCACCTTCGTGACCTCATTACCTCCCAAAGGTCCCACCTCCTAATATCATCACATAGGGGTTAGTTTCAACGTAAGAACTGGGGAGGAGGGGGACCCAAACATGGGAACAGCTTTAGGCGAGGCAGCTGGGGAATGAGTGTAAGATTGTTAAGCAGTTTCTGGACAGTTGAAAGATGAGCTCAGCCTTGCTAATGAGGTCAAAGCTGCCACCACCTCCTCCCTTAGAGGGTGTGGGAACACACCACGCTTGCTTCATGGCCACTTGCAAGTTTTTCTTAACCGATTGCTCTCCAACTCCTCCTGGGGTAATGGGGACCCTGTTAGGTAATCTGCTGTCTCTAGATTCCCTGGTCCCTCCTGGGAGGGGCAGTGCTGCTCCTTCCAGCCACCACTTCCTTGCAACGACTCAGTTCATTCCACAGGATCCCGAGTGCCAGCACAACAGGGGGAGGCCAACCTTGAACTCAGCAAAGAGGAACGCTTGACTCTTTCCAGTTGGAAGGCTGTGCAATGGCTGGGAATTTATGAGCCTGCTCTAAGTAAGTGCTCAGCGCTTTTGTTAAGGGAGAAGGGAAAGTAAAACCCCCAATCAGCACTGGATCGATGTGCTTTTCCCCAGCCAGCAGCCCAAGGCCTCTGCAGCTTCCGCAGTTCAGGCAGCCAGGAAAAAAAAAAAAAAGCCTCAGCCACAAGACTGCGGCTGGGGACAGCCATCTCTGCCCAGACAGTCCTACACTGCCATTATATTTTGTTCCCACGGTACAAGGACCATCCTGCTTCCCAGGGAACAGCTGAATAATCCCCTCCTGTGTATCAGGCACATGTTGACATCCTGTCGTGCACTAACTTCATACCATCTACCTTCCGAAGGACACAGCACTACTGTCTCCAGTTGACAAACTGGGGGCCCAGAGAGGTGGAGGAGTTCCTTTATGATCCCGTAGCTGGCCAGTTGGAGCTGGGATACAAGCCCAGGTTGGGATGAACTCCAAGTCATTTGACTCAAACCCTGAATCCATAGAAAAATGTGTGTGTTGAATCCGCTATGAATACACTTGGCTATAAGTAACAGCAACCTGGGCGAAGAGTGACTTGAATCTTGAAGTCATTCATTGTTTATAAAAGAAGACATCAGGAAGTAGGCAATGTCCAGGTAGCTTCAATAGTTGCTCAATATCATAACATAGGGTTGACATCTCTGAGATTGTCTTAGTTGTCTCCTCATGGTGACAAGGTGACTGCCACAGCTCCAGACATCACCTGCTCACGCAATGATATCCAAAAGCAGGAAGGAAAGTGGGCTAAAGGCTAAAGGTAGACTGGATGACTTGAAATCAAAAGCAGTTCACCCATGGACAAAATATAAAAGATGCTGCATTTTTAAAAAATTTATGGTAAAATGCATATAACATAAAATTCATGATTTTAACATTTTAAGAGCACTGTTCAGTGACATTGCGTACATTCACATTGCAGTGCAACCATCACCATTGTCCATCTCCATTACCTTTTCATCTTCCCAAAGTGAAACTCTACTCCCATTAAACGCTTACTCCCCATTCCCCGTTCTAGCCTCTGGCAACCACCGTTCTCCTTGTCTGTATAAATTTAATTACTCTAGGTGCCTCATGTAAATGAAATTATATAGTATCTGCCCTTTTGTGACTGGCTGATTTCATTTAGCATAATGTCCTTAAGATTCATCCATATTGTAGCTAGTGCCAGAATCTCCATCTTTTTCTTTTCTTTTTTTTTGTACAACTGGGGAGAAAAAAAAATGGGGGCATTTTATTTGCTTGGATTCCATGTCATCAGAAGTTATGCCAGTGGTCATGCCAGGTGGGTATGTTATAGAAAACACTGATTCGATTATTTCAGGGCCTTACCATCTCTGTGAGCTAGCATGCTAAGCTCCTGTTTGCTAGGACAGCACCAACAACCTCCAGGGGCACTCTTAGCCTATCTGGCATATGGTATCCAGAATGGGAGAGGGAATTTTTTTTAAGGTTGAATAGTATTCCTGGCTTAAAGCTCAACATTCAGAAAACGAAGATCATGGCATCCGGTCCCACCACTTCATGGGAAATAGATGGGGAAACAGTGTCAGATTTTATTTTTCTGGGCTCCAAAATCACTGCAGATGGTGACTGCAGCCATGAAATTAAAAGATGCTTACTCCTTGGAAAGAAAGTTATGACCAACCTAGATAGCATGTTCAAAAGCAGAGACAGTACTTTGCCAACAAAGGTTCGTCTGGTCAAGGCTATGGTTTTTCCTGTGGTCATGTATGGATGTGAGAGTTGGACTGTGAAGAAGGCTGAGCTCCAAAGAATTGATGCTTTTGAACTGTGGTGTTGGAGAAGACTCTTGAGAGTCCCTTGGACTGCAAGGAGATCCAACCAGTCCATTTTGAAGGAGATCAACCCTGGGATTTCTTTGGAAGGACTGATGCTGAAGCTGAAACCCCAGTACTTTGGCCACCTCATGCAAAGAGTTGACTCATTGGAAAAGACTCTGATGCTGGGAGGGATTAGGGGCAGGAGGAGAAGGGGACGACAGAGGATGACATGGCTGGATGGCATCACTGACTCGATGGACATGAGTCTCAGTGAACTCTGGGAGTTGGTGATGGACAGGGAGGCCTGGCGTGCTGCGATTCATGGGGTTGCAAAGAGTAGGACACGACTGAGCGACTGATCTGATCTGATGTATATACCACATTTTGTTTACCCATTCATTTGTTGACAGCCTCTTGGGCTGCTTTCATCATTTGACTATTAGGAGTAATGCATGGGCTCTTTTGTTACTTTCAGCATCTTCAAAAGCATCTTCAATGATAAAACGACAGCAGTATAACAAGTGCTGTTGAGGATGTGGAAGAAACAAAACCTGTTGCTGGTGAGGATGCAAAATGGTACAACCACTTTCAAAAACAGTTTGGCAATTCTCAAAAAGTTTAGCATATATCTATTATATGATCTGGTCATTTCATTCCTAAGTAAATACTAAGAGAAATGAAAACATACGTCCACACAGAACCTTGTATGTGAATGTTCATAGCAGCATTGTTTACGACAGCCAAAAGAAGGAGACAACCCAAAGGTCCATCAACAAATGAGTGGCCAAACTGTGGCCTGTCAGTAGACTGGAGTATTTTTCAGCTGTAAAAAAGAATGAAGTTCTGATACCTGGTACAATGTGAACGAACCTTGAAAACATGCTGAGTGAGAGAAGTCAAAAACAAAAAGTCATGTATCATAGGATGCCACTTATATGAAATGTGCAGAATCAGCAAATCCATAAAGATAGGAAGCAGATTGCTAGTTGCTATAGGCTGGGGGCAGGGAATGGGAATGGCTACTAAAGGTTGGGGCCTTCCTTTCGGGCTGATGAAAAATGTTCTGGAATTAGATAATGGTGATGTTTGCAAGGGAGCTTCCCAGGTGGCTCGGTGGTAAAGGATCTGCCTGCCAATGCAGGAGACAAAGGAGATTCAGTTTCAATCCCTGGGTCAGGAAGATCCCCTGGAGTAGAAAAAGGCAAGTCACTCCAGTTTTCTTGCCTGGAAAATCCCACGGACAGGGAGCCTGGCAGGCTATAGTCTGTGGGGTCTCAAAGAGTCTGACACAACTGAGTGATTAAGCACGCGTGATGGTTACACAACCATGTGAATATACTACAATCACTGAATCATAGTCTTAAAAAAAATGAGTGCCAGTCCCAGCCCCAGCCTTGGCCCCAGTGTTTAAAAAAGAAGAAAGAAAGAGAATGAGTGACTGTTCTGGAAACTATCATTATTCCCATTTTATAGATGAGAATATTAAGTCTCAGAGACTCAGTGACCCTGGAGAAGGAAACAGCAACCCACTCCAGTATTCTTGCCTGGCAAATCCCAAGCAAAGAGGGGTGCCTGACAGGCCAGTCCTGAAGTCGCACGAGTTGGACACGGCTGAGCGACTAAATTATGAGCACCACCTCATTTGTGCAATGGTCACGATTCAAAGCAGTGTGAAAACGCCAGCACTTCACTAGGCACAAAGCAGATGCAGCATCTCTCCTGCCTTCTCCACTTTGGGAAAGAATAGAAAACAGCCCAGTTCTTCGGAGGGCAGATGCGAGGGCTGGGGGAGGCTGTGGCTGCTCAGAGAGGCTCGGCCACCTCCCAGCAGCTGTCCTCGGGCAGGGGACAGAGGCCGCGACACCATGTTCCTGCTGCCAGCATGTGGGTGTTTCCTGACACCCCCTTTTGTGCAAATACATCCCCGGTGACGTTCCTGTTGCCATGGCAAGAGGCGCCCTCTTCTATCTAGAGTGACAGTCACCACCAGGCTGGGACCAGAGCCAGCGCAGCCCAAGGGCAGATTAATTCTGCCATCACAAGTCAGACTCTGCAGGCTCTGCGCCTCCCGGGGAAGGCCAGCTGCCTGGCGCCTTCCCTGCTGGCTGGCTGTTTCTCCCGTGGGGGCAAAAGGAGGGCAGGCAGGGCCTCCTACAGACTTTCACCCTGTTTTCCGAGGAACTCTGGGTGAGGAGAGAGTAGGCGGACACGGGTTTCGGTCCCGGCGCCTCTGTTTATAAGCTGTGTGACCTTGAGCTTCGGTTTCTCTATTTGAAAAGTGTCGCCATCAATACCTCCCTGCAGCCTTGTTGAAGGCAATTGCTTGTTCATTCAACCAACATTCGTTGTTCTGAGGACAATACCTTCCAGCCCAGGTGTTTTTCCTCTCGAGCCTGCTTCCACCCCGGGCTGGACCCTCAGCTGACCTCCCTTTGCTTGGAAGGATCATTAGGGGAAGCCACTGGGTGGGAGTTCTAGTTCAAAGAATGTTCCAGAAACAGGATATGTTGCTCTTGGAACTGCACGCTGGAGGAAAGAGGGATTCTGGTTGATTCTGAGAGGAGGCAGGAGGAGAAACAGACAGACAAATAGAAACTGCCCCAGAATGGACCCCCCCTTTTCCCCTGCCACCAGCCCTGACCCCAACTTTCAGGAACAGTTTGTCTTGTTAAAGTCACAGGTGTTTGGGGTGTGGGGTCTCTTTGAGGGAGGCCCCAGCAAGACTGGGATCCACACAATAAGGTGAATCAGCAATGTGGGGTCCAAGTGGGGAAGAGGCCATGAGACCACCAGCCCCTCCATAAGGGGTCTCAGGGCGCAGGCCAGGAAGCCTGAGGCTCACATGCCAGCATGCCAAGTATCATGGCCAGTAGCTCCTGCGTAGGACAGCGGGGAGAAACGACAGACTTGCTGGGTCTGGTTAAATAAATGTCCATTAAATGATTAGCTCCAGGATAGAAACTGCTCATCTCCCTGACCCCTGGAGGAGCCTGGCTCCAATGAAACAGGTTCCTGAGAACCACAGGAAGACGGGCCAATGACACCTCCTCCGGGCAGCCAACCAGTCTGCCAAACGGAGAAGGCAAGTGATAGGGCATGTCCACACCCGCATGCACCTTCGCCAACAGCTGCAGAGTGGCACACACTCCCAGGGTCACACCCAGACACACACTCGGGTCTGGAATGCAAGAAGTACTCATGTTAACCCTTTCAAGGCAAATTCTGTTATTCTTTCTGTTTCAGGCAGAGGGAAACTGAGATCAAAGAGGTTCTGTACTTTGCCTGGAGTCACACAGAAGTGGGAGAGCTGGGATTTGAACACTGGAGGCAGAAACCAGTCCAGATCATGGCCCTAAACTGTCTACAGTCATGTGATCCCAGGGTACAGTGGGTGGGGGCAGAGCAGGGTGGCTCCGGGGTCCTGAGCTCAGGGTGGCACTTTCATTTCTCTCCCTGCTCTTTTTTCTGGGTCTGAAGCAATGCTAAGCTGGCATTGCTTCAAAGGTCATGGTAAGTAAGTGATAGGGAGGTTCCAAAGCAGGCATCCTGATTCCAGAGCCCCACGGGCTCAGCACCCCCTCCCAAACTACCCCTCTCCCAAGCCACCCAAACCCTTCTTCAGGCACATGTTGATAGCATCCATCACTCCACTCCTAGAACACTAGAACATCACAGATCATTTATTATACCTTTTTTAAAGAGGGAAAGAGGTGAATAGAAGCTTCTAGATTGTTCCAGATGCTTATTAGCTCATGTCAAAGTTCTGGCAGGAATTCTGGAAAACTGTTTGGCAGTTCCTCAAAAGTTAAGCAGAAAACCACCACATGGCTCGGCAGCAATCCACTCCCAGGTACTCACCCAAGCAAAACAGAAACGTGTATCCAGACAAACACTTGCACGTAGCAGTATTATTTTTAAGGACACCACATTGGACCCCATCCATTGGTAAAGAGATGGACAATGGAATGTTATTCGACCCTAAAAAGGAAAAGAAGCACTGATACAGGCTACCACATGGATGGACCTTGAAAACGTGATGCAACATGAGAGAAGCCAGATGCAACATGTCAGAGACGGTACGATTCCATTTATGTGAGAGTCCAGAATAGGCCAACCCATGGAGACAGAATGTAGCTAAGTGGGTGCTTGGGGATTTAGGGCAGGGGGACATGGGGGTGATCTGATGAGCACATGGTTTCTTTTAGGGGTATAGAAAATGTTCTGGAAATAGGGGGTGATGGTTGTATAACCCTGTGAATGTACTAAATGCCTCTGAAATGTACATTAAAAGACAGAACTTCAGGGACTTTCCTGGTGGTCCAGTGGCTGAGGCTCCTGGTTCCCGATGCAGGGGTCCGAGGTTCAATCCCTGGTCAGGGAACTAGAGCCCATATGCCACAACTAAAGGTTCTCATGATGCAGCTAATGATGCTCATGATGGCACAAATAAATATTTTTCTAAAAAAGGCTGAATTTCATAAAATGTGAGTTATACCTCAGTAAAAACTGGCTGCTACCCTCTTGCCCCCCTGCTAATCACCTTCCATTTACCTGTGTCCCCCTGCCACACCATTGCAGGAAACCATGCATATGCCTTCAGTCCCTCTAGGCTGACTGCTCATTCTTGAACTTCCCACAGTGAAATTGTACAGCCTGTGCTTTTCTGCATCTTGGCTTCTTTCGCTCAATAGAATGCACTTGGGATTCTCATGTGTTGCTGTAGGAATTTGTGTCTCATTTTCCTTTTCACTGCTGCAAGGCATTCCCCAGTATATGGACATGTCCTGACCTGTTGGTCCATCTGCCCACTGGTGGACATTTGGGATGCTTCTGGCGTATACCAAGGACGAAGAGGTCTGCTCTGAGCACTTGTGTCCAAATGAAAACAGGTGTAGCAACCAGAGCACTTGCTCTCTGCACCGTGGTTCTGGAAAGGGTGGGTGCTCAAGGAGAGAGGTGCCCGTGGGCAGTGTACTCACTTGCCTATGGCAGGGGGACTGAAGGATGCTCTTCTGGGCCATCAGGACCCAGACCCTTAAAAACAACCCAGGGGAGTGTGGGACCGAGTCCCTGGGACCTGGAACTCTGTGGGTAAGGGGGCAGGAAGTCCCACACCCTAGGGCTGGCCCCAGACTGATGGATCCACAGGTGAGCTGTAATACTGAGCGCGCACCAGACGAGCTCCTGCTCCCATTGGAATCCACATGTGATTCGAGTCTGAGCCTTGCTTTACCAGCTGCTTTCCCCACTGGGCTCTGCCCTGTTCTGAGTCGCCTTCAGCTCCTGCCCGGACTTTTGCAGTAGTCTCCTCCCTGCTCTCTGGGCAGCCACCTGGCCCTCCAGGTCTCCTTGCAACAGCCAGAGGGAGCCTGGTCCTGGTATTCCTGTGCTCCCAAGTCTCATTGGGTCCCTTCTCACTTCGAGTGAAATCCCAAGTCTTCTCAACACCCTAGTTCTGCAGGGCCTGCACCCCACCCCTGCCATGACCACACCTCCCAGCCTTCTCACTCTGGCCACTGGAGGAGCAGGAAGCAGAGGCGGGTCTCACAGCTGGGCAAGGGCGACTCACACAGGACCCTGTGGACCACTGGGAGGGGTTGTTGTTGTCCAGTTGCTCAGTCATGTCCAACTCCTTGTGACCCCATGAACTGCAGCATGCCAGGCTTCCCTGTTCTTCACCAAATCCTGAAGCTTGCTCAAACTCATGTCCATCGAGTCAGTGATGCCACCCAACCAGCTCATCCTCTGTCGTCCCCTTCTCCTCCTGCCCTCAATCTTTCCTAGCATCAGAGTCTTTTCTAATGAGTCAGTTCTTTGCATCAGGTGGCCTAAGTATTGGAGCCTCAGCTTCAGCATCAGTCCTTCCAATGAATAGTCTGGGTTGATTTTCTTTAGGATTGACTGGTTTGTTCTCCTTGCTGTCCAAAGGTCTCTCAAGAGTCTTCTCCAGCATCACAGTTCGAAAGCATCAATTCTTCAACTCTCAGCCTTCTTTATGGTTCAATTCTCACATTCATACACGACTACTGGAAAAACCATAGCTTTGACTATACAGATCTTTGTCAGCAAAGGGAGGGGACCTTGACTTTATTTTCAGTGTGACAAACCCAGATTCTAAGTTCAGCTGTGAGTCAAACTCTTGATGTTCATGCTTACATCCATCCTCCCACCAGCCTTAGAGATTAGGAGCACTTGACACCCCCAACGCACAGATGAACAGGCTGAGGCTCAGAGAGAAGCTGCTTGCTCAGGTGACCTGGCAGACACACCCTGCTCCCTGGAGATGTTCTGAGATGGCCCCCGGGGCTGACATTTCTTTCCCTCCCAAGAGGTGAATGACCCTGGCCTCAGGGGCGCCTTTTCGGGCAGGGCAGTTCCTTTGAAGTCCTTTGAAGCCCCAGCCAGCCGCATGAACAACATCTTTCTCCATCTCACCTTCCTCCTGGACTCCTGCCAAGCTTCTCAGGGTTGCTGAGGAAGAGGTGGAGGCCCAGGGCAGAGAGGGTGTTCTCTTTTGTTCCATTTATCTCTCTGGGTTTTTTCCATCACATATACATATGGTTACCTTTTTTCAAATGACACAGTGTAAAGGATATCTCTCTCCCATCTAATTTTGGGGTATCCACTTCTCTGCCCCTTAAACCTCTGCAGGGACCAAGTTCTGGGTGTCCTTCCAGAGGTGACCAAAGGATACACACAGAGAAATGTACAAATAACGTGAAATCATTCCTTAATGGACCAGTGGGAGGGCCCTCTCTTGGTTGTCTGTACCCACCTAGTTTTCTACCTTGAACAATAGAGCTTAAAAATTTTCTCAAAATGTAACCCCAGTGGAAGGCTGAGAAAAACATCAGACCAATCCCAATGGAGGAGCATCATGCAAAATCCCTGACTGAGGTTTCTGCAAACTACCCAGCTCATCAAAAACAAGGACAGCCTGGGAATCCATCACAGTCGGGAAGGCTCTAAGGAGAAGTGAGGATTAAATGCAACATGCTGTCCTGAACGGGACCCTGGAGAGAAAAGGGCCATTAGGAAACAGTGAGAAAACCTGAATAAAGGACGGACTTTAGTTAATAATAATGGATCAATGTAGATTTCTTCACTGTGAGAAATGAAGATGTTAAGAATGGGGCTGGAGAGGGTGGTTCCCTGGTGGCTCAGTGGTAAAGAATCTGCCTGCCAAGGCAGGAGACACAAGTTTGATCCCTGATCCAGGAAGATCCCACATGCCTCAGAGCAATAAGCCCGTGCAAGCCACAACCACGGAGCCTGCACTCTAGAGCCTGTGCTCAGCAACCAGAGAAACCACTGCAATGAGAAGCTTGAGCACTGCAAGTAGAGAGTAGACCCTGCTCGCCGAAGGTAGGGAAAGCCCAAGCAGCAGTGAAGACCCAGCAGAGCCATAAATAAATAGACTACATAGTGAAAAAAAAAAAAGAATGGGGTTGGGGGGACACTGGGTGTGGGATACTTGGGAAGTCTGTGCTATCTTTGCAACTTGTCTGTAAACCTAAAATCATTCTATAAAGTATTTATTAAAAATGTTTTTTAAATTATTGGTTTATTTTTGACTGCGCTTGGTCTTTGTTGCCGCACGTGGGCTTTCTCTAGTTGCGACGAGCAGGGTCTACTCTCTAGTTGCATTTTGGGAGCGTCTGTTGTTGCTGAATATGGGCTCTAGGGTGTGTGGGCTTCAGTAGGTGCGGCGCATGGGCTTAGGTCCTGCAAGTGGAGTCTTCTCTGACTTGGGGATCACGCCCATGTCCCCTGCATTGGCAGGCAGATTCTTAACCACTGGACCACCAGGGAAGCCAAAAATAGTGTATTTCTTTTTTTAAGGATCTCTTTTTAAAAAATCTCTTGAGCTGTCCTCCAAAGGCTAACCCACCTCATGCTCTTTATTACGTGTATATCATCCCACAGTTAAAAAATACAAAACAGAAGTGATGTGTGAATGCAGATCTAGGAGGCTGCTCTGCTCTGGCCCTGGGACAGCCTCACCCTTCGTAACAGCCGCATCGTGTTTCATCCTCACCCTTGATAACAGCCGCATCGTGTTTCATCATCTGGCCATCTCATAACTGATATACCGGGTCCCCTGTGGATTGACACCAACCTTGTTTTCAGGCTTTCACTGTTGTCAGCAGCCTGGCTGAGCACATTTTTGTCTGTCCAAGCTTCCATGCCTCGTGCCAGCCTCTCTGCAGGATCAGAACCCAGAAACAGAACAGTGGCCTCAAAGAGTGCCTGCAGGAGGAGTAGGGCTTTGACATCACAGGAAGAGATCTGCTTCCCAAAGCGGGTGGAGGGAGATGGGGCAGGGTGCGGGGAGGGGAGGGGGCTTAGAGGTTTTATTGAGGGTGGTCAGGGAAAGCCTCTCCGAGGAAGATGACATTTGAGTAAGATGTAAACAAGAGAGAGCCAGAGTCATGGGAATGTGTGGGGAAGAGGGATTCAGGCAGAGGGGATAGAATGTGCAAAGGCCCGGAGGTGGGGCCATTTCCGGTGTGTTTGAGGAAGGACAATGAGCTGGATCAAAGTGGGTGGAGGGAGAGAAGATCTGGGGCCTGGAGAGGCCAGATCCTGGGGTCCTGATGCAGCCACGGAGAGGAATTGGGATTGTATTGTGAGCAAGATGGAGAACTTTTTTCAAAATCTTTTTTTCCTTTTTTTGGCCACACCTCAGCATCTTAATTCCCCAGTCAGGTGTGGAACTCATGCCCCCTGCGGTGGAAGCACGGAGTCCTAACCACTAGACCTCCAGGGAAGTCCTGGGATTGGGAACTTTTAAGGAACGGTGGCAGACCTGATTCAGGGTTTAAAAGACCCCTCTGGTTGCTTTAGGGGAGAAGGTGCAGAGTAACCGTGGGGAGACTGGGGAGGAGGCTATTGCGATAGTCCAGGCAAGACAAGATGATGATGGGGAAAAGGGTCCAATCTGGGGTGCATTTTCAAGGCAGAGTCAACTGCACTTGCTGGAGTCCTGGGGTACTAGGGCAAGGCACAGCTGGAGTATATTAGTTTCTTAGGGCCTCTGTAGCAAGTACAGACCACAAACTGGGTGGCTTAACAGAATTGTGTTCTCTCACAGTTCTAGTGCCTAGAAGTGTGAAATCAAAGTGTCAGCAGGGTTATGTCCATGTGCAGATTCTTTTTTGCCCATATTTATTTATTTGGCTGCACCAGGTCTTAGTTGGGGCAAGAGGAACCTTCGATCTCTGTTGTAGCATGCGGGATCTTTAGTTATGCCATGCAATCTCAGTTATGGCATGTTGGACCTAGTTCTCTGACCAGCGATAGAACCTGGGCTCCTGCGTTGGGAGTGCAGAGTCTTAGCCACTGGACCATCAGGGAAGTCCCAATCCCTACGCAGATTCTAATGAAGGACAACTCTCCCTCGCCCCATCCCACCTCCCGCCCCCGACCCCTTTCCTCTTCTAGCTCCTTCCCTGGAGGTTGCCAGCGATCTTTGCAGTTCCTTGGCTTGCAGCTGCATCCTTCTAACGTCAGCCTCTATTGTCACATTGTTCTCCCCGGGTGTCTCTGTCTTCATTACAGCCTTCTTCTCTCTTATAAAGACACCAGTCATGTTGGATTTAAGGCTCATCTTACTCTGATCTGACTCATCCTAACTTAACTAATTTCATCTACAGTGATCCTATTTCCAAATAAGGGTGAGGGTTGGGGGATTACATTCCAGGCAGAGGGAATTGTAAGTGCAAAACCCCTGAGTCAGGAGAAAGGGCTATCTATCAGTCTCAGACCCTGGTTTTCCTGCAAATCTTGATCCTGAAGAAAAGACAGAGGCTGAATTCTGAGGGGGAGAGAAAGGAAGTTCTGTGTCCCCCAGTTCATTGACAGCCCTCCCTGAAATTTGCCAATTCCCCACCTCCCCAGGCTGCCCCCATTCTCCTTTCCTCCTCCCTCTCTCTTTCCGGTTCAGGCAGCTAGACTCTCTTATCACCCCTGCACACCGTTTCCTTTTTAGCCCAAAGGTCGTTATTTTAACACCTGTTGGGAAGACAAGCAGACACGCTCCCAGGGCACGGAGAAGAGGGAGTGCGTGGGGATGGGCAGCTGGCAAGGCTGACTTTCAGGACTTAGCTGCATAGTCTGCCTCATTTTGTGTGGAGCTGAGTAATCCACGTGGTTTGACCTGTAATGTTTGCCACTGGCTGGAAGGGCTGGAGCTGGCAGGGTCCCTCTGTCCATTTGTAGTCTCTCATTTCCTCAAGCTTCACTCTGTCCACGTGATCTCTTGTTCTTCTGGAACATGGCCTGAGTTTCTTTACCATGGCCGCAGCTGGGTCCCAAGACAGGGAAAGCAGAAATCAGCAGGTCTCTCCAGACTTGGAGTGGAATCACTTCTGCTGCTTTCTATTAGTCAAAGCCTTCACAGAGCCCACCCATTTTCAGGAGACTCTGCCTCCTGGTGGGAGGAGCTTCAGGCACCTGCAGGGAAAGGAAGAGTTGCTGGTGGCCATCTTTGCAGGGAACCCTCACTCCCCTCCAGCCTGCTTCTGCTGGCCTGGCAAGGCCTCTGATACTACAGAGGATTGCATGTCCCAGCTGTGAGATGCCAGTAAGATGTGCAGGCCCTGAGGAGTCTTGTTTTACACAAAAAGCAGGAAGGGGCATGATACCCCACCAGAGAACAAACATTCGAGCCACATGGTGCTGCACTCTGGCTGGTAGGCTGAGTACACAAATTAGATGTTTATGAGAATAAACAGTCATTACAACTCGAGAATTAGAAAGAAAATAAATACCATCTCAATATATTTTGCTGATTCGGCTCTGAACCCTGCCTGCCTATGAATTGACTAGTTTCTGGCTTGCAGAGGTGCACACGTGTATGTATATGTATGTTGTAAGCCCTCTAAATGAAAGCGTCTTTTCTGAGTGCCTCAGTCTCCTCCTCTGTAAAATGGGGACAAGAATAGCACGAAATGCAGGGTTGTTATGACAGTTAAATGAGAAAATACATACAAATTGGTGAAAACAGTGCCTGGAATCTGATAGGTGACATACAAATATGTTACAATTTTTAAAAACAATCTTATTTACTTATTTTGTGCTGAGTCTTCGTTGCTGTGAGGGCTTTCTCTAGTTGCGGTGAGCAGGGATTACTCTCTAACTGGAGGGGCTCTGGTTTCTTATTGCAGTGACTTCTCTTGTTGCGGAGCACAGGCTCCAGGGTGCTTGAGCTTCAGTGGTTGCGGCTCCAGGGGCTCTAGAGCATAAGCTCAGTAGTACTGACACACAGGCTTTAGTGGCCCGCAGCATGCAGAATTTTTCCAGATCAGGGATCGAACCTGCGTCTCCTGTCACCATTGGCAGGTGGATTCTTTACCACTGAGCCACCAGGGAAGCCTGATATGTCATAATTTTAACTAGTGCATTCATTCATTCATCAACTACTAAGAGGCCCCCAAGCAGGGGAAGCCCTTTGCCTAGTGGTCTGAATCCAAAGACTGTTCTAGAGCCCTTGTACCTGTGAATATCTCACCACAGGGGGTGCTCTGGGACAGGTTTCTTGAATGAATGATCAGGGCATGGACTTTTCCCTCCAAAGCTCTAGCTTGGAGAGGAGACAAACTTGTAAATAAATCCTTGCAAAAATGACAATGAGAAATGCAAAACAGCTCAAGGTATTTGAGCCAGGGAAAAGGTATTTCACCCAGGGAAAAAGGATTGGTTCTGATGAAATTTTAGCTCTAGTGGCCAAAGCAGGCAAGATGCCCTCCTGGATCCCTGGTACCAGGTAAATAATGGCCTCTGACCCCAGTCAGGATAGGAGAGAGCAGGGTGGGGAAGTCCTTGCAGTATGGAAGATGCAGGCTTTGCTGGACTGCAGGCCTTTCCCCTCTTTTGGGTTCACAGCTCCTGAACCAGGGGCTCCTGGTTTCCAGCAGGAGATGTGGGTGGCAGGTTTATATGGGTGGAGGTTTATATCAGGAGGGCTTCCAAGTTTGCTTGTGGGGCAAGTTAATGAGTGACTCTCAGTTTTGAATCAAAACCAGACATCGCCTCACAGAGGTCTGCTCAGAGCAGCTGTGACATCTATGTAGATTCTTCCATACAACACTGGGGTTGAAGAGTCACCGGGGGGATCCACGGCCACAGCATTTGAAACCTTGAGTTGAGGCTACATCTCAGATCCCCGCTGACTGCCAGGGACCCTGTACGTACATCTCAAATGGGGTCCTGGTCCAGACCAGCCACATCATTTGCTGAGTCCTGGTGCAAAATGAAAACACAGGATCCCTTGTTCAAAAATGATTGAGAATTTCAAGGTGGTGACTATAGAGTATTAAACCAAACTTGGGGCCCTTCTGAGTGTGGCTCCCTGCGTGGCTGTACAGTGGCTCACTCAGGAAGCTGGCCCTGTCCCCATCAGCCCCCCGTGGCCGGAGCACACAGTAGGACACATGGCAGGCACGAAAAGTCCAGATGTACCTGGATTCGTGCACCTCTGAGTTGGCAGACAAGGATGGGGATCAGAATTGCTGAGTTCTGGAGATTTGGGATTTCTCTGTCTCCTGCTTATTTTCTTAAGCTACCAAGTTGTTACCATCAGTTCAGTCTTCTTGACTCCCCAAGGGATGACAAAGGCCTGGCAGGAAAGCAAAGTAAACTCTCCAAGGCCATAAAAAAAACAAAGGGTGATTGTGTGGGCTCCTAGCTGCAGCCTCAGAAGCAGGTGTTGTGGGGTGCCTGGCTGTGTGTGGCGCCAGCTGAGGTCAGTGCCTTGCATCCAAGAGGTGCTGACTGTTCCCACAACTGAGTTGCATTGTACAGTTGGAGGTGGGATGGCACAGCCCATACTTAATCTCTGGGACTTGTTGTGGCCACTCCCTGCCCTTGAGTGTTTGAAGGAGAAGGAGAAAAGTAGGAGGTAAATGGAGAAGCAAGAAACAGGAATACTTTCATCCCAGAGGCCCCGAAAATGCTGGATCCAGTTGTGGACAGAGGTCCCAGATCGAGAATGATGAGAGGTTACCTTCTGCTCAGCGCCAGAGGAACCAGGCACTCCTGATCCATCAGACTAAGTAAGATACACCCCTCTTCAGGCCCTGCAAGATCTGCACCGCCCCCCTTCTCCCACTGCTTCCCGGCTATTCCCTGACTGTACAAGTGTGTACCGGCCTTAGGGCCTTTGCACTTACAGTTTCCAATACCAGGTATTCTCTTCCCTAAGGTATTCATGAGACTCAGTTCCTCTCTTTATCTCCATCTCTGTTCAGATGGAGCAGCACCTCTCCCCGGTGCTCCTTTCCTTCGGTACTACTTTTGCTTTTTTTTTAAAGATTTTTTTTTTTTTTGGATATGGACCATTTTTAAAATCATTATTGAATTTGTTAACAATATTGCTTGTTTTGTGTTTAGGTTTTTTGGCTGCAAGTCATGGGAGATCGTAGCTCCCTGATCAGGGATCGAACCTGCACCCACCGTAATGGAAGGTGAAGCATTAACCCATGGACCACTAGGGAAATCCCTACGTTAGTTTTCATCATGGTACTCATTACAATATTGCATTTGTTTGTTTGTTGTCTTTCTCCCTCTAGTCAGTTTCCTAGAGGCAGAGACCTGACCTCATCTGTCTTGTTTACCCTCATACTGGAAAAAAAACCCACATATATATATATATGCATCTCCAAACAATGTAAGGTGACTCCCTTTTATACAATGAGAGGGTTTCTCTCCCAATGTTTTTGATAAGTATAAAAGTTTTGGGGTACAAATTAAATAGTCAAATATTTATTTGCACATTTATATTAGTAATAGAGTAATAACCATGCCTAACTACATTTATTTAAAGTCACATGTTAAATAACTAATATAGTACATTAAAAAATATGTCTTTTTGTTCCGGGCTTACATTCATGGAATAATATTCTTTGAGCCCTCCACCTATACCCTTGACATTGTGTTTTGAATCATCAAATAGAGTTTGGCCAAGCCCATCTGCTCCCCGTACGTCTAGAACTTTTCAGACACGGCCTTTTTGGAATCTGCATATGATGCAGCCACTGGAAATGTTATCCCAGGCCACAAATATCCTTTTGCATAAATTAGGACACTGCTTGTTTCATTTGCTTTGTGGTGTATATTATTGATGAGCTCCAGCAAGGAACGCTTCCTATATTACTTTTTAAAGTGACCTTTAAAAGGTTTGTTTATAGTGACATCCAACACCTGTGAATGCAAACTTTATAATGGCGAGATGGGATTAAATTTCTTGGCGTTCTCTCTGAATAAATGTCTCGGGGATATGACATAAGAATCCCACACATCGTAATTTGAGGTGGTTTCAGGCAGAGGCTGTGGATCTCACCTGGTGATTTATTTTGAATCTCCTGGGGAAACGTCTTTACCTACATGGATGTCCCTGGGTTCTGCCAATAAATCAACGGAATCAAAATTCTGGGTGATGGGGAACAGGCATCTGCAGTTCTTTCTTTTAAAAAAAGATATTTATTTATTTATTTGGCTGCATGGGAGGGGTGGTGGTCTTAGGGGCTTCCCAGGTGGTGCTAGTGGTAAAATATCCACCTGCTAATGCAGGAGACATAAGAGATGCAGGTTCAACACCTGGGTTGGGAAGAGCCCCTGGAGGAGGGCATGGCAGCCCATTCCTGTATTCTTGCCTAGGGAATCCCATGGACAGAGGAGCCTGGAGGGCTACAGTCCATGGGGTTGCACAGAGTCAGATACAACTGAAGCGACTTAGCACATACGCACGTGGGGTCTTAGTTGTGACACTCGGAATCTTTCCGTTGCAGTGCTGGGGCTTCTCTCTTGTTGTGCCTGATGGGCTCCAGAGCACCAGGCTTCATAGTTGAGGCACAAGAGCTTAGTTGCCCCACAGCATGTGGGATCTTAGTTCCCCAACCAGGGATTGAACCTGTGTCTTCTGTATTGGAAGGTGGATTCTTAACCACTGGACCACCAGGGAAGTCCCAGGCATCTAGAGTTCTAAAATGATGACTCTAATATCTAGCCAGGCTGAGACCCATGAGGCTAATTTTGATATGACAAACTAGTGGTTCCCAAAGTGTGGTCCTCAGCCTCCAGCATCAGCTCTATGGGAACTTAACAGAAATGTGCTTCTCGGCCCCAGTCCATACCCACTGAATCACACATCTGGGAGTGGGGCCCAGCAATCTCCACCTGGAGGGTTTTCACAAGCCCTCCAAGGAATCCTGATGCTTAGATTAAGGAATGGCTCCAAACCAGGCATCTCAGAGCACCAGGAGCAGCAGAGTTTACCCCGCCTGGAGGCAGAGAGCTGGAATCATCCCTCGCCCTAGCCAGTACAGGCAGACGGCAGTGCCAGGAGTTGTTTGCTCCAGACTAGGAGGCAAGCAGGCACCGGTTGCACTAAGTCAGCCTTCAGAGGACGGTCCCGGGTGTGGGCCATCAGAGGTCAAGTTCACAGAACCTGGGAAAGGAGGCGCAGATTCTGTGAAAGTCCTCCTGGGGGTCAGGGCAGGACACCAACAGGGTTCTCTGCACCAGGGCAGGAAGGAGCTGGAATGTTCGGCCTCCACTGGGGAGGCAGCCTCTCTCATCGAGAGCAAGTCTGAGACTTCCCTGGAGGTCCAGTGATTAGGAATCTGTCTGCCAATGCAGGGGACACAGGTTTGATCCCTGGTCCAGGAGGATTTCAGACGCCACGGGGCAACTAAGCCCTGCAGCTATTGAAGCCTGCATGCCTAGAGCCTGTGCTCCACAACAAGAGAAGCCACAGCAACGAGAAGCCCATGCACTCCAACAAAATCAGTCCCCGCTCGCCGCAACTAGAGAGACTGTGTTGCAACATTGAAGAGCCAGTGCAGCTAAAAATAAAGTAAATAAATAATAAAACACAGTCTCTTATCCTTAAGGAGAGGTGACAGGAGGCCAAAGGGGGAAATAAAACAGCAAATCCAGGGAGAATGGCCACTGGGTGAGCAAACAACAGCATCACCATAAGATCAAACCGCCAGATGGACCACACTTGACCTCAGCTGGCCTCTATGGCCGGGCCAAGGGGATACCAAGCACCTTCTCCCCATCCTTCTCATCCTTTGGGGGACTACCTGGGGCTTTCTCTGGCCCACTCAGTGCCTTTGGATTCATCCAGCCCGGAGGGGTGGGGGCCAACTGAACTTGAGATGCACCCACTGAAAGGGGAAGTCCTGTCAACATTGCTCACCACCCTGCATTACAAAAAAAACTGTCCAAAAAGAACAGGAATCTCGAGGAGGTGGGGGTGGAAGTTCCCTTGACTTCTCTTTTCACCCGGCACTGGGAAAAAAAAATGCAAGGTTACAAATGGATTACTGGCCTCAGTCTATTAGTTCTTTTTAATTCCTCTTGCAGTCATAAAGGGAGAGGTTATTAACATGAGGTGGCTGGTAATAAGCTAATTATGGTGCCGGCAGATCAGGAGTGTGAGGAGAGGCCATGCCGGGCCCCGGGTTTCCTCTGAGTGAACGGTTCTGAATGATTATGGGTGTCACCAAGCCATCGCCGGCCAGCTGTGCCGTGGAACTGTTATTTACTTGGCACTTTTGGTGGGGCACCAATGCTCAGACAGGTGTCCTTAAACTCCCCGGCCCCAAATGCCTCCTTTCAGCCCAAGATGTGTGACGGGAACTCAAGGAAACTGTGGAAAACGCAGAGACCCAAGGAGACAGGATGCTGGGTTTGTCTCCACTTTCCTTGACTCAGTCACCTTGGCAGTGAGACCAGGAATTTGCTTTATCTCCCTTGATGGACAGGCTTTTGGCTTGCCTTGCAGTGGGTTGTGGCCCCCATGTCTCACTGGAACTGTGTGGAAGGGGAAATGTGTGGGAGAGGCTGCCAAGGCCTGAGTGTATGTGTGAGGGGGAGAGGGAGGCAAATGAGGACTTAAGGTTGTGGGTTCAAGTCCCACCAAAGGCCCTGGGTTACGACTCTTGGGCCTCAAGCCAGCAGAGGAAGGACGAGAGGCATAGATGACCCATGGCCGTGTCCCCCCAACACAAGCTGGACAAGTTTCCAGACCACAGTGGTTTGTCTGGGACTTTCTGGGTTTTAGCACGAAAGCTCCCACATCCTGGGAAGTCCCTCTGTCCCGGGAAAACTGGCATGGTTGGTCACCTTATTCCCGATGTCCCAAGCAAGAGAGCTGCCCAGAGATGATGGGGATGGCCCAGGAGTCAGACAGATCAGGTCTGGACTCTGTTACCTCCACTGACCCTGTGAAAGACAGGACCGGTGACCCTCATACACATCAGTCTACTACCGCTGCTGCGAGCGTGCTCGGTCATGTCTGACTCTTTGTGACCCAGTGGACTGTAGCCTGCCAGGCTCCTCTCTCCATGGGAGTCTCCAGGCAAGAATACTGGAGTGGCTTGCCATTTCCTTCTCTAGAGGATCTTCCCAACCCAGGGATTGAACCCGCGTCACTTGCATCTCCTGCATTGGCAGGTGAGTTCTTTACCAACTGCGCCATCTGGGAAGCCCAGCACATCTATTTCCCACCTGACAAATGGGTGGGGAAAAAGTCATGTCAAAGAATCAGTGGGAAAGTCAATGGAGTAATGCATGGAAATGTAAGTGCCTGGAATAGAGTGCAGTTCAGAAATAGCATTCATTTTTGTTGGTTTCCTCATTGTCGATTGTGGGAGACCAAGATGAAGGCCTCATGGAGACAGAAATTAACAGCGAAGGAGCTGCCCTTGATTTCAGGGAAGAAAATTAAGAAAATCAGAGGGAGGGACTTCCCTGTGGTCCAGTGGCTAAGACTCTATGCTCCCAAAGCAGGGGCCTGGGGTTCAATCCCTGGTCAGGGAACTAGATCCCACATACCACAGCTAAAAGATCCTGCGTGCTTCAACTAAGACCTGGTGGAGCTGAATAAATAAATAGAGAAAATAAACATTACAAAAAAGAAAATCAGAGGAATGTTCACAAAGACATGCACTGGAGTGGGGGTGGTATTTGTTACAGCATTGCATGGAATGAAAAGACTGATACATTCTTATGCCCTTCAGTAGAGGACTGGCTGATGAGGCAGGATTTATCCGGACAGTATGGGTTACTATGCAGCTCTGGGAAGAACATGGAGGTGATGTGAAAATGATACAGAATAAGCTCCAATTATAGAACATTCAGTGAATATTCAAGAAGCAAAATGGTGTGTATAGAAGTCTATGTTTGTGTTAAAAAAAAAAAAAAGGAGGGTATGATTGCTCATCAAGGAAATGTACATCAAAACCACAATGAGACACCACTTCACATCCATCAGGATGAGTACTGCAAAGAAAAAAAAAAGGAACAGAAAAGAAATGTTGGTGAGGCTGTGGAGGAATTGGAACCCTCACGCATTGCTGGTGAGAATGTAAAATGGTGTAGCCGCTGTGAAAAATAGTACGGCAGTTTGAAATGTTAAACACAGAATGACTCTATGACTCAGCAATTCCAGTTCTAGGTAGGTGTTATGTTCAGAAAGAACCCACAACAGGGATTCAGATAAATCCATGTAACATGAATGTTCACAGCAGTACTGTTCACAAGGGCCAAAAGGTAAAACATCCCAAATGTCCATCGACAGATGAAAGGACCAACAAATTGTGGTTTTATCCATACAGTGGAATATATTTCAGCCATAAAAAGGAGTGAAGTACTGGCACAGGCTACAGCATGGATGAACTGCAGAAACACTATGCTAATTGAAAGAAGCCAGTCATAAGAGAAGCCAATCATAAAAGGCCACATACTGATAGGAAATATCCAGAATAGGTAAATCTATCTCAGAGTGGGGAAGATCCCCTGGGGAGAGCATGGCAACCCACTCCAGTATTCTTGCCTGGGAAATCCCACAGACAGAGGAGCCTGGTGGGCTACAGTCCATGCGGTCCATGGACACCACTGAAGCAGTGTAGTATAGTGCAGCACCCAGAGATAGAAAGAAGATTGGTGATTACCAGGGACTGGGGGAGGGGAGAAACGGAGAATGACTGTTTCACGGGTACCGGTTTTGTTTGGAGTGATGAAAATGGTCTAGAACTAGATAGTGGTGGTAACTGAATATGCGAAATGTCGTGGGTGATAAATTTATGTTATGAATACTTTACCACACATACAAATAATGTCAGGAAGAGGACGTATACAAATTCATACATACACATGAACATATACCTTTGGAAATGTACATAATATCTCTGGAAGGAAAAGCTAATAACTGTGGCTGTCCTTGGGGAGGGGGAGTCAGAGAGCCAGAAGTCCAGGTGGGGAGATCTTTGGACCTGTTGGAACTTGTTTTATCATATGTGTGTGTTACTTTTAACAAGTAGTAAGGTATTCAGATGAATTTTGCAAGATGAAGAATGTCAGAAATTGAGGGAAAATACTGAGATGTTAAAAGATGGATCCCTTGTGTGGGGCAAGGGGGTCGTGTGTTCAGGCAGCAGTAAGAACACTGAATCACACATCCCTGTTGCAGCTCTGCCTTCACCACGGAGGACAAATGTTCTTTCAAATACCACGGGAGGAAGACAAGTTCTACAGAGAGAGTTGAATTCGTGGTTGGCTGGGAGACAGTAAAAAAAAAAAAAAAAAAAAAAGACACAAGAGAAGAGCCTGAAGATAGGCAAAGACCTGGATTTTCTAAAAGGGAAAAATAATATGGAGTCTGGAATCCCCAGATGGGGTATGTCTGACAGCCAGAGTTCTTAGCAGAATTCTGGAACAGAGCTTTACACAGATGGCTCATGACTATTTAGAAGAAAATATGATAATCACGAGAAGCTAACACAGGTTCACTAAGCTACCTTGTGTTGACTGATGTCAGTTTCCTGTTTTCATGGGGAGACCACCCTGGAAGAACAGATGGCCCCTCAGGACCCCACCCTCCTAAAGGATCTGTTGAATAGTGGTTTCATTATCTTTATAGTGGGAATTGGTATCAAGCCCTTGATTGTCCGCCTTGTTTCTTCTGCATCTGCTTTATCTGACAATGCTATTCCTTTTCCACATGTTTTTAGGACATTTCCCTTAATGGTTGTTTGTCTATTTATAAGCTACTCAGACTTATTTGAATATTTATTTATTTACTTAAACCTGTGCTAGTCAAGAGTCTTTTGACTGCAAGGAAAAGAAATCCAATTCAAATAGCCTTAAGCAGAAATACTTTCAGGTATGGCTGGATCCAGGTGCTTAAACTGAGAATCTGTGTCCTGTCATACGTTGGGTTTGCTTCCCTTTGTATTGGTTTCATTTTAAGGTTGGAGCTCTTCAAGTGGAGAAAAGATTGTGCCAACAGCTGTACAGTTACCTCTTATCACCTTGGCAACCTGAGCAGCAGGGGAACACTTCTTGCCTGAAAGCTCCAGTTATTGGGCCAGCTCTGATTGGCCCAATCATTTCTTATACCCATTCCTGAAACAATCATCATGAGTCTGCCCAAGTTCGGCCATATCCTCTGTCCAAATCACATTAGAGATTATTTCATTTAGTAGCGGGGAAAGAAAGTTTCCCTAAAGGAGATGCTATTATTGGGAAGAGAAGAAATGGATGCCTGTCAAGCAAAAACACAGCCTAATCAAATTATGATTAATTATGCAAATATTGTGCATGGCAGGAAAGTCCTAACTGTCATCCCAAGGTCAAAATGAATCTGCTATTATCTCCCTGTGCTCCATGCCTTGATTAATACAGAAAATAAGAGCTAACTAACTGAGAGTACTCTGGCTCATGAAAAGTAAATGGTGATTTGGGGGGATCTGTTTGTATCTGGGTCATGCAGGTGAATACATGCGAGGTCCTTCTGTCTAGAAGTGAAGGCTGTGCCGGAGAGGCAGAGGTGGGGTTACAAAAAGGCAGCTGCAGGCTGGGCAAGTAGGACTGAGAGCAGAGAGATGGTGTCCAGGAAACACACAGTGTGAACTACAGTCTCAGGCAGAAGCTGTCAGCCTCTCCTCTTCTGCACACTCTGCTGGGCTTGGTGAGTCTCCTGGGTGTGCTGTGGTCAGAGGTGGGACCTGTGACTTAATGTCTTCCTGATTAAGACAGAGCAGAGCTTTAGATCTGGAATGCCAAGTAAATGTCATTCAAGTGCCAGCTGCAATTGTTTGCAAGCAACTCCCTTTGACATTGTGTTCCAAGGAATTAAAGGCTTTTCCTGGAATCAATGGACAAGGGCTCGAGGATTGATTAGCAATGCCTGTCCTGGGAGCAGAACGTGCAGGGATAGTAGGCTCGCCTCATGTTTGCTGAGACTGGGTTGGGTCTTCCCAAAGCTATTCCAAAGAAAGGGGATGTCAAGAGGTCATCCCAGCAAGTGAAGACAGATTTACTTCCATTGAACGCTAAATGAAATAATCTCTAAGCAAATAGCACGCTCTATGCACCGTCTGTTCTCCTAAGCCTCTTTTCTTAGTCTGCATTATCAACAACAGGTGTTTGCTGTTCATTCGACTCCAACCACCAAAAATAGGCATGACAATAACGACAGAATAAGACAGCTTCTAAGACTTCAGTCATTCCTGAAAACCTTCACATATTCATAAGCCAGTGTACCACTGACTCTATTGTCTAGCCAATATTTTTCTTTAAAGTGCTTTACCTTTCTAGAACTTTTTATCAAAGTATATTAGGCATACAGAAAAGTCATGGGGTTTTTCATTTGTTTCTTTGGTTTCTTTTTTTTTTTTTTTCCTCCACACAGCATGTGGTATCCTAATCCCCTGACCTGGGATCTACCTGCATTGGAAGTGTGAGTCTTAACCACTGGACCACCAGGGAAATCCCATAGTCATGGGTCTTAAATGTACAGCCTAAAGAATTTTCATAAAATGAACATATTGGTGTAAACCAGCACTCATTTCAAGGAAAACCACCTTCCTAAACCCCCACATGACTCTCGCTGCCCAGACCTCTTTTCAGTCCCAAGGGCGACCACTACCCTGTCCTGACTTTTAAACTACAGACTAATTTTGCTTCAATTGGAAGTTTAAATCAATAGAATCTTACAGTTTTGACTTCTTTGTATCTGGTTTCATCCATGTTGGCTTGTGTAATTGTGGTGTTACCTACCATGGGGCAAATACACCGCAATTTACGTATCCATTCTAGGTTGATGGGTATTGGGGAGAGTTTTTATTCTGGGATGTAATAAATAAACCTTATATAAACATCCTTGTGCATGTGTTTTTTATGAACCCATGGCCACTTTTCTGTATGTATGCACGTGAGCTCAGTCACTCAGTCGTGTCTGACTCTGAGCCTGCCAGGCTCCTCTGTCCGTGGGATTTCCCAGGCAAGAATACTGGAGTGGATTGCCATTTGCTTCTCCAGGGGATCTTCCCGACTTGACCCAGAGATGGAACCCATGTCTCCTATGTCTGTCTGCCAAATCAGGCAGACTCTTTACCACTGCACCACTTGGGAAGCCCAAAGGGTATATACCTGGGCTAGAAAGTGTTGGGGTCATAAGCGGGTGTGTGTTTAGATATAGCAGATACAGTTTCCAAAGTCTTTGAACCATTTGACATTCCCACCCAAGTGTATGAAAACTTGGTTAAACTTTTTTTGTTTATTTATTTTTAACTTATGTGTAATTATCTCAAAGGTCAGAATGGTGGGATATAAACTTATTTATTTGGTTGCTTGGCTTGCAGGATCTTAGTTTCCCGACCAGAGATCAAACCCGGGTCCTCAACAGTGAAAGCACTGAGTCCCAACCACTGGACTGCCAGGGAATTCCCTAGATAGTGATTTAAAAAATTATGTATTTATTTATTTGATTGCATCAGATTTTTGTCGAGTCATGCGGGATCTTACATAGAGGCACACAGACTGTCTAGTTGTGGTGTGCTGGCTCAGTAGTTGTGGCTTTTCGGGCTTATTTGCTCTGCAACATTTAGGATTTTAGTGCCCTGACCAGGGATTGAACCCATGTCCCCTGCATTGCAAGGTGGACTCTAAACCACTGGACCACCAGGGAAGTCCCTAAACTTGTTTTTAAAAGGCAACTGTATAGCTATCACAAAAGAAAAATCAGAATCACTTGCCACAAACAAAAAGGTAATAATAATTACTGTAAAAACTGGTAACTATTAAAACGGTTCACCTAAAGTCACCACTCTGCCATCGAGCAATACAGATGCCACACTTCTGGAAAGACTAGTGGAGGCAGTCCTGCTGGCTCTTACCAAGCAGGAGGAACCCTGATTTTATGTGGCTTCTCCACCAGCCATAAGACCCCAGGGACAGCTGAGCCCCACCTCCAGCTCCAGAGAAGGATCTGACTGGTGTGAGAATGAGCCAATCCGCTTTGCCTGGGGTGGTTCAGGAATGGGCATGTGACCCAATGCTGGCCAATAAGGTGTTTAAAACTCTGCACGGGCCACACTGATTGTCTGTCTGCAGGCTGGATCTCAGGGCCTGTCAGACCTGGGTTCGGATCCTGCTTTTCTGCTTCTGCTCTTGGTAACCTGAGCCGCGTTGCTCTTCGTCTCTGGGCTTCACCCGTCAGTGGTGGCTGATGAGGTTGAGGGAAGTCCTGTGTGCCAAACACTTAGCCAGCCCCCTGATCTTAGTGAGTACCTCTCAAGTTATCATTGGTTCTGGGAAGGGGGTTCACATGGGTCCTTTCCCCACCGGCTTCTAGGATGGGGTCTTGAAATGCAGCCATCTTGAGCAGCTTTTCATTTTAATTTGGGGAGAAACTAGAAAAAACATCTGCAGTCAGGGCAATGGAATAAGAATTGATGTTCTGGACCCCACCCTGAGAAGTAGGTTGAAGGGAAAGTAATAGTAGCTGGGCTTTGCAGGCATTGACTCATTTTATGGTCCTAACAATCCTATGAACCAGGTTATCCATTTTACAGATGAGAAAATTGAGGCTCAGAGAGTTACTCAAAGAGAACGTGGCAAAGCCAAGATTTGAACCCAGGCCACTGGATGCCTAAGTAATCATCCCTTTGTTGCTGTGAGAGTCCTGATTTTATTTAAAGACCCATGCCTCACCATGTGACACAGGAAAGTGTAACCCACTCCCAGCTCTGAAGAAAATCCAAATTGGTCTCAGACAATTATCTGATCCCATTTCCCTTGCCAGAAATTGGTTAAATCATGGGCATGGGATGCAGTTATAGCCAATGATACATGAACTAAAGCCTACAGTGGGCTTTGGGGAAAGGCTTCTTGTTCTCCATGCACTGGCTATTGTGTCTGGATGTATTAGCTGGAGCAGTGGCAGCCATTCTGTGATCATGAAGGAATCTGAGATGAGAACAAAGTTGAGGATGAGAAACAAAAACCATGGAAAGAAACTGGGGATCCATAACAATGGCACTTAATGAATCAAACTCAGAACTACTTCTTCTTCCTGATTTCTTGCACTGTGAAATAACAAATGATCTCGTTGTTCAAGATGATTTGTGCTAGGATTTGTTAATTAGTGACAATGCACGTGTGCTCAGTCATGTCTGACTCTGCAACCTATGGATTGTAGCTCGCCAGGCTTCTCTGTCCATGGGATTCTCCAGGCAAGAATACTGCAGGGGGTTGCCATTTCCTCCTTCAGGGGATCTTCCCAACCCAGGGATCGAACCCAGGTCTCCTGAATCTCCTTGCACTGGCAGACAGATTCTTTACCACTGAGCCACATGGGAAGCCTGGGATTTGTTACTTGGATTGTAATGGATATAACTGAATGACGGCCAGCTTCTTACAGACAGGGATGTTCTCCTGTCTTATCATCAGTACCTGGAACAAAATAGGTGCTCAGTTAATATTTGCTGACTAACTGGTGAAGCAGAGTGTCTGGAGCACCCAAATGCAGGTTCAAATAGTAAACACAGCAAGCAAAATTCAGTATCCTGAAAGGGTGATGACTGTCGGCTCTGCTGTCTGACAGACCTGGTTCAAGGCCAGTGCTCTACCCTTAAGCTGTGTGATCTTGGGCTGATGATCGCACCTTTGTTTTCTTGTGCATAAGATGGAATTAATAGGCAGAATAATAACCTCAAGGATGT
Source organism: Bubalus kerabau (assembly GCF_029407905.1). NCBI lineage: Eukaryota > Metazoa > Chordata > Mammalia > Artiodactyla > Bovidae > Bubalus > Bubalus kerabau. The sequence goes on from NC_073639.1 coordinate 55,314,309, forward strand.
CCACATCCTAATCCGTGGAACCTGTGAATATGTGACTTTACATGACAAAGGGACTTCAGCTGTGATTCAGTTAAGGACCCTGAGAGGGAGAGATCCTCTTGGATTATCCAGGTGGCCCTGTGTTATCACAAGGATTCCTGTAAGAGAGAGGTGGGAGGGTGAGGGTCAGTGAAGCAGATGTGATGGTGAAGCAGAGGCTGGAGTGATGCAGCATCACCAATTTCTAAAAGCTGCTAAAGGCAGGGAAATACATTCTTCTCAAAGCCTCCAACCTTGCAGACACCTTGATTTTGTAAGTCTCTGTAAGACTCATTTTTGGACCTCTGATGTCCAGAAGGATAAAGTAATACGTTTATGTTGTTTCAAGCCCCTAAGTTGGTGGCAATTCATTATAGCAGCGACAAGGAGATTTATACCAAGTAGCTGATAATTGCATTTACCTCCAAGGATCCTTGCAAGGATTCAGGAAGTTCAAGCGTGAACTTGGGACCAGCTCTAGCCATTATTAACCAGTCCCAGCAGTAGTCATGCCTCTGATAGGAAGTCAATCCTGATTCTTCCAGCTCACGCCCACCTCTCCCCTTCCTGATAACCAATAATAATGCTCGACATTTCTGTGGTTCCAACACTATGCTAAAAGCTTTTACATCAGTATCTCATTTAATTTTCAGTCCCAAGAGGAAAGGGCTTTTCACTCCAACAGGAAAGGGCTTGTGTGATACCCATTTCACAGAGAAAGAAACTAAGGCATGCAGAAGTTAAGAAGGATCATGAGATGGAATGGGAGCAGGTCTGATCCACCTATATTGCACACCCTTCACCAGCTTGACTTAGACACTGATGGCCTTGAGAACAAGATGGGCCTTGTAGCCTTGGTGCAAGCCTTTCCATAAATAACTTCAAAGGAACTGCAGGGAGCATAAATTGAAATTTTTTCTCCACGCGGCTGCCAAAGCAAACTGTTTTACAGGTACAAACGGGCTCCACTCCCTTCACCTGGCCCAGACTTGTCTCCGCACCCAACCTTGCAGGTCTCCTCTCTGCGCTGGGATGCTGGGGGTGGGGGGATGGGTGGTTTACATCCTGCCTGCTGAACTTCCCCGACATCTGTTTCCTCCTCCCCACTTCGCTGCCCCTGACCTGACACATCATTTCTCACTGCAAGGCCTCCCACCTCGTGCTGCTCAAAGGGAGAGCTGTTCTGAAACCTGACCCAGACCTGACCACAGTCCCACTGAAAACCCTCCTGGGTCTCCCCGGTGCTTACAGGGGGAAGTCTGGACTCCTTGTGTGGCCATTCAGATTTGCCAGGCCATTCAGATTTGCCAGGCTTGTCTAGTCTACCTCAGGACCTTTGCACTTGCTGTATTCCCTGCCTGAAATGCCTTTTCCAGGGATATCCTTGTGGCTGACTCTCTCCCTTCACTCAAAGGGGCCTTCCCAAGGACTTACTTCCCTGATGGTCCTGTGGCTATTTCATGCTCCCAATGCAGGGGCCCGTGTTCAACCCCTGGTCAGAGAACTAGACCCCACAGGCCACAACTAAGAGTTTGCACACCACAACTCAAGATCCTGTATCCTGAAACTAAGAGATTCCGCATACCACAACTAAAGAACAGCATGTTGCAATGAAGATTGAAGACCCCACATGCCACAATTAAGGCCCAGTGCAGCCTTCTTAAATATTTAAAAATAAATATTAAACAAATACTAAATTTTATTAAATTAAATGTTAAAATGTATTTAATTAAATAAATAATAACGAAACATTAAAAAAAGAGTACTTCCCTGACCTCCCTCTCTCACCTTCTGCTTTATTCTTCTTCCTTCAATACTAGCTGGCATTACAACATGCCATTATATAGATTTTTTCATAATTTTATTTATTCATTTTCGGCTGTGTTGGATCTTCGTGCTTGGGTTGGGTCTTTGTTGCTGTGTGGGCTTTGTTCCAGTTGTGGAGAGCTGGGGTTACTCTCTAGTTGTGGTGTGTGGGCTTCTCAGGTTGTGGTGGCTTCTCTTGTTGTGGGGCATGGCTCTAGGGCTTGCGGGCTTCGGCAGTTGTTGTACGTGGGTTTAGTAGTTGCCACTCTCAGGCTCTAGAGTAGTTGATCTGCGGCATGTGGGATCCTCCCGGTCCAGGGATCGAACCCATGTCTCCCACACGGGCAGAACATGCCATCATATATGGATTTGTTTCTTTGTCTGATGCTGCTCACCAGAAGATAGTCCCTGTGAAATCAGGAAGTATGTCTCAGGTGTCTAAATGATAAACACTAGGAGGAAACTTAAGCAGGAGAGGAGGATTGGGAGCTTTGGAGAGGGGCTTGTTTAAAAAGAAGGCTTTTCTGGTGGCTCAGATGGTAAAGAATCCTCCTGCAATGCAAGAGAACTGGGTTCGATCCCTGGGTCAGGAAGATCCCCTGGAGAAGGGAATGGCACCCCACTCCAGTATTCTTGCCTGGAGAATCCCATGGACAGAGGCAGGCTACAGCCCACAGGGTTGCAAAAAGTCGGACACGACTGAAGTGACTTAGCACACACAAGGAAGATAACATTTTATCAGACATGTAAAAGATGAGGCAACAAGTTATGGCCATTTGGGGAAAAGCATTCCAGGTAAAGGGAACGGTCAGTGCAAAGGTCCTGAGGCAGCATCATGGATGTATTTGAGGAGGTCAGTGTGGTGGAGCAGAGTTCAAGAGGGGGAGACTCACCAGGATGGTCTTCCCAGGCTCTTTTCCTCCCCTGCTGCTGTCCCTCTTGCTTTTCTTGCCTCTTCAACATTGTCTAGCAAAATGGATTGTTCTGGCATGGCAGGTGCAATGACAATGATGATTCCTGCAAACCAGATTCTGGGTAAGGTTCTAATGAACAGGGAACCATGGTGCAGACAGTGAGTAGCCATATTTTGGGGTACGGGGATGTCAATCCTGCACCCCCCATTCCATCACTGGTATGAATGTCTCCTGTGAGTAGTGGAAATTACAGTCAAAGCAAGGAGTCAACTGGGTCTTGTGGGATGGTACAGGGAAGGCTCCAGAATCAGATGGAGATGGGCTTAAATGTGAATTGCTTCCCATTGATGACTCTGGGCTGGTGAGGTACCTCTCTGAGCCTTAGTTTCCTCATCTGTGCCTGAGTTTTCTCATCTGTATAGTGGGAATGGTAGCAATCCCAGTCTTACCAGGTTCTTGGGAGGCTCAGTGAAATACCATGAACAGTTGATGCTTATAACACTATGTACCAGACACTGCCTGATCTATGCACATTAATTCGTTTAATTCTCTCAGTCATCCTGCGAGGGAGGGTCTGTTACTGTTCCCCATTTTACAGATTAGGAAGCACGTTGAATCACTTGCTCAAGATTACTGTTCCAAAGCATGTTCTTAAGTCCGATTTGTTTTTAAGTCCGACAAAGTTAGCCTAGGTACCTAACTAACACAATCAGTTGTAGACAACGTACTGTAATGTTTCTAATACTTTTCACACAAAGAATAGGTACATTAAAAACAAACACAAAAAATAAAGAAAACAGAGGGGTGGGATGGGGTGGGAGGTGGGAAGGAAGTTGAAGAGGGAGGGGACGTATGTACACCTATGGCTGATTCATGTTGATGTAGGGCAGAAATCAACACAATATTGTAAAGCAATTATCCTCCAATTAAAAATAAATAAAATTTTTTAAAAAGAAAAATATATTTAAAATGATTTACTTATTTTTGGCTGTGCTGGACTTTTGTTGCTGTGTGTGGGCTTTCTTTAGTTTCAATAAGCGAGGGCTACTCTCCTTTGTGGTGAGAATCAGTAGTTATGTCATTGGGGCTTGGTTGCTCCACAGCATTTGGGATCTTCCCAGACCAGGGATTGAACCGGTGTCCCCTGCATTGGCAGGCAGATTCTTAACCTCTGGACCACCAGCGAAGTCTAGCATTTTTAATTTTACAGCACAGGACCTTGAAAAGTATGGCAGTACAACAGCTGGCACACACATTCGCATCTTTGAAAGTTCAAACCTAAAGGTTCGTATGTAGAGGACTTACTGTATTCCTTCTTCCTTTGCTTGTTTGTTTTCTGAGTCCCTAAATCTTGCACAGAAGGGTTTTAAGGGTATTAATACCAGTCAGGGTAGTGAGTTGCCTATGTCCTTCAGAGCTTCCAGACAGGACACTCAGAGACACGCTCCAGAGCTGGGGTGCCAGGGAGCTCTGTCCCCTGTCCCAGGCAGGAAGCCACCCTCTGAGTGAGGAGCTGCCCCCAGATGCCAGTTCCAGAACCTGCCCACCTGCTGCAGTGCACCCAGCTCAGTGGCCAGACCCTCTCTCTATCCTGTGAACTCTGTTCTGAATTCTAATGCTACCTATGGATTGCTGGAACTGGGAACCACACAGACCCCTCACCGCAAGGGAGTCTGGGAAGCATGTGCATGCGTGCATGCTAAGCTGCTTCAGTTGTGTCCAACTCTTTGCGACCCTGTGGACTGTGGCCCGCCAAGCTTCTCTGTCCATGGGATTCTCCAGGCAGAAATACTGGGGTAGGTTGCTACACCCTCCTCCAGAGGATCTTTTGGACCCAGGGATTGAACCCACCTCTCTTACATCTTCTGCATTGGCAGTTGGGTTCTTTACTACTAGCATTGCCTGGGAAGCCCCTGGAAAGCATACTTGTTGGCTTATGCCATCCAGAAGGCATGCCAGGAGGAGGGAGGGATGAACCCTGCCCTGCCAGGAAGCTCCATGTGAACTGGATCCTGGGGCCATTCTATTAAATGTTTGTTGAGTGACTTAATGAGGTGTCAGAGTTGGAAGTTGAACCCAGAATGTCTGATTCAAAACCGTGGATCCTTTCCATCTCAACTTGCTCTAGCTTGTTACATGGACCCTCCTTTGGGATTGTAGAACCCTGTACCCTTTGCACAAACAGTGCTGGGCCTTCCGTGCTGGGCCCTCCTGAGGGTGCTGAGAGGCCTGGAGGGCCTTTCTCAATCAGTTGGACCCATCACATTGATATTTTCAAAATGAGAATTTTTATTGATTTTGTTGGGTAAAAGCCAGAGGGGACACAGGAGGGACACACAAGATGGTGAGCCTCGCCAGCTGTGGACAGGCCTCTGGTTCTGACCTTGCCTCAACCAGGGGCCTGTGCTCTGGGCCCATATGTGGGGCTGTTCAGGCCAGGGCTGCGCTGAGAACCACGTGTGGTAACCGCTGCAATGTGGATTCTTATACTGTCCGGACATCCGTGCTGCCGCCACCCTGGGAAGGCTGGGGCTTTTGCTTGGCTTCCCAGGCCCAACCAGGAGGTCAGGCCACCCAGGGGCTAATTCCTAACATTCTCTGGGAGGCTGAAAAACAGCAAATGTGGTGCAAAGATGCCGGAAAGGAGACCTCCTGAATCTCAAGAAAAAAAATCCAGAAGCGCACACAGGGATGTCCAAAACCAGATGTCCAAACTGAAAAAAAAAAAAAAAAAAAAAAGGAAAAAAAAAAGAAAAGAAAGAACTTTCATTATGCAACTTTAAACAGTCCACAGGGAATGTGGTCAAAGCAAATTGCCCCCCCACTCCCATCCCCCCCGCCTCTGAACCCCAGTTCCTAGGCACCCCTCCTGCACCCAGAGGCAACTCCTGTGTCCTGTTAACCACTATCTCTCATGTGTCCTGTTAACCACTGCAAGCTCCTAGGACATCCCCCCATCCTCACTGCCCACTCATTCATTCTTCTCCTGGCCTTACTCTTGTTCCTTAAATATTTCGGGCACATTCCCACCCTAGGGCCTCTGCACTCCTGCTTTTACCCAGATACTGCATGCATGGTTCCCTCCCTCACATCTATGGTGTCTTCCTTTCCTGATTTACTTTTTCTCAGAGCACTTACCACCTGTCAATACAGCATATGATACATTTATTTAGTTTTCCCTATGGATCTGCACCTTCAGAATGTCAGCTTCAGGAGGGCAGGGACTTTGCTGTTTTGGTCACTTTGCCGAATTCCCTGAGCCTAGCTGACATGGTGCCCAGCACACAGTAGGTACTCCTGAATTTATAAATACCCTTCTGGAAGTAGCCAAGCACAGATGAGCACGTGGCTGCACAGTTGATTCCCCTTGCTCTTCTGTGCACAAAAGGGACCCCGCTGCACGCCCAGGTCTGCACCTGCTTTTGTGCTAAACAATGTATCTTGGAGTTCTGCCCCCAACAGAACGTACAGCCTGTTCTGTGCTCATCCACGGCTGCCGACTGTTCCATTGGAAGAATGCCCAAGCTCCACACGGCCTGCCCCACTGACGTCCACTCAGGCAGCTCGCCCTGGGGCCACCGTGAGCAAGGCTGGGGGGAACTTCGTCCTCCTTGGATGTCTCTGTTCTTACCCCACTGGCTCCTGAGAGCAAAGATGCAAGCAGATGGGCAGCAAACACCCCAGAAATGCAGCCCTGGGAGAAAGGGAGTTGTTTATCTTCAGAGGTAATCAGGCCTATCAGACAGGGGCTTGATCTCATTCCCTGCTTCCTTCTTTCTGAAATGCACACAGTGTCATAAATAAAAGCGCAGACATCAGAGGAAGCCAGGGGTGACACGGCAGTTTCTTGCAGCAAAGGCGGGGGAGGGTGGCCAGGGGCCCTGGGTGACATTCTCAGTGATATTTTTGTCAGACTGTGAGATTGGAGAGGAACTCTGGACTCCCTTGTGCAGGAGAGGATGGGGATTTGGGGAAATCCGCTCCCTTCCAAAATCCTCTGTGTCCTGAAATTTAACTTTCCTATGAGCACCAGGGCATTTTCTCTTCCCTTTAAAGGGCTCTTAGCACACAGGCGGTGACATAACTTTGTATTTTGAATGTCGACTCCCTGCCTGATGCCAGTTCCTGAGGGTTCGGCTTGATCTCCTTTGCTCTTCCCTCTCACAGTGCCTGGCATATAGGAAGCACTTACTAAAATACACGTTGAGGGACTTCCTGGTGGACCACTGGCTAAGACTCTGAGCTCCCAATGCAGGGGGCCTGAGTTCAATCCCTGGTCAGGGAACTAAGATCCTGCAAGCTGCAACCAAGATCCACTGTAGTCAAATAAATAAATACATATTTAAAACAAAATAAAATACATCCTGAATGACCAAAGCTGGGATGCATGCATTGAAACCAGGCTTTCCCTCTTCCTACCCACACCAGCTCACTGGGAAAGACTCTGATCTTGGGAAAGACTGAAGGCAAAAAGAGAAGGGGGCGGCAGAGGATGAGATGGTTAGATAGCATCACCGACTCGATGGACATGAGTTTGAGCAAACTTCAGAGATAGTGGAGGACAGAGGAGCCTGGCGGGCTACAGTGCATGGGGTCACAAAGAGTCGGACACGACTTAGCGCCTCAACAACGACCCACACTTATGGAAGAGGGTCTCCTGTTACCTTAGGAAGCTTCTATTTCCTGCCCCTACTTGGCCCCTCAACTTGGGGTGGGAAGCACAGGTCACTGAGTAGAAAACCGGCCTGGGGAGTTAAGGTTTTGCCGGGTCACAAACAAGCTGGCCCTTGCCAACTGTGGCCCACCCAGGCATTTGGTATTTGGCTTGGCCGTGCTTATGCTTTAACCAGGGTGACTGTGAGTGCCTCAGGACAGGCGTGGGGGTATGCCTGCAGGCCCCACCCACCCCATTACTCACCTCTCCTCCAGTCACAGGCCTGCTGGTCTTGCCAGGCCCTGCGGACTTTTATGTTAGCCCTCTCTCCCTTTTATTTATTTATTTATCATTATTATTATTTTTTTTGGGCAGTGCTGTGCAGTTTGTGGGATCGGACCCAGGACCACCACAGCAGTGAACGTACCGAGCCCCAACCACTGGACCACTGGAGAATTCCCACCCTCCCCATTTTGTGTGTGTGTTAATCGCTCAGTTGTGTCCTACTCTTTGCAATGCCCGCTAGGCTCCTCTGTCCATGGAATTCTCCAGGCAAGACTACTGCATTTTAAGGCACAACAAAAGTATGAAAAGGGTGTGTAAGATCTCCTATGTGTACGCTGTTCTGATGTGTACAGGAGGCTTGCCCCTGTGATGCTCATCTGGGCATCATTTGAGTTGTCACTGACAGAGGTCCCGACAATGAGGGGTTCCCTTCGTGGGTACTCAGATGGCCAGCCTGGGGAGCTTTTGGGGCCACTGGAGTCAAGGAGGCTTAGGGCTGGGAATTCCCTGGTGGTCCAGTGATTAGGAGCCAGTACTTTTACTGCTGGGAGCAAGGGTTCAATCCCTGGCCAGGAAAATAAGATCTTGCAGGCTGCAAAGTGAGGCCAAAAATAAAATAAAATAAAAAGCAATAGAAACTTAAAGAAAAGAAAAAAAAAAGGCGGCTCAAGGCACCATGCCCTGCAGCCTTCAATCTGACCCTCTAAATGCCTGGTTTCCCCAGGCTTGCCTAGGGGGGGCATATTTTCAGGGCAGACCCACTTGGAGTGGCTGGAAGTTTGATCTGACACTGCGGTTGCCCATATGGACTCAGTGACCCTGAATGGGATATCTTTAGGTGTCAGTCCCTGGGTGCTGTTCAGGGAGGCCCCCAACCAACCCACCATTCACCACCCACCTAGAGGATGAGATAGACAGAGGGAAGTAAAGATTCAACTCTGAAATCTCCCAGAGGAGTGAGTATTAGAAAACAGGCCAGCCATGCCCAATTGCTTCTAGATTCTCCAGGGCCATGTCTGACACCCAGCCATTTTCCTCTGGGTTGTATTCATTTATTCATTCGTTCCTTCATTCTCGGTACACTTTAACTTAGTACCTATTATGTGCTGGGGGTACTGCAGTGAGAAGACAGATGAGGTCTCTGCTCTCATGGAGTGAACAGTCTGATGATAAGACAATATATAAGTGACATGTTCAGGATAATTTTAGGTGGTGAAAAAAGGTAAGGAAAAGGAATGGGGGGGGGTAGGTTAGTGAGTGCCTCGGGAGTTTTAGATTGAGGGTCAGTGAGGGCCTCTCTCAGAGAAGGCAATGGCACCCCACTCCAGTACTCTTGCCTGGAAAATCCCATGGACTGAGGAGCCTGGTGGGTTGCAGTCCATGGGGTCGCTAAGAGTCGGACACGACTGAGCGACTTCACTTTCACTTTTCACTTTCATGCATTGGAGAAGGAAATGGCAACCCACTCCAGTGTTCTTGCCTGGAGAATCCCAGGGACAGAGGAGCCTGGTGGGCTGCCATCTATGGGGTCGCACAGAGTCGGACACGACTGAAGCGACTTAGCAGCAGCAGCAGCAGCAGCAGAGGGCCTCTCTAGGGAGGCGGTATTAACCTGGAACTTGAAGTTAAATTCCTGTGTCGGGCAGAGGGAAAAGCGAGTGCGAAGGTCCTGAGTCAGGGGTGAGCTGAATAGTTTGCCAGGTATTTAGGAGGGAAATGTTGAAGAATTGGGAAGGGAACAGCGGGATCCAAGCCTAAGGCAGAATTTGGTTCCTTTGGGGCCAGAGCTCCCTCGATGCATATAACATTCCTTCACCTGTTCTAATCTGGCCCGGGTCACTTACTGGATGTCCTTACCATGTCCTCCGGTGACTCCTCTACTCAGTCTCAGTCCCCCAACCCATGAAATGGGTATATGGAAAGTCTTTCCCTCACGAAGGCTTAATGAACTGTTTGGGAAGCTCTTAGTTAACCCTCATTCCCACAGGGTGTAGGGGCCCTCCAGAGAGACTGTTTGGGGGCCAGAGTGTTTGGCGGTTTTTCAAAGCTGCTATTCTTGTTAGTTACAAGTGGATCCCTGGGGCTGCTCCTGAGTCCAGTGGTGAAACATACAGAACACAGAGTAGCAATCAGGGCAGGGATGAAATCTGTGGTGGGCTGGATGTAGAGGTCTCTTTCAGCTCATTTCTGCAGAGCCTGGGTTCAGAGCACCCATCCGGAATCGCTAGCTGAGTGAGTCCAGCTACTTAGGTTCTTCATCTCTCAGGGCCTCAGTTTCCCCATCTGTATCGTGGGACCCATCTCAGGAGCCCCCGACCCCCCATCTGAGGATTTCGGGGGGGAATTCGTGAACTCTGAGAACAAGCAGTTGTGTTGCTCCCTGTTGTCCATGAGGACGGGATTAATAATCATGAGAGACAGGAGTGGGCAAGAAGGAGGCCAGGTCTTCTGTAGAAAAATGCTGCCCCTTCTAGGGGTCTGGGCATTTCCATCTGTAACTTGGTAGGTCCAGAGGGTAGAGGATGGTTGAGTCTCTGCTTGACCCTTTGAGGGGTTTCCAAGTGACACCCCCCACCTCTGAACATTACAAAGCTGATAGTCCCCCTGCCTGCCTGACCCTCTTATTCCCCCAGATTCAGTCAAAGCCCAATGGCAACACTTGGGAGGCAGAAGCTGGGAGAAGGAACCCCTGAATTTACCCCCAGCACCCTCCTCCCCACCCCTGGGTGCCAAATCCCAGAACCAAATCTCATTGAATTGCAAATCCCAGAGAGTGTTCCCAGGTGACGTGTGGGTGGGGGTGGGGGTTTCCGAGTCTGCCTGGTGCGGTGGGACCCCCCCACCCCAGTTCCTCTCCTTCATCCCCTCCTCCAGGCCCCATCTGAAGGGCTAGTCCTTCCTTCCCTAGGTCTGGCTCTTGGCCTGTGGATTCTCGTGGTCTGGCTGGGCGCCTCTGGAGCTGGTGGGGCCAGGGTGGGAAGGGAGGGGACATTCATTGACCTGAGACCCCCTACTTCTGTTCCATCCCTCAGCCCCTCCACAGACACTTCCCTTTTTCCAGATTTTGTCAGTCTCAGGTGCTCCCCACCCCACCTTCCCCAGAAAAAAAAAAAAAAGAGCCCGAGCAGCCTGAGGGGGCCACGAGGGGCACGTTGCTACTAGGGAGGCCGAGAACCCCTGCAGGAGCGCTGGAGGCGGAGGCCCGCCCTGCCCCTGGAAACCGCATGGCCGCCTCCCCACCGCAGCCATTCCCCACTCCCCCTGGGGGTTCTCAGATGTTGGCAGATGGCAGAACTGAATCTGCTGAGACGTCGCTCCAAAAAAGGAAAGTTGAACCGAAAAAAAAAAAAAAATTCAAACTCTCTTACATCTTAGGGGAAAGCAGAGGAGGAGGGAGGGTCCCGGTCTGGGGCTCCCGGAGCCCTCTGCTGTTTAAAAAGATCTCCCCGGCTTTGAGAAAGCAGCCTGGGAGGGGCAGGAGGAGGGGGTAAATGAGGACACATGGGTTGTCAGGGCTGCCTGTGGGGTTCCTGTTGGAGCGGTGAGCGCTTGCGTGTGCGCGGGCGAGTGTCCACATGTGTGCCCGTCCGTGACCCTGCCCGCTCGTGCCCACCACACACTTGCAGCATCGTGTACCTGCGTTTGTGTCCCTGTAAGTCCCGAATTGGGAGTTCTTGCAACACATTGCGTCCCTACCTGGGAAAGATCAGAGAGCAGATAGAAATCCTCGCCCTCTAGAAACGGACATTCTAGTGCGTGTGTGTGTGTGTCCGCCCGCGTGCGTGAACTCCTGCCTGTGTCGGGGTTTGTTTATCTGCGGGTGACCTTATGTCTTAGGAGTCTATGTCCCAGGCTACGTTCACGTCTGCGAGGTTGGGGGTGGGGGGTGGTTGCGAGTTTTCCCTCGTGCCCACCTGGGTTAGCTCTCCTTTCTGAGGCCCAGTGTGTGAAGGTCCACTGGTGAGAGTCTTGCGCCCTACTGCGTGCGAGACCCTCCAGAGCGAACTCCACCGCTTGTGTCCCCTCGCATCTGTGTGGGTCCCTCAAAGGTCCTGTGTGTGGCCCTCCTCGTATGCCCCCTCCCCATCCACTGGTCACTCCAGAGTTAGAGTGATAATTTAATAGCTGAAACGCGATTATACTTCGAGTGAAGTATCTGGGGCTGGGGAAGAGGAGGGCGCACGGCCCACTGGAGGAGGAGGGGGCGGGATGGGGAGGCGCTTTCCCCCTCCTTCCTCCTTCAGGGAGCTGCTAAAAAGAAACTCGGCGTCGCGCCCAAGCGTGTGTGTGTCTGTGTGGCAGCGTGTGCACGCGCGAGTGGGTGCGCGCAGGCTCGGGGGAGGCAACGTGGGCCCTTTAAGGAGCCCGAGGGGGCCGGGCCGGGGCGCGTCGGTGCGGGCGGGGAGCCAGGAGCCGGGAGGCCGAGCCGCCGCCTCCCGGGCTCCCGCCCCGCCCCCTCCTCCCCCTCCCGCCGCCGCCGCCGCCACCGCCGCCACCGCCGCCGCCGCCGGGGAGCGGAGCCGCGGGCAGGCCGGGCCGCATCGGAGCCCCGTGTCCGCCCGCGCCCCGCCCGAGCCGTGCGCCCGCGCCCTGCGCCCCCGCGATGCGCGCCAAGTTGCGGCTCGGGGACCGGGGGCTAGCGCCCTAGGAGGCGGCGGCGGGAGGATCGCGCCCCGGCTGGAGGCCGGGCCTGCTGCGCGCCCCCAGCCCGATCTGCACCGCCACTTGCCTGAGCGCCCGGGCGGCCCGAGCGCGCCCCAAGCCCGGGCGCCGCCGCCGCCACCTCCGCGAGGTGAGTTGGGGCTGGGGGTCCCCGCGGAGGGCCGGGGTGAGGCGCTGGGCGCGCTTCCGGGGAAATCGGGGAAGATCCGTCGGCGCACGCGGCGGAGTTGGCGGGGCCCCTGCACTCCCGAGTTGGCGCTCTCGGGGGGTGGCCTGCTGGGGAGCGAGGCGCCCCATAGACACTGCGGCCCGCGTGCGTGGGGGTGCCGGGGAACTTAGGGGAACTCCAGCTCCCCTGCGAGGGGACGGGAAGGAGGGAAGAGGCGTTGGGGGGAGGGCGGGCGAGGGGGTGTCCTGGAACTGCGCAGGACAGCCCCCCACCGTGTGCCACAGCCCTGGGGGCATGGCCGCCATGCGCCTCCCTCCTCTCCAAGCAGCCCTGGACTTGGGGGGTGACACTGCGCCTTATTTTCCAGCGGGCAGTGCGGCTCGGGGGTGCCCCTGGAGATGGCACCCTCGGCTCCCCGGCCTGGCTGCTGTGGAAGGCGCCTGGGAGGGGTTCCCGCCACGGGGGACGGGGGGCCGCTGGCGTGGTCGCTCCTGGGCGAGGGGTCGGAGGGCTCTGGGTCGGGGTCCCCGAGGAGAGGCGCCCCTTGCTCCCCCCTCCCCCTTGGGCCGGTGTTCCTGGTGTCTGGGCCTGCCTCCCGCGGCTGGTGACGCCTCATGGGGCCGCCTCCTGGTCCCTCCCCCGGGCTGTGCGGATACTTGGGATGCCACTAGTTTGGGAAGTTGGAATTCAGAACTGATCCCACTTGGGCTGGACCCGGAGGCCCCCGGTCCTAGTGCTGGGGGAGCACCCCCGGAGACTTGGCGGGGAGTTGGGGGGAGACCCGTGGAGCGCGCCTTCCCCACCCCGGACGCTTGCAGGAAAGAGCCCGAGGGAGCGAGAGAGGTCTAGGCGGGCGGGCGGGCGGGCGAGACACGCTATACCTGTGAGCTGCTGTCGCCCGGGCCCAATTAACGTAGGGCGCCCGGCGTTATTTTTACATTGTAGGTTTATTTTTTTGGAAGCGAGGGCCCTCCAGCCGCCTGTCGCGCGCTCCGGCTCTCTGAGGGTCTGGTGCAGGCAGCGGAGGCGGATCTGTGCTGTCGGCTCAGCCTCCTCGCTTCCTCCTCCTCCTCCTCCCCCCCTGTTGGTGAGAACTGGTTTTATTATGATTTTTTTTTTTTTTTCCTTTTGCAGATTTGGAGGAAGGCTGTGAGGGAGGCAGGGAGGAGGGATGGGGAGAGGAGCCCTGCGGCCTGGCTGGATGAGGGAGTTCTGGGCTTGTTGGGGGTTGTGTTATCCGTGGCCTTGACTTTGCCCTTTTTGAACCAGATCTGGGTCCCCGCCGTTGCTTTGATAGAAGGGGTTCTCCGGGCCTGGAGTGAGCTGGGAGGACGTCCCGGGCATTGTTATGTACCTCGTGGTGGGTGGTCTTTTTTTTTTTTTTGGATTGAGGTGTAGGGGGAAAGCCCTCTGAGAAAGTGAGAGACCTTGAACCCGGGGAGCTGAACCATTCACAGCCGGCTCGTGCAACGTATCGCCTTTGGTGGGAATCACACTTTTGCCACTATTGGCAGTGTGACTCTGGACAAATTACTCAACCTCCCTGTGCCTCAGGCTTCTCATCTGCAAAGTGGGATGATAATAATAATACCGAGTTTAGAGGGTTGTTGTGAGACCCAAGGGTGGGAATACATAGAAGGTGCTTGTATATGTATCACCAGTTACTGTTGTTATTATTATTATTCCTGAGTTCTAAAACTTGGTCTTTACTGCAATGGCCTGGAAATTTGATGAGAAGGGGCGGCCATGCATTTTGCCAGGAGGTGTGGTGAAGGGAGGGGGCCTTCTTTGCAACACACCCCCCAACCCCTTGACTTTTCCCCGTGAGGACAGAGAAGGGCAGGTGGTGCCTTCAGCCCACTGAACAGATGCGCAGACTGAGTCCGGCTGTGGGATTGGCGCTGGGGCCGGCCGCCGGCGGTGAGCCGGGGAATCGCAGGCGGCGGTGGCGGCGGCTGCCAGGGCGTCCCGGGCTCTGTCTGGCTTCCTCGCGCCGGCTGCCTTGTCTTTGCTTGGAAATTTACCACCGCCGCCGCCGGGTGCCCAGGGAGTCTGCGGTGCCCAGACGTGGGGGCGGGTACCCAGCGGGCCCCAGCCCCTGCCTCTTCCCACCGAGCTATTTACGCTTGCTCTGGGATCAATACTATTGATAAAGCCATGTAAATGGTAATATGGCTGTCAGGGCCTGGTGAGGGATGGACACCCCCTCGTGGGGCAGCGCGCGCCCTCCCTCCTTCCTTCCGCGAGGGTTTGGCTACGTGGGAAGGATTTTATTTGGCATAATCCGTTCTTTTTTCCCCAATTAATAATACTCATACCACCTCCTAAAGATTTCTGAGGGCTCTGCAAACACGAATTTAGCTGCATGAAAGGCCCGAGCAGGGAAGGCTTGATTGTTCTCCGGGCATGGGGGTTGGGGGGATTGGCCGGGCTCACACTGGCCCGCTGGCTGGCGTTGGAAGGAGGCCCCAGGAGTCCTGGCCCCCAGCATCTTGCCATTCAGTCTGGATGGAGGCTGCCTGGCCTGGATCCTCTCTGACTAGAGGTGATGGTACTCCCAACCCGGCAGTGGGTGGAAAAGTTGGTTCACTCTGAGATTTTTTGTTTTTTTTTTTTTGCGGGGCAGAGGGGTGGGGGGAAGTGCTGCTAGGCATAACCCAGCTGGAGGGGTCTCCCTTCTGTAAGAAGCAGAGATGCTCCTGCAAGAGACCTGGAGCTCTCACCCCATCCTTCCAACAGCTCTCTGAACCGTAAATCCCCCACATCAAATGCTGCCTCTGACAATAGGGGGCTGAGAGCTTTTATTTGTGTGTGTTTTTCCCTCCTCCTCTATTTCCTCTTCATCTTTCTAATGCCAACAGCAGCCTCCCCAGGTGATACCTTCAAGACCAGACTCCCTGCCAGGGAAACAGCTTGGAGGAACTGGTCCTTCCTGCCCTGGGCGCCCAGGGAAGGGGGCCAGGAGGGGACGGGAGCCTGGGTTGCCTGCTTGGGGAGGGCCAGGCTGCCCAGGGTCAGGCCAGGGGAGTCTTCTTAAAAGACTTGTTCCATGAGTGGGTATGCAGAGTCCCCCAAGGAAGTGATGCTTAGAAAAGATCATCTGGCATTTTTGGAGGATCTTTGGAGGTGGGGAAGGGACTTTACAACCTGTCAAGTGAAGTTTTGGTTTAGGAGCTGAAAAATACTAAATATGATGCAGTAATCCAATAATAACAGCCAACATATATAAAGTGCTTACTCTGTGCCAGGTCCACCTTCATCAGGAATCTGTTTACTATTCATTATTGCGCTGTGAGGTCAGGGCTCATATCATCCCATTTTATGGATGGCGAAATGAAGCACAGAGAGGTTAGGTGACTTGCCCAAGGTCACACAGTTTGGATATGGAGCTAAGAATTAAGACCTGGGATTACTCATGGTCGCCTTGGTGCAGCAAGAATGAACATACTGCAGACCTGCTCAGTGGAGCTGCCATAAAAGACAGGAAGAAAGAAATGATGTTTCTTATTTGAGCAGCACCTATAGATCTTTGCCCTACGGGGCTGGAGACTGAGAACTTGTTCTCCCCAGGATTCGGGGAGGGGGGACAGTGCCAGAAGCAGGTCTGAAGTTCCTTTGAAGTCTCATTTTATCTTAAACATTCATGCAAATTTGGCATTCGCTGTAGCGACAGGGCTGTGTTTATTTTGAAATGAAAACATGGTTTTGAATTATTTAGCATGGCGTATTATGGGACTCCAGAAAACTGCATCAGATGAGCTCCTGCTTGCTGGCGGGCAGCCCTGGGGTTCTTTGTAGCTGCAGACCTTGGGAAGTCCTGCGGCGGATGACAGCTTTTTCCGGTTTTACAGATGAGGGCGCGGGTCAGAGGTGCCAGGCTGGCCCCAAGGTCATATGGTGGTGTGCCTTTCTTATGATGATCAAAATCATCATCACTGTCTTTCTTTTAGTCGAAAGTGAGGCTTTTCTGCCTGGGCACTTCCCCACCACCACGCCCAGGGGGAGGGAACTTGGGAACTTTCGGTTCATAGATCCGTAAAGAATCATCCTAAACCAACAGCAGAGGACTGTCTGGGAGTGTTTTGTCTGAGATTCGCACCACTGATCATTGCAAAGTTCCAGGGAGTTGCCGCCCCGGCTTAGCCATGTGCAAGCAGAGTGCCCTGGGACTGATTCCTGCCCCCCTGAGAGTCTGGGTGCCATGGTCTGTACAATGGGCATATTACCCACTAGGGCCGTGGGGTAGGAGGAGAGGATTAAAGGGCAGAAAGCTAGAGCGTTGGATTTAATGTTCAGCTCTGCAGTTTCAAGTTGTGTGATTCTGGATGGGTTATTTAACTTCTCTGCGCCTCAGTTTGCTCATCTCTAAAATAGGGATGATGATGATTCTACTTCTGGTTTTATTGTTAGGAGGACTCTGTGGATGTCATGATATATCACAGGAGCTGTTGTTATTTTGCCCCTCCCTGCTGCTCCCACCGTTGGAGAGGGGAGACTTTGCGCCTGTAGAATTTTTGTTCAACCTGGGTCCTCACTGACGGGCTGGTTGGATGCAAGCTATTCTTTCTAAAAGGCTGCTAGGAAGGACCTTATGGAATAATCTCTTCACCTGAACCCCGTGCCTGGGCTGGTTACTCTCTGGAGGCAGCAGGCTCCTCTCCTGTCCGACTGGTTGGTGATTCCCAGATCTGCCCAGGAGACCTGGGCCCTTGAAGGCCAAGGTTTTCTGTTCTGCTTTTAATTCCCTAGCACCTGCTGGAAACTGAAGTTGGAGGGCTTAGGCGGCCTGGAAAGTAGGGGGAAGACTGATGGGGAAGACACAGGGAGCCTCCTGGGGGAGGGCTGAGCTTCCCCTTACCCCTGGGGCTGGGGGGTGGTTCTCGAAAGGGCTCCTTTGAATCAGACCTGGCTCAAATCCTGCTCCCCTCCATTAAAAGCCTTTCAGCCTCAGTTTTCTTATCCTTAAATGGGGGAGTGGGGTATGCAAAATAACACCCCTGGGAAGACCATCTAGGGCTGCACTGTCCCGGCGCTCCTGGTATTGGTGGGGAACATTCTGGACCTTTGCTGTCCCCTAACCATGAGGTGGGCTTCCCTGGTGGCTCAGACGGTAAAGAATCTGCCTGCAATGCAGGAGACCCGGGTTCGATCCCTGGGTCGGGAAGATCCCCTGGAGAAGGGAATGACACCCCACTCCAGTATTCTTGCCTGGAGAATCCCATGAACAGAGAAGTCTGCCGGGCTACAGCCCATGGGGTCACCAAGAGTCGAACGCGACTGAACGACTAAGTGCACACATATATATGCGCAACCACTAGGTATGTGTGGCTTTTGAGCGCTTGAAATGTGGCTAGTGCCGACTGAACTGGTAATTTTATTTCATGTTAATTAACTTACATTTAAAAAGCCACATGTGGCTGTGTCTAATGGCTGCCCTGATCAGAAGGCCCAAGACTGGATGATGAAACAAGATTCGGCATATGGGAGCCAGGCCTGACTCTCAGCAGCTGATTTTTTTCCTTCTTTCGTGTGTTTTTTCTCTGCCTGGAGCCACCGGAGCCTTGTCATCTTGGAGGGAGACTCCACATTCTGTGATCCTGTTTCCCAGCAAAGCCTGAGGCTCTCCCGGGTGCTGGCCTGGACTCCACAGCCCTCTGTCTACTTTCCCTTGCCCACCTCTCTCATGTCCCCACCCTCTCCTGCCCTACCAGCCTCTGTGGCAGCTCTGTCTGTGGCAGCACAGACCTTTCTGTGATGGTGCGAATGTTCCAGACCTGCCCTTAACTGCTCTCCACAGGTGGCACTGAGCACCTCAAGGGAGGCTAATGCAACCCAGGATCGGACTGTTATTTGCTACTTGATTTTTAATAACATTTAAAATGTGATTTTCCTGTGGCTCAGCAGTAAAGAATCTGCCTGCCAATTGAGGAGACATGGGTTCGATCCCTGGATCGGGAAGTTACCCTGGAGAAGGAAATGGCAACCCACTCCCGTATTCTTGACTGAAAAATCCCATAGACAGAGTAGCCTGGTGGGCTACAGTCCGGAGGGCCTGTAGAGTCAGACATGACTGAACGACTGAGCACGCACACATAAAAGATGACTAGTGGGCTTTGTTCCTCTTGGGCAGCTTGACGGTAGAGCCTTGCCTTCTCTGTTTTTTTTTTGTCTTGTGGCTTGTGGGATCTTAGTTCTCCAACCAGGGATTGAACCCGCGCCCCTTGCGGTGGAAGCACAGAGTTTTAACCACCTGACCGCCAGGGAAGTTCCCCTTCTTTCTTGACTCAGGGCCAAATGCCAGAATTCAGGCCACTGGCTGGACGTTATTACCCTTTCTGGTCCTACCAGGCCAGCATCCCTGAGACTGGGGAGCTGGCTCAAGTGTCCCCTACTTGCTCCCCTGACTGTCCTTTCTGCAGCATGGGAGGTAGCCCCAGGTCTGTGCAAAGTGTGGGCGGCTCCCACTGGGGGCTGAGTTGAGGTTCAGGAGTCTTGGACTCAGGCTCAGAAGAATCTCAGGTTTGTAGAGATGATGGTCCAAAACCTGCCTTGACTGTGTCCACACCTGCAGATACGTTGAGCAGGCCTGCTTCCCACAGGGGCTGTCGTGGTCTGTACTTTTTTCCTGCTATGAATTAACACATTATGGATGTCTTTCCATGTTGATAACAACTAGATTAACTTTGGGAGAGCAGACAGCATTGCTTTTTATTTGTCATTTGAAAAATACAGAAAACCTCCAAAATGATACACTCCTAGGGCTTCCCTGGTGGCTAAAGCGGTAAAGAATTCGCCTGCCAATGCAGGAGACACAGGCTTGATGCCTGGGTCGGGAACATCCTCTGGAGAAGGAATTGGCAACCCACTCCAGTATTCTTGCCTGGAGAATCCCATGGACAGAGGAGCCTGGTGGGCTACAGTCTATGGGGTCACAAAAGAGTGACTAAGCAATGACAGTATACTCCAACCCTGCCATTTGCTTTGGGCTTTATAAAAACTTATTTTAATAAAAGAAGAAGCATGGGCCTGTTAAAAAAATTAAAACAGAACACAGGAGGTGTCGAGGGAAGTCTCCTTCCTGTTCTTGGCCTTCTGTTTGTGTCCCCCGAGGCAGATCCACATGGGTACGGTTTCCTCTCAGAGATACTCGGGCCATATGTCCGCCTCACAGGGACATAGATGTGTGTGTTCCCTTTAAAAACAAGCACACACATGGTATCACACCATATTTATGTCTTAGTTTCCTCCTTTAAATTATAATACATCTTGATTTATTCTGAAATATATAGAGAGCTGGGGTTCACAAAGTACGGCCCGCAGGCCAAATCCAGCCCACCTCCTGTTTTTTATATGCCCAAGCTGAGAATGGTTTTTACGTTTTTTTGATGGTTGGGAAAAAAAAAAAGAATATTTTGTGACATGTGAAAGTAAGTGAAATTCAAATTTCAGCATTCGCTGTCAAGTTTATCAGAATGCAGCTCTTCCTGGTGGCTCAGGTGGAAAAGAATCTGCCTACAACGTGGGAGGCCAGAGTTCGATCCCTGGGTAGGGAAGATTCTCCTGGAGTAGGGAATGGCTACCCACTCCGGTATCTTGCCTAGAGAATCCCATAGATAGAGAAGCCTGGCAGGCTACAGTCTATGGGGTTGCAAAGAGTTGGACATGACTGAGTGACTAACACATGCTCATTCATTCGTGTATAGTCTGTGGTCATTTTCAGGGTCAGTCAGTTCAGTTCAGTTACTCAGTCGTGTCCGACTCTTTGTGACCCCATGAATTGCAGCACTCCAGGCCTCCCTGTCCATCACCAACTCCCGGAGTTCACTCAAACTCGCGTCCATCGAGTCGATGATGCCATCCAGCCATCTCATCCTCTGTCGTCCCCTTTTCCTCCTGCCCCCAATCCCTCCCAGCATCAGAATCTTTTCCAATGAGTCAACTCTTCGCATGAGGTGGCCAAAGTACTGGAGTTTCAGCTTTAGCATCATTCCTTCCAAAGAACACCCTGGACTGATCTCCTTTAGAATGGACTGGTTGGATCTCCTTGCAGTCCAAGGGACTCTCAAGAGTCTTCTCCAATACCACAGTTCAAAAGCATCAATTTCTTCATTTTCAGGGTACGGCTGCAAAATTGAGGAGTTATGACAGAGGCCGGAAGGCTGACAAAAGATGGAATATTGGTTCTCTTGCCCTTTATGTTTGCCGACCCCTGATAGAGAGCTGCCATGCTCTTTTTAACTTCAGCATAATCTTCCAGGGTCATGTCAGAGAAACGGGGGCCCCTAAGAGGGTTGTGAGTTTAAGGGTCACACCAAGTGGGCCCGAAAACCCCTTGTTCTAGAGACTTCTCTGATGGTCCTGTGGTTAAGAATCCTGCCTTAGAATGCTGGGGATGTGGGTTCAATCCCTGGTCAGGGAACTAAGATCCTGCATGCCATGGAGCAACTAAGCCCACGTGCCACAACTGCTGAGCCCACGCCACAGCTAGAGAATCCGTGCACGGCAACAAAAGATCCCACGTGTTGCAACAAAGACCTGACACAGCCAAATAAGTAAATATTAAAAACAAAACAAAAACAACAAACTACCCTTATTCTTGCCTGGTTCGCTGTTCTCGCTGTTATGCTGATGCTATTGTTGAGTGCAATAGGAAAGTGGGGATGGTCAAGGCAGCTGACCTTTGGCATGGATTTTTGGGTTCTTAGATGATGTTTGAGGCTATAATCTCTTCTGTCCAGGGCTGAAGGATTGCTATAACACCTGGTGCTATATAGTTTTCACACTTGTTGCAAAGTCACTTAGAACCCATCTTGTTTCCCTCTTTGCTTTGGCCACTAGGAAGCTCAGAGCCAAATTTTGCTGCCTGTCTTCAGCAGTCTAATCTGGTTTGTGTTTGGGATTCTATCCTGATTTCAGATTGGTTCATCCCTGAATTTTCTTCTTGGGCTTGCTCTCTGAATTTTATCATATCATATGCATTCCTAAAAGTTGTCTCAGTTCTTGAAGGGTGAGCTGGAGCAGACAGGAGCAAAGAAAAGGGGAAAGCACTTGCAAGATGTTTCCATGTTTGTTCCTCCTGAGTGCCTGTGGGGGTGGGGGTGGGGTGGGTGATTTCCTAATGGATAATTCTAGGGGAAGCCTAGACCTGGCCCCATGGAGTGTCTTAACAAAGGTCATACCCTGGGCAAGAACCTGGGTCATTGGGTGTCCATCTTGGGTTGGGGCTTTGGCTTCCCAGGTGACTCTAGTGGTAAAGAATTAGCCTGTCAGTGCTAGAGACACAGGGAAGCTGGGTTCGATCCTTGGGTCTGGAAGATCCCTTGGAGTAAGGTATGGCAACCCACTCCAGTGTTCTTGTCTGGAGAATCCCGTAGACAGAGGAGCCTGGTGGGCTACGGTCCATAGTGCTGCACAGAATCAGACACGACTGAAGCGACTTAGCACACACTTACGTCTTGGGTTGGACTCAGGAAGATGACAGTCAGTAACCTGGAAGGTGAAATATCCCTATCGGAGGCCCTGGGGCCCTTGTGAACCACTTGGCCTGAAGGAAGGCCCTGGAATCGGATAGGTGACACTTAGCACTCCTCGGTGGAGTGTCACTTCCGTCTGTTCTGTAGCCAGGGCCCAGGGATTTTGGAATTGTTGCCGTGGCAATGCTGAAGGTGTGTCGACACTTAGGGGCCTCTGGGCTCTTGTTCCAACCTTGGCGCTTTGCTGATGCTTTTGGATATTTCTGCTTCCTTCTGTTGACCCTGGGATATTTCTCTGAGCTGGAAAGGAAGTAAGGGGAGAAAAGTAAGCCACGGGTAGAATCAGATGAGACCACAGCCAGCTGCCCACCGGAGTGCACGTGTGGGTATATTTCCCAGGGACCCGCGGGGCTGACTCTCTGCCTCCTGTCTCCTGGGCTTGGCTTGGTTTTCGGTGACTTGTGTTTGGGTTTTAGGGCTTGTGAACGGGAGCTCGAATGAGCCACGGGGCAGAGTCCAGTGCAACCTCGGACAAGTAATGGAGCCTCTGCATGAAGTGCCTTAGTTTACTCACCAGGGAAAATGGGGTTATGAATGCACACAACCTCAGGGTGTGGTGAGGCAAAGGGAGCTAAGGGGCCATTGGAGGCTTGAGTTAGTCCAGCAGGCCCTATCCTTGCCCCTCACTTTCCTGTCTGCAGCTCATAAACCCAGGGAGCCCACTCTGGGACCAGGCAGGCTGATCCAGCCTCCTTTACATTGTTCACAGATGTCCTAAAGGGGCTTCAGAACTGTGTCCCAAAAATGGACCTACGGTTCCCCTTTGCCCTCAGACTCCCAGCCTGAGCTTGCTCCCGGAGTGTGGGGCCAGGCCAGAGACCTGGGGGTCACCCTCTCACCCGCCCAGTGCCCGCAGAAGCCTCCATTTGTCCTGCCCCCACAGTCTGTCCTGTGTAAGCAGCTGCGGGGTGGGGCCACTGGGGCAGTGCCCTGACCTTACTCAGAGCCCCGTGAGCCCGCAGGGCTTCCCAGCACTGCTTGCCTGAAATCCAGGCCCTTCTCACTGCCTTGGAGGCCTATCTCCCCAGCTGCCCGCTGACTTCTGACCTCCCCGTGGCTGGCCACCCCTGCAATTAACTGTGTGCTGTGTTGGAGTCGTGGGGCACTTCTAGCCAGGCAGGTCTGGAGGGATGAGTGGCAGGGGAGTGAATTTTTCTTTGTGGCCTGGGGGTTCCTCTCTGGGAGATGCTGGCAGTCAGAAGTCCCTGAGGCCAGGCCCAGAGGTGCACATGGTGGGGACCCCATGAGGAGGGGGGTGCCTCGAGGGCCCCTGCTTGTCCTCAGGCTGAACTCCGGTGCCTGCCACAGACCCTCTGGGAGCATCGCCCAGTGCTGCGGTGCTGTCTCCGTGGCCATGGCAACCGCCTGGCACCGGGGCCCTGCTCGTTAGGCTAACGAGGCAAGCCTGCCGGGCCGAGGTGGGGGGCCGGGGATGTGCTGCCCCGGGGCTTGGCGGGACTTGTCTGCCAGGCCACCAGGCCAGGAGTGGAGCAGGCCCTGGAAGATGCTGCAGAGCCCAGTGGGATCAGGGGTCCTCCAGGGTCCTGGGGGCTCAGGCTTGGTTGGCAGGGTGGGGTTCTGGTGGGAATTATGTGTGGTGGTAACTCCTGTGACCAATTAAACCAGGAGAGGATGAAATTGCGGGGAGAGATAGAGAGGCGCCCACTTTTCCCTGCTGCATATACCCACCAATGCGGTCTCCCATCCTTATGTTTTATTTTATGGTTTATCTTTCGGCCACGCCTTGAGGCATGTGGGATCTTAGTTCTCTGACAGAGGATTGAACCCGCGTCTCCTGAATTGGAAGCGTAGTATCTTAACCACTGGATCACCAGGGAAGTCCCCCTCTTGAGTGCTTTTAACCATTTTCACTTTGGCCCACCTCTGCTGCCTACTCCATCTAAGCCACTGTACTGGGTAGAAGAGGGTCCCCTACCAGCACACCCCGCCACGGCCCCCCCACCCCTGCTCCACCACCAAATTCATGTGCTTCCCTGAACCTCAGAGGGAGGCTTTATTTTGAAATAGGGTCGTTGCAGAGGTAATTAGTTAAGATGAGGTCATGTTAGAGTAGGGTGATCTTACATGCAATAATTGGACTGGTGTCCTTAAAAGAAGAGAAAGCCTTGTGAAGATGGAGGCAGACACCGGAGTGATCCATCTACAAGCCAAAGAATGTTGAGGATTGCTGGTTAGATCCATGGAACACACTCCCTGCCGAGAGGAAGTAAGCAACCTACCCTACGCCCTGAGTTCAGACTTCTGACTTCCATAACTGTGAGAGAATAAATTTGTATTGGTTTAGGCCACCTAGTTTGTGATCGTTTGGTAGAGCAGCTCCAGGAAACTAATCGAGCTCCCATCATCCCATCACTTGCTGGGACTATTGCAGCAGCCTCCTCACCAGTCAGCCTGATCATGTTCCTCACGTGGCAGCCAGGGGGTTTTGTTTTAGACCTGTCCCTCCTGTGATCAGAGCCCTCCCATCTCAGGCAGCATAAAAGCCAACTCTATTTATTTTCTGTTCTGGCTGCACCACGAAGTATGTGAGATCTTAGTTTCTCCACCAGGAACTAAACCTGTGCCCCCTGCTTTGGAAGCTTTAACCACTGGGCCACTGGGGAAGTTCCAAAAGTCCACTCTTTATCTTGCCTACAGGTCCCTGCACAGTCTGCTCCCCCATCCCCATTCAATTTCAGATTTGTTCCCCTGATCTGAAACCAGCCACACTGGCCTCCTTGCTGAAATTCACTGACATGCTCCTGCCTTAGTGCCTTTGCACATGTTCTGCCTGCAACACTCTTCCTCCAGGTGTCTGGATGGCTGGCATCATTCCTTTGCCATCTTCGCTTAGCTATCACCTTTACTGTGGGTCCTTCTCTGGGCATCTTATTTAAAACTGTACCTTTTCCATCTCAAGCCCTCTCCTCTCTTTCTTTAGTTGTTTCTTAGCACGTGTCTCCTTTTGATGAACTGTGGTTTCATCTGTTCAAAGTGCTGTTTTCTGTCAGCCCTGCTAGAATGCATATTCCAGAAGGCAGGGACTCCTGGTTCTAGAACACCTCTGGACACACAGTAGGTGCTCAATAAATGTGTCGAATGTCAGGTGCTGGCTAGGCATGGCCTGACCTGGCATCCCACTGCAGGATGTTTTGGGACCCAAAGTTGTCTGTCTGTCCCTGCATCTGATACCTTTGCCCTCACCTGAAACCCCCTTCCAACTCACCACAGGACATCACCCCGCCCCACCCCCCCAGGTCCCTGGGCCTTCAGCTACTCCCTCCCTGTCTCTCTTGTGGGTGGTCAGGATGGTCCTCTGCAGAGTGGAGCTGGTTGCTCTGGAGAGACCGGGGTTTGGGATAATAAGATCCTGGCTACTCCAGGCCTCAGTTTTCCCCATCCATGAAATGGGCACAATCAGATCACTGGTCTCTTGAGGCTGTTGGAAGGGTCAAGTGAGGTGACACATGCAGGGGTTCACTGTCTGGCACTGAGAGCTCAGAGAAAGACTTAGTTCAGTTGGCATTTGGTGGTGTTGGTATTTTCAGTTTGCTGTGTGGATGTTCCCTTTGCTATTTTTTTGGAGGAGGGGTGAAACATCATAGCTAGATGACTCCAGGTGCCTGGGGGACTTTAAGCCAGTGTTCCCTTGGGTGGGTGGCCTCTGGATGTTCTTGTCACCTGGGACAGCTCCTTCCTGGCTCTGTACGCCCCGGACCCCATCCCAGGAAAGGGAGTCCTGTGCTTAGCGGTGGGGATGGGGGAGGTGTGAGGGGAGCATTCCCAGGGCCTAGAAGCCTGTCTGCTGTTCAGTGAGAGGGAAGACCCCAAGTAACTCCATGAAACCCAGGGACGGGAGGGCCCCTTCTCCCTTTCTTGGGCTGGATTCTTCTTTTGCTCTGAGCCTGAGTTTCTGTATCCAGAAAATGGAAGTAAATGTCCTCCCTGCCTCCTAGAGGGGTAGGGTAGATTAGGGCACCTGGGGTGTCCTCAGTGATGGTGACCTTCCCTGGACAGGTGATGTGCACGCCATCTCCCTCCTCGAATTCCTTGTTTGGTCTCTGTGCAGGGCTCAGGGGTTGGAGGTGGAGTCTGAGTTGACAGAGGCTTTCCGGGCAAGCTTACTGCATGCTGTTTCATATTAGCTCATTTAAGCCTCACGATAATGAGAGCCTCACAAGGGCCACAATCACACTTGTGGTCAGAACTGTTAATTTCCCTGTTTGATGATGGGGAAGTCAAGGCACAGAGGGGTCATGTCATTGGTTCAGGGCACACAGCCTGTAAGCCCCTTCCTTGGTGTGTGGTTGTCGTGGGGAACATCTGGACTTTCTTTCTGTCTTCCTCCCCGCCGCCCCTGGACTGTGGACCCTGGGGGCTGGCCCTGGGTGCCTTGGCCTGGCCTGGCCCATCCCCCTTGAGGTCACCCTCTCAGGCTCCCCGCAGGCTCCTGGGCTCTGCCTTGCAGGAAGATGACCCCACTATTGAGACTATAAATAGCAGCCACAGTGGCAAGCAGGAAGCTGCTCATGGCACCTGGGCTCTGGCTGCTGCCCCCTTGCCGCAGCGCCTCCTGGAACTGAGCTTCTCCTGGTGGAAATGCCAAGGTGGAAGCATGTGTGCACCCCAGGCGTTGCTCTGCAGGTTTGCTGTGTGACCTTTGGGCCCTCCCTGCCCTCTCTGTGCCCCTGAACCCCTGGCTATGTGTCTGGGATGCCTCTGAGCTCCCTGAGCCGTAAAGAGTGTCTCCTGGGTGTTTGGATGGCAGCCAGGGAGGGGTGGAGGGCTTGGTGGGTGATTTGACATGGTGAGGGTAGTGTTTTCCTTGGAGGGGAGATAAATGGGAGGAGGGCATTGATGGAGGCTGGAGAGGGGAGATGGGCCCTTTTTAAATGCAGGGAGGAAGGGGAAGATGGGATGGAGCTGCCTGAAGCATCCTGGACTGGGAGGTGGACCATCAGCATGAGCATGGGCATGGGCATTTGAGACCCATCTTGACTGCTTGAGACCCATCTTGGGTTGCTGTGTAATTCTTGTACAACCTCTCTGGGCCTTGGCATTGTCCTCCCAGATTTATCTGGCAGGAAAGAGATGCACAAAGGTTTTGAAGCAAGGAGACTATGTCACTGTGTCCTCTATCATCTTTCAAGTTGATGGCTACTATGTTAATGTCATTATGTTGGGTCATGGGACGGGGTTCACCTTGTCTCTGTCCGTACTGCCAGGTCCCTGGAGGCCCGGCTCCAGGGTGGGGTCAGTGAGCTGTGGTCATTAGGAGCAATGGGGAAAGGGTGCTGACTCACTCCAGGGCCGCCCCAGTTGGTCGTGCTGCTGGGTACATTGGGTGGCCTGTGTTTCCCCAGTCCCTCCTCACAACCCACCCCTGTCTCTGGCTAATACCAGCTACGCAGTGAGGTCTTGGTCCTTGGGGCAGTTTTCCAAGTTTAAGTATCATGCTACAGGTCAGTTGTACCTTGCAAAGCTTTCCGTTTTCCCAGAGGTTAGATGCTTTGTTAGTGCCAGTGGTGTTCTTGACCTAGAATGCAGGGACGTGAAGAAGAAGGTTTAACAGGACGTCTTGTTACGGATCTTGCTGGAGTAGGAGATGTACAATAGGTTGATTTATGACTGGTCCCCCTCAAACCCACCAAAGGTTCCTGAGGAGATTGATGGATGAGTTATTTGTTGTCTTAGAGAAGTCTCTAGTGATAAGCCGTAGGGCTCTGCTTGATTCACATTTTCATCAAAGGCTAGATCGAGCACCCTTGGGATATGTATTCACCATCCAGGTGACATAAAGGGGTATGCCTTCTCTCGCTGTGTAGGTGTGGAGAGACTGAGTCACGTGGACTCAACAGTTGCCTCCTAGAGTTCAGGGTTTGTAGAGTGGGCCTTTGGAGTGGTTTCCTCGAGCCCCAGAGATGTTTTGGAGCCGGTGGTAAGGCAGATGATGGTCTCCTTCAAAGATCTGCACAACCATAAATCCCACAACCTGTGGTTGTTCTGGGTTACACTGTTGTTCAGTTGCTGAGTCGTGTCCACTCCTTGCCACCCCATGGACTGCAGCACGCCAGGCTTCCCTGTCCTTCACTATCTCCTAGAGTTTGCTCAAGCTCATGTCCATGGAGTTGGTGATGCCGTCCAACCATCTCATCCTCATGGCAATGGGGAATTCAGGTTGCAGATGGAATTAAGGATGTCAGTCATCCTTTGACCTTGAGATGGGGGAAGTTACTCTGGATAGTCGTGGTGGGCTCAGGGTAATCACAGGTGTCGTTATGCGGAGGAGGCAGGAGATTTGAAGATGCTGTGTTCCTGGCTTTGAGGGTCAAGGACGGGGCAGAGAGCCTAGGAATACAGGCAGCCTCTAGAGTCTGAAAAAACAGAGTGCATTCTCGTAGAGAACCCCAAGCAGGGGCATAGCCCTGCTAACACCCTGATTTTCTCCCTGTTAGATCCATTTCGGACTTCTGACCTCCAGAACTACGAGATAATGAATTTGTGCTGTTTTAGGTCACTGCGTTTGTGAGCGTTTGTTACCGCAGCAAGAGGAAGCTCGAGCAGAACCTGCATCTTCCCTGAGAACCCCAGCAGCCAGGGGCAGCCCAGTCACTTAGGTCGCGTGTGTCCCCTGCCACTAGTAACCTTGGAATCAGACTGAGGGACATGGAGTGAAGACAGGAAGTTGCAAACCATAAAAAGGCTGTGCTGGAGGAAAAAATAAAATGCAAAGAAGAAAAGAAGTCTGGTGGTTCAGTGGTCAAGAGTCCGCCTGTTGATGCAGCAGACACGGGTTCGATCCCTGCTCAGGGAACTAAGATCCCATGTGTCTCAGGGCAACTAAGCTCTAGTGCCACAGCTAGAAATGCCCATGCACCGCAACTAGAGAGAAGGTCATGTGCTGCAACTAAGTCCCAATGCAACCAAATAAATAAATATTTAAAAATTGGAAAAAAAAAAAAGGCTAGAACCAGAGAGATGACCAGATGTTTTGGAGCAGAAAAGGAATGGTGCGAGGTAGGGATGTTTGTGTGTTTGTATGTTCTTTCTTTTCATTCCTTCCAATCTAGTGGGGGGGGGGGGTACCTGGCTCAGATGAAGGGCCAGAGAAAACTCTGTGTCCCCAGCCTGTCCCCCCACTGTGCTGAGCCACAGATGATTCTCCTGGGTGGGGTCTCCCAAGGGGCAGGTGCTGAACCTTCTCAGAGGAGACGGGCGATGCCACACACTGCTTCCTTCTCGGCTTTATTGGAAAAAGGAAGAAAATGACGCACGCCTTCAGCCCCAAAGGCCTCTGGGCCGGCGTCCAGAAACCTGAAGCCTGCAATTAAATGAAACTGGATCTTAAGGTGGGGAGAGCTTCTCCAACCTGGGGGCGGAGGCACTGGAGACCAGGTCCTGGGGACCCGGCTGCCCATGGATGGGCTATGTGGGATCCAGGGGCAGAAAGGCTGCCATGGGGAGAGGGGAGAGGTTAGGAATGTTCTAGTCAGCCTTGGTCCAGGAGGCTGGGCTCCAGGCCACCAGCTAAGGGGGCCACCTTTTTTTTTTTTTTAATTTATTTGGCTGTGTTGGGTCTTAGTTGCGGCACGTGGTGTTTAGTACCCTGACCAGGGATCGAACCCAGGCCTTGGGAGGATGGAGTTTTAGCCACTGGCCACCAGGGAAGTCCCAGGTGGCTGCCTTTTATTTCTAAAAAAAAAAATTGCAGATGACTTTCTGGTCACCTGAGTCCCCTCCCCCGGAGACTACCACTTCTCCACTGAACGTGTGCCCTTCTAAAAATGTTGTCACACGTGCAGGGGCCTCTGTCTGGCTTC
Organism: Bubalus kerabau; assembly: GCF_029407905.1. NCBI lineage: Eukaryota > Metazoa > Chordata > Mammalia > Artiodactyla > Bovidae > Bubalus > Bubalus kerabau. The sequence continues at coordinate 55,344,170 of NC_073639.1, forward strand.
CCGAAGGACCTAGGAGCCCTGTCTCATCTCTAGGCAGAAAAGATGCACGTGGCCAAGTCTTTCTGCGTGTGCCGCTCTGCAGTTTGTTATCAGAACGAGCTGTGGGACTCTGCCAGTTTTGTAGGTCAAAAGTGGTCAAATATTGACAGCTTTTATATAACTCAGCCTAGTAATTTCCTCTCCACGCTGAGACAGGCAAGCAGACCGAAGTGGTTCCGAGCAGGGATTCTGATGGCGTGGGTTCCCACTCCCTCCATGGCCTCTTATCAGCTGCGAGGCATTGCCCTGTGCCTCAGTTGCCCTTTAAGTAAAATAGGGACTGAAGTAGTATGTGTTTTCTAGAATCGTTCTGAGGATTAAAAATGTAATACACAAAACTGTGTACCTACTGTGTGCTAAGTCACTTCAGTTGTGTCCGACTCTTTGTGACCCTATGGTCTGTAGCCTGCCAGGCTCCTCTGTCCATGGGATTTTCCATGCAAGAATGCTGGAGTGGGTTGCCATGCCCTCCTCGAGGGGATCTTCCCAATCCAGGAGTCAAACCAAAGTCTCCAACGGCTCCTGCATTGCAGACAGATTCTTTACCACTGAGCCACCAGGGAAGCCTGTGTACCTATTACTATTATTTTTAAAAAATTCCCTGGTGGTCCAGCAGTTAGGACTCTGCACTCTCACTGCTGAGGGCCCAAGTTCAATCCCTGGTCAGGGAACTAAGATCCCACGAACCGCACAGTCAAAAAAATAAATTAGGATTTTGTGGCTTAAAAAAAATATTGTTTTAAATTTTGTACTGGGGGATAGCCGATTAACAAACAATGTTGTGATAGTTTCAGGTGACCAGCAAAGGGCCTCAGCCATACATATACATGTATCCATTCTCCCCCAACCCCCCTCCCTTCCAGGTTGCCACATAACACTGAGCAGAATTCCATGTGCCATACAGTAGGTCCTTTTTGGTGATCCATTTAAAATGTAGCAGTGTGTGATTTGTGATGTTTTGATGCAGTTAGATCTCGTTGATGAATTTTAACTTCTGTAGAGATAGCGTCTTGTCACGGTGATGGACACGTGATCGGTGTATTCCCTAGATGCCGCTGGGGTGGGTTGCAGCGTTTGGAGCTTCTCCAGGTGCCTCCAGGTGCTCATGCGCTGTTCTCCTCTGCGTATTCCTGGGAGTGAGACCGCCAGCTTGTGGCTCTCCTAGATGATGCTGGCAGGCTCTGCAAGGGGCTGCCCTGGCTGGCCCTCTGCGTTGGGGTGTTAGATCTCCTAGCAGCCAGGGCCTTGGGTAAGACATGTGGTTTGACAGCTACCTTACAAAAAAGACTTTCTTGGTTTCTTTTTTATTTTTTGGTGGTGCCGAGTGACATGCCAAATCTTAGTTCCTTGATCAGGGACTGAACCCATGGCCCTTCCAGTGGAAGCATGGAGTCCTAACCACTGGACCAGAGAAGTCTCTTTCTTGGTTTTCAGAAGCAGAACAGATGTGTTCTCTATAAATTGGAAAATGAAGAAACCAAAAAAACCTGCATATTAAAAAAAATGCAACCACATTCCCATCCCCCAGAGAGACTGTTGGCATCTTATTGTCTGTGGGTTTGGATAGAAAGGACCAGTTCTGACCTTTGCTGCCTGGACGTGACCATGGGGAGAGGGAATGGGGAACTGTCTAGATTCTGCAGCCCCTTCTCTAGACCTGGTGGGTCAGAATTTTCAGGAATAGGCCAGGTGTCTGGCAGCTCTGGGATGGGGCTTTGAGTCAGTTGGACGTGGGACCTGCCTCTGCCCTGCAGTCGCTGTGTGACTCTGAACACAAAACCTTGCCTCTGTGACCTCGTCTCCTTGCAGGCTTTTGTTCAGGCTGCTGCTGCTGCTGCTGCTAAGTCGCTTCAGTGGTGTCCGACTCTGTGCGACCCCATAGACGGCAGCCCATCAGGCTCCCCCGTCTCTGGGATTCTCCAGGCAAGAACACTGGAGTGGGTTGCCATTTCCTTCTCCAATGCAGGAAAGTGAAAAGTGAAAGTGAAGTTGCTCAGTCGTGTCCGACTCTTAGCGACCTCATGGACTGCAGCCCACCAGGCTCCTCCGTCCGTGGGATTCTCCAGGCAAGAGTACTGGAGTGGGGTGCCATTGCCTTCTCCTTGTTCATGCTGGAGGTGCTCAATTAATGCTTGAGTGAATGTAGTGCTGCAGGATTTCTCGCCTGGACATTGCTGATGTTCCTGGACATTGCTGGGGTGGATGCTTCTATTTGGGGGCTGTCCTGGGCACTGTCAGATGGTTAGCATCATCCCTGGTCTTTACGCTAGGTACCCTCCACCCATCGTGATAACCAGAAATGATGACACAGGTTGCCCAGTGTCCTCTGCGGGGGGGCCACAAACACCCCCCAGGATGCCTGTGGTGCTCTTAGGAGGGCAGAGAGGTCCTGTGAGGGAGTTTTCCTCGGAGTCTGTGTCCAGTGTGTGGATTTTGTTCATTTGGATGCTCTCACTGAGGGGACCTACTGGGTGCCAGGAGCTGTCCCAAGTTCTAAGATGTGGCTGGGATTATGTCAGGCAAGTGCACTCTGGCTGCTCCCCCTCTACCGAGGCGTTAGCTGGACACTCTGCTCACCCGCTCCTGACTTGGCATCGGGATATGGTGGTGACTTAAGGCCCGTCCCTGTCTCAGTCTCCCCCTCTGTGAAATGGAGAAAGTGTTGTCCTAAGCGTTGCTGCTGATCCTGCGGGGAACCCTGTCACCTTTGTGGGCTTCCCAGGTGGCCCTTGTGGTAAAGAATCCGCCTGCCACTGCAGGAGACATAAGAGACGCGGGTTCGATCCCTGGGTTGGGAAGATCCCCTAGAGGAGGAAATGCAACAACCTGCTCCGATATTCTTGCCTGGGAAATCCCATGGACAGAGGAGCCTGGCGGGCTACAGTCCATGCAGTTGTAAAGAGTTGGACACGACAGAGCAACTAACACTTCCCGGGCCACAGGGCACACAAGATGCTTTGTGATGGTGAGCAGATGATGTGTGCAGACTCACAAGGCCAGTGTGCACACATCTGCCTTTGGGGATCGCTGCAATAGGCATTGCGGGGGTGGGGTCGGGGGTGTGAGTGAGGTGTGGGCGGGTTGCCACAGTGTCCTCTCTGTGCCTGGCTGTGCGAGTGGGGGTCTTTGCTGGAGGGTACTCAGCTGCCCTCCTCCCCGAGTCCCTGAGGAGCCGGCTCAGTGGAGATCCCTAAGGCGATTAAGTGGGTTCATTTGATCCTGAACGTGAACTTGAGCAGGCGGCTTATCTCCTGGAGATGAAAGCCGGGCTGGCGAGGCGCCACCTGACCCATTCGGGGAGTGCGGGATTTTCTCCTCCACCCGCTGCCCACCCGGGGCCTGTGCTGGGGGGCTTTTGCCCCATCCACCTCCAGTCTCTTCAAGCTGCACGTGGTGAACCGGGGCCGTGTGCTTTTTCTGTGTCGAATAGCAGCAGGTGCTCACTGCGTTCATTCGTCTGGTCCTCTCCATCTCATGAGCTAGCGAGGATCACATCATCACTTTCCCTGTGTTTCAGGCAAATGGCTAAGGCTCAGAAAGGTTGGCTGACTTACCTAGAGCCACACAGCATCCCGACAACCCTTGGGGATATCTTGGAAAATCCCCTTTACTCCTTGGCACTGAGATTCCTCCTGAATACAGTCTTGACTTTGCACAGAATTAACCAGAACAACAACAATCAGTGTATGCCCCATTGTAGTATAAGAGGAAATGGGAGGAAGTTGCTGCTGGCTCCTACTCAGCATGAGTAAGTGTCGATCCGAGGCAAGTGAGATCAGAGGCGTTTCGGTTCTGGAAACACATGAAAGTGATGTTCAAGAAAAGGCTAGTGTTTGGATCAGTTCTGGCAGGTTTTGTTTTTTTTTTAACGGCCAGGTTATTTGAAAATTGTGTGGGGAGGGTGCCTTTTGCGGCGTGGGACTGTCCCACTGGCTGAGTGCCAGTCACAGGACAGCCAAAAACATCCCTGTCTGTTTCTGAGATGTTCCAGGGTGGGGAGCCTGCCTAGGAGACCCCCTAGCAACACAAAAATAACAATATGCTCTTAGTGGTGGGTGATGGGACCACTGTGGTTGAGACCCTCTCTGCTTTCATAACAGCAGGCCAGGTACTGTGGTCCCCCTCCCTGCTCCACTGTCTGACCTGGGCACCCATCCAGCCTTTTCCTGGCCTTGGAATCCATCTATTCTTGTTCCTACCATTTTCTTCATGCTCTCCAAAGGAGAATGAGAATCTTCAGCTTCTGGTCTCACATTCTTCCCTCCCTACTTTTCCTCCTTCTCTGAGAATAAAACTAGAGGCTTTGAGCATGCTGGGGAGCTGCCCCCCTCCCCCCTGCATTGATGTGTCTCCAGCCACATCCCTCCCCCACCCTGACCTCTGTACTCAGCCTCTCTACTTGCTGTTCCCCCACCAGGAATGCTGTTCCCTGTGATTGGCATGGTGACTGTCATCAGGTCTCAGGTCACATATCACCCTCAGGAAGTCCTCCTGGCTGCCCAGTCAAGCACCGCCCCCCACTCCAAGCCACTATCCCAGCCCCTCACTCAAGACGCAGTTGTTGATCAATGAAGTTTCTCAGTTGATTCCATTCCTTGGTGTGTTCTTGGCCTTCCCACATCAGAAAGTCACTTCCAAGAAAGCAGGGGCTGCTTCTATCTCATCCACAGCTGAGCCCCCAGTGCCTGGAACAGCGTCAGGACATGACAGGGGCTTCCTGCCAAGGAATCCATCGGCTGTCAGTGGGGATGGCTTGTGTGTTTCTTGGCAGGGAGACCAGGCCTGGCCTGACCTGGAGAAAAAGGAGGATGGGTCCTGGACACAGGGTCCTTGTCCCTTCAGGGGGTTCTACCCTGTCTGGAACTGACCAGACCAGAGGGCCAGCCCAGGGGAGGGGTGGGTACCACTCACTGCCATTTCCTGTCCAGGAAGAGAGGCTCTTAGCGGGGACCATGGTGGGGATGGGGTCAGCGGGGTGACATTGCCCCCAGGATTATTTGTCAATGTCTGAAGACATTTCATTTGTCCCAGCCCGGGGGAGGTGCAGCAGGTGCAGTGGGTCGAGGCCAGAGGCGCTGTGAGCATCCTATAGCGCACAAGCGTTTGTGCTAAGTCACTGCGGTCATGTCCGACTCTTTGCGACCCCATGGACCGGGGATTCTCCAGGCAAGAATACTGGAGTGGGTTGTCAATAAGAACCAAATGTCTCAAGTGTGAGGACATGGCATCAGGCCTTAGACACGCACATCTTGGTTCTGCCCTGGGCAGGGGAGGGCAGGAGCACCCAGGTTCCCTTTTGGTGCTGTGTCTGTATTTCTGTGGCCCAGAGTATGCCCTCTCCCCCACCCCTCCCGCTTCTATAGGGACTCTGAACATCCCAGAGTTGCTTGTCCTAGCTGTCACCAGCACCGGGAAGCCTGACAGTTCCCTGGGTGACATGCCCCATGCCTGATGGGTTCCACAGTCTGGCTGCCACAGTCTCTCTCGCCTTTCTGGTGGGAAATCCCTCTTGAGAGTGTCCTTTCCAGGACCCTTGTTTACAGATGGGGAAGTGGCGGCCCAGAGAGGGTAAGGAGTTGACCCAGGGTCACACAGCACAGCACAGCCTGGATATGGGAGGCCTGACGCTTGAGCAGGAAAGGCCCTGAGGGAGGGACTGTTAGCCCTGGGGCCACTATGGTCCCCTCTCTCCAGCCAACTGGTTCTTCCTTCTGGCCAGATTCCACACTATATCACTACAGTCATTATGGTTATTTTATAACATTGCAAGTTTTAAAGTATTTCATGTCTGTGTGTATTTGTATATATTGTCAGATTGCTTTTCTGTATTATTCAGGACACATTTATTCTTCTTATTTAAAAAATAAATAGTTGGTCCATCCCCACAATGGAATACGATTCAGCCATAAAAAAGGAATGAGTGCTGATCCATGTTGTAGTGAGGATGGACCTTGAAAACATGAGGCTGAGTGAAAAAAAGGCCAGACGCAAAGGGCTGCATATGGCGTGGTCCCGTTTCTATGAAATGTCCAGAATAGTTAATCCATAGAGACTGAAAGCAGATGAGTGGTTGCCAGGGGCTGGGAGGAGGGGAGGGGGTGTGGAGGCAAACTGCTCAGTGAGTAGGGGTTTTCTTTTCTCTTTTGGGTGTTGGAAATGCTTGGAACTAGAGTTGGTGACCTCACAGCACTGTGAATGTAATCAAGCCCACTGAATTTTTCACTTTATAATGGTTACTTTTATGTTGTATGAATTTCACCTCAATAAAAAAACCCATTTGGGAACTGAAAAAGATATGTCTTTATTGGGCTCTTACTGTATGCTCAGCAGTCTGTATGCACACTTTCACTGAGTCTCTGAGTCCTGTGAGATGAGAATTTCCGTGTCACTGGTGAGGAACTGGCTCAGAGATGTTAAGCAACACACCCAGGGTCACCCAATGGAAAGCAGGGGACCTGGATTTGAGGCTAGGTCTCAGGCCAGATCTTCAGGTCACCACAGCCGCGCCCTGTGGTCTTTCCTGCCTTCCTGCCCTCCAGCCAGGAACGTCCCTGCGGGCACTTCCCTGATGGGGCCCCGGGTGGGGCGCAGGGCTGGATGTGATACAAAGGCCCTGGGGCAGTTCACTGCTTGCCTCGTGGCTGTACTGTGCCCCTGGCCCCCTACCCCCACTCCACCACAGAAGCAGGAACTTTCCAACACAGAGCCAGGCTGTGAATCAGCGCGACTCACTCTGGAGAGTTCGTGGGGCCTCCAGGGCTGTTTTCAGTTTCCGTCGAGTTTCTCACTCTGACTCAGTGTTGGCCCCCGCCTCCCTGCCCCAGCGACCTGGGCTTCTGAACACCTGCGGTACATCACAAAGAGCCGGCTTTGAGGCTGCCCTTTGCTGGGTGCTCGGGCCTCAGTTTTCTCATCTGTGTAGTGGGGGCAGTGAGGGAGGTGTTTGGGGTGTTTACTGGCATCAAACAGTGGATCCCAGGGGCCGCATGTACCCAGGGTGTGCGTGGAGGGTTTTGGTGTGGACATGAAGGGCTGAAAGCTAGGAGCTCCTTGTGGGCACTCAACGCAGGGGAAGCCCATGCCCCGTACCCGCTCCACATCTGTCCTCGGAGGGCTGTGTGTGTCCAGGGCGTTCTGTTCTCTATAACAGGCCAAGCCCAGTCAAGGAATGGTGGCCATGGCAGCCTACGTCTCCCACTGGGTCCTGCTGCAGAGGCTGGGTGAGGGGGCTCTGTGCTCCAGGTATTGTCATCATGACCAGGCTGGGGGCCTGAGCCTGGGTGTCCTAGGTTCTGGGGTGGCTGGGCCTGGGTCCCTGGGGTGGCGGGCTGGTGAACCCTGATGGTGAGTTTGCCCCGAGCCCCTGCTGTGTGCTGGCTGTGTATTTCCACTCAAAGTAACCCTTGGCATCACACCCCACCTCCCCCAATTTTACAGATGGGGAAACCAAGGCTCAGAGAAGCCAAGTGATGGCGTCAGGCTTAACAACATGGTAGAGCTGGCATTTGTGCCTGAGCCAGCCTGGCTTTAGTTCCCCTGCTTATCGCCTCCCTCTTGTAAAAGCACAGGAAGCAGTCTCAGAGTTTAAGCAACAGGCCTGGTCACCTAGCTCAAACTTGGTGCGGCTGGGATTGGGTCCAGGTCTCTGGCCGGATCCTGGGCTGCCAGGACTCTGTGTGTGGACTCGCTTGCCAGGCATCTCCGTCCCCTTCTGTGCAGGAAGGGCTGGTCACCCTGGTGTGCAGGTCGTGGACGCCGGGGTGGGTCAGAGGCTGGTGTTGGGGAGGGGAGGGGTTACCCATGGAGACAAGAGCTTTTGCCAGTGTGATGTGTGTGGAGGGGATGGGGGTGGGGGAGGGGGAATGGAGAGCTCCAGAGGTCCTGATCTCCCTCCCCGTACCGGTCAGTGGGGACCACCCCTCCCTCCCCGCCGCCCCCTACCCCCCACCCCCGCCGGGGTCGCTGGACTCTTTGGAATATTCCCTGGGCCCCCCGGGTGACAAATCTCTTTCACCATCTCTTGACCCAGACAATTAATTGCTTCTGGCGATCCATGCATGGTTCCATGACCCCCCTGCTCTCCCACCCGCTGCCCTCAAGACCCCACACCCCCCACCTCCCCCCCTGCCCTGCAGCCGCTAATGGCCCAGACCCTGCTCCGGGGCTTGGGTTTGGGGGGCTGGGCCTGGGAACGCTGCAGTGGTTTTCCCTTCTGGCTGACCATCAGGCAGCCTCTTCCCCAGGGAACCCTGTAGCTAGGAGGGTTCCTTCTACCCTGTAGGAACCCTAAAGGGCATTTGCCCTGTGTTCCTACAGGGTAGAAACTGAATTATTTTTACAGAGAGTCCAGGATGGGGCCTCTGAGGGACTTCCAGAGGCTTCTGGAAGTTTCCACCCCACGCAGTCCCTGGTGCCCCATTCCCAGAAAGCCCTCTCTCTTATCTCCCATCCCTCAGGGGACTCCCATGCAGAGGTGATGTGTGGTTAAAGTGGACACCCAGATGCAAATCTTAGCTGTGGGAACCCTGGGTACACTTTCTTGCCTCTCTGCCTCATTGCTCCCATCTGTAAAATGGGGGAGAGTCATGGTAACTCGTGCGTACGATGCTTGTAAGAATTAAACCAGTTAGTAAGCTAGAGGGCTTAGCATGGTGCCCACTCAGAGAAAGCCACAGGGGGTTCCAGGTGTCTGCCACTGGTGGTGCTGGTGATGGACAGACAGAGGGCATCTCTTGGGTCTCTGCAGGCATTGAAGCAAAGCTGCCCACCCCGCCCCACCTCGGCCCCCACCCCGGCCTGGTCTGTGCTGCCTGCCTTGCCTTGACCTGGGCTTGGCTGGGAACCAGGCTGCCAACACTGGGTGTGGCCCGAGCCCCCTCCCATCCCCCCTTCCTTCCAGAAATGGGTCGATATCCTGGCTCCTTCCTGGCGTCTAATTGCTCCTTTTGGCTGCTGTCTCCGCAGATGGCCCCACACCCTGTAGTGAGAAGATGGGCGGGAGGTTTCTGAAAAGTGTGTTCCGAGGTCAAATTGAGGGTGGAGGGGGTGGAGGATGGGGTGGCCAAGGGCAGTCCCCTGGGTGCCCATCTCTCTGCCCCTCACTGGCTGTGCCAGCTCGGGCGGGTGGCTGAACTATTTTGGGTCTCGGGTTGCCCATCTGTGAAATGGGGTCAGGATAGATGGCCCAGAACCTGGCATACCATGAGCGCACTTACAGGAGGGGACTATTATTATTGCTGTGCTTGTTTCACTTGCAATCGGTGCAGGTCTCTAGGGAGCCCAGATGGGTGATTTGGAGGCTGGGGCACTCAAGGGCAGGGCTTAGGGCTCCTCTTCCTCCTTCTTCTGACTGTGTGCCTCCCTGGGATGGCCCTCGAGCCCCATGGAGTGGGGCAGTGCCCCCCATGGTTAGGGGGGCTGTGTCCCCTTTGGGCGGGGCCATGCATCCCCTTCTGTTGGGCCACAGCCCCTCCTCCCCACTTTGTCTTCCCCCAGGTCCTGTCCACTCAACATCCCTGCTGGCCGTGGCTGCACCGCCGCCCCACCCCCCGCCCCTCAGCTGTCGCTGACTGCCGTGGTCTGGTGGGGAATAGGAGACCTGGGTGAACTCTTGGTGACTGCCTCTCCGCAGTTTCAAGGAGCGCCAGCCTCAGCTGTCACTTGAGAAGGAAAATAAAATACCCCAGTGGCTTCTAAATGGAAGGGGCCGCCTCCTTCTCGCTCTGGCTGTCTGGCCTGCTTACCACTGCAGTGACCGGGAAGGGCGACACCTGGCCCCAGGGGGACAGGGGAGACTTCCCTGTTCATCTAGTGTGAAGAGATGTGCCCGGCAGGCCCAGGAGGTTCTGGGAGGGGTGTTAGGAACCCCCCTAACCCCCTGCCACCCTCTATTGCCTCAGGGCCCTGGCCTGCTCCTGCCCTGGGCGCCTGGGTCACACTGCACCTGAAGTCCCCAAATTCAGCCTGCAGGGACAGCTTCCAGAAGTTATGCCTGCCCCTTGGGGGCAGTGTCGGGATCTGCAGGGTCCTGTTTAGGGCCTCTGTAGAGCACGTTTTGTGACTGGCTCATCTTGGCCTAGCAAGTTCACACTGCCACGTGGAGGCTGAAGTGGGAGTCACTTCCCTTTCCTCAAAGTAGCAGGCATTGCAGTTGTCCCCAAGCCCTGGGTGATTTTTGTGGAACATGATCTGTGCTACTGAAGGAGTTTGAGGTGGGAAGGCAGGGGCTGCCAGGGACGAGGGAGCCTGGTGGGCTTCCATCTATGGAGTCGCACACGGTCGGACACGACTGAAGCGACTTAGCAGCAGCAGCAGCAGCTGGTGAAGGAGCGTCTTTTCTCCAAGGCTGACTCGGAGAGGGACCTAGTTCAGGCCCCGAGGGTCCTGGCTGGGGACCTTGTCCCAGCCCCTAAGCTTATTGGCCGAGTGATTGAACTTGACCTGTGCCCACTGAGGATATTGAGATGAAATGACAGGGACTATGGGTAGAGCATCTTCTCTCTGAGGGGCGGTACTGAGGGTCCTGGGCTGGATGGGCAGAGCCTGGGCGGTGAACCTGCCCTGGGAGGAGGTGATGACTGGGCGGGACTACAGCGGTTAGTTGTGGCTCCTGCTTCTGGTTGGGCGCTGGCTTCTGGCCTCTGCACTGATTGGGGGAGAATCGTGGAGCACCCGCCCACTGGGCGGACCACTGAGGTGAATGGCAGCCTGGCTGTGCAATCCCTTCTTGGAGCCTCAGTCTGTCCATCAGGGAGATGGGCAGCAGCAGCTCCGGAGGTTACTACTGCCCTTAGACTGAGGGTCTGAAAACCCAGAGGAGAGTACCAGTAACAGTAACAGCACTCAATTCCATGTGTGCAGTTAAGGCCGCCTGGGCACCTGTCCTGACTTCTCTCACCAGCCATATGAGCCTGGGGCAAATGACTCAATCTCCCCAAGTCTCAGATTCCTCATCTGTAAAATGGGGATAATAAATAACCTACCTGAGGGACTTCCCTGGTGGGCCAGTGGTTAAGAATCTGCCTTCCAATGCAGGGACGCGGGTTTGATCCCTGCTTGGGGAACTAGATCCCACCCACATGCCACAACTAAGACCTCGTGCAGCCAAATAAATTTAATGAAAGGGCTTGTTGAGGTCTACACTGTGCCCTGTTCCAAGAGGCTGAGCTGTATTGACTCATTTAATCATCGCAGCAACCCTCTGAGGGGACTCTGTTACCACCCCTCTGTTTACACACAGGGGGAGGGGGAGACAGAGGCACAGGGAATAAAGTGACTTGGGTGCCCAGTGCGGTGGTGGCCGACCTTAACTTCTCCTGTCACTGCTTGCCTGTAGGCTTCAGGCACTGCAAGGGATCCTTCAACATCTGGAAAGTGTGCCCCCGGGGGGCCCTGCCGAGGGTGCAGCCCGCATGGCTGGAGGCCCGGAGGAGGCAGGGCTGGGAGAGAGGATTTGTTCTGAGCCCTGGCTTGGGCAATCGCTTTTAGCAACTTGCCCAAGGGACAGGTGGAGGCAAAGGCCAGGTGTTGCCAGGGCCTCAGGGGGCCCGCAGAGTCAGGGCCTTGTCCCTGGGTGGCCTGGGGAGAAAGGCCTGGAGGTACTGAGGCTCAGCTACCAAGCACTTAACTGGTATTGAGGCTGGAGCCCTGAGGTTCTGACTTGAGGAGAGACGCCTGTGCCGGGAGATGCTGGGCTTGGGGAAGAGGACACCGCCTCCATGGAGCCCTCAGGGATTGACCTGGAGGTGTCTCCCTGGCCCTGCCTCACACCATTCTATTTGGTGATGTGACAGTTCAGAATGTGCTACTCCCCTCCTGTGGCCTCATTGGAAATAGTGATAAAACCCTCACCTCCCGGGACACGCTCGCTGTCTTCCCGTTTTCCTCCTCACCTGCCATCGCTCCTGTCATTCACTGCAGGCTTGCCCTGGTTTGGGCTTTACTTGTGGCTCAGCTGCAATGCAGGAGACCCCGGTTCATTCCCTGGATTGGGAAGAGCCCCTGGAGAAGGGAAAGGCTACACACTCTAGTGTTTTGGCCTGAGAATTCCATGGACTGTATAGTTGATGGGGTCGCAAAGAGTTGGACATAACTGAGCGACTTTCACTTTCACCCTGGTTTATGTCTGTTACTTCAGTCACTGCCTTTTGATGTTATCTTGCTCTTTTCTTTTTTTTCTTTTAAAGTTTTGGTTGTGCCTTGGGGATTCCCAGGTGGTGCTAGTGGTAAGAACCCCCCTGCCAATGCAGGAGACATAAGAGAAGAAGGTTTGATCCCCGGGTGGGGAAGAGTCCCTGGGGAAGGGCATGGCAACCCACTCCAGTATTCTTGCCTGGAGAATCCTATGGACAGAGGAGCCTGGTGGGCTACAGCCCATAGGGTTGCACAGAGTCTGACACGGCTGAAGCAACCTAGCATGTGTGCATGAGCGCATGAATACGTGTGTGTGTGTGTGACTGAGGATGGGCATGAACAGCTGAGTGTGCGAGCACAGGTGTGACTGAGACCTTGAATGAGGGGGTCTGCTCCTTGACTGGAGTCCCTTGCACAGGGGTCAGAGCTGCCTGCCTCCTAGGATGCCTAGGGCAGGGGGACCTTTCCAGGCCCAGGGAGGTCCCAGTGGGTGTGGCTCTGGTGGGAAGTTCCCACAGCTTGGGGTCAACCTGGGGGCCGGAGCAGCCATCTCCCACCTCGTGCTCCTCCTATTCACACCCAAGGAAGGTCTTACTGCACTGCACACCCCTCTGCCCATCCCCCACCCAGTGACCTGGCTCCCGTGGCCTAAAGAGCTCGGATCTGGATTGGAATCCTGGCTCCTTCCCTTCCTAGTGGGATGACCTTGGGTGAGTTACCCCCACCCTCAGCATCAACTTCCTGGGCTGAAAACAGAGGCCACCCCCACCTCCCAGGATGGTTGTGGAACTTATATGGGGTAACAGGGAAGCAGCTGGAACCCAGAAAGGCTACAGGAAGTGTATGTGGTTCTCCTGCCCTCCCCAACCCAGAGCCGTCTCCAGGCCAGGAGGCTGTGGGAGCCCAGCATGGTCACCAGGGCTCCTCTTTCATCCCTCGTCTGTGTGGATGCTACTTGCAAAATATTCTCCATCCTGTCCATTTGTCCCACTTCCATCTCCACCCATCCTCCACTCCTGAGCCCGAAAAACACACTCTCCAAATTCCAATGGGACCAGTCCCTTTCTGCATGCAGAACCCTCCGAAGGGTCTGCATGATCAGCTCTGTCTCTTCAGCATTCGCACACACTCTGCTCAGACTTCTGCGCTGGGATCAGCTGTTCTCTGCCTGCGCCCCCCATCTTCTCGTGTTGCCAACCCATCTCCTCCCCACCCCGATTCGGGCCAAGCACACCTTCCTCCTTGGGGCTCGGCGTGGCTTTTCCTGGAAAGTCCCCAAATTCTTCAGGCTGGGAACTGCTCTCTGGACCTGCATGTTGCCAGCATTGCTGAAAGAACTCTGTCTGTTCTCCCGGGGCTTGTGACCCTGGGGCTGGCCCAAGCCAGTCTTGATCCCACACCATCAGAGGATTCCATTTGGGGACTGGCTTGGAGCTGGGAGAATGTGGGAAGCAGGTGGGATCTGATCTCCAAGCTGCCCTTCCAAGGTGGTTCCTGGGGAGAGCGCTCACCCACCTGACCCTGCCTGAGCCCTTCATATTATCTGCTGCAGGGGACTGGCCATGGAGGCTCCCGGGAGCCCGGGGCTGGGAAGGCTATGGAGACACACCTGGTCTCCCTACTTCCAGCCTTCCTGCTGGGCCTTGACAAGTACTTAGCCTGGAGGCATCATAGTGGAAAAAAAAACCAAAAAACTTAAAAGAATAGGAGAGAAGGGGCAGGATCCTCCCCCTTGAGCCACTGGCGGCTGCGGCCCCTTTTAGGACTTCTGAGTCTTGGAGCTTAGCTGCCAGCCCCTGCATCGGGGTAATGTAATGTCCAGCAGGAGCTGAGCCCAAGTTGGCTCTGCAAGCACTTCATCTCCACGGTGTCCCTGAAAGGTCAGTGTTTTTATCTTTCGTCTTACCCATTTTATTTTTTAATTAAAAAAGAATTTGTTTTGGCTGCACTGCATGGTTAGCAGGATCTCAGTTCCTCGACCAGGGATCAGACCTGGCCCCTCGGCAGTGAAAGTTCAGAGTCCTGACCACTGGACCGCCAGGAAATTAAATTCCCTCGTCCCCATTTTAGAGAGGAAGAAACTGAGGCTCAGAGAGTTGAAGCTACCTGTCCCAGGGTGCACACAGCTAAGAGGGGCAGAGCCCAGATTTGAACCCAGGGAGCTTGGTTCTGGAGCCTGAGCCCCACATGCAGTGGTCTTGTGAGCGCCGGTAGCCTCAGCTCCGCTCGCCTCTGATGCAGAGGAGGTTCCCTGAAGGTGCAGCCAAGGCAGAGATGTTTGTGAATGGACGGGTCTTAGAGATGGCTTTGGAGAGTAGGCCCGTCTTCTGGATGGGAAAACTGAGGTCAGAGAGAACTGAGGGCTTGCCCAAGGTCACAGCCGTTAGTAGAAGAACTGGGACCACAGCCAGGTTTTTGATCTCTGTCCAGTGGTCTGCCTATTACAGTTTGTTTGAAGTGTGTTGCCTGCTCAGTTGTCTCTGACTCTTTGCGACCCCATGGACTGAAGCCCGTCAGACTCCTCTGTCCATGGAATTCTCCAAGCTAGAATACTGAATTGGTTGCCATTCCCTTCTCCAGGGGAATCTTCCTGACCCAGGGATTGAACATGGGTCTCCTGCCTTGCAGGCAAGATTCTTTACCATCTGAGACACCAGGGAAGCCCACTGTTCACTTGTTCTTTTTGTGTGTGTGCAGAGGCTAACACAGTAAAGAATGCATAAACACCTGGGTGCAGATTAATGAATAATTGTTAAGGAGGTGATCAGTGTTCTAATTTTTGTGGGAAACATTTTTTTGTTGTTCTAGGGTGACTGCCTCTGTAGATCTCTTGTGAAAGTGGAGTCTTGCCTTTCCCAGAATCCTCTAAATGGAATCCTGATGCAAGCTTAGTATCTGACATTCTTCCATGTGGTTGTGTCTGTAGTTTGTTCGAATTTATTGTAGAGTAGTAGTCCATGGTATAGATGTACCGCTGTTTGTTTATCCCTTTGTCTATGGATGGATATATTGTTTACAGTTTTTTTTGTGTGTGTGATGATGAATAAAGCTGTTATGAACATTCACGTATTGGTACAACTCTGTGTGTGAGCATACGCTTTAATTTTTCTTGGGTAAACACCCAGCAGTGAAATTGCTGGGTCATATGGTCACCCAAATGTATGTTTAACTTCGTAAGAAACTGCCAAACTGTTTTCCTAAGTAGTTGCACCATTTTGCATTCTACTAGCAATGTCTGAGAATTCCAGTTGATCTGCATTCTTGCCAACACTTGGTATTGTCTGTCTTATTTTGGCCATCCAGATGTATGTGTAGGGTGTCTCTTGTTCTTATTTTTAAAAATATTTATTTGTTTGGCTGTGCCAGGTCTTAGTTGCAACAAATGGGATCTGTTAGTTTTGGCATGTGGGGTCTAGTTCCCCAACCAGGGGTTGAACCCTGGGCCCCCTGCATTGGGAGTGGGGAGTCTTAGCCATTGGACCACCAGGGAAGTCCCTGGTCTCTTGTTTTTAGTTTGCACTTTCCTGCTGACTAATGATATTGAGCATCTTTTCGTGTGCTCGTCGGTCATTTCTATATCCACTTTTGCAAAGTGCTATCAAGTCTTTTTGCTCATTTTTCTATTGGGTTGACTGGTTCTTATTTATTTGTGAGTGTGCTTTTATCGGAGAAGGCGATGGCACCCCACTCCAGTCCTCTTGCCTGGAAAATCCCATGGACGGAGGAGCCTGGTAGGCTGCAGTCCATGGGGTTGCGAAGAGTCAGACACGACTGAGCGACTTCACTTTCACTTTTCACTTTCATGCATTGGAGAAGGAAATGGCAACCCACTCCAGTGTTCTTGCCTGGAGAATCCCAGGGACGGCAGGGCCTGGTGGGCTGCCGTCTATGGGGTCACACAGAGTCGGACACGATTGAAGCGACTTAGCAGCAGCAGTAGCAGCAGCAGTGCTTTTTATATCCTGGACGCTTGTTTATATTGTGGGGCTTTGACTTTGAAGGGTGACTCAGGAATTCTTGAATGAGAGTAGTAGGCCCACCCCTCTTCAGGTGTCCCTTACTGACTTTTTATGGGGTCTCCTGGGAAGTTAATGGGGGATGCTCATGGCAGCACTGTAATCCACCACTGCTGGTCCAACACTGTTGGACCCCCAACACAGGCCCGGGGTCCCTGGGCGGGCTTTGCTGGGGTGTGGGCTGCCTTTGTAACCACACAGTTTGGATTAGAATCCCAGCTCCATGACTTCCTAGTTGTGGATCCTGGGACTTGAGACTTTGATTCTCTGAACCCCAGTTTCCCTCTCTGTCAAATGAGCTAGCAGTACCGCCTCATAGAGTTGTCATGGAGAAATACTTGGCCCCAGGCCCAGGCCAGGGCCTTGCCATCTACCTGCACTTTGATGTGGTCATGCCCTGGGCCATGCGTGGAGGCTGGGATCCTTGTTAACAAGACCCGCATGTTCCCCTGCAGGTCCCCGGGAGTCTCTGAGGAATCGGAGTTGCTGGCGGCTTTTTCTGGTAGGTTCCTGTTTGTCCCCACTTGCTGTCTCCAGCATATTGCTGGGACCTCCTCGGGGTGGTGGGTCGAAAGTTGCTGGGTTGCCATATTCTACTGGTGGATGGGTGTGGTGGTGGGGGGCGCTCCGTGTGGCTTCATGGGGTGTGGAATGGGCAGCACCATTGCCCACTGTGAAGGCTGTGGGGTCCTCCAGGATAGAATATTTTCTAACTGGAGGCAGTGCTGTTCAAACAGGGCCTCGGAGAAGGAGCTGCCCCGACAGTGCAGCTGTAGGTCTATGCATTTCTCCAACTCTGGGGTTCACGGGCCCATGGCTTCTGTGCCCTGATGGTGGGCTGCAGGCTCAAGAGACGGTGGGGCCAATGTGCAGGCTCAGAGGGGGCGGGGCCTGTGTGCAGACTCAGTGGGCGGGGCCAATGTGCAGGCTCAGAGGGGGCGGGGCCAATGTGCAGGCACAACGAGGGTAGGGCCAGTGTGCAGGCCCTTGAGTTGGGATGTTGGATGTTGGAGGAGGGTGCGGGGCTGGGCACCGGTGCGCCACTGTGGTCACTGTGCCCAGTGGGAGAAGTGACCTGGGTCCCAGTTTCGGCCCCTTTCATGCTGAGCGCCCAGGGCAGGTCACTCACCTCCCTGTGTCTCCATCTCCCGTTCCATAAACCAGGGGTAATGAGCAGTCCCCAGCGGGGGTCGCTGCAATGATTCAATGGGCTGCTGTGGGACAGCATCTGGCCCAGAGGAGGTGCTCAAAAGTCCATCACCATTTAGGGCTTTTCGTGTGACCCCATTCAGTCACCCTCATGGTGATGCTGCAAAACGGACTGTTATTCTCATTTTAACAAATGAGGAAAGGGAGGCATGCATAGATCACCTGTTCCATGTCTCAGCTGGAAGCAAAGAGCTGGCTGAGACTAATTCTTTGACCCTCCCAGGGAACTCAGTGGATTCTTCCTCAACGCACCCATTTCAGAGCCGTTTCACTGGGCAGACTGAGGCCCGTGTTGGGCATGTCTGTGCCCACTGCCCTTTCTGCCTCCACCACCCACCTGGTACCTCTGAAGGCAGGGGTCTCTCCAGAGAGCTTGTCCCCCAGAGGGACTGGAGGGGGGCCATAGGGGGCACTGGCAAAGTTTGGGGTGTCAGGGGAAAGAGAAGGCAGACCAGAGGTGGGTCAGCGGGCTGGGCACAGGCTTGTTTTTTCTTTGGCTGTGCAGTGCAATTTGTTGGATCTTAGTTCTCTGACCAGGGATTGAACCCAGGCCCCTGGCAGTGAAAAGCACCAAAGTCCTAACCACTACCACCAGGGAAATCCAAGCACAGGCTTGGAGGAGGGGATTCAGGTACTGGCCTGGCTAGCCAGAGAGGGAGGTATCTTTTCTGTTTTTTTTTTTTTTTTTTTTAACCAGGGGAGGCAAGTTGTCCTGAGCAGGGACCCCAGAGCCTGACTGCCTGAGTGCATATTGCCCTTTGCCACTTATCATCTCTGTGACTTTGGGCAAGGCCCCGAGCCACCTCATACTTCAGTTTCTGCATCTGTAGAAGGGGGATGGAATCAAATGCCTCTGTAGAACTGGTGATGAACAGATCGTTGCTAAGATCTTGGTGCTTTGTATTTTTGTTGAAGCAGTCAGGTGCCCTAGCAGAGGAGGGGGCTGAATCTGCAGGTCCCCCCACTGTGTGTTGTCCTTGGCTCCCAGGACAGGGGGCTGCCAGCTGTCCCTGGCCTGGGAGAGGCAGTCATGACCCCCGGAGACCCCTATGGGTGTGATGAGGAAATGCCACTTCCTCCCCTTCCCCAACCCCCAGCTTTTCCAGAGAGTCAGCAATTTTGGGGAAGAAGCAGAGACACATCCTGGAGGGTACATGGGGTGCCCACCCAATCCGTGCCAGTGAGGAAGGGCTGGTCAGTGGGTGCGGCTGCTGGGGAGCAGGCACTGGGCCCTTGCAGATGTCAGCTTGGCCCCTTCCCAGCTCTGTGCCACTGACTGGGATTGGTGTTCGGCCACTGGGGCTTGGGACATAGGGCATGGGCTGTCGCAGGCACCAGTTCTCAGCAAGCAGGAAGCACTCACTTAGTACCCCCAGCATTTTTCTTTTTTTTAATATTTTCTTGGCCACATGCTCAGGATGTGGGATCTTAGTTCCTTGACTGCAGACTGAATTCGCGCCCCCTGCGTTGGAAGTGCGGAGTCTTAACCACTGGCCACCAGGAAAGTCCCTCCAGCATCTTTCTTTACCTCTTAGTGATGAAGCTGTTCTTCCAGGACTGGAGAAGGTTGTCAGCCAGGCCTGGCTCCAGGGAGGGTTGGAGGAGGCTCTGAAGAGCCCCCATTCTGGCCCTCGGTGTTCATGATGGGGTCAAGATCTGTTACTTTCTCCTCTGGCTGCTAAGTACCGGTCACTGCTGTTCCGCCATCAGGGCCACACTGGTGCAGTTGGGACTGGGGCAGTGTTCTGGGAGGGACAGTGGGGGTGTGGTCACTTATGCAGCCCCATTCTGCAGGGGAGCAAACTGAGGCCGAGAGATGGGAAAAGGTCTCTCTCAGGCTAAAACACTGAGAGGCAGATTGAGGGTGAGTTTTGGTTGTCTCGTCTGTGATATCCAGCCCTGGACTGGCATCCTGAGTCTCTGGGGTGGTTTTGCAGTGGGTGGACCTCCTGCAGTGCATGCGTGCTAAATCACGTCCAACTCTTTGCAACTCCCTGGACTGTAGCCCGCCAGGCTCCTCTGTCTATGGGATTTTCCAGACAAGAATACTGGAGTGGGTTGCCATGCCCTCCTCCAGGGGATCCTCTTGAGCCAGGGATCTCCTGCATTGGCAGGGCAGATTCTTTAGCACTAGTGCCACCTGGGAAGCCCCCTGCAGACCTGGGTGCAAGTCCCAGGAAGCGGTGACACTTTCGTGCCTTGGTTTCCTCATCTGACAAATGGGTGTCCTCCAAGGGTTGCTGAGGGCACTGCTGGGCGCTTCCTGGCTGCTGCTGGGAGATTTTATTCTTCTTCTGAATACATTCATTCATCAAACGATTCTTTCTAAAGCACCTACTGTGTGCCAGGCTCTGTTTTGGGGCTGGAGTTAGAGCTGGGAGTAAGACAGACAAGCCTCTTGTCCTCCTTAGACGAGACAGACAGTTCACAAGTCAGATACATCGTGTGTCCTTCAGTGGCGAAGGACTAGGGTGAAGAACCAACAGGAAGGGTGGGTGTCTGGGGTGTGTACAAGTGGTCTGGGGGTTGCAGTTTCAAATGGGGGGCAGTCAGAGTGGCCTCCCTGAGAAGGTGGCATTTGAGCAAAGACCTGCAAGAGGTCTTTGGAGGAAGGGCGCAGGTCTCTAGAGGAAGGGTGACCCAGGCAGAGGGAACCGCCTGTGCAAAGGCCCTGAGGCTATATGGAATGGACCTCCTGGTTTGCAGGAGTCTGTATGAGTCACCTGGTTGGGGTTTTCTTGAGCCAGGCCTCACTCCTTTGTTCCTGAGCCTTTGGGGCTCTCCAGTAGGCAGGAGGGAGGGACAGCCTTGGAGGCTGTCTGCTTCCTGAGCCGGGCCTTTGGTCCCACAGCAGAAGTAGGTTTCATCTTGGAGGCAGGGAGCATGGGCGACACTGGTGGTCCCCACAGAGGTGATCAGCCCAGCCGGGCTTTCTGCCTGCCTTCTTGATGCCTTTGAAGTTAGAAGGCAGGTGGCCTTGCCTGGGGTGTTTTTCCCTCCTCTCCTCCTCTGCCTCTCTGTCCTCCATCAATCCCCATCGAAGGCCTAATGGAGAGCCTTCCTCCTGTGGCTGAGTTATCAGCTTGTCACGCCAGTGGCCCACCCGAGGACGATAAAAGGGCTTTTTGTGTGCAAGCACTTAGCTTCCTCCTCTGGGGCGATCCATCACGTGTGAGGGAGGCGGGAGGCAGACAGCGGGGAGGGAGAGAGGAGGTCCCTCCCCCTGCTGAGGAAGCCAGTGCTCCCGGGAGCCCCCCTGGCAGGACCCAAGTGGCTCCTCAGCCCAGAGATGAGTCCTGTCTGGGGACAGGTGGGGCCAGCTGGGAGGGAGGGCCCCAGGGGGCATGGAGGCTGGGTGGATGATCTAGGCTCCCCTCCCATGCCCAGGAGCTCCCAGTTGGCAGCTCAGGGGCCTTCTGAGACCCTCCTCACCCCACCATTGGGGGCTGGGGTGGGGGTTCTGGTGGGCTGGAGTCAGCTTCAGGGAAACAGGTATTTCTGAGAAAAAAAAACACAATAAGAGGCAGAAGGGAAGCTGTGTGTGGGTCAAGGGGGATGGAAGTCCTGAATGATCATGAAACAGCAGCTGCACTCTGCTTCAACACTCTGTTGTCCTTATGCCCATTCAACAGATGAGGAAACTGAGGCACCAGAGGTGATGTGTTAGAGGAGGTGGCATTTGGGCCCCTAAGCTAGGTATAGGTTTTGACCCTGCGGTAGGGAACTGCTTGAGTGCAGGGGTATAGGTGGGAAGGTGGGGTTTGGCTGAGCCTTGAGTCTCTCCCAGTGTGGTGCCTGGTAGTGTATACATGAAGGGTGAGGAGTCAAGTGTGGCTGGAGGCTGAAGGTGGGCGGGAGGGGAGCTTTCTGGGTCTCCTGGGGAGGAAGATCAGGACCAACCAACGCCCAGGCAGACAAATGGCCAATTGTATGTGGTGGGGGTTGGGGGAGGTTCAAGGGACTGGGACAGGCAGAATCACAACTGTCTGGACTCTGTTTGTCCCACCTGGGCAATGGGTTGATGGGCATGTCCCTAGCTGGGGGACCCTGGTCCCTCCATTGGGTGGAGGAGGAGAATGCATGGGTGGTTCTCTCTCCTTCCAGTTCAGGGTGCTCAGCCCTAGCCAGCTGTCCTTCCCCTGCCTTCCTTCCTTCCCCTTCCCCTCCTCTCTCCATCCCTCACTGCTCCCTGCTCCTCCTCCCTTTTCCTTCCCCTCCCCTTCCCACAGCCCCCCTCCTTCTCTCCACAGGCTACCCTCAAATGACAGCAATTAATGGTGCCTCTGATGGTGGCTGGGAGGACGAGGCTGACAGTTGAGCGTGTCTGCCTGCGGCTGGCCCTCTAATCGGGCCCGGGGGACGCCCCTCCTGCCCGGGCTCCCAGGCGCTGCCTGCCCGCTCCATCACTCACAGGGCAGCAGGAGCCGCCCTCAGACAGGCACACGGGAGGCCGGCACAGCATCTGCACCTCAGTTCCCGAAGCCCCCTCCCTGTCGTCCTTTTTTCCCATCATCCTTTTTCCTACATAAATGAGTGGGCTCCAGGGTCACCCTGTCCTGCCCCAGTTAGTATATTCATGATGGCCTGACTGCCAAGGCATCCTTCTCTACCAGGAGGTCCTCTCCACCAGCCAGCTCCTGTCCCCAGATGACCTCTCAGGGTGTACCACACCGCCCTCAGGGCAAGCTCCTCCCCACATGACCTTCATCCTTTTGTGTCCATTCTCCTGGGAGGATTGAGTTGGGTGGAGTCAAGGAGACTTGTCCTGTCCTGGAAAGCAGACATCCATTAAATGCTGGAACCTTGGCAGTCTGGAGCTTCAGTGATGGGGGCAGCTACCTGGACCTGGAGTCTTGTCTGGCAGTGAAGGGCTTTTGTGTGTCTGGGGGACAAGAATCCTGGCCAGCCCTGTCCACAGTGGGCAGGGTCCTTGTTTGTTCATTATTTTGCAGTAGCAGTAATGAGGCCCCTGCTGTATGCCCGGGCCTGCAGACGTACTTCACCTTGGTGCGTTTTACTCCGCAATAACTCTCCAACGATCATGCTATTTATAACCCTGCTTCGGTAGATGGGGAACCTGACAGATAGAGAGGCAAAAGTGATTTTCCCTAAATGACTCAGGAAGGAAGGGATAAATCTGGGATTCAACCCTGATCTGCCTTGTCCAGGGCTTGTAAATCAGGGCCTTTGGGGAAACTTGAGAGACAGTAAAGGAACCAGCAGACCTGAGCTGGAAATGAGAATATAGTCCCTGGGCATGGGGATTGGAGTTAGTGGTGTTAATATATGTATATATTTTTCTGTTACAGTTAAAAAGAAAAACAGCCTTATTGAGATGGAATTAACCTGTAAAAAGATACACCCATTTTAAGAGTTCAGTTCCATGAGTTTTGGCAAAATGTGAACATTCATATGACTACCACCATCAGGAGGGTTTCTATCACCCCCCAAAAATCTCCATCCCCCAGCACCCACTGATCTGCTGTCATAGAGGTTATAGACTCTTCTAGGTTTTTGTACTAAAATTATCTTGAAGTGTGTACTTTTTGGGGTTTGGCTTCTTTCACTGTTTTGAAGTTTTTGAGATTGATCTGTCATCGTGTACATATATGATTCCATTTGTTTATTCATTCATGAGTTGATAGACCTTTAGGTTGTATCCAGTTCTTGGCTATTAATGAATGAAGCTAGAAAGTCTTTAAGCCACTTTGCTTTTTCTTGCCTTATTGCATTGGCTGAGGCCACAGGGTAGCACTGACTAGCGGCAGTTGGCAGTTTTAGGGTTAGCTGGTTGTGGGTGTTGTCCTGAATACTCCCATTTGACAGATGAGGACACTGAGCCTCTGAGGGGTCAGGTGACTTATGGAAGGTCATCCGGTGAGAGTGGAGTGCTCTTTCTCCATCTCCAGGCTGGGAAGTACCAGCCCCATTGTTTTACCAGTGTGCTTGCTGATCCAGAGGGTCACCTCAGAAATCAGTGGCTGGGCGGGGGTGCCTAGAATCACCCTTCTTTCCCCTTGGGTTTCCTCTGCCCAGGGAGATGAGGGTATAAAGGGCATTCTGTACCTTCTGCCTTTTGGGTCACACACTGTCTGTGGGCACCCAGCACTGCTGAGTGAATGTCAACCTTTGTCTTTCAGTCACAGAGACCTTCTGGGGAGCTATTTTGGGGTGAGGAAGCCCAGGAAAGGGGGGAGGGGAGACAGAGTAGAGGGTCCCCTCCTTCCTTGCCCAAGGAGTGTGAGCTAAGATGACTTTTCGGGGAAGGAGGCCTGTAAATTAAATAAGCAATCCCGTAAATAAATAAGTAATGAAATTAGTGGGGTGCCTAATTACATCAGATTCATAATTATGGATGGATGCCTGCCCGATAATTGTACTTGTTTTTAATCTTCGGCTCTGACATGTGTCTCCTTCCATCTGATAGGATTCCCTGCCCTCAGCCATGGGAGGAGGGAGGCCCTGCTTTTGGGGGCTCCTGGTGAGCCTAGGTGGTAGTGGGGCCCCCCAGACCCCACGGATCCAGGTATACTTGTCTTTTTCCTGCAGTCAGGTTTCTAAACCTTTTGAAATTGTAGCGAATGACAGCAGTAACAAGAACAGGGTTTATCGTAGCAATCATGCTCTACTTTACCTATTATAATTTAATTTTCCAGCCCTGCCTGAGAAGTAGAGATTGTTGTCATCTCTACTCTGCTGATGAAGAAATTGAGGAATAGAGAGGTTAAGTGACTTGCCTGAGGTCACACAACCAGTGAGATTTGAACCCAGACTGTCTTCCCCAGAGCCTGCATCCTTCTGGGTCTCCTCTCTTAGCCTCTAGGTCATCTTGTGTGGTACACACAGACCTGGAGAGCTGTCTCTGCTAGGCATGCACCCTCAGAGGGAGCTGCTAATTTAGGGGGGCTCAAGGCCTCAAGAGGTTTAAGTGCTGGAAAGATCAGGTCATGCCTTCCACAATTGCTATAAATCCAAACAGAAACCATTCTGAAACATGACACGTAAAATTATGTTTCCTGTAATGAGAAAGCAAGCCCATTTGCAGAAATTAAAATGACTTCTTTCTAGATCTTTCTTTTTGTGGCTTTGGTTTGTTGGCTCTTTGGGCACTCCTGGTCCTGCCTATGGTAGGTACTATGCTGATGATCATTAGACCCAGCCCATTTTCCAGATGAGGAAACTGAGGCTCAGTGAGGTAGAGGGACTTGAGTGAGGTGCCAGAGCTGGCATTCTAACCAGCTTTTACCACGTCAGTTCCCTGGCATGAAGGGGGGTGCGCCTCTCCTGTCTGAGAAGTGGAGGGGCCGTGCACGCCAAAGGCTGGCTTCACCGGGTCCCTTGCTGTGCTTGGGAGCCAGGAGATCAGCTGTGCCCACCTCATGTGGGGGACAGAAAGGATGGAAGTGGCTGTGGGGGCATTGTTGTTCTCACTTACCGTCTCTGGAGACCCCAGACCCCCCAGCCAAAGTCACTGCCTGTTCTTTCATGGTGTGCCCTGTGTCTTGGACATCTGACCCTGTCAGGGGCAGTGGGCCCTGAGCCCTTGGGACACCCAGGCCTCCACCAGGAATTACTCCTTTGCAGACTGCAGGGAAGGAGCACCCTTCACTTTCTGGGGTGCCTGATGGGGCCTGCATTTCTGAGAGTCCAGCAGGAGCTGCAGCTTGGGCTAGTATGCAGCATGCATGTGCTGACTTTAGTCTGGTGGGGTTTGGGGACTCTCCTGTCCCTCTCTGTAGCCTGGGGTGGAAAGGGGAATTGAGGCCAGACTCACATGAGGAATTGTGTGTGTCCATGTTGTTCCTGAGGGTTGGAGCAATCTGGGGAGGCTGCCTGGAAGAGCTGGAACAAGCCTGTTGAATGAAGAACAAACATACCTTTGCTGAATAAGAAACATACTTTGGGGGAACTCATGTGTAAAGCACCTCAAACAGACATAGAGAAAATGCTACATTTATTACTCAAGCTAACACTTTGTGATTTTTTTTTTTGCTTGCCTTGGTGCTATGGGAGAGTTTGCTGTTATTATTATGAACCCTAGAGTTTCTAATGATTCCTGCCCATATATTTTAGGCCAGGCTGTGTTCTAAATCATGTCATATACACCCACTCATATTCTCCCCAAGGCTGCCGTATAAGGTAAGGGCTAATATTACCAGCCCTGTTTTATATGGAAGGACGCTGCAGGCACAGAGAGGTTAAGTGATGTGCCTGAGGTCACACAGCTGGCAGCTGGCAGAGCTGGGATTTGAACCCAGGAAGCTTGACTCCATGGCACCTGCTGTTAATTGTGGGGACTGTGCAGGCACCACCTGCAGCCCTCCCTGAGCCTGGAGCCAGACTGAGTCTCTTGGCAGGCCGCACCGGCGGTGGGCCAGGCTCCATGTGTAACGTAGGGCCCTCAGGCATGCAGCAGCTGCTCTGGGCTGGGCAGGACTGGTCAGGACATGAGGGGGTCTGCTTCCTGCCTCCTTGCAGCCAGCCTGGTGTCTCCATGGCCTCCTGGGAGAGGGAGTGGGTTGTGGTACTCAGCCAACAAGACGCCAGGCCCTTGCCTTGTGGATCCTATGGGCTGATGGGGAGATGGACAGTGTAGTAAACACACATGCTCTTAGAAAGCAGGGAAATGCTGGCTGTGGAATAACGGGGTGGAACAATTCTGCTTTGGGGTGGGGTGAGGTGGGGGTGGGGGGCTACTTGCCTTAGGTCAAGGAATCACAGGTAGTCTCCAAGGAGGTGGCAGTTGAACTGGAACCTGGACCAAGAGAAGGAACCAGACCTGTGCAAGGAAGAGGGATGAGCCAGCTAGGTAGGGAGGTCAGCTTATGCAAAGGCCCTGGGGTTCTGATGTCCCAGGAATGCTGAGGAGGCCTACCTGGCTGAAACAGAGTCAGAGGCACCAGGTTAGTTCTCTGGATCTGAGGCTGTTCTGTAGGCCTCAGGGGTTAGGCCCTTTATCGCATTTAAGGCAGAAATCCATGGCTTTGGTTTCCTTCTTTTGTTCTTTTGCTAGCTGGTTAATATACATTTACTGGGCACATGGAATGTTCTAGTGTCAGAATGATGGAAAAAGTCAGGCATCATTCATGCCTTTGAGGAGTTCAGTGTCCGGAGGGAAAGGGTCAGTTAAACAAGTGACATCAAGGGTCACACGGACAGAGTTCAGACCATTACTGGAGCGTAACAAGTTTCAAATTTGCCTCTGGGTCAGGACAGGCTTCTTTGGACAAGTGTTAGTGGGGGTGAGACATGAGGGTGATTCGTTAGGACTCCTGAGTCGTGGTGGAGACACATTTAGGCTGGTTTAGGCCACAAGGAGTCGTCGATGGGTGCTCCTAATGCCAGAGTGTCCAGGGTAGGGCAAGTTCAGGCATGGCTGGATCCAGGGGCTCAAACCACACCTTGGAGAGCTGGCTTTGTGTCAGTTCTGCTTCCTTCTGTGTGGGCTTTGTTCTTAGGCAAGTTCATGCCTCCAGCACAGCAAACCAGGAGGAGGAAGAGTCAGTCGCCTGAAGCCCCAAGAACAGCCCCCCGTTTCCTTACTGAATGAGGCTTTCATTGTTTGTTCAGCTATTTTTACTGTTGGGTGGAGGTGGCCAAGGTAAGGGGAAGGAGTGTCCCCAACTCAGATGCAGTCAAGGAAAGGAATGAGGCAAATGGGAGGGGTGGGGATTGTGGCTAACCAACCTGCTGGATATTCTGATTTTTTTCCGAGAGAAGCTGGAAATCTGGATTTTATAAGCAATGCCCTAATTTAAAAACAAAACAAAACATTGTATGTGCCAGAAAGAGCTTCCCTGTTGGCCACAGCTGCCCGTCATCCTTCTGTGGCCTCTGTGCTTAGCTGTGACTTTCATTTCCAAGTATTTTGCCCTCCATGATCCAGGCAGACTGGTCCATGGAATGTCACAGAAGGTCCTAAAACTTGGGAAGTCACATTTTAGGCTTCCAGAAATGCCATCTCCACGAGTGGAGGCCTGAGGCTGCACAATTTATCCCAGCGCTCTCCAGAGGAGTTCAACATGGTCTGAGAGACAATCTATCCCAGTGGTTAGTGACTGGGGCATTCAAATACTGACTTTGCCACTCCTAGCTGTATGCCCTCGGACAAGTCACTTCACCTCTCTGTTCCTTGGTTTCCCCATCTGTAAAACGAGAATGACAATATCCTTTTGGGTTGTTGTGAGGCATCAGGGAACATGTGGGAAGCCTGTTCTTCCCAGTGCCCCACGTTGGGAGGGTGTGTGTCCCTGGGCTGGTATAATTTGTCCTTCCTGGGTTGAGCCCTGGCCATCTGGGGCTGGTGGTAGCCAAGAGCTTTCCTGGACACCTTCATCCTCTGCTCCTGGGTGTGGGTCCCCCTCCCCCAGCGATCCTTGCCAGTTGCTCTGT
Source organism: Bubalus kerabau (assembly GCF_029407905.1). Taxonomy (NCBI): domain Eukaryota; kingdom Metazoa; phylum Chordata; class Mammalia; order Artiodactyla; family Bovidae; genus Bubalus; species Bubalus kerabau. The sequence goes on from NC_073639.1 coordinate 55,371,958, forward strand.
GCCCTTGGCTGCAGGACGGCTCTACACTTTGACGGGTAGCAATTAGCCCTGCCCGAGGCCAGTTCACAGCTGTTGCTGGTGGGGGCAGCCCCTTTTTAAAATAAAAGCAGCACATAGGAAACCAGCCCTAGGAACCAGTTCACTGCCTTTAGCCAGCACGGCCAAGGGTTTAATGTGATGCTTTTGTGCCTGGAAGAAGTGATGAAGTACAGTGCATCTGGTCTGGGGAAGTCTCCCCCCTCAGGGAGGCCCCCTTCCTGCCAGCTGCCTATGAGTGGCTCATGGATCCCTCTTTCAGGGAGGGGTGTCTGGGTGCTTTGGGGTCTGTTCTCGTCTGGCTCAGCCTGGGTGGGGAGCCCTTGGGGGACGGGATGATTTCTTTAAAACGCTCGAGCATCTACTATACATGGGGATGTATATATGTCAGTGCCACTCTCTCAGTTCATCCTCCCCTCGCCTGCACCCACCTCACTGTGTCTGTTCGCTACGTCTGTGTCTCTAATCCTGTCCTGCAAATAGGTTCATCAGTGCCATTTTTCTAGACTTCCATGTATATGCGTTAATATACGATGTTCATTTTTCCTCTTTCTGGCTTCATTCTGTATGACAGGCTCCATATTCATCATATCACTGCAAATGACCCTGTTTCATTCCTTTTGATGCCTGGGCAATATTCCGTTACATATGTGCTGCAACTTCTTTATCCATTCATCTGCCTGAATTTTATTTAAATCACACTTAGAGATCTGTTTGTGGACTGCGAAGCCCTACACGATCCCTCCAGGCCCACCTCCCCTGCCATGCTTTGCGGGCTCCTGGCTGCTCCCGGAACTCACCAAGGACAGCAGCCTCAGGGCCTCTGCCCTGGCTGTTTGGTCGGCTTGGGACACTGTTCCCTGAGAAGTTTCCACATCTCTCTCTCTTACTCCATCCAGGCCACTGTTGAACTGTCACCTCCCCAGAAACCACCCGTCCATAGCTGCTGCCGTTCCTTGATGTCATCACATCTTTTCTGTTGCTGACTTCCTCACCTTTTCCCAAGTCACCCCCACGGGGGCAGGGATCCTTTTCTTGTTCCTGCTGTATTCTTCGCGCCTGGTGCGTATCACTGGGGCTCCCTAAATGTCTGGTGTCTCCAGGCCTGGGGTCAGGGACTCTTAGAGGTGGTCGCAGCTTCCAGAAGGTCAGTAAACTGGATTGGAATGGAGTCTGTTCAACCAAACCACCTTTTTATTGATTTTGAATTTAGACGAAATTCACATCGTGTAAAATTTACCATTTGAAAGTGTACAGTTCAGGGACTTCCCTGGAGGTCCAGTAGTTGAGCCTGTGTTTCCACTGCAGGGAACACCGATTCGATCCTTGGTCGAGGAGTTAAGATCCTAAACTACTTCGTGGTGCAGCCAAAAAAAGGTGCATGACTCATCGTTGTTTAGTATGTAAACAATGTTGTACAACCGATAACTTCTGTCTAATTCTAAAACAGCTCCATCACCCTGTAAGGAGCCTCTGAACAGGCACTCTCCCCCTTCCTTCTCGCAAATCCTGGCAGCCACCAGTTGGCTTTCTGTCTCTTTGGATTTGCCTGCTCTGGACATTTCCTATAAATGGGATCATACAAAATGTGACCTTTCGTGTCTGACTTCTGGCCCTGGGCATGATGTTTTCGAGGTTCGTCCACGGGGTTGCATGAATCAGTATTTCATTCCTTTCTCCGGCTGAAGAATGTCACATTGTATGGATGGACATCCACAAAGTCACCTTCTGAGTAGTTTTTCAGTCACCCGCCCAAATCTGGGAGCACTGGGCTTCAGGAAAGGAAAGTGAAGTCGCTCAGTCGTGCCTGACTCTTTGCGACCCCATGGATAGTAGCCTGCACCAAGCTCCTCCATCCATGGGATTTTCAAGGCAAGAGTACTGGAGTGGGTTGCCATTTCCTTCTCCAGGGAATCTTCCCAACCCAGGGATCAAACCCAGGTTTCTCACATTGTAGACAGATGCTTTACCGTCTGAGCCACCAGGGAAGTCCTCAGGAAAGGAAAGGAAGAGGTAAAAACAGCCAGATGTTTCCTTTTTTTTAAAGTTTTATTTGTTTGTTTTGGCTGCGCTGAGTCTTCACTGCCGTGTGCCAGCTTTCTCTAGTTGCGGCAAGCAGGGGCTACTCCGTAGTTGTGGTGCGCGGGCTTTCATCACAGTGGCTTCTCTTGCTGCAGAGCATGGGCTGTAGGGTACGCGGGCTTCAGTAGTTGTGGCGCACAGGCCTAGTTGCTTCTCGGCACGTGGGATCCTCCCACACCAGGGACCGAACCTGTGTCCCCAACACTGGCAGGCAGATTCTCATCCACTGCGCCCCCAGGGAAGTCCCAGCCAGATGTTTCTAACTCGTTTTTCTCTTTCGCTTCCCCCAGCCCCCACTCTGCTCCTAACCTTATCTTAGAGCCTGGCTGGATCAGGAAGCAGCCACGAGGGGAGGGAGTGAGCAAGGATCCCTTCCACTTGGGGCTGGAGGCTGAATGGGAGCCCCTCTGGTCTCCTGAGGCTCCTCCCAAAACAGATGTAGTTTCTGCTGACCCTAACAGAGGCAGCAGGCAGGTGTGCCCCCATTTCACAGCTGAGCAGACTAATGTCTGCAGAGGCTGAGATCTTGCCCAGGGCCACTCGGCCTAGGGACCCCTCCTGCTTCTGTGGTCCCCATCACCGTGTATTCTGTAACGTCACTGATCTTTCCCATCGTCCAAAGCTTTGCCCACAGGCAGGTTCCTGGAAGTACATGCTGGTGAATCTTGGTTTTTTAGAACACCGAGGGATGCTCGCCATCAGAATCTTGGGGAATGAGGACTTCTTTTGCTAAGCAGACAGCCACACAGTAACGTATTCTGAACATGAGCTTGGTTTTGGTGGCTGGCTCTATCCCGAGGGGGCTGCCTGGGGCTGTTTCTGGTCTGTGATGATTTCCCATCTTCACAGAGTCACTCAGCAAACCATTTCGTTCCCTGGCTCCTTGTAGGGCAGAAACAAGAAGTGACCGTGGAATGACCTGGCCCAGCTTTGAACCTGCCCGAAGCATAAATCCCTCTGGTGGGGGTTTGGGGTGTTACTCCTGATTCCAGGGCCAGACTCTGAGAAAGTCTGGGGGCAGGTCTGTGTCCAAAACAAACAGAAGAGAACAAAAGGAACCCATGCTTTCTGACCCGGCTGCTTCGGGCTCCATTGCCTGCCTATGTTTTGGTGGGGCTAGTTTGGCTCGCTCTTGAGATCCTCTGATGGTCAGGATGAGAGTGGATGGGCGGGATCTTTGGTTTAAAAGTACAGCATTTGATCACTCACGTCTTTCTGTGCCTCGGTTTCCCCACCAGTAAAAGAAAGCAGATCTGCAGAATTCTTCCATAATCCTCCAGAGTGTTTTCTAGGGAGAGGCTGAAGGGTGAGCTGATGAGTGTCGGCACACACGTGGCCTTCCCGTGGGCCTCTTCAGGGGGTCTTCTAGTGGCTGTTGTGGCCCCTCAGCCGGTTCAGTGGCCACGAACCTTTGTCACATGCAAATCTGATCTGCTGCAAGCCCTCTATGGCTCTCCACTTGTGGATGCAATCCAGCTTTGTGCCATTCAAACCTCAGTTCAGCCACTTCCCGGCTGTGTGACCTTGGGCAAGCCAGTTAACCTCTCTGGGCCCGTTTCCTTCTTTGTATATCGGGTGCCCCTGCCTTTTGTTGTGCTGTGCTGAGGACAGATGGGGTAACTGATGAAGTGTTTACAAAGCGCTTGGGACCTAGGATGGGTTACTATTACTATCGTCATCATTATTTAAAATTTTTTTTTGTTTTTTACTGCGCCTAGTCTTAGTTGGCGGGAGAAGGCAATGGCAACCCACTCCAGTATTCTTGCCTGGAGAATCCCAGGGATGGGGGAGCCTGGTGGGCTGCCGTCTATGGGGTCGCACAGAGTCGGACACAACTGAAATGACTTAGCCGCGGTCTTAGTTGGCAGGATCTTTTTTTTTTTTTTTTTTTCAGTTGCGGCATGTGGGGTCTAGTTCCTTGACCAGGGATCGAATCCCGGGCCCCCTGCATTGGGAGTGCAGAGTCTTAGCCATTGGACCACCAGGGAAGTCCCCTCCTCATCATTATTACATCATTCTGGGGTGTCTGCAGTCCAGGGAGTTAGGTGATTTGCCCAGAATTCTCATGCTTTCCCTCCCCTACTCCTCTCCCACCATTCCCTGACCTTGATTTCTAATGCCCTCACCGCATCCCCACTGGACTTGGCCACATCAGTTTCCTTTCTGCTTTTGCGACACACCCAAGTCGACCCGGCCTCCAGACCTTCGTCCTTGCTGCGCCTCCTGCCTATGCCGCCTTTCCCCTCGTCTGTATCCCGAGGGAGCCCTTCGCATCACTCAGGATGCCATCTTGGGCAAACAGTGCTGGGCCTGACTCCTGGCTGCTGGGGACAGGGGAGCGAATCTAGAAATCCCTCTGGATCTTCTCCTGACATCTCGACGCTGTTGCTCGGGGCACCGGGGAAGCTGAGCGGAGCCTGCCCGGCTGCAGTGGGGAAATTGACACCCAGAGAAGCTCAGACTTGTCTCTGAGTCACACAGCTAGCTGCAGCCAAGATCCAGACCCCTGGCTGACCACCAAGTCACCCATTTTGGCCAGTGTGCGTGCGTGCGTGCGAGTGTGTGTGTCTGGTGTGTGTGTGTGTGTGTGACTGTATCTTTTTTAACCCTCTGGGCCTGTCAGCTGTGATGACCCTGGCTCAGAATGCCAATGTGAAGGGGTCATGTTTGCTTTTCCTGGGATGACAAGGACAGAAATATTTTAAAGGCAGAAGCCTGCCCAGTGGCCATGTCACCCTGGAGACCAGAGGGCCGAGAAGGGATGGGAGTAGAGGCGTCGGTTCATGCTGGGTCCGGGTCGGGGCAGCCATGCTGCCCTCTGGGTGGATGGTTGAGCTCGGCGGGGGAGACTGGGTTGAGGAGGAGACGCCGGCGGGGAGCTCGCTTTCGCCTGGGAGCGGTGAACAGTGAGGAGGTTTTTCTACCGAGCTATAAAAAGGCCTCCCCGTGTTTCAGCTCCCGAGTGTCGGCTGGAAGCCCGCCAGGGTTACCATGGCAATGAGGAATTATTACTTACTGCCAAGGCTGGGAGAGAAAGCTCGCGTACTTTTGGCTTCCCAACAAGAGGAGTGGACTTATGTAATTCCCTGTGTTTATAGGCCCGGAGTGGCAGGAGGCAAGCAGGGAGCCTGTGGCCCAACACCACATTTTCATCCTGCTGTGGGTCGGGTGGCCCCGTGGGTTGTCCCTGGGGGGTGGCCCTCTGCTCGCCCCATCTAAGGGAGGCATCGGGCCGGGAGCCTGGGGGGCCGGGTCGGCTGCAGGCCCCCCCACCCCATCCCCGAGCTAGGGTGGGAGCCTGCAGTCTCGCGGGAAGGCAAGTGTGGCTGCTCGGTGGGGTCGCCCCTCTTCCCGGGTCAGCCCTGGAGGAAGGATGGGTTTGAGGTTGGACGCCGTGTGTCCTCTGGAAGCCAACAGCCCAATCTGTGTGTGTGGACTCTGCTGACCCACTTGCTGGCACCTTCTACTTCTTTCTTTTTCTTTTCTTTTTTTTTTTTGTGGGAGAGTTACTTCAAGTTGTGTTTGGAGCTGACGTGAGCGAGAGACTGGTCATGTGCTCGGGTAAGAGAAGCTTCCGGGCTCGGTGGTGGGCAGGGAGATGCGGCGTGGCCCGGTCATCCGGCCGAGGAAGGGTGGGCAGAGAGACTGGGGGCCACAGATCGTAGGACCTGGACGTGGGATGGGGACCCCGTATGGGGGCTGATGTTTTCGCATTCTGGCTCCCTGGGTCTGTCTGGGGAGGCTGGCGATGGCCAGGAGTTAGTGGGTGAAGCCCCAGAATGGGTGCTGGGTGGGCAGGTGCCCCAGAAGGACAGGCTGCCCTTTGGAGTGAATGCGTGGGGTGGGAGGTGGTGGTGCTGCTTTCTGGAGCCCCTGCACCTCGTCCCTGCAGGGAAGCAGGCAAGACCAGGGATCTGGCATCCATTCATCAGTGTTGGCCCCGGGGGTAGGCTGGGGGCCTAGGGGTTTGGGGGGTGGGCGCCTCAGTGGCCATGGAGCAGGGGAGGGGGCCAGGTGCAGGCAGTGCCTTGGCTGCCCTGGCGCCCGGCTCCCACCGTGGTGGCGCTTGGCTGGGTGCCCGTGTCTGGTTTGAAATCAGCGCCACCGGCCCAGGCTTGCCCAGGGACCTGGCAGAGAGGAGTCGGGATAAACACTGGAAAGTTGGAAGGGCTTCCTGAGCTCACAAGGAGCCTTCAGTTGCAAGTGAAGGGGATGAGGGAGCGATTTGTCCTGAGGTCTGGGTGCGCCGGGGCTGTTGGGAGGCAGTGGGTCGTCTCCTGGGGCGTGTGAGCACAGGCCAGGGAGGGCTGAGTTTCCAGACTGCGGGGCTCGGTGGCTGCGGACCCGGGTTTGAATCCTGTCTCCGTCCCTTTTTATGCTAGGCCTCCCACTGTAAGCCTCAGTTTCTTTGCCTATCAAATGGGACCATGATGGGGCCGTGAGGATGAGGTACCTGCTTTGCTCTGTTGCCAGACTGCATGGATTCATATCCCAGCTGTGTGACCTTGGACCAGTCACTTCACAGCTCTGAGCCTCAGTTTCCTATCTGCAAATGGACCCTCCATCTGTCTCCATTCCTAAGTTGCTGAATGGCTTTAAGGGGGCTAATGAATGGTTCCTGCCCCACCTCTCATGGACAGGGTGATCTTGGGCAGGTCATGGAGCCCCCCAGAGCCTCGGTTCTCCTGTCCATCCAGGGCGAGCTGCCCACAGAGGTACTTTGGGGAAAACAGAGATACAGCTGCAGGGGCCTCGAGTGGGCTGATGTGGAGAGAGTCTGTAAGTGTAGACACAAGGTTGCATTTAAAATAGTTATTAATACATCTTGGACTCCACTGGCTTGTCTTTTCCCTGTTGCGAGCCCCTCCCATTTTACAGACATGAAACCCCAGCAAGTTAAGAAGGGTCCCTCCCCAGCCCCAGGCTCAGTCTGCATTTGGACCTGGGCTGGGGTCCCTGGGTAGCCCCCACACCGCATGTTTGCCTGTTTCTGCCCCATCCTCCACCAAGACTGGGCCAGGCACCCCAGCAGCGATTGGTATGGCCTGGGGGCTGGGCACACACAGCTGGCTCTCCTGCCGAGAGTGGCAACTGTCCTGTGTTTGTAAGTGACACCGGATGCTGGGCCGGTGGTTGGCTCAGGCCTTCTCCTCTGGGGCCAGCAGGGACTTCCCTGGGTGTCCAGGCTGCCCTTGCCAGCTGCCCGCTGTCCGATTGTCCTCAGGCCTCTCCTGGGGACCTCAGGAAAGGCCGGTGCAGCAGGGGATCCCATGAATGTCTCCTTGCTGCCCGTAAGACCTTGGTAGTCACGTGGGTCAGCCACAGAGCTGTAGTGTCCCTGCCCTGTCTTGCCCTGAAGGTCTCAGTGACTCGATCCCGTATCCACTGAGAAAGACAGTCACGTTTGGTGGTTCAGACCAGAGGTCGCACAACAGACCCTTGCATCAGTAGCGGTGGCCGCAGGAATCTACATTGAGCTAAAAGTACATAAATCTACACACACACACACACACACACACAAAGTGAGTGCATGTAAACCCCCGAGATCTGAATAAGATTAGTTACATCAGTCAGTTTCCAGGTTGCAGGTATTATAAGGATGCTGCCATTAGAGGAAGCTGGCTAAAGGGTCCACGGGATCCAGCTATTACAGTTGCACATGAATCTTGTTCAGCCGCTAAATCGTGTCTGACTCTTTGTGACCCCATGGTGTGCAGCATACCAAGCTCTTCTGTCCTTCACTATCTCTGGGAGTTTGCTCAAGCTCATGTCCATCGAGTCGGTGATGCTATCTAACTATCTCATCCTCTGCCGCCCCCTTCTCCTTTGCCTTTGATCTTTCCCAGCATCAGGATCTTTTCTAATGAGTCGGTTCCTCACAGTGATCTTAGAAGGAAAGAGAGCACAGACTCGGAGTACTGGCTGTCCTGGGTTTGATCCGCTTGTGCCTCTTGGTAGCCGTGTGCGTTACACCAGGTGGCTTAACCCGGCTCCCTCAATCCCCTCATTTGTGAAAGGCGGGTAGTGTCGGGTACCTCGTCAGGCTTGCATGAAGATTAAATGCCTTGGTTCATGCTAAGTGCTTAGGAAGCTGCTGGCACGTGTTGGGGAGTGAGGGGTGTTGTCACTGGTACTCTTATCACCCTGATGGATGGCTGTGGTTTGCCCCGTGCTGTCTAATTTCATACCCGAATCAGCTGCAGGAAGGGAGGGTGCTGCATGATCCCCACTTCTAAGAGGAGGAAACTGAGGCTTGGCTCTGTGCCCCGCTCTGCCCCCCGCAAGGGCACACAGTTTGTAAGGACCGGAGCTAGGACTCAAACCCCAAGCCAGAGCCTGTGTGTGGAGTTTCTTTCCGCTGGGTGACCCTGGGGAGATTGCTTGCCCTCTCTGAGCTTCTGTCCCCTCCTCCTCTCCTCACCTGTCAGCCGGACAAGGGGCTGGGCTCATGACCTGTGAAAACTAGGAAGCCTCGACTCTGGACCCCTTTGCTTACTGCTGGGGCCCACCCAGAGCTCACACCTCTCAGCCACATCCTCTGAGGCCTCTCTTTGCAACCCCAAGGTGGGGCTGGATCTCAGCTCTGTCTGTGGGCTCACTCCTGACCTCGGCCTCTTCTCCAAGCACTTTGACCCCCTCGTTTTGTCTGCTGGGTGCAGCCTTTACCTCCTGCTGTTCCCTGCGGCAGCTACTGGTTTCCCTCAGGCTCCTTCCTGCCTCTAGCAGTGGTGAGAAAGCCTTTGGGGTGTAACTAGTTCACCCTTTCCGGGTGGCGCCAGGGGTAAAAAACCTGCCTGCCAAAGTTCTTCAAACCCTGGGTCGGGAAGATCCCCTGGAGGAGGAAATGACAACCCATGGTAGTCTTGACTGGGAATTCCATGGACAGAGGAGCCTGGTGGGCTACAGTCCATTGGGTCACAAAAGAGTTGGACACAACTAAGTGCACACACACACACACATACACACACAGCCCACCCTAGAGTGAGCTGGGTTACCTTTGTTGGCACTTAGCGTGAGAAAGCTGATCTGTGGGTAGGCATTTCTCCAGGGCTCCTGGGAAAGGTCATCAGAAGGTTGTGCCCCGCACAGCTGGTTAGTAAGTGAGCATGGGCCCTTGGACATCTCAAGAGGTCCAGGCAGGGCAGGTTTTGTGCCTCAGGATTCGGGAGAGTTTCAGAGCATCCCAGGCTGGAATAGGTGGGTGCCTGCGGTGCCCGGGGTGGGGGTCTGAGTTGCTGAGAGGGAGTCATGATGACGATCATGATGGAGTGATGCAGGCTTGTGTCTCGAGGGAGAGGATATTGATCACATCTCAGGGACTTGGGTTCTGGCTTTGCCGGACAGAGCCGGGAAGGTCAGGGAGTTGGGTGGGGGCTTAGGGACATTCCAACTGCAGGAGGCTCTTGGCTGTTTCTCAGATGCTCCAATCAGGGTTCCGCCTTGGGACCTTTCTACCTACTGTGCTCTTCCTGGGATGCCCTTCTCTGAGATCTTCACACCCTCCCCTCACTGAGCCTCTGCTCAAATGTCACATCCTGAAACGGGCCTCCACCTCTCCATCATCACTTCTGTTAGCTTGCCGCGCTCATCACATGCAATTACCGTATGCCATGTCTCCCCAGCCTCTCCATGTGGGATTTTATTCATCTCGGTCATCACTGTGTCGCCGGCGCTGGGCACATAGTAAGCGATCTTAGAAAACTTCCCTAGCAGGTCAGGCATTAAGAAGACCCAGGTTTGATCCCTGGGTTGGGAAGATCCCCTGGAGAAGGAAATGACAACCACTCCAGTATTCTTGCCTGGGAAATCCCGTGGATGGAGGAGCCTGGCGGGCTACGATCCACGGGGTCACAAAGAGTCGGACATGACTGAGTGACTTCATACTATAGGCTTCTCTGTTAGCTCAGTTGGTAAAGAATCCGCCTGCAGTGCAGGAGATCCTGGTTCGATTCCTGGGTTGGGAAGATCCACTGGAGAAGGGATAGGCCACCCACTCCAGTATTCTGGCCTGGAGGATTCCATGGACTGTATAGAGTCAGACACAACTGAGCGACTTTCACTTAGAAAACTATTGTGCCTGATTCAGTGTTCCCCACAAACTGTGGACCTGGGTCTGTCCCCTCAAGGTCCACGGAGACAGATGTGCACACCTGCAAGGGCTCTGGCTAGGGAGGCCTAGGTCCCTTGAGCTGGAATTCATGGTAAACTCGCCTCCTTGCCCCCCAGGACGACTGCTCCCAAGGGTTGAGAATGCACTGGGGTTGGGGGGGTATTCTTGGAAAACTAAAGTCTTTGGAAAAAGCAGTTATTGTATGTTTACTCAAGAATGCCTTGATAGAACCTGCCAAGCATCCCCAGAGAGTCTGCACCTCCTGGATAGTCAAGGAGGTGGGGCTGGTGAGCAAGGAAAGTGCCCCCCTCCCCCCAAGGGGTTCAGGCTGTGGGAGAGGGATGCTGACAGCATCTGCTTTGTGTGTTGAGGACTGACACTGTGGAATGAGCATTCTGCACACCTTGTGTATCAGGTCCTGCCCACAAGCCTCTCCAGATGAAGCACAGAGAGGGTAAGCAGCTTGCCCAGAGACACACAGCTGCAGGCACCTTACTGAGAGGCAAGATTAATAGGTAGTGGCATTTCCTATGCGGCTGTTTCCGTGCCCCCAGGCGCTGCTCAGCTCTTTAAGCGGATGATCTTATTTCATCCTCGGGAGGCCCTTTGGTGTCCGTGTCTCAGAGGACAGTGGCACAGCTGTAGGGAAGACAGGCTCTGAACCTGGGTTCTGTTGGCGACCTTCCTCAGAGCAGGTGCTATTTTCTGGGAATCTGGCTCCGACCTGGGGAAGGGCCCACTTCCCAGTCTGAGAGCCTCGTTGGAACCAGATCTGAGGATGGGAGATGCCCATATGCTTCTAGAAGGCAGGGAGTTGGTTTGTCAGCATAGCTCTGAAGCTGGAAGGCAGGAGGGGCTGTCCCCATACCCCCCTCCCCACCCCAGTCATGGATTTGCATGACAATGAGCCCTTTGTCCCTGGGTCCTGCCTCCTTCCCAGGCTAATAACATAATTCCTGGCCTGTGATGTCATAATGGGCCCTTTCTGGGCAGAGTGGGAGGCTGGGTGGGCAGCTGTGTGGGCCTGGCCGGGGCTGGGAATAAGGGGGTTGGTAATTTTCAGGAGGCAGAGGCTTTCCTTCCAGGATCCTCTTTCATCCTTTAGCAGGTGGGATTTGCTCCCATTGGACACAGGAGCAAACTGAGACTCTGAGGTTTGTGTCCTCCCCCTCCCCCTTCCCTTCCCTGCCCCCCCCCCCCCCCGACCCCCTCCCCCGCCCTGCCGAGGAACCACTTCTTGGCCTGTGCAGTGGGGGGGTGGGGGGTGAGTCATCACCCGTGGGCCTTCTCCTGGAGGCATGGGTGTGAGAGTCTTGTGCTTCCTCTAAGTGGGAGGTAGGACCTTATGCCCTGCCCAGAGAAAGAAGATTCAAACTCCGGGCGTGTGGCGCCTCAGTTTGCCCATCTGCTTCATGGGGATCGTGCTGGGCCTTGCCCATGGGGCCAAGCGGGGAGTGAGCTCTTAGTAGATGGGTGATCAGAAAAAAAGCGGAGGCCAGTGTAGTCGGGTGAACGGTAGCCCCCCAAATGCGTGTGATTTTGTCTAAACGTGACCTGCTTTGAAGATGTGTCTTGAGATGAGGTGATCCTGGGTTAGCTGGGTGAGCCTTAAGTTCAGAGACTGGTGTCCTTCTGAGAGACAGAAAGCGGAGGAAGACACACAGAGGGATGGCCATGTGAAGATGGGCAGAAACCCGAGGGATGCAGCCACAAGCCAAGGGACACCTGGAGCCTCCAGGAGCTGAAAGAGGCCAGAAAGGATCCTCCCCTTCAGCCGTCGGAGGGCGTGGCCTTGCAGATGCCTAAATCTCGGACTTCTGGCTTCCAGAGCAGTTAGAGAATAAATTTCTATTGTTTTAAGCCACCCGGATCATGATTATTTGCTTACGGTGGATCTGGGGAAACTAACACAGCTGGTCACACACACCCCCGCCCACCGCCCCAATCTTTGGAGGTTGAGGGGAGCAATCCCTGGGAGGGGCTTGTGTGATGTCTTTTCCTACCCAAGCCTGAGGGACCAGGACCAACTAAGGCAATTGAGTGCCCAGTGGTGTGAGGAGCCCCATATGAAGAGTCTGGAACCCACTTCCCTCACCCAGAACACAAATCCTTTTCTTTTTTTAATGCTTAATCACTCAGTCTGATTCTTTTTGACCCCCTGGACTATATATAGCCCACCAGGCTCCTCTGTCCATGGGATTCTCCAGGCAAGAATACTGGAGTGGGTTGCCCCATTTCCTTCTCCAGGGGATCTTCCCGACTCAGGAGAGAAGTTTTTTTAAAACTTAAATGTTTATTTATTTGGCTGTGTTAAGTCTTCGCTGCAGCATGTACTTCTCCCTAGTCATGGTTTGTGGGCCTCAGAGTGTGCGGGACTCAGTAGTTGCAGCTCACAGGCTTAGTTCCTCTTCGGCATGTGAGATCTTAGTTCCTCAACCAGGCATCGAACCCACAAGCGCTGCTTTGGAAGGTGGATTCTTAACCACTAGATCCCCTGAAAAGTCCCTAAATCCACAAATTCTTGAACCCGACCATCTCCTGCTTCTAAACCTCTTCCATCTCTAAGTAGGAGGCCCACTGGTTCCACGCCAGACCCCTTCCCAAGCCCAGAATGCCCATTCCCCATATGCTTGGCAGCTCACCAGCACTTGGATTGTCACCGTTCCCTGGGAAGCTGCCTCATTTGTCTGGTGCCCTTGATGAATGGAGACACCGAGGCTCAGAGAGGACAGGCTACCTGGGGAAAATCGCACAGTCCCTTGGTGGTGGTGAGAGCCTTTGGAGACCCAGTCATAGCTAATGGATGGGCTGGCACCGCGGCTTCCGGGAGGGAGGGATCAGAGTCCTGGGCCACTTTGACAGTGGAGCAGGCAGTGTGTATGTGGATCAGTTTCTGGGACACGCTGGCCCAGTGTAGATAACATCCTGAAATCTGGCTTTAAGTAGACACCGTCTTGGCCTCAGTTTCTGTGTTTGCAAAGTGGTCTTTGATCTTCAGCTCAGAGCCTGGAATTCTGCTCTTAGAAAATTTGTGGATTTAACAAGCATTTATAGATTGCCTGCTGTGTGTGACGTGCTGGGACTCAGTGATAGACAAAGCAGAGGTGGTTCCTGCTTTCATGGATCTTATGTTTGGGTTTGTGGGGGATGGGAAATAAGGCAGCAGGACTTTGTGAAGGAGGATTCCAGGCCCTTAGGAGGGAAGGAGGAGGACCGGCGGCTGGGCTGGGGGCCAGGAAGTTGCCTGCCTTCTCCTTCCGGGGCTTGGGGTCAGGGCTTTGCAGCAAGCTTTGGGGGCTGACTGGGTAGACTTGAAGATGGGTAGCCCTTCTCCAGAGATCCGTGGGCGCCTCCAGCTGGCAAAACTTGGCCTGAACCCGTGAGCAGTGATGTTGGGTGTGAGACCTGGAGCCTGGTTGGGGGGATGGGTCTCCTCTAGTCCGGGAAGAAAGACAGGGGTACTCTGGTGATGACACAGTGGATAAGAGTTGAATGCTGGAGAGAGCTTTGCATCCAGGCTGTGTGATCTCAGGCAAGTTACTTAGCCTCTCTGTGCCTCAAGTCTTGCCCCCAGTGATGTTGGGATGATCCAATGAACTGATGCTAGCAAACACTGTGTTAGGGACTAGCTGGGATCGTGAGTGCAAGACACTCACTTTTGGATCTAATACAGTGACTGCTTAGAACCTGGAAGCCAAAGTCGTGTTTGTTAGTCTTTCTGCTGCCCCATGCCTACCTGGAGGCATTGGACAGACAGGCTTCTTTGCTGTCAGACTCTCAGTCTGTGAAATGGTCACATGGAGGTCGAGGAGGGAAGGGGGATGGTGGGAGAAGTGGAGGGAGGGTGGGGCCAGGATCTCCATCTGCTGGTTCAAGTCTTGGCCACCTTCCCAGCCAGCAGCAAGCTGCCCATTTTACAGCCCAGGAAACTGAGGCCCCGGCACGCCTGGGACCCTGGGCGGAGCCCCCTTAGCCTCCTGGCTGCAGACAATGCCTGCCTTCTGGCTCCTCAGGTCTGCCGGGACCTCCTTAAGCTGGTCTCTGTTTATCAGCATGTTTAGTTCAGGGTAGCAGATGTTCAGAGAGAGAGAGAGAGAGAGAGAGAGAAAGTGCACTCGTGATGTTACTCCAGAAACCAAGGCTGGGGGCTGTATTTACTGCCTGGGGCAGTGTGGGTGGGGTGTGCTTGCAGTTGGGGAATGACCCAGATCTGAGTCAGCCAGGAGAGGCACCTTTATCTGCAAAGCCACTGTCTGCTGTATCCCCATTAGAACCACTGATGGCTCAGGCTGGGCTGGGAGACACCATTCTGTCGGGTGAGAAGCAGGGCAAACGGATCCCAGGCTCCTGCCTGGCCCCTTCCACACTGAATCTGTCCCAGGCTCCATCTCAGTTCTCGTCTCTCCTTCTGGCTGTTTTTAGACCTCTCCCAACCTGTACGTGGCAGCTTCCCTGGTGGCTCAGTGGTAAAGAATCTGCGTGCAATGCAGGAGCCGTGGGGCCGTGGGTTTGATCCCTGGGTTGGAAAGATCCCCTGGAGAAGGGAATGGCTACCCACTCCAGTATTCTTGCCTGGATAATCCCATGGACAGAGGAGCCTGGCGGCTACAGTCCATGGGGTCGCAAAGAGTCGGACACAACTGAGCAACTAACACTTTCGCTTTTCACTTTCACTACCTGTACAGGCGAGGGGACCAGAGGGTGGAGGAAATCGGATTCCCAGGAGATTTCATGATGTCTGGAAGTTGGGTTTTAGGGTGTTGCTATTGGTAGGTCTCTTGGTTGCAATTGGCAGACTTTTCTGCTCCTCCTGTATTTAACACAGAAGACTTGGGGTAAGCTTCAGGAACTGTTGGATTCAGGCGCTCAGGTGACAAAGTTCTTTTCATGTCCAGTCCGTGGTAGCACAGACTCATCCCAGCTCAGTAGCCCCAGTGGAAGGTAAGCATGTTGTTCCTGATGTCCCAGCTAAAGTCCTGGGAATGAGATTTATCAGCTCAGAGTTGAAAGCCCCACCCAAACCAATCACTGCAGCAAGTGCTGCCTCAACTGGTGCTGACTGGCCAGACCTGAGAGGCGGGGTCAGCCTACCCCAAGGCCTGGGCTGAGGGTACAAGAGGGACCTCAAGACCACTGGCGTGTAGTTTGCCATAAACAACTCCATGCGTTGGAGATGAGCCCGTCCTCCTCTCACATCCAGTGTGTGTCCTGTTGGGGCTGCAATGGTATCGCTGGTGGGTAAGTGGGCTCTGTCCCTCTCACTCCCTGTTGTAATTAGGGGTTCCCTGGGCCCCCCTCCTCCTTCAAGCTCCCCAGACTTTGCCAGGCCCTGTCTTGTGGCTCCCAGCTGACCACATGTCAGAAGCCACAGGTCACATTCTGGTAGCTCATGGGCTGTATTTGGATGTCAGGCTGATTTATTACATTGGGTTTCTAGTCCAGTGTTTTTTAAATAAAAATTTCAAATTGAGGGATGTCTCAAAATCAGAATTTCTTCTCTCTCCCTTTTTTAAAAATTAATTTTTTTTTTCTTTTTGGCTGCACTGGGTCTTTGTTGCTGTGAGGGCTTCCTCTAGTTGCAGCGAGTTGGGGCTACTCTGTAGTTGTGGTGCGTGGGGTTCTCATTGCTGTGGCTTCTCTTGTTGTGGAGCACGGGCTCAGTAGTTGTGGCTCACAGGGCTTAGTTACTCCGTGGCATTTGAAATCATGCCGGACCAGGGGTCAAACCTGTGTCCAATGACTGGCAGGTGAATTCTTAACCTTTGGACCACTAGAGAAGCCCCAGACTCTCTTCTCTTGAAGGAATCAGAAGCTGTGATGGCCTGGGCCGGCCCCTTCCTGTGCCCCAGGCACACACACAGCGCCACCTGTCTTTCCTTGTCACGGTCCCAGCCTGGCCCGAGATACTGCAGGCAGCTGGTGGGGTGTCCACAGCCCCCCTTTCTCGTTTCCCTTCCCGACTTCTAGCCTGGGACCCTCTGTCTTGGAGTATTTTTATTTTTTTTCCTTTCAATATTTAGTTGTATTTATTTATTTATTTGGCTGTACCAGGTCTTAGTTGGAGTGTGTGGGATTTTAGCTGGAGCATGTGGGATCTAGTTCCCTAACCAGGGATCAAACCCGGGGCCCCTGCATTGGGAGCGCAGAGTCTTAAGCCACTGGACTACCAGGGACGTCCCGCCTGGAGCTTTTTAGATTCTCCTTTCTCCCCAAAGGGATAATCAAATCCCAGGGGCGCTCTTGGCACTCCTGGGCACTGAAAGTGCGTTCACCATCTGGAACTTCTGGCTGCAGGGCCAGAGGACCTTGGATTCCTGGTCATTTCTCCGTCATCAGACACTCACTCATCAGCAAACGCCCTCAGGCTATTTCAGTGGCCCCGTTAAGCATCCACATTTGAGAGGTGAATGGATCGGATCAAAGTGGGTCCTTTGCCCTTCGGCCCCGGCCTCTTGGTGGCAGTAGGGGGTCTCGCAGTCAGGCCTGCAGGAGGTGGGCCCTCGGAGTCCAGACGGGTGGTTTGCTGGGGGTTGGGGAGAGAGGTGATGTATGGAAGGGCGGGTGATGAGGGGGTGGGCTCCCAGCCTAGAGCAGCTATTCTTAGCAGCAGAAACATTTGTCCTTGTTCACATGTGGTGGAGGACGTCCCCCAGAGATCTGCCCTGAAATATTAGAGGCGACCCCATAAATTCCTCGGAAAGCTGTCCTTGAGGGCCTGTGTGAGCGGAGGAGGCTGGGAGCAGGCGTTTCCGGCAGCTGCACAGCTGTGGACACGTTTGCCAGATGTTGGTGCCGGGGAGTCGGTGGGAACCCAGGGGCTGCCTGCCTCACCCTCGGACAAGGACCCATCTTAAGAGGCATAGAGTTTCTAGTCAGCCCCTCCCTGCATCCAGGCCATCTGGGTAGGAGTGACTGGTCAGTGGAGAGCTCAGCTTATGGGGCACTGCTGAGGGACCAGAGCTGCGAGGCGCTGGTCTGCAGGCCCAGTCAGGTCGTGTGGCCTTCAGATCCTGCCATCAGCCCTTGACTGTGGTCCCACTCAGCCCTTGGCTCTGAGGGTCCACTGAGTGGTAGGACCCCTGGCAGTGTTCTTGGCAATGCTCTCTTTTCATGGGGTGGCTCTGACAGTGGGAACTCCCATAAAGCAGCTAGGTGCTCTTAGCTAGCAATCAGGGAGGCCTCCCTGGAGGAGGTGTGTGGGTGTGTGTTTAAAAAAATTTTTTTTTTAAACCATGGTACAGTTTCAGTTCAGTTCAGTCGCTCAGTCGTGTCCGACTCTTTGCAACCCCATGAATCGCAGCACGCAAGGACTCCCTGTCCATCACCAACTCCTGGAGTTCACTCAGACTCACGCCCATCGAGTCAGTGATGCCATCCAGCCATCTCATCCTCTGTTGTCCCCTTCTCCTCCTGCCCCCAATCCGTCCCAGCATCAGAGTCTTTTCCAATGAGTCAACTCTTCGCATGAGGTGGCCAAAGTACTGGAGTTTCAGCTTTAGCATCTTTCCTTCCAAAGAAATCCCAGGGTTGATCTCCTTCAGAATGGTACAGTTTAAACACAGCATCTCAGCCATTTTTGTTTGTTTGTTTGGCCATGCTGTGCAGCATGTGGGAATCTTAGTTCCCCAACCAAGGATTGAACCCGCACCCCTTGCTTTGGAAGCTCGGGTCTTAACCACTGAATCTGCAGGGAAGTCCCTCGGCCGTTTTTAAATATACAGCTCAGAACGTGCACAGTTGTGCAACCATTATCACCATCATCACCAGAACTTTTTATCGTGCAAAACAGAAACTCTGTGCCCATTAAACACGAACTTCCCTTCTGCCTCCCCCGGCTCCTGGCACCTATCCTTCTATTATACTTCCTGTGACTCTTGACGACCCTGGGGCTCTCATTTGGGTGGAATCTGCAGTGTTTGTCCTTCTGTGTCTGGCTTATTTCACTCAGCAGAATGTCAAGAGCTGTGTTCTGCAGCCTGTTTTCGCCTCGGTTGTTGGTTCAGTCCCATCCAGGCTGAAGCCAAGTGGATGGACCCAGGACCCTGAACCCCTCATCCTTTCGAATGCCAGGGTCCTCCCAGAATGAGTAACCGGGTCACAGCATCTCACCACCAGCAGGCATGATGCTCAGCCCCCACATAGCTCGCCCTGTCTTGTGCCTACAACCCACTCCATAGCCCCCCATCCCCATCCCAGCCTCAGGGCAGGGGGTTAATCGGTTTGCCCGGGTCACACAGCTGGTGCCAGCGCCCCATCCCCCACTGCCCAGACACCAGCCTCTTCTCTGTGTGTCCCCTCCCCCCCCACCCCCCACCTCGCCTTCTCTCTGTAGAGAAAATTGCCGTTTGGAAGGCCAGATGGAGGAGCTGGGTCTAATGGAAACCACGTCCCTCCTGGGGCGCCCAGAACTTAATGAGGAAGAGCCAGGAAAAATCCGGCGTAATGTTTGTGAAATACCCCAGAGGGAGGGCGCGTCGCACGGCAAGGGTTCTCGTGCGGAACCCTGAGACCTGGTGTGCCAGGAGGTTTTGTCAGGGCTGTGGCTTCCCTCTCTCTCTCTCTTTTAAAATTAAAGGGGGGGGGGGGAGAAAAAGGGTCGAGGAGGAAGTGATTTTGAGCAGATCTTGCCCTGGCAGGGGAGCAGTGCCGGACGGCCGAGCTGGCCGCAGCCCAGCGGACACAAATGTACCAATTAAATTGGAAACAGAAATGGGCCTCCTTGACGGCTCCAACCAGCACCGCCTCCCTTCTGCCGGCTTTGGGAGGGGGCGCGGGGTGTGCGGGAGCGGGTTGGGGCGGGGCGTCGCTGGGCTGGCGGTTTGAGGGATCAGAATGAAGCTTGGCTGCTTCCTCGCTGTGTGACCTTGGGCAAGTGAGTTCACCTCTCTGAGCCTCCGTTTCCTGTTCTGTTGAATGGGGACAGTCGTGTTTGATGTGGGAAATCGGATTCTTCCGGTGAGCGGGTGCCGGTGGATGAGGCGGAACTGCCGGTAGTGGGGGACAGCTCCGAGGACCCTGGGAGGGCTTCTCCGAGCAGAATGAGTGGCAGGGGGTGCCGGTGGGAAGTTCTCCCCGTAGTTGGGGATCCTTTTTCAGGGAGGTAAGAGGTGGGGCAGGTGCCAGGGGTGTGTTTTTCCTGGAAGGTTTTTTTCTTTTTTTTGGCTGCACTTGCGGGATTGCGGATTGCGACTTGCGGGCCCTTAGTTACCCGACCAGGAATCGAACCTGTGCCACCTGCAGTGGAAATCAGAATCCTGGCTTCCCTGGTAGCTCAGCTGGT
The DNA here is from genome assembly GCF_029407905.1 of Bubalus kerabau. Lineage (NCBI taxonomy): Eukaryota > Metazoa > Chordata > Mammalia > Artiodactyla > Bovidae > Bubalus > Bubalus kerabau. Next base: position 55,391,466 of record NC_073639.1, read on the forward strand.
AAAGAATCTGCCTACAGTGCAGAAGACCTCGGTTTGATTCCTGGATGGGGAAGATCCTCTGCAGGAGAGCATGGCAACCCACTCCAATATTCTTGCCTGGAGAATCCCCATGGACAGAGAAGCCTGGCTGGCTACAGTCCACGGGGTCGCAGAGTCCGACACCACTGAGCGACTAAGCACAGCACTGCACAACCACTCAATTGCCAGGAAGTCCCTTCGTTGGAAAGTTTGATGCAGGATGTGGCGTTTGGGGTTGGGGTCGGGATCTTATCCATGGTCCCCCAGCCAGGATGCAGAGGCATTTCTGTCCCGGGACCTGATTATCCTGTGGGGCTGGAGCCCTTCCCCTGCCTGGCCCCTGGGCTCAGCGCAGACCACTCAGTTCCGCCCATTCCCGCCCCCGCCCCCGCCCCTGTCCAGACGCCTGCACCGCGAGGGCAGAGTGATCCAGTTCAGGAGGGTGGAGTCTGGCCATGAGGCAACAGCCTGCTGACCCTTTTCCGGGGCCTCAGTTTCCCATCTGTAACGAGAGGGTGTTGAGTGAGGTGCCCCGCGGCCAAGGTCGCAGGGCGGGGAAGGGCAGCCCCCTCCTCCTTGTTTCCAGACTGTGCGAGGCCCCGCTCACCGCGGGGAATCAGCCCTCTACTTTCTCAGTCATCAGGTGTGGGGCTCCCCTGTCCCGTCCAACCTCCTGATTACGGACTCACTGCACCATTTGGTCGGCTCTTTCCCCAGCTTAAGTTTGCTTATCTGCATCACAGAGACAGTCACGGTAACTACCTCTGCCGGTAACATCAGCGCCATCATGGCTGTTAACTTGCCTCCCTTCCTCCCCCTAGTATTTGGAGCAATGCAGGGTGGTAACAGCCTTAGCTCTGATTTGGGGGGCTCATTATTATTTAAAAATATCTTTTAAGTTTTATTTATGACTGCTTCGGGTCTTAGTTGCAGCATTCCCTATCTTCATTGTGGAGCATTGTCTCGGAAAAGGGCTTTTTAGTTGCCTCGCGGCATGTGGGATCTTAGTTCCCTGACCAGGGATCGGACTCTTGTCCCTTGCCTTAGAAGGTGAATTCTTAACCATTGGACCACCAGGGATGTCCCTGGGGACTCATTTCTGGGCGTTGAGCTTTCCATAGCTCTTTCCCCAAAGAGTCATCTTTCCACTGGCCCTAGGGAGAGAGTTTGACAGATGGGATGTTAATAAAGCTCAGAGAGGACTTCCCTGGTGATACAATGGAGAAGAATCTGCCTGCCAATGCAGGAGACCTGGGTTTGATCCCTGATCCGGGAAGATTCCACATGCCCCAGAACAACTAAAACCCATGTGCCACAGCTACTGAGCCAAAGTTCTAGAGTCCTCGAGCCACAACTACTGAGTCCGAGTGCTGCAACTACCCAACCCTGTGTGCCCAGAGCCCGTGCTCTGCAATAAGAGAAGCCACCACAGTGAGAAGCCCATGCACCACAATGAGGAGTCGCCCCCGCTTGCTCCAACTAGAGAAGGCCCAGGCACAGCAGCGAGGGCCCACCCCAACCAAAAAAAAAAAGCCCAGAGAGGTCGGTACCGTGTCCAGGGTCACACAGCCATAGTAGCAGAATTGGAAGTTGAACCTAGTTGGCCACTTTCCACACTTGGCGGCGTGTGGGCAGGTGGAGGCTTGGTGAGAGGGTGCATCTCTAGGGTAAGGGTGACCTGCTGTAGGGCACCACCTTTTCCCTTAGTGCCTGAGGGGCTGTGACTCGGTCCACAGCCTCCAGGGCTCCTGCTATGCAGGTGATCCAAGATAGGGCTCAAACTGCTGGCTGTGAGCTCTCTCCGGGGTCTGGGAGACAGTCGGTAAACAGATGGCAGTGGTGCGTGGCGTTGGGCCCATGGGGGTGGCAGGAAGAGAGAGGCTTCTGGGAACCCAAGTTGGGAAGCTAGAGTTGGGGGAGGGTTCCTGGGAAGTGATGGTGGAAGCGAGGGCTCCATTCATGCAGCCAGGCCTGAAGGAGAAGGGGAACTGTGCTCTAGGTCATTGAGTCCTGTTTCAGGCTGGGGATATAAACAGATATAGCAGACTGCGAGGGGACATGGCAATCAGGAGAGGGGTGTCCATCCCACGTAGGCGACCCCTGCTCACCTCCAGCCAGTCATGCCTCTAAATGATTTTGTTGCAGAAAAATACACATAAGATTTACCATTTGAACCATATTAAAGTGTATGGTTCGTGGATGTGTAATAGATTCAGTGGCGTGCCACACCGTCACCACTGTTTCATCCTAAAATGTGTTCATCATCTCAAGGGAACTCTGCTGCTGCTGCTGCTAAGTCGCTTCAGTCATGTCTGACTCTGTGCAACCCCATAGACGGCAGCCCATCAGGCTCCCCTGTCCCTGGGATTCTCCAGGCAAGAACACTGGAGTGGGTTGCCATGTCCTTCTCCAATGCATGAAAGTGAAAAGTGAAAGTGAAGTCACTCAGTCCTGTCTGGCTGTGACCCCATGGACTGCAGCCCACCAGCCTCCTCCGCCCATGGGACTTTCTAGGCAAGAGTACTGGAGTGGGTTGCCATTGTCTTCTCCGAAGGGAAACCTAATACCTATTAACAGTCACTTCCCATCCTCCCCTCCCCCAGCCTCTGGTAGGCACCAGCCTGCATCTGACTCAGGGGATTTGCCTCTTTTGGACATTTTGCATAAATGGCATCATTCAATACGTGCTTCTTCCTTTCAGCATAATATTTTCATGGTTTTTATATCTTCCCCCCTTTTAAAAATAATTTAATTTCTTTTTGGCTGCACTGGGTCTTCATTGCTTCGCATACTTTTCTCCAGTTGCACCAAGTGGGGGCTACTCTCTAGTTGTGGTCCTGGGGCTTCTCATTGTGGTGGCTTCTCTCGTGGAGCGCAGGCTCTGGGGCTCGAGGCTTCAGTAGCTGTGGCTCATGGGCTCAGTAGTTGCAGCTCCCAGGCCCTAGAATTTAGGCTCAGCAGTTGTGACGCATGGGTTTAGTTGGTCCGCAGCATGTGGAATCTTCCCGGATCAGGGATCGAACCCAAGTCTCCTGCATTGGCAGGAGGATTCTCTACCACTGAGCCACCATGGAAGCCTTATGTGTCCATTTTTATGGCCAAATAATATTCCAATGAATGGATCCATCACAGTCTATTTACCCACTCATCAGTTGAAGCATGTTTGGGTTGTTTCTGTTTCTTGGCTGTTGTGAATAGCGCTGCTCTGAACATTTGTGTTTGTTTTGTTTCATCACCTACCTTCATTTTTTGGGCTGTATGCCTGGGAGTAGACTTGCTGGGTCACACAGTATCTCTGTGTTTATCTTAGTGAGGTGCTGCCAGACTGTTTTTCACAGAGACTGCACCATTTTATATCCCTGCCTGCAACGTGTGTGAGTCCCTAGTTTTCAGAGAAGCCAGAAATTAAGGGTGTTTCTGTGAACTCCCTCTTGGTAACGCTTCGTGTTGAGCTGGTCCCTGGGGCCTGGCTCAGCTGGATGGGGAGAAGGGGAGGAGGTCCCTGGAAACCTGCCCAATGAAAACAGATCTGGGGGTATATGCCACATTCTGGACCCATTGGAAGCTGTTTTTCTGGCTATTGCTTGGTGCCTGAGTGTGGCGTGATATGTCGTGATACCCAGGGCTGTGAATCCCATTGGCCACAAGGAAAATGTTTCTGAGGCTGCAGTCAACGGGCTTTTCTTTTCTCCTCTTCTCCAGGAGGAAGGGGTGCTGGCTGTGGGTTGAGGAGAAGTGGTGCCCAGGGGAGGGTGGGCCTTGAGTCCATCCCACTGGGATTCTGGAGATTGGAATCAGAGGCAGCTTTCCCCCTGGGTTTCTGTGCCCAGCATCCTGGGGCTTGGGGAGCACTTGTGTGGGCTTGGGAGGGTGCTCATGGGGATGATGGTGCTCATCTGTGTCCCCCATGGCAGCTGGCAGGAAGCCTGATGGGGGGATATTAGTGGAATAAAAACATGCTTGGCTCTGGGGGTTGGTTAAAAAAGTAACCTCTGAAAAGTGGAACACTTAAATTGATATCCATTGGTTGATTAGTCCATCCGTCCATCCATCCCCCCCTTCATCCATCCCTCCATCATCCTTCCTCCCTTATCCACCCATCCATTCCTCACTCATCTCACTCATCACCTTCATCCATCCATTCACCCCCTCTCCATCTATCCATCCATCCTTCCTTCCCTCCTTATCCATTCATCCATCCATCCATCCCTTCATCCATCCATCTATCCATCCATCCCCACCTTCATCCATTCATCCATTCATCCATCCTCCCCCCTTATCCATCCATCTACCTATCCATCCATTCATCCATCCATCCATCCATTCATCCATCCTTCCCTTGCTTCATCCATCCATCCCTTCATCCATCCATCTATCCATCCATCCATCCTTCCCCCGCTTCATCCATCCATCTATCCATCCATCCATCCACCAATGCATCCATCCATCCATTCATCCATCCTTCCCTCGATTCATCCATCCATCCCTTCATCCATCCATCTATCCATCCATCCATCCTTCCCTTGCTTCATCCATCCATCCCTTCATCCATCCATCCATCCTTCCACACTTCATCCATGCATCCCTTCATCCATCCATCTATCCATCCATCCACCCATCCTTCCATGCTTCATCCATCCATCCCTTCATCCATCTACCCATCCATCCATCCACCTATCCATCCATCCATCCATCCTTCCTCCCTTGTCTACTCAACCCTCCATCCATTCCTCACTCATCTCATTCATCACCTCATCCATCCATTCATCCCCTCTCCATCTATCCATCCATCCATCCATCCTTCCCCCCTTCATCCATCCATCCCTTCATCCATCCATCCATCCATCCACCTATCCATCCACCCCCCACCCACCCATCCTTCCTTCTTCCCTCTCCCCTCCCTCCCTCATCCATCTTACCCTCCATGCATCCGTCACTCATCTCATTCATCACCTTCATCCATCCGTCCCCACTGTATCCCATCTATCCATCCCTCCATCCATCCACTCATTTCTCCTTCCTCCTCCATCCATCCATCTCCTTTGAGTACCTGGCTGGGAGCTTTCCCTGTTGGGACCGGCCAGTCACTGGATGTCAGCTCTGATTGGCAGGCAGTTTGTCTGACTGGTTCACTGCTGTAGCTCCAGTGTTTGGAATACTGCTTGTACATTGCAGATACCCAGATAATTTCCTGATTGGCCAGAATGTGTGGAGATTCCCGTTGGCTTGGGTTTGTCTAACCTGGTACCAGATTGGTGGGGAGTGGCAGGTGGCACCCCTATGGGCGGCACATTGAGTTGACTCTGAGAATGGTGACCTTTGGCCACTCTGGACCACCGCCCCTTGGGCAGGGCCAAGGACAGGCTGTGATTGGGGTCCTGGCTCCTCCTTAGGGATCCCAGTGACCTCTTTGCCAGGTGAGGAACAGGGAGGTTGGTCTTCTTGCTGGAGTTGCCAAGGTGGGCAGGGGCCCATTTCTGTAGGATCCTGGATGGTGTTTTTTTTTTTTTTTTCCTGCACTGCTTGGCACATGGGATCTTAGTTCTCCATCTGGGGACTGACCCTCTGTCCCCTGCATTGGCAGCACAGAGTTTTAACCTCCAGACCGCTAGGGAAGTCCCTGGACAGTGGCTTTAATAGTGTTAGGATTATGGGTGGGCCAGCCCTTTTACCTGCATCCAATGCACAGAGGCTTGAGCCCATGGCTGTAGACAGGGGGCACAGCTGAAGTTTCCTTGAGCACAGAGATACAGGGGAAGGCCTAGCGTAGGAGACCCTTCACATCGCCCCAGCCCACAGGGCGTCATCCTTCCCATCTCACTTGGAGTGAAAGCCCCGTGTGACCTCCACTCTCACTGTCTGGGTCTCCCTGCTGTTCCTACCTCAGGGCCTTTGCACTTGTCGTTCCCTCTGCCTGGAACGCCCATCCAAGACATCTACACGGTTTCCTTTCTCTCCTCCTCCACGTGTTTGCTTGAGGACACCTTTTGGTGAGGCTGTCCCTCAGCACCCACTTTAAAACTGCACCCCAGCCCCCATTCCCTGCCTACCTACTCCACACTTCTGCTTTTCTCCATAGCACAAACATTGTCCGCCATCCTATAGTCATTCCCGTGTCACCTCCTGGAACACCATTTCCAAGACGGTGGGTGGGGAGTTTGAGTCTGTTATTTGCTGCTGTGTGCTGGTACCTGTCCCACAAGTGAAAGTGAAAGTGTTAATCACTCAGTCATGTCCAGCTCTTTGGGACCCCATGGACTGTAGCCCGGCAGGCTCCTCTGTCCATGGAATTTTCCAGGCAAGAATACTGGAGTGGGTAGCCATGCCCTTCTCCAGGAGATCTTCCCAACCCAGAGATTGAACCCGGGTCTCCTGCATTGCAGGCAGATTCTTTACTATCTGAGCTACCAGGGAAGCCCAATAAGAGGTGCCTATAAATCGTGGTTGACAGTAGTGGGTGGCCAGGGCACCAGGCAGGATCTCTGCCTGTGCCCCCATCCACATGGGCTATTCTGGCTCATGGGCCAGGCCAGATGAGGCTCACCCACACCACTTCCCACCTTCATCTCATGACTTGGTTCAGAGTCGGGTTCCTGGGCATCCATTCTGCACCATAAGCCCCTGCTGAAGGCGACCTTCAAATAGATGGCCTGTTCCTGAATTTTTACTGTATGTCAAAAGCTAGAAACACAAAGTGTGAACAGTCAGCTTCATTCTAGCTGGTGTTTCTGCAGCATCTTCACCTCACATTCCAGAACTGTTTTTATCTTCAAGTCCTGTCCCATCTCTCCACCCGCGCCCCAGTGCTGGCTTCCAGGTCACCATTCTCCTTGGGCCACTGAATGCCTACTTTGTGCCAGGCTCGGAGATATAGCAGTGAACAAAACACATATTTATTGAGCACCTTACTGTATTGGGTTGGGGTTTTCCAGGTGGCGCTAGTGGTAAAGAACCCATCTGCCAATGCAGGAGACATAAGAGATGTGGGTTCAATTCCTGGGTCGGGAAGATCCCCTGGAGGAGGGCATGGCAACCCAGTCCAATATTCTTGCCTGGAGAATCCCCATGGACGGAGGAGCCTGGGGGGCTACAGTCCATAGGATTGCACAGAGTCAGACTTGACTGAAGTGATTTAGCGTGCTTTGTATTGGGTTAAGTGGTGTCCTTCTCAAGTTCATGTCCACCTGGAACCTATGAGTGTGACTTTATTGGAAGAGAGGATCTTTGTAGATGTAATTAGTTAAGTTGAGGTCACACTGGACAGGCTAGGCCTTAAGTCCAATATAAGTGGAATCCTTATAAGAAGAGGAGGCCAGGTCCTGGTTAAGACTCTACACTCCCAATGTTAGGCGCACAGGTTCAGTCCCTTGTCGGGGAACTAAGATCCCGCATACTGCATGGTATGGCCAAAAAGAAGAGGAGGCCAAAATGAAGACAGACACAAAGAAAAAAAGGCCATGTGAAGGTGGGCAGAGATTGGAGCGGTGGGGCCACAAGCTAAGGAAACCTGGAGCCACCAGGAGCTGGAAGAGCCAGGAAAAGGTCCTCCCCTGGAGCCTCTGGAGGGAGTGTGGCCTTGTTGACACCCTGATTTTGGACTTCTGACGTCCAGATCAGTGAGAAGATCCATTTCCGCTGTCTTTAGCCGTTCAGTTTGTGGCAATTTGTTACAGTGGCTCCAGGAAAACAATACACCTACTGTGTGCACCATGCGCCTTGTGGGGGGTTCAGCTGTCACTTAAACGTTTATGGAGGAGCTACTGTGTGTCAGATGAGCTTCCCTGGTGGCTCAGCAATAAAAAATCTGCCTGCCAATGCAGGAGACTCAGGTTCAATTCCTGGGTTGGGAAGATCCCCTGGAGGAGGGCAGGGCAACCCACTCCAGTATTCTTGCCTGTAGAATCCCCATGGACAGAGGAGCCTGGCAGGCTACAGTCCATGGGTCACAAAGAGTTGGACAGGACTTCGCGGCTGAACAACTGTGTGTCAGACATTGAAGAGACCAACGAGGCCTCTGCCTACAGGCTCCCAGATCATCTGTGTGTCTCTGACTCGAGACAGTCTGGGTGGGGATGGGGGTGTCATAGACCATGTCCCTTCTGTGAGACTGGTGGCTGCTCTGAGCTCAGTGGAGGGTTCTGACGAATGCTTGTGTGCTCGTGCTGGGGGCCTCCTCACTCCTGCCTGGCAGCTGATTTTAAATTCTGAGGCTCCTCCACCCGGTGCAATTTCCAGCGTGGGTGCCCATTAGCTCCAAGAAAATGTCAGGCACGTGCTGTGCAGACAGCTCCCCTTTCATCTTCCAAGGCTCAGGTCTGAAGGGTCCCAGGCACATTTCAGCTTCAGTTCCAGGCTCTTAACAAGCAATCCCCCCACTTCCCTGCGCTCTCAGAGATATCCCAGCCCCGGCAACTGTGATCCACCCTCCTATGAGCCAGGCTGCTTGGGATATGAAAAGTCCACGGAGTGTGCTCGGTATGGCCTCCCTGGCTGTCTTGCCTGGGGCCTAAGAGGGATGTCCGGGCAGGATGGAAACTTACCCTCCCCCAACCCAAAGAAAGAGACCTTTCCCCAGCAGGGCTGGGGACTGAGGATGCCGGTGTGGTGGGCTCTGTCCTCACCTCGTGTTACTGGTGTTCATCTCCCAGAAGTTCATTCATTGAGCAGCTGCCGTGTGCCCAGTGCTGTGCTAGGCTCACGGGAGGCCGCAGAGGCAGACACAGAATCCAAGGCATTGGTGAGTTCTCTCTGTGGATGCGGAACGTGGGGTTGGCAGCGTTGTGGGGGTGCTGCCGAATCAGAGCCACAGCCTATAGGGCTCTCCAGGGCGGCTTCCTGGCTCTGGCCAGGTGTCTCCTCTGGGGCAGGCATGCTGGGGGTCCCTGCCGTGTGCATGGGAGCCCCAGTTTGCAGCCCTCCTCAGGCTGATTCCGCAGGGCAACAGGGCAGGTGCCCCCACCATGTTTTGTGGTTTGGATGTGCGAGGCCCGGCGGGGCTTGCGGTGTCCCCGTCCCATGGGGCTCAGGAGTGTCCTACGCCGCCTGGTGAAGCAAGCCCTTAGCCTCACCAGAGCGCCCCCTCTTCTCCCTGGAACCCTGACCTGGCTGAGTTTGCCTTATTGAGCACCTTCTGTTCACCAGGCATCACTTCACAAGCGTGCTGTCCTCCTGGGTCCGTGGAGCAGGAACACGCATGCTTCCCATCTGCCATTGAGGAAATCGAGGATCAGAACCCCGAGGCGTCTTGCCAGAGGAGGGGAACCACGGCCCCCATCCCTGGGGGAACGCATGGCCTTCTTCACCCCCAGAGCAAGGTGTTTCTGAGGCCGGCAGTCTCCTTCCCACCTTCCACACAGTCTGCTTCTGCTTCTTAGTCCCTGCTGCCCCAATCCCGCAGCATCATCTCACGTATCTTGTGATAACCCCCCCACCCCCCTACCCTGGCCTCCTGGATCCACACTTGCTCTTCACGGCGCCTGCTTATCAAACACTCTGGCCCTTTCCTCTCTTCGTCAACCACCTTCTGTAGCTCCCCACTGCCTTTCAAACAAAATCCACCCTTTCCATGGCCCATGGGCCTTGAATGACTCGAGGAATTTCTCAAGCACACAGTGCCTGTTCTGATCTCTGGGCTCTTGCTTAGGTGGTGGCCTCTGCCTAGAGCCCCATCTACTTCCCCCTCCCCCGGCTGTGTCTTGTTCACACTCCAGGAGGTTCTCCCCGGCTCCCTCTTGCCCTCCTCAAGGCTTGCAGAGCCCCCAACCTGCACTCAGAGGTCACTATTTACTGCTTGTCTGCTCTCTGCCGCACCCTGCCGGAGCGCCAAGACCATCTGTGGCCTGGACCCTGCCTCATTCAGTAGCTTGGGGCTGAGCTCTGAGTGGGGACCTCAAAGTGTCTGGAGAACAATGGATGCCCACCATCCTCTCCTGACCCCAAAGCCCCAGACCTGCAGTGATGTTGGGGCCACTGCATCGCTTTCCTGCTCTAACCTGGATCCTGTTCTCAGAACCCCGTTCAGCCAAGGCCAGATTCAGGAGACCCCCTACGTTGCCCCATGGATCTCGCTCATCCTCTCCTCACCTTGTCTTTATGTTAATTTATTTGGCTGCGCCGGGTCTTGGTTGCAGCGCGCAGGATCTTCGAACTTTGTTGCAGCACGTGGGATCTTAGTTGTGGCATGCAAACTCTTAGTTGCAGCATGTGGGATCTAGATTCCTGACCAGGGATTGAACCTGGGCCCCCTGCATTGGGATCGTGGAGTCCTGGCCACTAGACCACCAGGAAAGTCCTCCCTGCACCCTTGTCTTTGGTAAAGCAATGTATACTTTTTCTTGTTCTGCACCTCCCAACATTGCTGATGAAGTCAAAACTTAATCCCCCAATGTTATGCAAACACCACCTTTATCTAGTTTCAAAACTTGCCTGGTAACCCTTACATCTATCAGCACCCTCCCCACCTCCATCCCACCCCTTGCCCCTGGCAACCACCAACCTGTTTTCTGTCTCTTTGGATGTACTGTTCTGGACATCTCCCATCAGTGGAATCATCCAGTGTTTGTCCTTTCGTGTCTGGCTTCTGTCACTCAGCATCCTGTTTCCAAGGTCCATCCACGTTGTGGCGGGTGTCCGTGTTTCTTTCCTTCTTAGAGCTGAATCATACTCCATCATAGGGGTAGACTGTGTTCCATTGATTTATCCGCTTGTCTATTGACGGACCCTTGGGTGGTTTCCACCTTTGACTATAGTGAATAGTGGTGTTGTGAATACGTGCATGTACACTGATTTGTTTGAATCTGTTTTCCGTTCTTTTGGGTCTATGCCTAGGAGTGGAATTGCTGGGTCATACGGTAATTCTATGTTTAACATTTTGAGGAGCTGCCAGACTTATTCTCCTAAAAAAAATTTTTTTTTTCAAGTTGGCAAAAAAATGTGGCTGAGGTTGGGAGGGATAGAAATTGAGCTTATTGAAATAAGCTCGTGGTGAGTGTAAGCAGTGTGAGGCCCCAAGGGGCCCCTGGCTTTGGGGACAGCCTGCACCTGAGGATGCTGGACCAGGGAGCTGGTGAAGTGCTTTTTGCAGGTGGGTGGCAGGGGTGTCAGCCCCTTGGTGGTGGATGCTCTGTGTTCATGGAGTGGGAAGCCAGCCAGGCTGGGCTTGAGGAGGGTGGGGAGGTGGCCAGGGATTCTCCAGGGCTGGTTTGAAAAGGTGTCACGCCCCTGGCTTCTGGAGCCCATGTGCAGTCCACAATGTGAGCACCTGTCCAGGGCTGCCATCCCTAGTCGGCATTTCATTAGACCAAGAAGGTTAGAAAAGCTGTGGGGACATCAGACTTCTCACCACCTTGTGCAATGCAAAGCTACAGAGCAGTTTGGAAGTTGCCCGTGGTGCTCTGGGAGGAAAAGCAAGCAGAACCGACTTCTACCTGCCTAGCTGCTGGCCTCGTCCTCTTGCTGGCCTCTCTGGGTTTAAAACCCAGAGAGAAGCTGGGATAGAATTGGCTTTGCTGCATCGGACCACCAGGGTCTGCTGGGCTTTGTGACAAGCTGGGACAAAAGGAATTCTGGAACTGGGTCCAGCATTGGTGGCCACAACTGACCCCTCTCCGGAGGCCAGTCTCTTGTCTCTGGGCTCCAGGACAGACGCCCAATTGCTCTTGGTGTGGACTGTCAGGGGCAGCCTGGTCTCCCTTGCACATCGCTGTCACCGGGCTGCGGCTGCTGCAGTCACGGTGCTAGCGCTTGTAATCGTAGCAGCTCCCGTTTGCTGGGTGACACTTGTTCCCCCGTTCACACGAGTTACGCGGTTTATCCTGTCTCCATGGCTGGGAGAAGTCCATGTGGGCTTTTCTCCTGCGGTGGTTGTAGGGTGGCAGTTTTGGCTCTGAATTCTTTGGCTTTGCAGTGGTGGAAGGCTGGACAGCACCCGATGGAAGGGTTGCCTGCTCCAAGACTCCTTCGTGCTCTGGAGGAGTCAGAACTTTTGATGGCAAGTGGCAGAAACCCAGGTTGGGCTGGCCAAAGCAAAATGCATAGAAGGAGAGCCTTGACTTCCCTGAATGAAGAAGCAAGCTTTGAGCTGCCTTCAGGCATGGCTGTCATCAGGACCCGACTATTCTCTCGCCACCCTTCACTTTTGCCTGTCTAGGGGTATGTTCTTGGATAGGTTTCTGCCATGCAATGGCCCCACAAGATCCCCAAGCTTTCATCCTCCTAGCTTACAGCCCCAGTGGAGAGTGCCTCTTTCTGGTTCCTTCTCAAAGTCTCAAGACCCAACGACTCTCATTGGCTCATATTGGGTCACATGCCAATCCCTGAGCCAATCATTGGTCCAGGGGAAGCAGGAATCTGATTGGCCAGGCCTGGATCATGTGATCACTCCTGGAGTCTGGAGAGGGAAGATGGTTCCTGAAAGGAAAGTCAAGTCTACTGTAGCCAGTGATGGGGCTGGAGAGCAGGAAGCAGTCAGGGCCCCCAGATGGAGGGGAGAGGGGTTTGTTCCTCTTCTGACCACCATGATCTCCTTCTTCCCTCTTAACATGCCTCCACATCAGATCTTCAGTGGGCAGAGCACCAGTGGAGGGTTTCGGGGTGTCCATGCCCTTGGAGAAGGATGGTCGTCAGTGGAGGGCAGGGTGATGAGGGACATTGTGATGAAATTTCAGGGAGCTGAGGGGGTACATGTGAGGTGCAACCCCAGCCCTACCTGGGGACATCCAGGTGTTGAGTGCTTGCGCCATCTTGGATTTTCCTCAGCTTTTGAGGAGGGGCTGTGAGTGGGGCGTTGCACTTGGTGGGGGCCTGATGGACACCCATTTTCTCTTTTTCTTTTATTTTTGATGTTGGGTATGATTTATTTGGCTCTTAAACAATACTAATGTAACAACCCATGGTCTCCCTCCCTTCCCCTTTCAGAAGGCACTGTCCTCTTAGCCACAGGGACAAGCAGAAGATTCCACATCACCAGAGCTGCCCCCAACCTCCCAGGTCTTTCCTTCCGTTCTGTTAACCACCCTCTTCCTCCTGTGTGTGGTGCTGGTGTTTCTGAGTGGACACCCCCTTTCAGAGTGGCCCAGTGTGGAGGGGGCCCAGGACCTGCCAGGCTCTCAATCCTGGCCTGCGCGGAGGAACCAGTTACAATCCTGGGGAGGCTGCCTGCAGCAGTGGCCAGCAAAGAAGGGAGAGAAGGGGCCTGGGGAGAGGGGGGGCCCCCCAGAGATTCCTGGGCAAAGGCCTCTTCTGACCAGAGGCTCTCTTGCTCTCTTGCCTGGAGTCCTTTCTTCTTTCTGATCTTAGTTTTTCCATCTGGAAAGCCAGTGGACTGTTTCTTGAGATTCCTTCCATTGCCGACACAGGCGTGCTTTCTCCCCTGCGGAGGCTATCCTTCGCCTGGCCCCCAGGAGCCGCCTGGGGCCCCCTTGGGGCCGTGTCCTTGGCTGTTTCCCCAGCGTGGCCCTCAGGTTCCCAGTGCCCTCGCTCTCAGCTCACATCCCGGCCAAGCTCACGTTTGTCCTGTCCCCCATCGCGGTGTCACACTCCCCCACCCCAGGGTCACCAGGAGGCCCAGGCAGGCCCAGCTCTGCCCGTGGTCACACTGTGACCTGCGTTCTTCCCGAGCTGACCCTGTTCACCACCGTCCCCCCAAGCTCGTGTGGACCTGTCCCCGCCTGGGACTGAGCTGCCAGGTGCTTTTGGGGAACTTTGCCCTGGTGACTCAAAGTGGCAGAGGACTTGGGGTGAGGTTGGGTGGGTCAAGGGTGTTAGGGGGCCATTGGGGTGGTGGGATCAGTGTCCGCAGAGTTGAGGTTCCATGGGGGTGAGGTTGGGTGGTCTGAGGGTTCTTGGGGACCACAGGGGTGGTGAGGGCAGTGTCCACAGAGTTGGGGTTCCATGGGGTGCAGTTGGGTGGGCTGAGATTGCTTGGGGGCCATAAGCGAGGTAGGGCAGCACTTGTAGAGTTGGGGTTCCCATGCCTGCTGAACAAGGGCCTTAGCAGTGGGGGAGGGCACGACTGTCATCCACGTGGCGTGTGCAGCAGCTGCTGGCCTGGCCTGTGGGTTGGAGGGGCCTCAAACACCACTTGGCATCTCCCTCTGCTGTCAGTGGGCAGGGAGCATGCCAGTGGCATGGAGGAGGGTCCTGGAAGACCCCTGTCTGCCCTCGTTCCCTCACAGGGGCCACAGGAAGGACTTGGGGCCCCTCCAAGGTCTGCCAGGAGCAGCTGCCCCATGGCTGATCTTGCTTTCTTTTCTGTTCTCACAGGTGCCTGGGACAGGGTGGTCTGCGAGCAGATGACGAAGACTGGCTTGTAATCATTGTTGACCGTTGAGAGGGAGATTACAGGGGCCCAAGAGCCCCTCTGGACGCCCACCACCATGTCGGGATCTACACAGCCTGTGGCACAGACGTGGCGGGCCGCCGAGCCCCGCTACCCGCCCCATGGCATCTCCTACCCCGTTCAGATCGCACGGCCACACACGGTAAGGGGCACAGATGTTCACCTGGGGTCACCTTCGGAGTTTTCTTTTGTCACTGGGTTTCTGTTTCTCCTTGGAGTTGGCGCTTGTGTGGCTCTGATGGTGTCCAGCCAGGGCTCACTGTCCCCCGTGGGGAACTGGGGTGACTGGCAGATACCACTGACATCTGCGACCTTTCCAGGCCCCGGGACATCTGGGAAAATCTCTTAGCTCCCACTTTAAAGCTGGGAAGGTGGAGCCCAGGGCCAGGCTGAGCTGCGATCCCTGCCTTTGGGTCTGCTGTGGGGTTTGCTTGCTGATGTGGAGCTCCTGCTGTATACACTGTTGGCCCAGCCTCAACCAGGCTCCCCTGCTTTAGGATTGAAGTGACTTCCTGGGGGCTGTGGCTCGCAGACCCTCCCCTCCTCAATCCTCAGGGCCTGGAACCTATTCACTGAGTGATGCTCAGAGCTTCCAGATGACAAGGCCAGCACGTGTCATTCTCTGAATCTCTGATATGAGCGGGGCGGCGATGGGGGGGAGGTCCGGGAGCGGGGTGGTGATGGAGGGGAGGTCCAGGGGGTTGGCTCTGCTCATGGGAGAGCTGCCCCAATGTTGGGGGTGGTAGCCTGCTGGGGAGGGAGCAGGTGTGACCTTGGTCAGGTTTTTAAAAATTTTTTTGGCCATATCATGTGGCATGTGAGATCTTAGTTCCCCAACCAGGGATCAAACCCAAGCCCCCTGCATTGGAAGCCTAGAATCTTGACCACCAGACCACCAGAGAAGTCTCCTTGATCAGCTTTGCTGAGCGGCACCCGACGCTGTCCAGCTCCTAGTGGGGGCCCCCTTTCCTGACTTCACCTGTAGCTCCCTGTGGCGCCAAGGATGGGCTTTGGTTCTGCTCTGTTAGCACTTATTGGGCACTTACTATATACCACATCTTCAGAGGCTTGCCAGAGGGCCTTCAGAGTCCTGGGCGTCGCCTGCTGGACCTCCTAGCTACTCAGCGAGGGACCGTGAGGGTCTGCAGTCACAGCCGGGGTTGAAGCTGGCCGTGCTGGCCCCGGCGTGTACATGCCTGTGTCTGTTCTGCTCGGGTGGCGTGGTCCCTCCTCCTGAGATGCTGAGAGGAAATGGCATGGGAGGGCTTTTCCATCCTCCGTGAGCGAGATGTTTTTGCATATGAGCCCACTGACCCAGCCTGAGGGCCTCTCGAAAATTTGGGCCCCAAGATGCTTTTGAGAGCTGGCTGTGATCAACAGGCACATTCTGGATGGAGTGGTCAAATTCTCACAAACAGCCTAATGAAAGAGGACCTCACGTTATCCTCCCATTGTGCAGACGAGGAGATTGAGGCTGGGAGGTTAAATAATAGGCCTCAGGTTCAATCACTGTGAGGAGGCAGAGTCGGCTTCAGCTTCAGGACTCTGTGTGTATGCATGCTCAGTCACTAAATGGTGTCTGACTGTTTGTGACCCCATGGACTGTAGCCCGCCAGGCTCCTCTGTCCGTGGGATTTTCCAGGCATGAATACTAGAGTGGGTTGCCGTGTCCTCCTTCAGGGGGTCTTCTTGGACCAGGGATTGAACCTGCGTCTTTCCCATTGGTAGATAGATTCTTTACCACTGAGCCACCAGGGAAGGACTCTGAGCCCCTGTGAAAAAGATGCTTCTGTTTATTGGTCACCTACCGTGTGCCCAGGGCCCAGGGCTATACTCCTGGGGATCATTTATTATTATGTATCATCATCAGCTTTGTCATGATCACAACAGCAAAAATAAGTGTTCTCATCCACTGAGTGCTTGCAGGACAAGCTTTAGTTTTGTTTTTTTTTTTAGTATTTATTTATTTGGCTGTGTCGGGTCTTAGTTGAAGCATGTGGGATCCAGTTCCTTGAGTGGGGATTGAACTCAGGCTCGCTGCACTGGGAGTGTGAAGTTGTAGCCACTGGACCACCAAGGAAGTCCCTAGGGTGAGGGTTTTGTTTATGCTCTTTGTGTATACAGTTGCCCTTGCTCCAGGGGGAACATTTTGCAGGTGAGCAAATAGGATGGGTTATGTAACGCTTCTGAGCCTTGGTTTTTCATCCATAAAATGGGGTAATGAGAGCATCTGTTGCCTGGTTTCTCTTGGGGATGAAACGTGATGATCTGTGGAACAGCATTATGGCACATGTGTCCAATTGCAAAATTGTCATCGTCATTAGAGCTGCCTGGCGGGGGGCGGGGGGCGGGGGCCCTCCCCCCTCCCCCTGCCCCCTCCCCCCTCCCCCTCAGGGAGGTTCCCTCCCCCTCCACCCCGCCCCCTGGGTGAGTCCTCGAGTCCGCATGGCCCTGCCATCCTGCCATCCCACCCTTCCTTTGCCCCAGCTCGGCCCTCTTGCAGTCCTTTGGAGTCGCCACCTGATCTCAGACACTTTCTGTTTTTCCTGCTGGACTGCCAGTGATGCAGGGTGTGGCTGGGCAGAACCAAGTGGTCACTTCCTCTGGGCAGGAGGCTGAGGCTGTGCGTGGGCGGGGCCCTGGACAGCTACGAGGTGGGGCATCCTTATCCTGTGCGGTGACCACAGTGGGGCCCCACTTCCTGACCACCCTGCCTGGTGCTGGGGCGGCCCAGCTGCGGGCCCCTGCTTGTTACTGGGAAGGCTTTAAAAGCAGGATTTCTGGGTGTCCAGGGCAGGTGGTGGGGTCTTGCTCTCCCAGGCATATGTCCAGGGCTTTGCTTTGGCAGGTGGGAGGTGAGCATTGGGACTGTAATCTGGGGGTCCCCCTGCAGCCCTGAGCCCTAACCCCTTACTGTCAGGCCATTGTACAGAGTTTCTGAGAATTCCCTCCTCCACCCCGAGTCTTTGAAAAACAAATGGTGAAGGAAAAGGGGAATAAAAGCACAGAGAGACAATGCCTGGTTCAAGGGCCAGATGGGGACCCAGGGTCCCAGCGCCTTGTACAATAGTTGAGGCAGGGATGCTGGGTTGAGGGGCGGGGCAAGAATGCCCAGATGTGCCTTTGAATCCCTGTCCCTCCCAACTTGCTGAGTGACATTGGGCTGCGTGGGGCAGGCTCAGTTTTCCCATCTGTGATATGGCTGTTGTGGGTCTGAGCATCACCGGCGGATGTCTGCAAGGTGCCTAGGGCCGTGTCTGCACATGGCAGTTATCTCTTTCCTCCTGGGAGGCTGGCGGGAGACTGAAGAGGGCCTGGATTCTGAGAGGGGGCTGGGAGCAGCCTCCTCTGCTGGCCTGTGCTTCGACCTACGTCATCTCCAGGCCGCCTGCTGTGTTATGCCTGGCTCAGGTGGAGGGCTTGATTCAAGTGTGCTTCTCCGGTCTGGCGTCAGGCACGCTCAGAGCCTCTCTCCATGGTGCTGTGCACGTGGCTTGCTCAGTCCCACCTGCTCCTCCCACACAACCTCTCTGTGTCCTATTCTCACCATCTCTGTGGTCTTGGCTTTCCTCCCCCACAGTATCACGACCCCACATTTTCCCCCGAGGGTCTTGGAGTCTGACGGTCTCCCAGGATTGAGGGTCCCAACACATTCTCTCCTTCTTGTCTCTTTTCCTGCTTTCTACAAGCCACCTCGATTCTGCCATCTCCCTCAGGTCCCCTGGGACCTCTTGAGCTCTCTTAAGTTCCTTCAAGCCTTGAGCTGAATGAATGCATTAAAGCCCAAAGACACAGGGTCTGAATCCCGGTGCCACTCCTTCCTGCTGTGTGGCCTTGGACAAGTTATTTAACCTCTCTGTGCCTTAATGTTAGAAGGGCGTTTAAGTGCATAGGGTCTCAAGCTAAACCCCTTGCATTCATGTCCTGCCTCAGTGATGTCCTAGCTGTAAAACTCTAGTTTAGTGGCCTGACCACCCCTTGCCTCGGTTTCTCTGTCCGTTGGGTGAGGGTAGTTATAAGCCTCTGAAAGTGTTACTCAGTTGTGTCCAACTCTTTGCAATCTTATGGAGTGTAACCCTCCAGGCTCCTCTGTCCATGGGATTCTCCAGGCAAGAATACTGGAGTGGGTAGCCATTCCCTTCTCCAGGGGATCTTCCTGACACAGGGATCGAACCTGGGTCTCCTGCATCGCAGGTAGCTTCTTTAAGCCTCTGAGGATCAAGTTAGTTGACACGTGCTGAGGCCTGTGCACAACGCCTGGGAAGGTTAGCGTGACTGATACACTGCTGTGTTGATGACTGATGCTGCTGCTGTCATGACAACAACGTGCCCGTTAGCATCATTTTCCGAGTGGCCCCCAGGGTACATGGCAGGCTTTTCCTCCAGAGGAGGGGTTGGCAAACCTTCTCTGTAAATATTTCAGACTTCTCGGGCCATGCGGTCTCGGTCACAATGACTTGTGGCTGCTGCTGTCCCAGAGCGAAAAGTAGCTCAGCCAACACGTACTGGAGTGGCTGTGGCCATGTGCCAGTGACACTTGATGAGACAGGCCGAGCCTGGCTTTGGCCTTGGGCCTCGTTGGCCCCAGATCAGTGCTTATCGGGCTCTCTGTGGGAAGGATCGGTCTGTTTCATTTCCAGTTTGTCACAAACGGATACATGGGCCTTCTGCACGTGACCCAGTTTGCGGGCGTGAGGACGGGTTTAGGCCGAGGCCAGCAGGACCGTGCTGGCCATGCGCTCAGATGCTGCGGTCCTGTCAACAGGCTCTCAAGAAGGATCTGAATCTGCTCATCTTCAGCGCTTCCCTCCAGACCAAGGGTCACGGACTCAGGAGCCCGCTTGGGCCACACACATGTATGGGGGCAGCGGGCGGGGCTGGAATGGTTTGAAACACGTGGAGGGTTTTCATGTTGCGAGATGTGTCTGGAGGGTTCCGGCCAGCGTGCCTGGTGTCTTCAGGCTCCTAGGATCACAATGAGTCTCACCTTCAGCCTCTCTTGGGGTCTCCCCAGTTCTTTCCTTCCCATAAAGATCGAGGCACCCTCTGGGGTCCCTGGACTCAGAGCCCTAGGGTAGAGATCAGTGTGGGTGGCCCCCAAGATGGTCTTTGGAGGGACTGTGCTCTAAGCTCATCCTGCTTGACTCTTAAACTGGGAAACTGAGGCCAGAAGGGTTCATGCAGTGGTCGCCCCATGCCCCTGCCTCAGGGGCCCCAGGCACCACGTGCCTTTCTCCACCTCAGTTGGCGGCGGTAGGCACGCCATCCTGCCTGGGCCCTCTCCCGAGGGATTGGACTGTCTGCCTTTCTGCCGCTTTGTTCATTTTGCTTTTGTGTGAGAGGGAATTTTCCTCCTGGCAGACTGCAGCGCTTGCTGATTTCTTCTCACACCTCGGCGTGCGTGTGCACACCAGATCCATGCCTGGCAGCCTCGCCAGTGGGATCCCAGAGGCTGCCACCCACTCCCCCCAGCCCTTTCTACTTCTCCCTTTGAGAGCACCTGGTGGACATCCTGGAGTGTGGGGAAGCTCGGGAGAGGCCGAGCCTTCCTCTGCCTCCTGGAAGCTGCCATCAGCCTTGGGGGAAATCCTTGGAGAGTTAAGGGGGATTTGTGGTTGGAGGCACAGAGGCCTCCTTCAGTCCAGGTCAAGCATCCATTTCAGTTTTCTTTTCTTTTATTTGGCCACGCCATGTGGCACGCGGGAATCTCAGTTCCCTGGCCAGGGACTAGGGAGCCCTTGCTCCTGCAGTGGAAGAGTGGAGTCCTAACCACTGGACCATCAGGGAATTCAGGCATCCATTTTAATGGTGAAGACACTGAGGCTCAGAGGGTTTGAGTGATGGACACTTACCTCTAGCCTGAGGCCTTGTAGCCTCTTGCTTCCACATTGGGCTGCCCAGGAAGGCCCATCCCTCAACATTTCCAGCCTCTGAAGTTGACAGGATCCCTCTTGATTCTAGTTACTCATCCCCTCCAGCTTCCCAGCCTCCCAGCCTCTTACATGCTGTTGTTTTGGAGGGTCTGAAACACATCCATTCCCAACACACCTACGTGGTATCATCTAATTCTCTTTGCAGAAATAACAGCTTTTAAAAAAAATAAGCCAGACAGCAAAAGAATGACTAGATTTTACGGAAGATTGGGAGAATTCAGAAAGGTGCCAAGAAGAAAATAAATCACCTACCATCCCACGCTTTCCCAAGCCTTACTCTTGCCAGACATCACTAGCTGATTGCCACCGACAGTGTGAATGTTCTCGGCAGACAGAAGTAATCGATTTGGACTGGTACGAGTAGGAAGCCTGTCCTGTTTTCTCCTTTGAAAGACTTCTTGTTTCCATCTTTCTTTTTTCTTTTAACATTTTAATGTGTCTCCAGTCAGCGTGTAGTTGCTAATCGGAGCACATCTAATTCGTTAGTGTTTTGTTTTCCCCCAGATGATAATGGCTGATGATGGCACATTACTAAAGAAGGAGGGTTTTGCCTGGAGTTTATCCTTTTGACTTTGAGCTGTGCCTGTGTATGAGACACACGTGTGTGGGTTTTCCCTCTGCAAACGGGGCACTCCCACGTAGGTGCTTCGTTTTGGAACCTGGTATTTGAGCCTTGCAGACTGTCAGTGTTTGCTGCGTCACCCACTTCCCCTGACCCGTGTCTTGCTGTGTCTCCTGCACTGGAGACAGACACGCAGGTTGTGCCTTTTTCCGGTTTTCTCTGCTAACACATGGGCTTGGTCGTCTCATAGGGAAAGACGGCAGGACTGGGAGATTGGGACAGGGTGGGGCGCCCTTTAGCTGAACGGGTCACTTCTTGGTGGCCACTGGCCCCAGGAATGCCTTCTGGCAGGACAGGGACTGAGGGCTGGGAGAGGACGTGGGAGGCTCCCCGGGTGGAAGAGCAGCACCGGGCAGGGGCTCTGGGCCTGGGTCGCTGTGTGGGTCACACCGCAGTGGGGTGGGTGCTCATTGGCCTGTCTTCTTCTGCAGGATGTTGGGCTGCTCGAATATCCGCACCACCCCCGTGACTACACCTCCCACCTGTCGCCCGGCTCCATCATCCAGCCCCAGCGGAGGAGGCCCTCCCTGCTGTCTGAATTTCAGCCCGGGAATGAAAGGTGAGTAGGGGCTTGCGCATCCATTGCTCAGAAGGGGAAGTGGAGGCCTGTGCTGGTGGGGAGCTTGTGGGGATGGGAGGTGTTAAATGGAGGTGTGTCAGCCTGTGACTGGGGCAGGGCTGGAGATGGGCAGGGAAGAGCCATGTGGCCCCTCGGACTTCCCGCTGTGGGCCCGCAGGGGTCCCTGGGTGTGTGGCCCAGGCAGAAGGGGATGACCACCTACAAGTGGGGGAGCGGGGCTGGGTTGCTGATTTGGAGGGATGTGCCTGCAGCTGGCTTCACACGGGGAGCTCCCTTCCCCTTCCCTCCCATCTTTGTCATCATCCCTTTTTCTCTGAGTCTTCTTCCATCCTTCAGCTGGCAGACAAGGTCCTCTGGGCCTGCCTTGCCTTTGTGAAATCCAGGTGGGCGGGAGCAGGCCACGTGGCAGGTGGGGACCCAGCAGGGCCAGGGCTGAGGCTGTCAGGACAGGCCAGAGCCCTGAGAGAGCCTGAAGATGCCTGAGACAGTAATAGCACTCATTGCTAAGAGTCCTGAGCTTTTTTATTTTTTGCTGTGCCTTGTGGCTTATGAGATCTCAGGTTCCCAACCAGGGACTGAACCTGGGCCACGCAGGTTCACCTTAACCACTAGGCCACCAGGGAACTCTTGAGAGTCTTGAGCTTCTAACACGTGATGAACTATTATATTATAGGCTGTGGCTGCCCACAGGCACCTAGACAGACAGCCTTGCCCGCAGGGAGCCCATGGTCTTAGCAGGGGAGATACAGCAAACACCCAGGATGACTTTAAAATGGGGCAGGCGACTTATTTCCTACTGGGCGGGGAAGGGCTGCTATTTGGCTGGAGTGGCTGGGAAAGGCCTCTCAGGGGAGAGACACTTGGCACTAAGTAGCCAGTCATTCAGAGAGCCATTTGGAGAGTGGGGTGACCAGCCATTCGGAGAGCAGGGTGAAGGCATTTCAGGTGAAGGGAACAGCATGTGCAAAAGCCTGGAGAGGGGAATGTCCTTGGACTGTTCCAGAGAGGCAAGGAGGTCGGGTAGCTGGGGTTAACAGGTGATTAGGGATCCAGAGGGTAAACTTCACAGAAACCAATGGGAGGGTTTCGAGCTTTGCTGGGCAGGGAGATGGCTGTTAGGAGGAGATGCCCCGGGCACTAAGACAGGAAGGAGAAGAGCTAACATGGAAAGAGCTGGTGTGTGTGTGTGGTCCAGCTTAGCCAGTCAAAGGCCCTGGGCCAGGAATGCAGCAGGCAAGGTGAACAGGTGCCAGATCAGGCAGGGTGGGGGGTGTGCATCTGGATTCTTATTCTGAGTTTATTGGGGGAAAAAAGTATGAACCTGAAAAGCATTTCAGCAGGGGCAGCATTTGGACTGTCTGGTCAGCAGCAGTGGCTGGAGGTGGACGCTAGGAGTCCTGGGTCTGCTGTGTGTGCTCAGGCAAGGCCATGACCTCCCTGGGCCAGTTTCCTTCTCGGTCTACTAGGGAGGAGGGCTAAAGAGAATTAGTCACAAGTGATTAGGCTGGACAGCTCCTATCTCTGCGTAAGACTGCTGGGCTGAGTTGAGAAGGGGGCAAGGCCAGGTTGAACAGCCAGAGTGCTGGGATAGACTAGTGATAATCTGCTCTGGGTGAGTGATGTGCAAATAGCATCACGTGTGTTAACATCTGTGTTAGACCCACAGTGTTTTTCAGACTTTCCCTATGAATCACCCAGGATCTTGTTTCAATGCAGAGTCAGATTCAGCAGGTTGGGATAGGACTCAAAAGACTGTGTATTTGTAATCAGCCTCAAGAGGGGCTGATGCTACTGCTCTGGGGACCACACTCAGGGAGCAGGCAGTCACCAGGACCTTCTCTTGCTATAAAGATCGTCAGTGAATGCTGACTCGGAGGAAGACAAATCTGTGTTTGAGTCCTGCCTCGCTGTGCGCCCTTGCGCAGATGGACACTCCTTGCAGGGTGGAAGAGGGCGTGGCTCATGGCCGTGCTCAGCAAGGAGGGCGGCAGATGTGATGTCATGTCCCGCCCCCACAGGTCCCAGGAGCTTCACCTGCGACCTGAGTCCCACTCGTACCTGCCTGAGCTGGGCAAGTCAGAGATGGAGTTCCTGGAGAGCAAGCGCCCTCGCCTGGAGCTCCTGCCTGACCCTCTGCTACGGCCCTCGCCCCTGCTGGCCGCTGGCCAGCCTGGGGGCTCGGAGGACCTGTCCAAGGTAAGGCTTGGCCCCCAGCTGGGAGCTGCTCCGAGGATTTGGGTGATGCTGTGATTGGGCGGGGTGCAAGGAATCGGGTGGGTGTGTCAGGCTGGGAGGAGGGACTGAGCACAGGGTGTGCAGAGGCTGGGCAGCGAGAGGAGGGTCTAGGGATGAGCTTGGCTCCATGGGCTGTTTCTTGGCTGGAGAGGGACATCTCCCCTACCCCCGTTTTCTGCCCCCAAGTGTTTCCCACCCTTGGGGACCATAGTGCCCTGGAGGGCTCTTGCATTTCACTCTTCTTTAATCAGAGAGTCAGCTGAGATGGAGGGGGAGAATGTGCATAGGTAAAGCGCCCATAGTTTGCTGCTGGGAGAGGTTTTCTGCCATTCCAGTGAACCCCAGGACCGACCCCTAGAAGCTCTTTTGGTCTCCATCTAAATGGAGGAATCGCAGCCAGTGGTTCAGACGCTTCTGTCTCCCAGGGTCAGCCAGCTGCCTCAGAGGCTGTCATTTCCCTGCCACTGCCTAGGGTGCAGCAGGGACCGTGGCCAGGTGACACACTTGTCCTTGGCCAGCTGCACGATGGATGTCCTTTCTGCACGTGCTGAGCAGTGTCATCATGGTCTTTCATGACCACGGGGACACAGCTTAGCTCATTAACAGCTGCCCAGCTGCTGAGTGAGGTCAGTGCTCTTCTTACTGCAGCGTCAGCGGGGTGGGTGGGGACTGGGAGCCAGTCCAGGGGAGGGAAGTGGTCCACTCGGACCTGCTGGATCTTCTTCTCTGCCTGACACTGGATGGGATTGAATAGTGAGATTTCAGGCTGAGGCAGGTTCTTTAATAGGGGGACTGGCAGGAAACGGGGTTCCTGGGTTGGTCATGATGATGATGATAAACTAACATGGGTGGAGTCTCTGCCTGTGGGCCGGGTACATTTGACTGTCAATTCCATTGTGCCGTCTCAGTTGGATGAAGACTGATCCGCGATCATCTTTTTAAAATGTATATATTTTTACTGAGCTGCGCTGGGTCTTAGTTGTGGCATGTGGGATCATTAGTTTCAGTATGTGGGATCTAATTCCCTGACTAGGGATTGGACTCATGCCCCCTGCACTGGGAGCACAGAGTCTTAGCTGCTGGACCACTTGGGAAGTTCCTATAATCACCTTTTATATAGGGGACCGCAGGCTGAGAGAGCCACTCGCCGGCAGTCACTGGAATGTGAGAAGTGGGCCCTGAAGCCCACATGGCCCAGGTCTGCCCAGGATGCTATCCCCACCTTGGGCTGTCCCTCTGGCCCTTCGAGCCTGCCATCCTGCCATCCCCTTGCTGGCATCCTCCTCTTAGATTCCGTGACCCCTCAGCCTCCTGGGAGGGATGTTGCTGTTGGAAAAGCTATTCCCTGAAGAGGGTCTTGGGTAGTGGGGGAGCGGGGTGCATGTGGCAGGGGACACAGGGCCATAACCAGGGAGGCTTGATGTCCTCCCAGAGGTACCAGAGCCTCGAGTGGGCCATGCTCCTGTGCTCACATCTGGCTCTGCCTGGAGTATTGGCTGGTGCGGGTCTCTGGTCAGCCCCTATCAGGCCTCTGCTGCTTGCCTTATGGCTCTGCAGAACTGGGCTCCAAGCCCTCAGGCCTGCGGGTCCTTCTGAGGGTCTCTGGGCCTGACAGGGGCTCTGTGTGTCCTTCTGCTTATCCCTCTGCTTCTTAGAGTGCCCCAGGGTGCTTCCTCTCCTTCTGGGAGTCTTTCTCAGTCTCTGCTTCTGTCTCTGTGTCTCTGTCTCTCTCTGCCTGGATGTGTGTGTATCTGTGTGTCTCTGTTTCTCTCTCTGTCTCTGTCTGTTTCTTCCCTTCCTGGACCTCATGGGTGTGGGGGAGTGATGGGCCCAGTGTTGGGGCCTGGCTGGACCAACTCCTGTAATTGCTCCAGGCTGTTAAGAGCATTTGGAAAGTATGAGCGCATTTTGGGCAAGGGAAGAAGCCAGGGGAGAAACACAACTCTGAAGGAGTTCAGATGTTTTTTGCGTCTGTTGTGTGGAATTTAGCTGGATGCGTGAGATAGGAATTTGATGGGATTTTTTTTTTTTTTTTAAACAGCACTGCTCCCTTCCCCTCCGGCTGTGTTCCTTTTTCATATAAAAATGTTCTGTTTTATAATGCTTCCCTGCCCTCAAGCCTCTGGAGTCCTGTGGCATCAGAGGCTTCCTTTGAACTTCACCAGACTTGGTTCTGGGGACTTTAGAATCATCACAAACGGCACCGTTTCTGAAAGTCTCTTTGTCTGTTGGGGCCCCGTTGGCTGAAAGGGACAGAAAACCCACACAAACCTGGCTTAAGCAGGAGTCCTGGCTCATATAACTGAAATCCCAGCATTGTTGGCTTCAGGCACAGCTTGATCCAGGTGACATGTCCCTGGGTTCCTGTCTCTGTCCGTTTCTTGGCTCTGCCATCTTGCATGTGGTCTTGTTAACAAGAAGGCAATTTGAGATTCCAGGCCTTCCTCTTCCCACATTCAAGGTCAACAAAAAGAGCTTTCCCTGTGTTTCCACATTTCCAGACAAGAACTATTTATCTCTCTGCCTTTGGGTAAGCCCCTGCCTGTCCTGGAATCCATCATGGTGACTGGTGGAGTGGACTGTGGGTGCCCGAGCCTGGCCCTGCCCTTTCCTGGGTCTGAGACGGAGGAAGGGGGAGCCCCACGGGGTCCTCTCCAGCCCTCAAGGCTTTTGCTTACCTCTGTGTCTGTAATTTTACATAATGAGCTTTTCTGTTCCACGTTGGCCTGAATTTTTACGCCAAGGGCATCTGACGGGGAAAACGGTGCCAACTGCTACCTAGCGACTGGTAAGGGTATTGGATTATTATTTTCCTCCTGCGGGTTTGGACTGAAATGAAGGCCAGCCGCCACCGGGAGAACCATCTGGAGGCCCAGTAGCCGGCCTCCCCCAGTCTCATTCCTGGAAAACTCAGCACCACAGAAAGCACTCTTTGCCCTCTGGTATGCATCTTCTAGTCAGATGGAGGTGAAATTCACATAATATGAAATTAAGCAGGTTGAAGTGAGCAAATCAGTGGCATTTAGTACATTCACAGAGTTGTGCACCATCTCTGTCTAGTTCCAGAGAATTTTCATCATCCCAGAAAGAAACCGTGACCCATCAACAGCCACTTCCTCCTCCCCAGCCCCTGGCAACCACCCGTCGGCTTTCTGTCTCTATGGATTTACGAGTTCTGGATACTTCATATCAATGGGATCATCCGATATGTGTTTTATGTCTGGCTTCTCTCATTCAGCATCATGTTCTTAAAGGTTCATCTGTGTTGTACCATGGGTCTGTACAGCACTCGTTTTTATGGCTGAATCATATTCTATCATATGGAGAGACCACACTTTGTCAGTTGATGGGCCCGTCTGTGCAGTTTTGCTGAGAATAAAAGCCAAGCCCGCACCTTGAGGAAGAAACCATTGAAGAAGACAGCTTTTCCCCATCAAGACTTTAAGAAAAAGTTTCCAACAACTTTTCCAGTAGTTCCTGGTCATTGCCAACTGCTTCATCTGATCCCTCTGCTGCCCTTGTCAGCTTTGGGAACGGAAATCTTTTCCCTCATGACATTTTATTTACAATTTTTTATTTCTTTATCTGGCTGCCTGGGCTCTGCGTTGCAGCGTGTGCTCTTTATTGCAGCATGTAGGCTTCTGTAGTTGCCGTGTGCAGGCTTAGTTGCCCTGAGGCACGTGGGATCTTATTTCCCCGACCAGGGATCGAATCCAAGTCCCCTGTGTTGGAAGGCAGATTCTTTACCACTGGACCACCAGTCTTGCTCATGTCATTTTGAGAATTATCCCTGAATTAGATGAACTGTTTCGGGGTGTCCTGGCACTGAAAGCCTCCTGTCCACAGTTCTTGTTCTCACCCTGCTCCTCTCCCTTCCTTCTTGGTCCTGGTGGAAGATCAGAGCAAGGCAGGAGAGATGTTTCCTACAGCAGGTAATAGGACTGGGCTCTGGGAACCATGTCACCAAAACCTTTCATCTCAAGAACGCTGAGAAGTGATTGAGGCTATTGGGGGAGACCAGCCAAGTGCTGTGGTGCACAGAGGGAAGGGGCAAAGCTCAGATATGGGTTGGGGGTGGGGGCATGGACGGTCAGTCTGATATGAAGTGGCACACAGGTAGAGTCCTGAGAGGGCACAGCTGGTACAAAGGCCCGGAGTTGCCAGGGTACGTGAGCGGCTTCTAGTTTGGCATCTGTGGGGTCAGAGGCCTGCAGTCCCTGTGTCCCCCAGCTCATCCCTCCTACTGGGGAGCAGTTACACACACACACACACACACACACACACACCCTTTCTGAGTATTTCTCTAGAGGTGGTTTAATTCCGTGCACAGCTTTGCTTCTAATATCAGGGAGTCGTGGACCCTGGAAGGGACTCGCTCTTGCTTTCCTGCCCAGCCACATGGTTCTGAGAGATGAATGAATGTGTGGTGGGGACCTTGTTTCTGCTGTAGGAGCCCCTGCCACCTGGTTGCGTGCTCTGCCTGCTTCTGGAGAGTTCTGATCAAGGTCTTGTCTCTCTTATCCTGAGCCCTCCAAGCCAAAGCTCTATCACTTTGTGACTGGTGACCTCAGGCATGTCATTGAACCTCACTGGATCTTTAGTTTCATCTGGAAAATGGGGAAACCTGTACTTCCACTTCCCGTGTGGGCTGTGACAACTATGTGAGTTAAGAGCATAGTAAGCTCCAATCCTGGCCCTCAGCTTGGGTGTGTAAATAAAGTTTTATTGGCACCCAGCCATGCCCATTCCTGGGTGTCTTGTCTTTGGCTGCTTTCCCACTGCAATGATGAGTGAGTGGTTGGAGCACAGACTGTCTGATCTGCAAAGACTGGAGTGTTTTTACACCTGGCTGTGTACAGAAAGTGTGCTGACTGCTGGCTTAGAGCCACGCCAGACCTGTGCCTGCCAGTTCCTTGCCCCCTCATCTGTGCTATGGGGATGCAGTGGCAGCCCCCAGGAGAACCACAGTCAGAGTTGAGGGGTAGGGTGTGCTGAGTGGAATGCCTGGTTCGGTTTCCTGAGTGTCCCTGAGGAGCATGGAGGGCCACATCAGAGCCATGTCAGGGCCACATTGAAGGACTTGGGGCCTCTTCTGCCTTTTCCCCAAGGGTTCTGGGTGTGTGGAGGATCTGAGAGTCTTGACACCTGCTCTCCCCCACATCTCAGATGGAAATGATAAGGCCAGAGTGATCCCCAGATCCTTGGGCTCTGTGGGCTTCAGTGGGGTCTGTGTGTGTAGGACCGAGACCCCAAGGACAGAAAGGGTAGACTTAAGATGGCACCAGAGGGCTTCCCTGGTGGCTCAGATGGTAAAGAATCCGCCTGCAATGCAGGAGACCTGGGTTCAATTCCTGGGTCGGGAAGATCCCCTGGAGAAGAGAATGGCAACCCCTTCAGTATTCTTACCTGGAGAATCCCATGGACAGAGGAGCCTAGCGGGCTACAGTCCATAGGGTCGCAACGAGTCAAACACGAGTGAGCAACTGACTCACACATAAGATGGCACAGCCTCTGCTCAACTCGAGCTGAGGGGGTGGGGGGAGAGTGGTGCTTGGCAGCCCCGGGGCTGCAGTTGTCCCTCCGAATAATGTGTCCTCTGTCCTCTGGCTGCAGCTGCTGTGGGGGTGGGGAGGCAGCCGCCCGGAGCTACTCCTGGGGCTTCCTCTGCCACAGCTGCTGGCTTGGCCTTGAGGATGGTACAGGGCGGGGGCCAGGTTTGGGGAGGACGGCTCCAGCCAGTGCCTGTGGAGCCCTGAGAGTGTGCCAGGCTCTGAGCTGAGCCCTCTGCACATAGGTACTCATTCAAGCCTCACAGCAGCCAGAAAGTGAGAATGGTCCCATTGTACAGATGAGGAAACGGAGGCAGGTGATATGCTTGTGGTCACGAAGATCCTGGGTGGGGATTTGAACCCAGGGCCACATAGGTGAGTGCTCTGGGGGCAAGGACTGGGTTTTATTTTACTTCCTCCTCACTGTGCTCCCAGCAACCTTGGATGCTCAACAAACTTTCACTGGTGGTGTGGAGCCACTGACTCCCTTGTTTGCTTAACACATTTTTGTTTTGTTTTTATTTTTGGCCACACTGTGTGGCTTGTGGGATTTGATTTCCCTGACCAGGGATTGAACCCAGGCCCTCGGCAGTGAAAGTGAAGGCCTAACCACTGGGCCACCAGGGAATTCCCAAGGTGTATTTTTTGTTTTGTTTCTTTTTTTTTTTAGCACATTTTGGAAAATGACTTCATTACACAGAGAGTAACATTCAGTGAAGGAAAAGCAGAAAAACACTGGTAAATAAAAAGAAGAGGTAGGAAGGAGGGTGGGATGAATTGGGAGATTAGGATTGACATATGTATACTAGCATGTGTGAAAGAGATAACTAGTGGCAACCTATTGTGCAGTACAGGGAGCTCAACTCTGTGCTTTTTGGTGACCTAGAGGGATGGGATGTGGGGTGGAGGTGAGAGGGAGGTCCAAGAAGGACGGGATAGATAGATAGATAGATAGATATAGCTGATTCACTTCATTGTACCACAGAAACTAATGTAACACTGTGAAGGCAAGTAATACCTCAGCTTACAAAAAGGAAAGAGAAAATATCCCCCTTTTCTCCCGCTTCCCCAGTAAATACTTTTGACATCTCTGTGTCCCATTCTTATAGTTTTCTTGTGTTTGTGTATATCTTCTACAAAACCAGATTTGTAGTGTGTATGATATTCTGTAACTTGCTCATTTGGACTAAGAATCGTGAATAAGTGTTCCTGGAGGGTCAACTGAGGCCAGTCCCTGGGATTTGGAGGTTGTGGGTTTTGATGACAGTTCTCGAGGAGTTTGATCTGGAGGGAGGACACAGGCAGGGTAACAGGGTAGGAGAGAGGTGTGTGATGGGGAAAGGGAAGAGGGAGGCCTTGCAGGGAGGCTTGGAAAACTTGCCTGTAGGAAGATAGAAGAAAGGATCTGAACTCTGGAGAAGGCCAGGGAGGGAGCATCTGGCAGGGGACCGGTGAGGGAAAGGCAGGGAGGTGGGATCAGTGAGCAACCTTGTGTCTGGGACGTGGGGGCCGGCACAACAGATGCCGGGTGTGTTGGCACCTGAAGTCATGGCTGGAAACGTTCAGTGTATTCGGGGGGTGGGTGCATCCTGTCCTGAGCCCTGCCTATTTTTTTCCTCCCCTGCAGGACCGCAGCCTGACAGGCAAGCTGGAGCCGGTGTCTCCTCCCAGCCCCCCGCATGCTGACCCTGAGCTGGAGCTGGTACCTCCACGGCTCTCCAAGGAGGAGCTGATCCAGAACATGGACCGGGTGGACCGGGAGATCACCATGGTGGAGCAGCAGATCTCCAAACTGAAGAAGAAGCAGGTGTGGGTGGGTAGGGGAATGGTGGGTCTCAGTTTCCGATCCAGCAGCAGCTGCAGCTGAGCAGATAACATAGTAGGAGTTGCAGTTGTTAGCGTGTGGTGAGCACGGCCTGTGTGCCGACTCATTTTTACGCCCTTTATGTTTATTGGACAGCAGAGCTGTTTTGTGCGGTGCTGCCTATTGGTACTTCCTAATGGAAATGTTCTGGATCTGCCTTGTCCAAAATGGTAGCCACTACCCACATGTGACTGTTGAGCCTTCGAAATGGGCCTAGTGCAGCTGAGGAACTGAATATTTAATTTAGTTTAATTTGAATTAAATGAGCTGTACACTTGGATAACCAAATGTGGCTGCTGTCCTGGATGGCACAGGAATGAACAGCTGTGGGGTAGACAGTTGATTCTCTGTGCCTCCCTTTCCTCATCTATAATGTAAAGGAAAATTTCACATGATTCTGGCCCTGGCTCTGGAATCTGGATGAGCTGGACCTCCTACCTCTGCCTCAGAGCATTCACCTCTCCGAGCCTCAGTTTGCTTGTCTGTAAAATGGGCACAGACATGACAGTACCTCTTAGGGTTGTGAGGAAGGGACAGAGTCACGTGATGAAAAGAAGTCATCATTGTCATTGAAATAAAGGAAAAGTTGACATAAAGAATAATAAGATTAATTTTATAATTTTATTTTTACTTTTTCTTGGCTCTTCTGCTTCTCTCTCTGGCATCTTCAGGTGTCTGCTCAGATGTTCCCTCCACAGAGGAGAACCCCCCCCCCCCCCCCCGACCTTTATAGGAGTTCTCATCACCACCCATTCTTTCTCCTGGGGGTCAGCAAATCCAGCCAGATGTGGCTCAATGCTTATTTTTGTACATAAAGCCTTATTGGCACACAGCCACATCCAATTGTTTACACATTGTCTGTGGCTGCTTTTATGATTCAACCGCAGAGCTGGGTGGTCACAAAAGAGACTGTGTGGCCAGCAAAGCCCAGGATATTTACTTTCTGGGCCTTTATAGGGAGTTGGCTGATCTCGTCACCCTGCTGAATGGTGTCACCATTTGAACGGATGTGTAGTTTGTTTTGTGATGTTGTGGTCTTCTCATGACTACAGTGGAAAAGCGGGGTTCTTCTTTTTTTAAACTTGTGTTTATTTATTTAATTCAGTGTTCGATTGTGCTGGGTCTTGGCTGCTGCGCTCAGGCTTTGTCTAGCTGCAGTGAACGGGAGGCCACTCTCTAGTTGTGTGCACGTTTCTCAGTGCACTGGCTTCTCTCGTTGCAGAGCGCAGGCTTTGGGTGCACGGGCTTCAGTAGTTGTGGGGCATGATGCTTAGATGCTCCACGGCATGGGAAATCTTCCTGGAGCAGGGATCGAACCCATGTCTCCTGCGTTAGCAGGCCAATTCTCAACCACTGGACCACCAGGGAAGTCCAGAAGCAGGGTTCTTCTCTCCTGTTCCCTGCTGTGCTCC
The DNA here is from genome assembly GCF_029407905.1 of Bubalus kerabau. Taxonomy (NCBI): domain Eukaryota; kingdom Metazoa; phylum Chordata; class Mammalia; order Artiodactyla; family Bovidae; genus Bubalus; species Bubalus kerabau. The sequence continues at coordinate 55,424,017 of NC_073639.1, forward strand.
TAGCAACACTGGCACAGAGTAGGTGCTCCTTGAAAACTGCGGACTGACTCAGTGTAACTCCTGTCTTGACCCTGGGGGAAGCAGGGTCACACCTGATTCCCTCCAGGTAAGGATGCATGGGCTCCATGACGGACCCAAGGACTCATTCTGGCCACCATAGGCAGTGGAAGGAAGGCTGGTGAGAGACGCTTCCTGGAGGCCAGTTTAGGGCAGTGTGACAGGCTTTGAAAGTTATACAAGGGGAGGGGAGCATTGATTCCAAGAGACCTCGGGACTGTCGCTCGCCTGGGGGACCTGAGGATGGTCCGGCAGCCTGGCCAGTCAGTGAGGCTTGGCCTACTGCGGGAAGTGGGTGGGTTTCCAGGACGGCAACACGCCATGTGGGGAGGCCGGGCCCTGGTTGGAGTCAGCAGTTATGCCAAGGCCAGCAGAGTGCTGGGCCTTTAGGTCCCCCAGGCCTGGCTTCGGGGTGAGGCTGAAGCTACAGGCCGTGTGCACACGTTTGTGACTAAGGCTGGAAGCCAGGTGGCCCAGGGCAGCCCTCGATAGCAAGATTAAAAAAAAAAAAAGAAATTCCATTTTGGCATTTTTCTTTTTTAAATAAAATTCACAAAACATAAAATGACTCTTTATAAGGTGAACAATTCAGCGGCATTTAGTCCGTTTACAGCGTTGTACGAGGACCATTCCATCTAGTTCCAAGACATTTTCATGACCCCCAGAGAAGACCCCTGTGCACACTAGCAGCCACTCCCCTTCTCCCTGCCCCACCAGCCATTAACCTGCTTTCTGTCTCTGCGGATTTGTCTGGACATTTCCTGTAAATGAACCAAACACCCTGTGGCCTCTTGTCTGGCATCCTTCACTCGGTATGCATGTCTTCAAGATTCATCCCTGTTGCAGCCTCTGCCAGCCTCATTCCCTTTGTGGCGGGTATGCCGCTGTATGGATCGATGGTCCACAGTTGTTTATCCGTTCATCAGTTGGTGGACATTTAGGTTGCCTCCACCTTTTGACTATCACGAAGAGTGCTGCTGTGAGCTTTTGTGTTTGTGTTTCTGTTTGAGCACCTGTTTTCAGTTCTTTGGATCTGTATCTAGGGATGAAATTTCTAGGTCCTACAGTAACTCTGTGTTTAATTTTTAGTGTCTCAGGGAGGGTCCCCTTCACTGATTGGTGAGAATCTTCTTCCTGGCTATGCATGCCTTCCATTTCTTGGCGTAGTTTCTTTCACACTTTTTGGAGGGATTTCAATGTTTTTCTGAGGGCTGGTTGTCCTTCTGAAAGCCACCACTAGGGGTCACTGTGGGACTGAGGCAGCTTGGCTCAACCAGCCTGGCTTCAGACTTTCTGCATGGCCCCCCCTCTTGGCTGTATTTTTGAGTTCATAAGGTTTGCTTCATGGTCATGGGCAGGGTGTGCGAGCCTTATGAGCAAAGAACAGTGTTCTCATCTCCCTCAAAGATGCCCTGTCAGATTGTATTCCCCGGGCATTGGCCTCCTGTGTGACTTTGGGCCAGTGTCTTAAACTCTCTGGTTTTTGCTTTGCCCTTTTGGTATAAAGCAGATAACAGCATGCAGGGATGTCTTTTATGGTGTTTGGAGGAGGACGGTCCAATATTAAGACCACAGGGCAGATGACAATGATAATAATGATGATGAGAAGCTGCTCATTAGGTGCTGAGTGCTTTGTGTGCACCAGCTCATTTAATCCTCACATCAACTCTCTAGGATAGAACCTTTTATTATCCCCATTTTCCAGATGAGAAAAGTGAGGCTTGCGGGAGTTCACTTGGGGGTGTTCAGCAACTTCTCAAGGTTACACAGCAAGTAAATACAGTTAGTCCGCTGCATATGAATGAGTTCCATTCCAAAAGCACATTCCTAAGTCCAATTTGTACCTTAGTCCAACAAAGTTACACAGGCTTCCCTGGTAGCTCAGCTGGTAAAGAATCTGCCTGCAATGCAAGAGACCCTGGATCAATCCCTGGGTTGGGAAGATCCTCTGGAGTAGGGATAGGCTACCCATTCCAGTTTTCTTGGGCTTCCCTAGTGGCTCAGACAGTAAAGAATCTGCCTGCAACATGGGAGACCTGGATTTGGTCCCCTGGAGAAGGGAATGGCTACCCACTCCAGTATTCTGGCCTGGAGAATTTCATGGACAGAGGAGCCTGGCGGGCTACAGTCGACGGGGTCACAGAGAGTTGGGCATGACTGAGTGACTTTCGCTATGAGCAACTAACTCTCAACCAACACTTAGCCTGGGTACCCAACTAACACAATCGGGTATATAGTACTGTACTGTAATAGGTTCATAATACTTTTCACACAAATAATACATGAAAAACAAACACAAAAAATAACCATCTGTAATCTTACAGGACCTTGAAAATTACAGTAATTACAACAGCTGGCATACAGGGGCATGCTTGCATCTTTGAAAGTTTGCAACTCAAAGGTTCATGTGTAGGAGACTTACTGTTGTAGAAATAGGGTTCCAGTATGGACAGTTTGGCTCCAGAGTCTCCATAGCCTCTCCTGAGGATGACGGTGCATGTGTTAGTAATGATGGATGATGGGTCACCTTCAGTGAGCCCCCAGTCTGACTGTACATAAATTAACTCATCCAGGAGGCACGGCCATGAGTCCCACTTTACAGATGAGAAAACGGAGGCACAGCGTGGTTAAACTGCTTGCTAATACTCACCTAGCTGGTAAATCACCAAGGCTGAACTTACACCCAGGTAGGCTGGCAGCAGAGTCTGGAGCCAGCCCTGGTCAGGCCCTTCCCTGTGGGAGCTGGGGCCTCTCCAGGGCTTGGAGTCCCTGTGGGTGACTCAGAGGAAATGGTTAGCAGCCTGACTTCCTGTTTGGGGCCACCAGCCTGGCTGAACGAGGAGCCGCCCCCGCTGTTGGGGGAGCTGCCTCTCCTTCCGCCTGCCGGCGTGCTCACCACTACACTCTCCTCGCTCCCCACAGCAACAGCTGGAAGAGGAGGCCGCCAAGCCGCCAGAGCCTGAGAAGCCCGTGTCACCACCGCCCATCGAGTCTAAGCATCGCAGCCTGGTGCAGATCATCTACGACGAGAACCGGGTATGCCCCATTCTGTCCTTCATAGCCCCTGCCCCACCTTTTCCTGCTTGCCCTGTGCTGGCCACCAGGTGGGAGGCAGGTGTCACTGTGAAGGATCTGACTCTCTCCCGGGGCCTCAGTATTCCCATCTGTGAAATGGGCATCCCTGTGACCACCTTCCCACAGATCTGGGTTTGTGAGTAGGAGGGGGAAGGGGTGGCCACTGGAGACCCATCTTGGTGTGGCTGTGGTTTGGACCGTGGCTGGCCTGTGGGATGCAAATGAAAATGCAGGCGTTAAGTCATGGGAGAGCTTCAGGGGTCAATTGATCATTGGGGGGGATGGGTAATCACTTAGGTACTCAGAAGAAATTCCTGTAATGCAAAGACAGTAGTAATATTATTTGTCATAACAGTAACATTAGTTGAACAGCTCCTTCTTTTCAGGTGATGTGCTAAGTTTTTTTACATAGCAGTCGTCAGAGAGTAGGTATGGTGATTGTTTCCAATTAACACAGGGAGAAACCGAGGCCCAGAGACATTAAGTGACTTGTCTAAAGTCACACAGCTGGGAAGTGGTGGGCTTGAGATTTGAACCCGTGAGCTGTCAGATCCCAGGGCATTATTTGTCGACACTGGCCTCTGTTTACACTGAGCCCTGGAAAGGGCTGTTGGGATGGTTGAACATAGAGTCTGTAGCAGACTGTGGAGCCTCCTAGGGATCTTTGGAGGGCAGCTGTTGGGTGTCTGAAGGGGAAGGGGCTCAGGGTACCCAAAGTAGAGTGTCTCACAGGGGGCTGAACCCCCAGGCTGAAGCTGCACTGAAGTGGAATCTGTTATCTGGTGAGGTGGTGAGCTCCCCATTTTCCTCAGTCAAACCACTAAGAGCTCAGCTTCAGTGATTTGCAGTTGACTCTTTTCAAATGTGCTCAGGGCCTGTGGATGTTGAGTCCCCTCCTTGATTTTACAGGAGAGGAAACTGAGGCCCAGAGAGGGATTGCTCCTTGTCTGTGGTCATACAGTGAAGTGTGACAGATAGACTCCTGTGATTCCCCCCTGCTCCTGTCCTTGGCTCCTGACCATGCTTCCCAGCTGTCTCTGCTGTGAGATTTGCCCCTGGCTGCTGGATCAGTGCTTAGGGTCCAGGCAGGCGCTGGAGAGTCCATGGTGTCCCATGGCTTGGATGGCTAACTCTAGAGCCTGGGAACATGTGGTTGGTGCCTGTGGCTGTAGCTCCAGGCAGGAAACTATTGGATCAACTGGTTTGGCTATGCCATCATTTCTTGAAACTGCAATAGATGCAGGATGATACTGAACTTGCTGGGAGCCTGGGAACTGTGTGCCAGGCCTGTCAGGGCTGGTCACCTCTCACACCCTGGCTTCCCATCCAGTCAACCAGTAACGATCAATGATAGGAGAACTAAAGCAGCTGTGTGTACTTTAGCCAGATATCCTAGGTTCGATCTCATCTCTCTATTTTCTGGCTCTGTGACCTTGGGCATATTTCTTAAGCCTCCCTGTAACCCATCGTCCTCACCAGTGAAATGATGATAATTATAGCACCTACCTTGTACCAAGGTGTGGGGATTAAATAAGTTCATTATGTAGTGTCCTTGGAATAGTGCCTGCCACCATGTAGGTGCTAAGCTGGGGCTGTTAATTGCTATCGTCATTGTTCTTTTATTCTTGTATTTGTTTACATTTTGCATGATTTCACTGAATTCTCTCCAGACCTGCATAAGATAAGTATTATTATTCTCTCTGTTTTACTCATAAAGAAACCATGGCTCAGAGAGGGAAAGTGACCTACCTGGGGTTGCACAGCAAGTGAGTTTTGAGGCTGGGGATCAGAACCAAGAATGAATTGGCTCCAGGAGCCTGTGGCAGAGGGGGCAAAGGCAGAGCCCCTAGAGCTGTCACCCCAGGCCCCCTGATCCTCGGGTGGTATTGTCCTCTCTTCACCCCAACAGCACCTCAGGCTGGGGACTTTATGCCCATTTATGCTGATTTCATCCTGATGGGGTCCTGACAGTAGGTGAAAGACACTGGCCTTCCCCCAGCCCCCCATTCCATATTTTCAGATGAGGAAACAGAAACTCTCGGTAATTTCTCCAAGGCCTTACAGGTAGTGAGTGGCAGACTGGGACTCAAACCCTAGGTCCTGAGCTTCTGAGAGCAGTTCCCTGCCTGGCAAGTTGAGGTGCTCTGGATGCATCACACTCATCCTGTTCATTCATTCATTTACTCACTCATTCAGCAACTGTGTAACTGAGCATCTGCTCTGGGCCTGCCACTGTTTCAGGCACTGGGGTGCAGCAGGGACCCTGGCCTCCTGCCCCACTCACAGTGGCTTTCTGATGGAGGAGATAGCAGTTCAGTTCAGTCGCTCAGTCATGTCTGACTCTTTGTGACCCTGTCCATCACCAACTCCTGGAGTTTACTCAAACTCATGTCCATCAAGTCGGTGATGCCATCCAGCCATCTCATCCTCTGTCGTCCCCTTCTCCTCCTGCCCCCAATCCCTCCCAGCATCAGACTCTTTTCCAATGAGTCAGCTCTTCGCATGAGGTAGCCAAAGTACTGGAGTTTCAGCTTTAGCATCATTCCTTCCAAAGAAATCCCAGGGCCGATCTCCTTCAGAATGGACTGGTTGGATCTCCTTGCAGTCCAAGGGACTCTCAAGAGTCTTCTCCAACACCACAGTTCAAAAGCATCAATTCTTTGGTGCTCAGCTTTCTTCACAGTCCAACTCTCACATCCATACATGACCACTGGAAAAACCATAGCCTTGACTAGACGGACCTTTGTTGGCAAAGTAATGTCTCTGCTTTTTAATATGTTATTTAGGTTGGTCATAACTTTCCTTCCAAGGAGTAAGCATCTTTTAATTTCATAGCTGCAATCACCATCTGCAGTGATTTTGGAGCCCTAAAAAATAAAGTCTGCCACTGTTTCCACTGTTTCCCCATCTATTTCCCATGAAGTGATGGGATCAGATGCCATGATCTTCGTTTTCTGAATGTTGAGCTTTAAGCCAACTTTTTCACTCTGCTCTTTCACTTTCATCAAGAGGCTTTTTAGTTCCTCTTCACTTTCTGCCATAAGGATGGTATCATCTGCATATCTGAGGTTATTGGTATTTCTCCCAGCAATCTTGATTCCAGCTTGTGCTTCCTCCAGCCCAGCGTTTCTCATGATGTACTCTGCATATAAGTTAAATAAGCAGGGTGACAATATACAGCCTTGACGGACTCCTTTTCCTATTTGGAGCCACTCTGTTCCATGTCCAGTTCTAACTGTTGCTTCCTGACCTGCATACAAATTTCTCAAGAGGCAGGTCAGGCGGTCTGGTATTCCCATCTCTTGCAGAATTTTCCACAGTTTATTGTGATCCACACAGTCAAAGGCTTTGGCATAGTCAAGAAAGCAGGAATAGATGTTTTTCTGGAACTCTCTTGCTTTTTCGACGATCCAGCGGATATTGGCAATTTCATCTCTGGTTCCTCTGCCTTTTCTAAAACCAGCTTGAACATCTGGAAGTTCACGGTTCACGTATTGAAACCACTCCTCACCACCCCCCCCCATCCCCTACCCCTCAGGCACACCATGGGTCTGAAGAATTTGCCTGTCCTTGTCCCAGTCCCTCTTTCTTTCCTTTCATCTACCCCACCCCTTGCTCCCGCCTCAGACCCTTGGATTTCCTTGAACACTCAGGCATGCTTCTGCCTCAGGGCCTTTGCACTGACCACATCCTCTGCCTGGAGCTCCTTTTTCCCCCGTTGGGCTGTCTCACTCTTACTCCTTCAGCTGTTTGCTCAAATGTCCCCTTTTTGGTTAAGGTCCATTTTGACCCTCTGTTTAATCCTGAAAACCCATCAGCACCTCCTCTCCCTGGCTTTAATTGTCGCCACTGGACATAATTTATATTTTGTTTGTTTATTGTGAATTAGAAGCTCCATGAGGGCGAGGATTCTTTTTTTCCCAGCTGTATCTCCAGCGCCTGGCACACAGTAGGTGCTTATTAAGTATCTGTTGAACAGATGAATGAATGCCAGAGAGGTGGGAGACTCTCCCCACAAAGAGTCCTCTAGTTTTGGGTGGGACTGGCCTGTGTCCCCAGTGAAGGTTGGCGGGGGTGCCCCTACCAGGGCCAAGCCTCAAGGGCTAGAGGCCGGGTGGGCAGGAGCAGTCAGGACTTACTACCCCTTGGGGGATCAATCGGATTAAATTTTAATCCTCCTTCCTTCTCTGCGGGTTCCTCTGAGAGGCGGACACAAGGGTCTATCTTTAAATGCCACGCCGGCTGGAAAATGCGGCTTCCTGCAGGGCAGAGCCTGCCTAGCTCTTCTGCAGACTGGACTCGGGTTCATTATCCATTCGGGGCACATGGATGAGGCGCCAGCATGCGTGGGTGGAGCTGCCTGTGTGGGTGGGGCCAGGCAGGTGCACGCAGATGGCAAGGCAGGAGGCAGGGTTGCTGCAGGCCCCAAGGGGCAGGAACGGGCAGGGCGGGGCAGGGCCGGGATTGGGAAAGGCTTCTTGGAAGCCGTGGGTGGGCCACCGACCTGAGGAGTGCCTTCTGTGGGGGCTGCAGCACATGTGGAGGCTCACAGAGGGGCTGGGTTCTCGTTTGATCTTCAAAGGGAATGTGTAGGGGTTGGAGGTGGAGGTCTGGCGGGTGTGGGAAGAGGCTCACACTTTGAGTTTGGGTACAACAAACACACACACAGCACTAGCGAAGGATGTTTACACATTCTTATACAAATAAGACACAATTTGCATGGTGCTGGCTCTGTAGTTCAGGGCAGTGGGCAATCCAGGCAGACTTCCTAGAGGTGACTTGAGCTAAGTCTGCACAAATGGGCACCGCTGGGAAAAGGTAGAAGGACCTGTCCAGTGGAGAGGATGACAGCCCCTTCCGAAGATGGTGAGGAGGCAGAATTCACGGAGGCAGGGCCCTCCGATTGCTAAGGGATGAGGAGGAAATCAGAGAGTAAGAACCAAGTCCTTTTTTGTCTTAGATTTTAAGCATCTTTCTAGTAAAGTGTGTATACAGTGTGGTTAGGACTAAGCCGGACAAAGATGAATAAATTCTGTCAGTAAAAACCAAGAATGTGTAGCATTTTGTAGAGCATTTTGGGAGTCCAGGCACCCCAATGCCCAGCTTCAGACTCCCCTCCCACTCGAGTTGTGATACGGGCATCCCAGGCTGAGCCCCGCCTCTGCCTCTGTGTCTGTCCATCATAACTAGCCCTGGAGTCCAAGGCTTCCTCCAGATTCTTGTGCATGTAGGGAGTGCTGTGCTCTTGAGTTAACGTGAGCCCATGAATTCTACCTCAGCACTAGGTCACTTCCGTCCCGCACCTGGAAAGGTTCTGGACGGGGTCTTTTGGCTGCAGCTACAGATGAGGAAGCTGAGCCTGGGGGGAGGGGTAACTGCTCCCCTGAAAGGCTGCAGCACTTGCCAAGTATGGAGGGGAGGGTGGTGCAGCCTAGAGTGGGGTGCGGGGGTCCCAGACTTTCTGGGTGGGTAGGTGGGTATTTCCTGGTGCTGCCTCCTTTCTGCAGAAGAGAAGGGTGAGGCTTGGAGCTCAGACTGGAGGAGCTAGATTGGGGGCTTCAAGGGGCGGGGGGCTGGCCAGGGGTCTGGTCAGGGTGAGGCTCTGGCCCTCCTGCCCAAGAACTGGGACTGTGTGTGTGTGTTTGGGGGGAGCGGTTCATGTCTACATGTGTGTGGGTACATGTGTAACAGTGGACAGTTGTTTTCATGTGTGCAAATTGTGTGTTGGAGCCACCTTGCAGGGGACACGTGTGCGCTTGTACCCCACCCATGTATGTGTTTATTTGTTTACGTGGGCAGACCTACTGAGGGCTGTGTGCGTGTGTGCGTGTGTGTGTGTGTGTGTCCCTGTGTGTGGCTTAGCATGTGTGGGGCATGTGATTCCTATGCATTTGTATGTCTGTGCACGTGTGTGTGTTCCAGTAGGATGACTGTGTGGATACACATGTGTTTGAGTCAGCACGTGTGCGGCTGAAGTGACTTGCTGAGGGTTAAAGCAGAGGGGGCTCCCAGATGTGGGTCCCTGATGGACAGCTGTGTGTTTCTCGAAAGCCGTGCCCACCTAGGGGAGGAGCCCAGTAGGCGGGACATCCACTTGCATCCTGACTGCCCTAGCTCGCTGGAAACCACCAAGCAGATTCCCAATGGCAGCCCCTCCCCGCTGCCTCCACCGCCCTGCCCCTGCAAAGCGGACCAGAGAGCCTGGGAGCCACGATGTGTAGCATGAGGTGGAAGAAGCCCCCCCGGAAGACATGAGGAGGTGGGGTGCCAGTTCAGGGCCTGCCTGTCCCATCCTTTACCAGCTACTTGAGCTGCGTGACCCCAGCCTCGGCTTCCTTGTGTGTAAATGAGGCTTACAAGGGATCCAGGCCTGGCACGTGTAGGGGGTCACCTGGTGTGAGCCGTGGCCTTGTGTGCCTCGTTATTGTTGACAGCAGTAATAACAGCTAGCCCTTACCTAGCGCTCCCCACATGCCAGATCCTGATTGAGTTTAGCTCGGAATGTGTGTTGGTTCATTTAATTCTCTCAACAGCTGCATGGGGCAGTGCTGCTCTTGTCCCCATTTCGTAGATGAGGAAACTGAGGCTCAGAGGCGGTGAAGGGACTTGTCCAGGACCACACAGCTGGCAAGTGGATCAGAGCCCAGTCCGGCTGCCCGTGTGGCCTTGCTCTTGACCACCCTGCTGTCCCGTGTTCCAGCATTGCGGCATCTTTAGGACTGCTCCATAACAGTCCTAAAGATGTCATGTCATTTTCTTTTCCCTGCGTGACCTTTTGGAAATTGAGTTGTCTTAAAAAGGCCCCAGGGCCACTCAGGGCTTCAGCGCAGAGCTTGGGGGAAGGCCTGTTAGGGAGCAAAGGAGCTTTCACACCGGCTGTGTGACAAGAGTTGGCTGCCCTGGGCTGTGCCTCATCACCTGGGCTCCCTGTGGCTTTGGAAGGTCGGGAAGGGTCTCTTTGCTGCTCTCTTCTGCAGGGGCTGCAGGAAGGCCCCTGCCCAGGTGCTTGTGTTCCGGAGACAGGATGTGGTAGAAGATGGTATCCTCTTTGGTTCATAGGACACAGGCTTCCTGAGCCCCCGTATGGGTCCCGGATCTGAGACCTGGGCCCAGGGATGTGATGTGGCAGTTCCAGTGTCCCAGTCTCTCCAGCCCTGCCCTTCCTGTGTTTGACGTCACCTCTTTGTCTCAATGGGCAGTTGCCCATCTCCACAGAGCCTCATGAATACGCATAAACTCCTATTCATTCGTCAAAACCCCGATTGTGTATCCCTCCTTTTACCTTTCTGGAGAGAGTGACTCTGACCCACTTAATGACTCCCTTGTATACCTCACGTACCTTTCCTGCCTGAGCATACTAACCTGCCATCACTGCTCATGACTAACTGCCCACTAGCCTCGCTTTTTTACAGACAGAGGCTGATATTATTCGTTTTGTTTCATGCCGTGGTGCTTAACACAGAGTGGCTGCTCAAATGTTTGTGGAAGCGACTCTGTCCTCTCGCTACCCTGTACCCAGTCCTTCTGGTCCAGCTAGGGAATTCTTCCATCTTTGGTCCCCCATGGCTGACAGTTTCTGGCTTTGTGATGTGACCAGGGCTGGGGTGGTCTGCAGTGACTGCCAGACTGGTACCTGCCACAACTCAAAGAAGACGTGGGACCTAAGTCTAGGGGAGGCCCTGGATAGGACCAGCTCCTGTCTTTCTCCCTTCTTGGAGCCTGGAGATCAGAAGAAAGACTTCTTATACTATTTTCCTGTGCCTTAGTTTCATCATCTGTAAAATGGGGATATTTCTATCTCCCTGACTCCGTGTTATGTGTGATTCAAATACTACTAATGCATGCCGTGTACCCAATGCTTGACTCATAGTAGGTTCTCAATAAAATGGCCATCATTAACGATAATCATCTGCACCACCCTCCCGGAAGATTTTCTGGCCCCCAGCCACACTCTGAGGCTACTGCTCTCAGGGTTCTGGCTTTACACAAAGGGGGCCGAGATCATGGCTTGTTCTTGGGTGGGCTGGGCCCAGGGCTCTAGGCAGAGCCGTCCTCGGTGCCAGCTTGAGCCCACCTACATACCTGCCCTCTGGCACGGGGGCTGGTGAGGCTGGTCCTCAGCACGCCTCCTCCCTGCTGTGACACCTGGGCCTCCAGTTCTGTTGACAGCCATGTCCTCCGGGGCTCTGGGTCACCCCCGTACAGTGGGTCTGGATTGGGGGATCACTGGGGGAGGCTTTCAATCTGATAATGGTGAGTTGCTTGGCCTGTCCTGCCGGTCCACGCCGAGTCCTGGCTGGTCTCCCTGAGTCGGGCTGAGTCGTAAGCACCCAGCCTGTCCTGGGTCACGGGAGGGTCTCAGGTCTCTCAACGTGTGCACTGTGGGCACCCCGCTTTCCATCTGATAGAGACATCCTCTGAAGCCACCTTTCCCAGCTCTGTGCCCACCCCATCCCCCAGCCTGCCCAGCCAAGTGGGCCCTGTGGTCCCAGAACTGGGCCTGGCGCGGACACAACGTCCACCCTTATGGTCAGGGTCCAGCCTGTTGAATTCGCAGTCACCTAGCCCTTTCTGCCATACGTTCCTGTTTTCCTAATAAGTCCCGAGTTGTGAGTGGGGAGGGAGGCGGCGAGCCCCAGGGCAGCTCAGAAATAGTCACATGATTGTGAAATAGAAGAATCCTAGAAAGGGTATCTTCCCCGTGCCTCTATCTCGCCCTCTCTCCCCCGCCTCCTCCCCCCTCACTGGCGGCACCAGCTCCGAGGTAATTGGAGACACTCAGCCGGCTTCCAGGCTTCCAAGGCAGAGGAAGGCATCTCGAGGCCTGGCCGGGGATCTGTGCCCACTCTGGGCCCTGGTGGGGGGGAGTGCGTTGAGCTGGGGGCTTCGGGGGAGCCGGCACCAGAGAACAGGGTGTGTTTGTTCGAATCGAAACTTGGCGGGCTTGCCAGGGCTGCTGTGGGGATGCTCAGGCCTCTCCGTGTTGGTCTCCAGCCCAGGGAGGGCTGGCGAGGGGGAACTTCCCCGCCCCCCACCCCCGCCCCTGGGGCCTGGATGGGCGTGCTGGGCTGGGCAGCTGCTTGGTGTTCCAGGAGGAGGCCTCTATTTATAATCTGTTCTGTGTGTGTGTGTGTGTGTGTGTGTGTGTGCGCGCGCGCGCACGCCTTGGGTGTCCTTTTTTTTTTTTAATTCTTTCTCTTCTCCGTCCCCCTGCAGAAGAAGGCCGAGGCTGCACATCGGATTCTGGAAGGCCTGGGGCCCCAGGTGGAGCTGGTGAGCTGGGGAACAGGGTGGGGTGCTCTGGGAAGCGGAGGGTAGCTGGAGAGGTGGACGGGGCGGCAGGTGGGTGTGGAGGCAAGGAGGAAGTTGTCTGCTGCCAAGCTGCCCTGTCCTCTGGAGGAGACAGGAAATCCACCCTCTGATAAGAGGGACAGGCAGATAACAGTGGGCAGGTGGGCCGGGCCGCGCTGGGTGCGAGGTGGGGGTGTGTCAGCCCTCCGGCTCTGCTCCCAAGCCTGGCCAGTTGAGCTGCAAGATTGACTAGTTGGAGTCCAACCCGTGTGGTTTAGCTGGTCGCAGAAAGCCCGTGCTCTGGGCCGGGTGATCTGGGTTCAACTCGCAGGTCTGTGACTTCATAGCTGTGTGACCCTGAGCAGGTGTCTTAACCTCTCTGTGCTTTGTTTCCTCATCTGTAAACTGGGACGAATGATCTCACATACCCATTAGTGAAGATGAGCCATGCACCTTTTTGTGGCGCCCTGAACACGCCACCACTGAGACAGTGAGGGTGGAGCGTTAGTTGTTGCTGTTATTGTTACCACTGTCAGTGCCATTTTGCTGATGGGAAGATGCCACGTCGGCAGCAGAGACGGGAAGCAGACCAGGCCTCTCCTCTCTCAGGCACCTGTCACCCTCTGTGTCACCAGGGATAGGAAGCACGGGAGCGCGGAAACTCCCGGCCAGTGGCTTTGGAGTCCTGGGAGAGATGGCCAGAGCTCCCGCCTGCCCGGGACCACTGTCCCATGGCGTGGGTGGGTGCAGAGATGGGGGCACAGCACGGGGGATGCGCCTACTGGATGGCGCGAGGGTCTCTGCATGTGTGTACTGGCTGGGGGGCAGAAATAAAGTTTTATGCGTTTGGAGCCTAATTTTAAACTTGGCCCCACCTTGCGTTTGCCGCGTGGCCTTGGGAAAAGGACTCGGTTTTCTCAGCTGTGAAATGGGGACGCTGTGGATCTTGATGAGGGACCAGTGAAGTCGTGCGCGGTAAAGGCTCGCTGGCCCAGCGCCTGGCCCACGGCAGGCACTCGGTGTTGTGGTCGCCTCAGAGGGTGCAACTTTTGTCCCTGGAGTTTTCTCTGCAGTGACAGCCGCTGTCCAGCCTGGGGGGCCGGCTGCGGATGGGCCGCTGTGGAGCTGTGAGCAGCTGGACTCTTCCTGTCCCCAGGTCCTCGCAGGGGCAGAGCCACACAGGCAGTTGGGTTGGGATAGGGGCTCAGAGTCGGACACGACTGAAGTGACTTAGCAGCAGCAGCAGCAGCAGCAGCAGGGGCTCCTATGGCTCAAGGGCAGAGCCCAGCGCTCCTCCTGCGATGGGTGACAAGCTCCCAGCCTGAGCTCTTGCTTCCCGTTGGGCATGCTTTCTGAGATGTCTCTCGCAGCCTCTTTTTAAAAAAGCTTTTAAGTAGCTTTATTGAGACGTAATCCACGCACCATACAATTCTCCCATTTAAAGAGTACAATTCAGTGGTTTTTAGTACGTTAGCAGATGTGTGTGAGCGTCTCCACAATTGACTTGAGAACATTTCACCCTCTCAGAAAGAACTCTGTTCCCTGAACTATCACCTCCTTATCTTCCCCCTCCTCGCCTCCCACCCCTCTCCCCCCAACCACCAATCCGCTTTCTGTCTCTATGGATTTGCTTGTTCTGAACATTTCATATCAGTGGAATCATACAACACGTGGCCTTTTGTGCCTGGCTTCTCTCTCTAAGCTTCCTGTTCTTAAGTTGTAGCTTGTGTCTTGGTTGCCTCATTCCTTTTTATGGCTGAATTGTATTCCATTGTATGGATGGACCACATTTAATTTATCCATTTATCCATTGATGGGCCTTTAGGTAGATTTTGCTTTTGGCCATTATAAATGAATCGCTGTGGACGTGAACGTACAGATTTCCACGTGGATATGTGTTTCCCTTTCTCTTGGGTGGATATCTAAGGCCTACTGAAAGTGAAAGTGTTAGTCCCTCAGTCATGTCCAACTCTCTGTGACCCCACGGACTGTGGAGCTGCCAGGCTCCTGTGTCCATGGGATTCTCCAGGCAAGAATACTGGAGTGGGTTGCCATTCCCTTCTCCAGGGGATCTTCCCGACCCAGGGATTGAACCCAGGTCTCCCGCATTGCGGGCAGATTCTTTACTGTCTCATCTACCCAGCTGGATCATATTCATTCTGTGTTTAACCTCTTGAGGAATTAACTGCCAGATGATTTTCAAGAGTCACTCCACCATTTTCCATCCCCATCAGTCAGCCACTGCTCACCTTGGTTTTTCCCCTTTCTTGCCAGGGGAGCTCCAGGACTAGATTTGGCTCCTCAACCATTTCTAGACCTGGAGGCCCTTCCTTTCCCCTTTCCTGACAATTACTCCTGGGGGCTCCTGAGTAGGCGGTGGGGACCTAAAGGGAGATCTCTGGGTCTGGAGGCCTGAGAATTCCACCGAGAGCAGCAGGGTGTCTGTGGTGCTCACAGTCTCAGTGATTCTTTCCCGGGTCTTTGGGGGTGAGGATGCCATCCTTTGGGGTTCTCAGAGAGGAGGCTCCCTCAAGGCTGGTGGCACAGGAGGCGGAGGTCTGGAGTGGCTGGTGGGCTGCGTGGCTGTCACTGGAACCCTCTTGAAGTCCATAGGCTCTTGGCTCGGTGGCCTTATCGGGGGCTGGAGAGGGGACTCAGGCTGACAGAGCACCAAGTCCGGCCTTGTGGAGATGTCGTCATCCATCTTCCAGGTGAGGCTCAGAGAGGGCAGTGCCTTGCCCAGGGTCACACAGCAAGAGATGAGGTGGAGAGGTGTGCTGAGCCCAGGGGGTTGCCACCAGCCAATTCCTCAGAGGTCTGCCCTCTGTCTTGGGTACCACAAGGCCCGAGTGGCCAGAGGTATCCTCCAAGCAGAGGCAGCTCAGAGGCGCACTCTTTGCAGAGAGCTGCTTCCTGCCACCCGGGAGTCCTGTCTCAGGCTGGGAGGGGGGCCTGGTGCTGCTGACCCCAGGTCTCAGGTCACTGGGTGGCACCACTGGGGAGTCCAGTTCCCCAGGGGTCTCTCCCATCTGCAGCCAGGGAGCAGTCAGCCGAGGAAGACAGTCACCTGGGGGGAGTCCTGGGCCCTGCAGAAACGTGCGTGGGCAAGAGATAATAGTGAGCCTGCGGGCTCGGCCCTCCACCTCTGCACCCTGGGGACCAGGCTTGGCCCAGAGGAAGGGGCAGCCCAGCCCCCACCTCCTCTCCATACGGCTCTGAGTCACTGGTTTCCTTCCTGTTCAGAGGTGTTATTTTAAGAATGCGGTGTCACCAGAGGACCGAGGGCCAGCACTGACACTTCATTTCTGGCACCTCGTCCACCTGGTTCTTCTCGGCCACCCGCCGGCTGCCTGCCGCCAGGCCTCAGGGGAGGAGCCCCGTCCTTCTCCCCAAGACCTAGCTCCTCTTTCCTAGTCATTTCTGTCCCAGGCCTTCCAGTCTGGCACATCCTGCCCTGTGTGCGCACTTTCTCCCTCCTTACTCAGCTGCACCCCCATTTCTAGAGGAGGAAGTGCAGCCGTGGAGGGGGTGGGCCTTCCTATCTACGCCCCAGCGCACCCCCACTCCCGCCCCCCCTCGCTCCTCTGGGGTCCGGGCCAGGGATTTCCCCGGCTAAATCCTTTTTTTTTTAAAGTATATTATTATTATTGGCTGCGTTGGGTATTTGTTGTTGCGGGCAGCCTTTCTCTAGTTGTGATGCACGGGCTTCTCACGGCGGTGGCTTCTCTCATTGCGGAACACCGACTCTAGGCGCACGGGCCTCAGTAGTTGTAGCAAAAGGGCTTAGTTGCTCCGCCTGTGGAATCTTCCCGGAGCAGGGATTGAACCTGTGTCTCCTGCACTGGCAGGGGGATTCTTAACCACTGAACCACCAGGAAAAGTTCCACCTCTTTGGTCTTGTGTCACCCTGGCAACAGGTGAAACCTGGGTGGTAGCAGAGAAAGCTGCTGTGGGTGTGAAGGCCAAAGTGACCTCATGGCCTCTATATTAAAGGACATGCCTCCCAGGACAGAGCAGGTGTTGCCTGGCCTTGTACAGCCCCGCTGCAGGTGGTGAGGAGGTGTGGGAACCCCCACCTCTGGCCCTACCCCCTCCCCCCCAGCAGTGTACCAGCCAGAGATGCTTTGTGATCCTTCCTTCCTGCCCTGACAGGGCAGCAAACAGCCTCCTGAGGCCAGAGTGTTTAGCTCAGTGCCCAGCGAGTGCCTCCTTGGCGGACAGCCCCTCTGGTTAGAAGCAGCGCACCCCAGGGTATTCTCTGATTTCTTCCCGGCCTCTTGCTGAAGGCCACCTGGGGCAACAGAGTGCTGTGTCCTTGTCTCATCCAGCAGGGCCGGAGGGTGACAGTGATCCCTCCCCTGCAGATTTGGCAGGTCAGAGGTGGGCTGGGACCCCAGTGCCCTCCCGGAAGTCCGTCTCCTCTTCTCTGGCCCGTCCCACCTTGTAGAAACGGGCCACCCCCCCGCCTCTCACCCCCAGCCCATCACTGGCACCGGGGGTCTCTCTATGTTGCCCTTCAGCCCCTCCTGGCCTCCTTAGACTGTGCGGACTGCCATCTGTAAAACCAAAAGCCGGCAGTTGAGTCGCCAAATCTGACACTTCCTGGGCTTATCGAAAGCCCTATGAAGTAGTTTCTATTTGCTCTACGCCCATTTTCCAGATGAGGATGCTGAGGCCCTGACTGTTGAAGGCATATGTCTGACAGTTAGCAGCGGGAGTGCCATCACTTAAATTGGGACCCATCTGCTCCCCGAAGTGAACATGTAAGGCGTGCCCACTCCTGCCAAGCTTGTGTTTTGTTAGCTTGTGGCAAACATAAAAGACCCGATGCAGAGTCACCCGGGATTAAGCACAGCATTTAATGCCATGGAATTCAGTACATCTTTGTAGGACTCCTTGCCGTCCTGAGATGCGGTCCGTCAATCGTGTGCAGTAACGTGTTAACTTTCTCTGGTTGGGAAGTTCTGCACTGGTCTCTCCTGCTGCCCTGATGTTCAGATACACAGAGTGGGGGTGGGGAAACCTCCTTGATTAGAGCCAAGCACCTGGAAGAGCAGCTGACCCAGCGTTGGGGGAGATGGCCTGTGCCAGATATGGGGCAACGTCTCCATCCTGGGGGGAGTAGCTGAGCTTGGGGCTTGGAATTGCCTGAGGAATGGTGAATTGTCCTCAGCCAAGGCTGTCCATGGAGGGTAGGAGGCCTGTCCCTGGGGAAATGACAGGTTGGACCTGTGCCATGCTGCCTGGGGGTGGACCCCATCAGCTGGGATGACATCAGAAGGTGTGTTCAGCTCCCTCTTCAGGGGTTGGTGCAAGGGCGGGGCCTGATATACCATCCTGCCTCACCCCAGGGCCCTACCTTGAGGCTTCAGGACACCACATCTCCCAGCCTGACCCGTCACCCTCTGTACCTGAGGCTTGTACCACCGTCATCCATGGCTGCCTGTGTGGGTGTGTGAGACAGAGAGAGGGAGGGAGGTGAGAGGGATAGGAAGAGAGACCAACACAGAGAGAGATGCACAGAGACATACAGCAGGAGACACACAAAGAGGGGTGCAGGCAGAGAAAGGGCAAACCCCTCCCTCCAGGGCTGGGGCTGAGAGGTGGGATTCAAGTATCAGCTCATCTCTTACCAGCCAGAGGCAAACGTTTTAATCTCTCAGAGACTAGGTTTTCTCATCTGTAAAGTGGGGATGGTAATTGTGTCAGTCAGTAACTGCTGTGTAACAAACTGGCCCCAAATTTAAACAGGTTGATATTTCCCACAAGTATAGAAGTCAGCTGAGCAGTTTCCCTTGATGTGGGCTCAGCCCACTCACATCTGTGGGCAGCTGGAAAATCAGCTGGTGGGTCTAGCTTTTGGCTCGGATGGTTCCAGGTTTTTGGCTAGTGCTGCTGTCCTCCATGCTGGCTTCTTGCCTCCAGCAGTCCAGGCTACACTTGGTTTCTTGATGGTGAGGGGCAGGGGGAGCAGGCGAACAAGAGAGGAAGAAAGAGCAGAAAGGCTTCATCTGCTTTCACAGTTTGCATCTGTCCCACTGGGGCTTCCCTGGTGGCTTAGTTGGTAAAGAATCTGCCTGCAATGCAGGAGACCCAGGTTTGATACCTGGGTTGGGAAGATCCCCTGGAGGAGGGCACGGCAACTCACTCCAGTATTCTTGCCTGGAAAATTCCATGGACAGAGGAGCCTGGCAGTCGACAATCCATGGGGTTGCAAAGAGTCGGACACAACTGGACGACTAACAAACAAACAGAAAAACAAAACATTGGGTGTGGATGGATGGATACAAGGTAGGTAGGAAAAATTGCTTCCATGAGTATGGTCACTGTACCCTGAGGTGATAATGACCCTGATACTTCTTGGGCCTCTCAGTCTTCCAGACGTGGCTGAGAGCTTTGCATTCATTATCTCTTTGGATCTTCAGAACAACTCTCCGAGTTTAACCCCATTTATGGATGAAAACCTGGGGCACAGATGGTGCTCGCCCAGAGACATACAGCTGGAAGATGCCAGAGCCAGGATGTGAGCCCGGGTGGTTAGCCTTTAACTGCAGCCCTGCCATCCAGGAGAGAGAACACACACCATCTAGCTCAGCTCTTGCCCCATCACAGACACTGCAGCAACTTCCTCCTTTTGATTTGCACATGTTGTTGTTGTTGTATGTGGACCCAGTTCATTCATTTCTCACTGCTGTGTAGCCTTCGAGGAGTAAACGAGTCCTTACTTCCTTATTCCTTTTTCTGAAGGTGGATACTCAGCTTGCTTCTTTTTTAAACATTTTTGGCCGTATCGTGCAGCGTGTAGGATCTTAGTTCCCTGACTAGGGATTGAACCTGTGCCCCCTGCATTGGAAGCGTGGAGTCTGAACCACTTGGCCGCCAAGGAAGTCCTGGCTTGCTTCTAACATGTTGCTGTTATGAACAGTGCCTTCCGGGCATTCTGGGGCCCATCTCCTGGTGGAAAACAGTGCCTGACTGTTTCCAGGGTGCCTGCAGGAGGGGAGGGGGTCCTCGGGCACACCTCCCTTCACATCTCTGGGGCACAGATACCTGTGTATGTTTCTGTCGGCTGTACGCATGCCTTCCTATCTCCCCATGTCTTCGCCAGCCCTTGGCAATATTGGGCTGTTTTCTCTTCTGCCAGTCCCTGGTGGTGACAGGGTATCTCACCATGTTTGGGCAGTTTCTCTGTTCAAGACCATTGCTGATCTCAGCTCACCTGGGATGTGTGTGCTTGTCCTTGGGTGCTCATGCCAGCACAGCCCTGTGTCCTGCAGAGCAGCCGTGGTGGCCCCAGGGGAGGGGGCCATAGTACCCATCGCTGTGCCCAGAGGGTCACAGTCTGTTCCTGGCTGGGGCTGTGGGCTGGGTCCCAATGTCCTGTTTCATGCCTGCCTGCAGGGCCTGGGGCGCCACAACAGGGCAGTGGCCAGCCCAGCCTGCGCCAGCTGCCCACAGTCCTGGCCCGCCTCTGACCTGCCTCCCTCTCTGTTTTCCTGCAGCCATTGTACAACCAGCCCTCCGACACCAGGCAGTACCATGAGAACATCAAAATGTGAGTACTTGAGGGCAGCCGTGCAGACGCACAGTGGGGTGGGGGGCCCGGGGTGGGGTGTGGGTTCTCAGTTCCCGTCGGGGCTCCCAGCCAGGGCCAGGTGCTGGAGGAGGGGACGGAAGGGAGCAATTCGGGCCGGAGTTCTGGGCCAGGCAGGGCCTTGGATGGAAATGCATAGGTGGTGGGGGGCCAAGGGAGTGGCCCCATGAAGCTTTGGGAAGCAGACTGTAGTTTGGGAGGGTGGGCAAGCTGCATGCATAGCTTCTGAGAGACAGAGGTGGAGGGCTGCAGGTCCTCCTCCTGTTTGAGCTGGAGGAAGCTGTTACCAGGAGGAGGAGTGTGAGCTCGTGCGGTGGCCATGGAGTAAGCAGGGACCCTGTGGTTTGAGCTCTGATGTAAGCATAGTTAGGACTGTCTGTGGTCCGCACAGGGGGTCCATCTGTGACACAGCCCAGTGTGGGAGCAGCTGGGAGCACTCACCCAGACCCAGAGGCTTTGGAATGGCCAGTATGATATAGCCCAGTGAAGGGGCCTTTTCCCAGATGAACACAGAAGCAGAAAAATATCAGTGAAGTGCCATGCACAGTTGGCATGGGCCGAGCTGGCAGACCAGGGGCACCAGGATGGTGCTGGGGGCCAGTGTCTTTATGTGTTCAAGCTGGGCACCAGGCGTTGAGGAATTGTGGCTGTCAGAAAGAGGTTGGCTTTCTTCTGGGGATGCATTAGTAGGAGCATAGCCTCCTTGGCCGAGGAGGGGATATTACCTCATTATCCAGGAGTCTAAAAGGTCAGAGGAGTCTTGCCTGTTGAAGAACATGTGGCTGTGAACACTCCGGGGATGTTAGGTTATAGGTAGGTCCTTTGGGATCACAATCTTTGAACTGTTCAAGGTTCATTTTTGTGTGACCTCAGGAGGGCTGTGCTTAGCTGGTCCAATGGGTAATCCAATTTGGTCTGACTGTCCGAACTTCCTTGGGGTGGAGTTGCAGGGTGTATGTATGGCAGTGAGCTCCCCATCCCTGGGGGCATGCAAACCTCCTGATGGTTTTCAAGTATCCGCTGGTGCAGGACTAGTTGTTGGGGAGGTCCCTCCTCTTGTAGTTTTTGGACCTGCATGACTAGTCTAGGCTCTGGGGACCCAATACGGCCACCCCCCTTGCAGCTCCCAGGGGCTAATGGAGCAACCTAGAAAAATGTCTTGTTGCCGCTGAGGTCCTTGGCTTATTTGGGCTTGTGAGCACCTGCCTCACCTTCGATGCTGCCTGTCACTTAGCCTGCGGCTGGCAGGGGCTATGGGGTGTCCTTTCCGGGGGAGCACTGGGGTATCCCTCGGTTTTCCATCTCCTGTGTGGCCTGTGCTTTGGCATGGCCTTGAGAGTGTGTTCACCGCTCAGATACCAAATCCCTCTCAATACTGCGTGGTTTATTTTCCAATCAGGCCACGTTAGTCCTTTATAAAGCTTCCCAGAACCTTCCTGGGGCCACTGCTGGGGGTGGGGGAGCCCCAGATGGGGTTTGGGTGAGGGCATGGGGCCCTTCAGGGCCTCTCATGGCTGGTTTAGGGGATGAGCGTAGCATGTTCTCAGCCAGGCAGACCCTGCTGGGAACATTCAATCATTCAATACACATTTATTACACTCACTATGTGCCAGGCCCTGTTCTAGGACCTGGGGACTTAGCTGTGAACAAGACAAAGTTCCCTATACTTTCATTAAGCTTTATCTAGCAGTGGAGACAGAAAACAAGTTAAGTAAATGGGAAAATATCAGCAAATAAAAACTACTGTGGTCACATAGCTGTCTTAAGCTCTTTATGCTTTAATACACCAAGTTGTATTTTCCCTTTCAACATAAACATTTTTGATCGCAATATTATTACACTAGAAGTCTTACATACATTTTTTTCACTAGACTACAAATGAGTAATATTTTAAGCTGAATAGCATGGATGATTTCAGGTTATAAGAATGGCCATAGAATCCAAATGGGTTCGATCCCTGGCTGGGGAACTAAGATCCCATATGCTGTGTTGCATGGCCAAAAAAAAAAAACAAAGACAAAGACAAAAAATGCTATGAAGATGGCAAACAGGGTGATGGGAGAGAATGTAAGGGGTGACTTTAGCCGAGGGGATCAGGGCCAGGACCTGACAGCTGAGGGAACATTCAGAGACCAAGCAGCAGCTGGCATGCAGCTGCCCCCACCAGAGGCAGGTGGAACAGGCGTTGCAAAGGCCCTGGGGCTGGACTGAGCTGGCGGGATCACAGAGAAGCCTGGCAGGTCCCGAAGGGGTAGCTGAGGGAGAAGAAGGTGCCAGGCAGATCACCTAGGGCTGGTGACGAGTTTGGGGTTTTATTATCTGTGCTAAAGGAGGCTAGTAATGAGGTTTACGTGAAGTGATGTGATGGGGTTTTTGCTAGCCCACGGTCTGGGGGGCAGGTTGAGGACCACAAGCATCTGGCTCGCAAGGCCAGTCACTCTCGGTGCCTCGGTTGCCCCATCTGTCAAATGGGTTGAAGATTCAATGAATCCCTAGAAGTTATTCAGCATCAGGCCTATAGGAAGTGTTCTGTGATTTTTCTCACTTCATCAGCAGAGACTAAAAGAGCTGCCCTCCCTCATTCATTCACTCATTCATTCAGCAGATATTTAGGAACACTTGCTCTGTGCCAGGCACTGTTCTGGGCTCCGGGGAGAGAGCAGTGAGTGAGGAGGTCTGCCATTCTGGTGGCGCAGGCAGATCATAAAGAAATACGTCTGTGATATAATGATAGCTTGATAAGGACAAGAAGAGAGATCAGGCTGGGGCTGGGGTGAGGCGTTCTCTTGCTCAGAGTGCAAAGCTTCACCAACTCACCCCAACTGGGCCTCCTCCCAGGCTCCCTCCCTCCCGCCTCTGTAATCGCCACCAGGTGGAAGGTTATCCCTTCCCCAAGGACCTTGCCCTGTCACTTTAATTTCTCTGTGTCTGCGCGCTAGGGCCTCTGAGTTAAAGTTAATTTCACGCCTGACTTCCTGCTGCACTGGCAATTTCGGACGTGTTGAAGTCACCTGTACCCACCCCGATGCCGTCCTCTGCCACCTGCCTCCTCTGGAGGCATGGGAGCGGCCACCCAAGCTCCTGGCGGCGGCGGGGGTGGTGCGGGAGACTGGCTGTGGTCTGGTCTTGGCCCAGTCCTCGGCAGTGACTCCGCAGACCTCCCAGGCTTTGGGAAGCAGGGGAAGGGGCTGGGGTGGGGGTGGGGGGCGACTCCAGAGCGGCATCAGTGGGTGCTCCGTGGAGGGGCTCCCTGCCCTCTGAAGGCTGGACCCACGGGGAGAGCTGGGGGCTGAGTTCTCTGGGTCGGGGAGCCTAGGGTGACTCGGTGAAAGGTTGTGGGTTTGACGCAATGGTTACAGTTGCAGCCCCTGTGTGGCCTGCCGTGGCCACCCCTTCACCTGGTGTTGAGCCTTGTCCTCTCCTCCCCTCGAGGCTGGAAGCCTGCTGGCTCCTGGTGACTCTTCCTTCCAGATTTTCTTGTCTTACAGACTGATTTCTCCCCTTTTCCTGCCTTACTGGGGTTTGGCTGATGCCCCAGGGCCATGCAGGTGGGAGGGGTGCTGTGGACCCAGGTTACTGTTAACTAGTCCTTGTGGTCTTGCTCTGGAGGTTCAGAGATGTTGAGTAGCTTCCCCGGGGCCACACAGCCACACTCTTTAGACCAGCCCAATCCGCACACCCAGCCTGCTTTCCTCACCTGTATCTGCAGTCCAGGCTCTGCCCCTCACTAGCCCAGTGACCTCGGGCAAGTCACATCTCTTTGCTTGTCAGTAAGTTGGTCTCCTTGGAAGTCACACTGTGCGGGAAAAGTGCTTGACCCCCAGGGAGCATGTTTCAGACCATCAGTCACCCCAATCTGACAAGCTTTTCCCAAGGCATTCAGGGCCCTGCACGGGCTGCCTCCATCTTACTCTTCCCCTGAAGTCAGGGGGTCTGGTTCTCCTTCCAAATTCACTATCACCCTTCCTCCCTTGGAAGGGTGCTCACTTCATTTCTCTTTGCCCACCCATTCACTGCTTCTCCCAAGCCTCTGCTCAAACCTCATCTCCTTTAGGAAGCCTCCCCTGATTGTCCCATGCTTTCCTTTTTCAGAATCCTATAGACCCCAGGGCTTGGCCAGACTCTCCTCGAATGTCCACAGACTTTTCATTCCTTCCTAGTTCCCCTTCTCCTAGTTCAGTGTCAGCTGACAAAGCCTGTATTTCTTGACAGGTTGTGCTTTTTTAAACCCTGACTTCTCCAGGAGACTGAGATATCCTTTGCACCCTAAAAATGCTTCCACCAACGAACTCATCACATTGCTGGTCTGTCGGTCCTTCCAGAACCCTTTGAGAGAGACTCTGCTTCTTATTTTTGCCAGACAAAATCTCAGCAGAGAAGATTTGTCTGCAGTATGCTGTTTGCAGCTGCAATACCTAAACACTTCTTGAGACAAAATAAACAGTAAAAAAAAAAGTTTGCCAGAAGAGTGTTGCACAAATGAACACCCCAAGCCAGATGTCTAGAAGCTTGTGAACCCAGATGCATGTCTCTGGGGCAGGAACAAAGTTAGGGAAGGGCTGGTGGGAGGTGCTAGGGAGTGTGGGGACTAGGGTGAATGGTGAGCTTGTCACTCTTTTAAATGGGCAGTCAGGGGACTTGCCTGGTGGTCCAGTGGGTAGAACTCCAATCTTCCAGTGCTGGGGACAGAGGTTCGATCCCTGGTCAGGGAACTAGATCCCACGCAGCCCAATTAAGTGTTCATATACCACAACTGAGACCCAACGCAGCCAAATAAATAAACATTTTAAAAGGGTGGTGGCGGGGCAGTCAGACCTCAGTTCCCAGTCTGTGGCCATAAGGGAGTGTGATCAGGCTGCCTGATTTTTTTTTTTTAAGAGAAGCTCTCTGTTCATCTTTTTATGCAGCAGCTTCTGGTTTTCAATAATGGCAACAAACACAGTGTTTTCAGAAAGCTCCATAGCCCAAACACAGCAGTCTCAGGAACTGGCCCTGCTTGGTGGACTGCACCTGTTTGCAACCTGTGGACTTGACATTGGTCCTCCTTGGCAGTCAGCGAATGGATACCTGCCATGGATACCAGCTTGCTCTGGAAGGAAACCCAGATGAGCTGGGGAGGACACGTGCCCTCCAGTAGCTATGGGGAGCGGAGACGGCTGCTTGCCTGGCCTCTGCCCCTGCGAGCGAGCCTTTGTTCTCACCAAGGCCTCTTTAGCTCGAAGCCACAGTACCGTGCTTGGGGTAGACTGTTCCAGGCTGTGTGAGTTCCCTCAGGCTGCCAGAACTCATCACAACATCCAGGCTGCCTGGAAACTATAGTGATTCATTCTCTCGTGGTTCTGCAGGCCGGAAGTTGGAAATCCAGGGATTGGCAGGGTGATCTCTTGCAGGTGCTATGGGGAGGATCCTTCCATGCGTTTTCTAGCTTCTGGTGTTTGCTGAGCATCCTTGGCAATCCTTAGCCTGTAGATGCTTCACTCCAACCCTATCTTCACATGGCCCTCTTCCTGTGTCTTTTCATCCCCAAACCATCTCCCAGTCCATGGAAAAATTGTCTTACTTGAAACCTGTCCGTGGTGCCCAAAAGATTGGGGACCACTGCACAAACTTTCTTTGGATTTTCCATTTTCCCACTGATGCCTGTTTTCTGGTCCAAGATCTGATCCAGAATCCTTCTCTGTACTTCATCCTCGTGACCCCTTGGTCTTCACTCTGTGACCATTTCTCAGTCTTCCTTGATTTTCTGTACCTTGTCACTTTTGAAGAGGACTGCTCACAGAATCTGCAGAATGTCCTACGATTTGGGTGTGTTTGATATTTTTTCAGGAGGAGCTGGGCTTGTGGATTTGGGGGAAGATTTCCCCTGAGGTGAGGGGGTGCCCTTCCCATCACGATACATCAGGGGCACCCAACACCCTGACTGGGGGTGTTTCTGTCACTACAGGTGGTGTTGACTTTGCTCCCTTGCTCAGGGAGTGTCAGCTGTCTCCCCGTCAAGTTGCTGTCTTTCCCATCCCTACTCTGTGCATTATTTTTTATTTTTATTTGGATATCTGGGCCATTTTTAAAGTCTTTATTGAATTTGTTACAATATTGTTTCTGTTTTACATTTTGGTTTTTTTGGCCAGGAGGTATGTGGGATCTTAGTTCTCTGACCAGAGATCGAACTTGTGCCCCCTGCATTGAAAGGTGAAGTCTTCACCACCACTCTGGACCACCAGAGAAGTCCCCACTCAGTGCTTTAGAAGCGAGTCGCTGTCCAGCCTACTGTCAAGGGGAGGGAAGTCCAGCTGCACCTCCTAAAGGGCGAATATCAAAGACTTTGTGGACTCAAGTGAAAGCCGCCACGATGCTTAGTAAATATTTGGGGGAAAATGCTTTGCAGCTATGCAAATTTCTCATCTTTCCTCAACGTTTTGCCAACCAGTTTAACATTCATGGAAGGGTCTTGCCTGTAACAATGAGCACCGTGGTATCTAATGGTGATTTTCTAATCGCTCAGCCCTTCTGCATTTAGTAGTTGAAATTCCGTAAGGCTTCCCAGGTAGCTCAGTGGTAAAGAACCCGCCTGCAGTGCCGGAGACACAGGGTTTGGTCCCAGCATTAAGAAGATCCCCTGGAGAAGGAAATGGCAACCCACTCCAGTATTCTTGCCTGGGAAGTCCCACGGACAGAGGAGTCTGGCAGGCTACAGTCAGTCCATGGGGTCGCAAAAAGTTGGACTTGACTGAGCATGCATGCACACACACAAAGAACACGTGTCCCTTCTCTCTGCTTTGTTTATTCTATCATTTATTTACATCTGTGTAGACATGTGGGTATTTATTTTATTCTTCGGGTTATAATCTAGCACTAGTGTTATTTACTTTGCTTCTCAGATTGTTCCAGCTTTGGTCGCCAGAAACTCTTTTTGGTTGAGTCCTGTGTCCTTTTGACACCCCCCCACCACGCTTTATTTTTTTGTCCTTCCTTTTTAACACTTCTCTGCTTAAAGATGTTCTGGACTCATCTTGTATATTTCCTGCCCCAGCGCCGGACTCAGTCATTCCTCCAGGGAGAAATGGCTCTTTTTTTTTTGGCCATGTCCCTCTGCATTCAGGATCCTAGTTCTCCGACCAGAGATCGAACCCATGCCCCCAGCAGTGGAAGCACCGAATCTTAACCAGTAGACTGCCGGAGAAGTCCTGAGAAATGGCTCCTTGTACTGGAGAATGGTGTTAGGGACCAAGACCTCAGAGCTGGTGGGCTTATTGCTCTGGACTGTCATGGCTTCTTGGCCTTCTCAGCTGCTGCCTTTAGGTCCCTACCCTCTCCTGTGTTCCAGCCCATGAGGTTGCACAGGGGGGCCCTGCTCACCTTGTTGCTCTCCTCCCCTCTGTCCCTCCTCAGCACTCTGCAGCCACAAGGATCTTCTTCTGTTACAAACACTTGAGTTTGTTCCCACCTCAGGGCCTTTGCACACCCAGTGTGCTCTGCCTGGAGTGCGTCTCCCTGTGGGTTGTTCCACAGCTGGGCCCTCCTGGTGATTGAAATATCCAGGCCAACTCTGAGACACTTTTCTGCACCCCGAACCTAAAATAGCTATGCCCTCCCCTCCCCCAGTCAGTACCCCATCCCTCTGTGTAAGTTTCTGAATCTAAGGTTATCATTTTTAAAAATATTTATTTATTTGGCTGTGTCGGGTCTTAGTTTTGGCACACAGGATCTTGGTTGCTATTCACAGACTCTCTAGTTGTGAGGTGCTGGCTTAGTTGCTCAAGGGCATGTGGGATCTTAGTTTTCTGACCAGGGATCGAACCCATGTCCTCTGCATTGCCGGGCAGATTCTTAACCATTCGACCACCAGGGAGGTCCCCAGGATTATATTGCTTATTGTCAGCATGGTCCCTCTATGTGTCACCTGCCTCCGTGAGGACTCGGGGCTTTGTGTTGCTCACCCGTGGGTCCCCAGGACCCAGAACAGTGCCCGGCGCATAGTAGGTGCTCGGTGAACTTTTGCTGAGTGACTGAGGAGATGAAAGCATGATGCCATTGCTCCCATTATTTGGGTGAGTAAACTGAGGCTGAGAGACCTTCTGAGATTTGCTCAGAGACCCCCTAATGTGGAATGAGGGGGTTCTGGTCTCAGCCTGTGTGGCTGAGGACCCCTGTTGCCCACCCTGCTGGGGAGGGCAAGATTGATGTTAAGTAGTGAGACCTCGAGGTGGGAGGCCTGCGCGGCAGGAGGTGAAATCAGATTGATCCAGGGAGCCCAGGGTCTCTTACCAGCGACCCTCCTGGAAGTGAGTGTGGCCTTTCCTTGTCGGGAGATGGATGGAGACAGGGCTCAAAGCCTGGCTGGGGTCCATAAATGAAGAGGGTCCGTGCAGGCCTGTCAGCATCTCGGACTTGAGACCTGATAGTGAGGATGCTGGAAATCACTGCAGGGTCTGGGGACACTCATCCAGTCAGGGGTAAGGTGTGCTGGTAGACCCGTGCATGCATGGCTCCCAGCCATCGGTTTGGGAGCTTTTTGCAAGGGTTCTGGGTGCAGCTGAGGCTGTGAGCAACTTGGGGGACCCCGCCCCAGAAAAATTGATCCCACTGTACACTCGGATGGGATCAAGCAAGTTCACAGGCCTGATGGCCTCCCGGGGCCTGTCTGCGACCCCTGCAGACCCCAGCCGCTGCACTCTGCTGTGTATTGGAGGTTGTGGGGAGGGGGCCGGGGGAAGTGGTCTTGGGTGTGTCTTCCCCCCTTTTCTGTATCGGTCGGCATCTCTGACTCTCCCTCTGCCTTCTTCTAGGGCTCCATCTCCCTTTCTTTCATTTTTACTTTATTATTGAAGTCTGGTTGATTCACAGTGTTGTGCTGTACAACTCTGCTGCACAGCAAATATATATATATACACAAACATATGCATTCTTTTAATATTCCTTTTTAAAATCTTGCCTCCTATATACCATTTCCATTCCTTTATTTATTCTTAATTGGAGCATAATGGCTTTACAATATTTCATTGGTTTCTGCCATACATCAACATGAATTGGCCATAGGTATACATATGTCCCCTCCCTCTTGAACCTCCCTTCCACCTCCAACCCCATCCCACCCCTCTAGGTTGTCACAGAGCACTCGGTTGTCATTGAGGTCTCTGAGTCATACAGCAAATTCCCACTGGCTGTCTTTTTTACATGTAGCAATATTAATATTCTTTCCCCTTATGGTTTATTAAGGGGATATTAAGCATAGTTCCCTGTGCTCTACAGTAGGTCCTTGTTGTGTATCCATCGTCCCCCCCACTTTCTTTGGATCGTGTCCTCCTCTGCCTGGAGGCCTGTTCCCCTCCTGTCTCGCTGTCTCTCTCTCTGCCAGGCTCCTTCCCCTCTGGGGCTCTGTCCTCATTTGGGATCTTATCCACTTCTCTCTCTCTCTCTCTCCCCTTGCTTCTCTCTGGGGCTCTCTCTGTCTTTCTGCTTTCCTTTTCTCTCTCATTCCTGGTCTCGGTGTTCTCTCTGCTTCTCTTTCTCTCTGAACCACCCGCATCCCTTCCACTCCCTGGAAGTGCCCACTCCCCTCTGTGGCCTCCTTGGTTGAGAACCCTGATGGTGGGAGGGGTCTGGCTTCACCGACCTGAGGCGTGAGACCCCTCGAGTGCTTCCTGGAGTTCCTGCCGCACTGGTTCCCACCAGCCTGTCGCTGGCCTATCCACATGAGCCCCACCCCAGGGGGGCAGAGCATGGGCTTTCTTGGTTGGAGGTGGCTTGGGGTCACTCAGGCCGGACACCAAGATCCTGCCTCTGTGGGGCTGCAGCTTTTGGGGGCTTATTCTGCCCGGCCTGCGTTCCTGGTCTAAGGCTGTGGCTTTTTCTCTGTGGCTAGTTTCCCGTGGCTGACGAGAGAGGGGAGCTTGGGTGTGTGTAGGGGTGATGGCAGCTCCAGGGAGGGGAGGAAGTCACAGGACCTTGCTCCCGCTTCGGAGCCCTCTTTTCCTGCAGACCATGATCAGCCAGAGGGTGAGTGGGGGGCACCTCGTATAGGGCAGAGGAAAGACATACATGGGCAGTACGTGACTTGTCCTGGGGGACTGTGGGGTCTCTTCCCTCACCGGAAGCCAGTGATGGGGCAAACTTCAGCGAGGGACGAAATTCCTGAAACCCTGCCTTTCTGACCTGCCCCGTTGGCTGTCTCCTTCCTGCTTAGAAACCAGGCGATGCGGAAAAAGTTAATCTTGTACTTCAAGAGGAGGAATCACGCCCGGAAACAATGGGTAAGTCATCACTGGGGCCCCCAGCCCTGGAATCTCTTCTGCTGCCCCCTCCCTTCCATGGACCAGGCTTCCTGGAGAGTGGAAATGGTCCCCGCCACTCAGGCCACGGCCCCCTGGGAACCCTGGGTTCTGAGCCTGATTCCTGAGTGTCCGGGGCATGAAAAAAAGCCAAGGACAGCAAGAGAAACGGGAAAAGACAGCAGCTGCCTTAGTGAAGCCGGGGGCTCGAGGCTCAGCTGCCTCAAGGAAGCAAGGGTGTGGGTGGGAGGGGGTGCTGGGGACGCTGCCCCTCCTTTTCCCACCTGGAAGAGGAGAAAGCATAACATTAGCTGGGAAAACTGGTCCCTTGTCAGAGGACCCACTGTGGATATTTTGGGCAGAGAGAGGTCTGTTGGTAGAGGTGAAGGACGGGGGTGGGCTGTATGCTGGGTGACGGTGATTGCCGGGGATTCCCTGAGAAATGAGCCTTTCCCAGCCCACTGTGCTCATTCTGGGCTCAGGAAAGTCAGGACCCAGAGAAGCAGTGAGGCCTCCTTGCTTAGTGGTACGACTCCTGCATTCCGCTGCATGCACACTCCAGTCTCAGCTGGGAGGCAGCCCCAAGGCAGGGAGAGCACATGCAGGAGAACACCTTTAGTTGTGGTTTAGGGCGCTCGTTTACATCACTGGTTCGCTGGGGGAGGTTAGGGCCGAGGGATGGAGGGAGTGTTACCCGTTAGTATTCTTTCAGCTGTGAGAGGAAGAAAAGCTGTCTCAGATGGGCTTAACCAGTCAAGGAATTTCTGTAGCTGACAAAGTCTACTGAGTGGAGTTCAGGAGTGGTTTGATCAGGTTGTACCTGATCTGATGTACCTGAAGTCTATGTGGTTTCTTGGTTGTTTTTTTTTGTTTCAACTCTGTATTAGCACATTGACAAACTGATTTTCCTTTGAGACCTGAATTTCTGCATCAGGCTTGGAGGCCAGAGAGAGAGAACTACTCTTTCTTAGACCATCTCACAAAAGTTTGGACTGTATCACTTGAGGGCCCTGGACCCTTTGAAACAGTTTCTGAACCCACCCTGCTCTGGCCCTAGATGTCAGCTGGACCCTCAGAGAAGGGAGATACTTCTGTCCCAGGTGCTGAAGGACTGAGAGGCCGGGGAGGGGGGAGCAACACCTTTGGACTCTGGGGACCCATGGGGTAAGAAGTGGTGGGCTTCCAACCTTTCTTTTCTTGACCTTCTCAGATTCCTAAATTGACTGGATGGTGACCAGAGGCACCCAACTGGGTAGATGGGGTTCATGAAACAGGGCATCATATGTTATTCATTGAATTAAGAAATATTTACTGAACATGTGCTGTGGGCCTGGTGCAGTGCTGAGCTGTGTTATGCTGAGTGGAGGAGAGGAGGGATGAGTGCTGGGCAGAGAAGTGGGGTGGGGGACAGCCTGGATGTCCCACCTCAGAACTGAGAGAGGAATGACCAGAAAGGATGACCTGTGTGAATATCTGGGGGTCTGAGTGTCAAGAAGCGGGCACAGCAAGTGCAGAGGCCCTGAGGTAGGAACCAGCACGGGGTGACATGGGACAAGGCAACAGGCAAGTTGGACTACAGAGCATGAGTGAGGAGACTGTGGTGGAGAACCATTCTGTACTAGGGTGGAACATTTGGATTTTATTCCAAATACAGTGAGACAATTTATTCTTAATAGATAATACAAAGTCTTTAGGGATTTTTAGTGATTCAGAAAACTTGACAGTCATGTAGGCAGTTTGACAGGATACAGTGAACACCTATATGCCCACTGTCTAGAATTCCTCATGGTTAACATTTCTTTGGGCTTCCCAGGTGGAGCTAAGTGGTAAAGAACCCGCCTGCCAATGCAGGAGACGGAAGAGATGCGGGTTTGATCCCTGGGTCGGGAAGATCCCCTGGAGGAGGGCATGGCTACCCACTCCAGTATTCCTGCCTGGAGAATCCCATGGGCAGAGGAGTCTGGTGGGCCACAGTCCATGGGGTCACAAAGAGTCAGATACAACTGAAGTGACTTAATGTGCACGCACTTCTTTACATTCACTTTGTGTGTATGTGTGTCTGTGTGTGAGTATGAATGTTTTTGTATTGAACGCTTAGAAAATAAGTGTGGATGGCCAGACCCTCACCTGTCATGCTTCCCTGTCTCTCTCGGATGAAGGAAATTCGGGAGCACACCTCAGGATGTACAGCTTTTCCCAAGTAGTCCTGCCTGGGGGTGAAGGGCATGGTTGGGGAGGTCCTTTAGCTGGGGAGAAAGGAGATCTGATCTACATTTTAAAAGGGTCCTGGTGACTGCTGAGGGTGGAGTTGGGTGGACGTAAGTTCTTAAGAAATCTCCCAGGGCTCCTTGGAGGTCCTTTGAGGGGATGGAGGGGAAATGGGCTTATTTAAAGATAGAGGAAGAGGAACTGGAGACTTCTAAGAAACTCTGGGTGGCTTTGTGGCCAAGCTGAGCCCGTCTTAAGAGAGGCTCTTGTGAAAACGAATTCGGAAACCACAGAAACTGTGACAGGAGGGCATCAGGCGTGATCTCGCTCTAGTTCTTATATAATGGGCCCTGAGTCCTGGGCGCTGTTGTCAGGCGGAACCTGGAGGGGGCTTGGTCAAGATGTGCCCCTTCAGATCTGTGTGTTGCCTGCCTCCACCTGAGTCAGTTCTCCAGCGGAGCTCTCACTTTTCAGAGGTCTTGGGGACTGCGACCTAGCAGCCCAGGCTGCCCTGCATGCCTGCTCTGCCCAGAGAGCTGAGGCTCTTTTCCCGGAGAGGTTCCCAACCCCAACAGGAACCCCCACCGGGCCTGCCCTATCCTTCCCTGAGCTTACCCCACAACCCTGGAAGCCAGATTGTGTGTGTGTGTGTGTGTGTGTGTGTGTGTGTGTGTGTGTTGGGGGAGGGGGGTGTAAGGCTGAGTCACTGATGCACAGGTTCAAACCCCATCCACCAGACCTGCTGGGAGTGGTCCTGGGAGAGCTGTCTGGCCCCAAGCCTCACTTTTCCTCATCTGTGAAATGGGGTCATGGTGGCACTGCAGGAAGCACAGTGCCTGGCGGGGAGAGTGGGCGTGATTGACGGTGGCCCTGCAGGATGGGTTAGTCAGCGGTGAGCCCGGCCTGGATGGTGCGTGTATTCACTTCCTGAGGTGGCTGTAACAAATGGCCACAAACTAGGTGCCTAAGAACAACAGAACTCGCTCTGTGCTGGAGGCCAGAAGTTCAAGATGTGGGCAGGGCCATGCTCCCTTTAGAGGCCCTAGGGGAAGCTTCTTCCTGCCTCTTCCAGTTCCTGGTGCTCCAGACGATGCTTGGCTGTGGCCACAGGACTCCCATCTTGGCCTCTGTCCTCACCTCCCCTTTTTCCTCTCTTCTCTTACATGGACATCTGTCCCAGAGTCCATGGTGTGTGTCAGTCGTGTCTGACGCTTTGCGATCCCATGGACTGCAGCATGCCAGGCTTCCCTGTCCTTCACCATCTCCCAGAACTTGTTCAAACCCATGTCTATGGAGTCAGTGATGCCATCCAGCCATCTCATCCTCCATCGTCCCCTTCTCCTCCTGCCCTCCATCTTTACCAGCATCAGGGTCTTTTCCAATGAGTCAGCTCTTTGCATCAGGTGGCCAAAGTATTGGAGCTTCAGCATTGGTTTTTACAATGAATATACAGGGTTGATTTCCTTTAGGATGGACTGGTTTGATCCTGCAGTCCAAGGGACTCTCAAGAGTCTTCTCCAGCACCACAGTTCTTTTTTTAAGAGATGGCTAAAGGATGCACACTCTGTATCCCCTGCACCTCTGATGTCCTTATGCTTCACATCTGGCTTTGTCCTCACTTGGCCCAGCATCCGCTTCTGCAGCCTGAGTGATGGGCCGCAGGACAGAGGCTGTGAAAGCTCCGGCCTGTCCCCTTCACCCATCGCTGAACAAGCAGGACAGCCAGTGGGGGAACATTTCTCCGACTCTGTGGCTCCTGAGCCGCTGAGCCCAGCGGAAGAAAGCCTTTAGGTGAGGCTGCGGGCTCCCTGGGGTTACGGAGGATGCCAGGTCACTAGGTGACCACACAGATCAGCTTCCCTAGCCAGCCGGCTCCAGTCAGCTCCCTGGCACCTCCCTCTGTGTTCTCTGTTGGTTTGAGACTGTCTTCCTCAGTTTAGGGGGTTCTCCTGGGCACCCCATCTCTTATTTCCTCCCTAATTATAGAGTTGCATCCTGCCACACCTGGCAGGGCAGGAAGGGTTCAAATTCTGGCTCTGCTCGGTGACCGGGGCAAATCATTGAACTCCTGGCCTCAGTTTCCTGTTTCATTCAGTGGGGACTGTAGGAACACCCACCTCATCAGGCTACTGAGCGAGAGGCTGCAAGCAGCATGCTTGGGGCAACGCCTGGACCACCGTGGTTGCTCGGAACTGTCAGCCGCAAGCCGACCCTCAAATTCAGAGGGACCCCAAATAGCCAAAACAGTCTTGAAAAAAAACCACCAAGTTGGAAGACTCACTTCCTCATTTTAAAACACATTGCGGGACTCCCCTGGCAGTCCAGTGGTTAAGAATTCACCTTCCAACACAGGGGACGTAGGTTCGATTCCTGGTCCGGGAAGATCCCACATGCCATGGGGCAGCTAAGCCCGTGCACCGCAGCTCCTGAGCCTACGCTTTAGAGCCCTCGAGCCGCAACTATTGATCCTGAGCACCCAGAGCCCCTGCTCCACAACAAGAGAAGTCACTGCTCGCCACAACTGGAGGAAGGCCACAGGTAGCAACGAAGGCCTAGCACAGCCAAAATTAAAAAGTAAATTTAAAAAACCCTGCAGAACTGCAGTAATCAGTACAGTGTGATTCCAGCCTAAGGACAGACACGGAGGACAGCGGAACAGAATGGAGAGTCTGGAATCAAGCCCTCGCATCTGTGGCCGGTGGGTTTTTGACAGGAGGCCAAGTCCATTCGGAGAGTTAGGACCGTCTCTTCAACAAACGTTGCTGGGGCAGCAGGATGGTCACACATGCGGAATGGAGTTGGGCTCCACCTCACACAGTTAACACACGCACGCACTCGAAATGAGCTAGAGACCTAAATGCAAGAGCGAAAGCCAGGGCTCCCCTGGTGGTCCAGTGGTTAAGAAAGCATCTGCCATTGCAGGGGACATGGGTTCAGTCCCTGGTCCAGGAAGATCCCACATGCCTCGGAGCAGCTAAGCCCCTGTGCCACCGCTCCTGAAGCCTCTGCTCCTGGAACCCATGCTCCGCAACAAAGGGAGTCTCTGCAGTGAGAAGCCTGTGCACTGCAAGTAGAGAGCAGCCCCTGCTTGTTGCAACTCGAGAAAGCCCGCATGCAGCAACGAAGACCCAATGCAGCCAGAAATAAATCTTAAAAAAAAAAAAAAAAAAACCTCTAAAGCCATACAATTAAGAAAAGCCCTGGTGGTGAATCTTTATGACCTTGGATTTGGCAGTGGCTCTTGGGTGCGACCTCCAAAAGCATGAGCAGCGAAAGGGAAAGTAGACACGCTGGACTTTATCAGAACAACCGTCAGGATCCTGACCTCCTCTCTGGACTGTGCGATCCAGGCCTGATGGCGCCCAAGCTCTGAGCTCCCACCTGTACAGAGGGGGGATGCCGGTCACCGCTTTTGGGGGTTTGGGAAAGTCGGTCACGGGAAGGACTCGGCTCTGTGCCTGGCACGTGGCGCGGTGGTCCTTAGGCCAGTGTCAGTGGCGATGGCGATGGTGAAGCCGATGTTGCCGTTTATGATGGAGACGATAGTGATGGTGAAGATGATGATGGTGACGGTGATGGAACAAGGAATTCTCGCTGGGGGTGACAAACTGCGGTCACAGCGGCCATCCTCCTTTTCCCGTGCAGATTCTTGCCCCTGTCGCCTGCAGGCTAGCCTAGTGGTGCTCCAGCCTCTGAAATGTGAGTGTGAGACAGTGTGTGAGTGCATGTGTGCTTGAGAGCGTGGGTGTGTGAGATTATGAGTGAGTGTGTGTGGTTTGTATTGTGAGTGAGAATATGCGTTATGTATTTGTCCGTGTGTGTGTATTAGGGTGTGTGAGTGTGTGCATGTGTATATGTGTGGGGATGTGTGGGGATGTATGTGCTTCAGTGTGAGTGTGTGTATGTGTGAGCATGTGTGTGTGTGTGTAAGTGCGTGTGTGATCCGTATCCTCCCCCGGCCAGCAGGGCCACCCAGGTGGAAACTCCTTGTAGGGTCATTGCTGCCCCAGGTGGGGCTGCAGCCACTGCCACGGGCTGCCCTGCAGTGCCCAGGGCCCTCAGCCCTCAGTGGACAGAGAGTGCGCCCAGCACACAGGTGACAGCAGGTGGCAGTGTGGTAAGATATGAAGGGGAACTTCCTCATTGTTGAATAGTCCTCAGGAGCTGCTCGCGTCTTTGTGTGTGGTGATTGGGGCTGGGCAGTGTGACTGGATGACCCCTCGTGGCTGTTCTGTCTCTTTTGCTCTATGAGGGCCCCAGGCAGGGCTGGGTCATCTTGCCGGCCACCCCTCCACTGGGCAGCTGGTTGGTGGCCCCGCGGGTTTCTTGCTCGTCTTCACTGGTAACTGCGTTTTTTCTCTTTGCTGGTTTTTGGGTGAGCGCGTTCTCACCTTTAGCCCATCTGACATTCTCCTGCTCTCGCCCATCAGACCAAGGCCTCCTGAGCACCGCAGGGCAGCCCGTGGCTATGGCCACTGCCCCTCCTGGGACAGCAATGACCCTGCCAGGATTTCCACCTGGGTGGCCCTGCTGGCTGGGGGAGGATTCGGATCACACACTCACACTGAGAGGGTGGGGAGGGTCCCCTGCTCTGACGATGGGCTGAGTGTCCTTCATGTCGGTTCCCACCCCAGGAGTGCTGTCTGCAGCACGTTGCCATGAACACATGTGGCCATTGCATGCTGCTAGAACTTGAACTCCAAGGGTTCTTGGGGCAGCCCGGTTTGTGTGGTGCCCCCGGTAGCTGGGGGTCAAGTTCTGCTCCTCCTCATAGATGGCCTGACGGCCCCCTGGGGACCGTCAACTCTGCTGGGTTTGTTGAGGACCAAGGTCACAGACTGCCTTGGTCAGAAGCTGAAATTCAGGATGGGATGGGGTGTCTGGGCACGAAGACCAGAGACGGGCTTTCTGATTATGCTGAAGTGTTGAGAAGGCATTCAAGCGAGACTCCCAGACCGTGCCATCTGTCCATGGCAGCTGTTAGAGATGGGGAGATTGGGTCTCAAGAGCAGCCGGACGCTCCCTGCCTGCTCGAGGTCTGGGTCACCTTGGAGACTCGGAAGCCAGGCAGCTTACATTCTGGGCTAAGCAGGGGTCTTTTCTCTAAGGAAGGACATGCATAGAGCAGGAAGCACTATGGTTAGACTCAGAGAGGGACTTCCTTGTCGTGAACGGACAGCAGCTTGAGTCTTTACACCCAGTCCTTGGATCTGGGGAGCACGGCTGGGCCTGAGGCTGGGGCATAAGGAACTATTCAGAAAGAGAATGCGTTCCACAGGGCTGCCCCAGGTCTGACGGGCACCCCAGAGCTGCACCATCTGACACATGATGGAAATGGTCTGTGTGCACCGCCCACTGCAGACAGTAGCCCTGGCCCCAGTGGCAGGGGGACCAGGGACCTGCATTTAAACGCGACTTAGTTTTACATGATTCAGCTTTAACGGCTACATGTGACTGGAAGCGTCTGTATAGTATAAGGCCTTTCTAGAGAAAGGCTGGGGGTGGGGGTGGCCCACACCCCAGGGAGCAAGGCAGCCGGATCCTTAGGGCAGGCCGTGGCCTGGGTCTGCCCCGGTCTCCGCGTGGTCGTGTGTCTGCCCGTGCACCCGTGTGTGATCGTATACCTGCCCGTGCGCACGGCAGAGCAGGGAGCCCTGGGGTGCATTCAGTCGGATGTAGGAGGAGCAGCTGCCACAGGGCTCCCCCGCGTCTCCCCAGGAACAGAAGTTCTGCCAGCGCTATGACCAGCTCATGGAGGCCTGGGAGAAGAAGGTGGAGCGCATCGAGAACAATCCCCGGCGGCGGGCCAAGGAGAGCAAGGTTCGCGAGTACTACGAGAAGCAGTTCCCCGAGATCCGCAAGCAGCGGGAGCTGCAGGAGCGCATGCAGAGGTGAGCTGAAGACCGGGCCCACTCGTGCCCCTCACCCTCCTCTCCACACCACCCCCGCCCGCCACCACCTCCTTCCCTGCCTCCCAGGACCTGGGTCTGCTTGCGGCACTGTCCATAGAGGACCCCTGGCTGGCATGAAAAAGAAAAGCATGGCAGGGTCTCGAATTGCACGCCAAGGGCCGAGTTAGGTCCTTGGGTGTGTCACTCAGCACCTGCCTGGCCTTAACACTTCTTGGAAAGAAACTTAAATCCATTTTGATGGAGTGAGCTCTCCTTCTGGTGTGCCATGGGCTGGTACCCACCCCAGCTTTGTTCATTTATGTGGCCCCCGAGTGTGAGATCCCTGGTGTAGGTCAAAGGGAAAGGATGCTGGTCACACGTGGCGGGCATAAGGACTGGGTGCAACCCTGTGTTGGAGTGCCCAGCACACAGTAGGTGCTTGATGGCGTGTGGGTGTGGTTTCTGTTGTCACACAGATAAGGCAATGGGCTGTGAGCAGGGGTGATGGGCTTCACTCTTTTTTTTAAAATAAATATATGAAAATTTATTATTATATGATTCTTAGTTTTAAGTTATCCCTGCATGTTGTCTCCTCTTTCTGTTAGAGCCCTTGATTATTTGCCATGGGTCTTTTTTTTTTTTTTTTTTTTTTGCCACACCACATGTCATGTAGGATCTTAGTTCCCTGACCAGGGATTGAACCCATGTCCCTCCCACAGTGGAAGCTCAGAGTCTTAACCACTGGACAGCCAGGGAAGTCTCTGGCTCTCACTCTTTACTGGATGCTCACGTCCCATATCTTACTGAATGCCTGCTCCCAGTCCTGGGAGCCGGGTACCACCTTATCCCCAGGTTACAGGGGAGGACATGGAGCCAGAGGCTGTGAAGAGGCAGGGCTGGACTTTGTACATGTATCTGTGTAGCTGGTCTTTTGTGGGGGGCATCTTAGGAGAGAAAAAGGGTTCTGGCATTTTCTGGGTGAGAGTGGGGGTGCTCCATCCCTCCCCCAGACCCCCTCAGCTTGGGGCCATCCGTGTGGGTGTGGGAGGCCTGGCTCCTCCCCGCTGCCCACACGCCACCTCTGGGGAAGTTGTGGGCTCGGGGCTGTGCCGCTGTGCCGGCTGCGAGGGGCCGGTCCTGAGTGTGTGCCTTCCATCTCCAGTAGGGTGGGTCAGCGGGGCAGCGGGCTCTCCATGTCGGCCGCCCGCAGCGAGCACGAGGTGTCCGAGATCATCGATGGCCTCTCGGAGCAGGAGGTAAGTCCTTGACCCCGACCTCAGCTCCACCCGCTGTGTGCGCTGTCCAGGGAGAGGGTCTGGCAGGAAACAGAATTCACCTGGGTGGTTGAGATCAAGGGGCTTGGTACTGAATGTGGGGCGGAACCGAGGAGGGATCTGGAGGCCCCAGGGGGGTAGCCATTG
Organism: Bubalus kerabau; assembly: GCF_029407905.1. NCBI lineage: Eukaryota > Metazoa > Chordata > Mammalia > Artiodactyla > Bovidae > Bubalus > Bubalus kerabau. The sequence continues at coordinate 55,463,822 of NC_073639.1, forward strand.
GCTGTCCCCGGGCCTGCAGGCCGAGTGGGCAGAAAGGCCTTCCCGGGACCATGCAGGAGGGGCCACCTGGCAGGACATAGCCAGGAAGGGTCACAGCTAGGGACCCCGTCATGACGCCACGGCCGAGTAAGTAGCCTGGCCTCTCAGTCCTCCCCTGCTCCCTGTCTACTTTCAGTGCTTCCCATTGGTTGAACCCAGCCAGAAGCCAGAGGGCACAGGAGCCTGAGGGTGGTGCTTTGTAGGTCAGCCTCCCAGTTGTCCAGAACCAGGGTCAGAGGCGGGTTTCCCAGCTCACCAGCTGTTCACCAAGCCGGGGACCTTCTATCAAGAGTTCCCAGATGAGCTTCTATCAGCCAGGTGACCCTGGCTCTGGTCACTGGAGCCCAGAGGTGGCCAGGGAGCAGAGAGAGGAGGCATTTGCTCCTGTACCAGCCCTGCCCCCTCCCAGGTCTTACAAGCATCTCATGTGTCAGTTCCCCATCCTCCCCTCCATGTTCCCAACATCACAGTGGAAAGGAGGGGGCCTCACAAAAGGAGGGGAACACATTCTTCCTCCCCTGGGCCTTGTGTCCAGGGAGAGCTTTTGTCCAGCTGGGAGGTATTAACAACTCCAGATCAGTGCAGCCACTGCTCACGAGCTGCATGTGGCTATTTAGATGGAGATGACCAGAAATGAAATAAAATTAAAAACTCAGTTCCTCCAGCATCACCAGTTGCATTGCAAGTGCTCAGAAGCTGCGTGTGGTTGGTGGCCCCATGCTGCACAGAGCAGGCCATAAACACCTGCATCGCTGCAGAACATTCTATTGGGTGGTGCTGCCCTAGGCCACTGAGTCTCATATGGGACAGACTGAGGAGTCCTGGGGAGGGGACATCCAGCTTGAATTGTGATTTCCCAGGCCCACACCCCCAGCGGTTCTGATTTAGCCAGTCTGGGGTGGCAGAACTCAGAAATCTGCATTTTCACCAGGCTGTTCATGCAAGTTTGATGCAGGTAGTTTGGACTATCTGGCTATTTAAAAAAGAGCTTTCATTTTATTTTTATAAATTTTAATTAAAAAAATAATTTTTTTTTCTTGTCCTCGCCTGGCGACATGAGAGATCTTAAATCCTCAACCAGGGATCGAACCTCTGCCCCCTGCATTGGAAGGAGGAGTCTTAACCACTGGACTGCCAGGGAAAAGTGTGAAAGCCAAACTGTCAGTTGCTCAGTCATGTCCAAATCTTTATGACCCCATGGACTATAGCCCGCCGGGCTCCTCTGTCCATGAGATTCTCCAGGCAAGAATACTGGAGTGGGTTGCCATGCCCTCCTCCAGGGAATTTTCCTGACCCAGAGGTTGAACCTGGGTCTCCTGCATTGCAGGCAGATTCTTTACCATCTGAGCTACTAGGGAAGCCGAAGTCCAAACCTTTGTCTTAAAACCTCACATGATGTGGCCCTGTTTTGAACACCCTCTAGTCTGCAGAAAGCAGAACTCGGAACACCTTTGTTCACACCTGTGGGTTTGCTCCGGCTCCTGTCCCGCCGATGGTGGCCAAGTACACAACCCACACTGGCACGTGGAAGCCGGAAGAGGGTGACCCTTTCCTGCAGGCTCCTTGCTTGATGCAGGGTGCATGGCATCTCAGCTTATTCAGTGTTCCAGCACCACCCCCATCCCAGAAGACCACTTCCCCAGCTCCTGGCCACACGAGAATGCAGCCACCAGGGTCCCTGGGGGAGGTTGAGGGGACAGTGTTTAAGGGTGATGGTCAGAAAGGGAATTCAGGGCAGCAACTGTTCACCCAGTCCAGGCCGACCTGAGGTTCCCTGGGAGGGTAGCGAGGAGGGGGCTGGGCAGGAAAAGAGATGCTCGCGATTTTGGGGGAGCTTGCAGTAGTCAGGGTGCGAGCCCACTGTGGGTGGAACCATGGAATAGGGTGGGGATTCCTGCCAAGAGGAACCCGGCTTGGATCTGCCAGGACTGTGTGTCTCATGCAGGCGAGGGACACAGGGAGGTGATGGTATTGGAGGGCTGCTCAAGTGCCGGGGAGGCTCAGGCCTCCCTGGGAATCCTCCTCTCAGCCAAGGTCAGGGCTGTGCCCCCACTGCGCTCCCCTGCTTCTGTTGGGAATCCCCAGCACTGAATGGAGCGCTTAGATGTGGGAGGCTAGGCAGCAGATCCTTTGAACCGGCTGACCTTGGCTGGGCCGGGGCCCTCGCCTGCCTCCGGAGATTGGTAATTAATCGCCAGTAATGGGCTGGCTGCAGAGATTTGGGGAAATGAGTCCAGCTGAGTGGCGGCTCTGAGCCTCTTAATAGCTGCCCCGATGCATTAGGAGTGAGGCCGCCCGACTCCTGCTGTGCACAGGGCTGGGCAGGCTTGGTCCCCAGTGGGCACGCTTGAAGGAGCAGAATCCGGGGCTGGAGGTGGATGGCTGGTGAGGAAATAGTTCTGCAGCCTCGCTGGGCCCTGCCAGAGCAAGGCAGCCCCTCGCCCCCACCGCATGCCCTCTGAACCTGGGGTGGGGGTGGGCAGCCCCGTCCCTGAGCCAGCCAGGTTGCACATCTTCCCTGCAGTGTTTTATGGCACTTGCATTTCTAAAGGGAAGATTCATCACTCCCCTCTTACTGCAGATAAGGTGACTGTTGCTCTCTGTGTTGAATTTACAGCCCTGCCCACCATAAACCTGTCTGGGGCTGCCTTTAAATTCTCCCTTCCCCCTGCACGGGCCTGTTCTTATTTTTTAACCCATCATGCGCTTTCTCTCTGGTTTTGTGTTTTCCCATTCTGACTTGGAGCATCCCTACCCTCTGCTCATTCACTTGGGTTCCCCTGTGCTGGCAGGAGCACCCTGTCCCCTCCCCGGCCCGGTCCCCAGCTCCTTGTCCTCTTGCATTTTCTGACCAGGGTGGTGCCCTCCATTATCTCCATTTTCCTTCCAGAATCTGGAGAAGCAGATGCGTCAGCTGGCCGTAATCCCGCCCATGCTGTATGATGCCGACCAGCAGCGGATCAAGTTCATCAACATGAATGGGCTCATGGATGATCCCATGAAGGTGTACAAAGACCGCCAGGTCATGAACATGTGGAGTGAGCAGGAGAAGGAGACCTTCCGGGAGAAGTGAGTCCCCTGTTGGTGGGGTGGAGGGGGGCCTGGCCAAGGCCACCCTCCCCTATCCTGGGAAGCCTGTCTTCTTGAGGTTTGCCCTGGCTTCCCAGGGCTGTGACGACAAGTGACCACCAACTGTGTGGCTCACAACAGCTGGAATGTATTCTCCCACAGTTCTGGAGGCCAGCAGTCTAAGATCAAGGTGTGGGCAGGGTGGTTCCTTCTAGAGGCTCCAAGGGAGGGTCCTTTCCAGCCTGGTTTCCAGTGGTGGCTGGAGATCTCTGTCACCCCTCTGCTTGCAGATGGATCCCTCCATCTCAACTGTCTTCGCATGGTCTTGTTTCCCATGTGTCTCTCTGTGTCTTCTGCTTTTCCTATAAATTCACCAGTCACATTGGATTCAGGGCCCACCCTACTCTAGTATGACCTCATCTTAACTAATTATATCCACAAAGATCTCATTGCCAAATAAGGCCACATTCTGAGGTTCTGGGAGGACAAGATATTTGGGGGGACACTATTCGGACTAGTACAGAGTGTCAGGGAAGCTTTATGTGAAATGAGTCAGTGTGTGTTAGAAGAACAAGGCAGGAGGGCCTTCGAGGCTGGTCTTGAAGGCGTGGGCAAGGGCATGTGGCTGGCCGGTAACTTTGGTTTTCATTTTATCTGGAAAGTGACTATTGGTTGAGCACCTCCTTCATCACAGATGCTAAACAGATGTCTTCTGGGGTTTGTGCATTTGTCCCGCTTATCCCCCATAACAGCATTACCCATCCGCATTACACAGAGGAGGAAACAGAGGCTCAGAGAAGTTAAGACACTTAACAAAGGTCACACAGCTGGCAAAGGGTGGAGGCAGGATTCAGAATCCCCCAGCTTCAGGTCACGGGCTCAGCTGCAACTGAGAGGCTTGTCGGGGGAGAGGGAAGACGGAATCAGGGATTAGGGAGTGCTTTGGGAAGCAGAGGCAGGATGTGAATGCTCAGAGGTGAAGCTGGGGCTTCTAAAATGGAAGAGCAGAATGACTGTTTTGGGGAGATGAGTGAAGGGCCAGATGGAGAAAGCCCTCCTTTCCCCCACTAGATTCAAAAGGTGTGTCCCAGGGAACCCCATCCTGAGCACATTGTACCTTCACAGGACTGAGGACCCCTGTGAAGAAAATGGGTGGGAAACTGAGGGACAGGTGGAGACCTTAGCACTCTACCAGGAGGGCGTTGGGGGCTTAGCTGCTGGATGTCCACGCCCATCACCTCTTTCATCGCCAAGAGTTTCCTCAAAAGAGATGACCTGCGTGGGTCATTAACTTAACTTCTCCAGCCACCCAGCCATAGGGGCTGAGGCTGTCTCTGCCCTTTGTAGGGTCAAGTGACCCCAAAATGCCAAACTGGGCTCCCGAGATGGGGATGCTTCTGGGTCATGGGCAAGGCTGGGGTGTGTCAGCCAGTGCAATCCCAAGACTTGGAAATACAGGAGAAGCGACTAAAGAGGCTCTTGGTATGGAAAGTATTGTTTTGCTTTTTTTTTAATGGCTTTTGATTATAGAAATTCTAAAACATACATAAAAATAGAGGGATGGTATAATGCCCCCTTGAGCACCTAACACAGATTCAGCAGTCTTCCACAGGAAAGAGGGCTTTGGGAGCAATTTCCACATGTGTTCGGGGACTACTGCTCAGAGACAGGAAACCCAGATACTTCGTGGCTCCTGTCTAGGTCTCATGCTCACAGACGTGCTTGCCCTGCCGTTGAATCAGTCCTCTGTATTAGGTGTTTTACACTTTAAGAACCAACTATGGGATGGTCATGGATTCCAAGAATGACTATTGCATTAGGTATTTAAATCCCCCTAACATGTTTCCTATTTTTATTTATGCTTTTTTTTTCTTTTTTTTAAGAGGTTTCTGGGGGTGCTTTCTGTGTTTTGGCCTTTCTGGAGCTTTCCTGTTCTGACCCAATGATTGCATACTGTTAGTACAGTAACTGAAGAATGGGGGACCCAGGCTGGGCTGATGTGTGCTGAGACCCAATTTGGCAGCTTGTGTCTTTCAGGGTCCCAGGTGATCGCTCCTTTTCAGGGGAAGTTATAGCACTCAGGGGCTTTGAAAATCGTGTGTCAGTGGCGTAGAGCTCACTTAGTGGGCCTTGTGATTTCGAACAGCCACTTCGCCTCCCTGAGCCTCAGTTTCCACATCTGTAAAATGGGTGTAGCCTCAGTGCCTCCTTGTCTGGCTGTCGAGGTGCCTCATGTCAGAGTAAATTCTCAGTAAACATTCTCAGAGGATACAGGTGTAGGTTGGAGGGAGGTGGAACAGTTGACCTAAGGGAATCTTCTGAGTTTGCTTCTTGGTCTCCTGGGGGCCCCATCTTGGCTTGGGGAAACCCCGAGGAAAGGATATTTTTTGGGGGGTGGGGGAAGGAAGTGTCACAGGGGCAGGGAGAGAAAGGGAAGATTCTGTCTGTCTGGAAAATCAGGGCGTTAGGCCGCCTCCAGCTTTGCAAGCTGCCTGAGGCGGGCTTGCAGGCCGGGAAGCCTGCCTGACTCGCGGCTTCCTCTGGGAAGACAGAAGAGGCTGTTCCGGATTCTCCAGTGTCTGGTTGGGGAGCCAGGGAGGGGCCGGCTGGCCTCCAGCCCAACCATCTGGAGGGCTGGGCAGGATGATCGCCAGCCCTGGCCCGGACTCCCTGGGGGTGGGGGTGGGGGACCCGGGGCCCCTGCCTCCCCAGCAGCCTCTTCCCTCCCCAGGGAGGCCGCGGGGCGGTGGTGTGTCGTGGGAGGGGGGGCGGGGGCGGGGGCAGCCAAGGCCCCGCCCAGCATCCCCGGGGCCCCAGCAGCCGTGACCCACATCTCCACCCCCGCCGTCCGCCTGCTCCTGTGGCCCTGACATTTCAGCCTGGCCCAGCTCTTTCCCAGTAATTCTCTCGGCTTCGCAGGAAGCCAGTTGGTGGGGCGCCAGTTCCCCGCCACCCCTCCAACTTCGGTCCCTTCTTGCCGCCTCCTGGGCTTGCTTGCCTCCTGCCCGCCTCCCTGCGGGCACTCGGAGCCTCTGCTCCCATCTCTCCCGGGGAGGCCCGGCAGCCTCGAGATTCTGCGCCGCGACCTCGCCCGTGGGGGCCCCGTGTGGTCCGGGCGAGGCCCAGCTTCCCAGGCCCAGCCGGAGATAGAAACAAAAGCAGATTTTTAAAAGGGGGGGAACCCCACCACAGGGCTGCATGTAATGTCCTCATTTTTCCTGGAACCCGCCTCTAGCAGGACAAACAAATGTATTTTCAAAGGCGCTAAAACCAGTGACTCACTCCAAGGAACGCCCTCTCTTACCCCTCGGTCCCGCCCGCCGCGGCCCTTCCCACACCCCCCTGGGCTTAATTGCTCCGAGTGGGGCGGCGCCCGTCCAGCCGGGCCCGCGGAGATGGCAGGCGCCCGGGAGCTCGGCGGCCGCCCAGCCGGGCAGCCCCCCTCGGCCTGGTCTCAGGCCCGCCCTTCTCTCCCCGCAGATTCATGCAGCACCCCAAGAACTTCGGTCTGATCGCATCATTCCTGGAGAGGAAGGTGAGTCTGCCCAGGAGTGCAGCGCCGCCCGCCCCTCCCCGTTCCCCTCTGGCGTCCACTCCTGCGGGTAGCCGCTTGGGCTGTTGGTGAAGGACCCTCCCTCCCCACCCACGAAGCCTCTGCCTGCCGGCCCCTTGCTCTCCTTGCTGTGTCTGACAGCGCTTCCCTCCTGCCTCCCTCCTGGGAGCAGCCACAGGCCCCGCCCCAGCCTCCCGGGCCCTCGGGGGCGGAGCTCCAGGCTGGGAAACCCCAGGAGAGCTGTGTGCACCAGCTCCTCCTCCGACGTGGCAGCGAGCATCCTGGCAGATTGGGCCTGGGTTCTAGAAGCTGTGCTGTGCCTGGCATCCTAATTAAGGCTTTATGGGCAAGAGTGCTGGTCTTCCAGGGCGCTGGATGGAATGACCTTTCTAGGTCCCTCTGATGGTCACTCTATGCTGACACACCTTATGCCAAGCGACGCGTGTGGCTGGCAAAGTCCTCATCCCCTTTGGATAAAACTTGATGAAGAACTGACACTGGAGCTCCACAGGGGCGGTGCCCTTCTCTGCTCCAGCTCCCTATTGGCAGGTGGACACAGAACGTCCTAGGGAATGGTAACGCCCCCTTTTGTGCACCCACGAGGCTGGGCTGGACATGGCCCTAGGTCAGAGTCTGCCATTGGACCCTAGCATCATCGGGGTGGAGCCAGACAAGCTTCCTGAAAAGGTTTACTTTCTGGAGCTGCTTGTCTGGGTGTTTAAAGCAGCATTTCCCCGAATCTTGTTTCTCAGTGTGGGGGTGTCTGCCCACCCCTAGCTTTGCAAATACCCTGCTAGTGGAGGCCTCACGCTTTCTAATTTTGGGAGGGCAGTTGGAGCAGGATCCAGGCGGGTGTTTTAAAGGGTAACAGTTGTTCCCAACATCTGCCCTTAATGAACTGATACCCATAGAAGGAGGGAGATGGAGCAGCGTGGGGAAGCGAAATCTCTCCCGGCCTGAAAAACCAGTGTAGAGAAGCAAGCCCATAAATAGCCTCTCCCCTGAGTTAGTGACAGCTTCTTACTAGGGGTGTGGACAATGCAGGAGACTCTAGGTTGGGGCTCCCCGGAGATTCAAGCAGGGATTTCAGACATTGGTAATTGAGCAGCGCTGTTTGAATGAGGAAATCAGAGGTCTCTATGCTGGAGAATAAACTTTATGGTGTTCTTTGGCTAAGAGGCAGCCCAAGCTGAGACTCAAATAGAGCTTCCAGAGGGTCTAAACTGGAGCCGCCTGCTGTGCCTCTGGGGACTGGTGTGCCCTCACGGTGAGTGAGGCCAATAGCAGGGTGGGAGCCCAGTGTACTGGCCAGCTCGTGCCCACCCACAGGGGCAACTAAGGTTTAGGGCTAGCCCATTGGTTGTCCAACGCAGGAAGGCACTCTCGTGAATTGTTCAGGGGGAAGTCAGACACCCACATCCCCCAGTGTGCAGATATTGGCATCTGATTATACAATGTTATTCCGAACTACTTTGCGGGTCGTGCATGTGGTCAGGTTTAGCCTGGGAGTCACCTCTGTTCACAGTCCGTTGCAGGAAGTGGATGAGGACACAGGGGTTTGAGGCCCAGCCCGCCTCTGCACCCAGCAGCCCTCATGGATTGCCCCTCAGAGGCCAGTTCCTGGCTTGGCACCAGCTCCGGGCATCACAGAAACAGTTTACATCATGTCAGTAATGGCTGCCGGCATAAGCGAGCTGTCACCTGGAGTGGGCCCAGGCCGTGGCATCATCGCGTTCTGTCCTCCAGTTGCTCTCTGTGGGTGATGCCCTCTTACTGGTCTCATTTGGACAAGGAGGAGGTGGTGGGGTTCAGAGAGCATGCGGAGGTGTCAGGTCCACATGGAAAAGACCACGACAGAGAAAAGAAATGTCCCAAGAGATGAAGAGCTGCATGGGGACATTAGGCTGGATGCACGAAGCTTGGAAGAGGTTACTCAGGGCCTCAAGTATGAGGGAGGAGGAAACTGGCGTGAGAGGAAGGAGACCCCAGGGGAGCTGGAGGCCTTGTTCCCAAGTGGATGGCCTGTAACGGCTTTATCGTCGCGGCTGCGAACAGTAGCAGCACCCACCATACGGAGAGGTCACACATCTGCAGTGCGTGCTCTGTGGTCCTAAGTCCTTTACACATAAGTATATTAACTTAGTTGGTCTTCATGACAAACCTATGAAGTGTGTGGTATAGTACTCCCATGACACAGGTGAGAAAACCAAAGCCCAGAGAGGTTCAGTAAACTAGCCAGGGTCACCCAGCCAGTGTGTGGGGGAAGTGGGATTTGAACCCAGGCTTCCTGCTCCGACTGTACACACTGCACACTCCTCAGAAGTCTTTTCTCTCTCTCTGTCCTGCAGACAGTGGCTGAGTGTGTCCTCTATTACTACCTGACCAAGAAGAATGAGAACTATAAGAGCCTGGTGAGGCGGAGCTACCGGCGCCGCGGCAAAAGCCAGGTGAGAAGGGGGCAGGGCGGGCTTCTGGATGGGTTCCCAGCATGCTCTGCAGCTGACTCCCAGCATGCTTGGCAGCTGGCAGGCCTGACTGCCACTTGCAGTGATGTTTCCACATGTTTCTCAGCAGTGGGTCCCTCATTTGGGGTCCTCTCAGTGGCAGCTGGGAGACCCTCTCTGGGGGTATTTGTCGTACCCCAACAGTAGGGAAGAGAGCTGGGAGAAATGGCCATTTCCATCTTTAGCCTGGAAAATTCTAGAACAGCTGACTTGGTGACCCATAGACTCTGGGGTGAATAGGGTCACATTCCCAGACCAAGGCCTGGGCTTCTGGGATGACTTGGACTGGCTCACAAACTTAACATTTAAAAATTTTTAATAGTTTTTGGTGTAATGTATTCTTGAAGGAAAAGAGTAGCCAGTACTTGAAATTGCCATATTTCAAACATCACTGTATATGACTGAGGGATGATTTAAGTTAGAGCAGGACTTGGCAAACTGAGGCTCTTGGGTGAGTCAGGCCAGCCACTTGTTTTGTGAATAAAGTTTTATTGACACAGGGCCACACACACCTGTTGAGGAATTACCATGGCAGCTTTTCTGTTACAACAGCAGAGTTGAATAGTCATGACAAACTGCAAAGCTTGACATATTCACCATCTGGTCCTTTGTAGAAAAAGTCTGCTGACCACTGAGTTAGAGAAAAACGCTATTTGTTTAACAAAAAATTAGTAAATATGTTAAAGATGATGGGGGTCAGTGGCACACATTTTTAAGGGGGCTCATGAGTGTTTGGCGTCGGGGAGACAGAGGGATGGGGAAGGATTAGTCTTACTTTTGGGCTAATGAGAATCAGCCCTGAGCCGATGCTGGGAGTACTGAGGTTGAAGGCGGGAGGGAATGCTGGGAGATACTAGGGTGGACTTGTGCTGCAGGCAGGGGGTTGTAGGCGGGACCCTGCAGAAGGCACTGGACACTGCTGTTACATGCTGGACTGGAACTAGTTGAGGCATATCCTTCTCTGGGGCCTCTGGCCTGGGAGATCGGACAAGGGAAAGGGACGAAGGTCAGAATTAGCAGGACGGAAGAGCAAGACTCAAAGGTTCTGGTAGGTGAGTGCTCGCTGACATTGGCATTTTTCCTTTCCGAGGCCAGCAGGGACAGGACCCTGAGGGTGTCAAGTCCAGCCATCTCCCATGGGGTTCCAGTGTCCGCTGTGAAGCAGCTACTCTGTGATCAAGGCCACAGCCTTTGAGGGGTTGGTTTACATGCCCTGTCTCCTTTCTTGCGTTCTGGAAACTGTGCTTCAGGACTGTGAGTCCATTCCCCTGTTGGCTAAGCCACGTGTAATTAGGGAAGCAAGTCTTGGCAGGGGGCAATAGACAGCCCCTTACTGCATCCTGAACATTGGGCCAAAATGATTGAGACAGAGTATTGGTTGTTGTGGGCCCAGTCGTTGAAGGGTGGCTGTGATTGGTTTGAGGACAGGGTTTTCTTCTAGGTTTAGCACGGCCACAATTGGCCAGCCTGCTCACCCATCTTACAGATGCGTAAAACTGAGGTGTACTAGCTTGGAGCGAGTCAGTTCTAAAGACCTAGTTGCCGCGTGTTAGAAATTGAAGTGCGTTTAGGAACTTTTCTAGACTGAGAGGCTGCTGCTGCTGCTAAGTCACTTCAGTTGTGTCCGACTCTGTGTGACCCCATAAACGGCAGACCACCAGGCTCCCCCGTCCCTGGGATTCTCCAGGCAAGAACACTGGAGTGGGTTGCCTTTGCCTTCTCCAATGCATGAAAGTGAAAAGTGAAAGTGAAGTCGCTCAGTCGTGTCCTACTCTTAGCGACCCCATGGACTGCAGCCCACCAGGCTCCTCCGTCCATGGGATTTTCCAGGCAAGAGTACTGGAGTGGGGTGCCATTGCCTTCTCCAGAATGAGAGGCAAGAACTCAAATAAATGCCAGGCAGAGAGCCTAACTATGCTGGCATAAGAGGCAGTAGGGCATGGCGTGGACTGTGGCTAAACAAAGGGGGAAATCAGGCCTCTAGATTGATTTTAAGAACATCGCCAGGTATTTTTTGAGCATCTCTTGTGTACCAGAACCCCTGCTCCCCTACCTTTGTAGGGACCTTGTGGATGGGCTCATGAGGCCCTTTCTTGTGGCTGGGCTGGGTGCTCAGGAGAGGAAAGTGTTCTGAGTCAGATAGAGTGAGACAGGGCCATTCTCCTCACCTTATGCTGAAAGCCACGTTTGCATGGAGGGAGGCAAAGAAAGACTGTGTGTTGGTGTCACCTTAGGGAGGGGGTATCTCCAGAGGAGTCCTGGGGGGTGGGGGGCTGTCAGTGCCTGACGCCCCTGGTCCTGGCTGCCATGCTTTTCATTATGCCTTGCTTGCTGACTCGTCTGTCCACTGGACGCTTGTGTGCTGATGCTGGCGGCTCCATGCCCAGTCATCTAGACCAGGTGTACAGGGGTGGTTCCAAGTCAGCATGCCAGGGGTCTGCCTGAGAGGCTCCATCGAGTAAGGGGCCCCAAAGATGAGGTTGAGGAGCAGCCCCCCTGGAGGACGAGGACAGAGGTGAGGGTGACCTGGGCAGAGGGAACAGCAGGTACAAGAGCACCAGGGCAAGAGAGAGTGCACAGTGCCCTGAGAGTCTTAGGAGCAGGAGTCTGAGTACCTTCCAGGGTCTTAAATGAATGAAGAGATGGAGAATCCATGGGAGACAATAGGGAATGGTGAGGCCTGGGGTTAACTAGCTAGCTTGTACCTCATCAGCTCCAGCTGACTACTTGGCCCTGTATTGTCAGATCTGATTTTTAAAAAATTTTATCCAATTTATCTTTATAAAATGGTATTTATTTGTTAATTCTTGGTTGGGATGAGTTTTTCATTGCTGCCCTTGGGCCTTCTCTAGTTGCAGTAAGCGGGGGCTGCTCTCTGGTTGCAGTGCGAGGACTTACCACTGCGGTGGCTTCTCTTGTCGCAGAGCACAGGCTGTAAAGCGTGTGGGCTCAGTACTTGTGGTGCACAGCACACAGTTGTTGCCCTCTAGCATGTGGAATCTTCCAGAGCCAGGAATCATACCCATATTCCCTGCGTTGGCAGGAGGATTCTTAACCACTGGACCACCAGGGAAGTCCAGATCTGATTTTTTTTTTTTTTTTATAATGATGACCTGGAGATCTGGAATTACGTGAAACTGCCTGATTTTTAAATCTTAGGTCACGTATGAAACAATGACAACAATATGCTGTATAGGCCAGACAACTCATCTTTGCTCTTGAAATCTGTTCTCAGCTCACAGGACCTGTGGGCTAGAGTGTGATAAGGCTCAGGGAAGAGGTACAGAGAGTATGTGTGACTTGTGACAGAGGCCAGGATCAGGGCACTGGGGGCCCTGGAGTGCTTTATGGCTATAGAAGAAATGTTTGCTTCCTCTTTTCATCTGAGTCGTTCTGGGTCAGCTGTAGCTGTGATGCTGGGGTCATGGGGCTTCTCTGGTGAAGTTTTACCCTCTGCCCAAGCTGGTGTCTCAGGCTGGGGCTCCCAGGGTAGAACAGGGATGCATAAAGAGAGAAGAAGGCAGGGCAGGAGGCCTCCATCTCCTTCGGGGCTTTCCTCTCCCTCTGATCAGTGGGGGCTGCAAGGAGGCGTGGTGTGGTCCCGGCCTTGCCGGGGACAGAGATTTACACGCAAACCCCGGAAGGGTTCCTGTGCCAGGCAGATCCACTGCCCTCACCACCATTCGCCAGCCCTGTTCATAAATACGGGGTAAATGGGTCACCCCAGGTGTTGAGTTTGTGGTCATAACTCATCTCTTGGCCCTGTGACAGCGAAATAAAAGGCAGACACAGGCCCCGCAGCCCCTCTTCTTAATTCAAGATGCACTTACTGGAGTGAATCTGAACTGCTTTCTCTCTCCATGATTTTATAAAACCTGTGATCCTGCTGATAAATCTCTCAGGAGGTGGGTGGAGGTGCCCCAGCCTGGCATGGATTGCGGGCAGGTATATCTGTTTGGGCGCCTACGTGTGGATGGACGGATGGGTGCCCGTGGTGGTCGACCCCCGTGGGTTAATACTGTGAGCAGATGGAGGGGGGCGGTGAGGAGTGGTAAGGCAGGCAGAGACCCTCTGCTCTGTACAGCCAGAAGTGCCAGCTGGGAATGAGCCTGGAGGGCGATTCACTGTGGGCTAGGGAGCAGTCACTGTCTGCCAGAGGCACAGCAGGTGCTCAGGTGACAGCTCGGCTGTCCCATCCTTGTGTCTGACCAACACTTGGCCCACTCCAGTAGCTCAGAACCTTGGCACAGGCTGTGGTCCTGGTGTGTTTCCTGTGGCTCTGGCCACGCCATAGCTAAGGACGGCCACTAGGGGCCGCTCAACTTGTCCGCCCACAGATGCCCCTCAGGGCCCTCTTGCTTCCATTTCTCCAAAGTCCACCCCCGTTGCCCACCTCCACTGAGGTGCTGGATGTATGACACTGTGTGGTCACCCGGCTTCCCTGGTGGCTCATGGTAAAGAATCCACCTGCCAATGCAGAAGATGTGGGTTTGATCCCTGGTTCAAGAAGATCCCCTGGAGGAGGGAATGGCAACCCACTCCAGTATTCTTGCCTGGAGAATCCCATGGACAGAAGATTCTCTGGTGGGCTAACACCTTCCCAGGTTCCCCAGGTGGGCAGAGAGGGCCAGGCCTTAGCCCAGAGGCCATAAAGGCTGAGTGTACTCATAGCAGCTGGGGCAGCAAGCTTCTTCTAGGAAGGGGCCTGGTCATTCCATCCTGGGGACAAATCCCCCATGTCTGCATATTTGCAAACTACACTCCATGGTGTAGCACACTCCATCATGCTGACCTGCCATGATGCTTAACCACAGAGCAGGCAGCAAGATGTCACCTCATGTGTTCAGGTGACACCCGCCCTGTGACACCCTCTCCACACCCAGTGCTGGGCCCCTGGTTCGTCATGGTGGTTGTTGCCATTCAAAAGCAGGGATGATTACAAAAGCAGATATAAAATTCCTGGATGAAAAGCGTTGTCTTTTCAAAACAGATGTCCCTGGGCTCAGACCCTCGATGACCCGAGAATGCAAGGCCGTTCTGGCGTCCACTGCAAGGCTGCCTGGCCCTGCAGCGGCTGGAAGCAGGGACATCTGTTGGCCATTTGGAATGTCAGAGAAGGTATCATTCTGGGGACTTCTCTGGCGGTCCAGTGGTTAAGACTTCATGCTTCCGATGCAGGGGGCAGGATTTGATCCCTGGCTGGGGAACTGGATCCTACATGCTGCACAGCGCGGCCGAAAAAAAAAAAAACAGAGAGAGAGGGTGTCATCCACTTGCCAGAGCTTTCCCCTATCCTGACAGAGGGAGGCTCAGGAATTCCAACCCTTTCACACCAATCCCCTGCCAACCCCACACACCTGAGCTTTGGCAAGGAACCCTTACCCCCTGGACCCCAGTCCCCAAGATCTAGCCATGAGTGGCTAGTGAGCTTGTGGCCAGGGCCCCCGCGTCCTCTCCTTGAGGTGAGTCACCAGCCGAGGCGGGGACCAGCTCGGAGCAGCAGTGACGGCACTGTGGTTTCTAGTTCATGATTCATGGACAGAGGGGCTACATTATCCCAGCTAAATGCAGTGCTGGAGCCCAGGAATGCTGTGGTCAGAAGTCTCTCCCTGAGTTAACTGTGTGAACTGTCGGGGAACCGAGGTTGAGACCAGTGGCCCAGCTCTGCAGGGGGGACTCCTGGCGATGGGGGGGGCATGCCACGGAGGGGGCCTGTCCCCAAGGGTGTGTGGCCACCCCACTTTAACCCCTCAGGGCCACGTGGGCAGCTGGGAGCTGGGCTGGTCGTGGTCTCCTCGAGGCCACATGGTCTGTCTTTTCTTCCCTCGTAGACGGGCACAGGGACAGGGCACCCAGCCTTCCGCTCCTGGGAGCTGAGAGAGCACGTCTGGGGAACAGGACGCCACTTCCTTCCTCCTCTCTCTGGCCTGCAGCCCTGTTCCCCCATCTCTCTTCTTTCTCTGTGTCTGTCTCTCCCCCACACCTGCCCCTTCCCCTGTATCCCTCATCTTCCTTCAGCCTCCTTCCCTTCCCTCACCTCTTCGCCCAGCTCCCTGCCGGGGGACAGGTGACCTTGTTCCCAGTTGCTCTGCTCTGCACTCCAGAGACTCCCGCGCTGCGGGCAACTTGCACGGGGGACAGCGTGACCGGAAGGCGTTCCAGGGCAGGGCAAGCCAACCGGCCGTCCCCGGAGGGAGGGGGCGGCCACCATGCAGTCGGTGCTGGTTCCCAGACCCTGGCTGCCCGCCCCCTACCCCCACCCCGCCCCAGGCAGATGATATCACTGGATGGCTCAGCCTGGTGAAGTCTGGAGGGGACGTGTGGCCTGCCAGTTGCGGCCACATTGCCTCCAGGTTGGGCTGTGCTGCTCCCTGCCTGCTGGGTGACCGTGAGGGGGCCGGTCCCAGACCGCCACCCCGGCCGGATGGGCCTCCAGCTTGGGGGTCAGTCTGACTCTCCCGGGCCGCCCAAGCCTGCAGGAGGTGGCCACTTCCGCTCTGCTGGGGGCAGGCTGGGCTGGGCGGGATCGTGTCCAGGTTTAGGGCTCCAGCAAGCAGATGTTCCTGATCCCCTGCCCAGTTTTGTGGGCAGAGACCTATGGACAGCTTGTCCAGGCCCACGGTCTCCCAGATACATCCCCGCCCGGGGAACATGGTTCCCAGGAAGGTGGCTGGAGGGGCCAGGCCCCAGGGACCCGACAAGCTGGGCTGCCGTTTGGGGAAGAGAGACACTGCCTTCTCACCAGCCGTGACACAGTGGCAGGGCAGACCCAGCTCCCTCTCTGCACTGTCTGAGGCAGGCCGCATCGAAGAGACAGGAAGACGTGGCTGCCAAGGATCAGGAAAGGTTACCAGCAGATTAGCATTCGTGTGGGCCTGCGCCAGCTCGGGTCACCACAGGAGGGGTCCCCGTGGGAGGGGTGGGGGGAGACAGTGGCCAAGCTCCAGTCTGTTTTGTCCTGCCTTCACAGTGTCACCATTCTAGGTGATGCCACGGTGAACGAAACAAACCAGGTCCCCAGAGCTGTCACGCCCCCCGGGGGGGGATCGACGGTGCATGAGTAAATGACATGGTTATCTGAGGGGGCGGCCAGGGGTACAGGCGGTGGTCAGGAGGCAGCTGACATAGGAGAGAAGGCATCTTTGAGGGAGAGAATCCTGAAGGTTTCTCAGAGGAGCTATCCTTTGGGCTCAGACCTGAGCAATAAGAGGAAGTGGTCAGGCAGAGTAGGTGGGGGAGTCTCCCAGGCAGAGGGCACCCTGAGTGCAAAGGCCCTGAGGCAGGAGGCAGGAACCAGTGTGACATCTTCCAGGAGGGGTGTGTGTGCAGGGGAGGAGCTAGATCACCTGGCCTTGAGGTGTGGACCACTGATTTTATCCCAAGTGGCTGGACAAGATTGATTGACGGTTAAAGCAGAGGCTTGGCCGCCTTAAGCAGGCGTCTCCTCGCAGGCAGAACAGACGTGACGGGTGTGGGTGTTGGACGTTGCTCTGGTTACGCGAATGCATCGGTGTGCGGTGGAATGCTGGTGAGTGTCTGACAACCAGCTTGCGGGGCTCGAAGCCCCAATTGTAGCGCGCGCTGATTGCCGTGGTGGAAATACTCCTACCCCGCTGATTCCAGGCTACCAGCTGAATGTAGAGTTGGAAAGGGGCGTGCCTGACACCTGGTGGGACGCGATCCCTCCTTCTCGCAGCGTGTAGGTACAGCTGCATACGAGAGCACAGACCACAGCCAGTGCAGTCAAGTAATGAGAAAGGGGTGCGTTTTTGAGTACTTACTACCTGTGTTTTTACCATAATTTCTTTCATTATAAAGTTACGTGTTTCCACTTTTAAGAATGGCTGTTTCTAACAGCTAACCTGCAAAATTCCTGGAAACTGAAGTCTGCACTTGTGAGCTGGTACAAGCCGGCCCAGCACGCCTGTATCTGTGTGTCTTATAAAGGTCAACAAGGCATCCCCGGCCTGAGTTTTATTTCCAGGAAGACACATGGACTAGATAAGAAGGGTGGGGGCCGAATGCAGGGAGGGCCTGCCAGCCACAGAAAACTGTTGTGTCTTGGTCCTGACCCCTGACCTCACTCCTCCCACCAAGCCTTGGACTCGTGGGATGTCCCTTCACTCTGCAAGAGAGGGACTCTCAAGGGCAGACCCCTCCCAGATCTGCTCACTGGCACATAGTTCATGCTCAGCAGAGTGTTTACAGAATGAATGAGTGAGATTTTGCTGCAGTCCGTGTTGCTGGGTGTTGGGAAAGTCTCATCAGGTTTTGGGAGGACCTGCCATCTGAGAACTAAATCTCACCAACTCCTCCCTGAACGGTCGCTCCCACCTCTTCACTGAACTCTCCTCTCATTCCTCAAACCGACAGACACTCCTCCCTTGATGAGCTGCTGCATCAGCCACAGCATGGGGTGGAACACGGCATTCCCTCCCCGCCTCCACTTTCTGAAAAAGGCCTCAGTGGCTGTCCCTTGTCGTCAGGGCACCTCCAGTATTTCCTTTGCTTTTTCTTCTTTTTAAAATGTTTGTTTGTTTATTTTTATTTCGCTGCGTCGGGTCTTACTTGCGGCACACGGGATCTTCACGGTGTCGTGCGGGTTCGGTAGTTGAGGCACGCAGGCTCTCTAGTTGTGGCATGCGGGCTTAGTTACTCCAGGGCATGTAAGATCTTAGTTCTCCAACCAGGGATTGAAACCTCGTGCCCTGCATTGCAAGGCGAATTCTTAACCACTGGACCACCAGGGAAGTAACCGCCTTCCATATTTCTGAGCTAGGGTGTTAAAGCTGGCCAGGCTCTGCCGCCACGTCCAGTATACCGTTCGGTAAGGACAGTGGGCGTTTTCTCAGCCTGCTTTTGCTCAAGTGGGCCCCCTCCCTGAAACATCTCTCACCTTTCTTTACCAAAAGCCTTTGGAGGCTCAGCTCGGAGGCCTCCTCCCTCCTCCCTGTTCATCAGGGTAAATCGCTGTTGCCTCTGCAAGGTGCTGGACCTTTTAAAAATTTTCTTAACATTGTAGCTTCCATGCGTTCTGTCTTTGTCAACTTCGTTCCTTGACTTTGTCAACTGAAGTGCTAGCTCCGTAATGTTGGGGACAGTATTTTGTATAATTTGGTATTCCCCATGGGGGCTCACAGTGTATTTGTGGAGAGAATAAACAAGGGGAATAGGCACACTTTGGCTTAAATGGGAGTGAGAGGAGCCTGTGATTCCCCCAGTCCGGGGTGAGAGGCTGAGCACCTGTCTGTGGGATCTTGCCAGGAAAATGCTGTGTGACCTTTGGCGAGCTACTTCACCTCTCTGTGTCTTTGTGTGCTCGTCTGTAAAACAGACTGTTGGGAGGCTGTTATTAACGACAGGTATGCACTGAAGAGAAGGCCTCGTCACATGTTCGTTGTGCTTTGTCAGCATTTGTTGTTTTTATTCATAATGTTTTCTGTACTGCTTCCGGTCTGGGGCTTTAGCATAGCGCAGGCTCGCTGACGAGCTGCTTGTCCAGCATTCAGCGCTCGGTAAGCAGGGCTCTCTCAGGGATTTGAACTGAGGGCTCTGGCTAGCCCTAGATCCGGTCAGGTTTTCCGCAGAGCTGTGCTGTGGTTTGGGAGGTGGCGTTCACGTCCAAGCACTGGGCACGAAGCCCATTGTCAGCATGACCGATGGTGTATCTGGAAAGCAAAGGTAGACCTCACCGTGGGCTCCAGAATCATTTGAGATGGTGGAGTATGGCTTCCGGTTCTTTTCCCGGGTCCACAGGCATCGCCAGCTGCTAGTGGCCAGGGTCCTGGGTGTGTTTTGTGAAACAAGGACCGCCCCCCGCCCCCGCCCCAGAAGCCTGGTTCCTCAGAGTGTGGTCCGGGAACCAGCAGCATTGGGGGATGGGGGGGGGGTCCCTGGGAGCTACTTAGAAATGCAGACTCTCAGGCCTGCTCTAGGCATGCTGAGTGAGGATCTGCGTTTTTCCAGTATCCCCACTGTGCATTTCCGCTTGAACAGTGCTTGTCAGGGACAGGCGGTGGTCAAACTATGGCTCGCAGGCCAAATCTGGCCCCCTACCTGTTTTTGTAAATAAAATTTTATTGGCACATAGCCACGCTTACTTGTGTACATTTTGGCTGCTTTCACACTATAAACGGCAGAGTCAGTAGTTGCGAAAGAGACTGATGGCCCTAAAGTGTTTACCACCTGGCTCTTACAGAAAAAGTTTGCTAATCGTCAAACCTAGGTGCCCATTGGAATAACCTGGGAATTTAAACACACTGATGCCAGACTGTCACCCTGAGTCCTGATATGACTGGTGTGGGTGGGGTCTGGGCGTCGGGACTTCCCAGAGCTCCCCAGGTGACCTGAGTGTGCAGCTGAGAACAGTGGCTCTAAATTGCCCGTGAAACCCAGCAAGTGCAGTTTCGATCAATGATGGGCCTAAGATTAGAAGCGAAGCTCTAGTAGGTGTGAATTGTCCCAGAGTTAGCTGTCACCGTGTTTACCGTCCTCGAAGGCTATCAGGGACTGAGCTGGTTGACGGGTACCTGGGATTTGGGGCCTCCTTCTGGCTCCATCAATCTCCCAGATTGAGTGGACACCAGCCTGCTGACCTCCTACATGTCCCAGGCAGCTGGTCACTATTGTGTCTGATGGTCCCTCCCAGTGGAAACCAGGTTTCAGGCTGGGACTGACCTGGGATTTCTCTCTTTCATTCTCTCCACTTGCATCACTCAGCTTGGGGTACAGGGACACCTCCTCAGAGGAAGATGGAGTTCAGGCCCCAGGAAACCGGGAGCCCATCCATGGGGCTCTGTGCCCTGGCTCCAGAGTGACCCTGAAGTCACTTCTCCCGGAGGATGGGATGTGGGCGTCACCCACCCCTGCCCTGGGGGGCTTGATAAGAGTGTCAAGCTGGAGGCCACGGGATCTGGCACTGGGATTGCACACCTGGGTGGGAGGCAGCAGGAATAATGACCAGGTTCTGGTGCGGATCAGGATTTCAGCGCTTCCCCCTGAGACTGGCAGGATTGGGGAAGTCAGGGGTGGGGTGGCGTGCTGGAGATGACAGGAGAGGGGCTTGGTTGTGCCTGGGGTCAACTCAGCCTCTGGGTTTGAATCCTGCCATTGCTGTTGCCCAGCTTTGTCAGTCCCCCTCACTGTGCCTTAGCGTCGTCTTCTGTAAAATGGGAGTGTGATGGGGGTTGGTAAAGGAGATGAGGAAGTACATAAAACATGTGCCGGGTACGGGGCACTGGGAGCTATTTTTATTATTAATGCTGTGATGTTGATGGTTATACAGGGGAATGGGTAGTTATGGGCTGGCCCAGGCCCAGGTAGGGGCTCGAGGAATCTTGCAAGAGGGACAAAGTAGCCTTGATGAAAAGGGACAAGGATGCCCATAGATGCCCCACTTGAGCCCATGATGCCAACCAGGGTGTAGAGTCAGGTGAAACCCTCAGAGGGGCTTTGGGTACGACAGGATCAGGCCTGCTTCCCACCTCTGAGAGCCCCCTTTTCCCTCCCTCTGAGACGGTGAGGCTGTGCCTGTCTGAACCTCAGTTGCCTCTTCCAGAATGGGAGCAGTGGTCCCTGTCCTTTCCCGACAGAGGTAGGCTAGGGCAGTAGATGAAACAGTATTTGCAAGGTGTTCGGCATGGTCTGGTCCAGGGAAGGAGTGGCCACAGTGGACGAACCCCAGGTCACCATTACTGTTGGTTTTTCATCATCTTTATCCTCAGGACTTCAGAGGGGCCAGGAACTGATCAACAGACCGTGCACAGCACAGCGTCGGGCGGGTAGTGAGCTCTCAGAAAGTGCCGGCCTCTTCCTCAGTGGGGCTTTTGGAGGATGTGGGGAGGGCTGAGTCAGGAGGGCCCTGGGCAGGAGGGCGCAGGCGCAGACTTCCTGGGAGCAGCCCCGGTCAATCGTGCTGTGTTAGTGCAGGGCTGGGGTCTGCGGCGCGCTCCCCCCGCCTGGGTCAGCAATTCGGAAGCTGCCTCTGCTGGCCGTGCTCGGGGCAGATAGTGGCCTGCTTTGTGGCCCAAGGGTGAGATTCCTGGGGGGGCTGAAGACACTCTCCCCAGCCTACACCCAGGGAACAATGACAGGTGCTCCTGGAGTCAACCACTGGGAGGGACAGCAGATAAAGCCTCAGAGTGAAGCTGCAGCCCAGTTGGGCATTCTTGGCACAAAGTCCAGCGATGATGTTTCAGGAGACATCAAGCTCCCTGAGGTTGGAAAGCCCCGGCCCTGCCCTTCCGGGCCCTGGGTGTCAGGTTCCTGAGTGTACAGAAGCCGGGCAGGTCTCACAGGTGAAGACAGCAGCCATGCCGAGCAGCCCATGGGGCAAGGGTCCCTCCCCAGTCGGCCATGCCATCTCCCCTCGCTCTGGATCCTGGTCCCTGCCGCCCCCCCTTCCATCTTCCCTAGTGGTTGGAAGTTTAGTGTTTCAGGGTTTGAGGTGGTGGTGAGGGACAGTTCAAAGACATTGGGCCACCCACTGGGAATTGACAGCGACATAGCAGGGGGCGGAGGGAGGCTCTTCTGCCCCCTTGCCCCTCCTCTTGGAGATCAGAGGGAGGTTCTTGGGGAAGGGGGCAGACCCGAGCCAGGAGCTTCCTGGGTTCACACTGCTGCAGTCTCGGAAAGCCCACGGTTCCCATGAATACCCAGACCCCCGCTCTGTACAGATTGCCTGTAGCTGACCCCTGTGCTCAGCCGCATTATGAATCATAAATTAAAGCTACAGAGGAGGGCGGGGGGATTGGGGGAGGTGGCCAAGGCAGCCTGTGCTGGGGATGGGCATGTGTTCCTGGTGTGGAGGAAAGATGGGGAGAAAGGGAGCTCCCTGCCCTATGCCCTCACCTTCTCCATCTGCTTGGGTTTCTTTCTCCTTGGTTTAAATGTTGGTGTGACCACATCCCTCAGCACACATTGAAAGGCTTTGCATTTCGTTTTTTTTTTTATTTCATTGACTCATGGGGATGGAAAGATGGTCTGCTTTGGCAGCTGCCCGTATGGAGCACTTTGGGGGTGGCTAAGAGAATCAGTGTGTGGCTTAAAAGAAATCAGGCAGGACAGAAAGGAAGTCGGGTGGCGGTGTGGGGAGGTGCTCGCCCGCCCTCCCTGTCTTGCCGAGGGCAGGGTCAGCAGCCTGGCTGACTGGGGCAGGTTGGCCAGCGCCGGCTCACTCACTCGGGAAGGAGATGAAAGGAACAGGCCTGCGGGAAGGGGGCTGGTTTTGTTGTGAGCCCCTTTGATCTCTCCTGTCCAGCGGGCCTGCTGTCTTCCCCTTCTAGGGCTGACTGGAGAGGAAGACCAGGCCTGCGGCAGCAAAAGTAGGCCCTCGTCATAGCAGCAGCCATCCTGAAATGGGCCTGGGGACAGCCCTTCCATCTACCCATTTTACAGATGTGGAGACTGAGGCCTGGAGAGCTGGCCTGAGCTTTTGTCTGGGGCAGTCAGGCAGGCAGGCAGGCAGGGGCCTCAGGCTATGACCCAGTTTTCCCTGTGTTCACCCTGCTCTTGCCTGAAGCTGACTAGGGCCCCACCCTCCTGCCTTGGGGTTCCCACCACGCTTAAATACTGGTGCCAGATGCCAACTCTGTAAGCATTCTCTCATTTCAGCCTGCCCATGCCTGGCTGAGGGGTAGGCATGTTTACAAAGGGAAGAATCGGAGCACAGAGAGCTTAAGGCTCTCATCCAAGGTCAGGCAGTCACCAAGTGCCAGAGGCCAGGCGTCTGACACGAGCACTTTCTATACCTTGCCCTTTGACTCCTGCCTCCCAGTGCCCCAGATTGTGGGGCTTTCTGCCCAGCTCACAGTGCAGGTGTTGGAGAAGGGGGCTCCCCCGGACTCCCCCTCCCCTCCAGCTCTCTCAGTCCAGGTGCAGAGCCTCGCCTGCCTGACTGTGTCCCTCTCTCCCCCACCGCCCCCTGCCCTCCCCTGGGGCCTGGCAGCAGCAGCAGCAGCAGCAGCAGCAGCAGCAGATGCCCCGCAGCAGCCAGGAGGAGAAAGATGAGAAGGAGAAGGAGAAGGAGGTGGAGAAGGAGGAGGAGAAGCCCGATGTGGAGAATGACAAGGAGGAGCTGATCAAGTAAGGCCAGCCCGGCCGCCCTGTGGGGGGCCCGGCCGCAACCCCCAGGTGGCAGGCGGGCGGGCGGGCAGGCGAGCAGGGGGGCCGTGGTCGATACTCAGCCTGCAGGCCACCCGCCCTCCGTAAAGGTGTGTGAGCATTTGCCATCTATCTACAGCAGATCTCCTGCTGAGAAGGGAAGCGCTTTTTCCTTTGCCGGTCCCCTGGCAGCACGCAGTCCCCTCCTCCCCCCTTCCGGAAGCCTGGTCCTCTCTCTTCCCTCCGCCTGCCTGCCCTTTCTCTTGAAGCCTCTGGAGACCTTAGAGACTGATGGCTCATTTGAGCTCTACTCCTGAGCTAATAAATCCAGGCAATGACTTTGGAACTCTTTGCCTCGCCCCCCCCCCTCCCCCGCCACCTCCCCGACTTCTCCCCTTTCCTCGGTTGAGTCTCCTGAGAGCTGAGAGAGGGAGGGGGGAGATCTGAGAGGACGAGGTACACGCAGGCGGCAGCCCTCACCTTTAGAATTATCGCTGTCAGTGTGAGTTCTTGCAGATCAAGGCACAGCCTCGCCTCGGGGCCCCTGACGGCCTCCCATGCCTGCCAGGGGTGGAGCACCGCCAGCTGGAGATTCACTCCGAGCAAGGGGTGAAGGGGGGGGCGGGCACAGCTCAGCGCCAGGTACCTGGAGCGGGCTCAGGAATGTGGCTTCTGAGAACATCTGGCTTCGTTACCCCCTGTCTCCCAGACGCTCCTGCGAGGGCCTTCAAGAAGATGAATGGAAGGCGGTGGTGATAAATCTGAGCAGCCCTGCAGTAAACTCCCCTGAGTCGGTTTCTGAGAAAAGTCCCAGCCCCAGCTATTGAGGTCACATGCTCCCCACACACCTGACTCGGCCCGCATCAGGCCGGCGGAATACTCTCCTCTCGCGTTTTCTGCAAGACCCAGTGGCCCATGATAACACAGAAGGCAAAGTTAGCATTGTTTGTAGGGAGACATCTCCTCTTTGGGGAGTAAAGTGGCCTGAAGGGTGTACCAGCCTGCACCCCTATGCATTTAATCCAGTAATCTTGCAAACGGATAGCAGAGAGCGTCTCTAGCTGATGTATAAAATGGGCTTGCAGGGCTTCCCTGGTGGCTCAGTGGTAAAGAATCCACCTGCCGATGCAGGAGACACAGGTTCGATCCCTGGTCTGGGCAGATCCCACATGCCTTGGAGTAACTAAGCCCGTGTGCTACAGCTACTGAGCCTACGAGCCTAGAGCCCGGGAGCCACAACTCCTGAAAGTCCATGTGCCCTAGAGCTGGTGCTCTACAGCAGTAGGAGAAGCCTGATCACCACAACTAGAGAGTAACCCCCACTCTCCACAACTAGAGAAAAGCCCTTGGAGAAATGAAGACCTACCTATCCCGGCCAAATAAATAATTTAAAAAAAAATGGGTTTGCAGATAGCCACCAGCCCATACCCACATCGGATGGATAAAATAAGCCAATCAGTTACCTACCAGCCCACATCCCTGTTGGAGAATAAAGCAGATGACAGCTACCAGCTCTCACCTCCCTTTTGATAAATAAGATGGCATTGCAGACCTCTACCAGCCTCATTCCCTCAATCTGGTGAATAAAGGAGCCTTGCAGACTGCTACCGCGTCACCCCGAGCTTTTCCCCCTTTTTCCACTCCCATAGACTAGTAGAAAATCGCTGGCAGCCAGCGCTCATCTTGCTAAAGAAAAGCAGGTGTCTTAAAACTGCCGTTTAGGTTCCTGGCCCAGGTGAAACCATCCCTGTCTCCCCTCTCTGGCCTTTAGGGAGAAGACGGACGACACCTCTGGGGAAGACAATGATGAGAAGGAGGCAGTGACGTCCAAAGGCCGAAAAACCGCCAACAGCCAGGGGAGACGCAAAGGCCGCATCACCCGCTCGATGGCCAACGAGGCCAACAGTGAGGAGGCCGTCACCCCGCAGCAGAGCGCTGAGCTGGGTGAGTCTTGGGCTGGGGAAGGGGCGCTGACGCCCAGCGGGCTCAGAATCCCAACATTCGTTGCAAACTTGCTATTTGACCTGCTGTGAGTTCCTTGACCTCTCTGTGCCCTGCTGGCTTCATCAGCACCAGGGTTGTGAGTAATGCCTGTAACTGCGGGGTTGAGCATTTCAGTGACTTTGTGTGTAGGAAGAGCCTAGAACAGTGCCTGGGGCAGGTTCGCTGGCCTTCAGCTGTGATCCTTCCAGAGCTGGAGAATTCACCTACAAATCCAGAGCACCAGTTTGGTTTTGTTTTTCAATCAGAAGATCTGCCCTCGGGTCTTCCCAAGGCTTTCACTGGCGGCGGCCCAGGTTCAATTGCTGGTCAGGGAACTAGGATCCCGCAAGCCACACAGCATGGCCAAAAAACCCACCCCTCTTCAAGAGGGCCTGAGTGCTGCTGTCCCTTCCAGCCCTGGGAGGCACCTGGGTTTGTACCATCACCTCTGTGGGCCTCAGTTTCTCCTGCTCAATAGATGCCCACCCCTAGGTGCTCTGAACCTAAGGTGGGGGAAAAAAGAATTGCATAGCAATTCCCAAGTTTGGCCACAGGGGGGCAGCCGGTGCGTGCTTGTCTATACCATTTTGGCAGTTTGGAGCCTGCCCTCTTGTGTCTGCGGGA
The DNA here is from genome assembly GCF_029407905.1 of Bubalus kerabau. Taxonomy (NCBI): domain Eukaryota; kingdom Metazoa; phylum Chordata; class Mammalia; order Artiodactyla; family Bovidae; genus Bubalus; species Bubalus kerabau. The sequence goes on from NC_073639.1 coordinate 55,489,694, forward strand.
ACTCCCACCCGAGGCCTGAGTGCTCAGGCTGAGGCCCCAACCACCTGGATGTCTTCCTAGGGTAGGAGTTGATGGAAGGGATGGTTTCTGTCTCACAGATGCCCTCCTTGTCCACACCCGAGGTTTGTGCCAGGTTTCTCTCCCTTCTCCCTGCGAGAGATCATTTGTACCCATTTCATAGATGGGCTATTTGAGCCTGAGAGAAGGGACATTGCCTCCATGAAGTCATGGAGTCAGTTGGGATTGAAACCCAGCCCATTGGCCACAAATACCGTTCAGCTCCTGTAAGCTCTTGCCAGCTGCCCCTTGGTGCCGGCGTGCCCAGAGGCACAGGGCAGGAGGGCTCTTTTCAGTAGGGTGTTGGTGCACCTGACCTCTAGGGTCGTTCTTCTGGACCTCAAGCTAATGTTGGGGCTGGGCAGTGGGGTGGAAAACACGAGCCTGGTCCCTCTGACGGGCTCCCCATCCCAGGCTCGGCTTCCAGAGCCTCCCTCTGGGGGTCCTGTAGGCAGGGGGAGGGGAAGTTGGCCATGGCAGCAGGGAGCTGGGGAAGCTGCCCAGACTTTCCCCCAGGGGTCAGCAGCCTTCACCGAGTGCATGCTCTGTGCCTGGCGCTGTTCCAGGCACCAAGTCCATGAAGCTGACGTCCCTCATGCTCACCCCTCTCACTATGTCTCAAGCGACTTTCAGGGAAGGACTGGGGCTCACGCGTAGGGGATCTCAGAGGAGAGGCTCGGAAATAGCCACAGCAGACCCTTCCTTGGCTAGCTCCCCGAGGGCAGCTGCCTTACTTCTCAAGAACACAAGCTGCCTCCTCTGTGTGCTCTACAGGTCGGAGCAGGGTCTAATAATCACCCTGTAGAACATGGTCCCCCAGCAGGGGACAGGGGGCCACCTCTGGGTGCATTTTGGATTGTCCCAGCTGGAGTCGGGGCTCCTGGCCCCTGCGGGGTAGAAGCCAGAGCTGCTGCTCAAGCCCCTGCAACACCCGGGGCAGCCCCCACCACAGAGACTCATCCAGACCTGGTGAGTCCACGCTCAGATGAGGTCCCTGCCCATCCAAAGCTCGTGTCCCTCCTCGTCTCCTCACCCTAATGCAGTCACCAAGCTGTCAGGTGTATGCAGAGGTCCTGGACTGCCTCAGCTTCCCCATCTGTGAAATGGGGTGATTGCACACACTCCCCCCATCCCAGCAAGTGCCCCAAGCTGCTAGAGGCAGAGAAACCTCCCCTCTGTGGACTGCCGCCAGCACACCTGTTATCTTCCTTTTCAGCTTCCATGGAGATGAACGAGAGTTCTCGCTGGACGGAAGAAGAGATGGAGACAGCCAAGAAAGGTGAGTGGTTTCTGGCCGCTCTCATTCGCCTCGATGTGTATGCAGGCCCTGCAGCTTGTGTGGTGGGGAGGAGGTTGACACATGCCCTTATGGGGTCTGTGGTGTGGTGTGCAGGGGCCAGGCTCTGCTTCCGGGTGTTCTCAGACTGGCCTCGTCTCTTCAGAGCCTCAGTTTTGTCCTCCAGAAAATGGGTCTGTGTGACCACGTTGTTGGGGGACAGCGTCCATGGCCTCTGGGGCCAGCACATCATGGCCTTATAGACAGAGTGGTAGCAGTGCTCCTAGGCGCCTTGAGGGGAGGGGCAGAGCCTGCTGGTATCCACTGCTGTGGGGTCACGGTGTCAACCCGTCCCCCCATCAGCTGCACTGCAATGCCGACCCCACATCCTCTGTGGAAGCCATCAGCATGTCCCCATTGTTCGTTAGAGCCTGAATGGCTGGGCCCTTGCCTCCCCTGCTCAGTGAACTGTCTCTGAGCCTCAGTTTCCCCATCTGTGAGATGGGAGGGGTGTCAAGATGGGCCCAGAGAAGCCAGAGATAACAGGCACTGTCAGGGCTGTGTTGGTGTTGGACCCCCGGCCCTCATCTCTGGGAGATGTTCGGGGGCCATCAGACTAGCGTTGCACCAACAGGAAGGCTGAGGCTGGTGGGGTCGGGGGGGCATCTGAGCCCCATTCACAGACTTGCTTTCATTCATCTTGACCCCAGCCCTGAGGGGTGGTCTTGTTTCTGGACGTTTTGTGGACGTGGAAGGGAGGAGCAGAGGCTGGGGATGGCTGGGATCCTGAGTTGGTGACCTGCCCCACCCCCACCCCCAGCTCTTGTCCCAGAGGTCCTTCTGAGGCCCCACTGCTGACGTGCAGCTTCTTTGTGCCCAGAGCGCCAGGTCGTGACTCAGGGAGGGAACAAACGGCCTTTCTAATGGGGGACCCAGTTGCACAGGGGCGGTCGTGTGTGAGGACAGCCAGGCCTGGAGGCTGAGACCTTGGACTGCAGGCTGAGTGCCCTGCTCCCGCCCTCGGCCCCAGGTAGGGGAGCTGAGGGGCCTGAGCGTCTGGTCCTGGTGTTTCAGAAGCTGATCAGATAGAGACTCAGATGTAGAGAACAAGCATATGGACTCTAAGGGGAGAAAGAGGGTGGTGGAATGAATTGGGAGATTGGGAGATATATATATATATATATATATATATATATATACACCATTGATACTATGTATAAAATAGATGACTAATGAGAACCTGTTGTATAGCTCAGGCTCTACTCTGTGCTCTGTGGAGACTTAAATGGGAAGGAAATCCAAAAAAGAGGGGATATATGTATACGACAGCTGATTCCCTTTGCTATACAGCAGAATCTAACCCTGATTGCTTCTCCAGTGGCTCAGTGGTAAAGAATTTGCCTACATTTCAGGAGACCAGGTTCGATCCCTGGGTCGGGATGATCCCCTGGAGGGCATGGCAACGCATTCCAGTATTCTTGCCCGGGAAACCCCATGGACCAAGAAGCCTGGAGGGCTACAGTCCATAGGGTCCCAAAGAGTCGAACACGACTCAAGCGACTGAACACGGGTGCACAGAAACTAACACACACTGTAAAGCAGCTGTGTGCTGGTGTGGTTAGTAGCTCAGTCGTGTCCGACTCTGCGACCCCATGGACTGTAGCCCGCCAGGCTCCTCTGTCCATGGGATTTCCCAGGCAAGGGTAGTGGAGTGGGTTGCCACGCCCTCCTCCAGGGGAGCTTCCCGACCCAGGGATATAACCTGGGTCTCCTGCATTGCAGGCGGATTCTTGACCAACTGAGCCACCAAGGAAACTCCTATAAGGGACTTTATTTAGTCCAGTAAAAATTAAAAGAAAGAAGAGAGAAACTGATGAGGAACAGCCCCAGACCTGGTCAGGCCCTCCACCTGGGACCCGACCCCTCCCCTCGGGGCTCTTGTCCAAGGTACCCTGCCCCTTGGAGGCTCCAGACCTCCCTCCTCCAAGCTCCCAGCCCTCAGGCGAGGCGGAGCAGGAGGAAGGGCCCAGCTGGCCCTCGGCATCGTGGGTAAGAGAAGGAGCAGTCATGCTTCCTGTCATGGGGGAGGTCCTACTTCAGCATCTCAGAGGAGCACGAGTGGGGGCCTGTGGGCATGGTCTCTAGCTGCCAAGGCACAGCGGGTGCTTTCAGCCCCCCAAGGGGGCCGTGTCATCCTTTCCTTCTGTCTTCTGTGTTTATTTTGTGGTTTCTGGTGTGGATTTCGCCGTGGGGTGCAACAGAGACTTTATTTGAAAAATGAGTGATTTTTCTCCCCTGCCTTTAATTTTGGTGAAACACACATAACATCAGATCTACCGTTTTAACCATCTTAACGTGTACGATTCAGTGGCATTAAGTACATTCCCAGTATGGTGCAACCATTATTCTAGAACTTTTCATCACCCCATATGGAAACCCCGTACCTGTTAGCAGCCACTCCCCACCCCCCACCCCCCAAGCCCTGCCAACCTCCAGCATCCACCAGTCCGCTTTCTGTCACTGTGGATTTGCCTGTTTGGGACTTTTCCATGAATTCAGTCATACAATGAATGCCCTTTTGTATCTGAGTTCTTCCTCTCAGCATCATACGGTTGAGGTTCATCCACGTCCTAGCCTGTGTCAGCACTTCATCCCTTTTTATGACTAAGTCGTAGTCCTCTGTATGGACATGCCACATTCTGTTTATCCATTTGTCCGTTGGTTGACGGATGCTTGGGTTGTTTCCACCTATGAGCTCTTGTGCCTAGTGTTGCTGTGAACATTTGTGTAGAATCGCATGGTTTTTTTTAAACCACACATCAGACCCTGAGATCTCAGCCATTGGCAGTGGTATTGCCCCAGGGGACCCCTCCACCACCACCAGGGCCGTGAGGGGCTCCACGTGCACGTCAGGGCCGCCAGCCTGAGCTGCGTCTTCTGTCGTCATGGCAACCCCATCCCTGGCTCCCTCCTTGTTGCCCAGGAACGGGGAATTGGCTGCGCGGCCCTCTCTCTCCCTTTGGGAAGGGCAGACCCAGGGGCTGGGAGGACGGCTGGGGATGACTCATCGGCTGAGCCGGGAGTGTGCCCCACTGTCTCAAGGTTGGGTCCTCAGGGACGGCAGTGATCTCATCCTGAGTCCCAGCCCACAGAGACGGTGGTGCGTGCGTCCCCCCGGGGGACAGTGCATGCCGAGGCCCTGCTCAGTGACATTTGTGATAATGTGACGAGCGCCAGTGCGCTCGTCCGCTGTGAATTACAGCAATCTGCACAATTACCGCTCAGGGTGGCTGCTAAAGGCGGCGTGTTCCAGGCGGCAGGAGGGGTTCAGGGTGGAGAGGCAGGTGCTGGCAGCCCCCAGGACTCCTTTTCCACAGAGAGTGGGGATGTGGGGGAGGGAGCAGTTCCAAGGCCCCCAACTCTCAGAAACCCAGGAAAGTACCTCAAACCCCGCTGTGTCCAAGGCAGATGGCACCCACCCATCCTCCTACCTATCACTCATATCAGCCCAGTGCTGTACCCTGTGCAGGGCAAGGGTACCAGAGATGAGCCAGCTCTGTCCCTCCCTCGGGGAGCCCAGGAAATGAGCATCCAGGTGTCCCTGAGGTCTTGGGACCACTGAGCCTGCTCCAAGCATCCTGGGGGACTTCCAGTAGCCAGGCCTTGTAGGACAATCTGCAGACGGTCCATCATCCCCAGAGAGATACTGGACCTCAGCCTCGGGGTCTTTTAGCTCTGTGATATCAGGCAAACCAGTCAACTTCTCCATGCCTTGGTTTCCTCATCTGTACAATGAAAACTCAAGGTTCACCCACTGTATTAGTTTCCTGGGGCTGCTGTAACAAAGCACAAACTCAGGTGGCTTAAAAACAACAGAGATGTGTTCTCTCACAGTTCTAGAGGCCATGAGTCCAAAGTCAAGGTGTCGGCAGGGCTGGGCTCCCTCCGAGGGCCCTGGGGGAGGATCCCGCCTCTTCTCTTCCAGCCTCTGCTGTTGCTGGCAGCCGTTGGCGTTCCTCGGCTTGTAGACATTCCAATCCCTGCCTCCATCTTCCATGGCTGCCTTCCCTCTGCATGTCTCTGTCCAGATTTTCCTCTTCTTATAAGGACCCACCCTAATCCAGCATGACCTCATCTCAACTTGATCGCGTCTATAAAGTCTTTTTCCAAATAAGGTCACATTCACAGGTTACAGGTGGGTGGACATGAAATTGACGAGGGGCGGGGGACACTAATCCAGTACGACGACTTTTTTTTTTAATTTTTTATTTATTTTATTTTTGGCTGTACTGGGTCTTCATTTGCTGCATGGGCTTTTCTCTAGTTGTGGCAAGCAGGGGCCACTCTCTAGCTGTGGTGCCCAGCCTTCTCACTGCGGTGGCTTCTCTTGTTGTGGAACACGGGGTCTAAGTGTGCAGGCTTCAGTAGTTACGGCACGAGGGCTCAGTGGTTGCAGTTCTTGGGCTTAGCTGCTCCACAACCATGTGAGATTTTCTGCTATCAGGGATCAAACCCATGTCTCCTGCATTGGCATATTCTTTACCACTGAGCCGCCAGGGAAGCCCCTTTGTGAGGATTCAGTAAAAGAAAGCAGAAACGCTTAGGAGGGTGGTGACTTAGCCCATCAACCACTTGGAACGATAACCAACCCCTTAGCCTTGTGACCCTGACCTGGCCTGTCTTAGCCTCGTTTTCCTTTGTCCTCCAAAATGAGACAGGGATGCCATCACTGAAAGGCATTAGAAGGGTGATGTGAGCCTTATTTGTGCAGTCCTTGGTATACAGTAGGTTCTCAGAAGTGGCAGGCCTGCAGTTCAGCACACAGACTCTGCATTTGAGTCCTGGCTCTGTCCCTTGTGGGTGACGCTGCAGTACCTGCACCTCTGGGGGCTTCGGCCCCTTCCCTGGGAATGAGGTTGGTGGTATAAGATGACATTTGGAGGTGGTTTCATGGCACTGGGAGAGGGCCCTGGGGCTGATACCCAAAGCACAGGATAATAAATAATAATATTAAGTATTTGTCAGTACTTCCGTGTAGCAGGTATTGCTAAAGGTGATCTGTGTGTTAAATCACTTCATCCCCACCAACCTTATGAGGCAGATGCTATTTCTTGTTTCTCTATCCAAAATGATGAAACTGAGACCCAGAGAAGTTAAGTGACCTGTCCAAAGTCACACAGCTGTTAATTGGTAGAGCTGGAATTCAAACCCAGGCACCCTAGTTACAGAATGGGGCTGGTGTGAGGTTTCAATAAATGAGTCCATGGGCCTGGCTACTATTAATCTGATGGTGAAGTTGGGGGAGTGCATCCCAGTAAAGGAATAGCATGTGCAAAGGCCCTAGGGCAAGGGCAGTGAAGTCAAGTAACAGGCTGTTAAAACCCAGCAAGCAGGACTTTCCTGATGGTCCAGTGGTTAAGACTCCACCTCCCAGTGCAAGGAGTACAAGTTCGATCCCTGGTCAGGGAACTAAGATCTCACCTGCTGCACGGTGTGGCCAAAAGTTAAATAAAAACAACCAAAAAAACCCAGGGAGCAAGGGAAAGAGAGGCAAGGGATGGAGAAGCCGTTGGGAGGGCTACCCCCATCCCACCCCTGCCAGCCCGACCAGCTGTGGGCAAGAGTTCGGTGGTTGCTCTAGAGCAGGGGGAGGCCATAATGTGGGGAGGCGTGGCCTAGGGACAGGAGAACTGCAGGGTTCCAGGTAGCTGGTGAGCACCTGCCCTTCCTTTGTACGTGGAGTCAGGCTGCCTGCCCTGGGGCTCACACCAGGTGGGGACCAAACAAGTGCAGGGCAGCCCCAGGGAGCTAGCCGCTTGCCCCTGGGCCCAGCGCCATGCTGGGCAGGCACTGGGCTGGGATGTGAAGCTCTGGTTCCCCTGGGAAAGGTCAGCCTGGCCTGGCTTGCAGTCTTGACCCAGCTAAGTGGGAGGCCCTGGGCTCGGCTGGCACCCCCTCCTGGTCCCCAGCCCCCTTCTCTGGTGGACAGGGTGCCAGCTGTGGAGGGGAGTAGGGGAGGCCCCCGGCACACCATTCCCAAGACCAGAAATAGGCACTGGCCCAGCTCCGCACTGCCAGCCCCTCCCTGGCCTCAAGTGGCCCGCTTGGTGAGGAGGCTGAGGGCAAGATGCATGGACCCGGGGGAGGGCCCTGCAGAGACCAAGCCCTGGTGCCCCCAAGCAAAGCCCATCAGCCTGGGTGGAGCCCAGGTGGGTCCCAGAGCTCTTCCCCCAGTAACTCCAGGCCCACTCTGCCCACAGGACTCGCCTCCTTTCATGGGGACTGAGGGAGAAACCACTAATTGCTTTGCACCTCCAAAGTGCTTGCTGTGCACACTGGCTGGTTTAATTAGTTTTTACGGATGAAGAGTCGAGGGCTTGGGGAGGGGAGGTGTGAGTCCCCAGCCTGGGAGCTCGGGCCTCCACTTCCACACGTCTGTCATTAAAGCCTCCTGCCATCCTTCCTGCAGGGACCACAGGAGAGCAACGGCGGGTGTGCTTGGCCTGGACAGCCATGCACATGCTCACTGGGGCTTACAATGGGCAGTGTGACACCATGGTCAGTGCACAGGGTTGGCAGCTGATGGATGCACCCGGGTTCAGGATGCTGGGTCACTTCTGAGTACGCAGATCAGTGAGGGTCCAGCAGGAAACAGGACCAGCATGTTGAGTGGGGACTGGGGACAGTTGATGGACAGGGTTGGGGTGACCTCGAAGATCATTAGAAGAGAGCCTGCACCATCCCGGGGCTGGCATCGGTGGGCAGCTGTCACCACGTCCAGCTGCAGTTGAACTTCATCTTGGGTGCACTGTTCCCCAAACCTGGGTTCTTCTGGTGTTCAGAAGGAGGAGAGAGTTGGGGTTTCTGCCTGAACTTGGGGGACCCAGCCAGATACCAGGGTAAGCTCCAGACCCTTCTCTTGTTGCTTATCAGCAGCCTTGAAAGTAAAGTCAAGCATCTCCCAGCCCACTCAAACTTCCAGGAGCAAAATCCATACATGGGCATTCAAGTTGGTGCTTCCTCAGAGAAAGAGACCCAAGGCAGGTTACACAGTAATGACAATGCCTGTTAGCACGTGGCCGGTGCTCGCTGGTCCCTGAATTTTGCATGAATGATCTTACTTAATCCTCCAAGGGACCCTCAAGGTGGCTTCTCCATATTTGAGGACACACATGTGTGTGCACACACTCACACATGCACACAGACACACCTTCTGCTTTGCAGATGGGAAAACTGAGGCCCAAGGGGCCGAGTGATGTGCCGGAGCTTGTACAACAAATATCCTGGAGTTGCTTGGCCCCAGAATTTACCACTTGGCTGTGCTCTATTGGAAAACTTGACATTGAATGCATAATTTCCCAAAATGGTAGGATGCCAGGTTGCACACAGGTGGTATTTTTTTCATCTTAATGTCTTTGATCATGTGTTAGGAGATCACATTGTCCCTAAGATTTGCAGATGTAATAGCTGAAGCCGAGGCTAATGTAGGCACTGAGGCTTACTTTGAAAAGAGTAGAAAGGTAAGTCCGAGTTCAGGTGTGAGGTTGTCTGGCTGAATCCCCTCGGGGACTGGCGGGAGGTATGTTGGAAGCTCAGATACACAGTAGGTTCCCGGCAAGGTCGCCAACCCTGCGCTGAGTCCAAGTCAAACCCGCCCAGGGCTTGGAGTTTCCGAAATAAGGAAGTGGCATGACTCAGGACTAAATCGGCTGGTTTTTCTTTCTTTTTTTTTTTTTTACCCTGCTCCTTTGATAGTGTTTTAGGCAGAAAATCTTGTTTTGCAAACCAGAGTTTCTCTTGGAAAGCAGCGGTTGGTGGGAGGGCTGTGGACACGTCCTTCTTGCAAGTGGCCTGTGCTGTTTCATGGAGGGAATAGAAAACTTCAGGGCTGGCTGGAGCTGGCGGGGGCTGGCTGGGGTGGTGGGAAACAAGTGTTTCCTGGGGGGGATGCTAGTTTCGGGGGGGGGGGGAGGGGGCGGGGCGCAGCTGTGAAATTCCCAGGATGCAGATGGATGGCAGTGTGGTACTGCCCGCGGGTGTACTTCCGCCCTCAGGTTATCAGAACTTGCCCATGGTGGGGCTGAGGGGTGTAATTGGTGCAGGTTTGCAGACCCCAGAGATGAGAGCTGCCTGCAGTGGGGACCCTGAGAGGGTAGCACCTTGGGGAGGGACATGACAGGGACAAGGCCTTTTTGGGGGCCTGTGTACTTGAGTTGATGGGGGCTTAGACACTGCTCCCGTGAGAACAGTTCGTCTCAGGCCCCCAGACAGTGTATGAGAAGCTCCCTGCTGAGGGTAGCCAGGGCAGCCAGAGCGGCCAGGCCAAGCTCCCTCACAGGGAACCTCCCACTCCCCCCACCCCCCCCACCCCCCCATCACCTCTGCGGCTACCCCCTGCTCCTTCGCCTCTTTCTGTGCTCCATGACTCAGACCTCCTGGCTTGACTTCCTGTCTTGGTCAATTTCACTTCCTAGTTCCTGCCTCCCGGACGCTTCAGAACGAAACTCCTTCCTTAGAAATTAGAAGTGAGGTCGGGGAATCCAAACCACAGGGGATGTTGGCAGAATCTGCTGTCTGGGGCACAGAGTACGTGAGGGTGGGCCCCTGGTGTGAGAGGGAGGCACTCCCTCCCTTCTCTTCTGGGGAAGGTTCAGGACCCCCCATGGGGATAAACGCTCAGCCCACTCTTCTCTTTGAAGCTGGGGGTCCCAGCAAGGTAGCAGAGGCGCCTGGAGGATGCCCAGTGAGCCCCCAAACCCACACGCCTAGGGTATCTGGAGCTTTATTCATTTGCTGGGTGCCTCCTGCACACCTAGCAGTTGTGGGTGCAGAGACACTGCCCTCAGTGAGCAGCGGAGCCAAGGAGATAATTTCAGGGAGCAGCGATAAGTGCTCTGGAGATACCAAAACCCCATGACAGCAGGGTGGCCAGGAGGAGAGCTTTGGAAAGAGTGGTCACAGCAGGCTTCTCTGAGGAGCTGTCCCTTGAAGCTGAGAAGTGAAGGAAGGCAGAAGGAGATCTGTGAAAAAGCCATGCAGGCAGCAGGGACAGTGAGTACAGATGCCCTGGGGCACACCTAGGGGCTGGGCAGGAAAGGTCCTGGTGGGTGGCTGGAGCAAGGGGAGAGGTAGGAATCAAGTTGGACAACGGGGGCAGGGCGAGTCTACGGGGCCTCATGCACCACGCCAAAGCCTTTGGGTGTTATTCCAAGAGCATTGGGTCATCACTGGCAAATCTGAAGCAGAGGAGTGACCCGATTGGATTGGCATCCTTAGAAGCTCCCTTGGGCCTCCCTTGCAGGGAAAGGACGTGGGACTCGGGTGGGATGTCCAGCTCCCCAACACGGTTGGGCTCTGTTGTCCTCCTTGGGGGTGTGCCCCAGGGCTCACGGCGAGGTCTGTGGGCAAGGTGGTGGGACAGGGGTGGACCGTTGTTCCTTGGGTTTCGTGGGCAGGATGGAAAGGCTTGAAGGCAGAAGGGATGAGCAGGTCAATGACCTGGGAGTTGAAGATATCATTCGTGACCTGGATCTCGCTCCAAAGTTCAACTCAGTTAACTTTCAACTCCCTGGGAGCTGCCTGGGGCATCTGTAGCAGGTGTTTTTTATGGGGCACAGGCTGACCTGGGTGTCTCAGAGAGGGAAGAAAAAGGTAGCCATGGCCCCAAGACCCTCGGGGAGCAGAGAGCTCTCTAAGGACTCCAGACCCTCCCCCCTCCCATCCTCAGGGGTTGGAGGTCTCATTTGCATTTGGAAGAATCCCCTCAGATTCTAAGTTTCCTCCTAGAAGGCGAACCTAGCCCTGCCTACCCACCGCCCCCTTCCAGCCCATCCAGACTTCTAGAGTCCCCCACAATGGGCCTGGCCGCCCTGGCAGCAGTCAGGCGGGAAGGGGGTCAGACCACAGGTGGAACCAGCGCACAGGGGAATGACGGCGGAAGAAGCTGTTTGCTCCCCGGCTGCTTGCCGGGGTGGAGAAGCTCTGTTTTTCTGAACTCTCATCTGTTCTTACCGCTGCTGACGCCGCCACCGCCACGGATGGGAGAGAGGGAGGGGGAGGCCAGTGCCAAGTTGGCCCGCCCCCTTCTGAACCTGGGCTTCTGCCACGCTCCCCCGCCCGCCCGCTCCCGGGAGCCTCAGTCTGGAGGTCACATTCAGCCCTGACGCGTCTCGCTGGGTCAGGCAGCAGGAAGATCGGCCGAGTCCTTGCGCGCCGCGGCGAGGCTGCCGGACAGGCGGTGGGGGTGGGGGTGGGGTCTTTGGTTTCTCCCCGGTGGGGGCGTCAGGGGTCGGGGGCTAAGCGCCCACGCTGGGCACGTCGGTGCCCGGAGGAGGCGCGGACGCGGTGCTCCCTGGTGACGCCTGGCACGGGGCACCGAGCATACAGCCGACAACTTCCCGCCGCCCTCCCCCATCAGGCGAAGGGCACCTCGCATGCCCGCAGCTGCCGGGAGCGGGGGGGTGGTGGGGGGGACGGCTCAGGGGTGGCAGCGCTGCCGGAGGAGCCCTGGGCCACCACGGCGGGCGGGCGGGCCGGCGGGCCGGCGCGCGCAGCACGGAGCTGCTTCCCCGCCCTCCCCGGAGCCAGCCTCCGCCTGCCGCCCTCCGCCGCCCGGCCCCTCCCACCGCCCGGCCCCTCCCTCCTCCCTCCCCCCTCCTCCATCTCCCTCCCTCCCTCCTCCCTCGCGCCGCCGTTGGACGAGAAGGATGTGAGGCTGAGCTGAGCCGCCAGCAGACGCCAGCCAGAAGCCTTGCGGAGCCGGCACCACGGCCGCCCAGCCTCCCGCCTCCCAGCCCGCTGCTCCCAGCTCCGATCCCTGGAGCATCCTCCAAGCCGTATGTTTCCGGAAAACTTGGCCGAGGGGGAGACGCAGATGAGAGGATGTGAGTGAGTGGCTCCGGGGAGGGGACTGGGGATTGGGGGGGCTTTTGGGCCACGGTGACGGGGACCCCAGGGGTGACAAGGACCTCAGGCTGGGGGGAGGACTCGGGGTTTCTCTACCGTGGGGTCCCACCCTCACTTTCTTCTAGGGCCCCTTCCCAGCCTCTCTGGCTGTCGGGTGGGGGCTCCCCGGGAAGGAGGTCTGTGTTGAGGTGGATCCGGGAGGGGTCCTGGACAGTGTGTGCTCAGAGGTGCTCTCTCCAGGTCGAGGGGTGGGGGCTTTACGCCTCATCAGGTTCAGGTTGTCCCCGAAGCATGGTGAGGTCTACAGGGCATCTCCCTGTGCCCAGCACCCTTGGTCTGGGTTCTCAGAACCAGAAGACACCCCATACCCGTCCACCCCCACCCCAGGTGTCCTGGCTGGTAATATTAGGACACTCACCCCAGCTCTTTGCACAGCACTTAAAGAAACTGAGGCCCAGACAGCAGAGGGAATGGCGGGGACCACACACAGCAAGTCTGGGCAGGGCTTCGGGATGGCTTAGTCCAGCGGTCCTTCCCAGGCAGCTTTCAGGCAGGGCTGGGCAACACCCCCCCTGCCCCCCAAGCCCCTGCTGCTGCCACGAGTGGAGTTAATTAGAACCTCAGCCTCTCAGCCAACTCCACGCCATCTCCTTATTTATGTGTCCAGTTTGTAAATGTCAACCTCCCTGGGGTCCAGCCACCCCCTGGGTCCTTGTCCACCCCCCTACCCCCCACATACTTACCCCCCCAGCAGGCCCAGATGGGAGACCCGCCCTCTCCCTCCCGGGGTTCCGGCCCAACGTGTTTGCCTGGGCTCTCTTGGCCCCGGTTGGGGAAATATAAATAAACGCGTCCCCATCGTCCTCGGCCAGGTTCTCTGGAAGTGGCAGCTGCTGCTGGCGCAGGCGGCGGGAAAGGTCAGGGGGCTGGGTTACACTTGATCCCATGCCCCAGCTCCCCCCACCCCACCAACCCCCCGCCCCGTGCCTGTCCTTGAGGAACCCTGAGCAGCGGCCGTGGAGCCACGTGGCCCGGTGGCCTCCGCAGGGGAGCAGGTGGCCTGTCAGTCCAGCACCCCCTCCCCCACCCCGCTGGGCCTATAGGCGGGAGCCGGTCCCCACGTCCACTCGGCCCCATGGCCCACCCCATGAGCTTGTGAATTGCTCTGATCTCTGGAGCATCGGTTTCCCTCCCGTCCAGGGGATGTGAAAACGGCCGTGGCCTCGACAGCAAGGATAAGAGGGAACCAAGTCTTTGAAGGGCTTTGCAAACTCCAGGTTGCTCGGCCATGTGACACGGTGGTTTGTTGATGTTGTTTTTGATGCTGTTTTATTTCTGTGTGAGCCTTGTATGTAGCAAGCCGCCGGCACATGTTTGAATGAATGGGTAGATGGAGGGATGGAGGGATGGATGAATGAATGAAAGAAAATATCGACAGTCAGAATGTTAGCCCCTCAGGCTCCCACCCCTGCAAAATATAGCCCTCCTGGCTTGCAGCTTGATTTGATTCAAGGAAAACGAGCTCAAACTTCGTTATGGGAAATCTTTCGCTAGTCGTTAGGAGTCTAGCTCCGGGGCTCAGAGGCCGCTCTGTTCCCAGCAACGTGACTCAGGCTTCGTTCCTGCTGCCCTCTGGGGGCCCAGTCCTGCCCCGCAGCCCCTGGAGGCTGGAACCTCCCCTCAGCCCCTCCTGCAGCCGTCAGGAGCGGGGGCAGGCCCTACCTGCTCGGGCTGACCTGGGCGCACAAGGCACGCTGCTCACCAGGAGATACGAGACATAAAAACATAGAGGCACCGGCTGATGTGAGGCGAGCCCGTGTACTGGGAGCACGGCAGGCAGATGGGCTGAGACTCAGGGCCGGCTTGAGGTGGGGGTGGGGGGGTCGGGGGGACTACATTTCTGCTGAGCCTGGCGTTTACGGCGTTGAAAATGGAATAGGAGCTGGAGGCGCAGCTCTGGCCCAAGTCTGTGGGCGTGGAGGGAGCTTTCTCTGCCCTAGGTGAGTCTGGGGTGGTGCCTGCCAATTCCTAGGGGTTTCTCCCCACATCAGGAGTCTCTGAGGCTGTGTGAGAAGCTCATGGAGATGAGGGTGGCTGTGGTTTGTGGGGGCAAGTCCACCCCAGATCCCGAACCAACCTGGTGGGGCCCGAGTCCAGGGTGGGCCTTTAGGTGTCCCAGGGGAGCTTGGGGTTGCCCCGGTTAACCTGGGCGCGGAGGCTCCTGGCCTGATTCACCCCCACCCGAACTCCACCCTCCCACCCCTGCTCACACGTTCCTTCCTTTCCCTGGCCCGGTGCGGCCGGAAAACAGCCCGGTCTCCCGAGGCCTCCTCGTCTGCAGCTGCGAGCGAGTGTCAGTGCCGGGTCACGACCGGCAGGGGAGGAGGAGAGGTGGGGCCCCGGGCGGGGTCTGTGCCCCTGACCTCAGCCCTCAGCCCCCAGAACCCTTGATGGTGACCTCAGCGGGGGTGCACCCTGGCTGTTCCCACCTGCCCTTCCAGTTCCTGGAGCCCAGGCCTCTCTCAGGGAGCCCAGCCCCCTCCTTCTTGTGCCCTCCCCCACCAGCCCAATCCCATGTGTGTCTCTTTCCAGAAACCCTGGACGGGTGCAGTGAGCCTGAGGCCCGGGATCAGGGCTGTTTTTGGCCTGGGGCTCTGCTCTCCATGCCATGGACACAGGCCCTCTCTGCCCTTCCAGCCCCCTGATGCGCCCCTCACATGCTGTCCTCCTCCCATAGGTCTCCTGGAACACGGCCGGAACTGGTCGGCCATCGCCCGGATGGTGGGCTCCAAGACCGTGTCCCAGTGTAAGAACTTCTACTTCAACTACAAGAAGAGGCAGAACCTGGATGAGATTCTACAGCAGCACAAGCTGAAGATGGTGAGTCCCCCCCACAACCTCCTCTCCCCTCCTTCCCCACTGGGGTCACACCGTGGGCCCATGTGGTCGCTGCGGCCCCGGAGCCCTGGGCAGGGAGGGGTCTTAACACCAGGTCTCGCTCAGGATTCAGCCCCTCCCGGTTCTTGCTCAGTGGTCCCCCTGGAAAGCTGCTGGGATTGATCCCATGCTGTCGGCATCCCTCCTGGGTACTTCGATGGACAGGCCCACCCTCCCGCCTCCCGGGCTCCACCACCACCCCCCGCCCCCTCCTCACTAGTACTCCCCGGTCAGACCCCTCTGAGGGCCTTGAGCTCGGGGCAGGGAGGAAGGAAGGAGCGTGGTGGGTCAAGGCACTGACTCACCAGGGACTTGGGCTGTCAGCACATTGGAATGAAGACCCGGGGCAGATGAACCCTAAGTCAGCATCTCCCCCAACTCCCGTTTGAACTCAGTCTCAGGGCCACCCCGGGGAGCAGCCAGCCCAGCCCTGTCCGCCAGGGGACTGGAGAAGCAGCTCAGAGCTCTCCCTCCCCCAGGAGCACAGAAGGGGCGGGCTCGCCTCACTGCTCCTATGAATGGTCTGCACACGTCCTCCGCAGCTGTTACTGGGAAGCTGTTACAGGGCCATTTGGGGGCGGCATTTTTTCTTCTCTCTTGTTTTTTTCCCTTTTCTTTTCCCTCTCTCTCTCTGCCTCCCTGTCTTCCTCCTCTCTCTCTCCCTCCCTCCATCCCTCTCTCTTCCCCTTTTGGGCACACTTGTGACATGTCAAGCACGGTCATCATTTCAGATCTGGGGAAACTGAGACTCAGCCAGGCTCATAAACAGCTCACTTGGGGGTGAACCCACAGCTACGTGACCTGAGGACTCATGCCTCTGGTCGGCAGGCTGCGTAGTTCCTTGCAGATGTGAGGGGGCAGGAGGGGGACACACAGCTCTCCACCCCCCAGTTCCCCATGGTTGGGCGGCTTCTGCTGGGTTTGAAGTATGTGCAGTCTGTCTGGGGGGTGGGGTTGAATTGCTCCTCATGCAGCCCACCGTGGTCCAGAGAGGGCAAGCAAGCTGCTGGGGTCACACAGCGTGGCAGGCGGATCAGGGACCAAAATCTCCCTCCTTGAATGCTCCTGGAGTGCTGTGCTAAATCTGAGGACATCACTCCGCAGCCCCCTGGGCTTCCCAGGTGGTGCAATTGGTAAAGAACGCGCCTGCCAATGCAGGAGACATAAAAGACATGGGTTCAGTCTTTGGGTCAGGAAGATCCTCTGGAGGAGGAAATTGCAGCCCACCCCAATATTCTTGCCTGGAGAATCCCATGGACAGGGGAGCCTGGCCACAGTCTTTGGGGTCGCAAAGAGTCCGACATGACTAAACGACTTAGCCCACCCACTCCCAGCCCCATGAGTATTCTTGGTTGGAGGAAGATGCTATTGCCATGGCCCTGTGGTCAGGGCTGAGGCCCACCTGCAGGCTTCACTGGGTCAGGCCTCTGCCTGCACCCCGTCCCCATTGTGTCCGGTCGGGCTGTGCCTCCTGCCCCTCCCCTGCTTGCTCTACAGTTGGTTCCCGGTGCTCCTCTGTTCCTCCTCAAGCTCCAGGCAGGGCTCATTCAAACACGAGGGAGCTCTGCTGGTCTTCTAGATTTTCCAGGACTCTGGTTTCTGCAGGGAGGAAGATGGTGAGGGCTGAGGCTGAGGGGCACCTGGTCTCTAACACAACGCTTGCTAAGATCCCGTAGCACAAGGTGGCGGTGGTGGTTGGAGGTGGGTGGCAGGTCACCTGTACACAGCAGGGGCAGGGGCTGGCCCTGACATCCCCCAGGGACAGAAAGGCCTTCTTCCTGCTCCCTTCCCTCTTCCCTCTGACCTGTCAGTCCTCCCTGCCTCTCCCCTCCCCCTCCCATTCCCTGCTCAGCCCAGCCCAGAGCCCACACACCAGCGTGCCTTCCCCAGGCTATTGGGTTACAGGAGTCTCCTCTCACAGCCTGCTGGCCCACAGCCTCACTTTCCAGGTTTCGTTGGGACACGGCCCTGCTGCACCCCTGACGACCCCAGAACTTGAGAGGGTGGGTTGGGGAACCAGAGGTACTAGCTGGATAGGTGGTGTGGCTCGTCTTCTGGGAGAAAGTGAAATCAAGTCCTGGCTTCATGAATTGACACCTGTGACCTTGGGTAGTGGCTTCACCCCACGAGCCTCAGTTTCCTCATCTGTAAATGATAATGACAACCCTTACTCCTAGAACTCCGGCTGCCCTAACTGCTAGCAGTGGTATCAGCATCGTTTTTATTTTAAAGCCACTGGCCCCCCGCTTTTCTTCTCAAGGGTGTTATTCAAGTGCTGTCTTGAATAATATGTGCAGGAACAGCCATGGTAGGGACTCGCCCCAGACACCCAGATTCAAATGCAGATTCTGATGCTTTCTAGCTCTGCAACCTTGGGTGAGTGGTTTGTCTTCTCTGGGCCTTAGTTTCCCCACTTAGGAAATTGGGATAATTCTTACCTCAAAAGTGGGTTTCCCAGGTGGCATAGTTGATAAAGAATCTACCTGCCAATGCAGGAGATACAAGAGACATGGGTTCGATCCCTGGGTGGGGAAGATCCCCTCGAAGAGACCAGTATTCTTGCCTGGAGAATCCCCATGGACAGAGGAGCCTGACAGGCTGTAGTCCATGGGGTCACAAAGAGTCAGACACGACTGAGCACACACATGTCCACCTCAAAGGGCTGCTGTGGGAACGATTTGAGTGAAATGGGCGTGGGGTGCTTAGAAGTGTTCCTGGCATGTCGTAAGCGTCCCTCACTGAGAGCCATGTGGCGGTGGCAGTGTTGGCGGGTTCAGTAGTGAATTGCCCGTGGCCACCTGGTACCTGGTGGCTTGGATGACTGGACAATGTAAATGCACTCCTTCCCTGCTGACTGCGAAGGAGTGGACTTACATTGAAGGCTGCGGAGAAAGTGCACTGAGAGATGGGGTGTCGCATCTCTCTTGGTTGTTGATTGGGTGTAGAGTATGTCCACTCCTGGATTGCCTGAGGAATTGGTTCATTAATCGATTGGTTCATTCATTCATTCACTCATCCAAAGAGGCAGCCTAGCCAGATGGTACAGAGTGGGGCCCTGGGCTAAAGGGCACACAGAGCTCTGCTGCCTCCTGACTGGTGGTGCCCGTGGCACTCAGCCTCTCTTTAAAGGAGGTAAGGCCGGCCCCCCTCGTGGGGTTGCTGTGAGCTGCAGAGGCTTTCCTACTTATAAAGGGCCAGGCGTGGTCCTTGATCAATGCTTAATAAGTATTGGACCTCACCCCCCTTGCACGCTCGGCATGGCTTTACTGAGTGCCTACTATGTGCCAGGGAAGAAATGGCAGGTGCCATCCATATACATGTGGGTGGGGTTTCCTGCTGGGCTGAGGAACTGAGTCTTTCTTTAATGGACACTGGGAATCATTGAAGGCTTGTGAGCTGAGAGGCCGCCCAGCGGGGGCTGGGCTTGAGGTAGATTGTGCGGGTTCCAGCAAAGTGCAGCCAAAGTTGATAGAGACGGTCATCCTCCTTGTCCCCAGACCCTGAACTTGCTGGAGGACAGGCGGCATCACTGGTGGGCTGAGGAGGAGGAGGGGGTGTGAGCAGCAGGGGGACCCTGAGCACCATCTTGGGCCCCTCCCCAGACCCCTGAGGTTGTCACCTTGACCCCATCCTCAGGTGAAGATGCTGAGGTCAGATGGGAGAGGGGCCTGGTGAGGCCACAGAGAGGGTTTGAACTCACATCTGTAGGCGCCCGGCTTCCCTTTCTGGACCCCTCCCTGTGTTCCAGGACTCCCACAGAACTCAGCAGAGGTGGTCTTGGTGGGAAGCAGTGGCCCAGAAGGTGGGGGCCAGCAGGCCATGTTCTGAGGCCAGCAGACGGGTGAACCTGGCCGGTCACTTGTGGATGAGAAAGGGCTGTTTGGGAGAGTGGGGTTGGCTCTCTTGCCCTGCTGACTGCGAGGGAGTGGACTTACGTCGAAGGCTGCTGAGAAAGTGCACTGAGGGATGTGGGGCCCCATCGGCCCTGGGTCCATCCATCCTGACAGTGGCCACCCGGCATGCAGGGGTGAGTTCCGCGTCACTGGAGAGTGCAGCCAGGCCTCACAAGATGCTGCCCCGCACCCTCCAGATCCCGGGAGGGAGACAGGTCCTTATGATTCCTGAAGCAGGGGCAGCCACCTCTGGCTGCCGGCCAGGCCCTGTCTGGAGCTCAGGAAAACATGTCACCCTCCGCCAACGGAGGAAGCAGTGGGGGAAGCAGGGGGTCAGGGGGTGTCCCCTCCTGCCTTGCGCCAGACCTGGCCTGAGTGTGGCCACCGACAACGTCAGCAGGAAGCAGGGTCGGGTGGGCAGGCGGAGCACGTCCCAGAGTTATGTAACATCTGGCACTGGTGACTTCTCCGAGGTTTTCCCTCCCCCTGCTAATGGCTGAAGGTTACCCTTTCCTCCCATCTGTGAATCCAGGCCCTGGGGCTCAGCTTCCGTGTCTCACTGTCTCTGTCTGTCTCAACCCATCCCCCGCCTCGCCTTGTTTTCCTCTGTTGCCTCTTCCATCTGAAGCTGCCCAGGCCTGAAGAGAGAGAGATGGTCAGGCAGGGAAGTGCTTGAACCTGACCTGCAGTGAAGTCTGGGCTTCTCGACCCCACGAGCTGTGTGATCTTGGGCAGGTGCCTTTGCCTCTCTGAGCTAGTGTCTTTGTCTATCAGTTTCATGTATCTAAAGAAGTAGTTACAGAGTGCCTATTCTGCACCAGGCTCTGTTCTAGGTGTGCTGGGAATTCAGCTGAGAACAAA
This sequence comes from Bubalus kerabau, assembly GCF_029407905.1. NCBI lineage: Eukaryota > Metazoa > Chordata > Mammalia > Artiodactyla > Bovidae > Bubalus > Bubalus kerabau. The sequence goes on from NC_073639.1 coordinate 55,509,623, forward strand.
GGTGCCAGCCCTCGAGAGGTTAGTTCTAGCTGGAGAGACAAACTAATGTTAACACACAGATAATTTCTGATTGTGGTCTGAAGATGTTATGATGAGGGATAGTAGTAGAAAGTGATTGATGGGGAGTGAGATTAGCTCATTTTGATGGAGTAATCAGGGAAGACCTCTCTGGGGAGGTGATGTACGAGTGAAACCCTGATGGAGGTGGGCATTGTGGGTGTCTGGGAGAAGGATGTTCAGCCAGAAGAATGACCAGTGCAAAGGTCCTGTGGCCAGGGCATTGTGAGCACATCTGCATAAGAAGGGCAGTGTTTGTAGAAGACCTGGAAGGTAAACCAGTTAGAGAGCTGAGTGGGGTCTAGATCTAAATTACAATGGACTGTATGGAGTGGGGAGGACTTGAGTTTTTATATTGTGGGTTTTCGGGAATGGCTGGAGAGTTTAAAACAGGGAGCAGAATTCTGTGACTTGCAGAGTAGATGTGCAGATCCAGGAAATTTGTAAGTAGAGAAGGCATGGCACATAGTAGGTGCTTAATAAACATCAGCTGTAATCACTAACACTAGTATTGCCAGCATCTCCTGTTCCATACACAACTCTCAATTCTGGGGTTTGGGGCCACGTGTGGAAGGATTTGGTATGATTGCTGGGACACGAAGACCACCAGTCTCTCAGACCCATTGTTGGGGAGATTCCAGTCTAGACATCATACTCACCCGGCTTGGGACGACATGGCCTGGGCTGTGGGTCCAAGGGACCTCAGTTTCCCCAGGAGGTGCCTCCCTGCCTGGCCCACAGGAAGCCCCTGTTCCCTGTGAGGCTCCAAGTGTTACCCCTGACCCAGCCCCCTGGGCAGCTGATCACCCAGCCCCAAACACTCGAGTGGGTCCCTGTCTGCTAAAAATAGATTGGGGAAGAAGTGGGAACCCTCAGCCGCACCCACAGAACCCACATGCCACACAACTTTCTCGTGTCCTCGCAAGCTCTAGCTGGGGGACCCTCCCGGGAGAAGCTCAGGATTTGGGGCTGGGCTGCACCAGCCCCTGGAGGCGGGCGGATGGCGGTGGAGCTGGGTGTGCCCAGGGGCCCGGTGGACATTCGGCAGGGTGGGGCTGCAGCCCTGGCCGAGTGCTGGTGATGGAAACCGTGACTAACGGGCAAACGGACTTTTCCCTCTTCCTCCCTATACTCTGAGTGGCTGCACTCCGAGGAGCCCCGTTTGCTCAGGAAGGAGACAGGACAGGAAGTGATCCGACTCCTGGGCAGGGGCTGGGGCTTGGGAACCCCTGAGGCCTGCTCGCGGCCCTGCATGGTAAGGGGCCAGGCTGGGCAGGGCCTGCTGGCACCTGGAGTTGATGCGGCATTTGTCCGAGAGTGAGTTGGACTGCATGGGGCTGGGAACTGGCAGAGGGGAGATGCATTAGTGCCCTTTTCCCTGTAATAGCGTACCACAAACTGGTACAGAAACTTGCTATCTTGCAATCCTAGAGGCTAGAAGTCTGAAATCAAGGTGTCGGCAGGGTTCTGCTCGTTCTGAAGGCTCCAGGGGAGGCCCCCCTGCTCTCCCAGCTTATGGGGCCAGCCCATAATCCCAAACAGTCCTCGGCTGGTGGCTCTGGGTACTTCTATGTCCGAGATTCTCTCTTCTTCTAAGGACACCAGTCATATTGGATTTAGGGTCCTTCCTCATAGCTCAGTTACTGCTGCTGCTGCTGCTAAGTCACTTCAGTCGTGTCCGACTGTGCAACCCCATAGACGGCAGCCCACCAGGCTCCCCCATCCCTGGGATTCTCCAGGCTTCCCTAATAGCTCAGTTGGTAAAGAATCCGGCTGCAATCCAGGAGACCTGGGGTTTGATCCCTGGGTTGGGAAGATCCGCTGGAGAAAGAAATGGCTACCCACTCCAGTATTTTGGCCTGGAGAATTCCATGGACTGTATAGTCCATGGGGTTGCAAAGAGTCGGATATGACTGAGCAACCTTCTTCTTTCTTCTTCTTCTCACCTAGTAAGACCTCATCTCACATAATTACATATGCAAAGAGCTCATTTCTAAGTAAGGTTCCATTCTAGGGTTCAAAGTGAAAGTGAAAGTGAAGTCGCTCAGTCGTGTCTGGCTCTTTGCGACCCCGTGGAGTGTAGCCTACGGGGCTCCTCTGTCCATGGAATTCTCCAGGCAAGAATACTGGAGTGGGTTGCCATGCCCTTCTCCAAGGGATCTTCCCTACTCAGGGATCGAACCCAGGTCTCCGGCATTGGAGGCAGATGCTTTAACCTCTGAGCCACCAGGGACGTTTATTCTGGGAGGAACCTAGTCAATCCAGGGTAAGAGGCTTCGCTGGAAGCTGTTGACACGTCGAGGAGCATTTAGGTTCCATCTCCTTCCTTGGGAACCCAAAGGGTTCAGGCTGCGGCCCCTCCCATCACACTGGCGGTATTCGGGTGGGTCCCCTCTTAGGGGCCAGTCCACCCCCCTGGGAGTCCCTGGTCACTTCGGATCCCCAGCACACTCTGCCTCCACACGTGCCCTGACTCTGCCAGTGTGTTCAGGCCCCCAATGCTGCCCATTCAGTCACTCAGTAAGTCAATCAACAAACGCTTTCTGAACCTCTGCCTGGCTCAGCCTGGGGGTAAAGAGACATCCTCCTGGGGCACCTGGCACAGTGAGGTGCAAAGACGGGAGCTGTCAAGGAGGAGTTGTGCCCAGGCTGGGGGTGGGCCCCTGGCTCCCAGAGTGGGGAGCAGGGCTTCTGGGGACCAGACGGGGGGAGGGAGGTGTGGAGGGAAGTGAAAGGCTGGCGACCAAGGGCCTTCTTTCTGTTCCTCGAACCACCCAGCTGGTTCCACCTCCAGCCTCCGTACTTGCAGTTCCTTCCACCTGGGCCACTCTCGTCCAGAGCCTTGTCTGGCCAGCTTCTTCTCAGGACTCAGCTCAGATGTCACCTCTTCCGAGAAGTCTTTCCTGAGCCCCACCCCCCTGCAGTCTCGCCCCACCCTGTCTGTCCCCATGGGCTGCCGTGCTTCTACCTCTGAGTCTTCTTTTTAATTGATGTGTCGATTGCTGTCTTTCTGACTAGCTGGCCTGTGGAGGGGCAGAGACCCTGACTACATCATTCATTGTGCTTTCTTGTCCCCTGGTGTACTATAAAGACCGGTGTGGTGAAATGACACACCACCCAAGCTAGCCTGGGGGCAGGTGGTGCCGCAAGGGCATGCTTTGTTCCTTCATTGTCTCCAGTGTACTGACTGCACCACCTGGCAGTGTGTCCTCCAGGGAGTGTGGTCGTCGCTCTGGCTTGGACAGCCAGCAGGGCTGGAGCAGTCCTAGGGGGCCTCCAGGCCGAGGCAGCCCTTCCTCACCCGTTCCAGAAGGATGTTGGGGCAGCCCCTAGGCCACGCTGCACCCTGGTGTATCTGGGACACGACGGAAGAATGAAGCTGTGGGTAAAAATAACCACTGGCATGTCTGGCCGTGCAACTGGGGCGCAAGCGGGGAAGAGTGCCCTTGGGACAGTGGCTGGGATCACTGTCCCTAGCAGCTATGGCAGGCTTCTGGCTCTGGGAGTCCCCGGGCTGGCAGCCCAGGTCCTGGCCCTGGTGCTGGCCCTGACCTGCCACTATCCCTGTGCCCTAGGAGAAGGAGAGGAATGCACGGAGGAAGAAGAAGAAAGCCCCGGCCGCTGCCAGTGAGGAGGCCGCCTTCCCACCCGTAGTGGAGGATGAGGAGATGGAGGCGTCGGGCGTGAGCGGAAATGAAGAGGAGATGGCGGAGGAGGCAGAAGGTGAGGGTGGGCCGTGGGAGCTGGCCTCTTCCAGAAATGCCTGGGTCCTGCTGAGAAGGGGCCTGGACCGCCCCAAGGGGAGAGGGCGATCATGATGGTGACAATCGTGGTGGTGATGGTGACGATGGTAGTGGTGATGGTGATGATAGTAGTGATGGTGACAGTGGTGGTGATGCTGACGATGGTGGTGATGGTGACGAAGGTGGTGGTTATGGTTTTAGTGACAATGGTGGTGATGATCATGGTGGTGATGGTGACGATGGTAGTGATGGTGACGGTGGTGGTGGTGACGATCCTGGTGGTGATGGTGATGGTGATAGTGATGGTGGTGGTGGTGGTGATGGTTATGATGGTGGTAGTGGTGATGGTGGTGATGGTGATAGTGACGGTGGTGATGATCATGGTGGTGATGGTGACGGTGGTGGTGGTGGTGACGATGGTGGTGGTGGTGACGGTGGTGGTGACGGTGGTGGTGGTGGTGGTGATGGTGACGATGGTAGTGGTGGTGACGATGGTGGTGGTGGTGGTGACGTGGTGGTGGTGACGATGGTGGTGATGGTGACTGTGGTGGCGATGGTGGTGGTGGTGACGGTGGTGGTGGTGGTGACGGTGGTGGTGACGGTGACAGTGGTGGTGATGGTGGTGGTGATGGTGACGGTGGTGGTGACGATGGTGGTGATGGTGACGATGGTGGTGGTGGTGACAATGGTGGTGATGGTGACGATGGTGGTGGTGGTGACGATGGTGGTGATGGTGACGATGGTGGTGGTGGTGACAATGGTGGTGATGGTGACGATGGTGGTGGTGGTGACGATGGTGGTGACAGTGGGAACAATGATCACGGTAATCGGCTTCTCTGCACTTGCAGGACACTTGTTCATTCTATCCTCCTGCCCCCTGTGAGTTCAGTCTTGTGCTTGGTGACCCTACACATCCAGGACATATCCAGTTCTGGTGACACCTATTATCTTGCCAGCATATCTGGTATCACATTTTAGGGGAAAAAATTGTTTATTTTTGAAAATAGTTTTTTTTTAAATTTTTGACCACACTACATAGCATGTGGGATCTTAGCTCTTCAACCAGGAATCAGACTTGTGCCCCTTGCAGTAGAAGCATGGAGTCTTAACCACTGGACCACCAGAGAAGTCCATAAAAATAGTTTTCTGACCTGAACCATTATTTTAGACTCCAGTATTCTTGCCTGGAGAATCCCATGGACAGAGGAGTCTGGTGGGCTACAGTCCATGGGGTTGTATAGAGTCAGGACACGACTGAGCGAGTAATATACATTATTTTACAACTTGAGCAATGTAAGCAGAACGAATACCATTGGTAGATAAGTATTCAAAAGTTATGTAATTATGCTTCATTTTGCTCCCAAGTGTCTGAATTTGAATGATAAACTGCACAGCCCCCAGCTTTCTGCCTGGGGGCGCTGAGGCTGGGGGCAGTTGCACGAGGCACCCCAGAGTTGCGTCGTCGGCCTGGATCTTAGATGAACTCTGCCACCTGGTGAGGGCTGCTAAAGAGAGAGTGAGAATTAATATTTAAATTTTGCTCTCAGTTCTGCCCGCCTCTCAAAAGGAGGATTTCGACTGCACAAGATGGTCACTCAACTTCGGAGCCTGGCCCCCACGTAACACCCAGCTCCACTATGCAAATAGCATTTATAGATGTGGAAGTCACACCAGGCTGCCCAAGGGCAGGCTTGCATCCCTGGTCACTGATTACTCTGCCTTTGCCCCCAGTCCTCTCCCTTTTACTTGCTCTACACCAGTCCCTCAAGGCATGACAACCCTGAAGACCCCCCACACAACACCCCTGAAGCCCCCCGCCCCCCGCTTCACTAAATGTGTCTGCTTCTCCTTCTGCCATCCCGCCGGCCTGAACTCCGCCACGGGGCCTCAGGTTCTTAGTGAAGGGCCCCTCCTCTCCTCCCGTCCCGTCTCCTGCCAGGTTCCCCTCCTGTCGCTCTTGTCTGCCTGCCCCTGCGTTTAAACTCCCAAACTTCTGCCAGCATTTGCAAGGAAGGTGTGAATCACCCCCGCTCTGTAAGCAAGACATGCAAATAAATCCAAGTTATGCCAACCTGCAGTGCATTCACCAGCCTGAATCCTACTTCCAGGTTGAAAATGAAGAATCGGCCCATTTGGTTGTTGTTGTCTCACTTTGGGGGTGACCTGGGGTGCTGAGTCTGGCCTCCTCACCAGCGCTGGGTCTCTCCAGGCCAGGGTGGCTAGAGGCCTGACCAGTTTCTGATGGAAGGCTCCAAATCCCTCAGGTCCTTGAATTCTGAGTCCTGGGTCTGTAACCAGGAAAAGGGAACCTGGGGAGCAGGAACCCACTCTTCTCTTTAAATATCCTCCCGGCTGTGTGTGGGCAGGATGCAGGCTTGGTGGGAAAGTTAAAGGAAGCCAGACTTTGGCTCAGCATTAAAAGCAGAACAGATGTTGCCCAGTTAGAGAATTTTGAGGTAGTGAGTTCCCTGTCCCCTGTATGATTCACACTCCCTATCAAGGATGGGAGATGGGCATTCTTGGCTGGTCTGCTGAACCCAGGGCTCCTGTGACCACCTGGCAGCCCTGAGCACATCAAGGGAGGCAGTTAAGAAGAGTCTGCCCAAGGCACCAGGTCACAGTCCCATCTTACAGATGAGGAAACCGAGGCCTCATGTGGGGAGGGAGAGGAGAATTACTCACATAGGGTGTCACGTAGCTGGTAGACTTAGAATCTGCCAGTCCGATTGGCATTTGCTGTGTAAACCTGTCCCTTGTGACCAGGATAGGGGAGGGGAGGTAGGTCCCAGGTTAGAGCCTGAGGTCTCTCCAATGGAACCATCTAGAATATCCCAACAGACCCCTCCAGAGGGTAGGCAGCAAGGGCCTTGTATCCAGGCTGGAGATGAGTCCAGGGGAAGGAGGAGTGGTCCATTTGACCTTGTAGTTTCTCCAGTAAAGACTGTGGTTGTAATAAGAGCATCAGCCGTGAATTATTCCCTTTAATCATCACAGCAGCTCAACGGGTGCTGTCATCACCCCATTTAATAGACAAGGACTCTGAGACACAGGAAGTTATCCAAGGAAGCCAGTTGGCCTGTTTGGGACCAGGATTTAAGCTTGTCAGAAATACTGATTCTTGGGCCCCACCTGGACCGACTGAGTGAGAAATGTTTCGGTAGTAGGCCCAGCCATCTGAGTCTTCACGACCCTCAGGCTTATACCTGAGAATCCCTGACAGAGATAAGCTGCTGGGTAAGGGAGAGAGCCAGGCATAAACAACTCATTTTGTAGATGAACACACAGACTCTGGGGCTAAGCCATTTGTCCAGAGGACCTCAGTGCTGGCCCCCTTCGTCCTGTGGTCTGACAATGTAAAAAGAGGGAGTGACATTGCCGGAGTCAGAAGACAGGGTCAGGAACCCCGTGGTGAGGGATACAGGATGCTGGGGTCAACCCTGTCCTGCCCCCATGCAGTGTGGCCTGGGACAAGCGACTCAACCTCTCTGTTTCTGCATCTGCAAAGCAGAGTGGTGATGATCTCTAACTTAGAGGTTATTGAGAGTGAGTTGTGTGTGTGAAGCACTTTGCCCAGAGCCCAACACCCACAGAGCAAGCCTGTGTTGCTGTTGTTGGGATGGTCATTTCTGGGAGGAGTAGCCTTTGCTCTGGGCCTTGAAGGAAGGCAAGAGACAGGAGAGGTGGGAGTCTGGAGGTAGTAAAGGCTGAAAGAAGTGTTTTTGCAGGGCACTGGCAGCCCCTGCTGGCCTTGCTCCACGTCTGAGGGGTGAGACAGGGCTGGGTAGCCCCAAAGGCCTCTCCCTCCAGCCCTGCACCACTCTGAGGCCAGCACCCCACCCCTAGGACCCTGGAGCCGGGAACCAGAGAAGGCCAGTGACTTGTCCAAGGACACCCAGGAGTGTTCTGGGCTGCGGGCTTTTGGGACAGGGTTGTAGGTCCTCCCTGCCTGCCTGGCCCCAAATTCTCCTCCCTCCCCACTTGCTGCTCATGCCACCTCGCTTCTAACCCTTCTCTCACTTCCTTCCAGCCTTACACGCCTCTGGGAACGAGGTCCCCAGAGGGGAATGCAGTGGCCCAGGTATGAATGTGGCCAGCTGGCCTGGGGGGGTGGGGTGGGGGTAGGGCCAGGCTGGGGTGGGGGGCACCCCCAGGTTCCATGTTGTCTACGAGGGGCCCCACCTCTGTGAGCACACCTCTGCCTGTGCACGCCACTGCTGGTGCCACCACCGCCTCTGTTCCCCCTCCTCAGTGCGGTGTCTGTTCCCCATGCTGTTCCCTGGCTCACACCTGCAGATCAGTGCACTCGACTTGACTGTTCTGTTGATCTCTTACTAGTGTGTCCACCTGCGACTCTACACTTATGTTTCTCCTATAGCAAGTGTGGGGGAGGGAGGTTTCAAATGTCCCCATTTTGTAGAAAGTGAGGAAAATTGAAACCCAAAGAAGCGAGAGGAGTCATGGTTGAGGCTAAGGAGCCAGGTCTGGAGCTGAGGTCCCCTTTCCCTTCATCTGTGCACACTGTCATTCGATCAGCACTTCCTGTGCACCTGCTGCATACCAGCCCTGTGGACAGTGGCCAGGGGCTGTGGTTGGTGTGGACCCTCTGCCCGTGAGCTCCTCCAGGCTCACTGGCCGCGTTATGTGAGGACGACAGTGATGACACAAGAGCAGACAGTTAGCAGGTGCCACCCTGTGTGCCGCAGCCCCTGTGAAGTGGGCACTGCTCTCCCCACTCTACAGATGGGGAAGGTGAGGCCAGGAGCTCACTGTGTCAGCAGGGGCAGAGCCAGGGCTGCAGCTCCGATGAGAACAAGGAGACCCCAGAACGAAAGCCTGCACCCCTGGCTGCCCCTGGCCTGGCTCCATAGGGTGCTGGCCACCCACCCAGCCACTCCGGGGACCGGAACTTAACAGGTCCTGGGCTTCTCCAGGGTCAGCAGGTGGAGAGGGCGGCCAGAGGAGGACAGAGGTTTGGGAGGGGCCAGGCGGGCTGCTCAGGCGTGTAGGAGCCTCGGAGCTGTTTGGTGTCCAGGGATGGGACTGCAGCCCCCTGAACGCCTACCCAGAACCAGGCTGCACAGTCAGGGTCATCGGGTGGTGGGCAGGGCCCTGCCTGTCTCGAGCCTGAGTGCCCCCCGGCACCCTCACCCCATCTTTGCTTTCTCCCCGCAGCTGCCGTCAACAACAGCTCCGACACCGAGAGCGTCCCCTCACCCCGCACTGAGGCCGCCAAGGACACGGGGCAGAACGGGCCCAAGCCCCTGCCTGCCCCGGGCACGGATGCACCACCTCCCGAGCCGCCCACCCCGCCGCCCGAGGACACCCCGGCCCCCACCGAGCCCGCCCCGGCCCCCGAAGCCACCGGTCCGCCCACACCCCCACCAGCACCCCAATCGCCCGCCACGCCCCCTCCCGTGGTCCCCAAGGAGGAGAAGGAGGAAGAGGCCACAGCCGCCCCCTCAACCGAGGAGGGGGAAGAACAGAAGCCCCCCGTGGCCCCCGAGCTGGCGGCCGACGTGGGCAAGGCCAAGACGGAGGAGCCGGGCGAGGTGCACCCCGTGGAGCCTGTCAAGAGTGAGTGCGAGGAGGAGGCCGCCGGAGAGGGGCCCGACAAGGTGAAGGCGGGCCCGGAGGCCGCGGTGGAGGCTGCGCCCGAGGGGGCACTCAAGGTGGAGAAGAAGGAGGCCAGCGGCTCTGGGGGCAAAGGCCCGGCAGCCAAGGGCTCAGGTGCCCCCCAGGACAGTGACTCCAGTGCCACCTGCAGCGCGGACGAGGTGGACGAGCCCGAGGGCGGCGACAAGAACAGGTGAGCGCGCTGGCTTTGTCATCTCGTTCTGTAAGCACTTACTGAGCATCACCTGTGTACCCAGACAACGGCACACGAGGCTGATGCCACGCCTGCCCTTGCAGGGAGAGGGGGCCACCACTAAGTGTTCTCCGTCTGGCATGAATTCCGATGTTGGGACAGGGCAGCATCGATGGGGTGGGTCCCCCATTAGCGGTGGCCTCTGAGCTGAGCCTGGGCGGGGAGAAGTAGGGTGACCGCATGGATTAGCTTCCAGAGCTACCGCCACCAAGGACCACCCCAGAGTGGCATCGGCAGGGCCACTGCCCCTAAAGGCTCCTTCCTGCCTCCTCCAGCCTCTGGTGGTGCTGGCCATCCTCAGCTTGTAGATGCGTCACTTTGTGGTCCCATGACATGCTCTCCATGTGTCCCTGTGCCCACATTTCCCTTTTGCCGTAAGGATGTCAGTCCTTGGATGAGGGTCTACCCTCAGGACCTCCTCTTAACTGCATCTCATTTGCAAACAGCCTATTTCCAGAGAAGTTCACATTCACAGGTATTTGGCTCTTAGGACTTGAACAGACTTGGAGAGACAAAGTTTTACCCTCAACACGGTGGAACCAGCAAGTGCAGAGGCCGGAGGTGGGACTGAGCCTGCACGATTCAGCAGACCAGCCCACCTTGCAGGGCCTCCGGGCTGGGTGGGTGGCTGCATTTTGTTCTCAGGACAATGAGACCTCCGCAGCTCGTGCCTGAGACTTGGGGTGCGTCTCAGGCTCTGAAACTTGCCAGCTGTGTGAGGGGGTAGATTTAATGGGGGCCAGAGTGGCAGAGGGATGCACTTTGTGAGGCAGCCTTGGGGATGTCCTGGTGAGGCTGGTGGCGGTGGACATGGGGGCAAGTGGCAGATGCCCGGGATCCTGGCCAGTTCATCTTCTGCCCACTGACGGTCCCCGAGACCCCAGCCAGAGCGGAAGCCGGCAGGCCCCACTCGGGGCCCAATGTGGGCAGCAAAGGGCAGGACTGCGGAGATCCACGCCCGCTTGCATCTGGGCGGCTTAAGGAATTGTTTTCTAGTGAGGCGGGCCGGTCATTTTTATTTTGACTGAAAACAGTGCAGTCTGTTTTCGCTCCTTTCACGTCTCTCGGAAAAGTTCTGGGCAGCGCGAGAGGGAGGAAAATCTGACTTTCAAATCTGACTGGTTCACTGGGAGCCGTTTCCTCTGCTCCGTGATTCACCTTGGGGCATGCGGAGATGGCAAATTCTAGAACGTTTCATGTGAAAACCGGACTTGGTCAGAGCTCGCTGGGTCCCCACGTGTTCAGTGAGCTACCTCTGGTCCCTGGCAGGACCCTCAGCCCACTTGTATGGCTCTTGGATAAGCAGCAGTCTGGCCAGCAGGTTTCTGGGGGCCCGGAGGTCCTAAGTTTCCTGCCTAGTGGACGCTGCTCGGAAAACAAGAGTTCACGGCGACCTGATCTGCTGGGGAAGGCCCTGGGCCAGAGTCTCACTCTTTGTGCCTGGGTAATGGGGTCAGGGTGGGCGGCTCCCCACCCTACTCCCGCTGGCCACAGAGACAGAGTCATGGAAACACACGTTTCTGCTCTTAGCGGGAAGAGCGTTGAGCTCATGGGACAGCCACGCTGATAAGCGGCCTCCTGGAGTCTGTATTTTGGGTACACATGGCCTGCCTGGGCTGGACAGCTCAGAGGGTTGGCCTGGGTCCCAACAGCTTCCCCCTGGACCTCTCGGGCCAGGCCTGAAGCCCCGCAGCCTACTTTGAGCCTCTCCCCCCACAACCTCAGCCCCACCCAGGGATGTGTCTTTCTCTCCCCCTGCTGGGTCTGGCTCCTGTCCACTCTTCCTGCCTGAGCGTCCAGCCTTCGGTCCCTCGGGACCAGGAGCCCTGGGCTGGGAGTCAGGACACCTGGTTTGTCACACCCTCTGTGACCGAGGCCAGTCCCCCACCCTCAGGGTGAGGTTGGACTTGGGCCAGCCTCCTGACCTCTTCCTGGCTGGCAGTCCGCCACCCCTCCCTCCTGCCCTGGCCGCAGCCGCACAGGGCCAGGCGGGCGCCGGAGGACGCAGGCGAGATGCGTCAGAGTGCGCCCTGGCAGCCAGCACCACCCCCCTCACCGCCCCAGAGAGATCGGTGGGCGACCCCAGGTCCTGGCCTCCTGCCCACAGCCCTGCCTCCCGCCTGGCAGTCTCAGCGCAGTGCACTGGGCAGCCCTGGACAAGACACAAGATGCATTGCGTTCTGGCCCGTGCCCGTATGGCTTTGGGAGAGAAAATTATATCCTGCTTTTTACTCTCCATTGCTTTCTGCCAGACAGCTCCGCCTGGGAGTTTTCTTGGCTAGCGGCCAGAGATAGTGGCTTTGATTGCAGAGCCTTGAGCTTGCCTACCCCCGCCTGTTCTGTTTCCCAGAGACGGTGCTGGGCACTTTCTGGCAGGGCTGGGCCTTCAGAAGTGCCTTGGCCTAGACCTCAGTTTTTTCACCCATAAGATGGGTGTGGGTGTCCCCACTGACAGGCTGCTTGGGAGGATAATGGAGTTCCGAGCCCACAGTAAGATGCTCAGTGAAAGGAGTTACTCCCTTCCTTTGGAACTGCTTCAGGAGCCCCCAAAGTTCACTCCACGAGGAGGTTGGAATGTAGTCACTTCCGAGCCCCTGCAATTTCAAAAGAATGTAACAGCAATTTCTCCTTTATTTCTCTATTCCATAAATGATTAACTAGGCACCAGGGTGTGCCAGGTACCATCCTGGGCTCAAGGGGAGCAGCGACAAATGAGGTCCTGGCTCCAGGAAGCTTACATTTCACTGGGAGTGATTAGTACGGAATTGGAACAGCAATGGAATAAAGGGAATGCTCGTGTGATAAGCAGATGAGGGAGAGATTGGTCATGGAGGGAGTGTGAGGGGCAGTCAGGGAGACCTGCCTGAGGAGGTGACATTGAAAGATGATGGAAACACAGAGTATGAGACATGGAGGGAAAGTCTGCAGAGAGAACAGCCAGTGCAAAGATCCTATGGCCTCACAAGCTTGTGTTGGGTAGATGGCAAAGAGGCCTGTGGCAGAGAGCGGAGCGAGTGAGGGAAAGGGGAGAGGGCACGAGAGGAGGTCACAGAGGTGGGCAGGGTCCTGGCTCTACTTGGCCCCACAGGGCCTCGGGGGTTGAAGCGAGGAGTGGGGTTTTATCTTGGGGGCATGGGAAACAAGCATGACCATGCCTTTGTGGATCTTCACAATCCTGCTTTCCCAGCCCCAGCCTGGCAGCCGGGGATTATCCCAGCCCAGCGATAATGAGGAATCTGGGGAGGGGGCTCAGCAGAGAAGGGACGTACTGTTGCAGACCCCGAGTCCCCTGGGGCCCTGCCCCCTCCCCAGCCCTGGTCTTCCGGGGCGGGAAGAAAATCCCAGGGATGAGAAGATACCCAGGCTGCTCAGCACTAGGCGTTGTTGTCATGGCTTCCTGTGCCTTCCTGTGTCCTACCCACAGGACAGTCGCTGGAGGGAGCGACTGTTCTCATACCCATTTTACAGATGAGGAAACTGAGTCAGGCACAGTTGGTCAAGTCATCTGGCCAGTGGTGGGATTTGAACTGAGAGGTGGAGTCTTGAACTTCAGGGTTAGGGGGCAGGGCCCCAGCTGCTCTCAGCCGAGTTGCCGGCTTCCCCTGCCACCCAGCTTCCCCCCAGCCCCCGCCCCTGCCCCTCCCGGCCCAGGTCATGTGCACAGTGCCAGGCTCCGAGAGCCCCTACCCTGCCCCGGTCTCTAGGGAGGAAAATAAACGCCCTGTCTTCCAAGAAAACAAAGGAAAGAGAACAGAGGGAGGGTGATACTGTGAGGAGAGCTCCTGGAGGTGGTGGCACCTGCTGATGTGGAGGTGGGATGAGGCAGTTTGGGGGCCACGTGAGCGCCAGGCATCTTCCCGCCCCTCAGGGGTGGTGGGGAGGCTCAGGCCCCTTGGGCTTGTTAAAGATCAGGATCCAGGCCCTTGCTCTTGGATGCTGCCCTCTTCACAGTGAACGGTCAGGCTACTATCATCTTGTCAGCTGTGAAGCACTGTGCCCATGGCTGCAGCCCCCACTGAGCTCTTGCCTCCCTGGGTGGGGTTGGGGGGGCTCAAGAGAGAGGGGTCTGGGCCTCCATGCACACCCCCAGCTGGTGCCTGCTGAGGGCATTTGAGGGTGATCCCTGCTTCCCTCCAATCTGCCTGCCCGCTGCCTGGACCAGGAACCACCAGGAAACCAGGACAGGGCAAGGGCCCTGGTTCGTTGACAATCAAAGTGAGACACAGACACTTGGTTTTTTATTTGTATCATAAAAGCATATTTTGTGTCCATATAAAATTATATTCACATAGATATGAAAGTTTATATTTTAACTTTAAAATTTGCATTTTCAAATATTTTATACAATAGATAATAGTATAGCATTATTACTTTATTGTTCATTGAAACAATATACTTAATATATCAAACCCTTGATTTTGTGGCCAGCAAAGAGTATATTCATTATCTTTTCCTTGTAACAGCTTTCATTTCAGTTCAGTTCGGTCGCTCAGTCGTGTCCGACTCTTTGCAACCCCATGAATTGCAGCACACCAGGCCTCCCTGTCCATCACTAACTCCCGGAGTTCACTCAGACTCACATCCATCGAGTCAGTGATGCCATCCAGCCATCTCATCCTCTGTCGTCCCCTTCTCCTCCTGCCCCCAATCCCTCCCAGCATCAGAGTCTTTTCCAATGAGTCAACTCTTTGCATGAGGTGACCAAAGTACTGGAGTTTCAGCTTTAGCATCATTCCTTCCAAAGAAATCCCAGGGCTGATCTCCTTCAGAACGGACTGGTTGGATCTCCTTGCAGTCCAAGGGACTCTCAAGAGTTCTCCAACACCACAGTTCAAAAGCATCAATTCTTCGGTGCTCAGCTTTCTTCACAGTCCAACTCTCACATCCATACATGACCACTGGAAAAACCATAGCCTTGACCAGACGGAACTTTGTTGGCAAAATAATGTCTCTGCTTTTGAATATGCTATCTAGGTTGGTCATAACTTTCTTTCCAAGGAGTAAGCGTCTTTTAACTTCATGGCTTTACTGAGACATGATTCACAGCCATACAATTCAGCCATTGAAGTGTGATTTATTTTTAGTACATTCACAGTTATGTGATCATCAGCACTGTTTAATTCCAGAATATTGTCAACTACCCCAAGAAGAAACCCCAGGCCATTAGCAGTCAGTCCTTATCCCCCACCCTCCAGCCCCTGGCACCCACTCATCTTCTGTGTCTACGGATTTGCCTCTTGGGGGAATTTCTTGTAACTGGAATCATGCAGTACATGGCCTTTTGCAACCAGCTTCTGGCACTCAGCATCATGTTTGTGAGGTTCATCCAAGTTGTAGCCTGGAGTCATTCTTTTTGGCTGAGTAATATTCCTCTGTGTGGACATACCACATTTTGTTTATCCATGTCACCTGGTTTTGGACGTGGGGCTTGCTTCCACCTTTTGGCTTTTGCAGATAGTGGCTGCTATGATCTTTCGTGAACGGTTGGTGTGTGGGTGTGTGTGTGTCTATTCTCACGAGTGTATGCCCAGCAGTGCAAATGCTGGGCCCTATAGTGACTCTAATGCACTTCCTGAGGAAATGCCAGAGCATTTTCCAGAAGGGCTGCAGTGTATTCACTCTTAAGTTTACAAATACAAGTTGGTTTAAGTGGACAGTGATAATTAGTTGCAAGAGGAGGGGAGCAAGGCTGGGCTAGTGACATTTGGAGCCGAGGGTGAGGGGTATAGGACAAGTGAGAGCATCGGTTCTTAGACCTGGTCAGGGTGCTTTGGCCCAAGGGTAGAGGGCAAAACGAGGCTGGGCTTGGGTCTCCAGGGGCGTGAAGATGGGCAGCCACCAGAGGAGAGGCCTCCGGTGGTCCTGGGAGCCTGAGCAGGATCCAGAGAGGTCGAGAGAGGTGAGGACGGCAGGGAGGGTGAGCTGGTCAGGAGGACGGTGAAGCCCAGCTGAGCATGAAGTCAGTCTGACCTCGGAGCCTGGCGCCACTTGCATGCCGTGGGCAGCCCAGGGGGTGTCGCCGAGACCGTCTCTGCTCAGCTGAGCATGTGGCAGATGTGGGCAGGGGGTCAGCACCCAAGGAACTGGCTCGTCACGGGTTGCGATCCCGTCACCGCAGGGAGCAGGGGGCCCATCGCCTGCACGTCACACGTCTGTCCTGCACCGCCGGCTGGAAGGCGCGTGATCCACTCTTGGCATCCGGCAGCCAGCTCTGGGTGGTATGAGCTGCACCCTGGCTGTCACAGATCTTACCTGGAAGGCAGGGGCTGTGCCGACGGTCTGCACGTGGCGTCAGCCAGGATGGTCACGGCACACACTAGGGGCTGTGCCCACAGGACCCTCAGGCTTCGCTGACCTGTCTTGTGATTCTCCCTCCTGGCTGAATCCAGCCCACGGCCAGTGCCTTTGTGCGTGCACACTGTTTGATTCCCCTAGGCCTGCTGTGTATTCAGCGAGTGGTGGTCCCAGGTAGGACTCGAGAGCTGGGCAGGAACCTGGCAGCCCCAGTGCAGGGGTGAGGGACTCTAAGGCTGGGGCTCTGAGCTTCTGCCCTTGAGACCTCATGCCAGCTGGTGAACCAGACGGGGCTTGTGGCATGGCACCGGGCCAGGGCTGTCGTGTCCTGGAAATCCCTGAAGACCTCTCAAGGAGGGGACACCGGTGAGCAGCTCTGGAGCCACGCCCCAGGGCAGCCTCTGCCCCAGGCGCCCAAGACACTGCAGTTCTTCCCTGGGGTGACCCCAGCCCTGGCTTCCCACCATGTTTTAGCCCCCTGCCCTTCCTGCCCACCTCCGTGCACCCGTGTGCAGACACACACACACACACACACACACACACCGTGCATGCTTAGCAGGTTGCTGCCCTGTTCTGCATGTCAGCAGACAGACGTGACCTTGCTTTAGAGGACAAGCCACCTGCAGGCCCAGCTCAGCCCCACTTACGGCTGCAGGGCGGGCAGTGTACATGCTGACCCCGTGCCCGCAGAGCTTGCACCCGCCTGGTATGCGGGTGAGATTCCGGTTAGCCACGCATTCTGGTTGAGTGGGAGGGCGCCCCAGTCCTCGTCTCCAGTAAGCAGGGCCAACTCAGCACCGTACCCCGGGCCCCTACCCTGGGGCCTGAGCCTCTCATACTTGGGTGATGAGTCATCTCCCTGAATCTCTTAAGCCTCCCAAGCCTTAATTAGGTTGATTCTTGGGTTTCCCAGCAGCTTCCCAAGGGCCAGTCGTGGTAACGGGCCCTGAGTGTGGGCTTCTCTAGGACTTCCCTTGCCCTGGGCCATCTCGGGAGCGTTTGATCCTCTGGGCTGGGGTGGGAGGGGTCTTGGTCCCTTGTGGGGTCTGCATGGAGCAGAGGAGGGAGGGAGGAGCCCCCACCCCGACCCCAGGTCTCCCCGGCTCTGGACGTTCGCCTCCCTCTGGTGGTCCCCACAGCCACATCGTCCAGGCAGGAGCCAGGAGAGCCTGTGAGCCCGTGGGCCTGACATTGGTTTCCCCGTCCCCTCTGCCCTCCCGCCTGCCACCAGGCTCCTGTCACCACGGCCCAGCCTCCTCACCCCGACCAGCGACACCAGGACCAACGCCTCACCCCAGAAGCCACTGGACCTGAAGCAGCTGAAGCAGCGAGCGGCCGCCATCCCCCCAATTGTGAGTCCCAGGCCCGCCTCCCATGACCCAGGACCCCCACCCAGCCAGGACCCGCAGAGCCCCCATGAGCTTTACTTCCTGTTGGGGAGACAATAAATCAGGCTGATTGCAGGCCAGGGAGGTGGAGGCCCGGCATCTGCAGCTCCCCCTCTTCCCACCACCTCCTGTTTCCTGTAGAAATCCTCATGGAGACAGGCAGGAACAGTACAGGGGCTGAGGGGCCCCCAAAGTACCCGGCCTGCAGGTCTCCTCCCTCTGGCTTCCCAGCCTGGCAGCTCTCACCACGCCACCCCTGCCTGCCGAGGGTTCTCCAGAGCCCCCCAGACCAGGCAGGAAGCCCCCCACTGTCACAACACCTCAGAGAGGAGGGCGGGGCCCCACCAGTTAACTTGAGACCCTCTGCAGGGGTTGGGGGGTTGTCCAGAAAATTCTCCAGGCCAAGCAGGAGGATCCTCAGGTGCCCGTAATTGTAACGGCTCAGTCACTGGTGGCGCTGGTGGTAAAGAGCCCGACTGCCAGTGCAGGAGACGAAAGAGAGGTGGGCTCGATCCCTGGGTTAGGAAGATCCCCTGGAGGAGGGCATGGTAACCCACTCCAGTATTCTTGCCTGAGAAATCCCATGGACAGAGGAGCCTGGCGGGCTACAGTCCATAGGGTGGCCAAGAGTTGGACACGACTGAAGCGACTTAGCACACTCACATAGTCATTGCCCTCTCCCAGGGCGTGAGCCTGGCCTTCCAGTGCACCTGGGGGCTGTGGGCTGAAAGACTCCGAGCTGACCAGGGCTTTTTGAGTGAGGGGCACAAGGAGTGCCAGGCTGTGCTGCCTGCTCCCCACAGCCGGGCACTGTCCCATTTGTCAGCTCGGATCTCTCTGAGACCCCGAGAAATTTGGGGAAGAAGGAAGGGGCTAGGGGCAGGGTAATGAGGGCTCCCCATCCACAGCCAGGCACCCGGGATGGCTGGGCACACCCCCTACACTTTGCACAAAGCCCAACCTCCTGGCCCCTCAAGCTGTGTGCCCTTGGGCGTGTTGCTACCTCTCCTGGGCCTCAGTTTCGAGGCTGGTCACACGCAGGGGGCCTGGAAGGCTTTTCCTAGTCTCTGGAACCTGCAGACAGCCTGTAAAGACACCCCCTCCTCCTCGCTTTACCCCAGCAGGTCACCAAAGTCCACGAGCCGCCCCGGGAGGAAGCAGCTCCCCCTAAGCCAGCTCCCTCTGCCCCCCCACCATCGCAGCACCTGCAGCCAGAGAGTGACACCCCCCAGCCGCCAAGCAGCAGCCCTCGAGGCAAAAGCAGGAGTCCTGCGCCTCCTGCCGAGAAGGAGGGTAAGTGTGTGTCAGTGGCTGAGGGAGTCAGAGGGAGAGGAGGCTGATGGGCGGGTATAAGGGGCCTTTTGTGTGTGCCGAGCAGCTGTTCCCAACTCCATGGCTGTGGCGGCAGGACAGGCCAAGTTAATGAGTGAAAGGCGTGGGAGTGAGGCAGTAGGGGGTGGTGGGGACTGCAGCAAATTGGAGAACGCACGTTCGTTCTGAAGTGGGCTCACGTTGGCCTCAGCCAAGAGTCACCACGTGGCAATTCAGGCCTGGGGTTGTGGGTTGTTCTTTCAGAGAAGCTAGAAATCCATCTTTTCATGTGAAATCTTAAGAGTTTCTCAACATTGGCAACTTCTCAAAATTTCCACAAGCTCTGTGCGTATATGAAAACACGTCTGTGGCTGTTTCTGGTTCCATGTGATTCAGTCCACACGTGAGCTTCTAGAACCATGAGGCTCAGCGCCAGCTGGCAACAACTCTGGGCCTAGGCAGGAAGCACTGCCCTCTCCAGCTTTCACCCTGACCTTATTCCAGGCCGAGGTCACTGGGTTCACTGGGGAGCCAGTGAGTGATTCCCCGAGCAGCTGTGTTGCAGCAACTGCCCGGGGCGTGCTTTACTGTCACCACGTGAAGTTCAAGGTCAGGAGACAGGTGGGGTCTGGTTTCTTGTTCTCTGGATCTTCTATCTCTGCCCCACTCCCCACTGGCCCCAAGAAGTGTCAAGCCTGTATCCCTAAGGGACACCCATCCCAGATCAGCCTGTCACAGCGCAAGCAATGGGGGCTGACCCCTCCCCCCAAAGGCTCCCCCCATGCTGTCCTAGCCCAGTCTCCTGAAGGCTGCTCTAGGGGTCCAAGGGCAGCAGAACCCCAGGCCACCGTCCCTGTCCAACACCGCCAGGGACAGACTCAGGTGGCCAGGGCCATCTGCGCCATCACCTCGAGCAACTTCTGGTACGGCATCTTGCCGTCTCTAGAAAGTCAGGCTGGCCCTTGGCCATGGACCTCCCTGAGGGCGGTGCTGTGTGTCTGAGGACAAAAGCAGGGCTGTCCCTAAAGGAGGCCAGCTCCACATGTCGCATGTGTCTGCCAAACACTCCCCGGCTAATCGGCCCACCCCCCACCTGTCTCCCTGCGGCTACCTTCACCTGCCATAGGAAGTCTCAGATGCCACCCACGCGGACGGGCATGCATCCATCCAGCGTGTGGCCAGGGGATCAGGACATGTGTTGAACACCCACCATCGCCAAGCACTACCCCTGGGGAGTGCAGGTCTGGCAGTGAGCAGGATGAAGTTCCTGCTCCGGCCAGCTGCCCGTTTTGTGAATGAGAGAGTATGTTAAGCAGGGGAACACGCAAGGAAGCAAGATGACCTCAGGGTAGTTCATGGAATGAATGAGACAAAATGGGATGAGTGACAAGGGGCTCAGAGAAGGGGTCTCTGGGACCAGGAGAAGGCAGTGGTGGGAAGATCTGGGGGAAGGGCATTCCAGGTGCCAGGAACAGCATGTGCAAAGGCCCTGG
Source organism: Bubalus kerabau (assembly GCF_029407905.1). NCBI lineage: Eukaryota > Metazoa > Chordata > Mammalia > Artiodactyla > Bovidae > Bubalus > Bubalus kerabau. Next base: position 55,529,775 of record NC_073639.1, read on the forward strand.
GGTAGGAGCAAGCTTGGTGTGTTGGCAGAGCTGACACAACAAGAGGTCATGGTGGCTGGGGAGAGGGGAGGGGAGGATGGGAGATGGGGACCAGATTGTGTAGGGCCTTGTAGGCTGTGGTGCTGTGGACGTTTGGTCTCGGGTGCAGGAAAAGAAAGCCTTTAACAAGAGGAACTTTCAGGGTGTATGTGTGTGTTGGGGACTGAGGAGAGATCAGGCAGTCCGATTTCTATTTTGAAAAGATCTTTTTCTCTGACTGTTGTTGGGAAGAAAGGGCTACAGGGAGTTGTGGGCAGATGGAGGAGGGCACAGCGCTGTTCCCAGCCAGCAGCGGTGGCAGTCTGGACTATGTGGGTGACCGTGGAGATGGAAGCGGAGTGGGTTGGGGTTTTGTTTCAGAGGCAAAGCCAGTGGAACCCGCTGAGGAACCTGAATGGGGTTGAATGCAGGGTGTCAGCTGCCTCCTGGGACCCTGCCGGTCACCCACGCTGGGCCCGGGACTCCCCATGGTGGGGGTGTGGTTTGCTGGGCAAGAGTGTAGTGTGAGACATGGGGTCTGGTCTGGAAGGACATTCGAGGGCCAGGACACTAGCCCAGGGCGGGGTAGCCTCATGGCAACGTCAGGGGCCCATACAGCCTTGGCCAGCACCAGATCTGAGCCAGGTCGGGCTGCGCTTGGGTGGCTGGACACCGCACAGGGCCAGGCAGAGCCTGCTGGGACTGGTCACAGGCCCTGTCCCGAGAGAAGGTGAGCCACCTCCCCCCTGGTTTCTGAGTCTGGCGTTCGGCCCGTTGGCACGGCGGAGGGCCGCGCCGTTTCCTGGAATCGCTCGGCAGCACCAGAGATGGCGCACCTGGCGTCGGGTATGGTGGGCTGCCCTGCAGCTAGCACCCTTAGGCACATGCGTGAACTTGACACCCAGCTCGACCTCTCTCTGGTCTCTCCTGCCTCCCCTGCCCACTGGCTCCGCCCACCCCTCTGGCTCCCCGGGCCCAGCTGGAGGAACAGGTTGTCTTTCCAGGCTCTCGGCTGCCCGCCCAGCCTGGCCGGGGCCCAAGTTTCCCTTCCAGCACCGGAGGCCTCCTGCCCCCTCCCACCACAGCCAGGGCTGAGCTGGAGAGAGCAGCCCGGGTGCGCACAGGGTCGGATCGCTGGATGAGCGCCATCCGGGGCATCTGGGGATTTTTCTGGGCCTGGTGCAGGCCCTAGAGAGGTGCTCCATTAGAGGAGATTGAGTGTGAGAACCCCTACCTGGGTTACTGCCCGCATGTGTGACCCCCCTCCTGCAGGCTGTCCCCACCAGCAGGCACATAGGTCCAGCAGGAGCTCTGTCTCTCCCAGGAGAGACGGGGAGGGTGTACAGCACGCACAGCCTCTACCCCACCTGCCAGGCCCACAGCGGGCACCTCTCATCGCTGCCAACACACTCCCGCTCACCCGGCTAGGTCTTCAGAACCTCACCCCTTTGTCATCTGGAGGTGGCCCCAGGGAGGACACCTGCTTGCCATTCCCATCCCAGGCCTGGTGTTCCCAAGTTGTTAGCAGCCGGTTACTCCCCGGTCCCCCCACCCCCACCCCCCAGCTCCCAGGGGTCCTCCAGCCTGACACCAAGTCTCAAAGGAGAGGTTTGGTGCTTAGGGCCGATTTCAGCAGCGAGAGGCCACAGGAGAACGCTATGAAGATGGCCTGGCCTTTGGCCGTGTCTGCAGGCAGTCCTCAGGCCTGAGAATCCAGGGTCAGTTGTTGCTCCTCTTCTGGTGCTCAGGGTGTGTTGCGAAGGTTAAGGTCACAGCCTGCAGCCCATCTACCTGGGCTCAGGGCTCCTGCTTGCTGGCTTTGAGCCTTTGACCTGGTGACTTCGCCTCTCCAAGCCTCTGTGTTCTCATCTGCAAAATGGGGATAATCCTCATCAGTTCCCTGAAGGGTGTTAGGAGGATAAATAAGTCAGTCCACACAGTGCCCTTAGTCGGAGCCCTCATGGGAGAGCTGTTCTGTTATCTGCTACTGCAGCAGCCGTGAGGTCAAGGAGTCAATCCTGGTTTGGCCAAAAGATTGCTGCCAACCCTAGATAAGTCCATCAGTGAGTCCGTACTCGGCTCCCATTCCACAATGCCGGGCCTGGGCGCTCTCTTCCTCCCAAGTCTGCGAGGAGGCTCGTTGAGTTCATGCTTTTGAAACACCCGGCCCAGTGCCCGGACGTGGAGCGCGCTAGTACACAGGCTGACGTGCGCGTGCCGTCATCCCAAGCATGTGGGCTCCAGCCGCACCCACCAGAGCACACGTACACAGGTCTTGGCAAACTGTTCGACCACCTTCATCATCTAAAGAGATCAGCAAGCCTCTTCCGGAAAGGGCCAGATAGTAAATATTTCAGGCTTTGTGGGCCAGACAGTCTCTGTCGCAACTCCTCAGCTCTGCCGTAGATGATAAATAAGCAGGTAGATGTGACCACGTTCCGGTACAAGTGTACATGCAGAATCAGGCGGTGGGTGGGCCCCTTGCTGCCAGCTCCGTCCCCTGGTTGGGAGGTTTGTCCAGGCCCCTTGCTCACCTGGGGCCGGGCCAGTGCCTGTGTCTTTTCAGGGCTGAAATCAAGGGTCGCAGAGAGGCCCCCAGCCCACTCCCGAGGCACACTCATGCTCAGGAGGACATTAACAGAGTCAGAGTGGTGCCTGGTCTGCAGACTTGGGGGAGCTCTACCCTAGGAGCCCCCCTCCTCCCCATCACTGTTGGCTGGGACCCTCTTCTGGCCGAGGCCGGCACTGCAGGCCAAGGGGAGGGGGGCTCATTTGAGCAGGGCAGCCAGGGCTGGGGGCCTGAGGGCTGGCTGAGCGTGGCTGACTACCTGCCCTGCCTCACCCCTCAGCAGAGAAGCCTGTGTTCTTCCCGGCCTTTGCAGCTGAGGGCCAGAAGCTGCCCGCGGACCCCTCGTGCTGGACGTCAGGCCTGCCCTTCCCCGTGCCCCCTCGCGAGGTGATCAAGGCCTCTCCGCATGCCCCTGACCCCCTGGCCTTCTCCTATGCCCCACCTGGTGAGTAGTTCACCCCAGCTGGCCTCCTCCACAAGTCAGCCAGCGGGCAGTCACTGGGTACCACCAGTCACCCACCAGTCACTCGGCACTGCTTGGAACTGCGTGCAGAAGGCTCTTAGAATCTGACGGGTCCTGATGGGAGGGACGGTCTGGTCAATGAAGGGAAAGGGGGCTCCGTTGAGGTTTGAGGAATCTCCAGCATGACAGCGGAAGCACTGGTACTAGGGAGGTGCTTGAGCTGATGATGAGAGAGGCAGGTTTGGAGTAGGAGTGCTAACTCCCACCAGTGACTTAGAGCTGGAGAATGAGCAGGTCGAGAGAAAGGTGTAAGGAGGGAAGGAGACAGCTTTGGCTTACAAATATAGTCATGCTGGATTTAGATCTTTCTTGAGGTTCCCAGTCCTGCTAAGCCCTACTAGCCATAGAAGGGGCAAGGCTAGAGGTGGATAAGGACTTTAATTAGCAAAGGTCATCCTCAGCAGAGCTGATCCTGCAGGATGAATGAACCAAAAGAGCCAGAAAAACAGGGAAGGGTATGCCAGGCAGTGGGAACAGCATGAGCAAAGGTCCGGAGGCAGGAAAGAGCAGGCAAAGCTTGAGACACTGAATCAGACTGCCATTGTGGAAGCGTGGTGCCCAGTGAGCCTGGGGAGACCACACCCACAAGGTCAGGTGAGCCCGAAAGCTGTGTCACAGGCTAAGATCTTACCCTGAAGGCAGTGGGGAGCCATAGAAGGTTCACAGCAGCGGAGGCGGGGGAAGCAAGTGAACCAGTAGACTTTGAAAATGATCCTTTTGGTTCCTGTGAGGGGAATGAACTATTGGAGGGTAAAGGAGGGATGGGGAGACCAATTAAGGAGTCTAGGGAGAGTGGAGGGACCTGGTCCAGGACCCAGAGGTGGGGTGGGTGGACATAGTGGTGTCTGAACCAAGGATGCAGACAGCTCCTCAGGGCAGAGGTGGGAGAGGAGCAGTAGGGGGCATGTGTGAACAGGCACTTCCCTGGACAGGACAGGGACAGGGTGGGGAGTGGCCCCGGGGGCTGTGTCTCTGACTGCTCTGGAGCCCCATGAAGGACAGACATGTGCCCTGCAGGTCACCCGCTGCCCCTGGGCCTCCACGACAGCGCCCGGCCCGTCCTGCCACGGCCACCCACCATCTCCAACCCACCGCCCCTCATCTCCTCCACCAAGCACCCCAGCGTCCTCGAGAGGCAAATGGGGGCCATCTCCCAGGTGAGGTGGGAGGGCCAGCTCCCCAGAAATACCTGTGCCAGCTGGTGCCCAGAGAATAGCCCCTTCCTCTTTTAAGGGTTTGGCCTTTGCATCTGTACAGTTGGGGGAGGGGTCACTGGGGTGGATGGTGTTTGGGTGGGGGCCAGGCACCCAAGTGGCTGGGTCCAAGCTGGCTGCAGTCTGCCCCAGGCTTCAGGACCTTGGGAGGTCACCCCATGGGGCATTCAAGAGCAGGGGCACTGCATCCAGACTGTGCGGCCTTTGGCAAGTTACTTGACCTCTCTGCGCCTCCCCGTGAAACGGAAGAGCACGCTCACGAGACACCAGCATGTGCAAAGCCTTGGTCTGCCTGCCCCTTCATCTCCCTGACCTGCCGCTGTATACTGAGGGCAGGGGCAAGGCTTCCTCTTTGCCCAGATGCTCGTGGGCACCATTTCCTTTAAACCAGGTCATGATGGCCACCACACAGGTGAGGGCCCTGAGGCTCAGGAGAGGCAGTGACTTCTCCACAGTCGCTCAGCAGGGCAGCTGGGCCGGGACTTGAGCCCCAGGCCTCCCTGACCCGTGTGTGGTCCCAAGGTTCCCCTCCTCTTGCGCTCTCGTGAAAGCGGGTGTCAGGAAGCCCTGGTTGAAGCCTCTGGGACCCATGACCTCTGCCCCCACAGGGAATGTCGGTGCAGCTCCACGTCCCATACTCAGAGCATGCCAAGGCCCCCGTGGGCCCCATCGCCATGGGGCTGCCTCTCGCCATGGACCCCAAGAAGCTGAGTAAGGATCCAGACCCCCAACCTTGACGGCCGGGGCTCGTCTCCCACCCTTTGTGTCAAGGGGTGAGGGAGGGCAATTTGGCCTTTGGGACTCTGGCCTGAGCATGGGGAGGAAGACCCCCAGCCCCTGGGTAGGGCGGGGCGGGGGGCCATGCCTCCGAATCCCTGCCCTGTGGCTCTGCTCACCGCTGTCGCCCATCCCCAGCACCATTCAGCGGAGTGAAGCAGGAGCAGCTGTCCCCACGGGGCCAGGCCGGACCCCCTGAGAGCCTGGGGGTGCCTACAGCCCAGGAGACCTCCGTCCTGAGAGGTGAGGGCGTGGGAGCTGGGCATGAGGCACGGTGTCTTGCCCTCATCCCTGTGGCTGCCCCTCCACCCCAGGGAGGGTCGAGGCAGGAATGGGACCCCTTATCCAAAACCTGGCTGAGAAGTGTCAGCTCCCAGAGGGTTTGGCGGCCTCTCTTCCCAAGTGTCTGCCTCTCCCTTTAGGGGCGGGGGACTCTGCACTGAGACACCGTGAGTGGAGCGGGTGGAGCTTGCAGGTCACCAGGAGCACAGCTGGGGTGGCTCTGGGCCCGGCTCTTAAGCCCTGTGTCTCATGTCTTCCAGGGACGTCTCTGGGCTCGGTTCCAGGCGGAAGCATCACCAAGGGCACCCCCAGCACGCGGGTCCCCTCTGAGAGCCCCATCACGTACCGCGGCTCCATCACCCACGTAGGTGTCCTGGGCCACAGCGTGCGGGACCAGGGTGGGACTCGCAGGCGGCGTTCTGGACGTGGCCCCGATTGTGGACAAAGCGGTGGGCAGCCCACCCATTCCCCCCCCGGCATCCCTGAGCGGCCCCTGCCCCAGTGGATGGGGTGGCTTCCTGGGGGTACCCGTCTGTTCTGTGAGCGTTCATCTTCTCTCCTGGGAGCCAGGCATTTAACGTGCTGAGCAAAAACCTCGAGGCCCCCCGAGGACCTGGCAGGGCAGCAGAGGGAGGCAGACCGGTGAAAGCTGAGCGGTGATTTCAGACTTTGTCAAACACTGCGATTAACAGCATCCAATGCTGCCGAGGCCACATAGACAGGGGAGCTGGGGGAGACCTCTCAGAGGTGTGAGCCCTTCAGGAACCTCAGGGAACAGCATTCTGGGCCCGGGGAAGAGCACCCCCTCCCATACGTGTCTTAATGATGAAACTTCAGGCTGCAGGCTCTGACAGTGAGGTGTCTTTGCAGCCCAGAGGCCTCAGATCACACCACAGAGGGGGGCCCCTCACACTTCATGTTTCTCTAAGACCTGTTGGTTTTGAAATCACCAGCTTATGAAGGCAGCTGCCAGGTACCTAGGGCCAAAGGCAGGCCAAACACTCACCCAGGCAGGGGACCGACACCCCCGATTCAGTTTCGAAACCCCTTTGGTAAAATTGTCTCTCGCTAAGTCATTCTCATATTGAGTTGAGTCGTTCAGTTGTGCCTGACTTTTTGCAACGCCATGGACTGCAGCACTCACACCAGGCCTCCCTGTCCCTCACTATTTCCCGGAGTTTGCCCAAATTCATATTCATTGAATCAGTGATGCCATTTAACCATCTCATCCTCTGTCACTCTCTTCTCCTTTTGCCTTGAATCTTTCCCAGCATCAGGGTCTTTTTCAATGAGTCGGCTTTTTGCATCAGGTGGCCAAAGTATTGGAGCTTCAGTATAAGTACTCAAATAGTAGGGATTCTTAAATCACTTTTTTTTTGGCGTGTGGGATCTTAACTTCCCAACCAGGGATTGAACCTGCACCTGCTGCGTTTGAAGTGCAGAGTCTTAACCACCGGACAGCTAGGGAAGTCCTGCTGAGTCATTCTCATAGAGTGGTTTGGGATTAAAGGTCGACATCTGAAGTGCCTGGGCATCCGTCGGCCTCTGCTTTCCAGGTGGCCATGACCCGAGCCGTGTCGGTCACTCACACCCCTGTGATGGTTGTTGGCAGAGGGTGGCAGCTGCCAAATGTGTGAGGGTCAGACTTTCCCACAGCCTCTCGACCAGGTGGTGATGAAATCTGTGCGGGGAACACAAACACACACACACACACTCTTACACACGTAGACTTATAATGGGTGTGCTTATGTTAGCTGCCCCTGGAGAGGCCTTTCCTGATGACATGCAGTTGGCTCCGCTGCCCTGTGCCCTTTTGAGGAGAGAGGTGACTGCCCACCCCTGGACCGTCACCCAAACTGAAGCCCGTTTATTCTGCACTGTTTGTGCACAAGTCTTCCAAAGTGTGACCAGTGGATCCTACCTAGGGTGTCTGCTTTGAGACATCTGGGGAGACCTGTCTGGAGACCTGTGAGGGCATTTTGTTTTTCTCCTCCTTGAAGACCAGGATTTGGGATAAAAGCCCAGGGGGTGCCAGTCATTGCCCTTACCCCATAGAAGGATGTTTCTTGGCAGAGATGCTCCCATGGGGAGACTCGAAGGGCACCAGTCCCGGGCTTGGCACACAATCAGACTCACATCTCTGAATTGGCTCTTGGATTCATAGAAGGAGAAGAGAGACATCTTGATCTGGGGACAGCTTGTCTGTGCCAAGTGCCTTCGAGAATCGTAGGCAGAGATTGTGTCTGTTTTGCACATGGACAGACTGAGGCTCAGAGAGGCAGAGTGACTTGACAAAGGTCACATAGCAACCCGTTGGTAAAGTTGCTGTTTGCCATCCAGCAGTCTGACTCCAGATTTATATTCTGATCCCCACACTCATGTTCCTGGAAGTCATCCAAGGCAGGATGCTACCCCATGGGGCTATCTTCTGTCTGCCTGAATATACCCCTCAATAGGAAGCACATTCCCTCCAAGGCCGTAGTTCCTGACGGGGGCAATTTTATCCTCCAGGGGACACTGGGGAGTGTCTGGGGACGTCTTTGATTGTCATATCTGGAGGGGCAGGTTGAGGGGATCACATGGCATCTAGTGGGCAGAGCCCAGGGTGCCAGGGTAGGGGCCGCTGCTAAGTGTCCTGCAGTGGCCAGGGTGGCCCCCACCACAGAGAAGCATCTGGCCCCACAGGTCACAGTGCCGAGGTTGAGAAACCCTGTGTCAGAGCTCAGATTTCTGGTGTCCTGCCGTGATGTGAGTCCCCACTCTCGTTTGGGGAGCGACACGCGGTCACAGGCATGTGGACCGGCATCCCAGCATCCAGGCTCTGAGAAAGTACAATTCACATGGTGCAAGTGGAAGCACGGGCCCGGCGCCAGACTGCCCAGCTCCCCAGCCTGGCTCTGCCCTCGTTTAGCCAGGTGACCCTGGGCAAAGCTACCTGGTGTCTTGGTGCCTGGGTTTCCTCTTCTGAAATAGGCACAGTAGTACCTGACTCAGTTTCCAGGATTAAATGAGTCAATACCTGTACAGGGTTCAGAGCTTATTATTAACATCGCTGATGTCTGTTCCGTGTGGTTGTGTTCTGGAGGGCTCTGCCTCCCCCATTTTTTCTTTCTTCCCTTGGCCACACGGCAGCTTGCAGGATCTTAGTTCCTCGACCAGGAATTGAACCTGGGTGCCGGCAGTGAAAGCATGGAGTCCTAACCGCTGGACCACCAGGGAAGTCCCTCTGCCTTCCCTTTTGAAGCCGCATGTGTATGAACACGTATGCAGTGATATACACATGTGTGCCCGTGTGGATTTGGAAGGCACACGTGCACACGTCCTGGTCATGTCTGGCGAGTTGGGGGGGTGGGTGCAGTCCCTGGCCAGAGCCTGCAGGTGATACCCGCCTCCACACCCCCAGGGCACACCGGCCGATGTCCTGTACAAGGGAACCATCACCAGGATCATCGGTGAGGACAGCCCGAGCCGCCTGGACCGCAGCCGGGAGGATGGGCTGCCCAAGGGCCACGTCATCTATGAGGGCAAAAAGGGCCATGTGCTCTCCTACGAGGGTGAGTGATGCCGCCATGGCTGTGAGAAGCTGGTGGGCGGGCAGGGGCTGGCCAAGCCGTCCCATTCAGGGCTCTTTGATGTCCGGCAAGGACTCCTGAAGTAGAGGACCAGTGAGGACCTGGAGGTAGTTGTTCATCTGGTCGCTTGATATTTACTGGGGGCCACCCATATGCCAGGGGCTGGGGGTCCAGCAGATGAAGCCCCCTCAGAAGGCTCTCAGGACAACCCCCCCCCCCAGGTGCAAATGGGAAGTCACCTCGTTAATCTTGTCATTAAACCTGTCTGTATCCACTGTGGCTTATTCACCAAACCCCAGACTTTGGTGTTTCTGGAGCTGGTCAAGAGAGAAGGTTCCAGAAAATATGGTTGGGGTTAAAGGGCAGCCAGGTGTCTTCAGAAAACAAGTCTTGGGGAGTGTGTTGCCCTCCTGTCAGCTGTGTGTGGTTGAGAGCCGAGGTGAAGGACTGTCTTCCCATTTTCCAGGTGTGGGAGCTGAGGTACAATGGTGTCCAGTGGTTCTTCTGTACCCCTCAGAGAACAGGAGCCCTGGGATGGGGGTGGGGAGAGTCTTTGGTCCATTGAGGTGGGTTCCTCGCGAGGCAGGGCTGGGGTGACACCAGGAAGCACAATCAGAGAGGTGGTGACCTCCCCATCCCTGTAGGTATGTAAGTCAGAGCAGCTGAAGATCAGCCTTAGCTGCCTCCCACCTCTGCCTAGTTCTTTACAGTTTAGGAAGCAGACTTATGGCCAGCCTTGCAAGTGGGGGAACAGGCCCAGGGAGCAGAAGCCCGCAGCTCACACCCCTAGGCTCCTGGCAAAGGCTGTGCTCTCTGATTGACGGCACGAGGGTGGCAGGCAGGGGCGGTAGCCAGTGACATGCCACCCCCTTACGCCCTGGGCCCCCCACTTCAGTGTTCCTCACTCCACTCACTCTCCCTGGGTTCCGCTTCCCCACCCAGGAGCCCTGCCTGGAAGGAATTAAGGGAATCAAGGGCTGAGATGTCAATTTCCTGGCAGCCTCGGGCACCCAGGGGTGCAGAGATAAAAGCCGCTAATGGGCGCCCCTCTCAGCCGCTGGCAGCCGTAGGGCCGCAAATTGCTTCTTCTCCAATGGGCGGGTGCTTTCTCTTCACTATCCGCCTCCACCGGCCCGGCCCTCAGCCCCCACGGCCCCCCAGGTCCTGGGAAGCGGAGGTGGTACCGTGGGGCTTAGGCACTTGCCTCTCTCTGCTACCAAGTGGTGGAGACAGCCTTGGGGACAGGCTGTCAGCTGCGTTCTGTGCCAGCCTCAGTATGGCTGAGTGCCCTGGGGGATGGCCAGGGGCCCTGGGAAGGGTGGACAGAGAAGCAGTCAAGGTGTCGTGAGCAGGGAGCCCTGGGTGGCATCTCCACTCAGGCCTCCACATCAGTTCTTGAGCCCTTACAGGCCTTAGGTTTAGCATCCTCAGAAAGGGTGTCCATCAAGGCTTTTCATTTCTCACATGCTTCCTGGGGTCTGGGGACTAGTGATGCCAGTGGCAGGCGGTAGATGGTGGGGAGGAGACTATGGCAACCCCGGGAGTGACGGCCATCTCTACAGGGAGCCCCTGCCTCTGTTCTCCAACAGCTGATTGTCGCCCTGTAACAAGTGCAAGCTCGCCAGCCAGACTTCTGATCTCTCCATTTTTATCTGACATCTCCTGGTGTTTAAACATCAGCGATCAATTTTGAGAAAAATTAGGAGCGGCAATACCATCTATCCGCTGGCCACTAGTTTGTAACCCCATGGAGGAGCTCCTGCTCTGAGGACCTCTCGGGGTCGTGATGGAAATCTGTGAGAGCCAGGGTGCCCTTTATCCTAACGGGCCAGCCTGGGGCATGCGGGACTTGCTTCTGATACCCGCGGACTCTGCCACCCCTGGAAGGAGAGGCCGACTCAGGAGCCTCCAGCCCAATGGGCAAGACCGAACCGTGGCCTCCTCAGGGCCCCCCTCCTGGCTGCTCAGACCCATGGCCTGTCGAGCACCCGTGTGCCCAGCCTGACGTGCCCGCCCTCTGGGCTCAGCCTGGCTTGATGAGGCCACGCGTGCTGTGGACCCTCCTTGTCCCTCCCACATCCAACTAGACACACATTCTCCCCACGTGGACACAGATGCACATAGTTTTTTGCACGTGGCCTCACGTTGTTCACAGTGGACAGGCACACACACACAGTGTCACACGTGCGCACACACACACAGACCCACATTGACACACAGGGATGGTTGTGCCAGCCCTGAGTGTTCACACTCGGCTGGTGCATCTTTGCTCACATGCACGTGGTTCCACACATTCCCATCACATGTCTGCTCCCACGAGTGCTCGTCTGTACACAGACTCACATGCCTGTGGACAGTCAAAGGACAGACCTACCAACCAGCAGAGCATGCCCTGGGCTGGACTGCCGGCTGGGGGTTCCTGCAGGAAGGCTCAGCTGGGCCCGGCTTCAGCTGCATGACTGACGGGCTCTCCTGACGGGGGTCTGTTTGAGCCGCAGTCGCCTTCTGGCCCTCCAGTTTGCTGGCCCTGGGCTCACTGCACACAGCCTCCCGGGGCCACCCTGCATCGTGAGCGTGGTCTGGTTTCCAGGTGGCATGTCCGTATCCCAGTGCTCCAAGGAGGACGGCAGGAGCAGCTCGGGTCCTCCCCACGAGACGGCCGCCCCCAAGCGCACCTACGACATGATGGAGGGCCGCGTCAGCCGGGCCATCTCTTCAGCCAGCATCGAAGGTGTGTGCCCTGCCCGGCTCCCTACTCTGGGGGTGGAGCGGGGGCCGTAGGACCTGCCCCGGCGGGCTTCCCCACTTGCTGGGTTACATCAGCTCCCCCTGGACGGAGTGCAGGAATAGTTTTCCTGACTTTACAGATAGGAAAACTGAGGCTGGGAGTTTCTGAGCCTCCATCCGGAGGTAGCACAGGGCCCAGAAAGCAGGCCACTTGCCAGCTGGGTCCTCTGTCGCCACCACCACCAGCATCATCTCGGGGACTGGGTGGCTGGAGGGACCTGCTGGAGGGAGGCAGGGGCTGTAGACTCTGGCCTGTCACTGCGCAAGGCCAGGTCAGGGAGCCGTGAGACGATGCTGTCGCCCGCCCCCTCCAGGTCTCATGGGCCGCGCCATCCCGCCTGAGCGACACAGCCCCCACCACCTCAAAGAGCAGCACCATATCCGAGGCTCCATCACGCAAGGTACGCTGCCCTCTGCTCCCGGCGTGCCCAGCCACCGCACCCTCGTGGCAGCTGCAACAAGCCCTCGGGTTTACAGTCAAGATGGGCAGGGGAGGGGAGGCATACCAGAGTGCCGTGGACACCCAGGGAAGGCGTGTAACACACGTGTACGTGACAGGTACAGGTGCAGGTTGAAAGGCAGAGCAAGGCATGAAAACAAAAATCGAAAACAAACTACTACCCATCACCCTTCACTCTGTCACTTAATGAGCATCTCCTGTGCTCTGTGCTGGGCGCTACCCCAAGTGCTCTCTGTTCCTCATCTTATGGAACAGCCTCCGAAAGGAAGACACCCACGTTCTCCTGGCTGGTCAGTGGCAAGCGAAGTACTTTTTAACATGCTTTGTATCTGTATCATCCCACTGAATGTGAATGACTTGGTGAGGTGCTTCAGTTAATACTCCCATTCTATATATGAAGAACCTGAGGGCTCAGAGAGGTCAAGTCACATGCTCAAGGTCACACAGCACGTGAGGACTTGAACCCAGGTAGTCAGGCTTCAGAATCTGCCCCAGGTTAGGATGAGCAAGGTGGGAGGCAAGTGCACACACGTCAGCGCCCCCTCCTCCCTGGCAGGGATCCCACGGTCCTATGTGGAGGCCCAGGAAGACTACCAGCGCCGGGAGGCCAAGCTCCTGAAGCGCGAGGGCACGCCGCCACCACCGCCTCCGCCCCCTCGGGACCTGGCTGAGGCCTACAAGGCCCGGCCCTTGGAGGCCCTGGGTCCTCTGAAGCTGAAGCCAGCCCACGAAGGCCTGGTGGCGACGGTGAAGGAGGCCGGCCGCTCCATCCACGAGATTCCACGGGAGGAGCTGCGGCGCACGCCCGAGCTGCCCCTGGCCCCCCGGCCGCTCAAGGAGGGCTCCATCACGCAGGTACGGGGGCCAAGGTCGGGGCAGAGGATACCAATAGGCATAGCTCTGGCCCCTACAGATGGGGAAACTGAGGCCTGGACTTGTTGAGTGCCATACCCAAGGTCACACAGCTGCTCACTACTGAGTTGTCATTACATCCATTTCAGGGTCCATAGCAGGGGCTATTATACTCATGACCTCATTCAGTTGTATTTACAGCCCAGGAGAGTCACACTCAGGCTTCCCAGGTGGCTCAGTGGGTAAAGAATCCGCCTGCAATGCAGGAGACACAGGAGACATGGGTTTGATCCCTGGACTGGGAAGATCCCCTGGAGAAGGGCATGGCAACCCACTCCAGTATTCTTGCCTGGAGAATCCCATGGACAGAGGAGCCTTGCAGGCTATAGTCTGTAGGGTCACAAAAAGTCAGACACAACTGAAGCATCTGAGCATGAAGTTATACCCATCACCCCCATTCTTCAGATGGAAAAACTGAGGCCCAGAGAGGTCAAGAAGCTTGCTGAGAGCCCAGAGCTAGGTGTAATAAAGCTTGATTGCACCCTAAGTGTGAGCCAGGCGCTCGCTGCCTGAGAACTTGGCGTCATGACTTATGTAACCCTCACATGTTGTGAGGTGTCCCCATTTTAGTGGTGACGAAACAGGTTCAGAGAGGTTAAGCAACTTGTCCGGGGTCACACAGCAAGTAAATGGCCATTGTGAACCTCAAGTCCAGATGTCCTTACATCTGTAGCATCTTTGTGTCTTGGCCTCCTCCAGCAGGTTGCATCCCCACCCAACCCCTGCGCCTATCCACTGCCTGCACTGGGCCGCCCAGAAGCCCCAGCCTAGAAGGGGAAGATGAACTCTGACTCTGTGAGGAACTGGTCCCTTAGAGGACCTAAGGGCCACTGTCTCTTCATAGGGTCAGAGATGTGAACAGGAAGGAGAATGAGATCCATGGGGACTGCATGGCTGAGAGGTGGTAGGGAGGTGTCCAGGGGGCCTCACAGTTGAGTCAAGGCTCAGAAGCACCTAGGGAGAAGGCAGGAGCGGTGGGAAGGCCGTTGAAGGCCAGGGATCAGGTTTGGCACTCAGCCTCCAGGTGGTTGGGGGTCAGTGGCAAGAGTCCATCGTAGATCCGAAAGGGAGGCCAGTCTGATTCTAGAATATTCTTTCTAAAATGAGTGCATTTCCCCTTCTTAAGAAAGTAAGTAAAACATTCGTGAATAAAAGCAGAGTCCTCTTACTTGCAAAGACACAGAGCCCACTGTATCCTGGGTTTCCCAGGCCTGCTTAGACAGGGTGGGGTCTTCTCCCAGGCAGCCGGGTTACAGTCTCATCATGACCCCTGTTCCTTCAGCTGCCCTTTCTGGCCAAAGAGCAGACATAACCTCAGCCCTGACCTCTGAGACTTGAACCTCAGGGTGGTGGAACTGGATTTTACTGCTGGATTTTCTGGCTTGGCTTTGGGTGGGTCAGGGAGGGTCCCAGACTGATGGGAAGAAGGCATTTGCCCTCATGGGGTTGTTAAGTTTCTTTCCAGCAAATCCCAAGGGCCAACCAAGGGTCCCCCACTTGCTTCAGGAAGGGCTGACCTCTGCACTTTGTGCCCCCTTCTGCAGCCCCCAGGGTGGCCCTGGGGGCCAGGGGTGGGCAGGGCAAGGGCAGGTGGGCTCATCTTAGGCTTAGCAAAGCCCTTCACCCCTGCCCCTGGAGGAGATGTCTCTCCCATTTCCTAGCAGAGAAACTGAGGCTCAGAGAGGTTGTGCCACTGGTGGTCACGTCCCCCCTTCCCTCCCCCCCGCCCGCCAGGGCACCCCGCTCAAGTATGACACCAGCACGTCCTCCACTGGCTCCAAAAAGCACGACGTGCGCTCCATCATCGGCAGTCCGGGCCGGACGTTCCCGGCCGTGCACCCGCTGGACGTGATGGCCGACACCCGGGCGCTGGAGCGCGCCTGCTACGAGGAGAGCCTCAAGAGCCGGTCGGGTGCCGTCAGCAGCTCGGGGGGCTCCATCACCCGGGGGGCCCCGGTCATCGTGCCTGAGCTGGGAAAGCCACGACAGAGCCCCCTGACCTACGAGGACCACGCGGCGCCCTTCGCCGGCCACCTACCCCGCGGATCACCAGTGACCACACGGGAGCCCACCCCGCGCCTGCAGGAGGGTGCGTGGGGGAGGGCGCAAGGAGGGGCGGGGCGGGGCGGGGGCGGGGCCGCGGTGGGCTCTAATCTCCGAAAACTGCTTTACCGTCCACCCCTTGGCTCAGGAGCATCCTCAGGGCCACCACAGCCAGCCCACCTGCCAAACCTGTGGGTTCTGCCTCCAGACCATCCTCAGAATTCTCTGCATCTCCCTGCCGCCTCCAGTCCACCTGGCTTCCCTGGCTACTCTCTTGTGCTGCTATAATCTGCTCCCCAAAACGGCAGCCAGAATACTTTTTTGAAATATTTACATCAGTTACGCCACTGTTCTGCTTAAATCTTTCTAGTGACTTCTCACTGCTCCTAGGGGGAAAAATAAAGTCACCGTTTTTCCACCATGGCCATGCAGGATCCAGCTCCACCCGCCTTTCCATCTCACGGCTTTATCTCTGTTACTTGACCACACTCAGCTTTCTTTGCTCAGGACCTTTGCATGTGCAGTTTCCCTATGCTTGAAATGCACCCTCCCCCCTCCAGATCTTTACCTAACTGGTTTCTTTTTGCCCTTTAGAACTCTGTTCAAATGTCACACTGTCAGGGAGGTTACTTATGGTCACCCTCCCCCTTCACTATTCTGGTCACATTCTATCACAGTTTAAATTTTTCTTCAGAGCATTTATTACTTTGAAATTCTTTTTTGATGACTAGTTGATCATCTGCCTCCTACATTGAATGTCAGCCCCATGGGGGCTAGGGTTTTCCTGTTTGGTTTGGTGGGGGAGCCCCAGCTCTTAGAAAGTACTAGGCATATCGTAGACACATGATAAATATTTTTGGTTGATTGAATGAATGAGAAGAAAAGGGGACAGAAGAATGGATGAGCATTTTAAAAGAATAAAAAGCAGAAGCAAATGAGCGAATGAGTAAAAACGAAAAATGAACTAGAGGCAAATGGATGGACGGAGAGGCCTGGTTCCTGGGACCCCAGAGACCCTACCCTCAAACGATTTCCCATAAGCACTAGCTGCAGCAGCCCCCATGTAGGGCGTGGGACACCCGTGTCTGAGGTCCGATGCCATCTGCACTTGGCTCATCCCCACAGGCAGTCTCTCGTCCAGCAAGGCATCCCAGGACCGGAAGCTGACATCCACGCCCCGGGAGATTGCCAAGTCCCCGCACAGCAGCGTGCCTGAGCACCACCCCCACCCCATCTCGCCCTATGAGCACCTGCTCCGGGGGGTGAGCGGCGTGGACCTGTACCGCGGCCACATCCCGCTGGCCTTCGACCCCACCTCCATACCCCGAGGAATCCCTCTGGATGCAGGTGATTTGTCCCAGACCCAAGGAACCCTGTAGCATCAGTGTCAGCCCAAGGGCTCCTCAGGCATCAGCTAGGCTCCACTAGAAGGGGAAGCTGAGGTGCAGGGCAGGGAGAGGGAGGGACCCAACAATGCAGTCATGTCAGCAGTTGAGGTGAGAAAGAATTTCTCTTGGGGGGTTCTCAGGGTCATGCTGGGTTAAACATTTTTTCAATGGTTTTCTTTTCCTGTGAGACTTAATCAGCACCCTGAAAATTGTAAATGTATCAAAAGAGGGCTCAAGGGTGTGCTTTCCCCAAACAGACATGATCTGAAAATCTGTGTAAAAGGACACAGCCCTTAGGTATTTTTGTGATCTGCATTTCGGATACCCTGTGTTTGGGTGAATTTTGATCCCAAGAATATTATCAACAAGAGGCACCCTCGTGTATGTTGGAGAGCAAGGGTTTTTCTACTTTGAGGCTCTCAATTCTGTTTTGTGGGAGTGTTTGGGAGAAGCTGTGGGGGCATTAAGACAGGCAGAGGGGCATTCCCAGCCGAGGTGTGGGCCGGCCTGAACTTATTCCCCTTCTCCTGGCAGCCGCTGCCTATTACCTGCCCCGGCACCTGGCCCCCAACCCCACCTACCCACACCTGTACCCGCCTTACCTCATCCGCGGCTACCCCGACACGGCGGCGCTGGAGAACCGCCAGACAATCATCAACGACTACATCACCTCGCAGCAGATGCACCACAACGCGGCCACCGCCATGGCCCAGCGAGCCGACATGCTGAGGGGCCTGTCGCCCCGAGAGTCCTCACTGGCCCTCAACTACGCCACTGGCCCGCGAGGTGGGTGGGGCGGGGAGCTGCCAGGCACACAGGTGGGCAGGACCCTCTACCCAGAATCGGCCTTATCCCTGGTCTGCCCAGGTTCCTGAAAGCAGAGGACACGTATGTGCCCACGCCTGTACATCTGCCCTTGCCGAGAGTGGTCACTGTAGAGTCCTGGGTGGTGTCACCTCGCTGAGAGCACGCACAGACCCAGCGGGTGGTTTCTTTTAACTTATTCATATGTTTTAGCTGCATGTCGCAGCTTGTGGGATCTTAGTTCCCCGACCAGGGATCAAACCCAGGACCATGGCGATGAAAGCACACGTCTTAACCACCACACTGCCAGTGTTTAGAGTTGTGTGTGGTTGCATCCTGGACGACACATGGGCTCTGCGTGTGCCTGTGTGCTGTTGATGTATGTGGTCCTTAAAAAAAACAAACAAACATGTAAATGTAAGGCTGTTTGAATTTCTTGTTCCCTTGATGAGCAACCAGCCCGTGGTTACTTTGCACATGAATATTACACTGTCTAGAAACACTTCCGGAATGTTCTTTCAGAACAACCAAGTCCTAGTTAGGGTCTAGTTGTTAAAACTGGTCACACTAGGTATTTCAAACAGTGGGGATTGAATACAAGCAACTGATGGCCTAGGGTCACAGGCAAAAGGGGTACAGCAGTGTATGCAGTGGCGCCACCTGCAACTACCTCTACTTCAGGGCTTGGGAGCAAAGGGAGGAGGGGCTGTGAGCAGCCGGCATTCAGACCTAGGGCGTGCACCAAGGAGGGAGCACCAGGCAGTGCTGCTTCTCAGAGGGTGTCTGGTGTTCCACCGGGTGGTGCGGTCCAGCGAGCAGGCAGCCTGGCTCCTCTCCTCCCCACGTCGCTGCAGCCCCCAGCCCCACCTCCTCTCTCACAGGCATCATCGACTTGTCTCAAGTGCCACACCTGCCTGTACTGGTGCCCCCGACACCAGGCACGCCAGCCACGGCCATGGACCGCCTCGCCTACCTCCCCACCGCACCCCAGCACTTCAGCAGCCGGCTCAGCAGCTCACCGCTCTCCCCAGGTGATGCCCCCACCCTAGTGCTGGGCGTCCTTGGGCAGATGCCTTGCCCTCTCTGTTCCATCCCGGAAGATGAGTCGGGGTGGTGGGGGGCGGGGCTTCCTGTCCCTGGGGCTGAGCCTCAGGCCTTTGGGTTTCCAGGAGGCCCCACTCACTTGACAAAACCCACCACCACGTCCTCGACCGAGAGGGAGCGGGAACGGGAGCGCGATCGGGAGCGCGAGCGCGAGCGGGAGAAGTCCATCCTCACGTCCACCACCACCGTAGAGCACGCGCCCATCTGGAGACCCGGTAGGACGGCCGAGCCCCCAGCCCGCGCCCCGGGGGCGGGGTCTTCGCAGCCGCACCAGGGGTCTGATAGCACAGCTTGCCTCCCCCAGGTACAGAGCAGAGCAGTGGCGGCGGTGGCGGCGGCAGCGGCGGGGGTGGGGGCAGCAGCAGCAGCCGCCCCGCCTCCCACTCCCATGCCCACCAGCACTCGCCCATCTCACCGCGGACCCAGGACACCATCCAGCAGAGGCCCAGTGTGCTGCACAACACGGGCATGAAGAGCATCATCACCTCCGTGGAGCCCAGCACGCCCACGGTCCTGAGGTGGGCCAGGTTGGCACAGGGGAGGGGACAGGCCCATGGTGGGGGCGGGGGGGAGGAGGCAAGGAGTGGGGGGCTGGTCGCTGGATACAGGTAGAAGGATGTGCACGGGTACCAATGGGTCCAGGGATAAATGGGAGGGTGAGCGATAGGTGGGCAGAGAGTTGGGTAAGGAGGTAAATTGATGGGTGATTTGGTTAGATGGATGGGTAGTAATAGATTTGGATAAGTGGATATTATCCACTTATATGGATGGATAAGTGGATGGATGACAGGTGAGTAGGTAGGTGCATAGGTGGGTCAGTGGTAGATGGATGGATGGTAGACTAGATGAATGGATAGGTAGGTGGACAGACAGATGACAGTGGGTGGACGAATGGACTGGTGGTTAGAGCTAGATGAATAGGTGGATGAATTGATGGGAAGCTAATTGGATGGTTAGATGGTTACATAGGTGGATGGAGGGTAGATGGGTGAATAGGCAGATGATGGGTTGGGTAAGTGGAGGAATGGATATTGGGTTAGGTGGTAGGTGGGTGGGTGGGTAGATGGGGAGGTGGATAGGTGATGAGCTGAGTAGGTAGATGGGGTTTGGGTCGGTAGATGGATGAGTAGGTGGATGGGGAGTTGGGTGGGTGGATAGGTAAGCAGCTTGGGTAGGTTATGGAGTTCAGGAATGGAGTCTGGAGCAGAGAGGGAGAGAGAGCATGAGGGCTGTGAGGAGAGGCTTTCCTGCTCCCCCAGGTATTCAGCAGAGCCCCACAGGGAGGAGGAGATCGGGTGCCTCTTGTCTGGACCAAGTCCAGAGGTTCCCTGGAGACTGGAGAACCTGCAGAGGTCCTGGATGTGTCTGGTCCCCAGAGTCCACTTCCTATCACAACAGGCCCAAGTCCCCGCTGGTGACCCACCTCCTACCACTGCCCAAGGCCTGTGGGCTGAGCTGCCTGACCGGGGGCAGGTGTTTCCCCAGGGCCCTCCCTGCTCAGGGACCTGTGTGGAGGCAGCTGCTTCTTCCAAAATGAAGCGTCCCTTCATGCAAGTCTCCCCACACTTGGCTGCTCTAAATCACGCCCTCCCCACCACAATTGCAATTCCAAAAAAATAACATCATTTACCAGAAGCATCGTCTTGGTGTCCTCCGAGTCAGTTTCCAGCAGTTATACAGAACAGGAGCACCTGACTCTTAAGAGCAGGGTGCCCAGACATGAGTTCCCACCAGCAACAGCCAGTGAGACGCTGGAGCAGGAACATCAAAGCCTTCCCCAGTGGCAGCTGAGGAAGACCCTTGAGGGTGAGGGTTAGTGAAAGACTTCCTCATGGAAACATTGGACTAGAGAGAGAAGCCAATGAGAGATAGAGTCGGGCCAGCTCATGTCCAAGACTATTTCCTCATCTGCAGCATGGGGATAATTACACTAGCTTTGAAGGTCAGCGGAGAAGGCAATGGCACCCCACTCCAGTACTCTTGCCTGGAAAATCGCATGGATGGAGGAGCCTGGTAGGCTGCAGTCCATGGGGCTGCTAAGAGTCGGACACGACTAAGCGACTTCACTTTCACTTTTCACTTTCATGCACTGGAGAAAGAAATGGCAACCCATTCCAGTGTTCTTGCCTGGAGAATCCCAGGGACGGGGCAGCCTGGCGGGCTGCAGTCTCTGGGGTCACACAGAGTCAGACACGACTGAGGTGACTTAGCAGCAGTAGCAGCAGCAGTTGAAGGTCAGAGGGAGTGAATTTGTGTATTTCTTCCTCCTGGTGGGCTTGCAGTGGGTCTCCTGCCCTGTACTGGGTATGGGGGACACATTGATGCAAGCCCTGCCCCTCTTAGGGCTTATGGTTTAGACCAAGGCAGCAATCAGGGAAGGCTGCCTGAAGGAAGAGGCATGGGACTCTCGAGTAGCCAGCTCCAGCCCAATTGGAGTGAGGAGAGCACTCCGGGCAGAGAACACAGCAAGAAGCCCTGTGTGGCCCCTGGTGGCTGAGGTGGAAGAACTGGGTGCCCCTGCCCTTTCCTCTAACCACCCACCCTGGCCCACACTCAGGGCCTTTGCCCTTGGCATTCTGATTCTTCACGGGGCTTGCTTACTTCCTCTCTAGCTCATATGCCAGCCCCTCAGGGAGACACCCTACCCCACCCATGCCTGAGAGCTCCCTTGCTGTTTGCTTGTTTTCCACCCAGAATCATTACCTTCAAGCAACTGCCACAATAATAGGAGTTTAATTTATCATGTTATCATATGAGCTTGTATGTAGTGTGTCTCCTCGCCTAGAACATAAGGCACTTTTGTCTCTTTTGTGCACTGTCATATCCCTGATGTCTAGAACAGTGCCTGACATAGTAGGTGCTCAGTAAGAGGTTTTGGGTTGATGGGATCATGGATGGATGGGTGGGTGGGTGGATGGATGAATGCATGGATGGGTAGATGGATGATGGATGGGTGCATGGGTGGATGGATGGATGGATGGATGGGTGGATGGATGGGTAGATGGATGGATGGGTAGATGGATGGATGGGTGCATGGGTGGATGGATGGATGGATGGGTAGATGGATGGATGCATGGGTGGGTGGATGGATGGGTAGATGGATGGATGGATGGGTGCATGGGTGGATGGATGGATGGATGATGGGTAGATGGATGGATGGGTGTGTGGGTGGATGGATGGATGGATGGATGGGTAGATGGATAGATGGATGGGTGCGTGGGTGTGTGGGTGGATGGATGGATGGATGGATGAGTGCGTGGGTGGATGGATGGATGGATGGTAGATGGATGGATGGATGGGTGCGTGGGTGGATGGATGGATGGATGGTAGATGGATGGGTGCATGGGTGTGTGGGTGGATGGATGGATGGGTAGATGGATGGATGGGTGCGTGGGTGGATGGATGGGTGCGTGGGTGGATAGATGGATGGATGGGTAGATGGATGGATGGATGGGTGTGTGGGTGGATGGATGGATGGATGGATGGATGGGTGCATGGGTGTGTGGGTGGATGGATGGATGGGTAGATGGATGGATGGGTGCATGGGTGGATGGATGGGTGCGTGGGTGGATAGATGGATGGATGGGTAGATGGATGGATGGATGGGTGCGTGGGTGGATGGATAGATGGATGGATGGATGGATGGGTGTGTGGGTGGATGGATGGATGGGTGCATGGGTGGATGGATGGATGGATGGATGGATGGATGGGTGTGTGGGTGGATGGATGGATGGGTGCATGGGTGGATGGATGGATGGATGGGTAGATGGATGGATGGATGGGGTAGGTGAGGCCCTATGGCATGGGGTCTCGCAGGCCACAGTTGGGAGGGTTTATTCTGGGGAATGTGGGAGCTATTCTGGGCAGTGGCGACCCTTCAGAGTGTCAAAGTGAGTGAGTGACCCTGCCTCAGCCTCAGGGGCCACAGCTACAGCTCCTGCAGCTGCTGACCCTCCCTCTCTCCTCCCCCAGGTCCACCTCCACCTCCTCGCCTGTCCGCCCAGCTGCCACATTCCCACCCGCCACCCACTGCCCGCTGGGCGGCACCCTCGACGGGGTCTACCCCACCCTCATGGAGCCTGTCTTGCTGCCTAAGGAGGCCCCTCGGGTCGCCCGGCCCGAGCGGCCCCGCGCAGACACTGGCCACACGTTCCTCGCCAAGCCTCCAGCCCGCGCCGGGCTGGAGCCCGCTTCCTCCCCCGGCAAGGGCTCTGAGCCTCGGCCCCTGGCGCCCCCCGGCTCCGGCCATGTGGCCATCGCCCGCGCCCCAGCGAAGAGCCTCGCGTCCCACCACGCCAGCCCGGACCAGCCGGCGCCCCCCGCCTCAGCTGCGGACCTGCACCGGGAAAAGACTCAAAGTAAACCCTTTTCCATCCAGGAATTGGAACTCCGTTCTCTGGGTAAGACCACCCTGACAGCGGCCACCTTCATAGACGCGATAATCATGCGTCAAATTGCTCACGATAAAGGGCCGCGAGAAGGAGGTTCGCTGGCCAACGACTCCCCTCGCGATGGTAAGACTTCCGGCCCCGCCGCCCACCCACCCCGTCTTGTGGCCTAAAGATATTTTCAGATCTCTGCTTTTTATTTTTCCCCTCCCCCCATTTTTCGTTGGTTTTGGTATTTTGTTTTGAAACTCGTCTTCGTCGATTGCACGCTCTGATGATTCCTCAAGCTGCGCCTACCTACCCCTCTGATCGGAGTGGGGAGCACTTCATCATTTGCACATTGTTTTTATCATAATTTTTCTTTTTTCTTTTGGATTTTCGCTTTTTTTTCCTTTAATGAATGGATCTGTGATTTTGACTCCAGCCGCGCCTCCCATCTCCCCCTTTGCACCTTCGTCTGGGGAGCGGGGCTGCGGAGGGGCGCAGGCCCACCCCTTTGCCTGCTGCTGTGTGTGGTTTGGAGGCTGCCTCCCCCACCCTGCCCCACTGCCCCCAAGGCGTACAGTGAGGGGGACGTCAGGGAGGAAAGAGAAACACCCTCCCGCTTCCCAGGAGGAGCTGGGAACAGGTTCCCCAGCCTCCTCTGCCCAGGTTGTGAGGGGGTCTTGGGGATGCTCTGGCCCCGTGTCTACCTTGCCGACCCACCAGCCAGCTTCCCCAGGGAAGAGGGGAGTCTTCTGTGCCTGTCTCCCACCTCCAGCCCCAGCTCAGGGCTCCTCTGTGCTGGAGAGGGGGATGTGGGGGGGACAGCCCTGGGATCTGAGTGTCACTCGCCACCATACTGACCTCACACCCTCGCCACCCATCCGCTGCCTCTACACTCCCTTACCCGAAACCCATCCTGCCCCATCTCAGTCCCCACGTCCGGCCCCCACCAGCCGGGTCTGTCTCCGGTCCCCCTTTGCCCACCTTGTTGCTGTCCGTCTCTCACTGTCTCTGGGTCTCTCTCCATCTCCCTCCACCTGTCTGCCTGTGTGTCTCGTTCTCTGCCTTTCTTCTCCGTCCACCTCTCTCTGCAGTGCTGTCTCACCCTCCTTTCCGACATGTCCCCACCCCTGGCTGGCCAGCAGCCCTCACGCCGGCTCACTCCCGCTCTCCATCTGCCCAAATCTTCCCCGCCTCTGGCCCGGGGGAACCCATCCAGCGTGGAGGGGCGGGCTGGGAAGGGCAGCCCTGGCCCTGGCTTTGGCCTGACTCAGGGCCTCGCCCGGCTGCAGGTTACCACGGCGGCAGCTACAGCCCCGACGGGGTGGAGCCCGTGAGCCCCGTGAGCTCGCCCAGCCTGACCCATGACAAGGGGCTCCCCAAGCACCTGGAGGAGCTCGACAAGAGCCACCTGGAGGGAGACCTGCGGCACAAGCAGCCAGGTGGGGTCCCGCCCCGCACAGACGGGGAAGCCAAGGCACTCGGAGGTGGTGGAGTTGGTCCAGTGTCTCAGCTCAAAGGGCGGAGCTGGGATCTGAGGACGGCAGCCCCGGGGGGCATCGGCCTTGCCCACCCCAGCCACGCCCTGACCAGCCCTGCTCTGCCCACAGGCCCAGGAAAGCTCAGCGGCGAGGCGGCACACCTCCCACACCTGCGGCCGCTGCCCGAGAACCAGCCCTCGTCCAGCCCGCTGCTCCAGACCACCCCAGGGGTCAAAGGTCACCAGCGGGTCGTCACCCTGGCACAGCACATCAGTGTAACTACCCCACCTCGTCATTGCCTTTGCACCTGGGGCAGGACTAGGTCCCGAGAAAGGGAGGGGAGGAGGGTCCACACGTCCTCTGATGGGTAAACTGAGTCCTGGGTAGGTGTGGGGGGCGAACCAGGGATCTGGGGGTTGGCAAGGGCACGTCATGCTGGGGGTCACAGAGTCGTCTCCCACTCAGGTGTCCCCCCTCCTCCTCCACTGATGGGGCATCAGGTGCACAAGCCCACCCACGATCCATACCTCACACACCCTGGCCAGTTGAATCGGCCCCATCTTGGGGCCCAGTTGGGGACTTCTGGCCTCACCCAATGCACCTGGGGGCATTGAGCTGCTATAAACAGGCTCAAAGCTCCTGGGGAGCCAAGGACCACGCCCCAGGGTTCTACCCCCAAAGCTCAGCTCAGCCCTTACCCCATCTGGAAGGTTCTGGCAGCTGGCTGGCACCTGACCGTTCATGTCTCCTCTGATCCTTGGCCTGCAGGAGGTCATCACGCAGGACTACACGCGGCACCACCCGCAGCAGCTCAGCGCACCCCTCCCCGCCCCCCTCTACTCCTTTCCCGGAGCCAGCTGCCCTGTCCTGGACCTTCGCCGCCCGCCCAGTGACCTCTACCTCCCACCCCCGGACCACGGCACCCAGGCCCGTGGCTCACCCCACAGTGAAGGGGGCAAGAGGTGAGCAGGGGTGGGAGACAGGGTGCCCCTTGCCAGTCCCCACCGAGGAGCTTCGTTAGGTGTCTGCTGCGGGAAGGGTGAAGCTCAGGGAGGTTGGGGAGTTGGCTCAAGGTCACAGAGCAGCTGGACCCCTAGCTGATATGTACACCACACTCTGTGGGGGTTCCAGGCACCAAGCTAAACCCTTCACACACGCCAACCAGGATCCTCACCACAGCCTCAGGAAGTATAGGCAGTGTTACCCCATTTCACAGATGAAGAAACTGAGGCACGGAGCAGTGAACTCACTTGCCCCCAGGGACGCAGCCAGTAAGTGGCAGAGCTGGGATTCGACGCAGAGCTGTGTGATGTGAGAGCAGCCTCCTAGCAGGCACCCACGCACTTCGCACTCCTGGTTACCCCGAGGGGCCCCCGGTCGGAGAGGAGAGGGAGGGGCCCCCCTGAGGGCCCTCCATTAGGATGAGGGAGCCACTCCGGGTGGCACACAGAGGAAAGGAGATGGCAGGATGTCTTTGGGGGAGCAATGGGGTCCCTGGCGTAGGGGAGCAGCAGGGGTTCAACAAAGTGCCCCCCATGGGCCAAATCCCGCCATAGCCTGTTCTTGCACAGTCCGTGAGCTGAAGACGGTTTTGCATTTTTTAAGGATTATTCTTTTTAAACGAAGAAGAATATAGTCGAGACCACAACTGGCCCATCACCCCTGAAATACTTATACTATCTGGCCCCTTATAGGAAAAGTGTGCTAAGCACTGGTTTAGAGTGAGGCAGGGCTTGCAGGGGAGTGGAGGGAGGGGTGCACCCCCTTCGAGAGGGAGAGCTCAGAGCTCTGACCACCGCTGGGACCCTCTCTCCACCCAGGTCTCCAGAGCCAAGCAAGACATCAGCCCTGGGCAGCGGCGAGGATGGTATCGAACCTGTGTCCCCGCCAGAAGGCATGGTGGAGCCTGGGCATCCGCGGGGCACCATGTACCCGCTGCTGTACCGGGACGGGGAACAGGCGGAGCCCAGGTATCTTCTTGGTGGCCCCTCCCCTTCCTGGGGTGCTCAGGAATACAGCCCTTGCCCACCTGTGGTCTCGGTCCACCGCTGTGCAATTGGGGGCTTGACAAGGGCTTCGGGGTGCAACTGAGGACCTCAGACCTACTGTTAAACAAGGTCGAAACTTGGGAGACCTCCATGACAACTTCCAGAGTCTTGGGCTGGGGTCTCTCAGCTCAGGCTGGGCCCCTGTTGCCGACACTTGAGGATCTGAGATTTAAAGAGCTAAATGTTCTGAACCAAGCCAGGGCCCAGGGTGGGGATGGAGGCAGAGAAAAAAGCCCCCTCATCTAAGGGGAAGGTGTGATCTGAGCCCATTTTGGTTCCGCAAGCCCTTTTCTGGGCGTCTGACTGTGGTAGGCAGACAGGTATGGCCCACCAGGACAGCTGGGGTTCTCCAGAGATACCCTGAGCCCAAGGATAGGGGATTTCAGGAGACATGGTCCCTAAGAGACCAAGGAAGCAAGCTCGGGGGTGGGAGAAGCATCACTCTGAATTTCTAAGGCAGCGCAGGTGGTGAGCGCCCCATCATCAAGGGTGTGCAAGCTCAGCACCAAGTGAACTGACCTGGGATGTCTGATTCTTGCAACAGGATGGGCTCCAAATCTCCAGGCAACACCAGCCAGCCGCCGGCGTTCTTCAGTAAGCTGACTGAGAGCAACTCGGCCATGGTCAAATCTAAGAAACAGGAGATCAATAAGAAGCTGAACACCCACAACCGGAATGAGCCAGAATACAGTAAGGGGCCCACCTCTCCCCGGGAGTGGGGTGACGGGGGGCGGGATTGGGGACCAGCACAGCCGGGTGGACCTGCCAACCACCTCTCCCGCTGGCCCATCACCTCATGTTCAAGGAGCCCAGGGTGGTCTCTTTTTTTGCTGTAGGTATCTGGTGGCACAGAATGCAGTGCCCAGAATGGTGCCCAGCACACAGAGGGCTCTCAGGGAATATTTGCGTGAACGGGCCAGGTCACGCTGGGCACCAGCGACTGAGATCATGCTCATACAAGGGCTCCATGTGTCTGCCACTCATGGTGTTCCTCACATTTGTGATTTTCCCCTGTTTGTGTGGTTCCTGGATGTCAGTCCTAGCTCAGCTCCCCACCCCTGTTAGCACAGCGCCTGGCCCATAACAGACGCTCAGGAGAACCTGTGAGCCGGTAAACCAATGAATGGAGGGTCCTCATATCCCCAGCTTCAAAGAGCTCTTTAGTCAGGGGGAGCTCGAGGGCCTTGCAGAGCCTTTTCTTCTTCTGGGGCTGGCATCGCAGCCTTGCAGACAGTCCCTGGCCCAGGCTATTAAGTCCAGAACCTTGTCCAGTGCCGCGCACTGGCCAGCGGATGAGCAGCCCCCGAGAGCTGGCTCAGAATGCAAAATCTCAGATGTCAGGGCCACCTGGCTGTGACCTCTGTCACCCCATTGGTCACCAGGATTGATTTGGCTGACCTGGCTATCTGGCAGGTGTCCCCTTCCTCCCTCACCGCTCCATGCGTGTGCCTCCCAGAGCCGTGTGCTCAGTTGAAGAGGATGACCCCCTCTTTGGTCAAGAGTGTATGAGTAGCTCTGTGCTCCCCTCTAGCTGTGCTAGAACCTCCACACAAGCACTCAGAGTCCATTTGTAGGAGAATCCCATGGACAGAGGAGCCTGAAGGGCTGCAGTCCATGGGGTCTCTTGCAAAGAGTCAGACACGACTGAGCAACTTAGCACACACACACAGGGTAGTCAAGCTTCCAAAACTCGAGACATAGCCAAGTGAGGCGTTATATATGGCAGGCTGCCTTTTTTAAAAAGAAATACAGACTCTCAAGTGCTGCCCCTGGTGGTGCTAGTGGTAAAGAATCCACCTGCCAATGCAGGTAGATGTCAAGAGACACGAGTTCGATCCCTGGGTCGGGAAGATCCCTAGGAGGAGGGCATGGCAACCCACTCTAGTATTGTTGCCAGGAGAATCCCATGGACTGAGACTAGGCCTGCTGCGTTGCACAAGCTCCTGGCTGGTGCACCTTGCCTAGACCAGACAGGGAAGTGGGGTGGGTGGCAGGGGCGTGGGGTGGGGGGGAGGGGGCAGATGATTTCCAGGATCCATGGGCCCATCGCCCTCACCCTTCTTATTGTCCCCCTCCAGATATCGGCCAGCCGGGGACAGAGATCTTCAACATGCCCGCCATCACCGGAGCAGGTAACCATCCGTCCCGGGGGCCGCCAGCCCTGTGCCCGTCCCCCCACCCCAGCCCCGTCACTATGCACCCTGGGGAGGTCACACTGGGGGTCTGGACCCAGGAGGAGACTCGGGAGTGAGGTCATGGAGGTCTCTGGGCCCCACATTGGCTGTAGCCATGGTGACAAGCAGCCTTTCTCAGTTCGAGTGTGTCCCCTCCTCTGGTCTAAACAAACCTTGCAGTGGGGATACAGATGCACATAAAAGGCCGGAGGCGGGGAGGGGGGAGGCCTGCAATGAGTCTCTATTTGGAGTTCAATTTCAAGGCCTCCTGGTGCATTTAGGACAGTGTTAGAATCACACACAGCTGTCCAGAAACTTGCCCGGCTTGTTTGTTGGGGTGTCAGATGGAGACTCGAGTCTGTGGATGGGGAGTGAGCCTGTGTGCATACAGGCTGCCCTCGCGGTCCAGGTGGGCATTTTATATAGTTAGAACATGAGTTTTACTTGAAAATGCTAGCCAGGGGGCTAGGGGAACACTGCAGACGTATTCTGAGAGGAGCGTAAAATCCACACGTGTTTAAGCTGAAACTTAAGCCTTCTATGATGCGTTGGAAGCCCTTGGGGTTGGATCCCCCAGCCTCCAGTAGGGGCCACACTGTGCATTTCTGCTGCCTCTGTAGGGCTGGGTGGGGAAGGGCCTTGTGTCTGGTATGAAAAGACTGAGCCCAGAGCAGATGGGGCTGACGCTCTGCCAGAGTGGGAGCATCTTCGGGAGGAACACAGGGGGACATATTGACCTCCTCTGGGGCCATCACAGCTCCAGGAACGGGGTGAGCAAAAGACAACTATTGGATTTTATCAGGGGGCCACGGGGCCTCTAAATGCTGAGCCTTAGGCAACAGGGAAGAGGCATTTTGGTCGAAACAACAAGATGGTCAGAAATGGATGTTTTCAGAATGTTCCAAACCTTGACTGAAACACTGAGACACACAGGTGCACATGTATGTAGAAATTCATGCGCAACCACCAAGATTTATGTGAAAACTTGTATATAAATTAGATCCAACTTTTTTTTTCCGAAGCCGTGTAATCCAAACAAAAGAATTTCCCCCAGACCTCAGTCTCTGCTGCTTCAGCTCCTGCTCCAGGACTGGCGGTGGGTCAGCTTCCTGACTCAGCACCAGTCAGACCACGTATCCATGACCTTGGTGTCAGGCTCATCTGTGATTGTAGGGTGCTAACCCACCGAGGAACCATCGTGGCCAGCACCCCTCACATCTTTTTTCCCACTTCCCACTGTTTAAGTTTGTAGGATCATAAATGCTCTCCCTGCCCCTCCACCCATCCGTCACCCCTGTTGGAAAATTTACTTTTTCTTGATGGACATGGCTTTTTTTTAATTTGAAGTGCTGATGAAACATGGCCAAGACCCGGCTTAAAGTCAAGGGGCCTTGTGGCTGTGAATGAGTTTGAAAGTAAAAGGAAGAAGAGAAAAAGGAGACGTAGACAGCAGATAGTTGCTTTAGAAATGTGATCTTAGAAGCTGCCGTGTCACGAAGTCAGCAGTCCAGTTTACAGATGAGTCGGGTCAGCCAGACTTGCTCATCATACAGTTGGCTCGGAGCAAAAGTTTTAAAATTCATGAAAAATTCTGCCTGGTGGCAGGCAGAGAGCTTTGTCGGCGGTTTTTGAAAGCGAAGTCTGGTTTAACAACAACAACAAAAAATACCCCAAAGAGGCACATTCCCTGGGGTTTGCAAAATTAGTCCCTAGGAAACGAGAGGGTCAGAAAACCTGGTGAACAGAAAAAGAGGAGTAACTGGCTTGACTTCGCAGTGGGTGTCTGGAAGGCTCCATGGGGGCAACCGTCGATCGGACCACTGTGGGCCGGGGTGGCCGGGCGGGCGCGGCCAGGCCACTGTCTCCAGCTCTGCCCTGACCCCCGCACGCACCGTAACTGCATGGCTGCCACCCTCCCTCACCGTCCGTCTCTGCACCTCTCTCTCCTCGTGGCTCCCTGGGCGGGGAGAAGGCGTGGGAGGAGAGTTAGGCCCCAGCTGTGGGGGGGTGGGGGACAGGCAGGGGGCTGGGGGCTCCCAGGTTGGGGCGGCCGGAGGACTGTCTGGTCACCTTCCCCCGTCCCTCTCCACAGCCCTGGGAACCAAGGAAGGACTCCCCCATGCCCAGCACTGCACGCAGGCTGGGCTTAGTTTCCCCGCAGCCCTTTCCCCTCAATAAGGGGACCTCTGATCCCGCCCTCCACCCCACTCCCTGGTTTTAAGGCCACTTGGATTTTAAATAATGACGCAGCCCCATCTGGGGTTAGGGAGCCAGAAAGAGCTTCCGATTCCCCAGAGGGTAGAGTAGAAGTGAGGCTTGGTGGGGGGTGATGAGCATGTAACTTCCCCAAATCCCACCTCTCCCCCTCACCCTCACCAGGAATCCCTAAGAGTCTCCAGTGTCTGAGTCAAAGGGAGGCCTCCCGCCCATCGCCCCACAGGGAAGACCAGGGCGGGCGGGGTAGACAGGGAAACCGATCGTTGCTTTGCCGAAATGTGCTCACTGTGTATTCTCTCTTCTCCTCCCTCTCTCCCTCTGTGCTTCTCTCTCCCTCCCCCTCTGGCCCCCTCCTGGCCCCTCTGTGTGTGTGTCTCTCTCCCAGGCCTCATGACCTGCAGAAGCCAGGCGGTGCAGGAGCATGCCAGCACCAACATGGGGCTGGAGGCTATTATTAGAAAGGCGCTCATGGGTAAATATGATCAGTGGGAAGAGCACCCGCTCAGCGCCAATGCTTTTAACCCTCTGAATGCCAGTGCCAGCCTGCCCGCTGCTGCTATGCCCATAACCGCTGCTGACGGACGGAGCGAACACGCACTCACCTCGCCAGGTCTGCAGGCCTCCTCCCGCCTCGGCCCTCCAGCCCCGCCCGCCCGCCCCGTCTTTCCCCACCCCGGTGTCATTAATCCTCCCGCCTCCTCCTCCTCCTCCTCCTCCTCCATGGTTCTCTGACCAACGCCCCCCCTCCCGCCCCCCACCCCCAGCTTTGGAGCTTGTGACTTGACTTTTTTGTGCGTGTTTGACGTGGTCCTGGAGTTGGCTAACCCCAAGTTGGGCAGGCACCCCCTGGTGTCCCAGTTGCCCCGGGTCCGCCCTTGCCCACTGGGCACGAAGGAGCTGCCGCTTTTCTAAAACCACTCACGCCGCTGCCCGAGCCCTGCCCCGCCTTCCTCGAACCCTGCCGGACACAGGTCCCCGGATGCCTACGTCCCGGCCTCCTCTGTGTCTCCTTGGGGGCGATTGGGCTGGAGTGAGGACCTTACCTTCTGTGTGTGGATCAAGGGGACCCCTGGGCTCATGGGCAGCCAGGCCAGTGGGCTCTGTGCCTGCGGTGGCCACCATGTGTGTCCACGGCTGGCCCTTGGGCCTGATGGGGAGGAGACCAGGGTCTGTGTGCCAGACCCAAACTCAGATGAGTTAGGGAAACCATATGGGCCAGCTCGCCCTCAGCCCTGGGTCCCTAATCATAACCACATATCAGAGCAAGGGCTGGGCAAGGAGAGCGCTTGAACCATTTTTCTAACCTGGACACTGTGGCCCCAGGAAGTTTCTGGACTTAAGGCGAGCCGAGGCCTGGCCTCAGGGCCCCCGGCTTCCCTGCAGAGGGCCTGCACCCCGCCAGGCCCCAGCACAGTCCTAGGGCCATGGTCAGGGTCAAGCCAGAGGCCTGAGGCTTTGTGCTTGGAGTATTAGCCCATAATGGGTAGATGGGCCTCAGGGCAGCCTGAGGGGGCTTTGCACATAGTTCTATCCACTGCCCTAGTAGAAACTCCTGCACATCCAGGTGCATGGCTGGGTCTGGACATCTGGTTGACCTCTTTGGCTTCCCAGGGGCCTGGGCTGCTGTTCCCCCTCCCTGGGGTGCCCAGGAAGCAGGGGGTCAGGGCCTCACCCATCCCCCAGTCCCCACAGCATGAGACCTGTCCTCACAGTCCAACGCGGCCCCTTCCGTGTGTCTCCCTGCAGGTGGCGGCGGGAAGGCCAAAGTCTCTGGCAGACCCAGCAGCCGAAAAGCCAAGTCCCCAGCCCCGGGCCTGGCGTCTGGGGACCGGCCACCCTCCGTCTCCTCGGTGCACTCGGAAGGAGACTGCAACCGCCGGACTCCGCTCACCAACCGCGTGTGGGAGGACCGGCCCTCCTCCGCAGGTGGGCGCCTGGGCTGGGCAAGGGGGCCAGGCCAGCTGCTTGAGCACCTACTGTGCACGGAGCGTGTGGTCAGGCCTGTTCTGAGAAAACCACTCAGGGCCCTGCCCAGCTAAACTCAGGCTCGCACAGGGTCAGGACACTTCCTGTAAGGGCCCAGCTGGAGGGCAAGGGTGCAGTTAGAGAGGATTAAGTATTCCGGAAGTGAAGAGAGAAGCTCGTGGGCAGGGACCAGTCCCATGGGTTTGCAGGGGGGTTGCAAGGGAGCCGCCCACCCCCGATTTCTCTGTGAGTGTGGGGAGGTCCCTGGTGGAGGTTCAGGAGATCCCTTGGCTGCAGAACAAGCCCCGGGGACAAGGTCAGGAGCAGCGAGGAGGCTCCTGCAGGGCTGGAAGATAGGCTGCTGGGCATGGATGGGATGGGAGTGGTGGCAGGGAGTCCAGGCAGGAAGTTTGAGAACCTTCAGGAGATAGAGGGGGCAGCAGAGGCAGGAGGGCGAGGCCCCAGAGTTGCAGGTGGGTGGGGCCCACAGGGACCGCCTGGCTCACCGAGTCGTCTCTCCCGGTCTCTCCGGCAGGGTCCACCCCGTTCCCCTACAACCCCCTGATTATGCGGCTGCAGGCAGGGGTCATGGCCTCCCCGCCCCCGCCTGGGCTCCCCGCGGGCAGCGGGCCCCTGGCCGGCCCCCACCACGCCTGGGACGAGGAGCCCAAGCCGCTGCTCTGCTCGCAGTACGAGACGCTGTCCGACAGCGAGTGACGGTCAGAGCGGGGAGGGGGCAGCGAGCAGCCGGAGCAGCAGGGCGAGGAGCGGGCGGCCGCCGACTCCCCGCACCGAGGAAGGAGCCCCTGAGTCTGCCTGTGCGCCCATCCATCCGTCCGTCCGTCCGTCCAGAGCCGGCATCCTTGCCTGTCTAAAGCCTTAACTACGACTCCCGCCCCGGCTGGCCCGCGCAGTGACCTTACTCAGGGGATGTTTACCTGGTGCTCGGGAGGGGAGGGGCCGGGCCGGGCAGGGGGCACAGCAGGCGTGTGTGGCGGCCACACGCATACAGCCGGGGCGGCCAGGGACCCAAAGCAGGACGACCACCCACCTCCCACGCCACTGCCTCCCCCCTTAACGCATTTGGAACCAAAGTCTAAACTGAGCTCGCAGCCCCCGCACCCCCAGCCCCATCTGCCCCCAACCCCCCCTCCCGCTTAGCACTCTGGACAGACGGACACGGGCCCTGTCCAGGCCCCAGCACTCTTTTCCCCGGGCCCCAGGGGCTGCCCCAGCCGACGAGACCGCGGGAAACCGAATCAGGCCAGGTGGGCGGGCGACAGGGCTGGGTGCGGTCTGGGGCGAGCGGCTGCTCCGAGGAACTGGACTGTTTCGTTCACGCAGCATTGCCGCAGCGGCGGGAAGGAAAGGCAGGTGTAAATGATATATTGGTTTACAGGGTATATTTTTGATACCTTCAATGAATTAATTCAGATGTTTTAAGCAAGGAAGGACTTACCCAGTATTATTGCTGCTGTGCTTTCGATCTCTGCTTACCGTTCAAGAGGCGTGCGCAGGCCGACAGTCGGTGACCCCATCGTCCGCAGGACCAAGGAGGGTGGGGGCTGCCGGC
Source organism: Bubalus kerabau (assembly GCF_029407905.1). Classification (NCBI taxonomy): domain Eukaryota; kingdom Metazoa; phylum Chordata; class Mammalia; order Artiodactyla; family Bovidae; genus Bubalus; species Bubalus kerabau. The sequence goes on from NC_073639.1 coordinate 55,564,059, forward strand.
CCCCAAGCCCCCCTGTGTCCTCCCTTCCTTGGGCAGAATGAATTGATGGGTATTCTGTGACCGCCATCTGCGCACGGCGGTGGCGTCCTGTCATTTACACATGTTCTTCTCATTAAAAAGCAAATTATACTCGAGTTACAGAGGCTCCTTCTCTATCTCGGACCCACAGCCCGGAGGGTGGGCAACACAGAATGGGATGGTGGGAGTGTAACCCTGCAGGGGACACGGGCAAGTCCCCGGACTCCCTAGACTCATCCCATCTGCAGCTGAATGTTGTTCAGTTGCTCAGTCGTGTCCAACTCTTTGCAACCGCGTGGACTGCAGCAAGCCAGGCTTCCCTGTCCTTTACTATCTCCCGGAGCAAACTTATGTCCATTGAGTCAGGAATGCTATCCAACCATCTCATCCTTTGTCGTCCCCTTCTCCTCCTGCCTTCAGTCTTTCCCAGCATCAGGGTTTTTTCCCAGTGAGTCGGCTCCTCTGCAGGCGAGCATTTATACCAACGGTAAGGACGTCAGTGTGCGGACATTGAACCATCACACCCATGGTGGGAGTATTGAATTTTCACCCACGAGGAGGGTATCGGAAATTCACACCCATGCTGACAGTGTCCAAGACAGGCGTCATCAACTCTGAACTGTTAAATACCTCAAAAGTTATTATTCTGGGACTTGGCTGGTGGTCCAGTGGTTAAGAATCCACCTTGTAGTACAGGGGGCACGGGTTTGATCCCTGGTCAGGGAACTAAGATCCCACATGCTGCAGAGCAACTTTGCCTGTGCACAGCAGTGAAGATCCCGTGTGCTATGACTAAGATGCGGCACAGCCACATAAATACTTTAAAAAGTAAAAATTATTCCACCTACGCCTCGTTAGAAAACAGACAGATTCTTGGCTTTGAATATGAGGCAGAAGAGGGAACAGCCCTCCCAGCTCAAGTCTTGAGACATCTGCCGATTGGCAACTTGCGGTTTTGGTTGAACGGGTCTGAAGGGCTGTGCTCTCAGGCCTGCCATGTTCCTTCAGGAGCGGAGCCAGCGCTTCAGAGAGGCTGCAGTTCTTTGCAGCAGACATGGCGTGCGGGATGGGCTTTCAGGGTGGGGGGCAGAGGAGGAGAGAGCCAGGGCCGCTGGAGGGAGAAATTGCCATCCCCAGCCCAACCTTTAACCTGGTGGTCAACCCAGCACCCCATCTCCCCAGGATGTAGACCGGGGCATGGGGGGAGGTCTGCGTCCCCAGGGGACTCTGCCCAGCCTCGCTGGCACTACAAATTTACCCCGCGAACCTTTGCCGTGAAGGGAGTAGGCAGAGGGCTTGAGTCCCACAGGATGCAGCCTGGCACCTGGGCTGCAGTACTGGTGCCGACAGGCAGGTGGCAGTGTTGGGCCAGCAAAGGGTCTTGTCCTCGGCGGGGCCTCCCTCTGCCTGGGGTGCAGGCCAGCCCCCACCTGGAATCCAGGGTGGGTGAGATTGTACTGGCCACACCAGCCAGCAGGGGTTAGCCAGGCATGCTGGTGTCACCCAGGATCCCACGGCTCTTCCCTCAGCTGTAGTCAGACCAGGGGTGGGGGTGGGGGGTAACGCAGCTGTCAACCCACAGGATCATCTCTGCCAGCCCTCTGTCTCCAGGACCTCAGAACTGACACCACCCGACACCTCTGTATTCTCAGGGCCGGTAGCACAGACCCCACACCGGGGTGTTGGCAGGGCACAGGGAGAACTCAGGTCCTCCTGGTGCCTGCAGAGGGTCCGTCCTCTTTTCCAGGCTCAGCCCCCAAAAGGGTTCACCTGACTCCCTTCTGGTTCAGTTTTCTTACTGCTCCATCTTAAAAGGAGCCCAAAGCTGTTCGCATTAATTCCCTGGTAGAGTTTGTCTGCAGAAGACCCAGGTTTGATCCCTGGGTTGGGAAGATACCCTGGAGGAGGATATGGGAACACACTCCAGTGTTCTTGCCTGGAGAATCCCATGGACAGAGGAGCCTGGCGGGCTGCAGTCCTTGGGGTCACAAAGAGCTAGACACGACTGAGCAACTAACACTTTCATGTTGTTCCCTGACCCCCATTTTCCTGGAAAACTTTTACACACACTTCAAAACCCAGCTAGGTCATTCCCTCCTCTAAAACCCATCATCTCTCCCGTCTTCTCGCTCCTCTGGGTCTCTGCTAATACACCGCAAGCTACTGAACAGAACCCCTGGAGAGCAAGGCTCTTGCTTTTCTCTTCCTGTCTATTGTTAACCAAGCCCCCTGGTGACTGGTGAGCTGAACTGACACGTGAGGATCAGATTCAGTAGGAAATGAGAATGTGGTTTATAAGGTGGGGGACAGTTATTTAGTGTCCCTGTGTCTCAGTGTGACGGTTAGAATGCAGATTCCTGGGCCCCGCCTGGTGGCTATGAATGATTCTCTGGGTTCACCGTGGGGCCTGGGAATCTGTATTCATCCAGCAGCCCAGATGTTCCTGGTGCAGATGCTTTGCAGCCCTCCTGATGGCAGGGGTGGTACCCAAGGTTGGAGCTAGAACCCGATCCCTTCAGTTCCTTGTGGCCAGGAGGTCTCCAGTGAGGCCACAGACAGCTCTTCAGGGGAAGGCCCAGCCCACTGGCCTGAACAGCTGCCGTCCACAGGGAAGGCAGGAATGGGCTGGTCCCCAAGGCACTCAGGTTGGCTCAGGACAAGCCTTCCTGGGCCCAGGTGACTCAGACAAAATGACAACTGACCTGGAACAATCAGGGTGGCTTCCTGGAGGTGGTGGCTCTTGGGGAAGGGATGTGCTGAGTGGGAGGAACCTGTGTGGGCAAAGCGTGGGAGGTGAGACCCAGCCAGGGCATTCAGGAGGCCAGGGTGGGTGGACATTGTGTGGGGGCCCTGGAATTTCTGAGACAGAACAAGCAACACCCAGTAAGATGAGGGGCTGGTTTTCTGAAATTGGAGCTCATTGACTTGTGAGGATACAAGTGCTGAAGAGAAAGCAGGCCGGGAAACTAGTGTGGGGCCAGGACAGAGACCCATTGCCTCAGGAAGGGCTCCCATCAAGGGGCCAGGCCACGTACCAGACAGGCAGGAGGGAGGTGGTGTAGCCTGCGAGTATGGATGGACCGTGGGGCCAGCTGCCACTTAACAGCTGTGTGACCCTGGCCAAGCCATTTGAACCCTCTGTGCCTTGGTTTTCCCATCTGTAAAATGGGACAATGATATTGCTGGGAGGAGTAACTCAGAGCTGGGCTGTGTACTTCTGTAGAGACACAGTTTACCCATCTGAGCAGGAGTTGGTGGGGTGAGGCCAGGGAAAAAGACATGAATGGGTTTGTTAGGAAAGGAGAGAGGGGAGGGAAAACTCCAGGTGGTCCAGGGACAGTGGCTCATTTGCATATTACTGGGAAGGGGTGGGACTGACTTGATCGCTGGCAGCTGGTAGGAGCGAGCCCTTAGAAGGAAGTGTCTGTCTTCACACCTCCTCCGGGAAGCCGGGGAAGGTTCAGCTGTGGTGGTCACGCGACAGGCTGTGTGTCCATCTCACCCCTCTGGAGTTTGGCCAGGTCCCACTTCCTCATTAGAATGTCTCACCAGCTACTTCACAGGCTCCTTGGGAAGATTAAATGCAAAAAAGTGCTGACAGCACGGTCAGGCGGTCTGCAGACAGAGAAGGCGGCCCGTGCACATGTCGGCTGCCAGGGCCGCTGTTCGCAGCATCACTAAGGGCGGGCGGGGATGAGACTGCCGCCAGGGCACCTGTCTGTAGGTGGGCGGGGGCTGCCAAGTTGGATTTGAGGCCTGTGAGTGTGATGAACCCAGAGACTGGCTGGGGAGACAGCAGAAGAAGCCTAGCGAAGCAGGTCAGGATGGGTGTGTGGGGCCAGAGCCGGTCCTCCAACCTGGGAAGTGTTTCTGCGGCTGCGTGAGAGATGGATGCCCTGACCCGCCCCCAGGATGGTCCCAGCTTGATTCAATTGCAGCCGAAGCTTTACCAGCATGGATTCTCACTGTCCCAGCCGCCAGGGAGGTGAAATCATGTGCCCATCTTGCAGATGCTCAGAGAAGTAAAGCAAGAAACTCTTTCCAGCCACCATGCCCTTCCCATGTTGGTCTTCCCCTCCCAGGGAGCTTAGTGAGCAACCTCTGCCCCCCAAGTTTGCCCATTGCATCTGGATCTGGAGAGCGTTGTGGGGAGGACAGAAGACCAAAGTGCCTTCTGCAGGTAGCACCCTGAGCCTTGGTAGTGGGGTCACCAGCCTCTAGGCTCTATTTTAGGGGTAGTAATCCCAAGGGTTGGGACAGGTCCCAGATGAGATGGGCACCGCTTTCTGCTGGTCTCCAAGTCCTCTAGGTTCTGGTAGGACACACAGCTTCTCTAGAGGAAAATCGGGGTGTGCTTGAGGGTCTTGTGGCTGCAACCCTTGAACCCCTCTTACTCCTCCCCGCAGGGTGGGCCTCTTGGAACCCCGGCCATACAAGGAAGCAGGCTGGAGTTCCAAGGTCAACAGGGAACATGGAAGCTGTTTGCATGGTCCAAGGAGATGGTCTTGCTTGATTCTCAGAGGCATAAGTGCTACCCAGGTCCTTGGGGAGGTACTGAGATGGTTGGGGCAGGGGGATGAGGCCTATGGGGGTGACATCTGTGAAAGACAAAGGCAGGAAGCAGGACCTGGCAGGGATCCAGCCTCGGTCAACCGAGAGCCAAGATGCCCGTCAGAGGGGTCCCATTCCTGTGCTCTGTGACTGGAAGCCATCAGCTAACTACACGCCCCGGAAGTTGTTTCTTGAACGGCGACCCCTGGGACATCTCCAAGGTCACCAGGTTCGTTGGCACCATAATTGCACATGTCAGGAAGCCCAACCCATTTTTCCTTCCAAGTGTGGAGATCAGAGTTGTGACTGGAAAGTAAACTCAGTTGAATTTGCCTGGTGCCAGCGATGTGACCCCAGCACGCATGCATGTCCGCACAAAGCCCCAGCGCTGTGTTTGTGCCCCGTTTGTCCTCCCCAAGCAGCCGAGGCCTTGAGGTTCTTTCTCTTGGTGACATGAACTTGTCCCTTGGCCCTGCCTTCCTGCCTCACCACCCCCACTCCTTGTCAGAGACCATCCTCCTGCAAGGCTGGAGTCCCTGCAAAGACACCAAGCGTGCGTGCTCAGTCGCTTCCGTCGTGTCCGACTCTGCTACCCCATGGACTGTAGCCCACCAGGCTCCTCTGTCCATGGGATTCTCCAGGCAAGAATACTGGAGTGGGTTGCCATTTCCTTTTCCATGGGATCTTCCCAACCTAGGTATCGAACCCGGGTCTCCTGCATTGCAGGTGAATTCTTTACCCCGAGCCACTAGGGAAGCCCATTGCAAAGACACCAGCACTCTGCTACTCAAAAGAGGACACCATCCTAAGGCTGCTGAATGCCCTCCTCGTTCACAATCTGGGGCCCCAGAGGCCCCTCCAAGGACGCGGACCAGATGGGGAGAAGATGTAACACAGTCAAGACCTGCTTTGAGGCAGCACAGGCCCTTCTCCAGGGATACAGCCGGCTCTGGGGGTCTGTGGGTGTTGAGGGCTGGCATACCGGGTGGCAAAGCATGGGAACATCAAATATTCAGATTGCCGGGACTTTATTTGAAATCACCTCCAGACCAAGTCCCAGCGTGGGGCCTGGGCCTCTGCATTAATTTCCTAGCTCCTAGGTGGAGCTGGTGCACCCTGAAGCTGTCTATGGGGAAAGGGGTGCTAGCATAGGGCTCTGACCCTTCCGAGTGTCTTCCTGTCCCCATGAGCAGCCGGGAGGGACCATGGGCCTGTGAATACCACCCCCTCCCGGGGAATCCAAAGGTCTTGGAAGCACGGAAGAGGGAACCTCTTTGAATTTGCACATTTTATTAAGACAATCAGTCATTCCTTAAGTTATTTCTTTGTTAATCAGAAAGCATCTTTGTGGAGAGACCACGCACAGTCTGTATAGTTATATAAAAATACATCAGTCACCTTGCCTCTCCTGAATGTGAGCTCCAAGTTGCCCTTCTCCCCAGTGAGGGAGCTAAAGCCCCATCTTAGGGGGGAAGCCAGGGGAATGTCAGGGGTAGCCCCCACCTAAGGGTCCAGTCTGAGGGCATCTCTGTGGCCACGTTGGGGGGCTTTTGGGTCACTGGTGCCGAGCAGCCCCAGGTCGTGGCCTGGCCCCCACGTGGCCTGGCTCTTCCCAGGAGCATGGGGGTCTCACGTCTTCCTCCCTGACCTTGCACGTGTGCAGTGAGCCCTACAGCACGGCCATTGCCGAGTCATCACTGTAGGAGGGGAAGGCCTGAGCGAGGGCAGCGGCGCCCCACAGAATCTCTTTAAGCTGACGGCTGGCAGGTGGTGGTGGTCATCTCCAAGAGCTTAGACGCCTCCCCTTGGCACCTGGCTCGAGGGCTCTGATGTTCCCAAGTCCTGGTCCTGAAGGCGTCGGCGGACAGAGGCAGGCTGCCCTGCGGGTGAGGCTCTGGACACGGAGCTGAAAGGCTGCAGTGCAGACGGGCTGGGCCCTCCATCCTCTGCCCTGGGGCATGGGCATCGGGACAGCGTGGGCAGGGCTCCTCCTGGCAGCTCCCCAAACACAGCCCACTCTGGCCCTGGCATCGGCATCCAGCTCCTGGCCCACCATCCGCCAGAGGTTGCCGGGCTATGGCTCTGGGCGTTAAGCTGCATGCATTTGAAAGGCTGGCTTTGGAAACAGCGTCCTCCAGGGCTGCCGGGTTTCTGAATGGCCCCCTTCTTTCCTCCCGTGCGGCCAAGGCTGGGATGCCTCCATCCTGCCGATGCTCGGGGTGTCCCCGCCTCAGGGACAGCCAAGGACACGTGCCTTCTTCTCTCCATTGCTGCCTATCTATCTGCCCCCGCCCCCTGCTCCTCCGAGAGCCAGGCCCAAGCTGCCTTCCCAAATAGGTGCTGATAAAATAGATGTGTTTATTGGGTGAGCCCCAGCGGCCAGGGTAAACACAGCCCGGGGTCCTTCCCAATAGCGGAGTCCATCCTCCGGCCGCCCCAGGGATGGCCCTGGTTCGCCGCCGACGGCACCACCACCCGGGCCGGGCTGTGGGTCAGAGCGGCGTGGGGCCCAGGAGGCCGGGCCCGGGGCGCGGGCACAGCTGCAGCTGCACACTGGCCGTGAACCAGCAGCGGGGCCGGCCCAGGCTGAGGTGCAGGGTGGTGCGGAAGGAGTTGCTGGCGCACTTGGGGAAGATGATGGTGGTGCTGCGGAAGCGCAGGGCGCGGGGGCGCGGCTCCAGGGTCAGCTGGCTGCGGTAGTTGCGCCACGTGCAGTTGGGGGCGGCCACGATCGTCTCGCTGTAGGCCGTGACCGTGGGCACCGGCGCGTAGAAGACCTTGTCCCGGAAGTGCTTCTCCGATGCATACTTGACCTCAGAATTGCAGCTGGTGGAGGGGAGGACAGGGGTGAGCTCAGGGCCGGGCAGTCAGATCACGATCAGAGGGCAAGGTGAACATGGAGCAGCCTGGGCTGTTGCAAAATGTCAAGGTCAAAAGGACAAAGAAGGAACCCTGCCGACTCGGAGAAGACTCAAAAAACGGGCCAACTACATGCCACACGTCCCCCTGGCGGGATCCTGGACTGGGATTAAAAATAGGCTATAAAAGGACATTTGGGGACAATGGGCGGAATTGGACTAGGCAGTGGTCGTGTTTTTAGCTTTAGCTGGTCCGATTTTGGCAAGCGGACCATCATTATGTGAGAGGATGTCCCTGTTCTCAGGAAGGACACCAGCCGGAGTTATTTAGAGGTTCGAGGTCAAGATGTCGTCATCCTCCTCTCAAACAGGTCAGAAAAAATGTTTTGTTTATGTAGAATGAGTGAGAGCGTGTGGCTGTTCAAGCCAACAGGGCAATATGGAAACAACAAGGAATCAGTTCAACCAGGGTCCCCTATACTCTTCCTGCAACTTTCTTTACGTTTGAAATTTTATCAAAATAAGTTCCCCCAGAGTAGCGTCGGCTCCTCCAGATGAGTGAACCCCTTGCGCTGCCCTGGGCTTAGTCGCTCAGTAGTGTCTGACTCTTTGCGACCCCATAGACTGTATAGCCCACCAGGCTCCTCTGTCCATGGGATTCTCCAGGGAAGAATACTGGAGTGGGTTGCCATGCCCTCCTCCAGGGGTGACCCCCTCATGAGTGGCCAGCTGCTCAGCACCCCCCAGCTCTGCTCCCACATCATCACACTGGAAGGTAAAGCTGTGGGGAGCAGGGGCTTCACCTGTCTGTCTCCTTCCCCACCGGATCCCACAGGTGATCCATGGGGGGATGGAAGCAGACTCCCAAGAGCCCAGGCAGCCCGAAACCACCCTGGCAGGGGCCTCTGATAATAAAAACTAAAAAGGATAAGTTTTCGGGCAGAAAATTCTTTAAAGTAGACCCATTTGTCTCCTGGGAACATATCTAGAGCTGGAGGAGCAGGAGGCAGAGGGTCCCACATCCCTGGCCAGGCTAGAGTGATGTGAACAAATCCATCTGAGCGTGCCATGGATATGGGGGCCAGACCCATGGACCTCAGACTGCACCTTCTGGAAGTCTGAGCCCCAGAAGCCCTCTCAGGAGGGCAGATGGCTGGAGAAAAGCACCTGAGGGGGTGGGGTTGTCATTCAGTTGTATCTGGCTCTTTGTGACCCCACGGACTGCAGCACGCCAGGCTTCCCTGTCCTTCACTATCTCCCAGAGTTTGCTCAAGCTCGTGTCCATAGAGTCGGTGATGCCATGCAACCATCTCATCCTGTCGCCCCCTCTCCTGCTCTCAGTCTTTCCCAGCATCCAGGTCTTTGGTCACTTGGTTCAGCAGTGCAGGTGCCACTTGAGATACCCTGTGATGGGAGGGCACCTAATACACTTCCGGGCAATGGCTCCTTGGGGGATAAAGGGGAGAATTTTAAATAACAATCAGCCAGGTTGGAGGTGAAGTCAGTGTGGAAATGGCCAAATGTAGGCCTGGGACGGTGAGATGGAGGGTGCAGACAGTAAAGGCCGCAGAGTCTCTCCAAATCACAGCCATGCCTCCTCGGGGAGCATCACCCAGAAGGGCTGCCTAGGGCAAGGGGAACCTGCAGAGACCCCCAGCCTGGCCCCCCACCCATCCCACCCCCACCCCACCCCTACCCAGCCCAGCAGCCCCACTCACCGGATCTCTGGTGTGGGTTCTGGGTTCACCTCAATGCTCTCCCCAAAGAACACAGGCAGCATCCTGGGCCTCATCTCTCGTGCCGGGGTGCTCGGTGGGTGGGCGGGGGGCTGTGGGGAGAGCCAGGGACGCAGGGTCACATGAGCAGCCCTTCAGCACTACGGCCTCAGCTCCCTGATGGACACAAGAGGAGCTCCCCACACCCTTCCAGTCCTGGCTTTTCTGGAAGGCTGCTTCTGCGGGGTCCATCAGGAAGCCCACCCCAGAGTCCCTCTGTGGAATCCAAGCACTCTGATGCCCACTCACCCACTGGCCTGCCCCCCCTCCCCCCCACCAACCACCTGGTTCTCAGGCATCACTATAAGGGGACGTGGTCATGGCCTCTTTCTACAGTGCCCAGCTCACCTGAGCCCCAAGAGCCAGGCTCAGAGCCCTGCAGAACTGAGAACCCTCTCAAGGAGCCCCTGAGCCCAAGCATCGCGAGCTGCCCCCCGGGGGTGACATGGCAGGACGGAGCTCTGAGATGGGCTGAAAACCACGCTCATCAAGGCAAGAGTTTCCAGCCCTTCTTGGTACATGGCTGTGGGTCCCTCATTCAAATCCTTCGCAAGGTCCTCTTTGACCTCACCTGGATGAGGGATCACAGCAGTGGACACTCTTAGAGCACGAACTGCACCAGGCACTGCTCTGAGGCCCCCATGTATCCATTCATTCACTCATGGGACGGAGCTGTTACTCGTATCCCTGTTGTATAGATGCTAAAACTGAAGCCCAGAGTGGCCAAGTAACTTGCCTGAGGCCACACAGCTAGGAAGGGGCAGAGCTGGTGGTCTAGCTGCAGAGCCTGTGCCCTCACCCACATTCCCCCACTGCCTCTCAATGCCCACAAGACTGGCGCTGTAGCCCCAAGCCCTGACCTGTCAGCCCCATGCTCAGAGCAAGCTTGCCCTCGTGCACAGGATCACAGAGCTTCCTATCCAGGCCCATATTCCGCTAGCTTGGCCATGCCCCAGGCTGCCTCTGTGCCTTGGCTTATGCTGTTCTCGGTACTGGGAACGTCCTTTCCTTTCTCTCTGACTTGGTCTAAGGCGACAACTCAGAAACCAGCTTCCTGTCTTCCCGAACATCCTCTGTGGGGTCCCTGGAGCTCCCACCTGCTGGTCTCCATTGCTGCGACCCCTTTGTGCGTCTGTCACCCCCAGACCACGAGGTCCTTAAGATTCAGGACCAGAGGACTACTCTATCCCCAGTGCCTGGCGCCTTTCAGACCCCGTGCTGTCCAAAGGCAGGACCTCACACGTGCAAAGCAGCACCCTGCTCCCCCACACACTTGTGAGCCCCTGAGCCAGCCCCATGCCTGTCTTTTAATCTGCTTATCTGTCTGTGGATGTGGTCACCAAAGCCACCTCCTCAGCTGATCACAGTGTCCCCAGAACACAGGCCGATGAAGGACCACAGGAAGAAAATACCCAAGACTTAGACAAACAAGGGGTTCCCCACAGGCCCCCAGCAGCTGTCCTCAGGGTGGTCCCATCTCTCCTTTGCTGGGCGTGGCAGGCAGAATAATGTCTCCCAAAATGTGAGGTCCTAATGCCCAGTTCCCGGTAATGTGCAACCTTACAAGGCAAAAAGGTACTTTGTAGGTGTGATTAAGGATCTTGAGATGGGAAGACTGTCATGGAGTATCCAGTGTCCACCCCACCCCCCATCATCACAATGGTCCTTATAAGTGAAAGAGGGAGGGAGCGGGTCAGAGTCAGAAAGATTGAGGCCATTACCCTGCTGTCCTAAGGATGGAGGATGGGACCACCAGCCAAGGAACATGGGCAGCCCCTAGAAAGTGGGAAAGGCAAGGATTCCCCCCTAGAGTGTTTGGAAAGAATGCGTGGGTGTGTGCTCAGTCGCTTCAGTTGTGTCCGACTCTATGCGACCCTATAGACTGTAGCCTGCCAGACTCCTCTGTCCATGGGGATTCTCCAAGCAAGGATACTGGAGTGGGTTGCCATGCCCTCCTCCAGGGAATCTTCCCAACCCAGGGCTCGAATCTGCATCTCTTATGTCTCCTGCACTGGCAGGCAGGTTCTTTACCACTAGCGCCAGCTGGGAAGCCCCCAGAAAGGATGCCTTGCCCAAATCCTTGCTTTCATTAATAGCCTGTGAGACCCATTTTAGACGGCTGCCCTTTGGAGCTGTACAGTATTCTTTACATTTATTTTGATTTTACTTGTTTGTTTTTGACTGTGCTGGGTCTTTCTCAGCACACGTGCTCTTCGCTGTGGCACTCAGTCTTCTCTAGTTGTGGCGCGTGGGCTTGGTTGCCTGGCGGCATGTGGGATCTTAGTTCCCTGACCAAGGATAGAATCCACGTCCCCCACATTGGTAGGCGGATTCTTACCCACTGGACCACCAGGGAAATCCCTGGAGCTGTAAGGTATCGAGTCCGAGTTGTTTTAAGCTACTGTGTGTGTAGCCATTTGTTAGAGCAGCGACAGGGGGCTCATATATCATGTGACCTGGCAAGCAACTCCCCACTCGGGGTTGCAGCCTCCTGGTCCCCAAAGTGGGGTGACAGGAGCACTTGCCTCACAGGCCGTAGTGAGGACTGCAGGATTCAAAGTGTAAATGAGTGGGATTGTGCCTGGCACTGAGCAAGCTCCGTGTAAGTGTGGGCTTGTATTCTGAATGCTTTTCATAAAGGGTCAAGAGGCAGCGGTGGGGGTTCCTCTCCAGAGAGAGGTCAATCCACACCCCCTTTTTAAGCTTGAGACAATCCTGCTCTGACCTGCCAGAAGCAAGCACGCATCATTCAGGAGATTTAAGTTTAAAAATAAAATAGTGATGGGAATTCCCAGGTGGTCCAGTGGTTAAGATTCCACACTCACTGCCGAGGGCCCCAGTTCAATCCCTGGTCGGGGAACTAAGATCCCACAAGCTATGCAGCACAGTCAAAATTTTAAAGAAAGAAAAAAAAAGTGACAAGATTTTGGAACTTCTGGTGTTCTCCATGGCTCTGTGAACTCAGCACTGACCTCAGCTATAAAACTCCATGACTTGATGTTCGTAAAAACCATACTCTCTCCCTGCAAGACTCTCTGAAGTACGAAAGTGAGCATGTTAGTCGCTCAGTCGTTTCTGACTCTCTGCGACCCTGTGGACTGTAGCCTGCCAGGCTCCTCTGTTCATGGGATTCTCCAGGCAAGACTACTAGAGTGGTGAGCCATTCCCTACCTGAAGTATGGCACTCCCCCAAATGTGTGCAGTGGTTTGCTGAGCACCTACTGTGTGCTGAACACCTACTGTGCGCCAGATCCTGTGTGGGTTGGATGAATCACAGTGCCTCCCAGGATTCGTCTTGTGGACACAGAAGAGGAGAGAGGATGATGCAGGCATGCAAGGGGCCGTGGATGCGGGTGCTAAGGTTTTCGGTGGCATCTCTAGGTGGAAGGGTAGAGGGAGGAAGGGGTAGCCTGCTACTGGTTTTCATCACCCACCCCCACCCCACCCCCACCCGACCCCCACGAAAGAACAGTTCCTAAGCTCAGAAGCAGGGAGTAATTCTTTGGGAGGTAATGAAGAACCAGGTACCACCATCCCTCTCAGTTTCACTCAAGCCTCCTGATGAGAGCTGAGTGCATGTTTGGGGCCCTATTCTGGCCAGATTTCACTCCCCGACTGGCTGCCAGCAGAGGGGACTAGGCTGACTTCACATCATTGTCCCAAGGGCCCCGGTGAAAAACAGCTAAAATCCGTCCCACCCGGGAGTGCCATATAAGAGCTGGGGGAAGCTACTGAAAACCCAGACGGAGGCTGGCATCCAGGGACCTGGGCCATAGGACAGCTGAAGGCCACCCTCGCAGGGCTCCAGGGACCCGTGCAGCTCCTAGGTGCCCCACAGCTGCCTGCCTGGCCCCAGAAGCTCGGGGCTCAGTCTTGCAGCTACAGTGGCGGGCCAGGAAGGCAAGCCGCCGACCCTGCAAAAGCAGCTCACCCAATTCCCCACCTCCAGCCCCCGGACACCCCCATGGGAGCCACCAGGGTGAGGGCGGGCTGTGGAAAGGGTTGGGGCACATGGGCCCAAGGGACCACTTCTGTTGCTGCACATGCTCGCCTGGCCCAGGCCACGTGGAGTGAAGAACACTCCCAGGCACCCTGCTCCCCTCACCACTCCCCAACCCCGGGGGCAGCCATAGGCCAGCTTGTTCCCCTAAAGGCCCAGGTGCTTGCTCCACTATGAAGAGGACCCACTGAGAGACACCTGCGCTCAGGGAACCTGCTCACCATGCCTCAGTTTGTCCTTCTGTACAATGGGATCATGCCATTTGTGAAGCCCACAGTCCGGGGTGCCCAGGTGCAGGCTGGCTAGTGTCCTCGGGGCCCCTTGAAGCCCTGGGGGGCAGGGCCAGAGGAAAAGCAGCTGAGTCTCCGGGGCAGAGGAGTGGAGAGGCTGAAGGCTGGATCCTCATCTCCCAGACACCACGCCCTCCACCCTAGGATGGTAACACAGTTGGACCAGCCCTCAAATCCTTCTGGGGACCAGAAGAGCCCCGTTCTGGCCTGGGGAGGGGGCTGGCCTGGCTCCCTGGTCTCCTGGGCAGGCAGGGCATCTGCGTGGGGACCAGGGAGGACTTCAGAGAAAGCAGGACCCAGAGAGCAGTGAGTCGCGGCTGCCCTCTGCCCACCAGGCCCCACCCGCCTCACCCAGTGATTCACGTGTGAGGATCAATACTGGAAGTAAAAATACACGTGGGCGTCTGGAGCGCTCCCTGTCTCTGGCTGCTGTACACAGCACGGCCCACAGGACAGCAATGAAAGATAAGCGCTGCTGGGCTGTGAGACCTCCATGCCGTGTGGTGACAGCCCAGCCTGACTGGGGCTCCCAGCCTGGCTGGCAGGGACAACTAGGGACAGCAGAGGGGCGTTTGTCCCCAGCCTGGGTGACCCACGGTGGTCCCTCACCTGCCACTGCATGGAAGGTGGCTAGAGCCATGTGTGTCCCATGAAACTTTCTGCTCAGTCAGGGGGTATCAAGCCCCCATCAGTGGAGAGTGAGTGGCAGGAGGAAGGGTCCAGGGAGACCCCACACTGGCGTGGGGGCGGGGCATCCTCATCAAAGCCATGGGGAACCTTTGTGAGGGCTGAAATGGACCTTCTCAAGGCTGCTGACCTAACTGGTGGCCATGGTTTCTACTGTGATCAGAATTAAACTGATGATCTTCAGCATGTTTGGGGAGTTGAGACCAAAAGCTCCCATGGTGGGCTAAAGTGGACGTTAGCCTTCACCCATGAGGAAAGCGATTCAAGAAGGGATTATTTATGCCCCAAGAATCCTCATCCTTTTTATGAAAGGCCTTGGGGATTGGTGGTCAATTCTGGGCTGCAGCGGGGGCAGGCAGCTCCCAAAGGCTAGGTGCCCAACATGGAACAACAGAGGAGGTGAGCGGGGCCAGGCTGGGGGGCCAAGGGGACCCCAAATGGTCCAGGGGCTGACACTCAGAGAGTGAACCTGAGCAAAGCCATAGACCACAGGTCGGAGGCGGGGCTGAAGGACAGGCCTGCTCCCCAAGACAAGTGACCAGAGAGGCCCAAGCCACAGAAGGGTGCTGGGTTGGCTTGTGACCCCCACAAAGGTATATGTGTGTGTGTGTGAGTCACTCAGTCCTGTCCGACTCTCAGCGACCCCATGGACTGTATGTAGCCCACCAGGCTCCTCTGTCCATGGAATTCTCCAGGCAAGAATATTGGAGTGGGTTGCCATTCCCTTCTCGAGAAGATCTTCCCAACCCAGGAATTGAACCCTGGTCTCCTGCATTGCAGGCAGATTGTTTATCTGAGCCACCAGGGAAGCCCCCACAAAAGTATGTTCACATCTTACTTGCTGGGACCTGGGGGTGTGACCCTCCTTGGAAATAGGGTCTTTAAGTAAGGAAGATCAAGTTAAGATGAGGTCCCACTGGGTGGGGGTGGGGCCTGATTCAATACGGCTGGGGTCCTTATAAAAAGAGGGAGCTTTGGACACGGGATATACAGAGGGAAGAAGGTCACATGGGGATGGGGGCGTGTGTCTACAAGCCGAGGCACACCGAGGCTGGCGGGCACCACCAGAAGCTGGGACAGGCACCCGAATGGGTTCTTCCCTAGAACCTCTGGAGGGATGGTGGACCTGCTGACACCTGGGTCTCAGACTTGTGGCCTCTTTGTACTAATATCCCTCCCCCGACAGGGAGGCCAGGAGTCCCAAGGGCGAAAAGGACAGACCCATCTCCGGGTGCCCCTCCGCCGGGTGCCACTTTCCCAGGATGGTGGCTCCTGATCGCTCCCTCACCCCAGAGCACCTAGCAGGGCGAGGGCCTATTTGTCTTCTTTTCACACTAAGGCTCCAGGTGGAGCTTCTCAGACAGGTGAGCCTTTCACAGAGAAGCAGGGCTGTCAGAGAGGTCGCTGGGTTTCCGCTGGAGGCCGCTGTGTCCAGGATTAAGCAGATGGGGGCTGAAAGGAGCAGCCAGGGTTTCTGGCTCCTCACAGCCTTTCTTCCTTCACACAGGCTCCTCCCTCCATGGCCTGACACACCTGGTTCTCTTCCCCGACCCTGCTCAGGCAACTGTGCTGGTCAGGGACACACCTGTGGGCCTGCTAGGGGGCCAGGAGGCTGACCTTGTCTTCACAGTCTGCCATACACCTAACCTTCCATTTTTCTCTTCATTTGTCCATCCACTTGTCTGTTCGTCCCATTCATCCATCTATCCATCCACCCATCCATCCGCATGTCCATCCATCCATCTATTATCCACTGTCCATTTATCCACGCATCTGTCCATTTATCCATTCATCCATCCATTTGTCCATCCAGCCTTCTCTCCACATATGCATTCATCTGCCCATCCTCCCATCTGTCCATCCATCCATCCATTCATTTGTCCATACATCCTTCCCAATCCTGGGCCCTAACTGCCTAAATTCCTAACTTCCTTCCCTCTCTGCCTTCATCCTTGGTTTCATTAACACAGGCCAGAAACAGAGAAATGAGAAAATCCAAGCGTCCTGGGGTGGAGGACTCTGGGGGACACAGCCAAGATCCTAAGAGGTGGCTGTGACCAAGATTTCCAAGAGCTGGGCAGCAGCCCCAGGAAATTTTCAAGGATGGGGCAAAGACAGCCCACTCCCCATCACTAATTCTACCTGGATCTGGCCCCAAGGGGTGCCCTCAGAATCCAGGTCCAGGAAACCAGAACCTCATCCTTCGGGAAATTCTCCAGCGGGCCACTCAGGCATACACTCGATGTATAAACAGACCCCTGGAGATGAGATGGGGGTGATGGGACCCAGAACACTGGCTGCTGGAGAATCCACATCCATATCTGAGGGGCAACAGCTCAGACCACCACCTCTGGTCACAGGGGGGTGAGCCCTTCATCTGCCACAGGTGGTAAGCTCTCATCTCCCCCACCCCATGGTGGCGGTCCCCTCCAGTGGGCACCCAGAGATCATGACTTGAGATCCCAATGCCATCTGCACTCCCCCTAAGGGCGGTAAAGAGGGACAGGGCTAGTTGCCCGAACTGTCCAGGTTAACTTGGAGGGGTGGGTGCCTGCCACACACACTCACTCAGCCCTCCTGGCAACATAAGCCTCTCCCCAACGATGCCCCCAAAGTCCCCCAGCTCCTTCCAGGCAGGACAGGTAGCTGGGGAGGAAGTACACGGGAGCTGGCGGTCCAGGGCCTGGGAGCTTGAAGGTGGTACAGACGACTTCTGTCCTGTTTCTGGCTGTATCCCTCAGCGGGCCTGGCTTAAATATTCGAAGGATGAATGCAGCTGACAGGCAGAGCCTGGCTGGCCCGGCAGGCGGCCTTGACTGGCCTGGTGTCCTGCAGCTGAGCAGGGCCCCACAGCATGGAGATAAGACCTCCTTCCACCCTCCACAGAGCCGTTCCACACGGGCTCCTCTCAGTCAAGTCTCTGATTTGGGTTTCTAAATTTGGGGGAGTCTGGGAACTCATGAGGCTCTCAAAAAATGAAAATAAAACAGCCACAAGTCCCTTTTTAAAAGACCAAATGGAATTTTACTTTCTGGCCTCAGCTGGGTGTACAAGTCCCTGTAATGGCCTTGGCTGGCCTCACTGCAGCAACTCCACCATGCCTGCTTGCTCCTGCCTCAGGGCCTTTGCACTGGCCATTCCCTTGGACTGACACATGTTTCAGGCCTATGACCATGAGGGCCACTCTCATTTTTCTGGTTTCCATTAACTGTCACTTTCCTGACCACCCTGTCCACTCGCACCCAGCTCTTTAAGGGCACTTAACAGTCGGTCTAGCGTTGTATCACGTATTTAAGTTGGTGACTGTCTCTCCCACTAGAATGCCAGTTTCATGGCGGCAGGGACCACCTTTGAACATCTTGTTCACCACTGTGTCACCCACGAGCCCCAAAACTGCATGACATACAGTAGGTGCTCAGTAAGCATTGGTGGAATGATTCCCAGATCTTCCTTTGGCTTGAGAATTACTAGAAACATTACCACCCTTGCTTCAAAAAGTGGGCAAGAAAAAAGAAAAAACCTATGGTCAAGATAGGGTGGGGGTTGGGGGTTCACTCACACCCAGCCTGGTCCCCAGCACCTTTTAGGTCTTGGGGGGCAGTGTTGCAGCCAGCCAGTTACCCTACATCCATGGAGTACTGTCCAGATGGTAAGTTTAACTTATTTACAAAAAAGTAGGGGGAGAGGGGACCTCTTTGTAGAGGGTGAGCAAATTTAACATGCACGTCCAGCATAATAAATACGGTGACAAGCCTGTGAGGACCTCAGTGACCTGGGGGTGGGGACAGAACTGCAGCTCACCCCACCCCCGTCCACCCGCTGGGGCGTGTGTCACCAATGTTGACCGGGAGGGCAGTGCCAGGAACAGGGTGTCAGAACAGAGGTGTCTACCCCAGGCTGAACCCTAGGCCCACACGGGGTGCCAAAGCAAACCCAGCCCTGCGTGCAGCCAGCCTCTTCCTGGGCATTTGAAACCATCAGCTCCAAAACGCAGGAGAACTTTCTGTCCATTTGTGCAAGATTGGCAGCTGGTATTTTTGCCTACATCTGCTCCCGGGAAGCATTCTCAGTGCATGTGTGTGTGCGTGCTAAGTCACTTCGGTCGTGTCCGACTCTTTGTGACCCTGTGGACTGTAGCCCACCAGGCTCCTCTGTCCCTGGGATTCTCCAGGCAAGTATACCAGAGCGGGTTGCCATTTCCTCCTCCAAGGGATCTTCCCAGCCCAGGGATCAAACCCACATCTCTTATGTCTCCTGTATTGGCAGGTGGGTTCTTTACCACTGGCGCCATCTAGGAAGCCCCCCAATCAACTCTACTCCAATAAAAAATTAAACAAAAAATAAAGTATGTTTAAAAAAATTTTTTTAATAAAATTTTAAAACCCACGCAGATAGTTAATTAGCCACACAATGAAAAGTATGATAATGCAAGGTTTAAGCGTAGATACTCTGAAGCCCAATTTCCTGGGTTCTAATCCAGCAAAGTCACTGACCTCTCTGTGCCTCAGTCTCCCCCTCTGGAAAATGGATCTAACAAGAGCACCTACATACTTCATAGGGATATCATGAAAATGAAATGAGTTGGCAGAAGTAAAGAGCTTTAGGACAGTTCTTAGCTCACGGGAAGGCTGTCTAAATGCAGATATCATTACCTGTGCACACAAACCCCCAGGTCTTGCCCTCAAGCCAAATTAAAAAGATTAGAGACACAGCTCAGTTCCATATCTGGCATCTAGTTAGCAAGAGGGAAAAATAAAATCAACCAGGACAGCCAAGACAAGTAAGCCGGGTGCTCTGTTCCTGTGGCTGCCCCTGGCTGGCAGGAAAAGCATCCAGAAAACCTTCTACAAGGCAAATTCTGGGTGACCCAAAGAGTAAAGGGGAAGCCTGGTTCTCCGCCCCTATCCTCCAAGCCCCACTGTGTGGGACACCAGAGGAACTGAGTCCCATCGCGAGCAGCCCAAATAACCCCCATTCAACAGTGCCAAGTCTGAGACACTTGTGCAGGAAAGTTGGCGCGTTTGGATAACAGGATCAGTTTTACTGCCAACAGCCGGGGTCACACCTATCGATCCCTGGAAGTCCGGAACGCCTCTCCCACCCCCTCACCCACAAAGAGAGAGCAAAGTTCAAATTCAACACGTAATTTCGGTCTAAGACAGGGGTTTCCCAAACTTTGCTGCACTGGGATCGCCTGGGGAGGTTTTAAAAATCCTGATGTCCAGTTTGCAGCGTCTAATAAATCAAATGAGAATGTCTGGAAGTACAAGGTGGGTATGGGAATTTTTTTTTTTTAATCTCCCAGAGATTCCCATGCGCTCTTAAGTTTGGGACCCACCGGAGCAGAGAACAAGGGAGACACCAGTGACATTCCTGTCTGTAGGCAGGAGGCGGGATAACCATTCCTTTCGGTTCTGGGGAGATTTTCCAATGAGCAGGATGCATTTACTGCCTTGTGAGGGACCAAGCACTGCCGGGGGCCCCAGGAAAGTGGTGCCAGGCTGGAGTCCTGCTAGTACACCCGTTAAAGCGTGCAGAGAGCTGCAAGAATGGGGAGATGCCACTGGGCCTGGGAGCAGCCTCCGGATCTCAGTTTATCATTCCTCAAATCAGAAAGCACCCGATCCCGCCCGCTTGGCTCCCGCCTGCCGGGGAAGGGGTGGGGTGGGGGGAACCCAGTCTCAGCCCAGCCACCAAGCGGGCAGACCCCGGCAATCCACCTGAAGGTCCCATCGCCTCTGGCAAGAGGTAAAACTCTTGCGCCTCCGGACCTGGGGTTCCAGCCTTCCCCAGGCACCGCCTCAACTCCACGTCAACATCCCTCAAAATCCCGAGGAGGAAGGGTTCCTGTCTGGGTTTGGTTAAAAAAAAAAAAAAAGGCTTTCACGTTGGCAGCACAAGGGGAAGAGTAAACAGGGAACCTGGGTCCATTGCTGCAGCCTGGGGTTCCAGCTCACCTCTGGGAAGACAACCTCTTAGAGAATTTCAGATGGTCCTCACCCTCTGTTCTTTTACTGCTGACAGTAAGACTCCCTAGAGAGGTCGGCAGCCAGGGAGAGGTCTGCAGGGACCAGGCTGGCCCACCCCCACCTAGGCGCCTCGATCCCCACCTGGGGAGCATGGCTGTCACTTGGGACACCTTCTTGGCTGGGGGGATGCCGGGATGAACCCAGGCCCGGCTCCTGAAGTACCCCGTCTCCTTGGGGGGTGAGGGGGGCGGGCACTGACCCCCTTTCTGCCCGAAGGTGCGTGCTTACCGCTCTGGCCTCGCCGGGTCCGGGGGCCTCGGAAGAGGCGCCGGCGCCCCCAGCGCGGGCGTCGAGGATGCCAGGCGCCAACGAGTAGAAGGGCGGGCTGGGGCTGGGGCTGGGGGGTAGCCCAGAGTCGGGGCTGTCCAGCACGCCCTCCCGGCTCTTCTCCTTGAGGCTCTCCTCCATGCCCTGCAGATGCAGGTGGCCCACCATGTCTGGGGGGCGCGGGGCGCAGGCCCCCGGCTCCTCGGGGGGCTCCTCCACCGCGCTCCGGGGCCCGGGGCGGGCGGGCGGCGGCGGCGGGGCGAGGGCTGCGCGCGCCCGGGACCTGCAGGCAGAGCCTAGAGGCGGCGCGTCAGGCCCCGGGGCTCCCAGAGCCCCCGGGTTCCCCGACCGGCCGGGCCGTGCGCGCCGCGTCCAGGAGGGGCCGGCGGTCGGGCGCCCGGCTCTGCGCTCTCGGGGCGGCCGCCGCGGCGCTGCCACGCCGGGCCTGCCGCCCGCCCGCCGCCGCTGGCCGCGCTCCAGCCACGCCGGGCCCGGCCTCGTCTCTGCGCTCCACCGCCCGCGGCCCGGCCCAGCCCGAGGCACACGCCGCCGCGAGGCCCTCTCCGCACCTTCCCGGCCGCGCCTCCTTTTCTAGGCGCCTCCTCCTCCCTCCTCTCTCCTCCTCCCGGCCCACCCCGCCTCCGGCCTCCTCCGCGGTGGGCAACCGCCCCGGCCGGCGCCTCCACCAGCCCGCGCCCGGGGGACAGCACAGCTCGACGTTATGTGTGTTTTAGTCGCTCAGTCGCGTCTGACTTTTTGCGACCCCGTGGACTATAGCCAGCCAGGCTCCTCTGTCCATGGGGATTCTCCAGGCAAGGATACTGGAGTGGGTTGCCACCCCAGCTCCAGCAGATCTTCCCAACCCGGGGATTGAACCCGGGTCTGCTGCATTGCAGGTAGATTCTTTACCATCTGAGCCACCTGAGAAGCCCTACAAGCCTCCGGAATAAACACCCCAGTGGCAGCACTAGGGGGTGATTCGTGGGGTCCTCAAGCCTCTTAAGCAACAGCTGTAGTAGTAGTCGTGTCTGATGTGACCATTCGAGGCTTCCTCCCGCTCACTAAAGCCCCAATAAAAGAATCTTCAGAGATTTCTGTTTTAGAAAGTCTGTAACTTACAACGGAAGGGACGAAAACAAGATGCTTAAACGCTCACCAGGCTTCAAGACCTGTTCCTTGGCTCCTCTCTTTCCAACGCGACTGTCCACCCCTCTGTTGACCTTCTAAGATAGGAACCAGTAGCCAGGGGTACTTTCGTCTGCATTATCGATCATCCGAGGCCAACGCACTGGGCCTTTGCGGGTGGACAGCACTAAGTGAAAATGCGGCTGCGGGAGGTGACCGTGAGATTAGAAATATGTCCTGAATCCTCCAGCATTTTGCTGGGTGCCTAGTTTCTTCCTGGGCTTCCCTGGTGGCTCAGAGGTCAAAGCGTCTGCCTGCAATGC
The DNA here is from genome assembly GCF_029407905.1 of Bubalus kerabau. Taxonomy (NCBI): domain Eukaryota; kingdom Metazoa; phylum Chordata; class Mammalia; order Artiodactyla; family Bovidae; genus Bubalus; species Bubalus kerabau. Next base: position 55,585,982 of record NC_073639.1, read on the forward strand.
GGAAGACCTGGGTTTGATCCCTGGGTTGGGAAGATCTCCTGGAGAAGGAAATGGCTACCCACTCCAGTGTTCTTGCCTGGAGAATCCCATGGACAGAGGAGCCTACTGGGCTACAGTCCATGGGATCGCAAAGAGTCGGACACAACTGAGCGACTTCACTTTCACTTTAGTTTCTTCCAAGCAGGTTCTTGCTCACTGACAAAGGTCTCACCCGTCTTTCCCCTGTTTTCCTTCCTTGGAAGGGAAAAGGCACTTGCTTTTCTTTCTTCAGGTGACTGACAAAGGGGTCCTTACATTTCCAGCTCCCACCCACCCATCTACCCACACAGACACTTCCACACCATCCCCAGATGAGCCAGCCTTCCATTCTGAAAGTGGGGACTTCAGATGACTGATAAAAGGGATCCTTACCTTTTCAGCTCCCACCCACTCAGCCACTCCACAACACCTCCATGTGATCCAACCTTCCATTCTGAAAGCAGGGAACCCAGGGGTACCTTCAGGTTGCTTTGAAAGAACCAAAGGACTGTGGGAGAGGCTCATATTCTAGCTAAGGGAACAGAATTGGCAGGGAAGGTGTGAGAGTGTGGACAGATACACTGGTTTAGTTTCTCTTTGGTTGGTGTCTGCTCTTCAGACAGCCCTAGACTGAAGGCACCACCTTCAAGCATGTTCATCCCATGAGGATTAATCAAGCCCCCACTGTGTCTCCAGCCCTGGCTCAACCTCAGAACTACCCACAAGCAAGGTAGCCCAGCTCTGGGGTGCCCAGTCTGATGAGTGGGGGAAGCAACACTGTGAGGTTCAGGGAGGAAATTAACAAGGAACTGCCAGCAAGAACCATCAGTGGGACAGTTTCTTGCTGGGGTGCTGATGGAAGTTGACTCTGAGAAGGTGATATTTTAAGATGAGTCCTGAATAACCACACATGAGCTGGAGGAAGAGAATCAGCCTTCCAGGTGGGGGACACCAAGGACAAAGGTGCTATCAATAGTGAGAATGAGGTTCATTCCAGGAAGTCACAGAAGGGCAGGGTAGCTTCGAGTGTGTGTGTGTGGTGGGGTGGGGGGTGGTGCATAGAGCGACACGTTATCATGAATTTACAGCCCATTTCCATATCAACCAGGAAGATCATGGGCAGTCTGCTGCCCAAACAGAACTTTGAATATCTGGAGCATTCTGGAGAAAAGAAAAACAGAACTGACTGTTTGCTTCAATTCTTAGACAAGATAGGCATTCCTCAGCCTTGGGCTCCTTGACCAGAAAAACATGGGTGACTTATCATTCACAGGACAAAAGTGGGGGACTGCGCCTTCCAGAACATGAACACATTAAGATGCTCTTTCCTTTTCTATTTTTTTGGCCGCGCCACAAGGCATGTGGGATCTCAGTTCCCCAACCAGAGATCGAACCCACGTCCCTTACAGAGGACACTCATAATCTTAACCACTGGACTGCCAGGGAAGTCCCAAGATGAACTTTCCCCAAATGCTCACCCACTCGAGTCCACAGAAGAGAGCTTGCATCCTTGCTGGGCTGCCCTGGAGAAAAATCTTTGACAAGAACTGACTGCTTCTTATCCCAGGCAGCAACATCCACCGAGGGCAGGTGGGGGCCTGGGGGCGGTGTTGGGGGGCAGACTTGAAGAGTTATCTTGACTGTATTTAAAGTGTTGCTCTGTTGCTCACCTGGAATTTTTTGTATTAAGTTTGACCTCTAAAACATTGCAATAAAATAGTATTTGTCATGATTTCTGAGTTTGGGACATTTTCTTTTTTTTTTTTTGGCCATGTACTTATTCAGGATGTTAGTTCCCCGACCAGGGATCGAACACATACACCCTGCATTGGAAGCTCAGAATCTTAACCATTGGGCCACCAGGGAAGTTCCTGGGACATTTCCTTAAATTTTGTTCTCTAGGCGAGTGCCCCACTCTCCTCTCCCTAATCCTGGCTCTCTTGTGCCATTCAGGCTTATTAGAGGTGCCTTCACAACTGTGCCCACTTGGGTTCTGGAAGTTTCCTTGCACCCACACACAACTTCCCGTGAAATGGAGTAACACTGAGGATGTGTATACACCCAGCAGCAGGAAAAACATGACCGCACTACAAACACCCAGTAAGCAGCCCACACAAACGACCCTGGTGACCATGACCTCTGACCTATTCGAGTCCACTGCTACAGGCTGAGGGCTGTCCATCCACTGAAAGCCCGTACTGTAAAAAGCTTCTGTCTCTCACTGTGCCAGATGGTCTGCAAATGTCAAAGAGAGGGGAAAAGGCCGAAATTTCCATAAGTTAGCTTGAGCCAGGGGCTAGCAGTGGGTGGCTGGCTGGCTGTCTTGGCTGGTCTCTGGAGGAAAGGGGGCTGGAATCTCAGTCACTGGAGGCCAGAAGAGCAAGAAGAGGGATCGTTCCAGATCGGAGAAAATTCTCTGGGCCAGGTGGTGTGGGTGGAAGCCGAGTTCGAGTTTGCAGGGACGCCTATGTGGGTCTAAGGGATTTGGACTTTATCTGCCTGAGGATGCAGAACATGTAGATTTTAAGAATGATATGGGATGTCCCTGGTGGTCCAGGGGCTGAGACTCTGAGCTCCCAATGCAGGGAGCCTGGGTTCGATCCCTGGTCAGGGAACTGGATCCCACACACCACCGCTAAAGACCCTGCGTGTCACAATGAAAGTCAACGATCCTGCGCACCCAACTGAGACCTGGTGCAGCCAAAGAAGAAATAAAAAAGAATGAGCTGATGCAGATTGCTTCTGAAGTTGGAGTAAAGAGGGGAGAGTGGAGACAGAGAAAAATTGGGTAAAGTTGATATTTAACAGAAAAGAAATATTACGGTACCCCGACAAGGGATCCAGAAGTGTGTATCCAATACTGGAGAGACAGAGACCCAGGTACCACACACTTCCAGGAAGGAATAGGTTCGTTCAGCAGCTCAGGCAATCACCTACTTTTAAGAAAGGTGACCTAAGGTGGTCCCAAGTTCCATGGGGCTCACCCAGCACTCCGGCCTCAGGGAGACTTCCCTGGAGCTGCTCTGTAAGGGAGAGAAGTTCAATGCTGGGAGAGGGAAAGGCCAGCGGATGAAGGGGAAGGGCACAGAGGAGAAAAGGCTTTTTCATGGAGAGCCATGAGCCACTTGTTCCAAGCAGCAGTGAGCAACATTCATGAAGTGGGGCTGGGCCTTCTGACAAAGGTCCCTGCACACATGCCGTCTCACCCTGGAGCCACGCAAACTACCCTCACACTCCAGATTTGCATGCATTCCTTCCAATTTAAAAGAGAGCAGCTCAATCCGTGGAGGCTCAGAGCGGGTAAATGATTTGCCTGAGGCCACACAGCTGTGAAGATGAAAGCAGAGAGAGGCCTTAAGGATGGATATGGGGAAAGTTGTCAGTGGGTGCCATTGTACTGTGAAATGGGTGAGGCAAGACTGAGGTCTCAGTGCCTGGCAACGAGGCATTCCCCTGACCTGCACAGAAAACACCAAAGCAAGCAGCCCATCTGGGGAGCATGTTGAAGACCCCAAAGGCCCAGGGACTGGAAAGCCAAGATTTTGCTCATGTGACATAGTGATTGTTCACAGGTCACCTCCTGGCTTGCCAACTGCCCTGGAAGTTCCTCGAGGACAGGGTTTGGCACTCCTGTTTCCTGGTGGGCTGTGCACACCATACACAGCAAGTCTGAGTAATTGTACTTAACCTGAAGGGCTCAAGTCACTCACAAAGCAGTCCCCGGGGAGGCAGTGGCCAGTTCATTTGATCAAATTTGTATAGTTCCCCGGGGTTTCCCGGGTGGCTCAAATGGTAAAGAATCCACCTGCAATGCAGGAGACCCGGGTTGGATCCCTGGGTTGGGCAGATCCCCTGGAGAAGGGAATGGCAATCCACTCCAGCATTCTTGCCTGGAGAATTCCATGGACAGAGGACCCTGGTGGGCTACAGTCAGTGGGTCACAAAGAGTCGGACAGGACTGAGTGACTAAACACACACACACACACGCAGTTCCCCATAGACCCTCAGTGGCTGACATCATGTTCTGGGAAGACTGGCAGAATATGGAGAATTATATCACCTTTAGAGGCGAGAAAACGGAGGCACAGAGAGTAAGTGTTTTGCCTAAAGTCACACAGCAGAGACCATTCTTCAGATCCTCATCTGGGATCCATCTTGGTTATTATTCAGGGGTCTGTCTACAATAAGGAGCTGTCCCTTTGCAGGGGTCGAAGTCAAAACCCACCCAGAAGTGCCCTTCTTCCTCCAACGAGAATTTGGTTCCCACAGGCAGATCGGAGCTTGTCTACTTTTATTTCATGAGCTTCCTTCAAAGTCTAGATGAGGGGTTCTTGCTGGCAGGAATGGGGTGCACCCCTGGGTGGGGCAATAGGGCCCATGAGCACAGGTTCTCCTCACCACGGGGTGTGGTCACAGCCGTAATACTACACCCACCCCCCCAACTTCCAGGAGCGCTCCCACCGGAAGGAAAGGGGTCTTCTTGCTGTCGGCATGCTTGGCTGCCCGGGTTGGAATCCCAGTCCTGTGTGATTTGGGTAATTTGCATGTCCTCTCTGTGCCTAAGTGTCCCCACCCATAAAGTGGGGATGTTAATACAGGAATTAAATGAGGATTAAATTCACTGGGATTAAGTATAAGCCTAACAAGAGTCAGCTTCCAGGCCTGCCAGTGCCAGGCTGAGCCCTCGGCACAGCGCCAGCGAAAATTCTCCAGGCTTGGCCCTTCCCTGCTCTTAATCACAGCACCTCATTTCCTCTGTAGTTAAAGTGAGCAAAGTAATTAACATATTAAATATATGGGTGTATATGTATAATCAGTATATCAACATACAATCAATATTGAACACCTGTGTATATGTATATAAGCACAGGTACACGTGCACACATATATATTAATACATGCATGCTCAGTCACTAAGTTGTGTCTGACTCTTTGCAACCCCATGGACTGTAACCCACCAGGATCCTCTGTCTGTGGAACTTTCCAGGCAAGAATACTGGAGTGGGTTGCCATTTCCTCCTCCAGGGCATCTCCCCAATCCAGGGATCAAACCCACATCTCTGGCATCTCTGCACTGGCAGGCAGATTCTTTACCAAAAAAGAAAAAAAATGTGTGTGTATATATATATATGTGTATATATATATATTTATTTATTTATTTATATTTATACTTAAGAGAAGGAGGTGAAATGTGAACTAAATCCTTATCTTTTATGTGCAGAGTGCATAGATATTATCTATCTGTAGGGAATCCAGGAAACAACAGTAATCAAACATTATTTGGTGTTAGAAGGTAGCCACCAGGACTCTAAGTGGAGTTTGAAGAGGCAGAGGGGGACTTCCCTGGCGGTCCAGTTAAGACTCCAAGCTCCCAATGCAAGGGACTCAGGTTCGATCCCTGGTTGGGGAACTAAGATTCCACATGCCAGGCAGCCAAAAGATAAACAACAACAAAAAAAATTAAAAATAAACAAAAAAAGCAAAGAGGCAGAGGGCAGAGAAGTTGAGAAACAGTTGCTTTGTTATCATAAGCTCTAGACAACTCCCAATAGATTTTTTTTGAAGTATAGTTGATTTACAATGTTGTGTTAATTTCTGCTGATTCAGTGATACATACATACACACACACACACACACACACACTTTTTTTTCCTATTCCTTTCCATTCTGGCCTGTCACAGGGTATTGGATAGAGACCCCTGTGCTCTACAGTGGGACCTTGTTTATCCATCCTCTGTATACTAGTCCACATCTGCTCAGCTCAGACTCCCGAGCCACCTGCCCCACCCCTGTCCACCTTGACAACTGCCAGTCTATTCTGTGTCTATGAGTCTGTTTCTCCCATTCGATTTGTCCCCAAGGGCATGGGATCCAATGGAGCTGGCTCTCAGTGAGAGGCCCAGGGCTGAATGTGCAATGACAATGACGTCTGGGCCACAGCCTGGCCCAGCCCGGCCAGCAGAGCCTTGTCCTCCCCTGTTGGCCATCTGGCCTGAGAGGCTTTTCCATGGCCCCCTTGCTCGGTGCCCAGCTCGGGCCACAGGTGTCCCTGCCGGGACATAGCTCCACCAGTGACTCACTTCTTCATTTTTAGCGCATCCTGTGAGCCTGGGGCTGTGTCGGCCAGCAGCTGTCTGTCTGGGGGTCAGGGACTGTGCACAGAGGGCAGGGACCAGTGTCCGTGCCAGGCCCAGCTCTTGACAACCGGCCCTGCAAGGGATGTGGGGACAAAATGCAGCCAGAGCGTATCTGGACCCGGGATTGCATCCTTTTCTGCTCAGTGCCTCAAGCAAGAGGATTAAAACTGCTCTAAGGGTCTGTGGCTTGCAATTCCTGCTGCTCTTTGCTTCTCTCCTTCTAGAAGCTCTCGCCTGTCTCCTTCTAGCTGACTGCATCACTGCACACTCGAGTGCAGAGGCGCACACAGCTGAAAGGGTTTTCGCGGCTGTTAACTTACTGGTTCACACCTTCGGGCTTTAAGGAGCTTTTTAGCTGAAAAGGCCTTTTCTGCCAGCTTCTCCCAGGCTTGAGTAAACAAAAAACTATTTATGTCTTCAGAGCACTTCATTAAGGCAGGGCAGGGATAAGATCGGTGACAGGGTGTAGTAAAAACGCAGTCTTTTAAGTCGGGAGAAGGCGGGCGGCCCCAGGCCAGCTGCGCGTTCTTGGGGAAGCCAGGTCCCCGACCAATTTTTGTTTTGTAAAGCTGAAAGAATAATATCACGAAAGCCCAAATATCCTTCTCCACCATTTCTCAACCGTTAATGCAATGATATTACAGAATCTCGATCTCATCTCAAAACTCCCCCCATTGGACTTCCCTGGTGGTGCAGTGGATAGGAATCCCCCTGCCAATTCAGGGGACCCATGTTCCATCCCTGGTCCTTCGATCCATGTGCTGCAGGGCAACTAAGCCCATGCGCCACAACTACTGAGCCCGAGCACTGAGAGCCTGTGCTCCCCAACAAGAGACGCCGCTACAGTGAGAAGCCTGTGCACCACAACAAGAGAGCAGCCCCTGCTCGCTGCAACTAGAGAGCCCACATGCAGCAACAAAGACCTAGTACAGCCAAAATTTTAAAATAAATAAATGAATATAGCAGTGTGTATATGTCAAAAAAAATTTCCCCAATGATCCCAACAATGTTAGAGAACTGCTTTCTTTTTCAGTCTGGGGCCGAAGCATTCGGTGTTCCTAGCTGTCACTGCTGGGGGCCCATTTCCACGGGTCTCTTGTATTTGTGCACATCTTGGGAGCAGACGCTCTGGCTGCCCTTTGCCTGGACTGTCATTTCTAGGATGTTTGTGAGGAGTACAGCTCCAAAAGGTAGAGACAGGGTCTCCCTCCAAACCAAAGTGTAGGCGTGTTTACCATCCAGTGTAGGAAAGATAATATCAGGACTTTGCTGGTGATCCAGTGGTTAGGACTCCGAGCTTCCAATGCAGAGGGTGAAGGTTCGATCCCTGGTCAGGGAACTAAGATGCCATAGGCCATATGGAGCAGCAAAAAAAAACAAAGAAAGAAAGGTAATCCCTCTCTTGGAGGGCGGGGGGATCAGGCAGGCTTATTGTCCATTATGAAATACTTGGGCTTCTCCCACTCAGGGCTCCTCTACTATGAGGCAAGCAAGGCACTATGTGCACAGGCGACACTTGGCCTTCTTTGAGTGGCCCTGCGGGACCCGGGCTTGGGGAAAATGGCAAAGAAATGCCGGCACTCTGGCTACTGTGAGTAGTAACATCCCCTGTCCCTGGTCCCAGGGTCTTCCGTGTTTTGCCAGGACCCAGGCAACAGGGGCAGGCTAACTTCTTAGCTGGCTGGGAGGGTGAGATCTCAGACCTTTCTAGTCTCTGATCATCATTTTCAGACAAGAGTAAGCGTCACTTCACACCCTCAATGGTCATTTCTCTTTCATCCTTTATTCTAGAGTAATCCCGTGCCTTTCTATGTCTGTCTAGACTTCGATGGTTCCAAAGCATACAGGCCAGTCATTTTGTAGGAAGTCCCACAGTCGGCGTTAGTTTGATCGCTCCCTGACGATTAGACTCCACATAAACACTCCCGCAGGAAATTCACAGGGCTGTTCTGGTGGCACTAACAGCGGAAGGGACGTCGGGGCAGCTTGTCCCATTGTCGATCAGGCAAACATCTTGTCACTTGGCTGAGGTGGCGTACCACCAAAGTTATCTTTCTCTTTGTAACTCATCCGGAATCTGTGGAAAGGTGTTTTGACCCGTGGGGATATCCTGTCCCTGACAAGCCTTAACCTCCACAAACTCCAGTCGATTCATCTGCGAGAGGCAGTCTGCTCGGTGACAGCCCCACGGATACCAGGGCAAATTATGCCCTGCTTCAGCAACTGAGATCCCCCGACCTGCAGAGGCTAAAATGTTTCCCACCCTGCCCCTTGTAGGGAAAGCCTGCCGACCCTGGTAGAGTGGCTGGTGGTGGATGGAAGCAGAGTTGTTAGTCAAGGACTTACCATCAGTAAATCTCCTCTAACACGTTCATCTCTCTCTTTCTCTTTGGCCGAGTTGCGTGCCTTGAGGGATCTGAGTTCTCTGACCAGGGATCAAAACCATGCCCCCTTCATTGGAAGCTTGGAGTCCTAACCACTGGACCACCAGAGAATTCCCCCAGTATATTCATCTTTCTGTACCAGTTTTGTTACCATTTTTTTCTAGTTTTTTTGTTTTGTTTTTTGTTTTTTTTAGGGTTTCATGGTTTTCCTGCTCTCAAGCTGCGCTTAAAATTAAACACAAACATCTTCAGGGCTTGAAGCATGTGGACCCGGGGTACACGCACAGCGGACTAAAAGCTGTGGAAGCTGCCCCTTCTTCATGCCTCTTGCTTGGCGAATCTGTGAGAGGCAAAATGCTCCCAAACTTGGCACACCATCTAAATCGGTTTCAAATGATTTTCTCTGACTAGAAAGCATGATGTTACGTGAATTGGTGAATATGTCTGCCGAGATCCATGATGCATAAACATTATTTCTTGACTTTTTCTTGCCTGGAGAATCCCATGAACAGGGGAGCCTAGCGGGCTACCGTCCATCAGGTCACAAAGAGTCGGACACGACTGAAGCGATTTAGCACGCATGCACTCAGACACACGGCTGGGGGGAGTGGGAATGAAAAAGTTGTTATACTGAGAAAATTCCTCCAAAAATCACAATGGATTTTCACTTTGCCAGTATGACAAATACTCGTTAACTGGACAGTTGTTCTCTACATCTGAATAAAGAAGCAGAAAGGACACTTGTGTGCATTAAATATACATAAGTGGATTTCTCCAGTGGTCCAGTGGTTAAAACTCTGTCTTCCAATGCAAGGGAGCACAGTTTTGATCCCTGGTCAGGGAACTAAGATCCCTTATGCTGCACGGTGTGGCCAAAAACTTAAAATTAAAAAAAAAATTAATTAAAAAAATAAAAATGCAAGTTTCCTTTTTCAAAAAAACACAACATACATAAGAGTAAGTCTAGCCTGGGTGGAGTCAAAAGGAGGCAAGAGTAGCTGAGAGGCATGCAGACGAGAGAACAAACTCTTTCCGCCTGCTGCTGCTGCTGCTAAGTCGCTTCAGTCGTCTCCGACTCTAAGCGACCCCATAGACGGCAGCCCACCAGACTCCTCCGTCCATGGGATTCTGCAGGCAAGAACACTGGAGTGGGGTGTCATTGCCTTCTCCAAAATTCTTTCCTGCTGCTGCTGCTGCTGCTATGTCGCTTCAGTTGTGTCCGACTCTGTGCGACCCCATAGACAGCAGCCCACCAGGCTCCCCCGTCCCTGGGATTCTCCAGGCAAGAACACTGGAGTGGGTTGCCATTTCCTTCTCCAATGCGTGAAAGTGAAGTCGCTCAGTCGTGTCCGACTCTTCGCGACCCCATGGACTGCAGCCTACCAGGCTCCTCCATCCATGGGATTTTCTAGGCAAGAGTACTGGAGTGGGGTGTCATTGCCTTCTCCGAAACTCTTTCCTAGCTCCTGCCAAACTCCAAGCTATTTCTCTGTGCCTCAGAGGGACTGAGGGTGGAGGCAAGCTGCCAGGGGCCCTGTATTCCCCTCCTAGAGGGCCCTGGGGTGAACACATTGCAGCATAGGGCAGACAAATACTGTTTGCATTCATTTCTCAAGGAAGACACAAGTCCAGGCAGATTTTCTGGTTGTGTGGTTTGCAGCTGACAGTGGAGACCAGGGGCGTTGAGTAGGAAGCCAAAGAAAGACTCTGGGCTCCTGGCATGATGCCCCAGAACTCCAGGGAGGCAGAGTCTGGGTACCAGACTCTAGAGAGGGTGTGGCGTGGGCAGAGGGAGGCTCAGCAATGCTCTCCATGTAGTCTCAAGACACTGAGGGAAAGGGAGAGGAACTCTTATCCTCTGTACCTCCAATCATGCTACCATGCATGCTAAGTCGCTTCAGTCGTGTCCGACTCTTCGCTACCCTATGGACTGTAGCCTGCCAGGCTTCTCTGTCCATGGGATTCTCCAGACAAGAATACTGGAGTGCGTTGCCATGCCTTCCTCCAGGGGACAGGGATCGAACTCCTGTCTCTTATGCCTCCTCTCTTGCATTGGCAGGTGAGTTCTTTACCACTAGTGCCACCTGGGAAACCCGTCTCTTCAATCAGTAGTTATTAATTGAGCACCAGCTGTATGCATGGTATGGGGGATACAGCCATGGACAAGTCAAGCTTGGTCCCCATTGTTATGGAATTTCTAGTTGGGGCTGGAGATGGATGGGAGAGAAAATAGCTGATCAAGATAATTTCAGAGACTTATGAATATTATACAAATACAATGGGATGACGGGAAGATAATAACCAGGATGGGTCTGCTGTTGATGGGCTGGTGAAGAGAGCCAAGGAAGCTTCTTTGGAGGTGGGTTTGAAGGGTGAAAAGGAGCTGGCCCTGAGTAGAGTCTGAGAAAGGGCATTCCTTGAAGAGGACGCTGAAGGTGCAAAGTCCCTGAGGACACCACAAACTTGAGGTACTCTTTATTTTTCAATAAGGTAACACAGGATTTATTAGCAGTAAGGGTCATATTCAATTCAAAATAGAAGACATTTTCTATAAAAAATTACAATGTAATATCCCTTCAGCTGGGGAGTGGCAGAACCAAGAATCCAAACCACATGTCTATTCTGAGTGTCCTGTTCTTCTCCATGCCTTTAGTAAGTTTTAGACTAAGTGAAATGTAGATTTTGTTGGAAATAGCTGAACCAAATCTTGAAGTGCTCTTTATATAGGGAAGAATGAAAAGAGAGAGACAGAGGGGAGTGGGGTGGTGGTGGAAATAAACAGAGAAAGGGAGACAAGAAAAAAAGAGATAGGGGAACTTCCCTGGAGGTCTAGTGGTTAAGACTCCATGCTTCCAATACAGAGGGAACAAGTTCAGTCCCTGGTCAGGGAACTAAGATCCCACATGCCATGCAGAAAGGTCAAGAAATAATTTTTAAAAAGAAAGAAAAAGGAACTGGAAGACAAAAAGTGAAAGAGATCAGTTGTGAAAGCCTGGAGGTAAAGGACAGGAAAACTCATGGAGGGGTGGGGAAAGAGAGCCACTGGCTATAGAAACAAATTGTGTGCCTATAGCGGGAGGGAGACAGGCATGTGCAAAGCAGGCCCACGCTGCCTTCACTCCGCACAGCCCCTTCTTGTCTCTACATGCACGGACTTGGAATTTTTGCTGGCTTCCTGTGTGTTTAGTTCTTATTTCCCCAACTGGATTACAAACTTAGCAAAAGCAGAGCGTATGACTTATACTGTTTCCCCCCTTTCTGCACAGCACTTACCACAATGCTCTGTGTACGGTGGGCTCATTAATTATTGTTTGAACAAATGGATGGATGGATGGGTAGCTTCTCAAACTAGACTGAAACAAAGTGAAGTCACTCAGTCGTGTCCGACTCTTTGTGACCCCGTGGACTGTAGCCTACTAGGCTCCTCCGTCCATGGGATTTTCCAGGCAAAAGTACTAGAGGGGGTGCCATTTCCTTCTCCAGGGGATCTTCCCAACCCAGGGATTGAAGCCAGGTCTTCCATTTTGCAGGTGGATTCTTCTACCAGCTGAGCCACCAGGGAAGCTGGACTGTGTCTCTCTGCCACTAGCCACGTTGTTTACTTATTGCTCAGGTTGTATAAACATTGTGCACATAGATATGCCCATGTGAAACACAAGCTCACTTAGCTTTAAAATTGTCTCTGACCTTCAGCAAGTTGGCAAACTGAACAGAGGTTTAGGACGAGGCAAGGATTACCTGCTACATCTGAGTGAACAAGGATGCCTGAGCTAGACACATCAGTGTTTAGCTGAGATGAACAAGAACAGGAAGGAGATATTAAAAAGAAAATCGAAATACAGGTAAGCGTGGCCAAATTGCTAAGGCTCACCAGTTTTGAAGTCCTGCTCTCCTTCCAGGAGTTGTGTGTGCTAAGTCACTTCAGTCGTCTCCGACTCTTTGCAACCCTATGGACTATATCCTGCCAGGCTCCTCTGTCCATGGGATTCTCCAGGCAAGAATACTGGAGTGGGTTGCCATGCCCTCCTCCAGGGGATCTTCCCTACCTAGGGATCAAACCCACATCTCTTATGTCTCCTGCATTGGAAAGTGAGTTCTTTACCGCTAGTGCCACATGGGATGCCCTCCAGGGGATGAGGCTGCACTGTATCCCCCAGGCTTCTGGGAAGTTAGGTGTGGCCACTGGACTGTGGATGGGATCCATGTGCACTACATCTAAGACCAATCCATAGAACTTCTGCATTCCTTCTCCCACAACTGGCTGAAGGGAGGGGATTCAAAGGACCTAAAGGAGGGAGGAGCCATAGGATAAGGGAGCCTGAGCTCCTGAGTGACTATGTAGAGAAAAGCCTGCTTGCTGATATCTCTGTAGCTGCTGAGAAATGGGGATTGTTTGTTACAGCAGCTAATGCTGCCTAACCTGACCCATATAGAAGAGATGGAGAAGACGAGAAGTATAGGGCTTTTCCTTTGCGCAGAAGAATCCAGAAGACAGAGATCTCCATTCAGTGGTGTCTAGATGTCAACTATGGGAACACAGCCCAGGGGGGTGAAATTCTTCTCTCTGTGACACCAGGGTGGCCCACAAGCCCAGGAAGGGAAGGACAGAGGGCTTCATTTTCCAAGGCATCAGGTTCCCAAACGGGGGCATCTAAAGTCAAGCCACTTGACAAGGGGACTGCAAATTCCATATTTTAAAAACAAGAGGGAAAAAAAGGGTAATAGATTAATAGTTAAAAAAAAGAGGTTTGATTGGAACTCCATCTTGAAACATAAATCTAAAACGATAAAACTAAAATTAAGGTAAGTTCATTTTCATTTACCAAAGTATGGTAACTGCGCTAATGCTTAGAATAGACAAATAACCAATAATACTTTTTTTCTTTAACTTTCCATGTTTTTTCCCCCCCAAATTGTCTAAAAGCATGATTGACATGCTTCCCTTCACATTTGACCTTTCACAGCCTTTGTGGTTCAGAGATGATTTTTTTCTTTTCAGTTCACTGCACCACTGTTTACAATAGTCAGGACATGGAAGCAACTGAAATGGTCATACTGGGTTAATGGGTAAAGAAGATGTGATCCATATATATAACGAAATACTGCTGCTGCTGCTGCTAAATCTCTTCAGTCGTGTCCGACTCTGTGTGACCCCATAGACGGCAGCCCACCAGGCTCCGCCGTCCCTGGGATTCTCCAGGCAAGAACACTGGAGTGGGTTGCCATTTCCTTTTCCAATGCAGGAAAGTGAAAAGTGCAAGTGAAGTCGCTCAGTCATGTCCGACTCTCAGCGACCCCATGGACTGCAGCCTACCAGGCTTCTCCGTCCATGGGAGGTTCCAGCCAAGAGTGCTGGAGTGGGGTGCCATTGCCTTCTCCAAAATACTACTCAGCCATAAAAAAGAATGAAATAATACCATTTTGCAGCAACCTGGATGAACCTAGCGATTGTTATACTGAGTGAAATAGTCAGACAGGCAAAGATAAATTGCTCTTATGTGGACTCTTAAAAATGTACAACGGGACTTCTTTATAAGGTAGAAATAGAGTCACAGATGTCGAAAACAAACTTATGGTTGCCAGGGTGGAAAGTGGGTGATTGGGAATGACCTATACACACAACTATGTATAATATAGATAACTAATAAGAACCTACTTGATAGCACAGGGAACTCTACTCAGCCCTCTTTAATGACCAATATGGGAAAAGAATCTTAAAGAGTGGCTATATGTATATGTACAACTGATATACTTTGTGGTACACCTGAAATTAACACAGCATTGTAAATCAACCATACTCTAATAAAAATTTGAAACTAAATACATAAAGAGCAAAAAGGGGGGAAAAAACGTCCGTTTCCATGGGCTTCTTTTAATCCTTTCAAATTCAAGTCACTGTTATGCAGGCAAGATGCGGTATGGCTGGGTAAATTTGGATCAGCCACTGTCCCTCAAGTGACTGCAGATACAAGATGCTTTATCACCAACTTCACAGCAGATGGTTCCGAAATGTGTGTCTCTCTTGGTTCCCTACAGGACGTGCTAAGCAAGGCGTCTGCCATTGCCACTGTCCTACCGGAGGGACTTAGTGCTAAGCGGCATCTGGCAAGGGGATCCCCTCCGTGGAACTTAAATGGCCACCTTGGCTTTGGAGCCACTTGCTGACATGAGCTGAGGTTGGAATGCTGATCCTGGCTCTTCTGGGAGGTTCCCAGGCTGCTGTTTACTCTGATTCCTGGCTATCCACCCTATTTCCGACTACTGTTTTTCTAGCCTACTTAGCTATTCATGGGGAAAATATCACAGTGGGTAGGAAGTTTTTGCTCAAAAGCCAAACAAAGAGAGAAAAACAAGGGCAAAGGCAAAGCTGCTTATTAAAAAAACAGACTTTGAGAAATTACAAATGCTCTTGTTAAGCAAATCATTTCCCAGGGTTCCTGAACGTATAAGGAAAACTCAAAAGCTGCAAAAATAATCCAAGCTGCAGAAAGATACCCTCGTTTGAGATTTGTTTTCTGTACATTTTTGTCTGTCTGTTTGCTTTCTGTACGTTTGTTAGAATTGGCCCAGGATGAGGCCCCTGGCACCTGCCAGGTTCGAGGGTTCAGGGAAGGCTCTGCTTTGAAGCCAGCTGGACAAAAAGCTGGACATTTGAAAGCTTCTTAGAATCTCTCCTCTTGCCCTGACTCAAAAAGTAGCTTTTCTATAGTCACTCTTGGCGCCTAGTTTCTTTCTTTCTTTTTTTAAATTATCATTAGCCTATTTTTTAAGGGCTTTATTTTTCTTACAATGTTGCTTCTGTTTTTTGTTTTTGTTTTTTTTTTTTGGCCCCGGGGCATGAGTGATCTTAGCTCCCGGACCAGGGATCAAACCCACACCCTTTACACTGAAAGTTTCAAGTACCTTGGTTTCTTCTTTAACTTTTTATTTTGTATTGGGGTACAGGCGATTAACAATGTTCCGATAGGCTCAGGTGAACACCACTGGAAGGGACTCAGCCATACATATACATATATTCATTCTTCCCAAGTGCCTTGGTCTCTAATCAAAGAGAAGTGGAGGGAGAAGAAATGTTTTCCTTGGAAAAAACAACTGGCTTCTTCTCATCATTCAGGGCTCTGCTCACCTCCTTGGGGCACCTGCCCTGATTACTCTGCCTGATTGCCCCTTCCTGGTAGATCAGACGGTAAAGAATCTGCCTGCAATGCGGGAGACTTGAGTTCGATCCCTGGGTTGGAAAGATCCCCTGGAAAAGGGAATGACTACCCAACTCCAGTATTCCTGCCTGGAGAACCCCGTGGACAGAGGAGCCTGGTAGGTTACAGTTCATGGGTAGCAAAAAGTCAGACACGACTGATCATGCATGAACCTCTCCCAGTCACTCTATTCCAACACCCTGCTTTGCAATCTTCGAAGAACGTATTGCCACCTAAAATTATGAGGCTCACTGTTTTGTGTCTTCCACACAAGTGGGCAACTCCATGGAGGAAAGAAGCTTATCTGTTTTATTCACTCATCAATTCCCAGCCCCTGGAAAAATGTTGGATACACAGTAGATGCTCAATAAACACTTTGTTGAATTAAATTGAATCTTAAGTTAGAAACACTGAAGAAGAAAGGATAAAAAACATCACATTCCAGAATGACTGGACCCGACTTCTTGGAAGTTTCTTTACAGGAAAAAAATATATATACGCATATATCTTTTTCCATAAGGAGATTCAATGAATGCAACTCTTGTGCAAAGCATGGCATGAAATAACCAGGGTCGTTGTGAGGAATACAATGAGGTAATTGTGTAAAGTACGTAACGGAGTGTCTGGTACATTGTGAGTGTGAAGTGAATATTGGCAATTAATAATAACTCATACTGAGCTCAAGGTCCACCAAGTTCTGTCTTTTCCACACGTGCTGTTATAAATCTATATCTTCCATTTCCAGTCCTTCTGGTTTTTTGAGATGTGGTTTGATCTCTGCACAATTCATCTTGTTATGTTCTGCCAAAAATATTTCATCATTCAGCAAACTGTTCTTCCCAGCTTCGTATCATTTTTTAATGTGATCAGCACATCTTTGAAGACCTTGTAAAAAATCATTAATAAAAATGTTAATGTGAATGAGACAAGGGGAGAGTCCTGTGTCATACCACTAGAGACCTTTCTGTAGGTTGGCATCTGCAGCATTTAATTAGCATCCCCCTTGGTTCATCACTGTGATGGTTATAAAATCATTTAATCATGCTATCAGTGAGCTTACATTTCTCCATATTGTTTATGAGAAATAATCTTATCAATGCCTTGCTGAAAGGCAGGTACACTTATAGCTATAGAATTCCTCTGATTTATCATTCTACCAAACCAGAATAATCTATCAAATAAGTAAAAGGCATCTGTCAGGCGTGACTTGTTCTAAGTGAACCCATATTGGCTTCCAGAGATCACTCTTTTTTTTATAAATTCAAAACTATCCTGTTAGTAACTGTATCAGTCAGTGTAGGTTAAGTTATGCTTAACTTAAGCATAAGTTGGGCTCGAGAGCTACAACTACTGAGCCCATGCACCACAACTAGAGAAGCCCGGCACTGCAACAGAGACCCAACTCTGCCAAAAAAAAAGAGTGACTCAAAGTAGACTATGGGCTTTAGTTAACACTAAGAGGTCATCAGTTGTACTAAAGGTATTGCACTAATGCAAGATGTTGGTAACAGGGGCGGCTATGTGCAGAGACGGAGTGTGTGCTCAGTCACTTGGGTCATGTCTTACTCTTTGCAACCCTATGGACTGTAGATCTCCGTGTTCCTCTGTCCATGGAATTTCCCAGGCAAGAATACTAGGGTGTATTGTCATTTCCTTCTCCAGGGGAACTTTCCGAACCAGGGGTCGAACCCATATCTCTTGCATCTTCTCCACTGGCAGGCAGATTCTTTACCAGTAGTGCCACCTGGGAAGCCCTCTTCCCCAGGAGAGTCAAGCTTTCTCAGTCCTCCTGGGGAGAAGGTTTGTGGTTAGATAGCCCCAGCACCCCCATTCCCTTTGGCTAAAGAACACCAAGAGCTTGGTCACTTTATAGTGATGTTCCCACCAGACTGAGCAGCACCCCAGGAGGATGCAGGACAGGGGGGCTCAGGCACCATGACCCAAGCTGTTCCCTCTGCACCCCTCCTATCTGTCACCTCCCATCACTTCAACCCTTCACATCCCCTCACAGTCTTCATCCAGCTCCACTAGGCGCAGTGGGACTGCTCCCACCTCGGGGCACCCCTCAGACCTTTCTGGCTGCTTCCCCACATGCAGGGGCCTTCCTGCCCCTTGCACATGCATAGCTGAGTGTGGAGAGATTCACAGCCATGGAGCCACCAGCAGGGGCAGCTGCTGATGGTGGGATGCTCTCCCTTCCCATCCCCCGGGAGGACAGATGTGAAGCTGCATCTCAGAAGATGGTCCTACAGGACGGCTCCGACTGAAAAGGACTGGGTCCTTCCTGCCCTGTTCCCTCACTTCCAATACCTGGGACCACAGTTGCAAACAAACTAACTTCTTGCAAGTCTAAAGCTCTGCTTTAGGGCTCAACCCAGGCTAAGACATCGGCTGTCTACAGGTGACACCTAGTCTATTCCCACCTGTCATGCGTGGACACACACATACTCTGGTGCTCCTGTCACCTTCCCAAAATCCATCCACAGGGAAAGGGTTTCCCAAGCAATAGCCACTCTTCCTTCAGGCTTCTCTGGTGGCTCAGATGGTAAAGAATCTGCCTGCAATGCAGGAGACTCGAGTTCGATCTCTGGGTCGGGAAGCTCCCCTGGAGAAGGGCCAGGGGAGACCCACTCCAGAGTTCTTGCCTGGAGAATTCCATAAACGGAGGAGCCTGGTGGGTGCTACAGTCCATGGGTCGCCAAGAGTCAGAAGAGACTGAGCCACTACCAGCCACGAAGAACCAAAGGAACCAGCTCCCCAGGGGACACGCTGAGTTGTCTGTGATGCCTGAACAGCAGTCGAGAGGGTGGGCACATGGTGAGCCGGGATGCAGAGGTTTCAGGCGGGGAGGGGTGCTGTCTGGTGGAGGGGCCACAGACACGCACCCCTAAATTACGATATTTTCCTTCTCAAGGCTGAATGAATGCAGCCTCAGACAGACGCTGCCCCACAGCTGTTTGTGGTGGGGGCCCCGTGGCAGGCCAGTGACTTTGAAAAGGGGGATTGGAGGGCACTCTGACAAAGGGACCACTGTCTTTGAGGGAACTTGATGTGAGCCCAGCAGGGCCGAGCGGCGGGAGTTTGCACAGCTGCGGCTGGAAGCAAACATGTACTTTTAGCTGACCTGGGCCCCGTGGCTTCCCGCGTTAAACCTGACACTTTCCAGATGTACGCTGCCCTCCCTCTGGCACCGTCCAGAGCACCACGTCCCCAGGTCCACACACACTCCCCAGGCGGCCTTGTCAATGTCGCATTGTGCTGGGGACCCTGGGTCTCTCCCGCGAACTCCACACCCCAACCTGAAGGCGAGTGCCCCCGGGCTGAGCTGGAGATTTACGAGCTGGATTTCAAACTAGTTCAAGTTCAAAGTCAGCTCAACAGCAGCTGCCACTCTGACCTCCGTCATTTCTTCATGCCTGGCTCCAGGTTGGGTGATGAGTGGATGCTGAGGCTGCCTTCCAGAGGGTTCTTTTGCAAGCTGCCTTTGGGCAAATTCACCATCCCAGGGGAGGTTCAGAAGGAGTTTTGGAGTGCAGAAGGGTATCCCCACATGGCTGTGATCTCTCAGTCCCACCTGTCCTGGAGGAAAGCACGTGACCCCAAAGCGTGGACTCAGGCAGGCCACGTGGCGACCTCAGGTGCTATGAGAGCTCTAGGAGGGGGCGTTACAAACCCCCGAGGTGGCACGAGCCTTCTCCAGCACCATCCATTCTGGAAATCGCTCAGCTCAGCAGTCCTAACTGGAGCGTGGGGGCAACAAATGCCCCTTAGGGTGCTGAGGGAGGCCAGGGATGGCGGGGGCGGGGGGGCGCCCGGACACTTGGACACTCTCTGTGGCAGGAGGAAGCTGGCTTGACTCGGTGACTCCCCCTATGCTCTGAACTCAAACAGGCAGGAGAAGCCGGCGTGGGGCCCCAAGACCGTGGAGGGTGTGCCCCAGCCCTGGTGGGCGCAGATATAAGAGGAGCCATGGTCCCAGCCCGCTCGTGGTTGAGGGTGGGTAAAACGAGGTGACTGGTGTTGGGGAGAGTCCTTTGGGGTGTTGAGAGTGCTGACTCACGGGGTACTTTTCCTCCCGGGACAAACCTGAGGACGCTGGGGACACGAGCTGCTCAAGGGAGCTGGAAAGGGCACCCGGAGGCTCAGAGGCTCCAGAGCTCAGCCCTCCGGGGACGCCAGGAAGCAGCAAGCATCCTTCAATTCCTCCCTTCATTAAAGCATTTATTCTTGTGTGCTCTTCAGTGAGTTCTGGGTGTGGAATACATCATTTCTTTGCATCTTCATTTTGTTTTGTTCAGTCGCTGAGTCGTGTCCTGACGCTTGTGACCCCTGGACTGCAGCGCACCAAGCTTCCTGGTCCTTCACCACCTCCTGGAGTTTGCTCAAACTCATGTCCATTGAGTCAGTGATGCCATCCAACCATCTCATCCTCTGTTGCCTCCTTCTCCTCCTGCCCTCAATCTTTCGCAGCATTAGGGTCTTTTCCAATAAGTCAACTCTTCGCACCAGGAGGCCAAAGTATTGAAGCTTCAGCTTCATCTTCATTTCTACTGGGGTACAGTTTGCACATGTGGGGAGCATACATCTCAAATGTCCATCTCTGTGCATGCATTTTTATATGTGTGGACACCATGTGACCACACCCAGGTCCAGGTGTAGAAGATGTCCACCACCCAGAG
Source organism: Bubalus kerabau (assembly GCF_029407905.1). Taxonomy (NCBI): domain Eukaryota; kingdom Metazoa; phylum Chordata; class Mammalia; order Artiodactyla; family Bovidae; genus Bubalus; species Bubalus kerabau. The sequence goes on from NC_073639.1 coordinate 55,606,396, forward strand.
GGCTCCCTCAGCCTCCTCCCAGCCAACAACCCCAGAGAGACCTCCACCTGGACTTGGATCATCACTAATGACTTTCGCCTAAAGATCAACTAAGATTCATCTTTTTGCCTCAAGGCAGGGAAGTAGAACAACTCGGTAAAATGTAAATGGTGAACTTCCCTGGTGCTCCCAATGCAGGGGGCCCGGGTTCAATCCATGGTCAAGGAACTAAGATCCCACGTGCTGCAAGTAACGGTCCTGTGTGTCGCAATGAAGATCAAAGATCCCGCGTGCCACAACTAAGACCTGGCACAGCCAAATAAATAAATAAATACTTTTAAAACATGCAAATGGTATCATATCAGATGGGCCCTGCTGTGTCTGGCTTCTTTCACTCAGCATAATATTGTTGAGGTTCACCCATGTTGTCAGGGGTATTAGTGGCTTGCTCTTTTTCCTTACTGTATAGTATGCTTTGAGTGGATACGTTGTAATTTGCTTAGCCATTTGCCATTGAATGAGTGTGTTTCCCCTTCCCCAACATTGATACTTGCAATCCTAACCTACAATGTGATAGTATTAATATTAGGAGGTAAGCCTTTGGGAGGTGAGTAGGTCACGAGAATGGATTGTGCCTTTATAAACGAGGCCCCAGAGAGCCCCCTCACCCCTTCCACCATGTGAGAAGATGGGAACCTGGACGAGGGCTCCCCACCAGGCACTAAATTTGCCTATGTAGTATAAAGAAAGCAGCACTCTGGGAAGTGGGGGTCAGGTCCACACTCCTTCCCACTGGGGTCCTTGGGGTGGATGGGTTTGGTGACAGAGCATCTGAGAATCTGTGTGTGGTACCTGCCCATCACTCTCCCCCTGAAGGGCCTGGTGGCCTGAGTGAGGGCTGGTGGAGCAAGAGACCTCAAAGTCAAGATGGGAATACAGGGACTTCCCTGGTGGCCCAGTGGCTGAGGCATCATGCTCCCAGGGCAGGGGTCCTGGGTTCAATCCCTGGTCAGGGAACTTGATCCCACTTGCCACAGCTGGGAGCCCGCATGCTGCAACTAGGGGTTTGCATTCCACAGCTACAAAAAATCCCATGTGCTGCAGTGAAGATCAAAGATGCCGTGGGCTGCATCTGGGACCCTATACGGTGAAATAAGTGTTCTTATTGTTTAGTTGCTAAGTTGTGTAACTCTTTTGTGACCCCCATGGACTGTAACCAGCCAGACTCCTCTATCTAAGGGATTTCCCAGACAAGAATACTGAAATGGGTTGCCATTTCCTTCTCCAGGGGATCTTCCTGACCCAGGGATCGAAACTGTGTCTCCTGCACTGGCAGGCAGATTCTTTACCACCGGGCCACCAGGGAAGTCACACAGAGAATTTCGACATCTCAGGTCTTAGAAGATTATAATATCATAATATTAGTGTGCTTACCTGGGCCAGGCACTATTTTAAGGCCCTGATATAAGTTACTCTGTTTAACCTTCACAGCAACTGTATGAGGTCAGTTAGGGGGAACCAGTACACAAGGTGTTTGGGGTCATTCAGTGAGGAAATGGCAGAGCCGGGGTTCACAGGGAGGTTCCGGAGCTGTGCTCCTCTGCACTCTGCTCCCCAACCCAGGACACTGCCTGGGGTAACCCCACACGTGCTCTGTCCTTGGCACTTCCTCCCAAGATTCCCTCACACACGTCTGCAGAGTACAGACCTCTGCTTCTATAATCTACCTCGGGACCTAGACAGGCACCCCTTACATTGGGACGGCACTGCAGGACAGGCTCACTCATTTTCTAGTCATTGTCTTACTCGGTTGTGGCTGTTGTAACAGAATTCCATTGACTAAGTGGCTTAAACAGCAAACATTTATTTCTCACTGTTCTGGAAGCCAGAAAGCGGAGATCAGAGTGCTAGCATGGTCTGGGTCTGGGTAGAAGCCTCCTTCTGCCTGTTCTTGCTTTATCCTTACATTGTGGGGAGAGAAAGAGAGGAGGCAAGCTCTCTTGTGTCTCTTCTCTTAAGGGCACCAACCTCAACTTCAGGGTGCTACCCTCATGACCTCCTCACCCCAAAGACCCCACCTCCTGACACCATCACCTTAGGGGTCAGGGTTCCAGCCTATGAATGCTGGGGGGATTCAAACATTCAGTTCATAGCAGTCGTGATAAAAGGGGGGCCTGGATCCTTCAAGCAAATCATCTAAGAGGGTCTATATTAATTGAGGGGTTAAGCCTATTATCTCCACTAACTGCCTGGGAAGGAGGAAGCAGATGCCCTCAGAACTCACTGCAGGGTTACTGGACCTCCCCGTTGGCTGTGGGAACCCCAGTTGTGAGTCCTGAAACTGTATTCATTTGTATTCCACTTTGTGGAGCCCTGGTGCAGCCTGGGTCTCCATCCTCCCAGGGGAGACCATGTCCCAGAGGGCCTGGGGACCTACAGTTCAGGCTCCCTGCTCTCTGCTCCCCTGGATTCTGTCGATCTGATCTGATTTCCATCTGCCTTGTGAACCAGTCCATTCTTCTCCCTGAGGACAGACAGCCCAATCACAGGCTCCCCTGTCTGCTTACCTTCATGGCTCTGAATCCCCCCTTTGTGAAGCTGGTGGCAAAAGGGAGCTCTTTGGAGCATTCAGGAGAGGCTCTCTGAGCCCTGCCTAAGGACAATGAGTGCGGGCTTGTTGTCTTCTGGGAAAAGAAGAGTGAAAAGAAATTCAGAGCCGTGGCTGTTAAACTTGGAGAGACCAGGTGGCCCCGTGCGCTCCCAGCCTCATGCAGAGATGCTCCGGCAGGGTCCTGTGGTGTGCAACCTGGACCGCATCCATCAGCGTGAGCTCCTGAGGCTGGGCGTCTAAGAAATGCTTCCCAATTAAACATTGATGTTCTTGCAAGTGCAAGCTGGTGAGATGAATTCCCCATGAGTTAACACACATTCACACCTGTGCATACACATGTGCACACACACAGGGGGACAAATAACAGGCAAAGAAGAGGCCTGTCGTGGATTGAATTGTGTTCCCTCCAAAGATAGGTCCTAGGCCCCCCAGGGACCTGTGAATCGGACCTTATTTGGAAATAGGGTCTCTGCAGATGTGATCAAATGAAGATGAAGTTGCCCTGGAGTGCGGTGGGTCTAACCCTAACCATAGGTGTCCTTAGGACGTCAGAAAACAGACACACAGACGAGGGAGCCGTGTGCAGATGCAGATGGGGGCGGAGGCTGGAGTGAGGTGTTTACTGGCCAAGGAGGTCCAAGGAGGGCCGGGTGCCCCTGGAAGCTGGGGGTGGGGCCTGGGACAGATCTGCCTCTGGGGGCCGGAGGGAGCGGCCCCACCCACACCTTGATTTTAGACTTCTAGCTTTCGGTATTGTGAGAAAATAAATCTTTGATGTTTTAGCCTCCCTGTAGTGGTCCCTTCTTATAGCCACCCTAGGAGGCACATACAGGGCCTGAGGTCAGATCAGATCAGATCAGTCGCTCAGTCGTGTCCGACTCTTTGTGACCCCATGAATCGCAGCACGCCAGGCCTCCCTGTCCATCACCAACTCCTGGAGTTCACTCAGACTCACGTCCATCGAGTCAGTGATGCCATCCAGCCATCTCATCCTCTGTCGTCCCCTTCTCCTCCTGCCCCCAATCCCTCCCAGCATCAGAGTCTTTTCCAATGAGTCAACTCTTCGCATGAGGTGGCCAAAGTACTGGAGTTTCAGCTTTAGCATCATTCCTTCCAAAGAAATCCCAGGGCTGATCTCCTTCAGAATGGACTGGTTGGATCTCCTTGCAGTCCAAGGGACTCTCAAGAGTCTTCTCCAACACCACAATTCAAAAGCATCAATTCTTTGGTGCTCAGCCTTCTTCACAGTCCAACTCTCACATCCATACATGACCACAGGAAAAACCATAGCCTTGACTAGACGAACCTTTGTTGGCAAAGTAATGTCTCTGCTTTTGAATATGCTATCTAGGTTGGTCATAACTTTCCTTCCAAGGAGTAAGCGCCTTTTAATTTCATGGCTGCAGTCACCATCTGTAGTGATTTTGGAGCCCAGAAAAATAAAGTCTGACACTGTTTCCACTGTTTCCCCATCTATTTCCCATGAAGTGGTGGGACCGGATGCCATGATCTTCGTTTTCTGAATGTTGAGCTTTAAGCCAACTTTTTCACTCTCCACTTTCACTTTCATCAAGAGGCTTTTGAGTTCCTCTTCACTTTCTGCCATAAGGGTGGTGTCATCTGCATATCTGAGGTTATTGAGATTTCTCCCGGCAATCTTGATTCCAGCTTGTGTTTCTTCCAGTCCAGCGTTTCTCATGATGTACTCTGCATATAAGTTAAATAAACAGGGTGACAATATACAGCCTTGTTGTACTCCTTTTCCTATTTGGAACCAGTCTGTTGTTTCGTGTCCAGTTCTAACTGTTGCTTCCTGACCTGCATACAAATTTCTCAAGAGGCAGATCAGGTGGTCTGGTATTCCCATCTCTTTCAGAATTTTCCAGTTTATTGTGATCCACACAGTCAAAGGCTTTGGCATAGTCAATAAAGCAGAAATAGATGTTTTTCTGGAATTCTCTTGCTTTTTCCATGATCCAGCGGATGTTGGCAATTTGATCTCTGGTTCATCTGCCTTTTCTAAAACCAGCTTGAACATCAGGAAGTTCACGGTTCACATATTGCTGAAGCCTGGCTTGGAGAATTTTGAGCATTACTTTACTAGTGTGTGAGATGAGGGCCTGAGGAGGGGCAGGAAAAGAAAGAAACCCCTCCCATCTCCTGCTGCCTTTGCTCATGCTGGCCTTTGAACCACTTTCATTTTGCCAGTGTCCCCTGTGCCCAAACATTGATTTATCTGCCTCAACACTTGGCACTTGGCCAGGGGCCTGGACCTACGCTGGGGACCAGCGTTACATTGTTCCACTCAGAGGTGACATCAAAGTCATGACTATAACCCCGAGAAAGCCCTGCAGGATTTGGACCCACCCTGGTCTTCTCTCGAGCTGGCTCCAGCCAACCACCATCTTACTAATCAGGTTCTGGGGCTTAGGATGTAGACGTCTTTGAGGGGTCATTATTTATCAGATGCAGCAAGCTGACTGCTGAGACTTAGATTTATTGGGGTGACTTGGGAAGGGGAGTATCAGTGGGATGATGCAAAGGTTCTCCTTGGAGCATCTCTAAGCCCATGCTCAGTAAATGTTTGCTACTCTGGTTATTAATATTATTATGGACAATAACATCAATAATATTGATAACAATACCAATAATATTGTTATATAATATTAATAATATTGATATGTTCAATTATTGAGAATAATATCAATAATACTGATAACATGAATAAAATTACTGGCAATATCAATAATACAATGATATAAAATTATCAATAATATTGATAACATCAATAATACCAATAAAGTCATTGATAATAATACAATATTATCACTAATAATATCAATAATAATCCCAATATTATGGGGATCAGCCATTGATGGTTTCACAATCAGGGGACCTATGGGCCTGAGCCCAAAAGTGGCTCTGCCTAGAGATACTATCTACATAACTAACGTCGAACCTCTGATGGTGATGTGGCAGGCCATTTGATAGAATTTCTTATAGACACTAGTGCGGCCTTGTCAATCTTAACCCAAAGGACTGGAAACCTTAGCAATCGTAAGAAATACATAATGGGGTTGTCAGGGAAGAAACTGGGGCACACTTTCCTGGAGCCCAGAGGGATCTTAAGTCACCTTTTACTGCAGGGGAAATCTACAGATGAACCATTGGAAGGAATATGGACAGACAGACACCAAAATAATGCATAAAATAGGGAGACCCTCCGCAGATGTTTATAAGGAGAAAATCATTAGAAATCCCTTAATGGGGAAAATATCATGCAAAGGAGGTAGAGATATGGATCCTGAGCTAAGAAAGTGATTTGGAAGGATCTTAGGAACTTTTTTCATGAGGGTTTTGTTGAAACAGGTACAATAATGGTTCTTCTTGCCCAACACATTCAGAATATGCTGCTGCTGCTAAGTCGCTTCAGTCGTATCCTACTCTATGTGACCCCATAGATGGCAGCCCACCAGGCTCCTCTGTCCCTGGGATTCTCCAGGCAAGAATACTGGAGTGGGTTGCCATTTCCTTCTCCAATGCATGCATGCATGCTAAGTCGCTTCAGTCGTGTCTGACTCTGTGTAACCCTATGGATAGCAGCCCACCAGGCTCCTCTGTCCCCAGGATTCTCTAAGCAAGAATACTGGAGTGGGTTACCATTTCCTTATCCCAGTATATGCTAAGTTCCAGCTATTCTCCTGTCCCAAGAGCACAGGATACCCTCACCCACCACCACCAACCCAGGCCACATACCAGCCCCAAGAAACGCAAATTCTCAAGCATCATGGAACTGCAGTTTGCCTCCAAAATTTGACCCAGGGTCTCAGTGACAAAGAGGATGGATCATGATTTCAAGAAAGCTGACCTCGTGCTTAGATTACACAGAGAAGGAATTGTCTCTCTCTCTGTGATGCAATCAATACAGAGGCTGTGCTTACCTGGTTCAGGGCCTGGAAGCCTGGTCCAGGAGCTAGTTGAGGAGGGGACACAGTTGACAGTGTGGTGATGGCCATCTCTCTATCTCTTTGTTTCTCTGCTTAGGAACCTGTTTTTCCTGTACCATCTCCTCTTTCAGTCCCCACCTGGGAGAAAGAAGGGCTGAACATCCCTTTAGCCAGGCCAGCCTGCTCTTCCAAACCCGTCCCTTTCCCAACGTGAGGCCCACACTTAGGCAGGGACACCGGGTTGGGATGCATTCATCAGGATGCTGCTGCGGGAACAGGCTAAAGATTTGCAGGGCCTGGACCACCTCCGGGCGCCTGCTCACTGGAGGCTGCGTCTGCCTGCTCATCAGAGCGGGGAGTGGGTGGTTCTGATGACCTCTTCTCCTTTCACATTTTTTGGTTCTTAGTCTTTCAATAAATTGCCATGCGAGGTTTTCCAGAATCCAGCACATGTGGAAGTGGGTAGCAGTCTCTGCAGACTTTCTGGGATCCAGCAGAAGAGGCAGAGCCGGGAAGGAAACCCAGGCTGTTTTCCAGGCCTCCTGTCTAACCTCCACCCTACACTGCCACCCTCTACTCTCATCATGGTATTCTGTTTTGTGTTGTAGCGATTTTCCTTCTTTCTTTTTCTTTTTTGAGAGCAAATCTATGCATTTCTCCAAAACCCACCTGGCTAATCAGTCTTCTAAGCTTTAGCCCCAAGACCATGTCCCTTCCCCACTGTCACCCGTACTGCCCCCACCTCCATGAGGCCCCATCCTCCTTAAGGTGCTCAGAATGCAGCGTCTTAACTCTAGCTGACTCCGCTTTGCTCATCAGGCTACCGGCTTTATGGGGCAAACAGTAGTTTATTCATCTCCACATCCCCTAGAGGCTCAAAGAGTCGCTCCACAGGGTTTGTTGATGCCGGAATCAATGTTCCCCATCCCTCCTGAGTGCTCAGCTGCTCAGAGCACAGAGTAGCGCTTGATAGAAGCTTGTAGGGGGAGGGAAAGCAGCTGGCCAATTGCCAAGACTCCCTCCGCGAGGCCCAGGGCGGGTCTTTATTTTTCCCAGGTCTGCTGAAAGGACTGAAATGTGGACTTGTTCTTACTCGGGTGGGCTGCGGGAGGAACGCCCCATGCCGGTCACGTCCTGTGCTGGGCCTCAGTTTTCCTTGGAAAGGATGGCTATATCCATTTCCTGGGGCTGCTGTGATAAGCAGCTACGAACTGGGTGGCTTAGAACAGCGCTCGCTTTCAGGTCTTTAGCCGCTCAGTCCTGTCCAGCTTTTTGCGACCCCATGGACTGTAGCCCGCCAGGCCCCTTGGTCCATGGAATTTCCCAGACAAGAATACTGAAGTGGGTTGCCATTTTCTTCCCCAAGGGATCTTCCCTACCCAGGGATCGAACCTGGGTCTCCTGTATTGGCAGGTGGATCCTTTACCATTGAGCCACCAGAATAGGTCCCTCCAAAGTGTTTTCTATCAAGGTCAACATGCTCCTACCCCGAGCCCCAAACCTCCGTTCCCAGGTATTTACCCAAGAGAATGGAGCACGGATGGTCACACAAAGCTTTGTGTGTGAAAGTTTACAGCAGCTCTATTTGTAGCAGCCTGGATCTGGAAACAACCCAAACATCCATCAGCAGGTGAATGGATCAACAAATGGTGGTCCTATTCATACAGCGAAGGGCTTAGCCGGCGACACAGATGGACAGGGAACACCCTGTGGGGATGAGTCCTAGATTCACCGCGCCCAGGGAGAAAAGCCGGATGCAAAACCACCACGCTATTCCATTCATGGGAAATTCTAGAGCCAATGAGACTGCGCTTAGGTGAGGTTGGTCAGCCTAGCGGTTACCTCTTGGGTATTGACCTGAAGAGGCGGGACTCTCTCTGCCTGGTGAGGGAATATTCCAGATCTTGATTGGGGAGTTAGTGACTCAGGTGTAGACTTGTGTCAAACACCTGCAATCTGTGCGTTTCATTATATGTAGATGATGCCTCACTTTAAAAAGCTCTTTTCGAGATTTAGAGGAAACCTCAGACACTAAAGCCCCCAGGTCACCACAACCTTCCCCGGGATTGAGCCTTTGCTCACAGCTACATGTCAGGACCTCACTGCAAGCAGGTGGAGCTCTGGTTCTTAGGGACTCGCCCACACCCCCAGCTGCCACCTCCTGGCTCTTACTCTCTTCCCAGGCTCTTGTTCCACCTCTGTGGAGATGCCCTAAACAGACTGGGATGCAGAAATCAGCTTCAAACCCTGAGCAGGGTCTGCTCCCAGCTGCCCTGAGGTCTTTGGCAGCCCCTTTCCTTCCAGCCTGAGGCATGAGATCTTTAGTTGCAGCATGTGAACCCTCAGTTGCAGCATGTGGGATCTAGTTCCCTGACCAGGAATCGAACCCAGGCCCCCTGCGTGGGAAGCACAGAGTCTTAGCCAGCAGACCACCTGGGAAGTCTCAACACAATAAACCTTAAAATCCTTTCAGATCACCACTCTTGGTGAATTCAGCCCCTCAGTTTCAAACCAAAAGGCTGACCTATTTTATCATGCTCTCCCTCCTCTAAAAACTAAATCCGAGTAAGGTCTGTGCCTGAGCTTGTAGCGTCTTACCTGTGTGAATTCTGGGTGTCGGAGGTCAGCACTGGGGGAAGCTGGCTGAAGGGTACAAGGGATTTTCTGTGCTTTTTTTTTTTTAGCAACTTCTGGTGAGTCTTAACCTACACTAAAATTAAGAGTCATAATAAAATGAAAAAAGCAAACAGCCTCAGCAGAATCCTGGGCTCCTGCCACGCAAGTTGTCCAGGGAAGGACTCTTTTATTAGTCAGTTTTATTAGTTTGTGTGGTTGCCTGTCTGTCTGCCTGGGGTGTGTTTCTCCACGCCTTTCCACAGTCTGAAAGTATAGTATTTTGGGCATACGTGTAACACAGATTCTTGTGCAAGGGCTCCCAGACTGCCTGGTTTTGAATCTCATATCTATGGCTTACTATCTGTGTGTCCTTGGTTGGGCAAGTTAACCTTTCTGTGCCTCAGTTTCCTCAACTGCAAAGTGGGCACCAACAGTGCCTGCCTCCTTGGTCTCTGGTGGGGTTGAATCGACGCCTTTTTGAAATTTTATTTTCATAACTTTTCCCCCTTCTTTATTTTTTTAATATTTAATTTATTTATTTGGCTGTGCCAGGTTTCAATTGCGGTGTTCGAACTCTTAGTTGCTCCTTGGCACATGGGATCTAGTTCCCCAGCCAGGAATCAAACTGGGGCCCCTTGCATTGATAGCACAGAGTCTTAGCCACTGGACCACCAGGGAAGTCTCATCGGCTTCTAATAATTCTAAGTGCCTCAGACTAGGTGGGCACTCAAATACACAGCATGTATGGTTACCTTCGAAGCACAATGCTGCTTTCTGGTCAGTCTCCTAGGAGCTGAGCATGACTGGGTCATGTTACTGTGTCCCCTACTTTCTTCTAATTCACAGGGAACATTTATAATGAGAGCATCTGAAATTCCTGGTGTTAAATTCCCAGAGTCATGATCGATTGCAGTGCCTACAGAATTACCCCAAACGTGTGGCTCCATGGTAAAGAACTCGCCTGCCAATGCAAGAGATGCAGGTTCAATTCCTGGGTTGACAAGATCCCCCAGAGGAGGAAATGTCAACCCATTCCAGTATTCTTGCCTGGAAAAGATTCCATGGACAGAGGAACCTAGTGAGCTACAGTCCACAGGGTCTCAAAGAGTCGGACACGTCTGAGCACTCACGCAGCCCACCACACCCGTCTCTGCGTCTATACTGTGAAGAAACCTCCATGGAATGTGTGGTTAGGGGGACAGAAAAGTCAATGGCGATTTCCAACCTCTTGAAAGCCCCCAACCCACTCCCTAGTGGTTTGACTAAATGTGCCAAGAAGTGGGCAGGGGTTAAGAGTAGGGTGGGAGGAGCTGCCACTGCAGAATCAAGGGGAGACTCACTGTTCTGGGGGGCCCCCAGGAAGCAAGTTCAACCCCTTCATTTCAGAACCCAAGCCCCCTGCCCCAGCCCGCAGTCTCAGTCCCACCTGCAAGGAAGCAGCCATCTTAGTGCCCGGAGCTGAATCCATGGCTATTCCTGACTTGGTCCTACCTGTTCCCCTGAGCCATCGGGCGGTCATTCCAGCCTGGTACCCCCACTGAGGTGGCAGTGGGGAGGCTTGGCCTTGGAGGGGACCCCATCTCTCCTCTCCCTGGAGGCTCCCCACACAAAGCTCCCTTTGATTCTCCACAGCCTGGTATTCTGTTTTTTTTAATACGAGGTGGGGATTTTTTCTTCTCCTTTGGCAGCGTGGTGCCAAAATGTTTACACTTGCGAGGTGGAGGGAAGGGGCTCTGCCCTGCTTCAGGGCCTGCACACATTCCTGAGAGAAAATGAAGTGAGTGGAGATCAGAAAAGGTTGCCTCCATTCAGAGACCACGGTCTCACTTGGTCTCCATAGGTCTGCAGTGACTCTGCCCACAAATATAGGGACCGGAAAGGGACAGGGACTAGGAAAAGACACAGCAGCCTGACAGCAAGGTTCATGTTCCAGCTCCTCTACTTCTTGATTGATGCTGAGCCTCAGTTTTCTCATCTGTGAAGTGGGAGCAATGACATACCTACCACAGGGTTGCTGAGGGGTTACATGTGTTCCTGGTGACCAGGGCTCCCCCCAGCACCTGCCAAACAGGGAGGCCTCAATACAGCATCACTTTGTGTGTGAGAATGGGTGCTTCTTGGGTAGACATCACATTTTCTCAACTGACTACGTGTTGCTATTATATCGGGGAAAAAAATTAGAAAAGCGGAGGGACAGAGGGAAGAAAAGGCAGAAGGGAAGAGGAAGGGAGAAGAAAGAGGTTTTTCCCACACAGACACCCATCAGGGGGTGCCTGGGGCGGGGAGGGGGGCGAGCACTGATAGATCATCTGTCACAACTACTCAGTGTTCCCCGGTGACATTCCAGGCATCCTTGAGGGCCATCCCCATTGTGGAGGGGGGAGCTCCATATACCTTGAGCAGAAAGATCACTTTTCTTCCTATTAAAAAAAATTGTGGGACTTCCCTGGCGGCCCAGTGGTTAAGAATCTGCCTGCGAAGGCAAGGGACACGGACGGGTTCAATCTGCGGTGCAGGAACGAAGATCCCACACGCCCACGAGCAGCTATGCTCATGCACCACATCTCTGAGCCCGGGTGCCCCAGAGCCTGTGCTCTGCGACAAGGAAAGCCACCACAGTGAGAGACTGAGCACTGCCACTAGGGAGGAGCCCCCGCTGGCCGCAATTAGAGCAAGCCCGTGTGCAGCAGCAAAGAGCCCAGGTGCGGCAGTGAAGACCCAGCCCAGCCAAAAATGACAGAAAGAAAGAAAGAATTGAAAGAAATTGGAATAAAATATATATGGCCCTGGGCTTCCCTGGTGGCTCAGACAGTAAAGAATCTGCCTGCAAGGTGGGAAACCTGGGTTTGATCCCTGAGTTGGGAAGATTCCCCTGGAGAAGGGAATGGCTTCCCACTCCCGTATTCCGACCTGGAGAATTCCGGGGACGGTATAGTCCATGGGGTTGCAAAGAGTCGGACATGACTGAACAACTAACATTTCATTTTTTTTTCATACATGACCCAAAATTTACCTTTTAAATCTTTATAAGTGTGAAATTCAATCACATTCATAGATCCACAACATCTGCAATGTCGTCACCATCCTCTATTTCTACTTGTCCTCATCCCAAACAGAGATTCTGTCCCATTTAAGCAGTGACTTCCCATTTTCCCTTTTCCCAACCCCTGACAACCTCTAAGCTACTTTCTGTTTCAATGAATTTATGTATTTGGGGTGTTTTCTATAAATGTCAATAGAATCATACAGTTTTTGCCCTTTTGGGTCTGGCTCCTTTCACATAACATGAGTTTTTCAAGGTTCATTCATATTGTAGCATGTGTCAGGGCTTCATCCCTTTTTATGGCTTAGTCATACTTCACTGCATGCATGGACCACACTTTGTTTATTCATCTGTTGATGGACACGTGGATTGTTTCCACTTTGGGGCTGTTGCAAAAAGAACGCTGTACCCCTGAACACTTCTGCATTCTCGAATCCCCAAATGGTGTGTTGGTTGTTTTCAAACAATGCACACAAGGATGAATTTATTTCTGGTCCCCAGAGAAAGCTGCCTCTTCATGAATAAGCATGATATGTCTGGGACAGAGGATGAGATGGTTGGATGGCATCACCGACTCGATGGGCATGAGTTTGAGCAAGCTCCGGGAGTTGGTGAGGGACAGGCAAACCTGGCGTGCTGCAGTCCACGGGGTCGCAAAGAGTCGGACACGACTGAGTCGGACATGAGCGACTGAACTGAACTGCCTGGGACAGGGCGAGAGCCAAGAGCTTGGGGAAAATAGGAGTGAGGCATGAAGACAGGTGTCAGGGAGCAAACAGGGTGTGTTGGGGAGTTTGGGGCCAAGGGCTGCCTTGGAGATGTTTATGTTCTGAATTCCAAATGCCTGGAATGATTTCTGAATATCAGCTCCTTGGAGAGAGAGAAAGGGAGGTCTCTGAGTAAAAGACTCTTGAAAAATATTTATCTCACTGTCAGAATGGAAGACCAGGAAATTGTGCTGGGGGTTGGGGAGAGCGAGGGAACAGCGAGGATGGAGATCATATTTCAGGCTGGTTTCAGCTTTATCTTCTCTGGAGTGTGACCGAAAGCGGAATTCTCTGGTGCTAAGAGATTTTATCAATATGGAGTGACCTACTTGAGGCCTTGCCCTTTAAAACCTGCATCCTCTGAAGAATTCAGTGCCTTGTCTGCTTTACTTGGTTTTTTTTTTTCTGTCTTTTGTTCGTTTGTTTTGTTTTCTGTGCTGGGTCTTTGTTGCAGAGCATGGGCTTAGTTACTTCAGGCATGTGGGATCTTAGTTTCCTGATTAGGGATCGAACACTCATCCCCTGTGTGGCAAGGTGAATTCTTAACCACTGGCCACCAAGGAGGTCCGTCCCTCCTTTGCTTGCTTTGTGTCCCTCCACCTCTCTCAATCTTGCCCTCTCTTGTGCATTTGCCCCCCACATTTTTGTTCCTCTGCATTTCTAACCTCACTTGATCACTTTGCTGAGTCCCTTGTATACAGCAATGTAGTTGGATTTCATTTTTCAAATCAGCAATTAACATCTGTTTTAGCGCGGTCGAACCAACTTATATATTTGTTTTTACAACAAATACACACTATGTCCCTTCTTTTGTTTTAGGTTCTGTTTAGTCATCTCTGCAATTTCTACCCTTTCATACCCTTTATATATGAAAAAGAAGAAGACAGAGTCTTCTTTTTCCCTCTAGGGATGTGAAAGATGTCAAATGGTTTTAGTTTCACTAGTGTGATCCTTTTAATAAAGAGGATTCAAGTCTCTCTGTAATTATCAAGATCAGGAATGAAATGGTCTCTGTGTAAAATGAGACAAAGAACATGAAACCAGTTTCCACTTTCTGTTGCCCGTTCATAATTTTTGTGTGCACGTAAACGGCGATTTTAGAATATTATTTCTAGTTTTAAACAGCACGAGATTTTCTTTCAGTGACCATTTTTGACCGACACGTCTGATTTTGTTGGCGGCTGTACTTTAGCCGGTTACTAAAGACACTGTCCTTCACCTCTACCGACATTCTCTTATCTGTTTATCTTTTCCTTCTGCAATCTGGGCAAACTTTTATTTGTTCTCTGTCTCAGATGCTGTCTCTCCTTTGATTTCTCCAAAATGCCGTTTTATTATTTATTTCCCTTTTTCTTTTGGCCCTGCCGCACAACTTGAGAGATCTTAGTTCCCTGGCCAGGGATCAAACCCAGGCCACAGCAGTAAAAGTCCAGAGTCCTAATCACTGGACCGTCAGGGAATTCCCACCAAAACACTGTTTTAAACAGTCAGGGCAGTCTCTCTTCTCTTAAAACGTCCCCTTCTCTTCCCCAGATCACCTTTTGACATCTTGGTTTGTTGTCTTAGGTTTCACCTCTTCTCATCAACAGTGTGGTCCAGTGAGTTATGCTAGAGTTTGGATTATTTCCTGTGGGCCATTGGCTCAAAATGGCTCTGACAAGGTGGAGGACACAAGCGACTTGGGTTTCACAAGGTACCAGGGGCTGCAGTGCGGATGTACAATTTAAGGAGCTAGTGGACTTCCTTGGTGGTCCCATAGTTAATAATCCAGCTGCCAATGCAGAGTCAGATTCAATCCCTGGTCTGGGAGGATTCCACATGCCACAGAGCACCTCAGCCCGTGCTCCGCAACGAGAGAAACCACCACAATGAGAAGCCCCCGCACCTCAACGAAGAGCAGCTCCCACTGCCCGCAACTAGGGAAAGCTCGAACGCAGTGACAAAGACCTAGTGCAGCAAGAAAACTGAAATAAATAAATGAACGTTTTTAAAAAGGAGAGGAGAGGTGAAGTGGGGAGAGGGACCAGCTGGGAGGCTGCCGAAGAGAAGGACATTTTATTCTGCAACCAAGTGATTTTGCCAGAAAAATCATACACCCCCAACTCCTGTAGAGTTTTACTTGGTTCATTTTAAGACTTCGTGCATTAATGCAATTATCATCTGCTACATGTTTATCACCTGGTTTCATTTTTCAACATGAAGTCCCAGGCAAAAATCCAACTCTTTGGCTCCTGTCTATCAAATTTGGTTCCTGGCTTAAGGAGATTGCTTCAAGCAACTTTTATTGATACTGGTTTTCTTTGGCTAACATGAAACTGCCAACAACCATAATATTAATAGTAGCTGAACTTTTTGAGTATCCTTTACGTGTCAAGCAGGATTCCAAGTGCTCGACCTACATCAACTCTTTTAAACCTCAAAACCATCCTGTGAGGCTACAATTACACCCATTTCACAGATCAGGAGACAGAGGCACCAAAAGGTCCCACGGCTTGAAAAGCTACAGAGCTGGGAGTCCAAGCTAAGCAGCCCCTGAGAACAAATAGTAAATGCTTCCCAGGTGGTGCAAGTGCTAAAGAACCTGCCTGTCAACGCAAGAGATGTAAGAGATGCAGGTTTGATCCCTTGGTCAAGAAGATCCCCTGGAGGAGGGCATGGCAACCCACTCCAGTATTCTTGCCTGGAGAATCCCATGGACAGAGGAGCCTGGCAGGCTACAGTCCATAGGATCACAGAGAGTTGGACACAACTGAAGTGACTTAGCAAAAAATGGTAGCTATATATTGGGTTAGCCAAAAAGTTTGGGTTTTTCCATAACATCTTACTTTATGGTCAACCCAATGTCATGTTTCGGAGAAGGCAATGGCACCCCACTCCAGTACTCTTGCCTGGAAAATCCCATGGATGGAGGAGCCTGGAAGGCTGCAGTCCATGGGGTCGCTGAGGGTCGGACACGACTGAGCGACTTCACTTTCACTTTTCACTTTCATGCATTGGAGAAGGAAATGGCAACCCACTCCAGTGTTCTTGCCTGGAGAATCCCAGGGATGGCGGAGCCTGGTGGGCTGCTGTCTACGGGGTCACTCAGAGTCGGACACGACTGAAGCGACTTAGCAGCAGCAGCAGCAGCAATGTCGTGTTTAATATGTTGCTGTGCGTTCTCCCCTCACATCCAGCACCACCTCCTGGCAGTGCCTCTGAAGGAGTGTGTGTTTGTGTTAGTCACTCTTGCAAGTCCCACTCTTGCGAGTACATGGACTGTAGCCCACCAGGCTCCTCCGTTCATGGGGATTCTCCAGGCTAGAATACTGGAGTGGGTGGCCATGCCCTCCTCCAGGGGATCTTCCTGACCCAGGAATCAAACTCGGGTCTCCTGCACTGCAGGCAGATTCTTTATCGTCTGAGCCACCTGGGAAGCCCACCTCTGAAGGAGGCTTGCCAGATAATACAGGACCCCGATTCAATTTGAATTTGGAATAATCAGTGAATCCTATTTTAGCATAAGTGTGTCTCGACTGGCAGACATTTGGATTGTTTCCAGTGTGGCGCTATTAAGCATAAAGGTGTAAGTCCTCAGGTGGATGTGCTTCCATTTCTCTTGGGTCAGTACCTACCAGTGGGATTGCATCCCAACCAGCCAAGAACAAGCGTTCCAGCTGCTCAACGTCTTATTAACACTAGTCGCCCTAGTGGGTGAGAAATGGTCTCTCTCTTTGGCTTTTGGCCAGACCCACCTCCTTTCCTAGCCTCACAGCCCCACTCAAGGCTTCAGTCGCTTGATGCCTGGATTCTCTTTAGATTCACTTCCACCCTAACAATGCCTCTGTGTGTGTGTGTGTGTGTGCGCGCGTGCACGCGCGCTCAGTCTCTCAGTCAGATCCAACTATTTGTGACCCCATGGTCCATAGCCCGCCAGGCTCCTCTGTCCATGGGGATTCTCCAGGCAAGAACACTGGCGTGGGTTGCCATTTCCTGCTCCAGGGGATCTTCCCGAGCCAGGGATTGAAATTGCATCTCTTGCATCTCCAGCATTGGCAGGTGGATTCTTTACCACTGTGCCACCTGGGAAACCCAAACACAGCCCATCAGGAACAAATACAGGGGGTTAGAGGGCAACTTGGGCTGCTATGTGGAGGAAACATTAATGCGTCTGCTCTTGAGATGAAGGCTATGCAAAAAGAAAGACCTAGACTTTTTTTTTTTTTTTTTAATGCTGATGCTTGGGGACGTGGATTCTCCCGGGAGGTAAACTCTGGAATGAGCCCAAAGCAATGTGCCTTATGTATGTGTCAGATGCTGAACTGTGTTGAAGCCGGAAGAGGACTCAGAGGAAAACAGCACACTCCACCCCCACCCCTGGGCACAGACTCAAGTGTGAGGGGCGCACTCCCTGCTGATCCTGGTGCCGCTCAGCCTCTGCTCAGCCACGGGGGCCCCTCTGTTCTCTTCCAGCGATAATGAAGCTGGTCTTTACTGAGCACTTAGTACAGCCAGGTGCTCTGCTCAGGGCTTCAAGTCCAAGATTTCACTTAAAATCCTCTTCCAGGTCTTCCCTGGTGGTGCAGTGGATAAGGATGAAAATCTGCCTGCCAATGAAAGGAACACAGGTTTGATTCTCAGTCCAGGACTTCCCTGGTGGCTCGGATGGTAAAGCATCTGCCTGCAATGCAGGAGACCCGGGTTTGATCCCTGGGTCAGGAAGATACCCTGGAAAAGGAAATGGCAACCCACTCCAGTACTCTTGCCTGGAAAATTCCATAGAGGGAGGAGCCTGGTAGGCTACAGCCCAGGAGGTTGCAAATAGTCGGACACGACTGAGTGACTTCCCTTTCTTTCTTTCTTTCCAGGAAGATTCCACATGCCTCGGAGCAACTAAGCAACTATGTACCACAACTACTGAGCCCGTGAGCTGCAACTGCTGAAGCCCATATGCCTAAAGCCCATGCTTCATGAGAGAAGCCACAGCGATGAGAGGCCCATGCACCACAGCTAGAGAGTAGCCCCCACTCCCCACGGCCAGAGAAAGTCTGCACACAGCAACGAAGGCCCAGCACAGCCAAAAATAAATAAATACATACATTTTTAACAATCCTCTTCTGGCTCCTGAGATAGGTACTATTATTGTCCCACTGTACAGAGGAGGGGAATGGAGACGTGGAGTGCAGTAAATGCTCAAGGTTATACCTGGAGGAGGGAATTGGCACTGAAGCTCCAATACTCTGGCCACCTGATGCAAAGAGCTGACTCATTGGGAAAGACCCCGAAGCTGGGAAAGATTGAGGGCAGAAGGAGAAGAGGGCGACAGAGGTTGAGATGGTTGGATGGCATCACTAACTCAGTGGACGTGAGTTTGAGCAAACTCCAGGAGATAGTGAAGGACAAGGTGCTACAGTCTGTGGGGTCGCAGAGTCAGACATGAGTGAGCAGCAACATGCTTGACCAAGGTCATCCTGCCAGGGCATGGCATTCTGTCTCAAATCTCCTTTCTTAGCCATTTTCTTCCTCTGTGTATCCACCTCTCCTTGCTCTCTCAGGGACCCCAACCTCTCCTGTCTCCTTCTCAATGGAGGTCCTGGTCCCAGTTCAACCCATTATGGGGGAAAACTTTGTCCCAGAGCTGATGTGACAATTTCAGCATGATCAAAAGTTTGCCTGTGATCAGTCACTGGTGATGAGAACCAGGGTCTCAGCATCTGTGCCTGTGAGGATAGGATCTCCGAGAGTCAAAATTTCTCACACCACCCGCCCTAAGGAAGACAAGACCTCAGAGTCAGATTTCCAGTAGGATGAGGGCTTTTTTTTAAAAAATTGCAGTACAGTTGCTTTTGAGCTTCCCAAGTGGTGCTAGTGGTAAAGAATCCACCTGCCAATGCAGGACACGCAAGAAACACTGGTTCAATCGCTGGGTTGGGAAGATCCCCTGGAAATGGCAACCTAAGTCCAGTATTTTTGCCTGGAAAATTCCATGGACAGAGGAGCCTGGTGGGCTACAGTCCATGGGGTCACAAAGAGTCAGACACAACTGAGCGACTGAGCGCGTGCGCGTGCACGCGCACACACACACACACACACACACGCACACAGTTGCTTTACAATGTTGTGTTAGTGTCTACTGCACAGCAGAAGAGTCAGTCATATGTATGCAGGCATCCCCGCCCTTTGGGGCTCCCTCCCATGCAGGACATCACAGAGCATTCAGTGGAATTCCCTGTGCTATGCTCTAGGGTCCCATCTCTGGGAAGAAAGCGAAGTCCATCCTCATCCTATAGACAACTGATAGGATGAGGATGGACTTAACTTTCGCCCAAATTTAGGAATAGAGGCAGGATAGAGGGCCGGCACTCAGAGATGCCCACCAAAGAGCCCAGGCAGTGTCCTGGGGAAAGCGCGGCATTCCTGTGGGTCACTCTGGCCCCAAGGAAGCCAGCTCAAGATGGGAGCAGAGATGGGGCCAGTTAAAAGTGAGGTGGTTCCTGCCTTCATCCACTCTCTGACCCCCTGGTTTTCCACACTCCTGGGGCCTTACTTCTGTCCTTGCAAATGGTCCGGAATCCTCCCAAGCTGGGTCAGTGGGTCACATGATGCCTCCAGACCTAATCTGCTCTCCAACGAGACCCAGTTATAACCACTCGCCTGCCTGTTTCCTTACTCATGTACCTTAGTGGCCCAGTCCACAGCTCACTCCACAGTAGCCTGGTTGTGTTGTTTATAAAGGCCAGCCTGCTCAGGCAGCTTTATTCCTTGGCTGCCTTTTCCATGAAGCCTTTTACAAGAGAACTGGAAAGACTTTCTTGGAGGAATACAGGGGTGCGGGTAGAGTTGTAGTAAACACAAGTTGAGATTCCCTTCCCCCAACCCCCTCCCCTTCCTTCATTCCTTGGGCCATTAAGTGTATAAAAGCACGAAAGACTGCATGTTTCTGAGCAACCTTTCTTAGTTACGGGCCCAGCGCCAAGGGGCGTGCTGTAGATTTCCCCTTATAAATTACTGCATTATAACCCACAACATGAACTGAACACGACGGAGCTGCTGGGCTCGCCGGCTCTTCCACGCAGCATTTGTAACTTAAGATTGTATAAAGGGTTGGAGCAAATTCTTAGTTAATAAAGGTTGGAATGCAGCAGAAACTACTCAAACCGCAGGCAGAATGGCAACTCGGCAGCCAGAAAAGAAACGGACGCCAGGTTCTCCATCCTGTTACCTTTTTTTTTTCTTTTCTGTTATAAATTATTACAAGATATTGAATAGAGTGCCCTGTGCTATACAGTGGGTCCTTGTTGGTTATCTCTTTTATATGTGGTTGTTTGCATCTATTAATCCCCAACTCCTAATTTATCTCCCCCATCCCCCATCATCCCCGTTGGTAACCGTAAGTTTGTTTTCGACATCTGTGAGTCTGTTTCTCTTTTGTAAATGAATTCACTTTGGTGTCATATTTTAGATTCCACACATAAGTGATATCATACGGTATTTGTCTTTCTCTGTCTGACTTACTTTGCATAAGATGACAAGTAGGTCCATCCAACTTCCCTGGAGCTCAAATAGTAAAGAATCTGACTGCAATGCAGGAGGCCAGGGTTCGATCCCTGGGCTGGGAAGATCCTCTGGAGAAAGGGACAGCAAACCACTCCAGTATTCTTGCCTGGAGAATCCCATGGACAGAGAAGCCTGGTGGGCTGCAGTCTGTGGGGTCGCAGAGTCAGACACGACTGAGCCACTAACACAGGTTGCTGCAAACGGCACTATTTCATTCTTTTGTATGGCTGAGTGGTATTCCGTTGTGTGTGTGTATATTATTTATATATATACACACATCTTCTTTTATCCATCCATCTGTTGGTGAACTCTTAGGTTGCTTAGAAAGAAGTTTCTTTACCCTTGCCCAAGCTATATGTTTAACCCACATTTGCCTTATTGTTTTCCTTGATCATGTTCAAAACAAAACAAAACACCTCAACCCTATGAAGTAGGAAGCAACCATATGAAGCACTATGTCTTGATGGTCAAAATGTGGTTGTGAGGGAGTTCCCTGCTGGTCCAGTGGTTAAGACTCCAAGCTCCCCATGCAGGGGGCCTGGGTTTGATCCCTGATCAGGGAGCTAGATCCCACATGCCACAGTGAAGAGCTCACAAGCTGCAACGAAGAACGTGAGTGCTGCAACTAAGACCTGGCACAGCCAAAAAAGAAAAAGAGAGAGAGTGTGGTTCTGAGGATGAACCCCTTAGCTTCATAATCTTTGCTCTGGAATTTATTAGATTCAAGGGTTCAGGTATGTCACTAAAAAGCCTCAGTGTCACCTGTTGTGAAATCAGTTGATTTGGTTATAGAAGCCTGAAATGAGACAGCACTTTTTTTCTCAAACTGCTCACATTTAGGAGCTCTCTATCTCAATCAAGGCAGCACACACTCACACTCACATATACACACATTCCTGATATGAAAGTTCCATGAAACGGTGCGAAGTCTCACTATGTGTGATGTGCTCTAATAGATTATTTCCTCACCTCCTGTTTTCATGGTACCACTGACCTGGCTCACTAAATCGACTTCAATCCTCATTACTGGTCACCACCCTCATTTTGAAAAAAGACTGCCCCAGAGAAATTTGGAGACGCAGACAATGGTATTCCTAGAAGCTTCATTCATGATAGGACACAAAACCAGACCACGTGAAACCAAACCAGGGAACAGTTTAAGTACCCACCAAGGCAGGACGGATAAAAACATGGTGCTACATTCACACAAAGGGATATTGTGTTTAGTGAAAATGAATGAACTGGCACAAGGCGTATCAATGTGGATGAACTTACAATAATGAGTCAAAGACACGAGTCAGGAAAGAACAGATACAGTGCAGTCTATAAAGATCTTAAACATTTATATTACATATTATGTGTGTAAATATATACATGTGCTGTGCTTAGTCACTCAGTCATGTCCGACTCTTTGCGGACCGTAATGGACTGTAGCCTGCCAGACTCCTCTATCCATGGAGATTCTCCAGGAAAAAATACTGGAGTGGGTTGCCATGCCTTCCTCCAGGGAATCTTCCCAACCCAGGGATCAACATAGGTCTCCTGCATTGCAGGCGCATTCTTTACAGTCTGAGCCTCCAGGGAAGCCCGTGTGTATATAGTAAGTGTTGGTCGCTCAGTCGTGCCCGACTCTGCAATGCCATGGACTGCAGCCCACCAGGCTTCTCTGTCCATGAGATTTTCCAGGCAAGGATACTGGAGTGGGTTGCCATTTCCTTCTCCAGGGGATCTTCCTAACCCAGGGATCGAACCTGGGTCTCCTGTACTGCAGGCAGATTCTTTACTGACTGAGCTACAAGGGAAGCCCATGTGTATATACACATATGCTTAAAAACATACAATGTATAGGGTTTAAGGAGATGTTCATCCATATGTAGAAATGTTTAAAGAAATGCATAGGAATAGCTAACACCAAACTCAGGATAATTGTTAATTCTGGTGAGACACCAGGATTTCAGTTTGTTTAGTGATGTCTTCTTTCTTAACCCAGTGGCTCTTGTTATATTCCTCTTTAAACCTTTTTGATCATCTCAAGTTTTAATTTTTTTCAAAAATCAAATGAAAGATAATAGGATTGAGAAGCAACCTATTGTCCACTGACAGATGAATGAATAAAGATGTGATGTAGATATACACCAGGGAATATTATTCAGCCATAAAAATGAAATATTGCCATTTGCAGCAACATGGATGGACCTAGAGATTATCATACTAGGTCAGATGAAGACAAATGTTGTGTGATATCACTTACATGTGGAAACTAAAATATAATACAAATGAATCTATGAAGCAGAAAGACTCACAGATGTAGAAGACAAACTTATGGTTACCAAATGGGAAAGGGAGAGGGAAGGATAAATTAGGAGTCCGAGATGAATAGATACGTACCACTGTACACAAACAAAAAGGATTACTGTTAATATATAGCACTGGGACCTATATTCAATGTCTTCTAACAACCTATAATGGCAAATAACTTGAAAAATATATATATAATTGAACCACTTTGCTGTACACCTGAAACTAATACAATATTGTAAATCAACTCTACTTCAATAAAAAATTAAAAATAAAGTTCCTTCTTCCTTAGAAAGAAGGAAGGAATGATAGTGTTCTAGTACATCATGAATAAATGCAGTTTCATTGCCTGCATTTACCCAACAAACAAAAAAGGAAAGTAAGTCTGTTAAGAAAAAAACTCATAAAATACCTCCCAAGGAACCAAAAAGAATGCCTTTTTAGTGATTCATCTTTGAATATCAACGTCATAACTCCTGTATCAGTTTCCTACCACAGGAATGTGTGCTGTGCTGTGCTTAGTCGCTCAGTCGTGTCTGACTCTTTGAGACCCCATGGACTGTAGCCCGCCAGGCTCCGCTGTCGTGGCGTTCTCCAGGCAAGAATACTGGAGTGGGTTGCCATTTCCTTCTCCAGGGGATCTTCCTAACCCAGGCATCAAACTCGTGTCTCCTGTATTGCAGGCAGATTCTTTACAGTCTGAGCCACCAGGGAAGCCCTGCTGCTGCTGCTGCTGCTAAGTCCCTTCAGTCGTGTCCGACTCTGTGCAACCCCGTAGACGGCAGCCCACCAGGCTGCCATTTCCTTCTCCAATGCATGAAAGTGAAAAGTGAAAGTGAAGTCGCTCAGTTGTGTTCAACTCTTAGAGACCCCATGGACTGCAGCCTACCAGGCTCTTCCGCCCATGGGATTTTCCAGGCAAGAGTACTGGAGTGGGGTGCCATCCCTAGGACTGCCCAAATGACAAACCAACCAGTTTAAACAATAGAAATGCATTGCTTCACAATTCTGGAGGCTAGAGGTCTGAGATCGAGGTGTTGACAGGGCCCTGCTGCCACTGGAGACTCTAGGAAGAATCCCTGCCAGGCTCCTGTCCTGGCTTCCGGTAGTTTCTTGGCTGGTGGCAATGTAACTCCAGCCTTCACAGGGTCATCTCCCTGTGTGCATGTCTGTGTCCAAGCACGCTCAGTTGCTCGGCTGGGTCCGACTCTTCTGAGGCCCCATGGACTGCAGCCCATCAGGCTTCTCTGTCCATGGAATTCTCCAGGCAAGAATGCTGGAGTGGGTTGCCATTTCCTACCCCAGGGGATCCTCCCAACCCAGGGCTCAAACCCGAGTCCCTTGGGTCTCCTGCATTGGCGGGCAGATTCTTTACCACTGCGCTATCTGGGAAGCCCATTTTCCCCCTTTTATAAGGACACCAGTCATATTGGATTAGCACCACCTTACTCCAGTGTAACCTCACCTTGACTAATTACATCTTTAAGGACCCCACTTCCAAATCAGGTCCTATTCTGAGGTGCTGGGGGTTAGGATGCCAACCTATGCATTTGGGGAGGGGGACACAGTTAACCCATCACAACTCTTCCCTACTACAGAATGACATAGCGTCAACTTCAACTAGTTTTTCCAACTTATCCTTATTTTTGTTTGTTTTGGTTGCACCACATGGCTTGTGGGGTCTTAGTTCCCCAACCAAGAATGGAACCCAGGTCCTCAGCAGTGGAAGTAGAGTTCTAACCAGGGAATTCTCTCACCTTGCCTTTGCTGAGTGCCAGAGGGCCACAGAAATTGAGATGAATTCATTACTTACAATTCTCTACAATGCTAAGTTCCCAAGTTCCTGACCTCTGAACAATTCCCCTATAATATGTGTATGCAGACACGCCTACCCATGCATGCACACACATGTATATATGTTTCTACTCTCTCTCTCTCACACACACAAAAACTCATACCCACACAAAGGGTAAAAAGTCCATGGAGTTATGAAGAGGGCTAAATTGAGGAGGAAAAAAAGCATAACGTGGAAAAACTGACTTTGGATTTTAACCAATCCCCCCAGTGTTTGAAAAATAGGATTTCAGGGAGCCCAGTGCAGCCCCCAAGGCTCAGGACCCTGCCTCTCGGTTTTGCTCCAAGTCTCTAGCACAAGGGCCCAGTGTCAGTGGGTTGGACGTCTGGGGGCAAACACACAGATACCATTATTTTGGGCTTCTCCCCATGCTGGCAGCTACAGCTCCCACCACTCCCTGAAAAGCCAGATTGTAGGTCCAAACCAGAGGTGTAATTGATGGCCTGGAGTGGCAAAGATGCCCCATTGCCCTCAAAAAATACCACATTGTATCTGCACTAGAGTGAGACAGATCATCCACCAACCTCACCGGCAATTTTCCAGATTTCACCAGGTTGAGGATATATTACCCATGCTCAGATTAGAAATGCTACCCAGGGCAGCATTTGAAGAGTTGGGGGGAAGAGCTCTAGACTTTTCCTCTCTTCAAAATGTTGCTTCAGCTGAGAGCACTCATTTTTAACTAGTGTTTTTCTAGGTGGTAAAACAGTGAGTTGTTTTTTGTTTTTTTGCAAAAGATCGATTCCAACTCTTAAGAAACTATACTTCTATAGATTAGGGATTATATGCGAACTTTCTTTTCTATCCACAGTATTCCTTGCAATTTTTCTTTTTGACCAGGTGAATAAAAATAACTGGTGTCTACTACTATCTTTTGTGATGGATGGAATCATGATTAAGCATTGTTCATGCTTGTCTAACTTCTCTCTTGGCTCCAGTTCCCATCTAGCTACATCTTGGACACAAATTCCTCACTTTGGTCTCCCAGGCACCCCCATGGGGTTCCTGCAGGTTTATCAAGTGTGAATTTACATGCATCACCTTCCTTCTAAAGACTTTTTTTCCTCCTGGATTCTCAGGCCACCAGCCTCCACCTAGATGTGCCCCTCTCTGTCGTGTCCTGCGTCTACTTCATTATCAGGTGGTGATCACTTCCCTGTTCAATGTGGCTTGAATCTGTTTCTCCTCCTTCTCTCAGTCCCCATCTGCTAAACTTAGGCTCCTATCATGTCTCAATCATGGATGTTGAATCAGAAAATGTAAGAGATTAGCTCACAGTTTCAAAAACAATTGCAAAATCAAAGAGGCTTGACAGCAATGAAAATGTGTTGCTCACTCATGCTGACATAGGTTGGTCCTTCTATAGTGATCTGGGGACCCAGTGCAAGCATGTAAGCCTACTAAATCACTTCAGTTGTGTCTAACTCTGTGCGATCCCATGGACTATAGCCCACCAGGCTCCTCTGTCCACGGGCTTTTCCAGGCAAGAATACTGAAGTGGTTTCCCATGTCGTCCTTCAGGGAATCTTCCTGACCCAGAGATCAAACCCATGTCTCCTATGTCGCCTGCATTGGCAAGCGAGACTCCTTCCATATTGTGGCTCCATCCCAGCACCCTCCACTGGATCCTCTGTGTCCAGTTGGGAGACAGAAAAGAGCTCGGAGCTTCTCTAGGCAGGTTTTAGAGGCCGGGTCTGGAAGTGCGGGCATCATTCTTGCCCACAGTCCATTGACCAGAACTACTCACGTGATCTCACCTAGTGGGGCAGAGGATTCTGGGAAATGTAGTTTCCTGGGCATGGCCAGGAAGGAAAGACGCACAGGGATATAGAGGCGGCTGGCAGTCTCTGTCATCACCAAGCCCTCAGACTCACCCTCCACGCCACCGAGTGACTCGTGGAAGATGCCAGGATGGACAGGAGACTTTTCAGTGACTCAGCACTTGCTGGATGCTGACCTGCCTTCTAAAAATGACATCAGAGTCCCTCCTGACCCATAGTTTATGTCACAATATCCCTGACACTTCCCCACACTCAAGAAGTGTCTCTCAGCCTCTCTTCCCTCACAGCACAGTCCGGCCACCCTCTGACCTGGCCCCCAGCACACAGAGGGTTTCCTCTGCCCCCTCACCCTCACTCCCAGCACTCCCCTCCTCCACCTCATTCACTCATTGGAGGAGATAGTGTTAGAATCTGACAGAGATTCTGCTTCTCTATCTCCAGGCTGAGAGTTCCTATGAGGCAAAGACAGGGTTTATTCTCCTGAGTTTCCTTGTCTACTGCCCAGCACCCAACATGCTTAACAAGTGTTGATGGAGTGAATGGAGACCAGGAAAGGGCCCCCTCCCCATGCCGGCAGGGGACACTCAAGCCAGTGATCCTGAGATGACAAGATGCACAGATCCCAGGGGCCAGCATCACCTTCCAGGAATCCCTCCCCGCTGCAGGTTCCAGGAGGCTGGAAAGTCCTCTCTCCCTGAGTCTCTGAGATTCAATTCGCCTCTATTTCTAAATGCAAAATTTGCAAGGCTTAGTTCTTGGTTGAGAAAACTGGCATTGTGTGCTTTTACTTCTTAGGGGACTGGGACCCTCAGCTTTGGAGATGCTGGGCTCTGCTGACAGCCTGGAATGGTTCTTCCTCCCTCACGTTAAGAAGCCAACTGAAGAGAAAGCAACTCGCTTGGCTCGTCTTGCTGAAATCTTGTGGCCTGCAGCCTTTGGAATTGGGTTTATTTATTCATTTAAATTGGATTCTGGCATTTACTTGTGTTTGTTCTCTCCATAAAGACCTTTTTATTTGGGTCTCGGAGAGCTGTTTACTGCTTAGCACATGTGGCAGAAAAAAATGATTGGACTGGAGACACTAACGTTGCTCTGCAGGGACCGTGGGCTGGAGGGGAGCCAGGAGGGGGCTCTGCTCCCCACAGGGCACCTCTTGCCTCCAGCTCAATGGAAAGGGCTCCATCCATATAAGAGCAGCCCCTTGCACACAGGGGTGTTCTCTTGCCACAAACGCAAGGAGGTTAGACATGAAAATGGAGGCCACCTCCCCCATCCATCTCCAGGAAGATGCAACCAACTGGGAGAAAGCTGGATCGCTGTAATAAAAAGTACTTTAAAAGATCCCTAAATTTGTTTTCTTGTTTTCTTTTCTTTTTTTATTCTAAAGGATTGAGGAGGATGAGATCGGGCAAGAGTCATGCTGAGATATAAATCACTGGCTAAGTTTTAAGATGGTTTTGGCCCAAAGGTGTGGGCAGAAGCTGAGTCTGCCAGGGATCCGGAAAGGGGTGGAGAGTTCAAAAGTGGAGGGACCATCACATTGTCCGAAATTGCACTCTGATATTTACTCAAAGGAGCTGAGAACTTCTGTCCACATGAAAACCTGCACATGGATGTTTATACCAGCTTTATTATTTTGTTCTAATTTTTTAAATGTATTTATTTATTTCATTTTGGCTGTGCTGGGTCTTTGTTGCTGCACATGGGCTTTCTAATGGCACCCCACTCCAGTACTCTTGCCTGGAAAATCCCATGGACGGAGGAGCCTGGTAGGCTGCAGTCCATGGGCTCTCGAAGAGTCGGACACGACTGAGCGACTTCACTTTCACTTTTCACTTTCCTGCATTGGAGAAGGAAATGGCAGCCCACTCCCGTGTTCTTGCCTGGAGAATCCCAGGGACGGGGGAGCCTGGTGGCTGCCGTCTATGGGGGTCACACAGAGTCGGACACGACTGAAGCGACTTAGCACTAGCACTTAGCACTGTCTAGTGGCGGCGCACAGGCTTCTCACTGTGGCGACTTCTCTTGTTTCCAAGTGCGGGCAGGCTCGGAGGCTTCAGTAGTTGCAGCGGCATGAGACAGGTTGCCCGTGGCATCTTCCCAGACCGGGGATCAAACCAGTGTCCTCTGCATTGCCAGGTAGACTCTTAACCACTAGACCACCATGGAAGCCCTATAGCAGCTTATTCTTAACTGCCAAATTTTAGAAGCCATCAAGACGTCCTTCAGTAGGTAAATGAATAAATAAATCCTAGTACCTCCAGACGATGGAATATTATTCGTTGCTGTCCAGCTATGAAGCCATGAAAAGATGCAAAGGCAACTTCAATGCAGATTACTAAGGAAAAGAAGCCAATCTGAAAGGCTGTGTACTAGAAGTTTCCAAGTCTATGACATTCTGGAAAAGGAAAACTTATGGTGACAGTAAAAAGATGAGTGGTTGCCAGAGGTTGGAGGGGAGTGAGTGATGGGTAGGCAGAGCACAGAGGAGTTTTAGGATGGTGAAAATACTCCAGATGAGACCATAATGGTGGATACATGTCATTATACATTTGTCCAAACCCACAGAACATACACCACCAAGGGAGACCTGTAATGTGAAGCATGCACGGATGTGTCAATGTTGGTTCATCACTTGTGACAAATATACCAACTGGTGGGGGATGTTGATAATGTAGTTTCCCAGGTGGCTCAGTGGTAGAGATTCTGTCTGCCGATGCAGGAGCTGCAGGAGACACAGTTTCGATCCCTGGATCAGGAAGATCCCCTGGAGAAGGAAATGGCAACTCACTCCAGTATTCTTGCCTGGAGAATCCCATGGACAGTGGAGCCTGGAGGGCTACAGTCCAAGGAGTCTCGAAAGAGTTGGACATGACTGAGCGACCAAGCATGCACACATGTTGATAATGTGGGAGTCTGTGCATGTGTAGGGGGCAAGAAGCATATGGGAAATCTCTGTACTTTTCCCTCCGTTTTGCTGGGAACTTACAGCTGCTCTAAAAAATGAAGTAAAAGAAAAGTACAGGAATGGAATGTAGCACTCACATGAGTGGCAAAAGAAAGGAGAGAAATCGGACAGTGAGTCATAAAACAAGTCCAAATAAAGATATTTCTCGTTTGAGAACTGGGGAAGCATCAATCATCTTGGAAGATGGACGCGTTTACAGGGAAATAGGACCAGGCACTACCAAGAAGGGATGAGAAAGAAAACCAAACTCTGAAGGAGAGGAAAAGAAGTCAGACTTAAGAGTAAGTGAGGGCTTCCCCGGTGTTCAGTGGTAAACAACCTGCCTGCCAATGCAGGAGCCACGGTTTCAATCCCTGATCTGGGAGAATCTCACATGCCAAGGAGCAACTGGTGAAAGGGTGGAGTTTTGAGATGAAAAGTAACATTTTATTTATTTCTTGAAGGCTTACAATATGGTAGATAAAGCACTAAGCACTTTACAGTGGAACACCTCTTTTAGTCCTCAGAAGAGTTCCCTGGAGGATAATATGCATGATGTGAACACTGTTATAATATCCATTTTCCAGATGAGGAAAGCAAGGCTCACACAGGTCAAGGGACCTATCGGTGGTCACACTGGGTGGATTCAGAATGGGATCTCCCATGCATACATCAGGAGGGTAACATCTCACCCACCACGGATGGAGGAAGGACACTCTGCAGCAGCACCATCTGAGGGAAACAGGATGTGAACCACAAACACAGGCCACAAATGTGAGGCACATGTGTAGATCAAATTTCCTGGTAGCCACGTTAAAAGGATAAAAATAAACGGGGGAAATTCATTGTGATATATTTTATTTAACCCAGTACATCCAAGCTATTATCATTTCAACATGCAATCTAAGTAGATTATTAATTAGACACTTTACTTTTTTTTTTTCCTCATCCTAAGCCTTTCAAACGTGATGTACTTTACAGTCGGGATCTGGTATTCAATAGCCACCCATGGCCGATAGTTACCATGTCAGTGACCCAAGGAAAAGAGAATGATGCCTTTAGAAAGGAAAGTATGAAGCCACACGTCGAGGACTCAAAATCAGAAGTTTTCTGGTTGGTTTCAAGTCCAAGACTTGATTTTCTAAAAAATAAACTTTTAAACTTAAAATAACTTTAGATCGACAGAGACGCTGCATCAGGAATCTTGAACCCCAACATCTTCTGGTCAACAGAGTCCAGTATATTCAGGGCATAGGAACTTTGTGGTCTTGAGAAGTCAGATCTAGGATGAGCTGATCACTTCCTCTGGTGATCTAAATCAAAATTCCCTGCAAATTTTGCTGCAGGAACTGAGACTCTATGGAATAGTCCGGATTCAATGATAACACTGGGAGTTGTACAATTTCTAACTCATGATTCATTTTTCTAATTATATCACACTTCCTCTCTGGGCAACTGTTGGCAAATATTTACTCCTAAGGTGTGGCTAGGGAGGGGGCAGAGGACAGAGGGAAACAAAATAACCGATCAGTATCAATGGCTGCTCCAGGGAGCCCTGCAGACTGTGCCTGCTTCCCGCAGACGGGTGGCAGTGCCGTCTGGGGGAAGCTGAATGCAATCTGCATGTGTAATTTAAAATTCATGGCACCCCACTCCAGTACTCTTGCCTGGAAAATCCCATGGACGGAGGAGCCTGGTAGGCTGCAGTCCGTGGGGTCACTAAGAGTCGGACACGACTGAGCAACTTCACTTTTATTTTCACTTTCCTGCATTGGAGAAGGAAATGGCAACCCACTCCCGTGTTCTTGCCTGGAGAATCCGAGGGACGGGGGAGCCTGGTGGGCTGCCATCTCTGGGGTCGCACAGAGTCGGACACGACTGAAGTGACTTAGCAGCAGCAGCAGCAGCCATTTTCCTGGCGGTCCAGTGGTTAATACTCCACACTTCCAATGCAGGGGGAGTGGGTTCAATCCCTGCTTGGGGAACTAAGATCCCACATGCCGAGCAAACTTGACTGAAGAATTAAACAAATAAATAAATAAAATTTTCTAGTAGCCACTTCAAAACACTAAAAAGAAGCAAGTGAAACGAATTTTAACAAGTATTATTTAATCCAGTATATCTAAAGTATCATTTCAACTACTCAAGCAATACAAAGAAAAACTATCAATGAGCTATTTTCTTTTTTTTGTATTAAGTCTGAAATTTGACGTGTATTGAATACTTATGCACAAGTTGATTTGGATGTTACATTTTTATTGGAAATTAGTACATTTTACAATGTGTAAAAAAGAAAGTTGCATGTTTCATGAAAATATACCGTTGACAAATTTAATTCACCTACCAAAGGTGTTCCAAACATACTTAAGATTTCTAATAATTGCAGTAAGTGGAAAGTGAAAGTTGCTTAGTCTTGTCTGACTCTTTGCAACCCCATGGACTATACAGTCCATGTAATTCTCTAGACCAGAATACTGGAGTGGGTAGCCTTTCCCTTCTCCAGTGAATCTTCCTGATCCAGGAATCGAACTGGGGTCCCCTGCATTGCAGATGGATTCTTTACCAACTGAGCTATCAGGGAAGCCCTAAGTATCTGTGATAGAACTGCACTAAGTATCTGTGTTTAAATTTAAATTGGCTTGGGACGTGGAGATTAACAGATGCAAACTAGTATATACAGGATGGATAAACAACAAGGTCCGACTGCATGACATGGGGAATTATATTCAATATCCTCTGATAAACCACAATGGGACTTCCCTGGTGATCCAGTGGTTAGGACTCTGAGGTTCCAACTCAGGGGGCTTGAGTTCCATTCCTGGGTGGGACAGTTCCACATGATGTATGGTATGGCCAAAAGAAAAAAAAACCACACACACACACTCATAATGGAAAAGAATAACAACAAATAAATTAGTAAATAAACAAATAAATTGGTTAAAATTAAACTAAACCAGAAGTCAGTTCCTTGGTCGAACTAGCCCCATTTCAAGTATTCACCAGCCATATGTGGCCAGAGGCTACCATATTGGATAATGACTATGGCATCTCCTGTCACCATCCAATGGTTACTCTGCTCCCACCTCTGCCTTCTAGCTTCTAACACCATCCCAAGCAGGCACTCAGGCTTGGTTTTCTCATCATTCTTCTTTCCTTGCTTTGCACCTTTCACCCAGACAAGCCTTTGCCAGTAAGGTTGGCTTAAGCCAACGGCTTCCGCTTTGGAGAAGGAGACTCGTTCGGGTCAGGCCATGCCATTGTTTCTCGAGGTCCTGGTTGGCCTCGGCTCTAGTGAGAAAGGGACCTGAGGTGGTCTGCAGGTCCGCGGCCCACACGAGGAGCCCTTGGCAACGCCACAGGCGTTTTCGGCACAGAAGTTGGTGAGGGAAATCTTTCTCTACGTTGATCTCTTGATTGTTTTTCCTATCACCCCTCCCCCCACCACTTTGGCGCTTGAACCGCAAGCCACCGCTTCCGGGCAAGGGCCGTGAGTGTGTTTGTCTTGGCGTGTGGATGACGAGCGCCCTCTGAGTCTTGGTCATGCTTCTATTCTTGGTGCCCGACGAGGACTCACTGAATTCTGGGTCTTTTCTAAGTGTCTAAATTAGAGTCAGCAAATACATAGAAGGAAAAAGGGAGTTTTAGAAAACGTATTTGTGAACCACTCAAATAGAAAATACAAGCTGCTCAGCCACGACTACTTTTCCTGTGTAGGAGAAGCTGAACGAAGCCATGAAAAGATTTATCTTCCTGGCAGGGGACAGCCCTGACCTGTCTGTTTCCAGCCTAGTGGGCATTGCAGAAGAGGGGTGGTGCTTCAGCAAGATAGAGGGTCCCCCGATGTTCTTGAGAAACTTTACCTCAGATATTGCCTGTGCTGCCCTTGTTTTAAGCAGTAGGCAATTTAAAGTTGGCTCTTATGTGATAGTGGTAGTGGAGGAGATGCTGGTGGGGGTGAGAGTGATCGTGGTGCTGATGATAGTGAGGGCGGGTGGTGATGGTGATGATGGGGGTGATGATGATGGGGGTGATGATGGGGGTGATCAGGGCGGCAGCGATGGTGATAAAGATGGTGGTGGTGGTGAGTTACACAAGCTGTGAATTGTCCACAAGGCTAGATAGTGTCTTTCTTTTTTTAAAAAAAAAATGTATTTATTTTTGGCTGTCCTGGGTCTTCGTTGCTGTGTGGCGTTCTCTAGTTTCAGCGAGCCGGGACTACTGTACAGTTGCACTGTGCAGGCTTCTCACTGCGGGGGCTTCTCTCCTTGCATGGCATGGGCTCTCGGGCACCGGGCTTCAGTAGTTTGATTGAGTGGGTTCAGTAGCACAGGCTCAATAGTTGTGGCACACAGGCTTAGTTGCTCTGTGGCATGTGGGATCTTCCTGGGCCAGGGATCGAACCCATGTCTCTTCCATTGGCAGGCAGAGTCTTTGCCACTGAGCCACCAGGGAAGCTCCATGTTTTTCATTTTTGCATCTCCAACTCAGAATTCAGCTCAAAAATGCTTATTGCATGGGAGGCAGGATATTGTACTTAAATAATTAACTGGAAAAAAGAGCATTGCTCAGAACTACCACAGGACTAAATGGGAAATCAGGCATAGGTCTACAGCCTTAAGTTAGGAAAGAAAATTTAAGTTGAACCAGGCAGGAAAAGAGAGGAAGAAATTGGACATTTACACCCCTGTTCCCAATACCCAGCTGATTCATCCAACCACAGTCTGCCCAGAACTGGGGAAGAACACATAACACAAGGAATTCCAGCTCACTTGGTCATCATAGTGGTACTTCAGGGTGATAAGTGATTAGACAAGCAGAAGGATGGTAATTTTCTATGATTACCCAAGGCCCTGAAATTCGTACTTAGTTTCATCAATAATTTCCAAACTTTAGCCCTTTGTCACTTCCTTTTTTGTTGTTGTTTCAGTGTATCACTTACATCAGATATCAGTGAACTTTTCCCTACAGGGCCCAACGGTCCATATTTTAAGCAACATGGGCTGGACGGTCTCCGTTGAAACTCCTGTTAAAGCAACCAGAGCATACAACGTGTCAGTGATGGCATGGCTAAGTGCCAATAAAACTTTATTGACAAAAAACAGGCTGCAGACTGGATTTGGCCCAGGGCCAGGATCTGCCAACCCCCAACTCATACTATTATTTATAAAATATATTAAGGACTCGCTGTAAGACTAAAAAAAGGGTACAATAAATTAATTAAAAAATTTTTTCATATTCATCCTCTAAATGGAAAACTACACCATGCACACACAACTGCAAAAGTGAATTCAATGAAAACAAAACAAGCATTTTCAATTCTAACCAGGAGGATGGACTGTGTCAGACTTGTAGCTTGAGGTCTAGCATTCCTTGTTTTTTTTAAAAAAAAAGGAAATTAGGAAGTCCTAGAGAGGCATTAAAGGCTCATTAGTGCCAGGCTGAGTTTTTTGCCTGATAAGAATCAACTGGATTAAAGAGCCCTGGAGGGGGGATAATTTGTTCATCATGTGACTTAATCTCATTTAAATCCATTCAATTTTCCACCTGAAGTCATCTGCTCCCCAGCAGTGGCTGTTTCTGAGAAACCTTGGTTTTATTTGTTCTTAAACTCTGACAATGAGAACCCCGCCTTTAGGGAAGGCAGCATCCCAAACCATCAAGGTTGATTATCTTCCAAGAGGCAGGCGGCCCCCCAGGAGGTCAGCCCCCCCTCCCCCCGCCCTTGGGCAGTGGCTGCAGCGTAGGTTCCACCCTCCCTGGTCTCTTGCAGAGAAGGCAAATAAACCCTCCTGCTGGGTTATTACCCATGACAGGTCCTGCTGGGGAGCTCCCCCCATCCCAGGGTGACCAGGGACAGGCCCGCCCTGGCACCTGGATGAACAAGCAAGGTCCAGCGTGACTCATCCAGCCCCACCCTGTCTGGCAGCACTGCTCTCAGGACCAAACCGTCCATCAGCTCCAGGCCGCCAGGGGCCTCCTTGTGGGAGGTGGTAACCCAGCAGCAGAGGTCATAAAAGGCTGAGCCCTGGGGACCCAGCTGATCCCAGGGTGGGAGGACCAGGGGTTTTCCTGATGCTCTTAAGCTCCAATCTATCAGAGGTTAATAGACTAGGGATGCAAATCAACAAGCCCTAGGAGCCAGCCAAGTGGATGCTGCCGGCTTGGGAATTATCACCGCAATCACTGTGAGTCAAACACCTGATTCAGAGACCAACTCAGCCACACGCACTGAAGGAACAGGTGGAGGTGCATGTGGCGGGCTCGGAGACGCGTGGGCACCAGGGCTAGACCCCACCCTGTCTGGAGCCTGGGAGGCTCCTGCTGGGCTTGTGGGGCTTGTGAAACCGGATATTGAAGTTAGCAGAGGACATCCAAGGGTGGTAGGGATGGGGCCTGAGGACTCTGAGGCACAAGCAGGGTTCCCAATTACTTGGCATCTCGGGGCTTCCATATCATCAGGGACAGAAGGGGTCCAAGAGGTGATCAGCTGCTCTGGATGCTACATACTCATCTCACAGTGATCCTGGGCTGAAGTGCTGGGGAGTTCATGCCCACACCCACCCCCAGGGGATGGTGCAACCAGGGAAGCCCCTCAGTGGGGAGGCTTGAAGCCATGTTCCATTCTGGCTTCCGGGGCTCCCCAATGGGTTACTGAACCTCAGTAGCCCAGCAGTGACCTGCCTGAAGCTGCATCCTTTTCCGCTGCCTTCCTGTCCCCATCTCACTGTGCACACCTCCTTCTAGCTGCTTCCTGGACTTGATTCCTGAATCCTTGTCCCCTGGTACTCAAATCCTTGTTTTAAAAGATATATTTTATTTATTTATTGGCCACTCCATGTAGCAGGTGGGATCTTAGTTCTCTAACCAGGGATTGAACCTATGCCCCCTATAGTGGAGGCCCAGAGTCTTAATCACTGGACCACCAAGGAAGTTCCAAACCCTCGACTCAGAATTTTAATGGCTTTACATCTTATGTTAGGGCTTCCCAGGTGGCTCAGCAGTAAAGAATCCGCCTGCAATGTAGGAGACGCAGGAGACATGGGTTTGATCCCTGGGTTGGGAAGATCCCCTGGAGAAGGTAATAGCAACCCACTCCAGTATTCTTGCCTGGAGAACCCCATGGACAGTGGAGCCTGGCGGGCTACAGTCCATGAGGTCACAAAGAGTTGGACATAACTGAGCACACACGTGCATATGTTTTATGTTTAAGTCTTTAAGCCTCTCTGTGTTGATTATTGTGTACTGTGTAAGGTAAGGGTCCGATTTATTTCCTTTGCATGTGGATGTCCAGTTTTCCCAACATCATTTTTGTTGAAGAGACTATTCCTTTCCCATTTTGTGTTCTTGGCTCCCTTGTCAAAGACTAGTTGATCATATCTGTGTGGGTTTATCTCTCTCTACTCTGTCCCATTGGTCTAAGGGTCTGTTTTCATGCCATTATTGTATTCTTTTGATTACTATAGCTTCGTAATACAATCTGAAATCAGAAAATGTGATACCTCAAGCTTCATTCTTCTTTCTCAAGATTGCTTTGGCTATGCAGAGTCCTTGATGGTTCCATATGAATTTTAGACTTATTTTTTCCTTTTCTGTGAAAATGCCACTGGAATTGAGATAGGGATTGCTTTGAGTCTACAGATAGCTTTCAGTAGTATGGACATATTAAGAATATTAACTCTTCCAATCCATGAACCAAAATGTTTCTGAATAGCAAAGGAAAGAATCGACAACATTAAATGGCAAACTACAGAGTGGGAGAAAATATTTGAAATATTTTGAAATATTTGAAAACTATTGGTATATATCTCCGACAGGGAGCTAATAGTCAAAATATATAAGGAACTCATATCAACTCAATAGCAAAAAATAACCCCCCCACACACAAATAAACTAGTTAAAATGTGAGCAGAAGGCTTGAGTAGACATTTTTATGAAGAAGACATATGAATTGCCAATAGATATAT
Organism: Bubalus kerabau; assembly: GCF_029407905.1. Taxonomy (NCBI): domain Eukaryota; kingdom Metazoa; phylum Chordata; class Mammalia; order Artiodactyla; family Bovidae; genus Bubalus; species Bubalus kerabau. The sequence goes on from NC_073639.1 coordinate 55,643,740, forward strand.
TAAAAGGTGCTGATCAACATCAATGATCATCAGATAAATACAAATCAAAACCACAATGAGCTATCACTTCACACATGTTAGAATGCTGTTATCAAGAAGACAAGAAGTAACAGGTGTTGAGGAGGGTGTGGAGAAAAAGGAACCCTCATGCACTGTTGGTGGGAATGTAAATTGGTACAGCCACAATGCAAAACTAGTTGGAGGTTCTTCAAAACCTCAAACATAGAACTACCAAATGATCCAGCAATCCCACTTCTGGGAATATATCTAAACTATCTCCAAAAGATACCTGTACTCCCACATTCATTGCAGACTTATTCACAGGTGCCAACGTCTGTAAACAACCTAAGTTTCTGTCAACAGATAAAGATATGTGTGTTCAGTCACTCAGTCATGTCCAACTCTTTGTGAACCCGTGGATTGTAGCCTGCGAGGCTCCTCTATGGGATTTTCCAAGCAAGAATACTGAAATGGGTTGACATTTCCTCCTCCAGGGGGGTCTTCCCAATCCAGGGATCGAACCTGTGTCTCCTTGAGGCTCCTGCAGTGGCAGACAGATTCTTAACCACTGCGCCACTTGGGAAGCCCACAAAGATGTGGTATAAGAACATATAATGGAATATTATTCAGCCATGAGAAAGGAGGAAATCTGCCATGTGTGGCAGCATGGATGAGCCTAGAGGACATTACGTTAAGTGAAATAAGTCAGACACAGAAAGACAAATACTGTGTGACCTCACTTACATGTGGAATCTAAAAATGTCGAACTCGTAGTAACAGCATAGGATGGTGGCTGCCAGGGGCTGAGGGGTGGGGGAGATGGGGGGGATGTTGGTCAAAGGGTACAAACTTTCAGCTATGAGTAACTTCTGGATAGCTAGTGTACAGCATGGTGACTGACTGCAGTTAATAACACTGTATTGTATACCTCAGATTTGCTAAGAGAGTCCGTCTTGTGTTTTCACCACACACACGTAAAGGAATTACGGGAGGTGAGGAGTGTGTTAATTAGCTTTATGAAGCCATCATTTCATAATGTATATCAAAGCTTTACCCTGTACATCTTAAAGAGATATCATGGTTATTTGCCAACTGTATCTCCACAAAACTGAAAAAAAAAAAAAGAATATAATTTTTCAAGTCCATAAAGGCTCATATAGAATGAACTTGTTTATATGAAATTCTAGAAAAGGCGAAATCATAGCCACAGAAAGACATCAGGAGTCACCGGGAATTAGATGTTGGGGCTGAGGTTTACTGCAAAGGGGCACGAGGGAGCTTGGGGGTGATTGGAAAGTTCTAGATCATGACACCAATGTGGAATTCAATTACCAAAATCTATCAGACTGTACTCTGAATAAAGCCCCAAAAAGCTGGGGAAAGAAGGTCCAGGGCACAGAGTGCGGCTACAAAGAGAGAGGGAGAATGGGCACCGTTAAAGCAATCCACCAGAGAGCAGGCGATGCATTGGACCCCAGGGTCTCCCGCGAGTGTTTGAGTCTCAGAGCAGAATGGCTTTGTGAAGGGTTGGCTCAGACCCCCACCAAGAACCTGCCACCGAGGATCCTCTCCTTCTTTGGCACGCACCCTCCGAGGTCCCGGAAATAGTGGTCACATGTGAGTTGTAGGCAGGGGCTGACTGGTTTGCAGGGTTCTCAGAGCTGGGGGGCACACAGAGCCCTGTTGTTACCTGAAAATCCAAGGTGCTGAGGTCAGAAATCTTCCCACCTCCACCTGCCTCCCCAGCAAGTACAAATGCTGTGCAGATCTGTACAAACCTATCCCAGCCCCCTTCTCTGATCATTTCAACCTTTGGGTATCCAGAGCCCTGCAGGGGCCCTCCCGTCCCCCTGTCCTCCAGAGTTGCAACCCCAGCTCCTTGTTTGCTCGTGGTTCCCACCCCAGTGAGCAGAGCTGGCCACTGCCTCCCGCCTTCAAATGTTTCCGAGGTCTTTTGCTTCCTGACTCTGCCCCCACTGAGACTGTCTTACTGCCACTGTGATGGGAGCTTCCCTGCCCCAGGTCCTCCTCGCTGCCTTGGGTCCTCAGATCACAAACAGAATGACATGAAACAGCAGTATCGCTTGACCTCCCCACTGCCACCTGGACCAGCTTTAGCGTCCAGCATTTCTTCACTTAAAATGTCCCCACCCGCTCCAATTCCTTGGCTCCTAAATACACCAACTCATGCCTTCTTTTACAATGACGATGATACATTTCAAACATTCAAGAAATATACATATATAACAAGCCTTTCTGTGCCTGCAACCCGTGTTTAGGAGATAAAACATTTCCAATCACTTGAGGCCCTCTAGGTACCCTTCTCAGAGGGCATTTCTCTCCTACCTGCCCCTCCCCTTCTCCAGCTGTGCCCAGTGCCCTGAACTTGGTACTGATCATTCCTAGATGTGTCTTAGCCATTTTGCTCCCTGTGTGTGAATTCCCCAAGCAACACCTCTGTATTGTTTTGCACAGTTCAAAATCTTACCTATGTGATGTAATGTCATGGGCATTTGTCTAAGTTTGGGTTCACTTAAAAGCAGAGGCTAAGAGGGTTTGGTTCACAGTTTACGTGGGAGGTGAGGCCAGGGAGGCAGGGAAAGACAGGAAGCAGGAGACAAGGCAATGAGGGCTGAGCTGGTGGCGGGGGGACTGCGGTGGCTAGGCTGTGTCCCCTGGGCTCCCTGAGTGTATAGAGCGACCCTCAGAGCCTGAGCTGAGGGCTAGGATGCTGGAGTACCTGTGCCCTCCCACTCTTGCGGGGGGGTTACGCCTGCAGGCAGAGGAAGTCTTTGCAGAAGGGTCACAGGTGCCTGGGGCTTCCCTGTACCTCAACTGGTAAAGAATCCGCCAGCAATACAGGAGACCCTGGTTCAATCCCTGGGTCAGGAAGATTCCCTGGAGAAGGGATAGGCTACCCACTCCAGTATTCTTGGGGTTCCCTCGTGGTTCAGAAGGTAAAGAATCCACCTGCAATGTGGGAGACCTGGGTTCAGTCCCTGGGTTGGGAAGATCCCCTGGAGAAGGGCATAGCAACCCATTCCAATATTCTTGCCTGGAGAATTCCATGGACAGAGGAGCCTGGTGGGATACACTCCATGGGCTTACAAAGAATTGGACACGACTGAGCGACTAAGCATAGCACAGCACACAGGTACCTGAGAAGGGGGAACAATAGGCAGAAAGCCGTGCCTCTGCCAAGGGGTGGGGGCGGCCAGGGGGATTCAGGCCACTGTCAGCAGCATCTGTTCCTTGTTCTCCTGAAACTTGGCTTTTCCTTCTTTGTTCTGTGAAATACATTCACGTTTGGTGCGATGTAGCCCCAGTATTCACCCTCCCACATCCTTTTTTTTTTTAGCCTTTACAAATGCCTATAGGGACTTCCCTGATGGTCCAGGGGTTAAGAATCTGCCTGCCAATGCAGGGGACATGGGTTCAATCTCTGGTCTGGGAAGATCCCACGTGCTGCAGGGCAACGAGGCCGGTGCACCACAACTGTGAAGCCCACGCATCCTTGAACCCAGGCCCTGCAACGAAAGAAGTCACCACAGTGAGAAGCCCAAGCACCTCAATGAGGATCCAACACAGTCGATAAATAAATAAATAATTTTAAGAATCCGTATACTACACAATTCACCAATAGTGGCATTTAGTACCTCACCATGGTATGCAGCCACTGCCTCTATCTAGTTCTGGAATATTCTCATCATCCCCAAAGGACCCATTAAACCATCACGCCTCATTCTCCCCTCCCCCGGCCCCTGGCAACCACCAAACTACTTTCTATCTCTATGTATTTGCCAATTCTGGAATGATACAATACACAGCCTTTGGAGTCTGGCTGATTTCATGTGGCACAACATTTTCAAGGTTCATCCATGCAGTAGCCTATGTTGGTACTTGCCCCTTTTAATGGCTGAATAATATTCCACTATGTGGATGAACCATGTTTTGTTTATCCATCCAACTCTCCGTGGACACTGAGATGTTTCCACCTTTTGGCTATTGGCAATAATGCTATCGTAGACATCTGTGTACACATGTTTGTTAGAACACCTGCTTTCAGATCTTTGGAGTGTGTACTCAGGAGCAGAATTGCTGGTTCCTATGGTAACTCTACGTGTACCCCACTGAAGAATGGCCAGACTGTTTTCCACGTCCGCTGCCCCATTTTACACTCCCAGCAATAAGGCACAAAGTTTCCAGTGCCTCTCACATCTTCACCGACACTTGTTATTTTCTGCGTTTCTCATCTAGCTAGGATATGGGTATGGAAGCTGGTATTCCTTTGCACGAATCCATCAGTCAATCTCTCCCATCTGCTGATGGACATTTAGGGTCTTTCTGAGCTGGGGTTGCTACAGACCACCATGCTGTGCACACTCTCCCACATGACAGCTGCTGTGCCCCCTCACCTTGGACTTTGCCCCACATCCTGCTCTCATTTGGGAGAATCGTTCCCACCTTCCACATCCTTCCTGTCTGATGTGTTCATTCGAGGCAGTGGTCAGGGGAAGCCAGCACCCATGACTTTGATCCACGCTGTCCAATTCTGCTGCCACTATCCTCACATAGCTGTAAGATGCTCACACTGCGGCCACTCCAAACTGAGATGGGCCGTGAACAAACGATACACGCAGGATTTTAAGGATGCAGTGTGGAAAAATGTGAAATATCTCACTAACAATAAAAGTAACGTTCTGTATCAATAATGTTGAGATGGAAATGTGTTAAATATACTGATGAAAATGTGTTAAAATTTTATTAATTTCAGCACTTCCCTGGTGGTGGTCTAGTGGCTAAAACTCCATACTCCCAATGTGGGGGGCCTGGGTTCGATCCCTGGTCAGGGAACTAGATCCCACAGGCTACGACTAAAGACCCTGCATGCAGCAATGAAGATCTCCTGTATGGCAGCTAGGACCAGGTGCAGCCAAATCAATTCAATAATTTTAAATTTTTAATTTTACCTGTTTCTTCTCACGTCTTAAAACATGTGGGTACTAGAAACTTTAAACTACTTGTCTTGCATTTGTGGCTCACATCTTTTTTCTAGAGGACAGCACAGGGTTCCTTTCTGTTTCTTTACCTGGGTTGTCCACTTCCTGAGAGACAGGAAGTCTCTCACCTTTCCTTCTTTTAGCACAGAGCAGCTTTGCAGATGGTGGAAATTTAGGCAGAGTGATCTTTCAAAGAGCGGATATCTCCCAACCCCAGCTCTGTCTCCCTTTCATTGTTCAATGATTTCCATTGCCTTTGAGATAAAGTGAGACTCTTCAGTGTGGCTGTAAGGCCCTGTGGGGTCTGGGCCCTGCCCACCTTTGCATACTCCCTTCACCCCCTGTGCCCTGACCACACTGGGGTTCTTTCCTCCTTATTGCTGCCACTGGGCCTTTGCATGTGCCAGTCTATCTGTTGGAGATGTCCTTCCTTTCCTTCACCACCAGTACCTTCTATCCATCCTTTGAATCTAAGCTCAAACACACTAGGCTGACTCTAATCAAGGCTCAGGACCAGAGAATGTTCCCATACACCTAAAAATTGGCAAACTCCATAATGCACTTTCATTTTTTAAATATTTATTATATTTATTTATTATTTATTTGGCTGCATTGGGTCTTAGTTGAGGCATGCAAACTCTCAGTTGTGGCATATGGGATCTAGTTCCCTGACCAGGAATCAAACCTGGGCCCCATGCATTGGGAACATGGAGTCTCAACCACTGGACCACCAGGGAAGTCTCCCTGCCCCTGCAATGCATCTTTTTGAACTAATTTGTACTCACCCTGTGAATTCCTGGCCCTGTGAACCAGCCAGGTAACATTCCTGCAACGTGTTCACCAGACTAGCCACAGGAAGACACCTGAACTAGGGGATTCTGTACCTGGGTTTCAAATGTCTTTGAAATGAAATTTCAGTCCAAGAATAACATTGGCAATAAGATGCCTCGTGTCAATTTTATGGGCTGCAAATACCTTCCAGTTAGACCATGAGGTAAGTTACAGGCCTGAGCACACCCTGAGAAGCTGCCAAAATGTTTCTCAGTTGCTCTTCTAAAAATGTCTTTGTCCTTGACTCTGGGGCTGGCCACCCCTGGCCAGTGGGCGTGGGGAGCAGCCAGCAGTTTCTAGCTAGGACACGATCAGGGGTCCAAGGCAGTGTTTGGGGCAGACAGGCCCACTCTGGGCAGCCAAACAATCACTGCTGTCCAATGTTGGGACATCCGAGCCACCGTGGGGATGTGAGCACCTCGCAGCCCCAGCCAGTGTGCCAGTTTTTTGGTAGGATTGATGCCAGATTTCACATGGAGACAAAGGAAACTTTCCCGCTGAGGCTGGAGGGAAAACAGGTGAGCTGTCGTATCGGTGACTGCGGGCGGGCAGAGAGAGGACATCACCCTAGTCAAGTCACGGGACAGCACGGGGCCACCCCTGCGCTTTGTCTCCCTCTTTTAAACACCCCCTAACTTTTAAAGATGTTTCATTGAGGGACTTCCCTGGTGGTCCAGTGGTTAAGAATCGCTTTCCAATGCAGGGGACGTTGGTATGATCCCTGGTCGGGGAACTGTCTGGTCTTCCCGGCCCAGGGATGGAACCTGAGTCTAGTAAATAAAAATTTTTTTTAATTTTTTATTTATTTTATTTAATTGAAAATAAATTTAATTATTTATTTTATTTAATACACAGAAAGGCTTCCCTGGTGGCTCAGAAGTTAAAGCGTCTGCCTGCAATGCAGGAGACCTGGGTTCGATCCCTGGGTCGGGAAGATCCCCTGGAGAAGGAAATGGCAACCCACTCCAGTATTCTTGCCTGAAGTATCCCATGGGTGGAGGAGCCTGGTGGGCTACAGTCCATGGGGTCGCAAAGAGTCAGACACGACTGAGCGACTTCACTTTTCACTTTCATACACAGAAAAGTGTATAAATCAGACACACAGTTCACTGGATTTTCACCAAGTGCACACACCCAGATAACCAGCACCCAGACGGAAGACCAGCACCTTCCCGGTTCCCCAGATATTTGCCTTGGGCCCCGCCCCAAAGTACACTCAAGGAAACCACCATCCTTGCCTCCCAATTCGAGGACGCGTGCCGGCTCCCAACCTCCATGTCAAAGGAATCAGTCAGTGGGTCCCGCTCCCTGTTGTGCTCAACACCACGTGTGTGGTTTTTCCGTGTTGTGCGTAGCACATGTCTGTCGATCTCACAGATGGCCCCTCGCATAGAGACCCCACTTGTCCTGTTCACCTGCTGAAGGAACTTTGGATGAGCCCCAAGTTCAGGGCGGTTTCAAAGAGTCCTGCTCTGCACATTCCAGTATGTGATTTTTGGTGGACATACGCACATGTTCATAGAATGGCTGGATCATAGGGTTGGTGTGTGTTGAACATTCTGAGAAACTGCTCAACCTCTTTCCCAAGTGCCAGCACTTTTCCCTTCCCACCCACACTGTAGGAGAGCGTTCCACATTTTCACTTGGTATGGCTGGTCCTTTCCATTTGGGTTGGCCTTTCAGGTAGGCACTGGTGGGTATGAATATTCAATACCCATAATAAATAAGTCCATGAACACGGAAAATTTGAGGGAGGGCAAGACTCCTTTGTTTTGTGGGGAGGGGGTTAGAAAGATACAGAAGTTTTTCTTGTATGTTTGCTTTTAATTCTTAATTTATTCTAGTGGCTAATACACTCATATCACTTGGACCTGGATAAGTAGAAACAGGAGTATGTTGAATAAGGTGTGTCTCTGAGTGAAAGAGAAAAACAAATATCATACATTAACGCATATTTGTGGAATCTAGAAAAATGGTACAGATCAATCTATTTGCAGGGCAGGAATAAAGACTTATGGATACAGTGGGGGAAGGGGAGGGTGGAACAGCTGAGAGACTAGCATTGACATATATACACTGCCATGTGTATGCCATGTGTAACGTAGGCAGCTAGTGGGAGGCTGCTGTCCAGCACAGGGAGCTCAGCTCGGTGCCCTGTGATGACCTAGAGGGGTGGGGTGGGAGGGGGAGGGAGGCGCAAGAGGGAAGGAATATATACATATGTGAAAGCGTGAAAGTGAAAGTCGCTCAGTCGTGTCTGATTCTGCAACCCCATGGACTATACAGTCCATGGAATTCTCCAGGCCAGAATACTGGAGTGGGTAGCCTTTCCCTTCTCCAGGGGATCTTCCCAACCCAGGAATCAAGCTGGGCTCTCCTGCATTGCAGGCAGATTCTTTACCAACTGAGCTACCAGGGAAGCCCATACACACACACACACACACACACACACACACACACACATAGTTGATTCACGACTGAAGCGATTTAGCAGCAGCAGCAGCATAGTTAATTCATGTTGTTGTACAGCAGAAACTAACACAACATTGTAAAGCAATTATATTCCAATTTAAGAAATTTTTTGAATAGGCAAAAAAAATAGAGACATGTCTCTGAGTAAAACAAGGGGTGGACCAGCACCCCTGCTCTGTCCATCCCCAGGCTCCCAGACCCGGGCAATGGCTGTCTCCCTGGGGAGCCCTCCCAGGTGGGTCAGGTAGCTCCTGCCAGGGCACCCTGCCACAGCCCCATCCTACTGGGAGCAGGGGAGCCGTCCCAGGCCAGGGGAGGGCAGGCTCGTTCTCAGCTCATAAACTCCCTCCCTGGCATTTACAGTCAGCGTTTGATCTTATAAAGGAGTCCTCTCGACCGCTCACCAAGTTCCTCATTTCACAGAATTATTTATGGTCTGTGCCACTTACTATTACTCTATCCACTCTATTTAGTTATTTATTTATACAGACATATATTTTTACCAGGGGCTGAGGTGGTGAAAACGAAATACGCATGAGCTCATGGGGCCAAAGGAGTCTTGGCAGCCGCTGGGGCCTTGGGGACTGTGAGCTGACAGCCGGCCCTGCCTTGATCAGCTTCTTTGAGGTCCTCTCTCTGGCCAGTGATGGCCAGCAGGGCAGAGATTGGGGATTTGAGAGACTGATCAAGAAGGAGGCTGGTAAGGGTGCTAACAGCCTGGACTTTGAGGTGACGGGCATGGACTCAAAGCCTCTCCCCACTACCTAAAGCTCTGTGCCTCAGTTTCCACATCTGCCAAGTGGGGCCACCCTGAGGATTAAATAAAGTGATTGATATAAAGCGCTTACAGCAAAGTCTGGCACTCAGTAAGGACCCTATAAGAGTTAGTGGCTATTATTAACAGCCTGAATGACAGGGCTAATGAAATCATAGCCCTTCAGTGGCCAACCCTCCCTGTCTGCCAGAGACCAAGGACACTGGACTTTCAGTGCTAAGCCTGGGAAGGTGCCAGGCAACTGGGACAAGTCAGTCACCCTACAGAGCCTTGTCATTGGATGAACCAGCAGGGATCCATCTCTTCAGTTCAACAGAAAGTCCAAATGAGGAAATAAATATTGATTAGGCATTCATTCATTCAGTAAACATTTATTAACTTCTGTTCTGTGTCAGGCATTGTTCAAGGACCTGGGAACACAGGAGAGAAGAAACCAATGTCCCAGCTGCCCTCAGGCAGTCAACATTCCAGTAAACAAGGTAGATAATGAGCAAATAAACAAATAAATATTGGACTTCCCTGGTGGTCCAGTGGCTAAGACTCTGTGCTCCCAATGTTGGGGGCCTGGGTTCGATCCCTGAGCAGGAAACTAGATCCCACATGCTGCAACTAAGACCCAGAACAATGAGATAAATATCTTAAAAAGAAAAAACAAATAAATATTATAGTAGCAGGTAACAGATTGCTGATACACAAAGGTAAACATGGTGAGAAAAGAACGCAAGACGGGCGATAACCAAATGAGAAGGTTAAAGAAAGACCCTTTAAAGAGATGACATCTGAAAAGGAAAATAAAGTCAGAGAACAAGCCCTGGGACAATCCAAGCAACAGGCACAGCAGGTGCAAAGGCCCAGGGCGGGGGAGGTGCTATCACCAAAATGCTTTAAGGAAGCAATACCCTGATTGGTTTCATCTCAACTAACCTTAATCATCATTTGGAAACCAATGCCAAGCATTGTCAGTCAGTCAGTTCAGTTGCTCAGTCATGTCTGACTCTTTGTGACCCCATGGACTGCAGCACACCAGGCCTCCCTGTCCTTCACCAACTCCCAGAGCTTGCTCAAACTCATGGCCATTGAATTGGTGATGCCATTCAATCATCTCATCCTCTGTCATCTCCTTCTCCTGCTGCCTTCAATCTTTCCCAGCATCAGGGTCTTTTCCAATGAGTCAGTTCTTTGCATCAGGTGGCCAAAGTATTGGAGTTTCAGCTTCTGCATCAGTCCTTCCAGTGAATGTTCAGAACTGATTTCCTTTAGGATTCACTGGTTTGATATTCTTGAAGTCCAAGGGACTTTCAAGAGTCTTCTCCAACACCACAGTTCAAAAGCATAAATTCTTTGGTGCTCAGCTTTCTTTATGGTCCAACTCTCACATCCATACATGACTACTGAGAAAACCACAGCTTTGACTAGATGGACCTTTGTCGGTAAAATAATGTCTCTGATTTTTAATATGCTGTCTAGGTATGTCATAGCTTTTCTTCCAAGAAGCAAGTGTCTTTTAATTTCATGTCTGCACTCACCATCTGCAGTAATTTTGGAGACCCCAAAAATAAAGTCTCTTACTGTTTCCATTGTTTCCCCATCTATTTGCCATGAAGTGATGGGACTGGATGCCATGATCTTCATTTTTTGAATGTTGAGTTTTAAGCTAGCTTTTTCGCCAAGCATTGTAGGGATAAGCAACATCAGTTTTCTCTCTGGGAAGTTACAGGTGGTGCTAAGGAAAGCTTACAATGAGAAAGAAAGTATGGGGACTTCCCTGGTGGTCCAGTGGTGAAAGCCCCGCACTCCCAGTGCAGGGGCTTGGGTTTAATCAGGGAACTGGATCCCACGTGAACTGGGAGTTCGCATGCTCCAGCTGAAGATTCTGCATTTGTTGTTGCTCAGTCGCTCAGTCGTGTCCAACTCTTTGAGACCCCATGGACTGCAGCATACCAGGCTTCCCTGTCCATCACCAACTCCTGGAGCTTGCTCAAACTCATGTCCATTGAGTTAGTGATGTCATCCAACCATCTTGTCCTCTTTCGTCCCCTTCTCCTGGTGGGGAGTTCTGACAAAATGTGGTCCCTTGGAGAAGGGAATGGCAAACCACTTCAGCATTCTTGCCTTGAGAACCCCATGAGCAGTATGAAAGGACTCTGCATGCCACAACGAAAAGATTCCACACATCACAACGAAGATAGAGGATCCTGCGTGCCACAGTGGGACCCGGCACAGCCAAACAAATATATACATATACATAAACATATGGATAAACAAATATATTTTTAAATATAGAGAGAAAGCCAGTATAATGTCATGAAAAGAACACTGCTCAGAGAGGGAGGGAGACTGGAGCCTCCTTGTGGGTGCTGGGTGACCCTGGTCAAGTCATTTAACTTCTGCCTCTCTGGACTTCCCTTTCCTCAGGCTTAACAAGGGGAATAAGAAAGAAGTGCTCACTGTGATTAGGCCATAAGGCCTGATTTGAGGATGTCTCTTTAGAGGACCATGACACAGCAGGAGAGACTGCTACTTCCCAAGTGTTTGTCCTTGGCAGTGACTGAAGCTGGGGCAGGGCTGGGATCCATGTTCATGGCCCAGCTCCAAGCCTCCAAGCTTTCTCAAGTGGGCTCAAGGATGGCTATGCCCACCGAGAAAACTGGCATAATTGGGGCTCAGAAGGAGAAAGTAACTTTCTTGCTTACCAAGATGCTTCTATTGGTTAGAGACTCCTAGGCGGAACAGAATAAACTGCAAGATAATTTCAGAAATATCCTTCTGAGAAAACCTGTAAACGAATGTCCCATGGGCGTGGTGCTCAGGTTCTAGATCGAGCACTTGCTGGTTCATCCAAAGCTGCTCTTTTTGGTGACAAATCATCTCTCTCCCTGTGTGTGCGGTGCGTGAAAAGTCTAATTCCCTGGTTTGGTTTCCACTATAGAATAGGAGCCCTGCCCCTGGTCAGTTTGGATTTCAGACAAACAGATCTGTTGTCTGTTATCACATGGCCTCTTCCTGGCTCTTCTCAGACAGGTGAAGTGTAGGTCGAGTCAGTGATATGCCCCTTGATTCAAGGAGGGAGAGACTACCCCTCCTATAGACTTTTTCCAGGGTGAAGCCTGTTCTGTACTGTGGACTTTTCCCCTCATGGGGGCAGGTGATTGAACGGAGGGCACAACCCAGTGTCCGTGGCCAAGCCATTGGCTGGTTGGCAACCAGTGAGGAGGCTGAGCATGAAGATTCTACCCAAATAGGAAAACTGAGACCGAAAGATGTTCCCTCTGGGGAATCTGAATTGGAAATGTGGAGCGGACTAGGTGGTTGGTGACGGGAGCCAAAAGGCACGAGGTTGACAGAAGACATGAGCAGGAGGGGCGCTAGAGAGCCGTGAGCAAGACAAAGCTATGCCCAAGATCAGGGTGTCTGAATGATGGAAAGAGGACACACAAGCAAGCGGGCACAGAGAGAAAAGTTGAAATAGACTAGTGGAATCCTGCCAACGGATGTGCCCTGGAGGGAAGCTCCCTGGGACCTGCAGCTGGGGCCTTTGCACTTTCTTGGGAATTTGGGCTTTCCAGTTGCCATCTCCAAGAGGCAATACCCCATGGTTGCTGCACATAGCTGTATAGGGTGTACACTGAGTGTGCCATACATAAGGTGCTGTGTACCTCCTGCAGTTGTGCAGTGTACAACATCTACAACTGTACATGACGATCTTGACAAGGGCTCACTTTCTGGGCATTTGGAGACAGCCAAATATCCATTGTATGTTTATTCATTCATTCATTCAACACATCATTTTCAGGTATGTTTTTAACTGCCTGGCACTGTCTAGGGAGTAAGAGACACGATCTCTGATCTCATGAGGAGAAGAGAAAGAAAATGAACAAGTAAATGAAATCATTTCAGAATGACAACTGCTTTGAAGACAAAATAAAATAAATATGATGGACAATGACTTGAAGGGGAGAAAGGCTGTATTAGTTAGGTGGTCAGGGAAGACCTCCTGGAGGAGGGGACATTTGGACACGTATTTAAAGAATGAGTCAGAGCCTAGCACTCAAACAACTGAGGGAAGAGTGTTCTGTGTGAAGGAACAGTATGTGTAAAGGCCCTGAAGCAGGAATTGCCCCAGACAGGGCCTGATCATGCAGGGCCTTTCAGGATTTACTCTCAGTGTGAAGAAAGGCATTTGGAAGGCACGGGCATTTATCATAGCCTTGCAATGGTCCCATTACTTGAAAGAGTCAGTGCAAGTCTCTTTTCTTTGCAACTAAAATAGCACACAGTTTGCTGGAGTATTAACCATCCTTCCTCCACTCCCCAAGAAGGATCCGTGAACTTTCAGCTCAAAGGAGGTCACAAGGAGTCATCACACAAGAACCATGTCAGATTAGCTCCTTGAGGAATTACCTTCACCATATCGGCTTTCATCCAAGATTAGTTCAAGAAACCATCATGGGAATTCTATATTTGCATTTGCTCAAAAATGGTTGTCCAGAGCATGGTAACTTGATATCCTTTATATAAAGCCCAATATAAGAAATTTATTTTAGAATTTGGTATCAGAAATAAAGAATTGCTGTTTCATTCTTTCTATTATGAGAGAGATGAGATATCCTGTGTTTCTCTTTTTGACCTGGCTACCAGGAAGCTCGGGGCTGAGTCATATGCTTCATCACAGAAATGGTTCATCCTTATCGTCAGCATAGTTACTCCCTCTTTCACTGGACCTAATATACTGTTTCTGTTATACCAACATTTTCATTTTAATTTTTTTAATGAGATCCTTTGTTGTAAACTGTAGTCTCATTCCTTTTTTGGAAAGAAGTGGAGAGAAATGTAAATAAAGACTATTTTCATCCAAAGTATAAGCATATGCAAAGTCTGGTTGACCTAGTTCCACAAGACTTAAGACTTGTAAATTCAAACACACCTAAAGAAAAACAAACATGAATTTCATTTCTTACAATTAGCCTTGGGGTTAGAAAGGAAAACAAATATATCTCCTGGAATAGCTCATAATTCACCCATGCCCTGACATTTGCTGCTGTTTGCAGACTGAGACAAGCCCACTTTATTCCTAACACCGCCTCTCTGGGTGGCGTCTGTGTTCCAGTAGAGTGACGTGACCCTTCTATAAGAGAACCGTGAACCCAACAAAGCAGAACAGAAACCATTTTCAATTAAAAAGTCGCTCATGCTCAGGCTGACAGCTACCTCTGACAGCCTGGTAACCTGTAATTTTTCTCCATTACAAGGACGATTATGTTCCTTCAAATGGCAGCGTAATTAACCAGGTCTCTTACAGGCTCCCACGTTTGTGTAGTTTTGCTGGGATGTTTCTCCAGAGCTGGGGAACCCATCACTGGACCTGCTAATGAGCCCTTGCCTGTCAGGGTACCTCTCACCAAGTGAGGCCATGGGCGGCATTTCCTCTGGCAAAGCAGGGACACGGACCACCACCAGGCTGCCCCTCTTCCTGCAGCATCTCAATTCTCACCCCAGGGGGAGAAAGTAGCACCTGCAATTCCATTCACACTCCCAAGGTTGCTATTCTTTTATTCCAACCCCTCCCCCACAAAATTAAGCAGGCAGTTAAGACAGAGGAAGTCCAGCATGCAAACCAATGGTGCTCACGACTTAAAACAGGCCAGCGGTTCTCGGAGTGTGGTCCCCAGCTCAGCAGCATCTCTTGGGAACTTGACAGAAATGCAGCTTCCCTAGCCTCACCCAGACCTGCTGAATCAGGCATGGGCTGGAAATCTGTGTTTCCACAGGCCCTCCAGGGGGATTCTGATGCACGCTCAAGTTTGGGTATCACTACTGGAATGGAGCAGAGCATCGCTGCATTGTAAACTCTGGAAGATTTGAGACCTGTTCATCTAACCTATGCACAGAGCCCAGGATGAGGATTGAGAACGTACAAAAAAAACTGAGTCTTAATTCTGGTGTTCAGCTTGCTTTATTCCATCACTTCTCTCTGCATTTATGAAGAGGAGGAAATGGCAGTATCGGGGGGAGGGGCAGGGGGCAGTGCAGGAGAAGGATCTGAAGGGATGAGGAAGTAGAAAAGAGAGGATGTCAAAGAATATGCAGCCATGCTTTAAAACCTCCTCAGACAATAAAGGGCTTTCCTGGTGGCTCATACGGTCAAGAATCTGCCGGCAATGCAGGAGACCTGGGTTCCATCCCTGGGTGGGGAAGATCCCCTGGAGGAGGGCATGGCAACCCACTCCAGTATTCTTGCCTGGAGAATTCCATAGACAGAGGAGCCTAGTGGTCTATAGTCCATGGGGTCGTGAAGAGTCAGCCATGACTGAGTGACTAACGCTTTCACTTCACTTTTACAGACAATAAACAGAAGACAAATGAATTAACAAAAGAATTATTGATCATAGCAACTGCTATGAAGAAAGGAAAAAAGAGGGGAAAGACCACATTTCACTGAGCAGTGGTTCTCATCTAGGGTGATCATGCCCCCACAGGGGACACTTGGTGACTCTGGCCTCCTTTCTGTTCTGATTTATATCTTTTGAAGACCACTCTAGTGATTGGAAGGAGAATAAATGGATTGTGGGAGCAGGAAAGGAAGTGGGGAGACCATGAGAGGCTGTCACTGCCACCCCAGTGAGCAGTGATGGTGACTTTCAGGAGCGGGCGAGGAGCAAATGCTTCTGTTTCTGGGGATCTCCTGAACAGAGAAGAATAACTTGCAAGTTCATTTCCAAATCCCAGGGGCTTGATGCTGAGGGTCTAAATCTAGCTCTTGCCAGTTCATCCAAAGCTGCTCTTTGGTGAAAACTCATAGCTTTGCCTGTGTGTGACATAGATGGGTAAGAAGCCTGATTTCCTCGTTGGGTTTTCCCAGTGGAATAGGAGGCCTATCTCTTGTGTACCTGCTGCTCCTGGTAGTAGCAGGCCAGATGGCAAAGGGAGATGTGAGACAGAAAACTCGCAAGGTTTCCTGATGTGTGAGGTGAGGGGGAGGGTCCCAGGTGACTCCTGAGAGCAGCAGGGGTGGACATGAACCTATTCTGCAGCTCATATGCCAGGGACTGATGCCTGGGGCAACAGAGGAGAGGGATAAGATGAAGGAAACAATAGTAGACCTCCTGGGAGAGAAGTCTCTAGGGTGTCCACAGCGCCTGCTAGTTCGCTAACTCCCTAGGGACTAGGAAACTCAGCTATCCCCACTGGAGCCTGGTATTCACTCCCAAGGTTACAGACAGACACCCACCCCCCCACCCCACCCCCGCCCCCGCCACAGGGAGAACTAGGTCCCCTTCACATGCCAAGCAGGGTGCTGAGCACACTCCCTGAGTTTCACAAGCATCTGACACAGACTGGAGAGCCAGCATGGCTGTCCAGCCCCTGCAGGGACCATGGATAGAATCCAACCATCATCTGTCATCTGTAATATCTGGAGATTAGGAAGCCAGTGAGGGCTGCATGTGCTTTTCACATTCATCCTGCAACACGAGACTGCCCCAACCCCACCCCCCCACCCCCCCGACCCCGGAGCCAACAATGGCGCCAGGAGAGCTTTCACAAAAAGACGTGAGCAAGCGAAATTTTCCATTTCTTTCATTGCCTTAAAAATCGTACTTACAGGCTCTGGCCTACATTTGAACTTTCCAGAATAAGGCGATTATTGTTTTTCTCTTTTGTTTTTCTTGGTTACCTGCTGCTTGGTCCCTGGGCTGGGCTGTTTTGGAATTTTTGTAAAAGGATTTCTAAGCACGTGTCACAATTCTGGTTTGTGGTGATGATGGATGTGCTCAAGAGAGAAATTTTCATGCCAGGGGGGTCCTCCTTAGCTCAAGCTGGGCATGTGTCCGAATCAAACCACAGAGCATCTCTCACAGACCATCCAGCATGTGAAAAAGGTGAAAATGTCAGCCACTCAGTCGTGTCTGACTCTCTGTGTCCCTATGGACTGTAGCACACCAGGCTGCTCTGTCCGTGGGATTCTCCAGGCAAGAACACTGGAGTCGGGAGCCATTCCCTTCTCCAGGGGATGTCTTCTGCCTTGAAGGCAGATTCTTTACCATCCGAGCCACCAGGGAAGCAGGCTACTATTTATCCTCTGTGTCAAGCTGAGCCTATGCTATTTTCATGTTCTCGTCCTTCTCAGGCCTTGGGCCCCAGAGAGGGTAAAGCACTTGTCTGAGGTCACACAGCAAAACAATCTACATACTTTCCTAATTCTGCTCTAAGGAAGGAGGAATCCTTCTTCTCTAAGGACAACATCAATCATTTGTATTTTATGTAAGAGTCTGGTAATAGTGAGAACAGTTCAAATATGGAACAGACTGCCTTTTGATTCAGTAAGTGCCTCCTTGATAGAGAGCAAGGATATCATGGAGGGTGATAGTGGCTGTTAAAACTGGTTCCCGCAACTCACTGGAGGCTATACCGTGCCCCAGGGCTACGCGCAGTGACATCTCACGAATGCATGCTACGTCATTTCAGTTGCATCTCTTTGTGACCACATGGACCATAGCCCACCAGGCTACTCTGTCCTTGGAATTCTCCAGGCAAGAATACTGGAGTGGGTTGCCATACCCCCTTCCAGGGGATCTTCCAGACCAGGGATCAAACCCGCATCTCTTATCTCCTGCATTGGCAAGCCAGTTCTCTACTGCTAATGCCACCCAGGGAGCCCCGCCACGACATCTCATGTGTAGCTTAAGATCAGTCATGGTGATAGTTTTTATACCATGGAAACTGGTAAATGCTACAAACCAAGGCTTTTTGCTTTGGTTTTTTTTCCCAATAGAGCCAGTTATTCAACTAAGGCTTACCAGCACATTCCTAGGACTAACTCATTCATTCATTCATCCGTTTACTCATTCAGCCCACAAACCCTGATCAGGTATCTGTTGCATGCTTGATACTGGGCTAGGTGTTGGGTCTCAAAGAATCGAAGGAGAGTCTGCTTTTTAAAGAGATGCACGATATGAAAATGGGAGATAAATACTCACCCCCTCAACTTCATTCAGGGGCTTCCACAGTAGCTCAGCGGTAAATTATCTGCCTACAATGCAGGAGACCTGGCTTAGATCCCTGAGTTGGGAAGATCCCCTAGAGGAGGAAATGGCAACCTACTCCAGTATTCTTGCCTGGGAAATGTCATGGACAGAGGAGACTGGTGGGCTACAGTCCGAAGGGTTGCAAAGAGTTGGACATGACTGAGTGCCTATGCGTGCAGCCAATTATGTGCCAAGCACTGTACCAAGGCTCCGAGTGCATTATTATCTCATGTGATCCCTACAACAGCTTATAAAGTCCATGGAAGAGTGTATCACTGTAGCATATGCTGCTCCTCCCCCTAGTTCCCTGACTCCCCATCCTCATCCCCATCCCTCCAAGGAAGAACAATACATTCCCACCCTGTGGTACTTAAGTGTGGCTATATATGACCCATTTTAGTCAATGAAATGTGAGCATCAGGGTTGTTTTCCACTTCCGAGTGAAAGCTTTAAGAGACAGTAAGTGTTTTGTCTCACAATCTATTCCTTCTTTCAGGAGGCTGGCAGTGTTCCAGACTGAAGCTCCATCAGCCTGTTCTGAACTGAGGATGAAATGGAGCAAAACCCTCTGCCTCCCAGGAGGCTGTGGAGTAAATGTGAGAAATAATACTTTGTTATAAGCCACTGAGATTTGGGGGGCCATTTGTTACTGCAGCATAACCTAGCATATCCTGACTGATACAATGTAGGTAATAATTCATTTCTTCACAATATAAATGAGGAAATGGATACCCAGAGAGGTTCTTGAACCCAAGGAGGCTGCAGCTAGAATTTGCACTATTAACCGCTCTATCATGGAACTGTGGGGAAGGATTCAACCCATATTTTCTTCTAATCTTGACTGACATTTTGGGTCCTAGCAAAAACCTAAAACTGAGTCTCTCTCCAATCCACTGCTGCTTAAAACCCATGTTTATTTTGAAAGGAATTTATTCCGTATGTTTCTGATCCTCCTTCACTTAAGCCACCCTAACTGTATTTGGACAGAGTTTGATATTTGGAGAAACTTCTGGGTCATCCTTTCTTTTTCTTCAATAAAAGAATATCAGATGTTGCCTAGAGGCAAAGTGACCCAAGCAGGCTCCAGAGGGTGAGACTGACGGCAGAGTTCCTCCGCCCACTCCTCCAACCACTGCAGTTTCAGAGATGATAGGAGAAGAAAGAGTATTTTCAGAAAAATTCTAAGGGAACCAGAGTGATGGTAGATGGCTAAAAGATTGTATCTATTTTGCAGGAGCATGGGGGAAAATGTAGACTTGCCTAGAGTGGAATTCTTGCTTGTTGATCACATGAGGGATGGGCAGTTTTTATCCCTAACTATCTTTAAAAATCAACAAATGGAGGTTTGGGGAGGCTGAGGATCAGACAAAGAACAGGCAGCAGTTCTCAGATGGGTTGGTTACAGGGCATCCTGAGTTGAAGGGTGGCCCCTCAAAAGATATGTGAGCATCCACATACCTGGAGCCTGTGAATATGACCTTATTTGGGAAAAGGGTTTTGCAGGTATAATTAAGTTAAGGATCTTGGTATGAGATCATGCTGGATGGTCCAGGTTGACCCTAAATCCAATGACAAGTGTATGAGTGTTTTCAATATTTATTTATTTGGCTATACTGGGTCTTAGTTGTAGCATGCAGGACCTTTGATCTTTACTGTGGCATGAGGAATCTTTTTTTTTTTTTCAGTTGTGGTGTGAATATTCTTAGTTGCAGCATGTGGGATCTAGTTCTGACCAGGGATCAAACCCAGGCCCCCTGCATTGGGAGCTTGGAGTCTTAGCCACAGGACCACCAGGGAAGTCCTGACAAGTGTTCTTGTAAGAGGAAGGCCTGGGGAGATCTGAGACAGAGAAGAGAAGATCATGTGAAGCTGCAGGTGGAGACTGGAGTGATGTAGACACAAGTCAAAGAAAGGCAGGAGCTACCATAGCTAGATTCTCCGCTAGAGCCTTCAGAAGCAGTGTGGCTCTGCCAACACCCTGATTTGGGCCCAGTGATACCGATTTTGGACTTCTGGCCACCAGGACTCTAAGAGAATAAATTTCTGTTGTGTTTGGCCTCCAAGTTTGTGGCAATCCATGATGGAACCCTGGGGCACTAATGCACAGGGCTTCTTTCCATTCTTAAAACTTCCTGAGGATTCCTTAAGAGCTTTTGTGTTCCACGTGCACCGTATCTGTTGATACTCACTGTATCAAGAATTAAAATTGAGGGGCTTCCTTGGTGGTCCAATGGCTAAGGCTCCCAATGCTGGGGGCCCGGGTTTGATCCCTGGTCAGGGAACTAGATCCCACATGCTGCAACTAAGACCCAGTGCAGCCAAATAAATATATTTTTTTAAGAATTAAAATTAAGAAATTTAAAAAATATCCATATAGATAGCATATTGAAAAGCAGAGACATTACTTTGCCAACAAAGGTCCGTCTAGTCAAGGCTATGGTTTTTCCAGTGGTCATGTATGGATGTGAGAGTTGGACTGTGAAGAAGGCTAAGTGCCGAAGAATTGATGCTTTTGAACTTTGGTGTTGGAGAAGACTCTTGAGAGTCCCTTGGACTGCAAGGAGATCCAACCAGTCCATTCTGAAGGAGATCAGCCTTGGGATTTCTTTGGAAGGAATGATGCTAAAGCTGAAACTCCAGTACTTTGGCTACCTCATGCGAAGAGTTGACTCATTGGAAAAGACCCTGATGCTGGGAGGGATTGGGAACAGGAGGAGAAGGGGACAATAGAGGATGAGATGGCTGGATGGCATCACTGACTCGATGGACGTGAGTCTGAGTGAACTCCGGGAGTTGGTGATGGACAGGGAGGCCTGGCGTGCTGCGATTCATGGGCTTGCAAAGAGTCGGACACGACTGAGTGACTGAACTAAACTGAACTGAACTGAATTCATTTTAAAATACCAATAACCTATCTATTACATGTTGACACAAATAATACTCTTTTTCAGAATGAGTAAGTTTTTCCAAAACAAAAAATACAGTGAGAAGTGTGGCACTGGTTTACACTTTGCAAGTTTCTTTAATCTGTTTAATTTCTTTTTTTTTAATTTTATTTTATTTTTAAACTTTACATAATTGTATTAGTTTTGCCAAATATCAAAATGAATCTGCCACAGATAGCTAGATTCTTACCTCTGCTTCTGCATCTGATCTGTTGTGATATATCATTTTGGTTGAAGCACATGAAGAAAATCCTGCCACATATAGATAGATTGTTGGAAGGAGGGAGTAGAATTGTAACAGCCTTTTTAAATAATCGTGGATATGTTGTTTTGCCTCTAGAAAACTCCGCTGGGCATTCAAAAGAGCATGAGAGCAATAAGACAATTCTCTTAATACTATTATAAAAATAGTATTGACCTTGTGGACCCCTGAAAAGCACTCCCTCAAGGTTTCCCTGGGCCATACTTTGAGAATCAATGTGACAGCAGCTGGAAGTGAAAGGAAAACAAAGAAACCAAGACTCCTCTACATGACCTGGATAAGCCAAGGGAAGAAAATGGTGCTGGTTTGAAGGCAAAGCCCTTCTCACCCTCCTGCCACAGAAGAGAGCAGGGACCGAGCCCCAGCCAAGGGGGAGGGTGTTTTTCTTCTCGTAATTCTGATAGAGAAAGTCCTCAGCTTTTGTTTTCATGCCAAGACTAATGATCTATGCGACCTTCTGCTACCCACGGCAGGGCAGCCAAGGGTTCTGAGCCCAGTTGAGAGCTGTATTCCAGGTTTCCAGTAGTCATGTACAGATGTGAGAGTTGGACTATAAAGAAGGCTGAGTGCCAAAGAATCGGTGCTTTCAAACTGTGGTGTTAGAGAAGACTCTTGAGCATCCCTTGGACTACCAGTCAATCCTAAAGGAAATCAACCCAGAATATTCACTGGATGGACTGATGCGGAGCTCCAATACTTTGGCTCTGATGTGAAGAGCCAACTCATTGGAAAAGACCCTGATACTGGGAAAGATTGAGGACAGGAGGACAAGGGGACAACAGAGGATGAGATGGTAGGATGGCATCACCAACTCAATGGACATGGGTTTGAGCAAACTCTGGGAGATGGTGAAGGACAGGGAAGCTTGGTGTGCTGCAGTCCATGGGGCCGCAAAGAGTCAGACACGACTGAGCAACTGAACAGCAAAAACCTTAGAGGAACCACTGACTGAAACCACCCGCCCTGAGTCAGCAAGATAGTAACCTCTTGCGTGAGTTATCTTACAACAGGAGGTCCTGGAAAGGAAAGTAGATCTAACAAGCTGCCACCAAAGGCAGTATTCAGGAAAGGCCAAAAGGAGAAAGGAGATGCCAGTCCACATGTCCTTCCAGAACCGGTCTAGCTGGGATCCATCTTGGCTGAGGGATGCCTGCGCCACCATGAAGGACTCTGAGTCAGAGTGATTGGCCAGAGACAACCCAGAAACTAACCCCATTACCATAAAATCTGAGCCTGTGAGCCACATGGCAGAGCAGTCCTTCTGGGTTCTCTTACCCTGCTGCTCTCTACCTGGGCACCCTTTCCCAATAAAGTCTCTTGCTTTGTCAGCACATGTGTCTCCTCGGACAATTCATTTCCGAGTGTTAGACAAGAGCCCATGCTTGGGCCCTCCCCCTTTCTGCAACAAACACCGCAGCTTGGAGTGCCCTCCATGACAACAAAGGGTGAGAACGCCTGCTCTCTCCCCCACTGAATGAGCAGGAGGACCGCTGAGATACACAGGTGAAGGGCGTTCAAAAAGCACAAGCATTTCCCCACGTAGATGAGGCTCCCATTTTCAATCCGTAATAAGTGACACCAAGTTTCCCTGTTGGTTTTGTGTTGGTTATTTTGCCTCTCTGGACTAACCATCAAGCCATTCTCCTTTGGTTTCCTTATCCATAAAATAAGGCTGGTGACAAATCATGCTTTCTCCTTCCTCTTGCAAGAATCCAATGAGATAAAATATGTTGACGTGTCTTGAGGAAGTGAAGACAAGAGAGAAATGAAAAACCCCTCCCTCCCTTCTTCCCAGAAACATGTGTGGAGCGCCTTGCATGTAGGTGAGTGACAGCAAGGGAGCACCAGGTGCAGTGTTGAAATGTATGTAAGTTACATGCAAATAGACACCTCCTACAAACCCTGTTCTCCCACCTGGGAGTCCTGGGCTTCCACCCAGCTGTCTGAGGCAAATCAGCACGAGCATCACAGTAATATGCTCTTCCAGAGCCATCCTACCAACCCAGTGGCACCCGAGGTTATGCTCACTCATAGCTCTGTTGCATGGGTGTTGTCAACCCTATTTGTGACATGGGATTCCTGTTGGAAAAGTCAGACTCAAGTTGTGATGAGATCAGGATGTCAAACTCATCTTTGGGGAGTGGTCTCTCTGACAAAGCTCCGGGCAGGAAGGGGAATAGGGTAATATGGCACGGAGCCAAACCAGCTTACTGCTCCCTCCTCACATCCAGAATTACCCTGCTTGGTATCCTGTCTCTGCTAAAACTTGCCTCAGACTCCGAAACTTTAACAGCAAAAGCATTAAAGAGAGGAGAAGGGACCTCTAGTTTTTCCAGGTGGTTGGCTTTCTTCATCTCAGGTTGACTGAGATCTAGCTATTCAACACCCCAGCAAACCCTCTTTTAATTCTAAACCTGCCAATGACCTTCCATCAAATTAGCATGGGGAAGACTCTAACTCAACCCTAGTGGAACTCATCTTGTAAGATGGGCATATTGATTACAAGGAAATTTGACTTTATGGGGGAAAGAGGAGGAAAGTGACTCCAAAAAAGAAAAGACCGAGAAAATGCCCAGAGGTCAATCCATCCATGAATCAGAGAACCTCCAGAGTGAAGACCCAACAGTTTTAGGAAAGAATTACAATCCTTTCAGGAGCTTTGACCGCATGCCAGGCACTGTTCTAAATGCCGTATGTGTCTTACTTAATCTGGCCCCCGAGGGCACAATTTCCACTACTGCATTAACACGGATATGATCACAGTAGGACAAGGAGCAGACCAGGGTAGTATCAGACAGTAAAGCATCTGCCTGCAATGCAGGAGACCTGGGTTCAATCCCTAGTTTGGGAAGATCTCCTGGAGAAGGAAATGGCACCCCACTTCAGTATTCTTGCCTGGAAAATCCCATGGATGGAGGAGCCTGGTAGACTACAGTCCATGGGGTTACAGAGTCAGACACGACTGAGCGACTTCACTAAATCATTACAGAAAACAGTAAATACACGAGACCAAAGAGGCAGAGAATCAGTAAAATGGAAGATCCTAAAAGCATAGACAAAGATTTAGGAAGAAATTTACAGAGATAAGAAGAACAGGAGAAAGGATGGAAAGTTCTTCAACTTCCCAAGTAGAAAAGACAGATTTCTCTCAAAGACACCCAAAGCAGGATATTTCTGGGGACCCTCCTGCTGCAAGGACCAAACCAAAAGTCAATCTTCAAAAACATTAAAGAGAGTGATGATGGCTAAGGAAGTGGTCCAAGCTGTATTCTTCAAATATGACTGCTTCAGAAGGATATTCATACGCTCACAAACTTTCACAAAATTTACCACCTAGGTATCATTTTGTTAGACATCAGTAGGGAAGACATTGTCAAGCACTCCAAAGCCTAAAGAAAGAGGAAAGGAATTTCAAAACTCTTGTTGTTTTGGAAAAAGTTATGTGTGATGACCAGAGTTGTTTAGACAAAATAAATAATGTAAATTGGGATGGCAAACTTTGGGGTTAAGACGGTTGATGGAACATGTACATCTAACTTTGTTCCCTCCCAAAACCTCACTAAAACTACAAGAAAGGCAGTTTTTGGTTTTGGTTTTGGTTATTTAGAAGCTGAAACTTTCAAGGAAAGGAGAAGGAAGGAGGGAACAGCAAGAATATTTTAGAAGCTGAGAGGTAAATGGGATGAGTCAAAACTGATTTAGCAGACCTGAAAAGAGCCAAATCCTAAACCAACAATGAGAAAAACTAATAGCAAAAAAGAGCCTAGCTCTCATGGATGATGTTCAAATACAGTTCTTTGCCTTTTAAACATACTATTTATAATGGAAAACAGAATGTTCACAAATTAAATTCGTTCTAGGAATGTGAGACTGTAGAAGCCAGCTAAGAGAAAACAAAATCAATTAATCAAAAAGAAAAGCAAAACTGTTATGACAAATAACAGTTTTATAACAAATAAATGTAAATAGTCCAGATTTATTTATTAAAAGCATAGGGTCTGAAACTGGTCATTCAGAAGAGACACAAAAATCAAATAGAAAGGCAGAATATAATGGCAAATGATCTTCAGTCAAATTCATATGAAAGAAAAGGGATTGATACTCAATAACACAATGTATAAAACAAAATATTTATCAAGATAAAATTGGCTATTATTGAAGTTAGTTTGTAATGAAATCAAGATAAGGATTCATAAACTATCAGCTAAATAACATTAGTATTAATGAATAGAATAAAAACTGGTAGTAATATAAGGAAAATTAATAAAAGGGAGTGTATTACGGATCTGCGAGTTCATGAAGAAAGGAAATAAACAATGAATTGACTACATAGAACTTACAAACTTGCCAAACTTACACTACATAAGCAAGAATTAGACCTTCATTTGAGAGTTCACAGTTCTTACATAAAAATTATCCACAAAGACTCAATTTAAGGAACAGAAGAAAATATGCATGTTCATAAATATTCAATGCAGCATAATCTACAAAGTAAAAACTTAGAAACCATCTGCATGAGAATAATAGCTTCATAATTCATGGTCCAGCATCATGATGAAATCTTATGGAAGAAGATCAGTCCTGGGTGTTCATTGGAAGGACTGATGTTGAAGCTGAAACTCCAATACTTTGGCCACCTGATGTGAAGAGCTGACTCATTTGAAAAGATGCTGGGAAAGATTGAGGGCAGGAGGAGAAGGGGACGACAGAGGATGAGATGGTTGGATGGCATCACCGACTCAATGGACATGGGTTTGGGTGGACTCCGGGAGTTGGTGATGGACAGGGAGGCCTGGCATGCTGCGGTTCATGGGGTGGCAAAGAGTCGGACATGACTGAGAGACTGAACTGAACTGAACTGAATATAAAGTTATTTTGAAGACTATGTGGAAACATGGGGAAATGTTTACCATGCCAAGTTAAAAATGTATGAATATTTTTTAATGTATGAATACAAAATATTATGGACATTTTTATTTCATAGCAAGTGAAAGAAAAGGTCAAAAAACATGATTAGCTTTATATAGAACGATCAAATTATTGCAGCTTTACTACATGAATGTTATCATTATATTTGTTTCCAATTAAAATAGATACAACAAGATAAGTCAAAAAATTAATAAGACAAAAATCCAGGGAAAAGAAAATAGAACTTTCTTACCAGATTGTATCTCCTGTCAGTAAGTTTTTGAATATTTTATAAAACAGCTGAGTGGATAAGGTTTCAGCACAAGGGATAATCTGAATTTTTTTTTTAATCATTTGGATAGGGTCAAAACTTGCTGATAAATACTCCTTTGGAACAGAAATTAAATGATTTAGTAGATCCCAAACCAAGAGGTGCAAAGAGAGGAATATCCATTCCCTCCAATCTAGGGACCCAAGTAGTTTGAGGACCCTTCCAATTCCCTGGTAGCTCAGTCAGTGAAGAATCTGCCAGCAGTGCAAGAGACCGGGGTTCAATCCTTGGGTCAGGAAGATCCCCTGGAGAAGGAAATGGCAGCCCACTTCAGTATTCTTGCCTGGAAAATCCCATGGACAGAGGAGCCTGGCAGACTACAGCCTATGGGGTTGCAAGAGTCGGACATGACTTAGTGACTAAGCCAAGTTAATATTCTCAGCCTGCTCTCCTGCATCCCACTGTGTGTGTGTGTGTGTGTGTGTGTGTGTGTGCGCGCGCGCGCGCA
Organism: Bubalus kerabau; assembly: GCF_029407905.1. NCBI lineage: Eukaryota > Metazoa > Chordata > Mammalia > Artiodactyla > Bovidae > Bubalus > Bubalus kerabau. The sequence continues at coordinate 55,670,735 of NC_073639.1, forward strand.
CGTGTGTGTGTGTGTGTGTGTGTGTGTGTGCACCCATGGGCACAGACAGGAAAGGATCTCTGTTTCTTTGTATCCACACCCCCTGGTTGAAGTCTCTTCTTCAATCCCCACCTAAGAAGCTCATTTTGGATTCCATTTGGCAGACCAGAGTGTGATGCAGACAGAGAAGGTTGCCTGGAACTGTTGACCCATTGGGAAGAGATTACAACTTTCCAGGGAAGACAATGAAAAATGTATGTTACTTCTGGAAAAAGGGAACGTGTGGCTATTTTGACATTGCTTACAAGGTTATGTTCCCTGCAGACAGTAAAGAGGTGAAGGGGGTAAGAGGAAGAAAAGAAACACATGTCTGGCAGCCACTGTTTTTTGGAACAATGTTTAAAACCCTTTGTCTATTCTTGTGAAAAATCTGTGATTCTGACAAATCTTCAACCTTCAGCAGAGGTGGGCTTGGTTTTTTGCAGACTGCCTAAAGTACTTCAGAGCTCAGTGTAGTGAATAAGTGTGGTAATTTATCTTGTTAATGATGTCATTATTAAAGCAGGTATACCTCAATAAGATTGATTTTCATGTGTAATTTACAGGCTGCCTTGGAAAGGAATTTATAAAGGTAATATTAATAGCATAGCCATTGCTAGAATAAGCATAAAACAACCCAAGGTCATTCCTTTGAAGGAAAACACTTGTTTGAGTTAAAAGACTTCATATATTTGTTCAAAAGTGTGGATTTATTATTTTATAGGTCATTTCTTCCTTTTAAAACATGCAAAAAAATGCTGTTGGTTTTTCTCTAATTTTAAAAGCAGTACCCGGAAATCATACATTGAAAAACACACAAGAGCTTGAAGAAGAAAGTAAGATTCCCATATTATCCTCCAGAGATATTCATTGTTAAGTTGCTGGTATGAATCACGTCATTTTTTTTTCACTTATAGACATTTTATGGGGAGGTAGATCTTAGAAGAAACTCTATTTCCACAGATTTCAGCTAACCACATGGAGGAGAAGGGTTAGTTGGAGGGTTTGGCTAGGTGATCTCCCTGAAGGGTTCACAGAAAAGAATTTAGACAGCCTGGGAAGCCACACTTTCTTCATCTTGATCCATCTATCAGTGGGATGACATAAGATTCCTCCAAGGCCACCTTAAGTGCCTCAAATTACGTGAGGACCCCAAGTCTACATGGTAATGACTTTAATTAATCCTGAATGGAGGGACTCCCCTGGTGGTCCAGTGACTATGACTTGTGCTCCAAGGCAGGGGGCCCAGGTTCAACCCCTGGGCAGGGAACTAGATCTCACATGCCATAACTTAGACCTGGCACAGCCAAATAAACAAAAATAAATATAGTTTTCAAAAAAATCCTGAATAGAAGGTTCTAGAAAAATGCAATTAGCACTAAATAATTGGGAAGGAAAAATGGTTAGGGAAGAGTGTCTATCTACCAGTGTTGACCAATGGAATTTTTTTTAAGATTTTTTTTTTTAATGTGGACCATTATTTAAAGATTATTTATTTTAGTTTTATTTCTCAGCTATTCTGGGTCTTTGTTGCTGAATGTAGGTTTTCTCTAGCTGCGGTGCGTGGGTTCCTCTTTTGCAGAGCACAGGCTCTAGGTACACAGGCTTCAGCAGTCGCAGCGCGCTGCCTCAGTAGTTGCGGCACGCAGGCTTAGTTGCTCCATGGCATGTGCGATCTTCCTGAACCAGGGATCAAACCAGTGTCCTTTGCATTGCAAGGCAGATTCTTAACCACTGAACCACCAGGGAAGCCCTATATGGGCCATTTTTAAACTCTTGATTGAATTTATTACAACATTGTTTTGTTTCACATTTTGTTTTTTTGGCCACAAGGCATGAGAGATCTTAGCTTCCTGACCAGGGATCGAACCCACACCCCCTGTATTGGAAGGCGAAGTCTAATCACTGGACCACCAGGCAAGTCCCAGACCCACAGAACTTTCTGCAGTGATGGAAATGTTCTACTTCTGTGCTGTCCAATATGGTAGCCTCTTGTGGCCAGTGGACCTAAGGAACTGAATTTTAAATTTTATTTAATTTAAATGTACAGAATCACATGTGCCTAGTGGTTACTGTACGAGCACAGCTCTATGCAAATACCCGGGCTTCCCAGAGGAGCCTGGTGGGCTATGGTCCATAAGGTCACAAAGAGTTGGACACGACTGAAGTGACTCAGCACACACGCACGCTTGGAAATATCCAGGCCCGAGATAGCAAAGAGGAATGTTGGAAAATTATTAACCTAGGAATTTGCTTTCCTGCTGGGAGGTGCTTCCCCTTTCAAGTCATTTAACTCTGAAAATGTCCCTTTAAGTTCCCTTCCCAACAGTTTTGAAAGATCAAGAAGATTTTTACTTAGAGCTACTGTTATAGAGGATGCTCATTTGGACTTCATAAACACTGGGTTCCCCAAGTTGGACTCATTAGTGCTTAAAAAGTTTAAAGCCACTGAGAAAAAGGAAACAAAACAAAACAAGAGCTTTAAATGTTTCTAAAAATGCATGCCAGCTTCAGTTCAAACAGACAATTGACAATATCCAAGCAACAAGGATGACATCCAAAGCCGAATATTGATGGAGTTAAATTCTTGTTCTGCATGAATCTTTCTGATTTTCATTATGGAGGTTGCCTTTCATTGTTCTCCTTAGAGGAAGAACAAAGCCCCATCTTTCCTTAAGTGGACCTCCTTTCCTGGGTTTGGGTGGACGAGTTAATCAGGAATTCAAAGCCAAAAGAAACGAAGCTCGGACCCCAAGTTTCAGCGTAGAACCATAGTCACCTACAACATTTCTTTGTGGATTGAGGGAACATGGGTAGTGATGGAGCAAAGGGGAAAAGTGAGATAGGTCCCCGGTTCTTGGGCTGGAAGAAACAGCTCAGAAAACGCACACGGTTTGGTTGAAAGTGTACTGAGCTTTCAGTACTCAGACCTGTACTGAGCAGGTCTGAGTGCAGACCTGCTGTTCTCAGAGCCTTTTAACTTCCCTAATATCTGTGGTTGGCCTCAACAGCCTCACTGTCCTCTGAAGACGGAAAAAAATAAGAAAGTCAGAAGAGCCATGTGAAGTAGACAAGAGAATCACCTGGAGTCTAAGCCCAAGAGAAACTCAAATCTGAGAATATGACTTTCCACTTCCTGTGTGTTCTCTCGGGGCCTGAGAGGCAAACTGGGGTATTGATCTGAATCGCTGGGTGGTTATACATAGGAGCGAGACTGGCGAAAGCTTTATTGGTGTGGGGAATGGAAATGAACTGGGAATAGCTGACTGGCTTGGGTTTGGAAGTTACTGCGGTCAATAGATTTCTGGGGCCACTTCTGAGGACTCCCCACTGGGCAGTGTGCCCTCTGCACGGGGCCGTGGCACGCCAGGTGACAGTCTGTGTTTGCAGGGTGGAGGCTGACGGCTTCAGTGTAGCCTGGGCAAAGCCCCAGGGAGGCAGGGCTCCAGCTGAGGACATTGCTGTTCTGTTTCCAGCCCAGCTCAGAGCAACTCGGGCGGTAACCTCTGCAGGGCTCAAGAACCCACCCTACCTGCTTTGGGTAACTTCCTGGGGGCCTGATAAGGAGACTCAGAGATAGAGGGTGTTTTTTTCCCACAGAAGCAGCATCACCAAGTGCAAAGGCTAAACCATATATCTCTATGCCAGGTTTATAGCAGTAAGATTAATTACAGAGGATTTACATTGGTAACTTGCAAAATTCACATCCTAAGATACTCATTTTGAGAAATGCTAAACAACAGTGCCTTAAATAACATAAATATATAATAGAAATCTGCAGCCAGGCAATTTAGGATTAAGTCAAGGACCCGTAATCCTTCTATCTAGTTTCTCTGCCATTCTTTGCATGGACTTCTTCCTCAAGAAACAAAATGGCTGTTAAAGCTCCAGCCATCATATCCTCATTCCAGTCAGCAAGAAGGAAGGATCAAATATCAGAGTATCCTCTCCTTTGAAAGATACTTCCGGAAAATTACATATACTTCTTCCACTTGAATCACTGGCTAGAACTTAATCCCTTGCCCACTGCAAGGGAGGCTGGGAAATGTAGTCTGTATTTCAGATGTCCATATGCCTAGCTGAAAATTAGGAGTTCTTATACTGGTAGAAGTGATGCTTTGTTACTTTTGTCAGGCAAGTGTATGCTTCTCGGTTCTTGTCTCGTCACAACAATGATTTGGAGTGACGGACGTTAAAGCTTTCGGCACGTCACAGCTCTCGGGTCTTGAACAAACCGTGTCATAGCTCTTAGACAAATCAGCGTTACAGCTCTATTTTATTTAGAAGATAGCAGGAGAATCCATCCTCGAAGAAGAGAAGAGAGTGGAGGAGGGTGGCAGTGGGGTTGCAGTGGTGGGGGGTAGTATAGAGAGAGAGAGAGTGTGAGAGAGCGCTTGGCTCCTCCTTTTATGTTTTCTTCCCCCTGGGTCTGCCCTATGCAAATTAGGCTTAGTCAGGAGTGCTGTTCTACCTGAAGTCCTCACTCCGGTCCTCAGACCTTCCTTTGACCTTCCTCTGTTCTGTTTTCGTGGGCTTTTCTCTTCCTTGTCTTTTCAGTTCAGTTCAGTCGCTCAGTCGTGTCTGACTCTTTGCGACCCCATGAATTGCAGCACGCCAGGCCTCCTTGTCCATTACCAACTCCCGGAGTTCACTCAGACTCACGTCCATCCAGTCAGTGATGCCATCCAGCCATCTCATCCTCTGTCTTCCCCTTCTCTTCCTGCCCCCAACCCCTCCCAGCATCAGAGTCTTTTCCAATGAGTCAACTCTTCACATGAGGTGGCCAGAGTATTGGAGTTTCAGCTTCAGCATCAGTCCTTCCAAAGAACACCCAGGACTGATCTCCTTTAGGATGGACTGGTTGGATCTCCTTGCAGTCCAAGGGACTTGCAAGAGTCTTCTCCAACACCATAGTTCAAAAGCATCAATTCTTCGGCGCTCAGCTTTCTTCACAGTCCAACTCTCACATCCATACATGACCACAGGAAAAACCATAGCCTTGACTAGACAGACCTTTGTTGGCAAAGTAATGTCTCTGCTTTTGAACATGCTATCTAGGTTGGTCATAACTTTCCTTCCAAGGAGTACGCATCTTTTAATTTCATGGCTGAAATCACCATCTGCAGTGATTTTGGAGCCCTCAAAAATAAAGTCTGACACTGTTTCCACTGTTTCCCCATCTATTTCCCATGAAGTGATGGGACCAGATGCCATGATCTTACTTTTCTGAATGTTGAGCTTTAAGCCAACTTTTTCACCCTCCTTTTTCACTTTCATCAAGAGGCTCTTTAGTTCCTCTTCACTTTCTGCTATAAGGGTGGTGTCACCTGCATATCTGAGGTTATTGATATTTCTCCTGGCAGTCTTGATTCCAGCTTGTGCTTCTTCCAGCCCAGCGTTTCTCATGATGTACTCTGCATAAAAGTTAAATAAGCAGGGTAACAATATACAGCCTTGACATACTCCTTTTCCTATTTGGAACCAGTCTGTTGTTCCATGTCCAGTTCTAACTGTTGCTTCCTGACCTGCATATAGGTTTCTCAAGAGGCAGGTCAGGTGGTCTGGTATTCCTATCTCTTTCAGAATTTTCCACAGTTTATTGTGATCCACACAGTCAAAGGCTCTGGCATAGTCAATAAAGCAGAAATAGATGTTTTTCTGGAACTCTCTTCTTTTTTCCATGATCCAGTGGATATTGGCAATTTGATCTCTGGTTCCTCTGCCTTTTCTAAAGCCAGCTTGAACATCTGGAAGTTCACGGTTCACATACTGCTGAAACCTTGCTTGCAGAATTTTGAGCATTACTTTACTAGCGTGTGAGATGAGTGCAATTGTGTGGTAGTTTGAGCATTCTTTGGCATTGCCTTTCTTTGGGATTGGAATGAAAACTGACCTTTTCCAGTCCTGTGGCCACTGCTGAGTTTTCCAAATTTGCTGGCATATTGAGTGCAGCACTTTCACAGCATCATCTTTCAGGATTTGAAATAGCTCCACTGGAATTCCATCACCTCCACTAGCTTTGTTCGTAGTGATGCTTTCTAACGCCCACTTGACTTCACATTCCAGGATGTCTGGCTCTAGGTGAGTGATCACACCATCGTGATTATCTGGGTCATGAAGATCTTTTCTGTACAGTTCTTCTGTGTATTCTTGCCACCTCTTCTTAATATCTTCTGCTTCTGTTAGGCCTACCATTTCTGTCCTTTATCGAGCCCATCTTTGCATGAAATGTTCCCTTGGTATCTCTAATTTTCTTGATGAGATCTCTAGTCTTTCCCATTCTGTTGTTTTCCTCTATTTCTTTGCATTGATTGCTGAGGAAGGCTTTCTTATCTCTTCTTGCTGTTCTTTGGAACTCTGCATTCAGATGCTTATATCTTTCCTTTTCTCCTTTGCTTTTTGCTTCTCTTCTTTTCACAGCTGTTTGTAAGGCTTAGCCACTGCCATTTTGGACTCCTTTTCCGTATTCTAACTACCTAACACTTTCAAGCCTCTGTCATGAAAGGATGCACCTTCTACTTGGCTTTCTCTGGATGCTTGCTCTTGGGAACCAGCTGTCATGCTGTAAGGAAGCCCAAGCAGCCACAAGGAAAGGCCACATAAAAGTGTCCCAGCTCACAGTCCCCACTGAGGTTCCAGCCAAGCAGCAGCATCAGCTCATAGAGCTGTGAGGGAGCAAGACTTCAGGTTATTTCAGACCTGAGTCATCAAGTCCCCACCAACCTTCAGGTCCTCCCAGCTTGGGCCCCAGACACCATGGAGAAGAGGTAAGCTATCTTCTCTTTAATTCCTTGAACTACCACCTTTGGAGTGGTTTGAGCCATTTTTGTTTCGTTGTTGTTGTTGTGTTTGTTTGTTTTTGGTGGTGGTAATGAGCAGCTTGCAAGACCTTAGGTCACTGGGCAGGGATTGAACCCAGGAGTGAAAGCATCGAGTTCAAACCACTGGACTAAAAAGGAATTCCTCAGGGTGGTTTGTTATGCAGCAAAAGTAATTGGCACAGACGGCTACAGAGGTTAGCCATTTTTCTCTAAGTGGTACAGTGAGGACAAAAATAGGGAAGGAGACAAGTGCAGCCTCTCTCCCAACACCAGGCCCACCCCATCCCCTTTTCCAAGGGAGAAGGAGCTGCTGATCTGATCACAAGCACTGACTCTGCTAACAACAAAGCTGATGTTAGCTCCTTCTCTGATAGCATATCCTATATGTAGAGCAGCCCTGGGGCACGACCCCTCAATAGGAGAAGTGACTCCCAGGACATGATCCAGACATTCTTGGTTATAAGTCCATTTAAGGTCATAAAAGTCTTTACTTCTCATCAAGTGCTGTTGTCAGGGTGTGTCTTACATGCATGTCTCTCTGGTGTAAAGGATGGATTTACTGATTTAATGCAGGGTGTGGGAGGAAGGGTACAAGACTGGAGGTGGAGACACAATTAAGAGGCTGCTGCAGGGGCTTCCCTGGTGGTCCAGTGGTTAAGCATCTGCCTGTCAATGCAGGGGACACAGGTTCGATGCCTGGTCTGGGAAGATCCCACATGCCTTGAAGCAACTAAGCCTGTGCACCGCAACTCCTGAGCCTGCGCACCCTACAGCCTGTGCTCTGCAACAAGTCACGGCAGTGAGACGCCTGCGCACCGCAACTAGAGAGTAGCCCCTGCTCGCTACAACTAGAGAAACTCCGAGCGCAGCAGCAAAGACCCAGCATAACCAAAAATAAATAAGTAATTAAAAAAAAACGAGGCTGTTGCAATGTCCAGCTCAGAGACTGAAGAGCTTTCAAATGTGGGCAGTGCTAGAAAAGAGGTTTGAAAAACAGGAGGTAAAATTAGCAGAGTTGGGACACAAGCTGGATTGCCAGTGGGGGTTAGAGAAGAGTGAGGCGTTCTGGATAATTCTGATATTTCTGGCTGGTGATGCCATGAACTGAAATTGACATTTAGGAAAGCTGATGACTTTTTTTTTTGATATATGTTGAGTTATATCCAGCCAGCCAGGTGGAGATGTGTAATATGTGTGTGTATGTGTGTTTCAGTGGGATTCTTCATCTGGGGAGGGAGGGGGTTAGATGTCAAGAAGATGGCCTGAATCATACTGGTCATCATTTAATAGAATAAATATATCAAAGGCTTGAAGAAATATAAGTGCCACTTTCAAAGGTGGCTCAGTGCATCCCTAGGCTGTTAGTAGAGTTAAGGAAGTTAGGAGTTGGGATGGGCATAAACGAAACAGGCTGTAGTTGATTAACAGCTCTTCCTAGCCACACTTCCTATCCATACACCTTGGCAAAAGCACTTTGCGGCTTCTCCCCTCAAGAAGTGAATCTATTTCCTTTTCCTTTGATTTGAGCTCAGCCATGTGACTTGTGTTGGCCAACAGCATGTGGTGGAAGTGATGGTTATTAGTCTGCTGGAGGAGGAAGGATCCATGGAACTGAGCCTCGTCATCCCAGCTGAAGCCAAGTTCAACCAGTCAGCCCCCAGCTGAGGTATCAGCTGCCCCGAGATAGGCAGAGGTCAGCTAAGCCCAACCCAAATCAGCAGAACTGCCCAGCTGACCAACAGACTCATGAGTCATAACAAATGACTGTTGTTTCCAACCATGATGTTCGGGAATGTTTTGTTACACAGCCTGTGTGACTGATACAAACACTCTGGGAAATAAGTGGGGGTGGGGTGGTCCTGTACTATACAGCTTGTTTACTTGGGGACGTTATACCCAAAAGAATAAGTCAGCCATGTGCACAAACACTAGTCATCCTTTCCTGCCACCTTCCTTCACATTCCCAGGACCTTGATGATACCATCTATTTCATGGCGCCAGTCTCATCTGGGAACCTCCGAATTGAAAAGACAAATGGCTGGGTTCTGAACCTCAGCACCTGAGGCACTAACACTTTAGGCCAGGTGACTCTTTGTGTGGGGGCCATTCTGTGCATTGCTGGATGTTCAGCAGTATCCCAGCCTCTACGCACTAGATGCCAGTAACATGCCTCCCTCCCAACTTGGGACTTCCCTGGTGGTTCAGACGGTAAAGCATCTGCCCACAATGCAGGAGACCCAGGTTCAATTCCTGCGTTGGGAAGGTCTCCTAGAGAAGGAAATGGCAACCCACTCCAGTATTCTTGCCTGGAGAATCCCATGGACAGAGGAGCCTACAGTGGGCTACAGTCCGTGGGGTCGCAAAGGGTCGGACACAACTGAGCGACTTCACTTTTTTTTTTTTACTTTTTATCTCCCAACTTGTGACAATGAAACACATTTCCACACATTGACAAATATCCCCTCGGAAGTAAAAATATCACCCCCAGCTAAAAACCACTGGGCTAAAGGATTCCAGAAAAACCATAAGACCAGCTCTCATAGAACAAACTGACAAACCCAGGCCCCCAAAGAATATGCCAAAATGGCAGCCACAAGAGCATCACACACTCATTCTTGCATTCACAAGCAAACACTGGCTTCCTGCTGTATGGGGATCACCGTACTAGGGGCTGGAGATGCCAGGCCCTGTCTGGGGGAACTCATAATCTAGTGAAACATAAACAAATAGACAAGTGCAAGCCCTGAGAAGTCACAAAAGAGGCACTGGATGTGGGGGAAGCATTCAGGGACAACTTCCTGGAGGAGGTGGCTTTTTAGCTGAATGTTAAGCACTGAGTCACACTTTTCCAGGTTGAAAAGGGATGTGTTTGGAGCACATGAGCAGGTTCTATAGGGAGTTGGGAATAACTGGTGCGTGGAGTGAGGGGAGCAGACTGCAGCAGCATCTTCAGGGACACATAACTTATTCTCCTGGGGAACTGTGATGAACCAAGTACTCCCAGCCTCACATCACTTCCCATGAAACTACCATGAGACATAAAGCAGGCTCAGGCAACTAAATGCCTGCAGCAGAGCTGAGCTGGCCCCAGGGAAGGCTTTGCTCAGCCGGCAGGGTTCAGGCAGAGGACGGAGGAGAACAAGGCTCCACTGTGGGTCTCGGCATGTGGGAAGGCCCAGCCCCGCCGCTCCTAAGGGCTGGCACACGGCTGCATCCGAAAGATGTGAAAAGCAACATTGTGGACGGGCCGGGCAGGAGGGGCTTTGGGCACCTCAGGTCCCTGCCTTCGTCCTTTCTTGATCCAAAAGACCCACTGGGCTGAAACAGAGTCTGACTGACACCCTTCCACCCCAGCTCTGTCTCCAGGCAGGTAAACGGAAATACCATTCATTCAGCAAATATTGACCAAGGGCCTGTGTACACAAGGCCCTGTGTTAGGTGTGGCTGAGAGCATAGTCTCAAGGTTTATTGGGAGGCAGGCGATAGTTCAGGGCATTCAATAGTAACTTCCAGAAAATAGATATTGTGTATCTGCTCTGTGCCAGGGGCTGTAGCAGACGTCCAGTGTTGAACCGACCCAGAAGCTTCCTGGCATCACGGTGCTCACTTTCCAGCAAGGGGGATGGACAGCAAACCAGTAAATCAATAAACTGCAACATTTACCTGGTGGCTCAGTGGGAAGAAATCTGTCTGCCAATGCATGGGTTCGATCCCTTATCTGGGAAGATACCACATGGCGTGGAGCAACTAAGCCCATGCACCACAACGATTGAGCCTGTGCTCTAGAGCCGGGGAGCCACGGCTGTTGAGCCTGTGTGCCTAGAGCCTGTGCTCCACAATAAGAGAAGCCACCGCAACAAGAAGCTCTCACACCGCGACTAGAGAGTAGACCCCTCTTGCCACTACTAGAGAAAAGCCTGAGCAGCACAAAGATCCAGTCCAGCCAAAAATAAATAAATGTAAATAAAATTATAAAAATCTAAATGAATAAAGTAATCTAAAAAATACACAGGATTATTATTGGAGCATAGTAAGTACCACTTAGGAGACAATGAAAAGAGGCTTCACCGACTCGATGGGTTTGAGCAAGCTCCAGGAGTTGGTGATGGACAGGGAAACTTGGCGTGCTGCAGTCCATGGGGTTGCAAAGAGTCAGACACAACTGAGTGAGAACTGAACTGATTATCTCATGAGAAAGATTTGAATGCAAGAGAGTTTTGGTGGGATGGCCACCGACAGCCTCTCTGATTGGGTGACAGGTGGGCTGCAACCTAGAGGATTTATTCATTCATTCAACCAATGTCTACTGGGTACTGCCCAGGCACCAGGTATTGGAATATAGCAATGAATGAAATGACAAAGATTCCTGTCCTCATGGAGCTGTTCTGGGAGGGAGGAGAATTAAGGAAAGAACAACTACTTCATGAATAAATTATACTAAATGTTAGAAGGTGATGAAATGGAACAAGAGAACATGGGACAAGAGAAATGAGACAGCAATACCAAGTCTAAGGGCGGGGGCAGAACAAGGCAGGGCAGGGAGGGGCTGGTCAGAGCAAGCCCTGCTGGGCAACATCTGAGCCCAGAGTCCAGGGACGGAGCCAGATGAACATCTGGGGAAGAGTGTCCCAAGTGAGCCCAGGGGACTTACAGAACTGTGGAGATAATAGCAAATGGTTGTTTTTAGCCACCAAGCTTGGGGATGCTTGTTACACAGCAGTAGATAATAGGAAAGCTAAAATGAGTTCAGCACCTAGTCCAGAATCTGCCTCCCACTCAACTCCTTCCACTGTGGTGGGCTACGTCAGCTTTCTGTTGCATATAAGCAAACGTCTAATATCCTCAGGTCAAATTTCCTTGACTTCTTTCACGTTGAGGGTCCTCTCTTCCAACCTGCTGCAGCATCTCCTTCCTGAGTCCACGTACCTGACTGTGGTGGGACCCAGATCTGTCCCACCTCTGGAGTGTCTGCTTGATGGCCATCACCCCTGTCTCCCTGTCCCTCCATTGCTTCGGTTTTTTAAGATTTTTTTTTTCTTTTGTGGACCATTTAAAAGTCTTTACTGACTTTGTTACAATATTGCTTCTGTTTTATGTTTTGATTTTTGGGCCACAAGATGTGTGAGATCTTAGCTCCCCAACTAGGGATCGAACCCACACCCTCTGCATTGGAAGGTGAAGTCTTAACCGCTAGACTACCAGGGAAGTCCCTTCGGTTTCTTCTTTTGTGGACCTTGCACCTGCCCCTTCCAAGGCCCTCAGAACCTTAGTAACACTACTCCTGTTGGTCGCATTTTATAAACCTTCTTTGATCTCATTCCTTTTTCCACTCACATCACCCCGCCTTAGGACGTCTTCCTCATTTCTCCCGGGGTTATTGCAGCAACATACCTCTATCTCTGATCCTTTCCATTTGGCTTTTTCACAGCTGTGAGTGTGCACTCCCTAAGGCCTAAATGTAAACCTCTGAGGGGGTACAAACATCAGTACAGCCCTAAGGTCTCCCATAAAAGGTCCTTCCTACTGTTCCCGCCCCCTTATCCCACTTCCCCACAGGGCTGAGATTACTCTGAAGACCCAGAGGTCCCCAAGTGGGTCAGGCTTTCCCACTGGTTCTCATATTTGCACAAGGCAGCCTCTTACCTAGATTCCCTTCCCCCACTTTGCCTTGGGATGCATGCCTTCACCTCATCAAAAATCACCTCTCCTGGGAAGCTTTCTTCCAAGGAAGCATTAGGATCCCCTAAGCAGAGTTGCCAATGTATCTGTATCACAGAACTGATCATATTGTCTCTGCTGTTTGTGAGTCCATCCCATTAATCAGACTGCGAGCCTCCTGAAGTCAGAGATACTGCCTCATCCATCCATAGCCTAATGCAGCATCCAAAATAGGGTAAAGATTTGTCTAAGTGAGAGATCAGCAAAGCACAGCCCACAGGACAAATCCAGCCTGTTTTTGTGTGGCCTATGAGCTAAGAATGGATTTTACAGACGAATGTGTACCAGCCATTTGGTGACAAGGAACACTAACTTTATACTCCAGTTGGGCAAAAATGTTGTCCTTCCCCAAAAAAGAACTCTGTTCTCATTTTTAGATTTACATCATAAAACACTGTACTCAAGGGGTCTTCCTCAGTGGGTTAGTGGTTAAGAACCCACCTTGCAATGCAGAGGACATGGATTCGATCCCTGGTCGGGGAACTAGGTTCCCATATGCCACAGAGCAACTAAGCCCTCGAGTCACAATTACTGAGCCTTCGACCCGCAACTAGAGATTCCATGTGCCCCAACGAAAGAACTCACGTGATGCAATGAAGATCCTTCATGCCGCAACTAAGACCCGACACAGCCAAATAGTATGAAAAAATAAAACAGTGCACTCAATTGTGGTGATTATTTTTTGAATTTTATCAATAAAAATTTTGTGGAAATGTGTTCTAACTCTTATTGCATAAGAACCTACATCGTAGATGGTGCCCCTTAGCTCTCAAAGTTGAAAATATTTATTAGCTGCCCCTTTACCAAAGAAAGTTTGCTGACAGTGTTCATAAGACCTACATTTTCAAGTGCTGCCTTGATAGCTTTGAGCCTGAGAGCCTCGAAGGCCTGCCTGTCCCTCCTCTTATCAGGTATGCTCCTCACCCAGCCATCTGGTCCTCTAATGGATCTCACCCCCCTCCATCTCTGACACGATTCAGAGGAGCCATCACATCCTGCCATGGAAGCTGTGGCGCATCTCATCCTCTCGTTACCATGAAGCCTGCCACCCGCAGCCCTGGCTGGTTCCCATTGCCCCTGGGTGTTAGATGGTGTCCTCCCTAAGGCTGTGAGTATGGGTGGTTCAGAAACTCCTGCCAACTTCCTCTGTCCGGGGTTGGCGAATGTCGTGTTCGGCCACCTCATACCATTTGTGGCTGGGAATCCCACCTTCACCAATGGGATGAAAAAGAGGTGATTGGAACACTGATCCCTGGTCTGGATGAATGAATGAATGAATCTGCCTGATTCCGGATCCTGTTCGTCTCCCTGGTGCCACCTTGATGCCTTGTGCCCACCCTTAGCTGCCAGGCTCCTCCCCTGCCCTTGCTCTGAAACCCAGATTTCACCCCCCGCCCCTTCTCTTGGTCATTTCACACCATCACACTACTTCTCCTGTGTGTCCTCCTGTCTGAAAGAATAAACCACCACATCCTGCCAGCTCCTTCTTAAAATCTTCTTGAAAGCTCGACTCAGCCCCCTCCTTTGATCCAAGAAAAAGAAGTGATTTTTGTGAATGTTTTGAGGTTGGAAGCCTTCGCTGGCTGGTCTGTCTGGACGCTGCATCAATAACCCTCATACTCTTATGAAAAGCCCTGTATGTGAAGGTGGGTTGGGGGTGCTTTTTTAAGGCAAGGCTGCCAGCTTCCTTCTTATTAGAAGTCTGATGGGTTTACATGACACCTGAGAAAATAAAGCAGGAACAGTGCCTGCGGCATGTTGATAAAGTGATCCAAAGTGGGGGGAAAAAAAAAACCCACGAATGTGCCTCAAACCTGGGGACAGAACTTTGGACTCTTTGTGTTTCTTTTCAGCCCTAAGCCAACTCAAAAGCTACAAACAGAAATGTCTCTCCAGTTTCGCTCAGCCGGAGAAAACCCAGTCCGCCGCCGTGTTTATTCTAAAGCGAATCTGAAGGGACTGTTGTCTGAAAATTTGCAAATGTGGGCATTTATCAAACATCTCTGCGTCTCCCTGAAAGAGACTGGGCTAACCCTGCAGGCAGGGAAGGGAGCAGGGTGTGCTATGAATTTATGTGTCTGCTTGTGTACCAAGCCGCTTTAGTCATGTTTGACTCTTTGCGACCCCATGGACTGTAGCCCGCCGGGCTCCTCTGTCCATAGGATTCTCCAGGCAGGAATACTGGAGAGGGTTGCTGGGCCCTTCTCCAGGGGATCTTCCCCACCCAGGGATTGAACCCGCGTCTCTTATGCCTCCTGTATTAGCAGTTTCTTTACCACCAGCGCCACCTGGGAAGCCCTTATGTGGGTAAAGCAATTCAGAAAGATACCTCCATGAATATGCCTCAATCATGGGGACAGGATGCTGGACTCTCTGGCCCCCGCGGGGTGGGCGGGTGGGTGGAGCGGGTACAGGAGAGATGGAGAGAGACACTCTACTCTTTTTACTTTTTAATTTAATTTTATTTATTTACTTTTGGCTGCGCTGGGTCTTCTTTGCTGAGCACGGGCTTTCTCCAGTTGTGAGCTTCTCTTCATTGCAGTGACTCCTTGTGTTTCGAAGCACAGGTTCTAGGGTGTGCAGGCTTCAGTAGGTGTAGCCCTTCCCCTCCCAGTATACACGCACCTTTTCGATATTTGCAATGTGATTTTGTCCCTCCTCTTTCCCATAGGTAGAGTCTGCCTCTCCCTGCTCTTGAATCTGAGCTGGACACGGGACTTGCTTTAACCAATAGGATCTGGCAGAGGTGATGCCATATTGGAAACTAAGTCCAAAGAGTCTTTGCAGCTTCCGTCTTCTTGGAATGCTACCCTAAGAGTGCCGTTCAAGAAAGTCAGGCTAGCCAACTGCAAGATGGGAGGCCATGGGATGGAGACCCAAGGCCAAGTGCCAGCTACTTGCGATGACCCAAGGCCATCTTGGGCCTCCAGCCCAGTAGATCATCCAACAGAATGCACTACAGTGAATCCAAGTGACACCAACAGGGACCTCTGAGCCAACCTCCCAAAGCACGAGAAATGTGTTATTTTTAAGCCGCTAAGTTTGGGGAGTGGCCTATTACACAGGTATAGACAACGGACACAGATGGATAGACAATCAGAGACTGATACACTTCAGACCAGCACAGTCCAATAGATATG
Source organism: Bubalus kerabau (assembly GCF_029407905.1). Lineage (NCBI taxonomy): Eukaryota > Metazoa > Chordata > Mammalia > Artiodactyla > Bovidae > Bubalus > Bubalus kerabau. The sequence continues at coordinate 55,686,432 of NC_073639.1, forward strand.
TAGGGCAAGCCATATTTGTCTTTGTAAATGTTCTAATCATCATGTTAAAAAAGGTAAACTGAGGGACTTCCCTGTGGTCCACTCCTAAGGCAGGGGCCTGGTATGGGAACTGGATCCCACAAGCCATAACTAAGAGTTTGCTTGCCACAACTAAAGATCCCACATGCCACAACTAAGACATGGTACAGCCAAGTAAATAAATAAAAATTGCAAAACTAAAGAGAAAATGTTGAAGGTAAAGCAAAACTGGTGCAATTCATTTTAATTATATCAATATATCTTATTTACCCCAATATATCTAAAATATCATCATTTTCAATACATGATCCATTTAAAAATTTTACTGGGTATTTCATGTTATTTTTTATACTGATTTTAAGAAACGGATGTGTACTTTACACTTACAGCACAGCTCAAGTCCAGCTATAGATAGAGTTCAAGTCCAGCTATAGAGTTCAAGTCCAGCTATAGATAGAGTTCAAGTCCAGCTATAGAGTTCAAGTCCAGCTATAGATAGAGTTCAAGTCCAGCTATAGACAGAGTTCAAGTCCAGCTATAGATAGAGTTCAAGTCCAGCTATAGATAGAGTTCAAGTCCAGCTATAGATAGAGTTCAAGTCCAGCTATAGAGTTCAAGTCCAGCTATAGATAGAGTTCAAGTCCAGCTATAGATAGAGTTCAAGTGCTCAGCTGTCACATGTGGCTGGTGGCTGCCGTATTGGAAACACAACTTCCAAAATTGGGACGATGGCTTGGAAAGAAAGAGACCAAAGGCAGGATGAAAAAGTGGGGAGTTCTGAGAGGCTCAGACAGAAATGATCAGGTCTGAACTGGAGACCGCTGGGATGCAGAGAAAGTGACAGATTCCAGTGACATTCCTGAGCTGGAAGTTGACGGCTGCAGTGGGATGAACAATGGCCTCCGCAGAAGTCGTGCCCAAGGAGATGCTGTGAATGTGACCATTTGGAAAAAGAGTCTTTGCAGATGTGATTACGTTAAGGATCTAGAAATGTGAGGATCCTGGATTATCCAAATGGGCCCTAAATCCAATGACAAGGGACTTCCCTGGCGGTCCAGTGGTCAAGACTCCACATTTTCACTGCAGGGGGCTCGGGTTCAATTCCTGGTCAAGGAACTAAGATCCCATTTGTGTCTTGGCATGGAAAAATACATAAATAAATGAAATGACAACCATCTTTATAAGAAGGAGAGAAAGGAGGCACCAAGGAAGACACAGAGAGGGGAGGGGAAGGTCCTGTGCAGACCAAGGCAGAGACGGGGTGACGCAGCCCCAGGCCAAGGAACACCTGGGTCCATAGAAGCCGGAAGAGACCATGGAGGATGCTTCCCTGGGGCCTTCAGAGGGCACACAGCCCTGTGAACACCTTGATTTTGGACTGCTGGCCTTCAGAACTGTGAGGGAAGACACTTCTGTTGTTTGGAGCCTCCAGATCTGTGGTAATTTGTTACAGTGGCTCCTGGGAAACTCAGACACTGGGCTCTTTGATCCGGGTGGTCAGCAGACCCCTGGGCTTCAGGGTGGATAGGTGGGCAAGAGGGGGACACTGGGGCTGGACCAGGAACCGTGGGGGCAGAGAGGCTCCAGGCAGGAGTGAGGGGGCAGCATGACTGTGGAAACACAAATAGCTAATGTTTGGCAAACAAGGGAATGCGCCAGGCAGTTTCAAATGCCTTCCTTTTATGAGCTCCGTTCATCCCCAAACAGCATCACGAGGCAGGTGCTAGTCTAATGGTCATTGTATAGATGGTAATACTGAGGCACAGGAAGGGTATGTCAGAGACTTCCCTGGTGGTCCAGTGGCTAAGACTCCACACTCACAGAGCAGGGGGCCTAGGTTTGACCCCTGGTCAGGGAACTAGATGCCACAGGCCACAATTAAGACCCAGCTCAGCCAAATAAATAAATTTTAAAAAAAAGCGTACCCTGCACAAGGTCACACATCTGGTAACTGGAGGAGCCTGGATTTGAACCCCAACTGTGTAACCTCATTTCTGCAGAGAGGGAGGGGGCACCAAGGCAGAGGCAGGCAAACCCTGGCTCCCCTGCAGTAAAGGGCAATTTTACCAATATTCACATCCAGGTCTTTACATGTGGATGTGTCAGTTCTCCTGTGTCCACCTGCTCAGAGATCACCGCTGAATGACCGGGGGCCACACCGGACACAGGAAGCCTCCACAGCTGCCAGCAGAAATCCACCCAGTCGGCCCCAAATGGCAAGCAAAGGTTGCATTTTCCATTTTCAGAATGCAGCCTGCTCCTCGGTTTGGCTCCCTCCAGGAAATCCTGTTTGTACTATTTCAGGAAAATTGATGGCTTTTTTTTTTTCTGGGCCTTCCAGAAACCCGACAGATGGTCTCAGATTTTCACACTGTCTCCAGGGTGGCATCTGAGACATCGTCTTGATGATTCTTTCTACTGTCGGGCATTTTAACCAGTATGTGTTGCTTCAACAAACGTTTTTTGAAAGCCCGCTTGTATGCAAAGTATGAGGTCCTGGGAGATGTATCAAAATGTGTTGATGGCACATGTGTTATGTTCTGGGGCACATGGGAGCCAACAAAATTGTAGGGGAGATCCTGTGGCATTCTGGGGGCTTGGGGTCCCCAAACAAGGCTCCACGCCTGCCACTCCATTACATGTGCACACCTTTGGAACATTTTTATCTAAGCAAAATCAAAGAAATAACCATGGAAGCCTTAAAATGGAGGCAAAGTCACAAAAGAGCAAGAGACCATTTGCCTTTATAGAGGAAGTTGTGTGTTTTATAAAGGGGAATTTCTCGAACTTGTTGGAGACTTTATTTTCCTGTGTCCAGGGGAAAAGGAGGGGCACCAAATAGGGCAGACGGGAGTCTAAGGGTGTGGACTGTTTGGTGGAGATGATGCTGTTCCAGCTCTCAGGAAATTGTATTATAAGCAAGTCCAATGAAAAATGACCCATGTATTCCATGAATTAAGCCACAGGCCCTGCATGGACTCTGCCACTACAGCCACCATACATGTTTGGCAGCAAGAAGGCTGGTTCTGGATTCCACAGACCAGATCCCATGGGTGAATGCCAGCTCCACCTGTCCAGGTGATTTCACATAGTAAATCATCTCTCAGGTCTTAGTTTTCCAATCTGTAAAGTGGGAGTTAGAATGGTGTCAATCTCAGAGGGTTGGGGTGAGCTTGAATGTGATAATGCTTGTCTCCCTGGCCCACAGCCAGTTCATTGCCACGCTTGGACGTGGACAGGTCAAGACTGATAAAAAGCAGTCTCTGCTCCTAGTGAATTCCATCTGGGATCCGGCTTCCTGGGGAAGATGAAACTTCTGAAGCAGAGTGATATTGTACTCTAAGGAGAAATGGTTCCCAGACATACGGAAGAGGCCATAGCCTGTGTTGAATGTCAAGGTCAACTATTCTCCTAACTAAACATTTGGGATGTGTTTGGGTAGAAGAGATCAGGAAGCCAGGCAGTGCCTGCTGCCCACACTGTCCCCACAGGACCAATCCAGTTCTCAAAGCTGATTCCTGCCACCTGCCTCAACTCCAGGTTGGCACCAGTAAAGACAAGCTTCTCTGATCCTAAGGCTCTGCTTTAGAAAACATCAAAGAATTTTTTTTTCATGCAACACGTTAGATTTATTTTTTAAGTAGTGTTCTCCCAAAGCATTAATTTTTTTCTTTTACTGTTGACATTCTCAAGCACAAAGAGAAACAGAAATACATCTATTACCCAGAGTCAACAATTGTTAACATTTTGCCCTCTCTCTATCTCGCTAAACCATTTAAAAGTAAATTATAGATAAATTACATGGCATTTCAAGTAAATACTGTGCCATGTATCTCCAAGAGGAATAAGAGGATACCCCCACATATCTGAAGTTCCTTTATCATATATAACTAAATTAATAATAATTCCCCAATACGGTGATTTCGCTAGTGGTCCAGGGGCTAAGACTCAGCATTCCCAATGAACTCATCCTAGGTTCCATCCCTGGTCAGGGAACTAGATCCCACATGTCACAACTAAGAGTTCTCAGGCCTCAACTAAGACTCGATGCAGCCAAATAAATAAATATATAAATTTTTTTTAATTCCCTAATAGCATCTAATACCCAGTCCATATTCAAATTTCCCCAATCTCTCACAAATTATCTTCCCAAAGGATTCTTAAGTGGAGTCTAAACAAACAGACATAGCAAATAAGGCTTATCACTCACTGAGGCTCACTGGGTCTGACATTAGTCTGAGTGGCCAGCAGCTGTCCATCAGAGTTGACTTTGCAAACAAATGACTGGCCACACCACAGCACAGGGCTCGGAGACTCTGGAGGGAAAGGGGAGTCTTGGGAGAAAAAGGCCTGGAACTCATTCTATGTTTCTTTATGACTTTAGTTACTGGGAAAATGGTCTCTTGCATAGGCCTTGGCCAGCCCACTTTTTACGAAACTGGACCCCTTGGTCTCTGTTTTATATTAGGAAGGTAGAGTCTACAGTAAGGGGCGCTTTTCCTCCCTGCCCGTAAGAATCCAAACAAAATTCTTTGGTTATCAACTTTCTTTTCTGTGGCTGAACTCCTGGATCCACCACACCCTTTCTCTCCCACAGCGCCAAAGAGCTGCTGCCCAAGCCAGCTCACCCCCAGCAACACGCTCAAAACGCAGACACACACACACACACACACACACACGCATGTATGGACATGCATACCCACACAGGAGTGCACACCATACATGCACGCACACTGAAGATACACATGTGCCCACTGCACACCTCTGCACTCATAAGCACACGCATAACATCGACATGCATGTCGATGCACATACACACACACATGCACACCCTGGAGTGCACAGGCACACACATATGCATAGAGTGTGGATGCACTCGTGCACACACTCAGATACAGGCATGTCCACATTCACTTAAGCAGGGCACACACACAATCACACACTGAATGCACACACTCATGTGCACATCTATGCACATAGGGGCATACACACTCACGTGTGTACATGCACATACCTACACACAAGTGGAAAGCACAGGTCCTTCCCTCCAAGATCCAGTGGAAACTCCAGCTCCCAGAATGAGCCTTTCCCACCTCCCTCCTCCTCCTCCAACTCCACCACCTCCAAGTCTCCCCCTAGCTTTTGTTAAGCCCCCTGGCTCCCTCCCACTAGAAAGAAGGTTGTAGTCAATCAACCTCCGCTTGTAAACAAGCTGACCTGGCATCCCCAGCTGGGTGGACAACAGAGAAGCCAAGCCTGTGTTCACTGGTTTCGTGGCCCCAGTGAGTCCTCTGGGCCTCTGTTCCCTCCCAGACCCCCTCCCCCAGCAGCCTACAGCAAACAAGAGAGAGAATGTAAGCCCTTAGGAGCCACTGAAGTCCTGAAGTCCCTTAAAAAAGGATGTGGCCCCCAGGCAGGCTGTGTGGGGGAGGGGAGTGGGGAGGAGTGTTTAACAAACGACCAGGGGCCAGCGGCAGGGAGAAACCAAGGGAAAGAAACTTGAGCCTCTGCTTTTAACAGGAATTTGATTCAAAACAGTAAGGATATTTCTTTTAATCGGCCTGCAGCAAAAGTTTGCAAAGAGTCATTCAGGCGCGTGGCCTAACAGGCAAGTTATGCCTTAGTTCTACCTTAGTTTTACGGGGCTCTTAACAGCCCAGCATCAGCCACAGGTATGCTGTGTAATCACTTCCCTCTCAGGGGGGAGAATGACGCCAGATCCCTGCAGGAAGAAGGGCCACTCGCAGACATGGAATGTTCCAGTCCATTCCAGAAACCAAACCACACACAGCCTTGGAGTCTCAACTCTGACAGGTTTGTCCAGAGACTGTGGGCACCCGTGCGGCCCAAGACGCTACCCCACAGTCAGTAATGGTGCTTACTGAGCACTAGACCCTTGAACTTGACCCTGCACTTGGGCATCCTGAAGCTGAAGAAACTTCAGTTCGGGCTCACAGAGAACCTGTAATTCAACTGGGGCATGAAAGAAAAACAGTTGATTGTCATTATTCCTGGAAGTTCTGTTCTATCAAGTCATCGCAAACACAGAATTAGCAAGTACCAAACTACTGCACTTACAGGAGGATCTGGGGTTGGGTTCCTGCGAGCCTCTGGTCACAACATTTCATCAACCAGTCGAAGCATAGACTGGTTTTATATGTTGCTGTTGTTCAGTCGCTAAGCCGTCCAACTCTGCAACCCCACGGACTGCCGCAGGCCGGCCTCCTCTGTCCTCCACTGTCTCCCAGAGTTTGCTCAGATTCATGTCCATTGAGTTGGTGATGCTATCTAACCATCTCATCTTCTGCCGCCTCCTTCTCCTTTTGCCTTCAGTCTTTCCCAGCATCAGGGTCTTTTCCAAAGAGTCGATTCTTTGCATCAGATGGTCAAAGTATTGGAGCTTCAGCTTCAGCATCATATCCAAAGAATATTTAGGGTTGATTTCCTTTAGGATTGACTGGTTTGATCTCCTTGCTATAAGAGACTCCCAAGAGTATTATTCCAGCACCACAACAAGAAAGAATCAATTTTTGTTTCTGTTTAAAGATGATTTGATTACTATATATTATGGATTCATTAACACTGGACGCACAGCCAACAGCACTGTCACTCATGTCTGAATGAAGTTTACATAAGACAGGTATTTTCTGCTTAAGGTGCATCACAGCCTCTTGCACTCAGGAACACTAAATAATGCGTTAGGACTACACAAGGGCCGTTTTAAATAGCAGTTGCCTATAAAAAGCACAAGAATGCAACAAAAAAGAGAGAGAGACTGCAAAAAGGATACTTATTTACAGCATGAGATGAGACAAGAAGACAGAATGGCCCTGTTTGCCCTCAGCTAGAACAAGCACACCCCACAGCTCTGTCTGCCAGTGACTGAGAAAATGTCACGAGTATTGCCTTGGGGGTGACCGAAGGATGTTAGCGAGGACTTCTTTCAAAGAAAAAACCAAAATTGCAAATTAAAAATTAGATCTCCTTGGGATAAGGGGATGTTTGCAGGAGAAGCCTGAAGTCAATTACTCCTTGGGGTAAGGGCATATTTGCATGAGAAACCTGAAGTTCAATTACCTGCCTAGTAAACCCATGGGTTTGGATCTTATACTGATACATAAACGAAGTCCTTGTCCATCTATTTCTTTCTTAATCAGTTAAAATAATTAAGCATGTCTTTTTATTTCCTACTCTGTGTGAAGCATAGCAGTGATCAAGACAAAGACCCTGCTCTCATGGGAGAGGCCTTCTTGGGATGGGGTTGGGAGACAGGAAATAAACATGCAAACCAATAAATTATACAGAAGTGCGGAGAGGTCTGTCGTTAGTGGAGAACTCAGATGGAGAAGTCAGTGGAGAAGTTCAGAGATGAGATTTTTCTGATGAGAAACAGAAAGCCCTGTAGAACCCTAGGAGAACTTCTGGACGAAGGGAACAGGACATGAAGGGACAAGCGTTCTGCACTTATGGAATAGCAAGGTCAGTGGCCTGGAGTGAGTGATGCAAGATAAACTTGAAGAGACAGACAAGGGCAGATCAGGGAGAGCTTTGGAGACCATAGAGAAGACCATGGACATGATACTAAAAGCAAAGGAAAGCCAGCGGGAGATTTTAAACAGAGGATGATGCCGTTTATGTTTCTGAAAGATCATTCTGACTATAGTGAGTAGAACAGATTATGGGGCAACTTTTTTATATTTATGCATTTAGCTGCACTGGGTCTTAGTTGTGGTATGTAAGATCTTTCACTGAGCTGCCCAGACCCTCTAATTGTGTTGCATAGACTCCAAAGTGTGAGGGCTCAGTAGTTGCAGCACACAGATTTAGTTGCTCCGAGGCATATGGGATCTTTGTTCTCTGACCGTGTCCACTGCATTGCAAGGCAGATTCTTAACCACTGGACCACGAGGGAAGTCTCTATAGGGGAACTTGACTGCCATCTTTTGGGATCAGCATCTTGGGAAGCTGATCAGGTAGGGCTGGGACACAGGAGTTGAGCAACTAGAATCGAGACATCCACCCAACCTCACTCCTACCCGACCTCCACTGCCACACTCTCCTCGCAGCTCATGAGAATTAGTACCTGGAACAAAACCCTCAGGCTACTGCTTTGTTCTACTGGGAGCAAAGTAAAGGAAGTATGAAAATGGTTTGGCCAACTGGGCCCCAGTGGGGCTTACATGGCTGTGGCTGGGCCCGTGGGATCAAGAACACAGCAATCGTGAAGAGCAGCGTCAGCCTCCCTTCCTGGGCCAGGGCTTCCCTAGCAAGGGCATTTTATTACACAGTCTGCAGTGGGTTTTTGGCAGTGGGAGCCCCACTGTCAGAGGGCTCTAGTCCCACTCAGTGGAGTTAGGTGGAGGGAAGAGTTTGCTTCAGCGTGTTTTGCTTTCATTTGGCAAGGCAATCCTGTGAGGGGCCCAAGGTTGTGGAATTAATTACAGCCAATTACCTAGCATATAATACTCAGGTTCCAGCTTGTTGAAAGCCTCTTAGAGGTGGGAAAAATTCATGGGCGAGCTGTCAAGTAAAGGCCTCCTCCCACTAATCTCACGGCCCAGCCTCCTGTGAATTTGCCCTTTAACGCCAACATTCTTTTTAAATAAATATAGTCTCCTTAAATCACTGTCTAAAATTCCCCCAAATAAGGATTATTGCAGTTAGCATATAAAAATATGATTCATAGCTGCCTAAGTTTAAATGTTGCCTATATTCACCTCCCTATGTCTGTGCTTATTAATGAATGACAGAAGATCCCCTTTAAAATTGTTCTAAATCACAAAAATATATAAAAGATGCATTGCAGCCACCATATTGAAAAATGATAATAGTAATAAAGACTATCATCTGCAAGTAATGATACATGTGTCTTCCTTTCCATCACTGGATCCCCTTTCTAATATTCATGTCTTATTGCTTTGGCTGACTTGGCCCATCCAGAACTTTCAATCATGCAGTGCTACCAGGCATTCCTGTCTTGCTCCTGATTTTTAATGGGAATGCCTTTATGGCTTCACCATTTAATATGATACTAGTTGTCAAGCTTATGATAAATCATCTTTATCATATTAAGAAAAATTTAATTGGTTCCTAGTGGGTTTTTTTTACTTGTAACTGTTTTTAATATGAAAGGGAGCATAGAAGGATATACAGTGAGAAATTACTCCTCTTTTCTTAACCCCTCAGTCCCCCTCCTCACAAGGTACCCTCTGTTAGTAGCTTCTTTGGCATCTTTCTAAAGCTGTTCTATGCTCATACAAGTGTCTTCTAAGGGTCATAATAAAATGTCACAGAATGGGTGCCTTAAATAACGAAAATGTGTTCCCTCACAATTCTGGAGGCGAAAGTCTGAGACCAAGGTGTGGGCAGGTCTGGTTTCTCCTGAAGCCCTTCTCCTTGGCTTGAAGACAGCCTTCTTCTCCTGTGCCCACCCATGGCCCCTCTCTATGCACGTGCACCCCTGGCGTCTTCCTCTTCTTATAAGGACATCAGCCATATTGGATTGAGCCCCACTCTCAGGATCTGCTTTCACTTAAATTATCTCCTTAAAGGTCCTTTCTCCAAATACAGTCACACTGGGGGTTAGACTTCAACATATGAATTTGGAGTCCACAACAAAAAACAAATATGAATACGTGTGTGTGTGTGTGTTCCTTTTCCCCACCTTTTCCACAGATAGAGTGAAAGTGTTGGTTGCTCAGTCGTGTCCAACTTTTTGTGACCCCATGGTCTGTCCATGGGATTCTCCAGGCAAGAGTACTGGAGTGGGTTGCCATTCCCTTCTCCAGGGGCTCTTCCTGACCCAGGGATTGAACCTGAGTCTCCTGCATTGCAGCCAGTATCTTTACCATCTGAGCTACCAAGGAAACCCTTTTCCACAAATGGCAGTGTGTTATTCACATCTTGCTTTCTAAAGATCTATCTGGGAGACCTCCCCACACTAGTATACAGACAGTTGTCTAGTTTTTAATGGAGTGTAATTTATGGAACCGGGCCTTTATGAATGGACTTGAAGTTGTTGCCAATATCCTGCTATTAGGTATTAGAGGTAAACTGCCCTGTGCAGCTTTATCTATCATTTATCTATTTAAGCGCCATTTCCCACTGATGCATGTCTCTGTGGGATAAATTCCCAGGAGGGATATGTGCTTTTATCACGTTGACAAATGATAACAATCTGCCCGCCCCCATGTGTGGTTGAAGACCCATTACATTCCCACAAGTAATATAGGAGCATCCCTGCCAGCCAGCCAGCCAAAAGGAGGCTTTCTTACTTCCGGTCCCTACCAACTTGATGGAAATGACATCACAATCTTGGTTCCATTTTTGCCTTTCTCTTACTTTGAAGGAGGCTGGGAATCTTTTCACAAGCACACGGGCCACCTGAACAGCATTTTTCTGTGGCTTCTGTCCATGTCCTCTGTCCTTTTCCCGGTGTGTTGCTGTCCTCTGACTGTGGATCTGTCCAAGACCTTGACCTACAACAGAATGTCATCATCAGTTTGCAGACTGGTGTCTTTTCTCAGTTTGTATTGAGTCTTCCTGGGTTTTACTCTGGTTTCTCCCTCAGGACCAGCCATCACTCCCCGCCTGAGTCACTTTTCTGTCATTCATATCTCATCACCTTTTCTGCATGTGTTCTTTCCTCCTGCACGTAGGGGAGCTCCTCGAACTTATCTAGATGGGTGTCTTTAGCAACAGGGAGCAGGAAATCCCCCTACCAGTGACTTAAACAATCAGAACCTCTGTGGTCTCCTAATAAGAAGGTGGGAGGTAGATAGTCCCGGGTTTGCTTAATCGGTGCACAGCGCCTGGAACCAAGTTCTTCCCTCTCTTCTCCACCATCTTTGGTGGATAGTTGGAGGGCATAGTTCCCGGCATCACATGCAGACAAGGTGACGTCCAGTAGAAGAGAGGGGCGAGCCTTTCCATGTGCCTCCTGATTGTCCACCTTTCCCCTGCGGAGACCACCTCATGAGTCACTGGCCAGCGGGGCACCCAGGACCAGGCTTAAGACAATCATCGGCAAAGGGGGATGACACCCCTGTGGTTGACTTACATCAACCAAGATCCACCTCTTTGGGTCTTGGAGGGGCCAGTGCCTGCCCCCCAAAAAGTACACAGGGATCCAGGAAGACAGAGTAATAAAGGTTTTGTTTCTTCCCATGGAAGAGGTGGGGAGCATGGATCTTGGCCAACAACCACCAGCTTCCTCCCTTTTCCTGAACATCACTTACTGAGTTTTCTACAGTTTCCATTGTTTCCCGATGCTTCCAGAGTCAGTGTCCATCCTTTGGGTGTATTGCTAATTCCCTCACGATCTTTTCAGACACACCCAGTTCCTTTACTGTTTCTGCCCACTCCATTTCATTACAATCCAGTGCCACATCATGTTGACCTTATTTTAAGATCATATGTCCTTCAGAATTCCCCGTGGTCCAGTGGTTAGGATTCTGCTCTTCCACTGCAGGGGGCACAGGTGTGATCCCTGGTCAGGGAACTAAGATCCTACAAGCCACTGTTGTCAACCCAAGACAGAGGCTTTCTACAATTCATTTCCTATTCCTGCAGTAAGTCTTTTTTCAAAAGTGTTTTCCTTCTTGAAGGTAAAGTTCCCCATCTTTCCTATGGTAGGCTGGTTTCATCAAATACTAGGGTTTCTTTTCTGGGGCCTTCCTGGGACCAGATGTCTGCTCAGGTTTGGTGTTTGGTGGGTGCTGGCTTTTTTGGTCCCCCTCCCAGTCCACCTGGTTGCTATTAGAACCCTCATTTCAGATGCTTAAGCCTGAGCCTTGGCTGTTAAGACCCAACCTGGAGCCAAGTTCCCTGAGTCTGGCAGCGATTTTCCTGGAGGGGCTGTGCTGGCTGAGGAGGCATCTTCCACTTCTCTGCCTGGCTGCCTGACGATCCAAAGGGAAATGTATTCATAGATAATTTGAAACAGTCTGAAGTCCTTCCAATGCCAGAGAGAGTGCATAAAAAAATCTACAAGCCCCCAAGGGTAGCACTCCCACCACTGTTCCTGTCTTCACCCTTCTTTCTTCTAACTTGACATCCCAGAAATCAAGGACCACCACCCATCCACTTCTGCCTCAGGCCAGGTTCACTGCTGTGAATTTGAGCGCTGGATTGGGCAGGAAAGGGAGGTTCCAATGGAGGAGAGAGGTGTAAAATGTCTACGGGAACCCCCAGAATACAGCCTCTGTGCAGCCAGGGGTGGCTACCCTCCCCGTGGTCAGAAATAGCCCTAAGTCACTGAAATGATGCCTGCCATGATGGAACCCACTTACTGCCTTTCTGCTTGGCCCCACCATCCTGCCATTTGATGGCTTCACAGATGCTTTTTCCCTTGGGTTTGACAGACGGAAGCCCATATTCCTAGTTGTCAGGACTCTTGCAGTTCTTTCTAATTAGGAAGGGCATAGCTGGTCCCTTTGACTCCACATGCATTTTAGTTTCTATTCCTCAATAGCGCATTGAAGCATTTCCCACCACCACCCCCCTTTGTTTGCTTGTTTGTTTTGCTAACGTGCCAGCAGGAAAAAAAAAAAATCACCGGGACCTTTGTTTTTCTCCATATGAATCTCCAGCTGGTTCCTATTCTGGGATCCCATTCCTGTCAGCATAACCAACTTGTGATGATTCCGCAAGCAAAGCTAGTGTACTTTTTTGTTCTATTTTTAAAAAAACTCAAACAGAAGCCCCAAACTGCCCCCCATTCCCAGGACATCCACAAACCATCTGTGTCGGATCCCAAGGGTATGTCACCAGGACAGCCTGCTTGCAGCCATGGCAGCATCGTGGCAGCTGCCAGCTTCTAGTTTGTTTTGTAAACCTTGGTGGTACCCTCCCAAGTCAGCACGATCTTGGCTCAGCCCATCACTGTGTCCGGTTCCCTCTTCCCCGTTCTTGCTCTCTGATAGAAGATGCTCCAGGACCATGCAGTCAGTGTGGATCCACCTGGTGACCTCGGGGATAGATCGTCCCACAGAAGCTGGTCACTCTGGTGCCTGCTTCTTGGAGCCAAGTGAGGTGAACCAGCTGACCGGCCACCTTTTCTCCTCCTTAGTCAGGCTCCCAGCCCAGAACACCCTGATGAACACTTGTCTCTGCAGAAGGAAGCCTGGCCACAGAGGTGGAGGCCAGGGGTGTGAATGGCTTGGGTCTTCACACTCCCCGAGGAGCTGGCACACTCCCCAGGCTGCTTGATAGGTGTGCATCACTGATGGATGGACGATGGATATTTGAGTTGATAAATAAAAGCAATATATTTCATTTCCGTTCCAGCAAAAATGAATGCTGTTAGAAAATGTATAATGCGTGGGTATCCTGAATGCTTTAGGAAACTGATCCTTTTCTTTGCTTCAACAGTGGGTTTTCTATTATACTTTATTTTCCAAAAGCCATTGCCTTATTTTCTTGTAGTTAGTATAGTTGTTCAGTTGCTTAAGCCATGTCTGACTCTTTGTGACTCCATGGGCTTCAGTAAGCCAGGTTTCCCTGTCCTTCATTATCCCCTGGAGTTTGTTCAAACTAATGTCCATTGAGTCAATGGTGCCATCCAACCATCTCATCCTGTCACCCCCTTCTTCTTTTGCCCTCAATCTTTCCCAGCATCAGAGTCTTTTCCAATGAGTTGGCTCTTCATATAAGGTAGCCAAAGTATTGGAGCTTCAGCATCAGTTCTTCCAAAGAATATTTTCTTGTGGACCCTTATGAAACGAATAGTATGGGTTGAATGGGTTCCCCCAAAATCGATGTGATGGTATTTGGAGGTGGGGCCTCTGGAAGATGATTAGGGTTAGATGAGGGTGGGGCCCTCATGAGGGGATTAGTGGCCTTATAAAAAAGGAAACAAAATCATTCTCTCTCTTTCCCTTTCTCCTTTTTCTCCCTCATTCTTCTCCTCTCTTCCTCAAGCCCTCAAGTGCAGACCATATGAGCACACAGCAAGAAAGCAGTTGTCTACAAGCCAAGAATCAGGTCCTCATCAGACATGGAATCTGCCAGCCCCTTGATCTTGAACTTATAGCCTCCAGAACTGTGAGAGGCAAATGTCTATTGTTTAAATCTGTGGTATTTTGTTATAGCAGCCTGAGCTGAATAAGACAGGCAGAATGGCAGTTTGGTTCTCATTCTACAGATAGGAAGACTGAAGCCTAGAGAGGTTAATGGCTCATCCAAGAATATGTAACCATTTGGGATTAAAGCCAGGATAGAAACATATACCCCAAGGATTTAAAACAGGACTCAGTTTCTCAGATCACCACGACTCAAATCTGGTGAGATTATGCTGAGTAAGGGAATACCACCCAACAGGACAGAGGGAAAACTAGCGCTCACTGGCCACCTTCCATATCTTAGGAGCACCAAGTAGCACTTTCCTGCTGGTTCTCATTTTCTATAAGTTAGAACTCAGAAGATGAGAAACACTAAGTAACTGGCCCAAAGTCACACAGCAAATAATAGGGACGGGATTTGACCACAGGGATGTCTAAACCATACAATGCTTTCTTCCTAAGCCATCTGGTCTCCAGGTGGATGGATTTTGGAGAAAGGAGATAAAAGTAGTGAATAGAAAAGTAGGCAGGCCAAATAAACCAATCATTAAGGTTCAGATCTTTGCCTGGAGTTGAGATGTCATGACTGCCACAGAGTCAATTGGAAATGTCCCACCTAACCTTCCATGCCATTTTCAAACTGACCCCACAGGCACTGAAAATCTATCCTATACAAGCAAAGTTGTACAAAGGTGGTCAACACCATTAGAGCCTAAAAGAAGTAGAGAATCCTTGGGTTTTCCCACCAGGCTAACTGGCCCTTAAGGAGATTTGCTTGCTTTTGTTTTTTAACTAGAATCTAAAAGGTTGATTATTTCTGCATTTCATAACGCAGGGTGTAATACAGACCAATTTTTTCCATCTTTCAATTATAATCATTCTTTGATAGTGATATCACGACCATGTTCCATATGCAAAGTGTTTTATTATGTTCACACTCATCTCCATTAATCCGCACAAGGACCCTGAGAGGCAGAGCTTTTCACCCAGGTCTCGAAGAAGCTGAAATTCAAAGCCATTCTGGCGAATTGACTAAGTGGGGATTCAATTTGTGGTCTCTAAACCTCCAAAGACCCTGGGGGCCTTCTCCAGGAAATGCTCCGGGATCTGGGTATAGCCAGCTTCCTCTCTTCCAGGAATGCTATGGAAATGTCCTCAAGGATCACTGCTGTCCCAACAGATGGCTCTTATACTCACCCTAGAAATGAGACTGCAGGGACTTCCCTAGCAATCCAGTGGCTAAGACTCCACACTCCCAATGGAGAGGGTCTGGGTTCGAGTCCTGCTCAGGGAACTATATCTCACATGCCATGACTAAAGATCCCACCTGCCACAATGAAAATCAAAGATCCCACAGCTGCAGCTAAGATTCAGCACAACCAAATAAAATAAAGAAATACTTTTTAAAAAATGAGGCTATGAATTGGAATTTGGGACCAGGAAAGGCCCATTTCCTAATGCTGATAGCACTTCCTGGGATGTCTCAACCCTAGGCAGAAGCATCGTGGGGAAGGCTGACTAATGGACCCCGAAGATGTCTGCAACCTAATACCCAGAACCTGAGAATATGTAACCTTACACAGCAAAGATGTGATTTGATTGTGATTCAGTTAAGAACCCTGAAACTGGGAGACGCTCCTGGACTATCTGGATGAAAGGGAAAAGTGAAAGTCGCTCAGTCATGTCTGACTCTTTGTGACCCCATGGACTATACAGTCCATGGAATTCTCTAGGCCAGAATACTGGAGTGGGTAGCCTTTCCCTTCTCCAGGGGATCTTTCCAACCCAGGGATCAAACCCAGGTCTCCTGAATTGCAGGCAGATTCTTTACCAGCTGAACCACAAGGGAAGCCCAAGAATACTGGAGTGGGTAGCCTATCCTGTCTCCAGTGGATCTTCCTGACCCAGGAATTGGACCGGGGTCTCCTGCATTGCAGGCAGATTCATTACCAACTGAATTACCAGGGAAGCCCTTGGATTATCTGGATGGGCCCATGTAATCACAAGACTTTTTATAAGAGGAAAGGAGGGCCCAGAGTCACAGAAGGAGATGTGTGGACAGAAGCGGAATTTGAAGTGATGTGGCCACGAGCCGAGGAATGTGGGCAGCCTCCAAATGCCAAAGCGTCAGGGATGGGTTCTCCCCTAGTGCCTCCAGAAGGGACACAGCCCTGCTGACACCTTGATTTTAGCCCCTTGAGACCCAGTTTTGATCTTCTGACCTCCAGAAATGTAAGATGATAAATTCATGTTGTTTTAAGCCATTCGGTTTGTGGTAATTTGTACAGAAACAATAGCAAAAACAATGCAAGGGCTTCCAACCAATCAAACTGAAAGGAAGTCAACTCTGAATATTCACTGGAAAGACTGATGCTGAAGCTGAAGCTCCAACACTTTGACCACCTAATGCAGAGAGCCGACTCATCAGAAAAGACCCTGATGCTGGGACAGATTGAAGGCAAAAGAAGAAGCGGGCAGCAGAGGATGAGATGGTTAGATAGCATCACTGACTCAATGGATACAAATAAGAGCAAACTCTGGGAGATAGCAGGACAGGGAAGCCTGGTGTGCTGCAGTCCATGGGGTCAGGAGGAGTCAGACACGACTTAGCAACTGAACAACAATAGCAAACACACCCCTGGCATCCCAGGTGGAACCTAGCCACATTCTCCCAAGCTCACAGGCTGCGTCTCCACGGCAACAAACCCATGGAAGGGACTGCCAGTGTCGGCTCCATCAGACCATGTGACAAGTTCCACTTTAGGGTCCAAATGTTTCCAGTCCAATTCACCAGCAGCATGCTGTGGAGTCAGAGTGCCCTGTCTTGCGGGCCTGGCCTGGAGGCCAGAAATCAGTCATTTCCCCTCAAGCAACAATTTCAATCCATTTCACATTCATTCTTACGAGAAAATATTCCCCCCTTCAGTTTTTCCACGAATGTGGCAAGGCTTCAGTCCAGGAAACAGAAAATAAAAGTATCACACGATTTCAGAACTCAAGAGAAACTAATTAAATCCAAATTTTTACGGAACGTTAAAAGTTGAACTCAACTCAAAACACACTCAAGAGTTAGAGTCAATTTCGAATGCTTTCTGAGAAGGGAACGACAATCAAACCAAAACAAAACAAAACAAAACAAAACCCCAAATCCAATGACTTTTCTTTAGAAGGTTCTCCCTCCACTTACAGAAAGGAGCCAGAATTGAAGGGACCACAGGAGCACGTGGGAAGACCGTGCGGTTTTCAAGGGAAGGCTAAAAAAAAAAAAAAAAATTCAGGGTTGTCTCTTGATTCTCAGTAATCCTGGGGTCTAGACAGACCCCATGGGATGAAATGAGTATCAGGAAATACAGCTTGGTATGTGGAACCTGGGCAATTTGAAACGGGGCATAAATTAGACAGCGAGGGAAGGGGTATCGCTCATTTGCGACGTGCAAAGTAAAGAAAACAGAACGCTTTCACCCAGAAGCTTGCTGAGAAGAGGCGTTTGAAGGCTGGAGCTGGGGGTTTCTCTCTGGAAAGAACATCACCACAGGTTCATTTTATTTGTAAAGACAGAATGATCAACTCAAGAGTGTCTCCGGAGAGTGAAGGGTCTCTCCAGAGAACACTTTAACCTCGCAAAAATCATGCCGGTAGTAGCCAACATTTAGTCACTACAGTAAGTCCCCTACATACGAACCTTCCGGTTGCAAACTTTCCAAGATGCGAACATGCATTCGCATGTCCAATCAAGTCAGCAATGACTAAAATTGCAGCTTGCCCTCCATCTCCTACCAATGAACACCCAGGACTGATTCCCTTTAGGATGGACTGGTTGGATCTCCTTGCAGTCCAAGGGACTCTCAAGAGTCTTCTCCAACACCACAGTTCAAAAGCATCAATTCTTCGGCGCTCAGACTTCTTCACAGTCCAACTCTCACATCCATACATGACCACTGGAAAAACCATTGCCTTGACTAGATGGACATTTGTTGGCAAAGTAATGTCTCTTCTTTTGAATATGCTATCTAGGTTGGTCATAACTTTCCTTCCAAGGAGTAAGCGTCTTTTGATTTCATGGCTGCAGTCACCATCTGCAGTGATTTTGGAGCCTAGGAAAATAAAGTCAGCCACTGTTTCCACTGTTTCCCCATCTATTTCCCATGAAGCGATGGGACCGGATGCCATGATCCTAGTTTTCTGAATGTTGAGCTTTAAGCCAACTTTTTCACTCTCCACTTTCACTTTCATCAAGAGGCTTTTTAGTTCCTCTTCACTTTCTGCCATAAAGGTGGTGTCATCTGCATATCTGAGGTTATTGAGATTTCTCCCGGCAATCTTGATTCCAGCTTGTGCTTCTTCCAGCCCAGCATTTCTCATGATGTACTCTGCATAGAAGTTAAATAAGCGGGGTGATAATATACAGCCTTGATGTATTCCTTTTCCTATTTGGAACCAGTCTGTTGTTCCATGTCCAGTTCTAACTATTGCTTCCTGACCAGCATACAGGTTTCTTAAGAGACAGGTCAGGTGGTCTGGTATTCCCATCTCTTTCAGAATTTTCCACAGTTTATTGTGATCCACACAGTCAAAGGCTTTGGCATAGTCAATAGGAAGAAGTAGATGTTTTTCTGGAACTCTCTTCCTTTTTCGATGATCCAGCAGATGTTGGCAATTTGATCTCTGGTTCCTCTGCCTTTTCTAAAACCAGCTTGAACATCAAGAAGTTCACGGTTCATGTATTGCTGAAGCCTGGCTTGGAGAATTTTGAGCATTACTTTACTAGCGTGTGAGATGAGTGCAATTGTGCAGTAGTTTGAGTATTCTTTGGCATTGCCTTTCTTTGGGATTGGAATGAAAACTGACCTTTTCCAGTCCCGTGGCCACTGCTGAATTTTCCAAATTTGCTGGTATATTGAGTGCAGCACTTTCACAGCATCATCTTTCAGGATTTGAAATAGCTCCACTGGAATTCCATCACCTCCACTAGCTTTGTTCGTAGTGATGCTTTCTAAGGCCCACTTGACTTCACATTCCAGGATGTCTGGCTCTAGGTGAGTGATCACACCATCATGATTATCTGGGTCATGAGGATCTTTTTTTGTACAGTTCTTCTGTGTATTCTTGCCACCTCTTCTTAATATCTTCTGCTACTGTTAGGTCCCTACCATTTCTGTCCTTTATCGAGCCCATCTTTGCATGAAATGTTCCCTTGGTATCTCTAATTTTATTGAAGAGATCTCTAGTCTTTCCCATTCTGTTGTTTTCCTCTATTTCTTTGCATAGATCACTGAGGAAGTCTTTCTTATCTCTCCTTGCTATTCTTTGGAACTCTGCATTCAAATGCTTATATCTTTCCTTTTCTCCTTTGCTTTTCGAGTCCCTTCTTTTCATAGCTATCTGCAGATGGTGACTGCAGCCATGAAATTAAAAGGCGCTTACTCCTTGGAAGGAAAGTTATGACCAACCTAGATAGCATATTCAAAAGCAGAGACATTACTTTGCCAACAAAGGTCCATCTAGTCAAGGCTATGGTTTTCCCAGTGGTCATGTATGGATGTGAGAGTTGGACTGTGAAGAAAGCTGAGTGCCACAGAATTGATGCTTTTGAACTGTGGTGTTGGAGAAGACTCTTGAGAGTCCCTTGGACTGCAAGGAGATCCAAGCAGTCCATTCTGAAGGAGATCAGCCCTGGGATTTCTTTGGAAGGAATGATGCTAAAGCTGAAACTCCAGTACTTTGGCCACCTCATGCGAAGAGTTGACTCATTGGAAAAGACTCTGATGCTGGGAGGGATTGGGGGCAGGAGGAGAAGGGGACGACAGAGGATGAGATGGCTGGATGGCATCACTGACTGGATGGACGTGAGTCTGAGGGAACTCCGAGAGTTGGTGATGGACAGGGAGGCCTGGCATGCTGCAATTCATGGCGTCGCAAAGAGTTGGACACGACTGAGAAACTGAACTGAACTGAACTGTAAGGCCTCCTCAGACAGCCATTTTGCTTTTTTGTATTTCTTTTTCTTGAGGACAGTCTTGATTCCTGTTTCCTGTACAATGTCTCAAACCTCTGTCCATAGTTTATCAGGCACTCTATCAGATCTAGTCCCTTAAATCTATTTCTCACTTCCACTGTATAGTCATAAGGGATTTGATTTAGGTCATACCTGAATGGATGACCTTCAAGTAATGGTTTTCTCCACTTTCTTCAATTTCAGTCTGAATTTGGCAATAAGGAGTTCATGATCTGAGCCACAGTCAGCTCCTGGTCTTGTTTTTGCTGACTGTATAGAGCTTCTCCATCTTTGGCTGCAAAGAATATAATCAATTTGATTTCGGTGTCGACCGTTTCGTGATGTCCATGTGTAGAGTCTTGTCTTGTGTTGTTGGAAGAGGATGTTTGCTATGACCAGTGTGTTCTCTTGGCAGAACTCTTTCAGCCTTTGCCCTGCTTCTTTCTGTACTCCAAGGCAAAATATGCCTCTTACTCCAGGTGTTTCTTGACTTCCTACTTTTGCATTCCAGTCCCCTATAATGAAAAGGACATCTTTTTTGGGTGTTAGTTCTAGAAGGTCTTGTAGGTCTTCATAGAACTGTTCAACTTCAGCTTCTTCAGCATTACTGGTCAGGGCATAGACTTGGATACGTGATATTGAATGGTTTGTCTTGGAAACAAACAGAGATCATTCTGTTGTTTTTGAGATTGCATCCAAGTACTGCATTTCGGACTCTTTTGTTGACTATGATGGCTACTCCATTTCTTCTAAGGGATTCCTGCCCACAGTACTAGATATAATGGTCATCTGCGTTAAATTCACCCATTCCAATCCATCTTAGTTTGCTGATTCCTAGAATGTCGACGTTCACTCTTGCCATCTCCTGTTTGACCACTTCCAATTTGCCTTGATTCATGGACCTAACATTCCAGGTTCCTATGCAATAGTGCTCTTTACAGCATCGGACCTTGCTTCTATCACCAGTCCCATTCACAACTGGATGTTGTTTTTGCTTTGGCTCCATCCCTTTATTTTTTCTGGAGTTACTTCTCCACTGATCTCCTGGGTATTCATTGGAAGGACTGATTTTGACGCTGAAACTCCAATACTTTGGCTACCTGATGTGAAGAGCTGACTCATTTGAAAAGACCCTGATGCTGGGAAAGATTGAGGGCAGGAGGAGAAGGGGACAACAGAGGATGAGATGGCTGGATGGCATCACCGACTCGATGGACAAGGGTTTGAGTGAACTCCGGGAGTTGGTGATGGACAGGGAGGCCTGGCGTGCTGCAGTTCATGGGGTCACAAAGAGTCGGACATGATTCAGCAACTGAACTGAACTCCATCTGCTGTTGCTGACGATCCATCAGCTCTGCCATCACCCACCTCGCTTCCCCTCCAGTCAGTAACTCTTCCTGCTTGTTCACTCACTGCCAGCTCCTGTATGGCAGCTGCTGTACTGTGCTACTGCGCTTTTCAAGGTCCTGTAGTCTAAGATTAAAAATGTTTTATTTTTATGTTTTGTTTTTTTAATGATTTATTATGTGAAAAGTATTGTAAACCTATTACAGTACAGTACTATATAGCCGATTGTGTTAGTTGGGTACCCAGGCTAACTTCGACGGATTTACAAATTGGACTTAAGAACATGGTCTTGGAATGGAACTCATTCATACGTGGGGGACTTACTGTATTATGTATTATAAATACAACTGTTTGTTGAGACTGGACCCCAGGCACTATTATGATCTCCACATAGCCACAGGGCATTGGTGTGGGGCCCTCAAAGCTTCAGGCTGCAGTGGTTTCAAAGCCCACCTCGGGATTGAATCCTGAAGCCCTGGGAGAGGGAGGCAGCTCTCTTTCTGCCCGGGTAGGTAGGTCTATGCACCTGAGGCGTCCCGCACGGTTAGGAAAGGAAAAGTTTGGGAATGCCAGCTCTGACACATGCTAGCTGTGTGTTTTGGGCAAGTCACTCTGCCTGTCTGTGCCTCTGTTGCCTCATCTGTATAAGGAGGTTGTGCCTATAACCAGCTCCTGGGCTTGCTGTGAGGACTGAAAGCAGGTGAGGGACTAACCCAGGGTGTGACACAGTGAGGGCTCAAACGCTGCTCTCTACGGCTGGAAAACCACGGGCCCCTCCTACATCAAAGCCTAAGTCCATATAGAACAGTCTTATGGACTCTGTGGGAGAGGGAGAGGGTGGGAAGATTTGGGAGAATGGCATTGAAACATGTAAAATATCATGTATGAAATGAGTTGCCAGTCCAGGTTCGATGCACGATACTGGATGCTTGGGGCTGGTGCACTGGGACGACCCAGAAGGATGGAATGGGGAGGGAGGAGGGAGGAGGGTTCAGGATGGGGAACACATGTAAACCTGTGGCGGATTCATTTTGATATTTGGCAAATCTAATACAATTATGTAAAGTTTAAAAATAAAATAAAATTTAAAAAAGAAAAAAAAAAAAAAAAGCGTAAGTGCAGTGAACGGAGGTAGCCGCGACACCAAAGCTCCTTAGCTGTACGGTCGTCAGCTCTCCCGGTCCCACGCCTAGACAGTAAACCCAAACTGGGCATCCCCAGCAGTGAGCGCCCCCTACTGGACACATGGCCCCTCCGTTCTTGGTTTTGATTTAATTCAGCAAACATTCTGGAGTGCCCATGGCAGCCAGACTGAAGATACAGGCGGAAGACGCCTCCCACCAGGGGATAAGGTGCCAAGAATTAATAGTACAGGGGACTTTCCCTGGTGGTCCAGTGGTTAAGAATCTTCCTTCCAGTGCAGAGGGTGGGGGTTCGAGTTTTGGTCGGGGAACTAAGATCCCACATAGCACGGGGCAACAAAACCCGAGCGCCACAATGATAGAGTTCTCGGGCCGCGACTAAGACCCAATGCAGCCAAAAAATAATTAATTAATTACTTTAAATCTCCGGAGAAGGCAATGGCAACCCACTCCAGTACTCTTGCCTGGAAAATCCCATGGGCAGAGGAGCATGGTAGGCTGCAGTCCATGGGGTCGCTAAGAGTCGGACATGACTGCGCGACTTTACTTTCACTTTTCACTTTCATACATTGGAGAAGGAAATGGCAACCCACTCCAGTGTTCTTGCCTGGAGAATCCCAGGGACGGGGGAGTCTGATGGGCTGCCGTCTATGGGGTCGCACAGAGTTGGACACGACTGAAGCAACTTAGCAGCAACTTTAAATCTCAAATTAAAAAAAGAGTTAATAGTACAGGGTGGCATGGGTGACCAGCCAGGGAAGGGATGTCCAGGAGTAGCCAGGAGAGGGGTGGTGGTCAGGGAAGGCCAATACCCCCATCCTGCCTGTCTCTCTCCTGTCCTCCTTTTTTCCCTCTGCCCTCCTTGTTTCCCTTATTTAACACCCACGTGCTGTGTACCTGCCCTGAAGATGTGGGAAGAAGAAAACTAATTATAAAAAAAAAAAGAATAATACCCCGAGTACAAGGCACTTAGCAATCCAGGCAGTGCTCAAAGCCTTTTGCTGATATTAGTTCATTTAATCCTCACAATAACTGCTCAAAATTACCCTTGTCCTTTTACAGAGTGGGGCATAGAGAGGTTGAGTAACCTGCCCTGGGCCACAGAGCCCCAGATGGTGGAGCTATGGTTTGTCCTGGGATGATGCGCTTTATGGCTGGGAAAACACAGGCTCCTCTTACATCCAAGCATGAGAGTGAACAGAGGCGACTGTGAGAGCAAAGCTCACGGGGGCCCCGGAGGCACAGAAAGGGCACGAGTTACTCCAGGGAAGCCTCTGGAGAGGTGAGGGCCAGGGTTGCGTCTGGAAGGGTGAGTATGTCAGGAAGAGAGGTGGGGGCGTTCCCAGGAGAGGAAGACACTTGAACATGGGCTGGGGCGGGGTGCTGGAACACCTGGCACCTGGAGAAAACTCGGGTCCCGCCATGCCGGTCCCGCCAGTGTGCGTTCGTGAATGTTCACTGGGCGTTGCAACGTGGGCATGGTATTGCTCGGGGCCATGTGCTTTCTTCTGTGAGTAGTTCACGGTTGCCAGGCTCTGTTCAAGGGATGTGTTTAGGGGATGCACACACATGATGCTTGCTTACACAAAGATGGATATGGCTACCTGTGGATGGACTAGAGGGAAGGAAAAGTAGGGAGTAGGGAGCTTGGGCGGGGGTGGGGGGGGGTGACTGGGAAGCTGCCATTTCCAAGGCAGAAGCCCAGTGGTCACACCAAGGATGGTGGAGTGGTTGGATGTAGGGTGCCAGGGGTGTGGGAGGAAAAAAGGACCAGGTCTGATGAGGTGGGTGGATCGTGGAGTCCCTAGGCCCCCCTGGTGTGACAAGAGCTACAGAGCAGGGGAGACCGGTGGGCAGGGTGGGGGCAGGCAGTCTGGATTTTATACTAAAGGAGGTGAGCTGGCTGTGTCGTGGAAGGAAAATGGCATGGACCACTCTGTATATTAAAAACATCTCTCTGGAGGAATAAACAGTACAAAAAATGTAGATTTTATATGTACTAGGATCCAGCTTGTATAAAAGTTTAATATACCATAAATGTAGCATTGCAAATCAATGCAGAAAGAAGGGATTAGTCACTGGTGCTGGGACGACTGGTTAGGTACTTAGGGAAAAAAATAATGTTGACTCCTCAACATCATAAACCAAAATAAAATCCAGATGGATACAAGAAGCAAATTCAAAAGAATAATAATGATAAATCTCCAAAACAAGCAGGGAGAAAATAAAGGTGAATACTTATTTGATTTCTGGATAAGACAGAGCTTTTTTAGCACCAGTAAAGAAGAAATCTGTGATTGATAGATTTGGTATATTAAAGCAAAACCTCAGAACACTGGAGAATGTTACAAATAAAATTTAAAATAATATACTGATGATGGATCAACGATCAATATCCTTCATATATAAAAAGTCCTTAAAAACAAATAAGAACCAACACAATATTGCAAAGCAATTATCCTCCAATTAAAAATAAATAAAGCACACACACACACATACAATAAGAAAATAGGCAATCACGCTAACAGAGAACAAAAGACATTTGTAGAAGAAGGGAAGCACATGTTTAATAGATGAATGAAAAAAGCTCACCTGCATAATTAAAGATATGCAAAAATATATAAGTAAGACAATATATTTTAAAAGCTCACCAAACTAATAAAAAATTTCATAATAATTTTTAAAAAACAGTGTTAGTGAGGATACAGAAAAATGGGTACTCACACTGGTGGGGTTATAATTTGGCTTTTCCACTAGAAAAGATGTGGTAACAGAAGAAGCCCTGAAAATGTCCTCACGCTTTGGCCCAGTAATCCCAGTTCTAGAAATCTAGTGTCAGGAAATAATCAGAGATGTAAGCAAAGGTTCACACAGGTGAATTATACTGCAACATAGTAATGTTAAAAAAGGAGAAATAATTCAGTATCCCAAAAAAGAACAGTAAACAAATAAGATGTGGTATATCCATGTGCTTGAATATTAAATAGCAATTAAAATCAAGTTTGCAAAGAGTATTTAAGGACATGGATAAGCCTTAATAAAATAATACTATGTGAAAAAACTGAAAATAATAAATATTTCATATGATTCAGAAATCACTTATTGCACATATTATATATTACATACTACATATAGTATATATAAAATTATATACAGTATACTTACTATACACAACTATAGCGTGCACACATGCTAAGTCATTTCAGTTGTGTCTGACTCCGTGACCCTATGGACTATAGCCCACCAGGCTCCCCTGTCCATGGGATTCTCCACGCAAGAATACTGGAGTGGGTTGCCATGCCCTCCTCCAGGGGATTTTCCTGAACGAGGGATT
Source organism: Bubalus kerabau (assembly GCF_029407905.1). NCBI lineage: Eukaryota > Metazoa > Chordata > Mammalia > Artiodactyla > Bovidae > Bubalus > Bubalus kerabau. The sequence goes on from NC_073639.1 coordinate 55,712,328, forward strand.
GAACCCGCATCTCTTGTGTCTCCTGCATTGGCAGGCAGGTTTTTACCATTAGCGCCACCTGAGAAGCCCAATTATATAGTATGCTATGCCAAATATTCCTGGAGAAGGAAATGGCAACCCACTTCAGTATTCTTGCCTGGAGAATCCCATGGACAGAGGAGCCTGGTGGGCTACAGTCCACGGGGTCGCAAAGAGTCGGAATGACTGAGCGACTTCACTTTCACTTTCATGCCAAATATTATGTATCATATAAATTGAACCACAGCAGAGGTTAGGAATGCCAGAAACCTCCATGAAGTTGAAAAGTCACACATGACTTATATTGGGCTGTCATATCTGCCATTCCACATTAGCAGATTTAAGCAACCATGAGCCCATGCAGTACTGCAGTATTTATCATTGAAAGAAATCTATGCAGTTCAAACCCATGTTGTTCCAGGGTCAACTGTGTTATATTTTATGTACATATATAGTATGTATTATGTATATTAGTGTCTGGTCTACAAAGGGCTGCCTTCTCATTGTGTTGTTGTTATTATTATTGAAACCACTGGAAGTAGAACCTCCAGAGGCCAGTAAAGCCAACTTCAGGGACAGTCTGGAGACTCCCCCTACCCCCAAAGCTAATCCAACTCATAGGCATTCCCTGGTGGTCTAGTGGTCAGGACTCTGCACTTTCACTGCCGAGAGCCCAGGTTCCATCCCTGGTAGGGGAACAAAGATCCCGCAAGACAACCAAAAAATACCAAAAATGTCCACACCCAGAGAGCCACTGAGAATGGCAACAGCCCCAAGAGGAAGCCAAGGCCTCCAGGGCACCACCTGGTGGTGACAGAGGTTATACCCTAAGCACATAGCTATGCACAGCTCTTATTTATAATTCAAACTTAAGTGCATCATTTAAATCCGCCTCACAGGCTCTAACAACACCCCAGCACATTCTGTGGGTGGGTGTTGTCCTGGTCAGATTGCAGGATATCAGAATTTGCTTAATAAAAGGAATTCTGTTCCTACTTTTCTTCTGTAAGAGAAACAGACAGGTTGCCATTACATAAAGACATTAAAATCAATTCGGGTATTATAGTTCCCCTACTTGGGATTTCCAGAGGACTTTCCTTCAACAGTATTTCCAGGGGGCAGGTTTCAGTACTGAGGGTACCTGTGTCCACCTTGGAGCCCATTACTCTTCCCTTGGCTAATCTAAGTATCTTAAAGGAAGGGATGATGTAATGGGATGGCCAAAAGGTTTGTCTGGGTTTTTCCATTACATCTTATAGAAAAACACGAATGAACTTTTTGGCCAACCCAATATATACGGTTCATTTCTAGAGCCTCAAGCTGAACGTGAGGCACATAATGGAAACTCAACAAACAGTTGGTATCACCAATCATTTATTATATAAACCATGTGCCAGTGCATATTAGTTACCTATTGCTGTGTTACAAATTACCCTAAAACTTAGCAGCTTAAAATAACAACACTTATACAGTCTCACCCAGTTTGGGAGGGTCAGGAATTTGGGAGTGGCTTAACTGGGTGGCTCTAGCTCAGTGTCTCCTATGTGAATGCAGCCAAGAGGTTGGCCAGGGCTGTGGACATCTGAAGGCTTGACCGGGGCTGGAGGGTCCATTTTCAAGTTGGCTCTTCCATGCGACTGGCCAAATAGTGCTGGCTGTTGGCAGGAGACCTCAGCTCCTCGCCTTGTAGACCTGCCCAGGGGGCTGCTTGAGTGTCCTCCTGACCGGGCAGCTGCTTTTCCCCGAGAAAAGGATCCAAGAGAGAACAAGATGGAAGCAGCAGTGTCTTTTGTGACCTAGCTTTGAAAGTCACACATCGACGTTTCTGCACTGGTCACACAGCCCAGCCCTAGTCTGTGTGAGGGGAACACCAGGAGGCCAGGGTCGCTGGAGCCATGCTGGAGGCTGGGTGCCGCACAGGGACTCTATTGGCCACTTACATATATTGCTTCTAACCCTCATGACACTGCTATGGGTTGGGTTTTTAGTCCTCACTGATTGGATTTAAAAAAAAAAAACCCAAAGTAATTAAGTGTCTTAGGACTTCCCTGGTGGTTCAGTGGTTAAGAATCAGCCTGCCAAATGTGGAGGACATGGGTTCGATTCCTGGACCGGGAGGATTCCACATGCCAAGGGGCAACTAAAACCATGCTCTACAACTATGGAAGCCCACATGCCTAGAGCCCATGCTCCAAAATGAGAGAAGCCACCACAATGAGAAGTTCGTGTTCTGCAGCTAGAGAGTAGCTCCTGCTTGCCTCAACTAGAGAAAGCCCAAGTGCAGCAACAAAGACCCAGCACAGCCAACAAATAAATATTCTATATTAAAAAAATTTTTTAATCAAAGTAGTGAAGCATCTTACCCTAGAGCAGAAAGTTCCAAATGATAAATGGCACCTTTATAGGAAGGACTCCAAAGCCACATGACAAAGGCATCAATTTGGGATGTGGGGAGCAACGAGGGTCAGATCCTAGTTGGACCCCTCAGTGGTGAAATACTGCTTTCCCCTCAGCCAAACTGTTTCGTCAGTCATCGAAAAAAATGTACCAGCCATGTACTTGAACACCTTTAAATACTTATTCTAAACATCTCCCTAGTTAAGAATCCTTTTCTTATATCCAAATCTGCATCTTTTATAAAGACATGAACCTCCTGCAGTTAGAGGTTGTGCTCCTGGAGGAGTTAAACTTTTATAAAGAAGGCATTATTTGATTCAGGTATGAAAGTTCTGCTACATTGGTGAATCTCTTCCAAATTCTAAACAACTGCCTAAAATGTATTAAGTTTAACTTAGATGAGACACTTTAAAGGAAGAAAGCAGCAAGGCTTCTGGAAGTTAGAATAAAGACCCAAGATACGAAGTTCGCAGGCTCTTTCCCCAGTCAGCCCCATTTCCCCGTCTCTGATATTGGAATCACAATAGTGATGATGTTGATGTATATTATCTCATTTGAATTTCCCCTTAACCTCAGAAGCCAGAATAATTATTTGTCCTTAGTTGTATAGATGACAATGGAAAGGGTAAGTGATTTCCCCAAAGTCACGTGGCTCATCTTTGGAGCAAAGTTGAGTTAGATCCTGAGTGTCCTGCCTCCCAATCCTGTGATATAGTTTTCACTGCTCCCAAAACTTGAAAGCCAGCTGGTGCTCTGTGATGACTTAGAAGGGGCAGGAAGTAGGGGCAGTGGGTGGGAAGCTCAAGTAGGATGCTCAAGAGGGAGGAGATATATGCATGTGTTAATTAACCTGATTGTAATAATCATTTCACAATATATATGTGTATCAAAAAAGAATTTATGGGTCAAAATAAAACCTTGACCAATAAAAAAACTATTTGAAATCCAGCAAAATGATGGACCAGGGGGTGGGGAGAGTGAAATGAATTCTCAGGGTGTTAGTGGGTTTCTCATTAGAAGGGTTCACTCTTTCTTTTCATTGCTTTTCCATTGCGGCTGTTCTGTCTTTTGAGTTCTTTTTCTTCCCCTGATTTGAACACGAACCATCTCATTCAGATACACCCAAACCTAGCTTCCAGGAACTGTGCAGAAAAATTGCCCTGAACCCACCTCACTCCTCCCATTTGTTCTCTTCTCTTTTTCCAGCGTCAGCTGCAGGCTGAGCCCCCAGTGGCTGCTCCTCAGTGGCTGGGAAGCCCTGTCAGAGGGTGCATTTTTGGGAATCCAGTTGGCCAAGGCACTGTGTTATTCTATCATCAGCAGGCGTTTGTTTTCCCTAGAAGTCCCGCCAAACCTTTGTAGGATGCCCTGACAGTCTAGCACTGAGCTGGAAGAAACAACTGCACACGATTAAGACTACTAAAACGGATTCCATCTTAAAAAATGGCCAAATGCTCCCGAGATGGCAGAAATGGAGAGAACAGAGATTATGAGAGTTACCTCTTGAAAGAAAGTAACACATCATCGCTCAAGTTCAAGGAATTTCCTGGTACTATCATTGGAAAAGTGGAAAAAAGGTCCCAAGCCACAAGTTGAAAGTTAGAAAGAACAGAACCAGAGAAAGCCAGGGACCCGAGGCCAGCTGCTCGGGGCCACCCAGCCTACTGCTCCTAAGGTTAGCGTGCATCCCAGAGCTGCACAGGGTGGCCAGCTCGGGAATCGTCCGTCGGGGAACTGAGCTCGGTGCACTTGTGGGTAACACTGGCTAATCGCTCTCGTCGTCTCTTTCAATGAAGAGCGGCCTTGTTCAGCTCCTCTGAGCCTCTTCAACTGTGCTACCGTGACTCCTCTGTGCCTCCGTGGCAGCCTGGGACACTCTGGGTGAGGTTCTCGATCTCCCAACACAAGGTTTAAAGGGCTGGTCAGTTGCATCAATTCCCTGACCCAGTTTAATGAATGTGAGAGAACTCTCCATTTAGGGGCTCAAACTGAGGTTAAAAAAGGGTTGGCTGTTGTTGTTGTTTTCTTTCTTTCTATCATTTATTTAAACAATATTTACTGAGCATCATCTATATGCCAGGTTCTGGAGAGGAAGCAGTGAAGAAAATGATCAAGTTCCTGCCCTTCTGGAGCTGACAGTCTAGTGAGGGAAACAGGGAATATTCTCCAGGTATTAGTCAATTGCATACTTTGCTAGAAGAAAAGATAGAGCAGGAGGCCTGCGTGGTCAGCATAAGCCTCACTGAGAAAGTGACACTGGAGTACATATCCAGGATCAGGGGACTTCCCGGGTGGCTAAGACTCCAAATTCCCAGGGCAGGGGCCTGGGTTCAGTCCCCAGTCTGGGAGGTAGATCCCACATGCCACATGCAGATCAAAGGTCCTGCATGCCATAACTAAGACCCGGCACAGCCAAATAAATGAATATTTTTTAATAAGATTCAGGATCAGGAAGTGTGGCAGATAATATAATTCCCCAAAGATGTCCACATCCCAATCCCCAAACCTGTAAATGGCATTGTGTATGGACCTATGAACGGGTAGCCGAAATAGTTCAGTTGGGAGAGTGTTAGACTAAAGATCTAAAGGTCCCTGGTTCAATCCTGGGTTTCAGCAACTGTTTCTGACCCTTTGCTTCCCTGGTGGCTCAGCTGATAAAGAATCTGCCGGCGAGACCTGGGCGAGACCTGGGCTCAATCCTTAGGTTGGGAAGATCTCCTGGAGGAGGGCATGGCAACCCACTCCAGTATGCTTGCCTGGAGAATCCCCATGGACAGAGGAGCCCAGTGGGCTACAGTCCATGGGGTCACAAAAAGTCAGATTCAACTGAGAGACTAAGCCCAGCACACGGACCTTAGGTGGCAAAACGGCTTTTTCAGGTGTGATTCAGTTAAGGATCTTGGGATGGGAAAATTATCTGGGTGAGCCCAATGTCATGGCAAGAGTACAATGTGTTGATCTGTTACACTTGTATGTTGCAAACTGATCACCCCCAAAGCATTAGCCAACACCTCCATTCCACCCCATAATTGCCATTTCCTTTTTTTATTTTTTCTCTTCTTTTCTTTTCTTCTTGGTCACACCACAAGGCTTGTGGGATCTCAGTTCTCTGACCCAGGATGCAAGCTGGGCCCTCAACAATGAGAGCGAGGAGAGTCCTAAACCACTGGACCACCAGGGCAGTCCCACCGTTTCGTTTTCACGGTGAGAACGTTAAAGCTCTACTATCTTAGCAACTTCAAGTATATAATGTGATCACCATGGTGTACATTAGATTTCCAGAAAAACCAATGTGTCTCTTTTTTAAAAATGTATTTCTTTCTTTACTGGGTTGTGCCAGGTGCTAGTTGTGACATGCAGGATCTTTCAGTCAAGGCACATGAACTCTTAGTTGCGGCATATGGGATCTAGTGCCCTGACCTGGGATTGAATCCAGGCCCCCTGCATTGGGAGCATAGAGTCTTAGCCACACGACCACCAGGGAATTCCCCATAGTTGTCTTATAATTGGGAGTTTGTACCCTTTGGCCAACATCCTCCTAATTCCACCAACCCCCCAGCCCCTGGTAACCACCATTCTATCCTCTGCTTCATAAAACTCATGAAACTTCGACTTTTCTCGATTCCACATATAAATGAGATTATACAGTTTTTTTCTCTCTCTCTGTCTGACTTATCTCAGCCTAATGCCTTCAAGGTCCATTCATGATGTCACAAAGGGCAGGACTTCCTTTTTTTCTATGTCTGAATAATATTCCATTGCGTATATAGCGCATCTTCACTATCCATTCATCCCTTGATGGACATTTAGGTTGCTTCCATATCCAGGCTATTGTGAAAAATGTATTTCCTGTGTTTTCAACCCAGAACCTAAACACAAGAACTGACTTATTATTCTGATGTAAAGAAAAAAATGTAGCTTCCTGTGCCCCCCACATGGTATTTTAGAAGTTAGTAAAAATAACTACCTTGCCCCAAAATACCAGCACTCTTTATCACAGTGCCTGAAATTCCACTATTTGACATTCACTCCTTTAGATATAATCCCTATGCCTCCATTCATTCAATGCCTGCCATGTTGATTGAAGGCTTGCCGTGTGCCAGACACTATTCTTTATGCTGAGAATTTAGCAATAAACAAAACAGCGATGTTTGGGGAAGACAATGAGGCCGAAAGGTCATAACTAGCGCAGTAGGAGAATAGAGCCTCGGAAGCCAGGGAAATAAAGCGTTTTAAGAAGGAGGTATGGACTTCCCTGGTGGTGCAGTGGATAACAATGCAGCTGCAAATTCAGCGGACACAGGTTCGATCCCTGGTCAAGGAAGATTCCACATGCTACAGAGCAACTGAGCCCGTGCACCACCACAACCGAGGCCTCGCCTCAGAGCCTTCAAGCCGCAGTCACTAAGCTTGTGTGCCTAGACACCGTGCTCCACGACAAGAGGAGCCACCACAGTGAGAAGCCTGCACACGACAGCAAAGAGTAGCCCCCACTTGCCACGGCCAGAGAAAGCCTGTGGGCAGCAACGAAGCCCCAGTGCAGCCAAAGACACAATGAATATATATTAGAACAAAAAGGAAGGAGGTGTGATTGATAAACGCTGCCGGCCGCTAAACAGGGCAAGGGGAAGACTAAGAATTTACCTTGGGATTTGGTAAGATGGATGTCACTGAGAACCTTGACAAGAGCTGTTTATCTGGAGTAGTGAAAGAAATGCACGATAGGATTAACAGCCTGGTAATTAAGGCCGTGGAATCACCGAGAATCGTCCAAGCCTCCCATGATCTACAAGTCATACACTGCACAACACAGAGGTGCCCCTGATGTAGGCCATGGTATGAATGCTGCTTCTTGGAGTTCCCAGATGGGCAGTCCTGGTACAGATGGATCTTTCTGGAAGTTTTGCTATAAAGGGCAACAGAGAAATTGGGCAATAGTTATAAGGGTATGTGGAATCAAGGAAGAATTTCTTTCAAGATAGGATTTATAATGACAAGCTTGTCACTAATAGGAGTGACTTAGTAGGAAATGACAAATTGATTGAAACCAAATATCCCATAAGATGTAGTGACTTACCAGCTAGGGGGAAATTCCTCAACAGCAAACTAAAAACAAACCAGTGTGTGAGGAAAGGGACGAGACCAAAGCCTGGGAGGAGAGAAATAAACTCAACAGGTTCAAAGATGGACTTCATTGGTTCCCCTGCTTCTACTTTAATCTGAGATGATGTTCCCAGAAAAGGAAAACTTAACAGAAAATGATGCTTCTCTCATATGTGAATTCCATGTACAGTGGCACCTGGATAAGAGAGGGGAACTTTGATAGGTATATCAGTTAGGAATACTTTCGGCTGTAAATAACAGAAAATCCAAACTATTAGTAGACTGAACAGGATACGAGTTTATTTCTTCCTTACTTAAAAGAAGCCCGTAAATAGGCAGCCAAAGACTGGCATGGTGGCAATATGATGCCACCTTCTATATTTCTGTTTCATTCTCCCAACATGGAGCTTCCATCCTCAAGGTCATCTCATGGTCCAAGGTGGCTGCTGGAGCTCTAGCCATCAAGCCTACCTTCCAGGCAATAGGAAGAAAGACCAGAAAGGGCTCTCCTCCCAGCTGAGTCAGCTCTCTTTAAGAAGACTTCTTGGAAGTGCCATGCCACACTTCCACTTCCACTGGTTCAGAACTCAGTCTCAAGGGCAGACTCAGCCACAAGGGAAGCCAAGAAATGCAGTTAGTGGTTGGGCACAGTATCCGGACTCCTTCTGAGGAACAAGGAAAGAATGGCTATTTAGGTAGGCAACTAGATGTCACTGACTCAGAGAGTTTTTCCCAGAGTCATTCAAACGATGTCTCATCACCAATACCGAGGTTAACCTCAGACCAACCCCAGGGGAGAGAGGGGGGCAGAATGGGGAGAGCCTTGATCTTGAGCTTGGAAAGGACAGAGAATTCACATTTAAATGTGACAGCTCCGTGTGGGTGGAGACACAGCTACTGTTGGGAATGTGATGACCCTCACAGACCAGCTGCCAGCTCCCCAGGGCACCCCAAAGTCACGTGCAAGACCTGGGCCTTGTAGCATTAACCCTGGGATGCCTGGGGTGGGCGGGGGAGGGGGAGTCCTAGATTTTCTGGGGACTTGTTCCCAGGAGGCAAGCAGCAAGTCCAGGCCTCTGGGCCAGCTCCCACTGCCTTGGCTGGTGTGTTTTATCTCATTGCAGCCTCTGCACTTTGTCAGAGAATGTAAACTCCTACCTGTTCCCTTTACTTTCCTGCTCAGGAAGTGGTGGAAAAGATGTTAGGGTCCCAGGACATGCCTCATGTGGCCCAATATTCCTCATGGCTGCTGAGCTGACATCAATTCATGGAATTTTTTACAACAGGGTTCTCTCTTCCTGCTGAGAAGCTCCCTGGATAGAACAACAGAGAGACCTATGGGGGGTTCAGCCAGGAAGAAAGGGCTGTGAGTAAGTCAGACCTCATGGCTCCTTCGAACACTCAGAGGTAACATTAATCTGGACACTTGGATGAAAGGCCCAGCTCTGCGTGCCAGGCCATTTCTAAGCCACACGGCCAGAAAGCATCTCTGGATGCGGAGACCTGTGGCTCTCCTTCGTGGGGTGTGAGCCCAGGACTGGGAAGACTCATGCTTTCCCTGGGCCGTCTCACTGTCTTTCTTTCCACTGCCAATTTAGAAGCAGTGTTTAATAAGAAAAACAGAAGCCACAGGAAGAAGGAGACCCTGGAAACAATATATGTGGCAAAAGCCTTTATGTCTTGGTTGCTCTCAATTAGGACACCCCATTGTTTCTAGGGCAGGAAGCCTGCCAGGAATTAAAGACCAGTAATGACCACATCTGAACCCAGCCCCCAACCCCACCCCAGGGAATGTTCTCTGCAAACCAGAGCAAGGATGGCCCCTGTGGACCCACTGCTCCCCTCTCCTGGACATGGGCTGCTTTTTCTTTCTCCCCTCCTTCCTTCCCTTCTGCTCTCCGTCCACCTCTTCTTACTTTTTCTTCTCCCCACCCCGTTACCCTTTTCCCCTTCTTTGTCAAGGTCTTTAGTCCTCTTAGGAGATATCCCTCAAATTGGCTCCCTTGAGGGATGCCAGGATTAGAAGCCATCCCTCTAATACTTGAGAATGAGGTTTAGAAACAACATATATAAGTGGCCGATAGAGTCCCTGTGTGGCAGCCAGCCTCCAGTATGGCCCCAGTGATCCTGGCCTCAAGCATTACAGGTTGACTGAGTGTCATGAAGGGCTAAATGAGTTCCTACTTAAGATATCAAATGTCAAAGAGAAGGATTAGTCATAACAACAGCTATGTTTACTGATTGCTTATGAGTTCTTTTTTTTTTTTTTTTTTTTTTTGGCTGCTCTGTGTAGCTTGCAGGATCTTAGCTCCCCCACCAGGGATCAAACCCGTGCCCCCTGCATTGGCAGCGTGTAGTCTTAACCCCTGGACCACCAGGGAAATCCCTTACTGATTGCTTATTATGTGCCAGACACTGTCCTCAGCATGTAACAATTGTTAGCTCATTGGTTCCCCAAGACAATCTCATGTTGCTGGTATTTGTGTTTCCTCTGTCGAATAGAGAAGGTGGCCTTCAGATTAGAAGGTCTGAGGAAAGAGACTGAGTGATTTCTTCCTGTTCTGCTTCTTCTGTGGGGAGTTCCTCTCGAAACTCCTCCATGGGGTCCTTGTGAAGAAGTTCATTTCCTTCACGGAGGCTGGGGAAGGTGTGTGCTTATGATCAGGCTATAAAAAAAGGCAGGGGATGGGACTTCCCTGGTGGTCCAGCAGTTAAGGCTCTGTGCTCTCAATGCAGGGGGGGCCCAGGTTCAATCCCTGGTCAGGGAACTGGATCCCACATGCTACAACTAAAGACCCCCCATGTCACACCTAAGATGAGGCAACAGCCAAATAAATGTTAATTTTAAAGGCAGCAGACTTCTTATTCTATGGGCACAGGTTGATGCAGCAGGTGATAATGGCTGACAACTACTATGGGATGCTGCTGCTGCTGCTGCTCAGTCGTGTCAGTCGTGTCTGACTCTGTGCGACCCCATAGAGGGCAGCCCACCAGGCTCCCCGTCCCTGGGATTCTCCAGGCAAGAACACTGGAGTGGGTTGCCGTTTCCTTCTCCAATGCATGAAAGTGAAAAGTGAAAGTGAAGTCGCTCAGTTGTGTCCGACTCTCAGAGACCCCATGGACTGCAGCCCACCAGGCTCCTCCGTCCATGGGATTTTCCAGGCAAGAGTACTGGAGTGGGGTGCCATTGCCTTCTCCAACTATGGGATTCTACTTGGTCACAACCGACTAACCAGTTGTCACACCTCTTACTTCTGCCCCACGTGATTTGGAGTTATTGAATCAGTCAGCATGCATGTCTTTGGAAGTACCAGGAAGCCCAAACAAAAGTGTTTCAATGTTGGAGACACTGAACATCTCCCTGAGGGAGACATCCAGAGGCAGAGTGGTCCCAGCAGCTCATTGATGGCATCAAGGACTCAGATTCTTTCTCTTTCTGACTGTCATCCTCAAAGTTACCCCTCATGGTCTCAAGGTGGCTTTCACAGCTCCAGGCCAACATCCACGCACAACATCCAGACATGGAAAGAGGGCTGCCTCCTCCGTGTATCTCTTTATAGGAGCAAAAAATCCTTTCCCAGTAGCCCCCAGGAGACTTCTCACACCCCATTGGCTGGAACTGGTCACATGTCCATGTCTAAACCAGAAACAGGCAAAAGGGATGGAGCCACATGTTTGCATCAGTGGATCAGGATTTACCCACCCTGGGTGGGGGAGAGGTGGGCATGGAAGAGGCACACAGCTATTAGGTGGAAAATTAGTATGTTCTGCCTCAGGCATCTTCCTTACTGACACGTTCCATCTACCCTACCCTTACAAACTTTCAAGCCAATGAGTTCAATTTTCAGCTTCTTTGCAGGCTAGGTGCTCTTCCATGGTGGCTCAGCGGTAAATACGCTTGCAATGTAAGAGACACAGGTTCAATCCCTGGGTTGGGAAGATCCCCTGGAGAAGGAAATGGCAACCCATTCCAGTATCCTTGCCTGGGAAATTCCATGGACAGAGGAGCCTAGGTAAACTACCTGCTCTAAATGCAAAAATATGTGAACTTCATCTTTTACCATTGACACACAGAGTTTTGCCTTGCCAGTCTGTAACTGATCAAACATCAATAATGATACAGTAAAACAAAAATGGGCGCAAGTTCCTGGCTTGCCTTGATTCAGAGACAAGCACGTGCACACATTTGGGGTGTTTCTGTAACAAACTCTGAGCTCTGCCTGTGCTTAGAAAAGACTGGTGTCTCACAGAAGACACACAGGGCCAGGGAAAGTTTAGGCTGATTCAGTAGTGGGTCTGAAAGAGGGAGCCAGAGACAGGAGAGATTGAGATGGACATACGGACAACATACAAAGATACAGACAGACAGGGAGAGAGCTTGTACTAGGTTTCTCTCATCTCCTTCCCATGTAGTGATATGGAAACACTGCTCCAAAGAAACAGACATCTGAGCCCTTAAGACGCAGAACATCTCATAGAATCCCCAAATAATGTCACCATATCATCCCATAATCAGTCCTAAATCCTAGACCACAGGACCACTTGCACAAAATCTCACAGCTGGCCCCGAACAGAACTGGGTATGCTTAGATCCCACCCGCAAACCTGGCACTGTTACAAAATAAGAAAAGAAAAAAAAAGTGTGTTAAGCCTTCAGCATGTGCCAAGGACTGTCCTTGGTGTTTCCTCTTCCTCACCTCCTCTGATCTTTCCAAGAATGATGGAAGCTGCGTATTATTTCTAATGCTGGCTTTTCAGGTGCCCATTATATACTAACAACTTGGTGAGGCTTCTCAGGAAGCCACCTGAGGCTCCCTAGCTAGGAAGTGGTAGAACCAGTTTATCCTAAGCCCATCTGCCTAATAAGCTAGTCCCTGGTGGCTCAGACAGTAAAGAATCCGCCTGCAATGCAGGAGAACCTGCAATGCAGGGTTTGATCCATGGGTCGGGACGATCCCCTGGAAGAGGGCATGTCTACCCACTCCAGGATTCTTGCCTAGAGAATCCCATGAACAGAGCAGCCTGGTGGGCTACAGTCCACGGAATCACAGAGTCAGACATGACTGAGTGACTAACACATTCTCATCAAAACATCGGAAAGGGACACAGACACTCTCCTTCCAACAGGTAGGGTGAGAGCTGATAGTCCAAGAACCGCTGATGCTGCAGCTAGTAACCACTCAGGCACGAGGCTGCTTGATAAAGTCCGATGGCGATGTGCAGAGTAGCCCCACGGAACCATGTAAGAACATTTTAAGAAACCAGGATATGTTTCTGTTGGCAGAAGGTCCACAGGACCAGATTGGAGAAGCAGCAAAGCACCACCACTGAGAGATCTGACTGCATATCAGAAAGACTGGCTGACAGTGCGTTTGCCTTCGGGAAACACCTATGATATCTGCATGTTAGAGAAAAATGCAGTCGTTAGGTCTGCAATCAGCTTTGTCCTCCAGGAGGGATGGAGATCACTGAATTGGCACCGTGCTTCCTCTGACATCAGTTACTTTTTAGACAAAGTCTCATGTGTTCCTGATTTGAAATGTCATTGTGTGGGGGTGGTGGGGGTTGGGGATCAGGGGGGTCGGGATCTGGTTTCTGTCTGCTTGGGATGGGAGTGGTGGGGCCAGGTGGAGAAGAAAAGGAGTCAGGCAGTAGCTACGGGACTGGCAGGAGTTCCCTGCCACAAACGTCCAAGGCACCTCTTTGGTTGAGAAAGAGGAAATTGCAGTGACACGCAACTTTTCATTTTCCAAAGCTGAATGACTGTCAACTGTGCATGAAAACACATCTCAGTGACAAAGTCAGGACGGAACATAGGCTCCAGATTTCCTAAGAGGTAGGATAGATGGCCTCCATCTAGTGGAAGGGAAGGGGAAATCCCAGCCCTACACATGAAACAAAGAACATCTAGAAACTATATGGATCCATCGCTTCTGCAGGACCTACCCCCCACCCACGGGGAGTAGCATGCGTGTTGTCCAAGAGGATGTTCCAACAGGCTGGCTTATCCCCTCAGAGGTGGTACACGATGATGTGACAAAAGGCAGAGCCCTGACCTCCATAGGTTCCTTCTTCCGTCGCTGCCTTACCTCCAGTGCCTGGATCAAGCTAGGCTTTCTCCCGGTCCTTTCAAAGTCTTCCCCATGGTCCATCTTCGCCCCACCGGACCCTCTCTGCCTTCCACCATTTATAATAATTTTCTTTCCTTGTCTGGGCTTAAGACATCATTATGACCCAACCATTCTCACAGTCATTTATGTACCTCTGGGAGGTTTCCCCTCATGGTTCCACTGACCTCTGTGGACTCATCTTCCCCTCCTTGGGGATACCTGCTACTGTCTAGCACTTCCCCCCTGCACTGGGACCACCCAGTTTTAAATCTCACCCACAGTAAACATACGGGTGTCTTTCCAGTTCAGCACACTTACTGAGAATCATTCATCCAGGTACTGAGAGTTTTCACATTTATATTAGAACTTTGGAAGATTTGAATGACCCATGTTTCATCAATGCTGTGGAATATTATGCAGCTGTTAAAATGAATGCACAAGGCACATGTGTTGATCTGAAGAGGCAGTTTAAAAAAAAAGGACTTACCTGATGGTTGCGACTCCTCAGCCCCAATGCAGGGGGCCCGGGATCAATCCCTGGTCAGGGAACTGGATCTTGCATGTTGCAAACTAAAGAACCTGTGTGTTGCAACAAAGACCTGGTACAGTCAATTTTTTTAAATTACATTAAAAATAATTAAGTTTAAAAAATCAGCATGCAATCAAGGTTAACCTCATCAGTAATAGACTGATCATATGCACTGCTGACATGATGTGATAAGAATTTGTCTCTGTGTTCTTCCTCCCTCAAAACCATTCACAGTCTAAGCAAGAGAAATCAAAGACACATATAGGGGCATTCTACAAAATAATCGGCCAGTATTCTTCAAAAGTGTCAAGGTCCTGAAAGACACAAAAGGACTAAGGAACCAGATTGGAGGAGGCTAAGCAGGCATGATGACTGAATGCAGTGTAGTGTCCTGGATGGGGTTTGAGGTGGAACTGGTGACATATGAATAAAGGGTGAAGTTTAGTTAATAGTAAAATAGTTAAATGGGGCTTCCCTGGTGGCTCAGACAGTAAAGCATCTGCCTGCAATGCGGGAAACCTGGGTTCAATCCCTGGGTCAGGAAGATCCCCAGGAGAAGGAAATGGCAACCCACTCCAGTACTCTTGCCTGGAAAATTCCATGGATGGAGGAGGGACACTCCATGGGGTCACAGAGAGTCAGACATGACTGAGCAACTTCACTTCACTTCACTTAGTTAACAGTAATGTGTTGGAGCTGGTGTCTTGGTTTTGGCAGATGTACCACGGGAGAGCCTGGGTGAGGGCTATGTGAGAGCTCGGCAGCTTGCCTACAAATCTAAAACTATTCCATATTCCAAAAGTGAAAGCGTTAAAAACAATAACCAGTCGTAATGTGACTAGAATACTGACTGTGTGGATCACAGCAAACCGTGGAAAATTCTTAAAGAGATGGGAATACCAGACCACTTTACCTCCCTCCTGAGAAACCTGTATGCAGATAAAGAAGCAACAGTTAGAATGGGACATGAAACAATAGACTGGTTCAAAATTGGGAAAGGAGTACGTCAAGGCTGTGTATTGTCACCCTGCTTACTTAACTTATATGCAGAGTACATCATGTGAAATGCCTGGCTGGATGAAACACAAGCTGGAATCAAGATTGCCAGGAGAAACATCAATAACCTCAGATATGCAGATGACACCACCCTTATGGCAGAAAGCAAAGAGGAATTAAAGAGTCTCTTGATGAAGGTGAAAGAAGAGAATGAAAAAGCTTGCTTAAAACTCAGTAGTCAAAAAAACTAAGATCATGGCATCTGGTCCCATCACTTCATGGCAAATAGATGGGGAAACAATGGAAACAGTGACAGACTTTATTTTCTTGGGCTCCAAAATCACTGCAGATAGTGACTGCAGCTTTGACATTAAAAGATGCTTGCTCATTGGAAGAAAAGCTATGACATACCTAGACAGCATACTAAAAAGTAGAGACATCACTTTGCTGACAAAGGTCTGTCTAGTCAAAGCTATGGTTTTTCCAGTAATCATGTATAGATGTGAGAGATGGACCATAAAGAAAGCTGAGTGCCACAGAATTGATGCTTTTGAACTGTGGTGTTGGAGAAGATTTGAGAGTCCCTTGGACTGCAAGGAGATCCAACCAGTCAATTCTAAAGGAAATCAGTCCTGAATATTCATTGGAAGGACTGATGCTGAAGCTGAAGCTCCAATACTTTGGTCACCTGTGTGAAGAACTGACTCATTAGAAAAGACCCTGATGCTGGGAAAGATTGAAGGTAGGAGGAGAAGGGGATGACAGAGGATGAGATGGTTGGATGGCATCACCAACTCAATGGACATGAGTTTGAGCAAGCTCCGGGAGATGGTGAAGAACAGAGAAGTCTGCAGTCATGGGGTCACAAAGAGTCAGACGTGATTGAGCAACTGAACAACAACAAATTTGTTTTTTAAAAATTGAAACCAATAATGGATGGAGCTGGAGATGATCATAATAAGTGAAGTAAGTTAGAGAAAGAAATTTTATATGATATCACATATGCAGACTCTAAAAAATAGGACAAATGAACTTCTTTACAAAACAAAAATAGACTCACAGACATAGCAAACAAACTTATATTTACCAAAGGGGAAGGAGGAAAGGAATAAATTGGGAATATGGGATTAACAGATATACATTACCATATATAAAACAGATAAACAACAGGATTTACTGTATAGCACAAGGAATTATACTCAATGTCTTGCAATAAACTATAAGGGAAAAAGAATTGAAAAAATAATATAGATCTCCACACATATGTATAACTGAATAAGTGTGCTGTACCCTGAAACTAACACAATATTGTAAATTAACTATACTTTGATTAAAAAAAAAAAACATGCTAAACAAGCTCATAAGTACAAACATGGCATAGAAGAACACATGCTAAACTGTTACTGCCTGTTACCTGGGTGGGTATTATTACATCTTACATTATCCGTAAGAGGGAATTATTAACACCTTTACATTACTTGAACTTCTGCAACTAACTACCTGTTTTCATGCTATTTGACCTGTTGCAGAGAGTAAAATATGCAATAAAAAAAAATCTAATAGTTTGGGGATGAAATACTTGCTTCTCTATCTCTAAAAGCAGTGGCAGGAAAATATTTATTGGAGCTTTAAAGAGGAGGGCCAAATTACAACCTCCCCCAACCTCTGAAAGAGTTCCTCTCTCCCGACACACAGTGGTATTTCCACTGGCCCCATTAGGCAGTTAAACTGGATGCCAAGTATGAGAACAATTATTACCCAAAGTTTGGCAGCTTGTAAATAATAGCCCTCAGTGGTATCCCACAAAGAATTTTATATATTAAGAGAGGTTTAGGGGAAAATGTCCATTTCACACTACCCATGAAATCTGAAGATGCTGAATATGTTTTTGACTCGTGGAATAGAGGGGTTCTGGTAGGGAGTGGATGGTGTGGGATGAAACAGGGAAAGTAAAGTGGAACAAGCTCTAAGAAGATGTGGAGGGAATTAAAGATTAAGAAACCATGTGTGGGACTTCCCTGGTGGTCCAGCGGTTAGGAATTAGCCTGCCAATGCAGGGGATATGGGTTCAATCCCTGGTCCAGGAAGATTCCACTTGCTGCAGGGCAACTAAGCCCGTGCCCCACAACTACTGAGCCTGTGCTCTACAGCCTGTGCTCTGCAGCAAGAGAAGCCACTGCAATGAGAAGACTATGCACTGCAGCTAGAGAGGCGCCCCCCCTCACTGCAGCTGGAGAAAGCACGAGTGCAGCAATGAAGACCCAGCACAGCCACTAAATTTAAATTTTTTTAATGTTACTTAAAAATAAAAGAAACTACTTGTGACTCCTGGGAGGAGAGAGGGAGCCAAACTGAGGCACATCTGAGGAGAGAAAGGGGGCAAAGATTCCCATGAGGAGAACCAGCTGGAAAAGTGTTATAACTAAGAAGCATTGATAGGGTGGCCAGATACAAGATAAATACACAAACGTCAACAACTTTCCTTTATGACAGCCTCAACCAATGACACAATATCAGGGGGCCAAAAGATCCATCTATGTAAGAAAACAAAATCAGAGAGTACTGAGGCATAAAGTTAGAAGAAATGCCCAAGACCAATGTGAGAACACTTATAAAACTTCACTGGGGAATATGCGTAGACCTGAATAATGGAAAGTCTTATCTTATTCTTTAGGTAAAAAGGCTCAACATTATAAAGATGCTGATTTCACCCCCACTTTAATCCAGCACTTCAGTGCAATTCCAAGCAACCTCCTAATATAAATGAAAGGCTGATGCTAAAATTCATCTAAAATGAAAAACCATGAAATTGTGTAAAAGACAGTAACAAGATGGTAAAACATACTACAAAGCTGTAATCATCAAAAAGGTGTGGTCTCATGTACATCCTACTATGTTTAAAATGGATACCAAAAAGGACCCACTGTATACAGCACATGAAACTCTTTCCAATGTTATGTGGCAGCCTGGATGGGTGGGGATTTTGGGAGAGAATGGATACATGCATATGTACGGCTAAGTTCCTTCACTGTTCGCCTGAAACTATCACAACATGTTAATTGGCTATACCCCAATACAAAATAAAAAGTTTTCTTTAAAAGAGGTATGGCCTCAGCAAATGGAGGTGCAACTGTTGATTCTTCGCAATCCAGAGCATTTAACCTCCCTTTCCCAAAGAGCACCCTGAATAGCCAGGGTTTATGTGGGACCAACTTCATCCTCAGCTCTAGGATGGAGTCTGATTGGCATAAGCCATCTGTGTTTAAATCAGATCAAAAAGGATAACTTAGCCTAATTCCAGAGGACCTGTTTATGTAGATTCTCGTTTTCCTGTTGGATATGACCAAGGAAGCATGTAATCTTGGAGCTCCTGGATCCAGACCAAGGTAGCACTGAGACAAAGAAAGCAGAGCTGACAAATGCAGAGAGAGAAAGTCAGTCCTTACTGGGTCATCTGGGCTATGAGATCCTTCCTTGCCTGAAGCCCCAGACTTCTCAAGTATAAGTCAATAAATCCATTGCATTGTATTAATCACTTTCAATTGAGTTTTCCTTGTTTGCAACTAAAAATATCTTCCCTTCTTCAATACAGATTGGACACATAGATAAATAGGAACACACAGAGAATCCAGAAAAGGATATATGTGTGTGTGTGTGTGTGTGTGTGTGTGTGTCTGTTTCACATCCCAGGATGGACATGTGTTTCTGCAAGAGTGGTTCTTACACCATCCTCATCAGCATCACTTAGGGGCCTTGGAGGACTTCTGAAATGAAGGCTGCAGCCCAGCAGGGTTTGAGTGGGGAATCTACATCTGTAACACACTTCCCAGCTACTTCTTGGGCATAAAGAAGTTTGAGAGCTACCAGAAAAGAGAAGTGTTCCAAACTGTGGGTCCTGAGCAATCAGTGGGTTGTGAAATCAGTTTAGAAGATCTGGGTCAGCACTTTTTTAAGCAAAAGAATGGGCTGGGGTGAAGTGGAACAAAACAGAATGAAACAGAACAACATCAGAGAGTGTCACAGCAGAAAAGCTAAGTATTGCTTTATGGAACTTTTGTTTCAGGTATGTATATATACGCAAAGCTGAGATTCAGCTGGCATTCGGCATTACAACTATACCCATTGTTAAAATACTCAAATGCATTTCTACTGGTTGGGGGACAACTGTTGCCTGACCATGTCCTCCTCCTGCTGCCCTGTTGCCTGACCATACCCTCTCCCCACAACCCCTTTCAGATTCAGCAACAAAAGGGTTAACTTCTGGCACAGCAGGGGGTTTCCAGGCCTGGCTCCGTTTTAAGACCAAATTCTGATGGGTCAGCCTCTTGGCCCCACCAGATGTTAAATATTTTGACTCTCACCTCCGTACATGTGTGTGAGTGTAATGGATTGGAATATTGAAATGGACTGTGATTATTGAGAAAGTTTGAAAAGCATGGTTAAGGGGCCAAGGGTTCTTGGTGGGTCCTGGGGAAGGGAGGGGGGTGGGGGCACTGAGTGCATTCAGGTGCTGAGTCCAGCCCATCACCTGACCGGGCTTCACAAGGCAAAGCAAACAAGGAAAGGCCTTTGCTTCCTTCGCACATATTTGATCTGAAAACAAACAGTGGAAGGTGTGTAAATACACTCACCAGACCTGCCACTGGAGGAGCAAGTGGTGAGAACACCAGATCAAATGGGATGATAATGACATGCGGTTTCTGCCCAATGTCCAGAGAGGATCCAAAGATTATCCAGATATTGGGAGGAAACCGAGAAGATGGAAAAGAGATGCTGCTTCCCGGGTCCACTAAACAGGCAAGATCAGATCCCGGGACTGATGAGAATTTTAAATACATCAGTTCTTCAAATGCTAATAAATCTTATGTTTTGAGATGAGATTCAATAAGAGCCTCTCATTTCATGAATTCAGTGTGGCCAATATCATTCAAGGGCTTCTCTGGTGGCTCAGTGGTAAAGAATCTGCCTGCAATGCAGGAGCCACAGGAGACGCAGTTTTGATCCCTGGGTTGGGAAGACCCCCTGGGGTAGGGCATGGCAACCCACTCCAGTATTCTTGCCTGGAGGAATCCCGTGGACAGAGGAGCCTGGCAGGTTACAGTCCCATGGGGTTGCAAAGAGTCAGACCACTGAAGTGACTTGGCACACACACATGCACAATATCATTCAAACCTTAGATCCAAATAAAATCCATTTCCTAAAACACTGCCATCTTGTGACTCGTTGTCTTCCTGTTCCACTCACTCACTTAAATATGATACACCCCCTTTTTAACTTTTTTAATGTTTATTTACTTCTTTGCTGTGTCAGATCTCAGTTGCAGCACGCAGGATCTTTGCTGCAGAATGCAGAATCTCTGCTGCGGCATGCAGGATCTCTAGTTGCCGAGCACATGCCTAGTTGCCCCTCAGCATGTGGATCTTAGTTCCCCATCCAGAGTTCAATCCAAGTCTCCTGCACTGGAAGGAGGATTCTTAACCCCTGGACCACCAGGGAAGTCCCCACCCCCTTAAAAAAAAAACACAAACTCTTGATCTTCACATTGACTCTCGATGAGTTTGGAAATAAGTATACACCCTTGAAACCATCTCCACAATTAGATGCCATAAACATATCCATCACTTACAAAAGTGTCTTCCTGCTCTTTTATTTTGGGGTGTGATAACAACACTTATTAAACCTATCCTCCTAACCAAGTTTTAAACCTACAAACCAGTATTGTTAACTACAGGTACTGTGGTGTACAGGAAGTCTCCAGGAATTAATATTCCTTTTGTATAATTGAAACTTTGTGCCGTTTGACAAATCTTTCCTGTGTCCTCCTCCCCTCAGCCCCTGGCCACCCCGATTCTACCATCTGCTTCTGAGTTCAATTCTTTTAGATTCATCATATAAGTGGTATCATGCAGTGTTTGCCCTACTATACCTGGCTTGTTTCATTTAGGGTAACAGCCTCCAAGTTCATCCACATTGTCACAAATGGCAGGATTTCCTCCTTTTTCATGGCTGAATACCATTTCATTGAATTACAAGCCACAGTTTCTTTATTCATTCTTTCGTCAGTGGATATTTAGGTTGCTTCCATGTCTTGGCTACTGTGGATAATGCTGCCATGAGCATATAGTAAGAATAATGCTGCAGCTTTGAGATACTGATTTCAACTCCTTTGGCTAATACTCAGAAGTGGGATTGCTGGATCGTATGGTAGTTCTATTTTAAATATTTTGAGGAACCTCCACACTGTTTTCCATAGTGGCTGCACCAATTTACATTCCCACCTACAATGCACTAAGTGAACGTGAGAGTCGCTCAGTCCTGTCTGACTCTTCGCAACTCCATGGACTATACAGTCCATGGAATTCTCCAGGCCAGAATACTGGAGTGGGTAGCCTTTCCCTTCTCCAGGGGATCTTCCAAATCCAGGGATCAAACCCAGGTCTTCCGCATTGCAGGCAGATTCTTTACCAGCTGAGCCACAAGGGAAGCCCAAGAACACTGGAGTGGGTAGCCTTTTCCTTCTCCAGTGGATCTTCCCAACCCAGGAATCAAACTGGGGTCTCCTTCATTGCAGGCAGATTCTTTACCAACTGAGCTATGAGGGAAGCCATGCACAAAGGTTCCCTTTTATCCACATCCTCACCAACATTTGTGGATAGACATCCTAACAGGTGTGAGGTGGTACTTCATTATGGTTTTAATTTGTCTTTTCTTGATGATTAGTGATGCTGAGCAAAAATCTTTTCATGTACCTATTGACCATCTGTATATATTCCTTGGAAAAATATCTAGTTGAGACCTTCACCCATTTTTAAATCAGGTTATTTGATTTTTTGCTATCGAGCTGTAGGAGTTCTTTAGCTATTTTAGATATTAACCCTTTATCAGATAGATAATTTGCAAATACTTTCTCCTACTCCATAGGTTGTCTTTTCAGTGTGCTGACGGTTTCCTTTGTTGTAAGGATCCAGCTGTTGCCATCACTTGAAAAAAATGTTTCCCAGGAAGATGAGCAGGATGAAGCTCACTGCAGTGCTCAATTTACTCCAGTAAATTTCTCCAACCCCATCTCAATTCTAGATTCCTTTGACCCTCAATCCTACTGCTAGGATGTACCCCACAGATGTGCACTGGGGAGAGGGTCTAGGCAGGGAAGGGATAGGACTGCCAGGCACAAGATAGGGTGCCAAGTTAAAACTGAATTTCAGATCAACAAAAGAATTTTTTTTTTTTTACAGGGCTCATTAGTATTTATTTCACTTTCTAAAAAGTTATAATTCACTTGCAGAAGGAAAAAGGACTCAGAGGAATTCTGCTTCTCTTTCCCACCTAAACTCAAAATTAATGGCATTTTGAACAAAGTCTTTTAATTGCAGAATTTAAAAATTCATGCTCAGTTATCTTATTCAATATTTTAAAGTTACTATGGCATCTATCATTTGAAAGAAGCACAGAGATGAAATTTACACCTCCACTAACTGGCCAGGACCTGTGCATCAGATGGTCAGAGCAGGGAGAAGACGGGCACGTTCTAATCTCCAAATTCTCCATTTATCATGGGATTTCCTGAAGCCGGGCCAGCATCCATGTTTCAATAAACACCACCAGATGGACTGACTCACAGAGGACTCCCCAGTCCTTTCTTTCTGTTTGGTCTTAGAATCACCTCTTGACTAAGCATGTCTCCTCTCTTCATATATTTCCTTGTACTTACAGATGGGCTGGAGGAGGAAAGGGCAACCCACTCCAGTGTTCATGCCTGGAGAATTCCATGGACAGAGGAGCCTGGCAGGCTACTGTCCATGGTGTCACAAAGAGCTGGACACGACTGAGCGACTCAAGCATGCACGCCCATGTGGGGACTTCTTCATTGCTGTCCGCCAACCTTTTTCTCATTTGTTTGTGGATGAAACACTCTTCAACTGTCCCCTCCTGCCTGTGTGTACCATCTCCATCTGGTTCATACATCTCAGAACTGGAGCAGATTTGAATCGCTGGAAGGAGAGGAAGGTATAAAGCCTGTTCTCTATTAATTTGTCCACACGCACAGATGCGTATTCCTTCTGTGTTGCTGCCATCGGCAGCCGTTTGCTGTAGCTCTCACCCCAGATGCTTCCAGAATGCCGTAAGGGTACTTGGTATCCAGGATGTTCTCTGCTGTCCTCCTCCAAGGCAAGAGGTCATCACTGCACCCATTTGGCATCCCGTTGTATCCGATGCCCACGATTTTGTTTTCTGCATTCACGATGCAGGCACCGACCTGGGAATTTGGATCTTTGCTCCTCTGTGCTGATAAGAAGGCCACCGCCATGAAATACTCAGGCCATTCAAGATAGTCATCACGTTTTCTGCAGGGAACTTCGCTCATGCTGGGTCTGTAGGCCAGCACCCGTCCCCGCCGTCCCGCCGCCGTCCCGCCGCGCGCCCCAACAAAAGAATTTTTAGCATAAGTGTGTCCCAGGCAATATGCAGGATATACTTATACTAAAAAAAAAAAAAATGTTGTTTATGGACTTCCCTGGTGGTCCTGTGGCTAAGATTTTGTGCTCCCAATGCACGGGGGCACGGGTTCTGTCCCTGATCATGAACTAGATCCCACAGGCCATGACTCAGAGTTCACATGACACAACTATCAAATAAATAAATTAAAAAAAAAATACTGTTTATCTGCAATTCACATTGAACTGGATATCCTGTGCCTTATTTTGCTAAATCAAGCAGCCCAAGAAAGGAGGGTCTGCACGAAAGAGGGGAGATGTTCATCTTCCACGTTGCACTTCTTTGTACTGTTTGCGCTTTCAAGTGTTTATAAAATTTAGGACTTTTTTAATGTGAGCAGGAATTATATGAGACCTGAACCATTCCTGTGGGTTTGTTTTCCTCTTAATTCTTTGTCATTTTTGTACATTTCTGAATGGTTAAAGACATCTTTTAAGATTTAAAAAAAAATTCAGCTCAGTGTAAGTAGGAAAAAAGAGCAATAGTGAAGCGCTTTCTGGATTAACAGATGGGGGAAGAAAGGGTTAAGGTTAAATACGGAAAGTGACCTGAAAATCAAGGGCTGTTTGAACAGTAAATGAACTGAAAGAAAATACCAGAGATGGAAGCAGAGCCAAAACACGGCAAGAGTGGAAGTAGAAACAGCAGTGGGAAGTCAGCGTCAGGTGGCCGCATGGTAGAACTCCACGTCTTATTTTAAATAGCCCTGAATGTTCCCCAGTATTTATTTAAGCATGACTCTTATAAGATAAACTGCATCTCTCTCATTCCTATCATTCTGGTTTCAACACTCTCATTGCACAATCTATCTGCAGAATACAGACAATCCTGAATAATTTACACTTTGCTTCTGTGACTCTGGAATTCACACATTTATGAATTTAAGATTTTCGCCCGAGGCTGAAAATAAATATTTTCTCTGTCCTTCTGGACAGCATTTCAGTCCTTGTCAGGCAGCCGGAAACTTTCCCCTGGAGGCTGGACAATTGTCCTTCAGCCCACAGGGACATGCCAGCCCCAGTTGGACTCCCAGAGGCAATTCAGAAAGTCGGGTGAACATTTTCCATGAAATCCTGTGGGAGCATCATTTATCTTTTTCAAAACTTTCTTGGAAAAATTTCCTTGTGAAAACCCAAAAAAAAAAAAAAAAAGTCATTTTGTAAACTGTGAAATGTGGCATGCACTGCACTGCTCAGGAAGGAGCTGGTCTGGCCAGGCCAGGAATTCTGGAAAGTTCTGTCTGCCTCAGGCTGATTTGTTTGTTCTGTACACTGGCCCTTGTGGTTGGGAATTCACAGCAGCACAAAAGGAGCTTTCTTGGAGTGAAGAGAAATATCCCAGAGGCCTGGATAACAGGGGGTGGTAATGAAGCCAGTGGCTAAAGCGGCATGTGTGTGTGTGTGTGTGTGTGTGCGCGCGCGCGTGCGTGCGTGCACGCGCGCTCCGTCACTTAGCTGTGCTCAACTCTTTGCTACCCCATGGACTGTAGCCTGCCAGGCTCCTCTGTCCATGGGATTTTCCAGGCAAGAATACTGGAGTGGGTTGCCATTTCCTCCTCCAGGGGATCTTCCCCACCCAGGGATCGAATCCGCGTCTCCTGCATTGGCAGATGGGTTCTTTACCACTGAGCCAGCCAGGAAGCATGAGGTACCCATAACATGCATGTCATCTGGGTTGCATCCTTGGGAGCCCTGGGGTTGGGTGGCCCAGTGTGAGAGCATCCTGATGAAGTCTGCCTTTATCTGGTCCCCGCTTGTTCAAGGCTCGGAGCATGAAAGGCTAGGTGGGACACAGTTCCTCTCATTCCTTCCACCTCTGGTTTTCCTCCTTGATGCAGGAAACACATCACTTCCACTCCCTGGAACCTGGAGCTTGGCACAGGCAAGGCTGCTCCTGCCCAGAGACCTCCAGGGGCCCAGAGCAGAGACCCAGGAGGAAAGGGTAGAGGGCACCTTGAGACAGCGGACAGGCCTGGGCTCACCAGCCACGCCTTCTGTAGCCCAGCTCACCTGTAGAGGGGAGCACCCTCGCTAACACCAGGCAGACTGGTCCTCCAGTTCCATCCACAAGTGCCATGCACTTGAGAAATGAAACAAAATGACCTCTGGGTGACATTCAAGACACAGTGGGAGACTTCCCTGGTGTACACTGGATAGGAATCCACCCACCAATGCAGGGGACAAGGGTTCAATCCCTGGTCTGGGAAGAGTCCACATGCCGTGGAGCAACTAAGCCCGTGTGCCACAACCACTGAAGCCTGAGTTACAGCGCCTGTGATCTGCAACCAGAAAAGCCACCACAATGAAGATCTAGCACAATCAAAACATGATAATAACAAATGAATTAATTGATTAATTTTTTAAAAAGATGTCGGGGAAAAATTGCACAGGGTGAAGGGCCCAGAACTTGAAGCTAAGCAGTCTGGGTTTGAATCCTAAACCATCACTCCTAGCTGTGACCCCAGGGAGGGGCTGAAAAGCTCAGTGTCTCCATCTGGAAACTGGAGATGGAACTTCTGCCTCAGGGCGTGACAGTTTCATTCATGGGCACACTTAGAGCCATGGTACATTCCAGGTGTCCTCTGAGTACAAGTTGTTGCTATTCTTACAGTCAAACAGGTCATCTTCTTTGGCAAATTTCCACTGAAAAAGTCAGAGAAAAACCGGATGAGTGTCCACACAGAGATCAGCAGACCACCACCTCTGACGTAGCCAACACTACAGGGCAAGGAGCTTGATAAAAACTTGTTCTTTCCTTGGATGTGATCCTCCTCGGCTCTCTACGTCCTTCCCCTTGGAAGGCTTCCGTCCACCCTCGGAAGGCTAATGAAAGAGCAGGGGAGGAGAGTTCCCTGGTGGTCTGCCTGGGGCCTGGGTTTGATCCCTAGTCCGGGAACTAAGATCCTGTAAGCTGGACAATGCAGCAAAATAAATAAAAATAAAAACATCTGACAATATCCAGCACTGGAACACACACACACAAAGAAAAAGGGCAAGGGAAAGATGGCAGTGCCCAGTTTGTGCCAGGCAGCTAATGGGGGTGCTGAACAGCCTTGGTGACCCGTTTGCTTTCTGCAGTGAACTCAAGCAGGTGCAAGTATTCAAAGGCTGAATGAAAATGCCAAAATGCATTTGAACCAGAAACCATGTATTCATAAGAAGGGGCTCAATGCAGATGGACAAAGATGTAAAAAGTTGTACCCAGCGTACGAGGCATTTCAATCCCCCATGACAGAAGTGGATGCCAAGTATCCATCTAACACGGTGGTTCCAAGCTCATGTTCTTGAACCAAAGGCAGTGTGTTCAAACCCTGACTCTCCTGCTATCTAATTGTCTGATGTTGGGAAAGATGTTTACTCTCTCCAGCAGTGCTGCCTGGCAGAACTTTCTGGAGCTGAGGAAATGGTTTGCATCCAGGTTGGGCTGTGTGTGGAGCACTTGAGACATTGGCTAGCCCACACTTTAATTAATTTATGCTCAGTTTTGATTTAATTAATTTTAATTTATCAGCTGCACTGCTCTTTACGGTAGCCTCTAGCCATATGTAACTTTTTTTTATTGAAGCTTTTGAACTGTGGTGTTGGAGAAGACTCTTGAGAGTCCCTTGGAATGCAAGGAGATCAAACCACTCAATCCTAAAGGAAATCAAACCTGAATATTCATTGGAAGGACTGTTGCTGAAGCTGAAGCTCCGATACTTTGGCCACCTGATGCAAAAAGCTGACTCACTGGAAAAGACCCTGATGCTGGGAGAGATTGAAAGCAAAAGAAGGGGTCGGCAGAGGATGAGATGGTTAGATAGCAACACCAACTCAGTGGACATGAATTTGAGCAAACTCCAGGAGATAGTGGAGGACAGAGGAGCCTGGTGTGCTGCAGTGCATGGAGCCTCAAAGAGTCAGACAGGACTTAGCAACCTAACAACATTGTTGGTTTACAGTTTATATATATTCTTTTTCACACTCTTTTCCATTATAGGTTATTGGACGATATTGGGGATAGTTCCCTGTGCTATCCAGAGGTCCTTATGGTTTACCTATTTTATGCATAGTAGTATGTAGCTGTTAATCCCAAACTCTTAATTTATCCCTCCCTCCTTTCCCCTTTGGTAACCATAAGTTTGTTTTCTATGTCTGTGAGTACATTTCTGTTTTAAGTAAGTTCATTTGTATCACTTTTTTAGATTTCATATATGAATGATATCATCTGGTATTTGTCTTTCTCTGTCTGATTTACTTCACTCAGCATGATAACCTCTAGGTTCATCCATGTTGCAGCAAATGGCATTATTTTGTTCTTTCTTATGACTGAGTAGTATTCCATCATGTATATGGAATACATGAATCAAACTGGGATCTCCTGCATTGCAGGCGGATTCTTTACCAACTGAGCTATCAGGGAAGCCCATGCATATATGTACCACATCATTATCCATTCATCTGTCGATGGACCACATGTGACTATTAAAATTGAATTAGCTAATTTATTTGATTTCATAAGCCTCTGCTTTTCCTCCTCTGTAACATGGGTAGAATAATAGTATCCACTTCACAGAATTAAATGAGATAAAGTCTGAAATGGGTCAAGTTCATGGTAAGCATTTAATAAACGTTAGCTATTATTCTGGTGAATTTTCCTGGGTACATAGTAGTCTCTCACCTCCTTGCCGGAGGCTTTCTGTCCTCTCGTGTGACTCGTTCATTCCACCTTGGGGAGGCAGAATAGCAGCCTCCCAAAGATGTCCATGGAGTACTCCCCAAGCCTGTCAATCTGTTAGGTTACAGGGCAAAGAGGAATTAAGTTTACATGTGGAATTAAGGTGGCTAATCAACTGACCTTACAACAACAACATAATTTTGGACTGTCCAGTTGGGGCCATTGTAATCATAAGAGTTCTTAAAAGATGGAAAAGGGAAGAAGAGAAGGCCAGAGGGACATGGCATGAGAAAAGACTCAAATGGCCATTGCTGGCTTTAAAGATGGAGGAAGGGGTCACGAGCCAAGGGACAGGACAGGCTCTAGAAGCAGGAAGAGTCAAGAGACAGATTCTCCCCTACAACTTTGGAGCCAACCCTGCTGACACCTCAGCAGGTGAGACCCATTTAGCTCAGTGAGACCCATTTCCAGACTTCGGACTTCCAGAACCGCAAGGTAATAAATGCATGTTGGTTTAAGCCTCTAAGTCACAGCAATTTGTTACAGCTGAGGCAGGGGATGAATACAAGCGCTGACTTGCTGATTCTGTGACAAGATTGCCCGCCTGGCCCCAGTGAACCTCCAGCAGCGTCCACTTTGGATCTGACTGGTCAATGTCATGGTTAATCACAAACCTATAAATCAGATGGAGGCAGGAGGGGGGAACCTGAAAGACCTCTTATTTAAAACGTCTTTTCTGCAAGAGAAGGATCTGTGTTCCATTATGTTTTCAAAGTTCCATTTATATGTTTCAAGTCCGTTCTCCTCTAAATGGTGCCGAATGAATTTTAGTCCCCAGTGCACACCCTTTGGAGGACTGTGGGGTTAAATGAAAAGAAATGGACAGTGGGTGTGTGTGTTTCCTTGCAGTGAAGTAGCCCTTTCTTTGCCAAATCGCTTCTCCATTTCTGAGACACCCTCCAAGGAAACAGGGCCATTCTAGGGTACCTTAGATGCCTTAAATCCAGAGGGATGATAAAGGTGGTGGTGGTTGGGGGAGGGGAGGTTGTACCAGCTCCAGGGAATCTGGCCTGACTCTGGGAGGAGGGAAGACAAACCCGCAATGACTTTCAACTTTTGGTTCTGTATCTCTCCAGCTCACCCACATCCCCTACCACAAAGGTATTCCTCTTCCCCACTCCAAAAGCACAACTTGGCTTCCAAGAAACAGAGAAGCAACATTTTGTACCAGATTCTGCTTGATCTGGTCAAAGATCAGATGCACACTTTTCAGCAAAGCAGGAATCATACTGCCAGTTTCCCAGATCAGCCTCGCTTCTAATGTCAGGAAAGAAGATACAAATCCACAACCCTTTACCCACAGATCTGAAATCCAAACAGGGCTGAACACTTAAAGTTTCCTCATCACTCATCTGCATCAAAACCTGAGCCAGGTCACTGTAATGTGACATGGTTTTTATTTATCCAGCTTAGTGTGACAGCTTCTCAAGTAGCTCTGCTGGGAAAGAACCCACCTGCAATGCAGGAGACTTCAGTTAGATTCCTGGGTCACGAAGTTCCCCTGGAGAAGGGATAGGCTACCCATTCCAGTATTCTTGGGCTTCTCTGGTGGCTCAGATGGTAAAGAATCTGCCTGCAATGCGGGAGACCTGGGTTCGATCCCTAGGTTGGGAAGATCCCCTGGAGTAGAGCATGGCAACCCACTCCAGTATTCTTGCCTGGGAAATCCCATGGACAGAGGAGCCTGGCAGACTCCAGTCCATGGGGTGACAAAGAGTCTGACATGACTGAGCAACTAAGCACAGCACAGCACAGTGTGACTATTCCTACAACTTACTGTGGAAAATAATGTGCTATTACAGAGTTCTTCCCCAAATCCTGACTGCCACAGGCAAGACCCACCAGTGGATGCTACAATCATTGGGCCAAAGTTTGAGGAGAAACAGGATATTTGCCAGGTCTCCAAGAGTCTCCCCCAGTAGCATTATTCATTACAAAGGGAAAACGGTGATGTTACAAGGGAGAAAGTTGCTACTTTAACCAAGGGATCAAGGTTAACATCACTAGCAGGAAGACTTATGGACCACATTTGCCTTGGCTATGATGCCACAGAGAACAACTCAACACTGTCCCTCTGGCTTTCTTGCCAAAAACGTATCTCATTTTAAAATGTATCTCGGGACTTCTCTGATGGTCCACTGGCTGAGACACTGACCTGCCAATGCAGGGGACTGGGGTTCGATCCCTGGTCAGGGAACTACATCATACATACCACGGCTGAGAGTTCGCATGCCACAGCCAAAGATCCTGTGGGCCGTAACTAAGACCCAGAGCAGCCACATAAATAAATACTCTTTAAAAAATAAATAAATGAAAATAAAGTGAATCTCATGTTAGGGAATTCCCTGTCAGTCCAATGGTGAGGACTCCATGCTTCCACTGCAGGGGGCACCAGTTTGATCCCTGGTCTGACCACTGAGATCGCCCAAGCCACACAGCGCAGCCAATAAAATAAATAAATAAATAATTAAATGTATCTCATTTTAAATCTCTAAATTTAAATTGAGACACATCTTAAATACACTTAAACGTGAATGTATCTCTGTTTTAAACATGGGAAAACATCAGACAACACAAACCGAGGGCCGTTCTCAAAAATCACTGACCTGCACTCTTCAAAAATGTCAAGGTCAGGCCAGACCAGAAAAGACAGACACTGTCACAAGGTTAGAAGAAACCAAAGAGACCCCCCCAGCTCACTGCACTGTGAGATCTCAGGAGGGATCTTGGAACAGTAAAAAGACATTAGTGGAAAAACTTGTGAAAATCGGGTAAGGTTTGTTGTTCAGTTAATCGCATCCTATTAACATCAATTTCCTAGTTTTGATCTTTGAATAAATGTGTAAGATTTCAATATCAGGGGAAGCTGGGTGAAGAGTATATGAGAACTCTCTGTGCTATTTTGCAACTTTTCTGTAAGTCTAAAGAAGTTATTCTAAAATAGAAAAGTTCTTTTTTTTTTTTTTTTTGAAAGAAGGGTTAGGCTACCTGAGGAGGGAAGGAACTAAGGATTTATACATCAGTTGCCCAGAGACATTGAGGGCTTCTGACTGGGTGGAGATCCCCCAGCACTTCCAGCTTGCTGGCTGGGCAAAGCGACCTACCAGGTTTCGGAGAAGAGGTTTCAGGCAGTGGCAGCTAGAAGGTGAGCGAGTCAATGGCCAACTGAGAGACATAGATGGGGCCCTGGGCAGCATCCCCTCCAGACGCTCACTCTGAGAGGCAACAAGAACAGTTTAGGGGCTTTGAGACTATCTATCTCTTCCTTCCCTGCTGGCAGTCTTTCCAATCCATTTCTGTATTACCAAATAGCCATTCAACACTGACCCCTTCCCTTACTGGAAAGGACCTGGTGACCTAGCCCCTTCATCCGTGACACAGTCGTTTGTCTTTGGGATGTCTACATCCTTGGGCAGAGGATGGAGTCTTCTTGTTATTTTAGAACAAAACTCAATATAAAGTTCAGTAGAGGAACTTTCCTGGTGGTCCAGTGGTTACGAATCCACCTTCCAAAGCAGGGGACTCAGGTTTGATCCCTGGTCGGGGAACTAAGATCCCATATACCTCAGGGCAACTAAGCCCATGGTCTGCAGCTACTGAGTCCGTGCACTCTAGAGCCCAAGTGCCACAGATAGAGAATCTGTACACCGCAACACAGAGCCTGCACTGCTACAAAGAGACGTTGTTGTTCAGTCTCTAAGTCGTGCCTGACTCTTTGCAATGAAGATGCCACTTGCCAAAGGCTTGACGCAGCCAAATAAATAATAAAATAAATATTAAAAAAAAAAGCTTCCACATACCTTAAGCCATTTTCTCAAAAAGTTCAAAAGATAATGAGTGGTCAGTTAAGCAAACAAACCACAAAACACCGCCATGTATTCAGAATTCCATCAAAGCATGTAAGTCCGGACTAAAATCAAACGAAATAATCTGTGACAAGGGATCGGTCTTTCTTTCCACTGCACCTAAGGAATCATCGTTCCCTTCATTCTAGAATCCACAGAAAGTAAGCACATTGTGTTGTCAGCTTAACTCAGACAGCACCCACAGGCCCCCGGCTCTGAGTTATGGTCTTTTCTTAGGAAAAGTCACCTCTTTGTGGATCTAACGGTACATTTATTTTTGAAAAGAGGGGGAGTTCCTTATATACATTCCCAACCTCTGTTTTAAATTATTGCTTCAGACCTTCCTGCCAAACCCATCATGTATAAAGGGACTCATGGCTAAGTGTGTAAATAATTTTTAAAATTCCACTGGTAGTGATTTGGAAATAAGAGGGTTTTTCTTTTCTTTCTTTCTTTCTTTTTTTTTCTTTCTTTCTCCCTGCTAGGGTTACTCAAGAATTTAACATTGTTTTAATTTGGAACACAAGTCAAGTCTATTAAAACCTCTTGTGCCCTGTATATAAAACTTGTGCTTTACATCATCATAAAGCTTTAGAATATTAAGTAATTGATTTAATTAAACAAGCAATTTTATTTTTTGCCCTCAGGCCCCACCCTGGATGTGAAAAGGTTTTATAAATTTCAAAGAACATGGAGACCTGGGGTCAATGTTATGGACCTAGGAAATCAAGGTCATCGCTCATGCAGGTAGATCAGTGAACAAAGGCCTGGGCTACCCCCTGGTTTAGGCAAATTTGAGAGCCTTTAAATATCCTTATTTTATCATAATAGGATTTGATCAAGCAGAGAGCTGATGCTTTTGCTGCCCAACTTTCATGCATTTTCTTTTCGAAAGGCTCTTAATTTCCTTCTATGGTGTCAGTCCCTGACTAACTCCAATAATAAAGGATACAGATGGGGTTTCCTGCAGGGATCCAGGGACCCAAGGCCACAGTGATTGGTTCAGGGGGTGGTCATGTGACTGAATAGGAGCCAATGAGAAGCCACTGGGATGTGGATGGGCATGCTGGGACCAAGGAACTTCCTCTGTTTTTTTGTTTTGTTTTGTTTTTCTGAAGCACTAGATTTGGTGCTGCCATCTTGTGACCGCCAGGGGTGAAAGTGCCAGGGGCACCAGGAAAAGCTCAAGGATGGACTCAATGAGGAAAAGATGGGGCCAAGAATTAGGAAGAAAAAGAGAGGGGGAAAAAAGAGCATCCTACTTATATAGTTTAGACCCCTATTTCCAATTATGCTCAAAGTCAGCAGTTGCAGAGAGATGAGACAAGAAATTATTTTTAGTGCTTAACCCAGTTGGGGTTTCTGTCATTTGCAACCGAAACAGACAGAAGCCAGTTTGTCTGGGAAATTAACAAAGCAGAGCCCTAGTAAGTTAAAAATTACTCCTGAGATGTACTATGTCAGCTTCTCTCTTCAACCATCGATGTTGCCTGAAGGATCGTGAGGCTTCTCTCAGGGTTGGGGCGGGAAGGAGATCGGCCCTGGGATTTCTTTGGAAGGAATGATGCTAAAGCTGAAACTCCAGTACTTTGGCCACCTCATGCGAAGAGTTGACTCATTGGAAAAGACTCTGATGCTGGGAGGGATTGGGGGCAGGAGGAGAAGGGGACGACAGAGGATGAGATGGCTGGATGGCATCACTGACTCGATGGGCGTGAGTCTGAGTGAACTCCAGGAGTTGGTGATGGACAGGGAGGCCTGGCGTGCTGCGATTCATGGGGTCGCAAAGAGTCGGACATGACTGAGCAACTGAACTGAACTGAACTAAAGGGCTCTGGGCTCTGATTCAGGGGTGACTTTGGACAGTCACTTCCTCACTCTGGTACTTAGTTCCTAAAAGAGGAAGTGGATAAGGTGATCTTTCAAATGCCACCTCCACAAATGTTTTTTTAAAAGGAACTTCCCTGGTGGTCCAGTGGCTAAGACTCCATGCTCCCAATGTAACCCAGGTTCTATCCCTGGTCAGGGAACTAGATCCCACATGCTGCACCTAAGAGTTTACAAGCCACAGCTAAAGATCCTGCATGCTGAATGAAGAGTGAAGATTCTGTGTGCCGGACCTAAGACCCAGTGCAGCCAAATCAATATTTAAAAAAAAAAAAACCATAAAGCAATATACTATTTTATCCACACACTTGTTATAAAGATTGAATAAAATAATATATTCTAAAGCAAAAACTAAAAAACCATAAAGTTGTAAATTATTTATTTATTTTTGGCTGCCCTGGGTCTAAATTTTTAAAAACTAAATAAAAATTACATTAAAATGAAATAAAATGCCACCTCCAGAATGGTCCGATCTGTGATTTTAGAGACTGTGATGAGAGATCACAAATCTCATGATACTACACATGTGCATGCACACACACATATATACTCACATACTCATGCACACATAGACATAGACAGATACACACATACATACACACACATAAATATAAATACATACACACAAGTCTCTCCCCCAACACACCCCTTATTCCACAAACTACTCAGTCTTCCTTTGTAGGAGTCACTTCTCTCTGGAGCCTAAAGACGGGGTGACCCCCTGAACCCCACAGTGGCACAGAGAAAGTGGGGCACAAAAGCTGAGGCAGCACTTGCTTAACCCACACAAACCCCTCAACCCCATCTTAGAATGCCCATGGGAGGAGCAGAAAAGGTGCGTATACAGCATTCCACACTTGAATTCCTGGGATGCCCCTATGGAAAGTTAAAGAACCTTCAAAAAAAAAAAAAAAAAGAGTCCTCCTTCATGAGCAAGGGAATCACTGCGGCGACCACAGCACGCTGCCTCTGGGTGATGCCCAGCGTCTCTCCAAGTGTTTTCCGGTGTTTCTACCCCTGGTCATGTTTGTAGAACCAACTCTAATTCTAACACCTGCTCAGTTTTAAATCACTGAGATGCATAGAATGACCTCCAAAGATGCCAACAGGGCATTAGAAAAACCCAACTTCTGGTTTAAATAAATTTTAATGGAAACTGAATCCCTTTGCTGTACACATGAAACTAACACAATATGATTAATCAAGTATACTCCAAAAAATACAGAAAGTTTCAAAAAAATGTTTAACAGAGGGAAGTGGAAATAGCAGGATATACTCTCAACTACATACCCACCCACACATATCCACATACATACACACACACACACACACATACACACACACACACAGCATGTACCTGTACTGGATGGCAGGTATACATCATATATTCTGCACCACAAAGAGCCTTCCGCACACCCAGCCCCACTCACATCCCCTGGAAACTGCTTGTGGGCCACCCCTCACATCTGGAGACCCACACACCAGCAAGGTGGTCTATCCCAGGCCCAGGATATTTGGGCAGGGATTCTGGGATCCCGGGTACCATGAAATCTGGGGTCCCGGGTATCAGGAGTTGTCTGGAGCCAGGGCTGGGATGAGGGTGGGGCAGGGGAGAGGCTTCCTCTCACATCCACCCTTGGACTCGTGTCCTCTGAGGGGAGAGCCTGGACAGAGTCAGCTCCCTAAGTCCCAGACCCAGGGCAGTCCCCCTACAGCCCACATCCAAGTTCAAGGGCATTACTGGCCCCTGGGCACCCCCATCCTCCCCCTTAGGACCATCATAGAACATCATTTAAAAACCAGAGCCCTGGGACTTCCCTGGTGCTCCAGCGGTTAAGACTTCACCTTCCAATGCAGGGAATAAGGGTTCCATCCCTGGTCTGGGAGCTAAGATACCATATGCCTTGTGGCCAAAAAACCACAGAAGCAATATTGTAACAAATTCAATAAAAGACTTTAAAAAGAAAAAAAAAAAAAAAGCCCACAGCCCTAAAGTATATATGTCAACCCTTGGCCCCCAAGCATCCCCAAAACACGCCCTCTGGGAGCCCTATTATTTGTTCCCTGAGTAGAGGCAGGCCCCCTCCCCTGTACTTCCCCCAGATACAGCCTCTTTCAGGACTAGACACCCAGAGCACAGAGGTTTCCTACCATTTGGAAGAACAGAATTTCAGTTTCCTCTGTCACAGCCAGCTTCAAAAGCATGGGGACAAATTGATTTTTCCAGGACTTCCTTAATTGTCCCAGAGAAGCACTTGAATCTCCTCTATCTGATTCTATTTTCAGAGATCTGTTTCTCGGGGCACCTCTGACCCCACTCAGAGGCTGGCAAGGAGCCCTCTGCCGCTTTGCACTGACATGAACTGAGGTTTCAGGAGGAGGGGATGGGGGTCTGAGGGACGCCTGCCATGCATGGCTCCCACCTTAATGCAACTAATCGTGGTGTCTGCGGTTTGTAAAGTTCTATTCTTCCCAGGAACACGGAGCTTACTTCTCTGTTAACCTCATCTACTGGCACATCTGTCAGATGAGGGAACAAGGCAATATTTTAAAAGGAATCACTTGTGTTTTTAATTAGTTAATTTATGGCTGTGCTGAGTCTTCATTGCTGTGCTCGAGCTTTCTCTAGTGCAGGTGAGCGAGGCTACTCTTCATTGCAGGGCACGAGCTCCTCACTGCAGTGGCTTCTCTTGTTGCGGAGCACAGGCTCTAGGCACATGGGCTCAGTAGCTGTGGCACATGGGTTTAGTTGTCCTGCCGCATGTAGGATCTTCCCGGATCAGGACTCGAACCCGGGTCCCCTGCATTGGCAGGCAGATTCTTTACTAGTAAGCCACCAGGGAAGCCCCAGGATAAGACATTTTTAACAGCAGACTGGAAGCAGACCCCAAATCTCAAGTCCCATGGGTCTGGCGCACTGTTATATCTGAGGGGGCAAGGCTGCGTTGCTTGGGTATCAAGGCAGAGACCCACCTTCCTCTGGCATTTTTTCATGGGCTGTCCTGGGGGAGGCTCAAATTGAGTTAAATAAGCCATTTTTTTTTTCTAAACCAAATACCAAAGTCACTTTCACGGAACTTAAAATTGCCCTGTGACCATGGAGTGGTGGGGGCAGGGGTGGCTGGGTGATGCTTGGCTTGGAAAAAGGCTGTGATGAGAAGATATGGGAGGAGACACAAGAGAAAGCCTCGGGCATGAAATGGTCCCACTCTTGGATTCACCATTTGAAAGTGAGCAGACAATTATTTCCACTGGAACCCAGAGAGGACTGAGAGTCCCAATTTTCCTACAACGCAGGAAGGAAATTGAGACTTTCAGTTCTGGTTCATTCACTTCAGCTCAGAATCACTCTTCGGTTGGAAAACTCCTGTGGCCTTTGCAGGTTGAATTTTTATGCCTGTATTTCTGCCAACTCCCTGTGCATTTAGCTCCAGACCTTTCCCCCTTCGGGCTCCAAACTATTGTTGCAAAATTATCCTTCTGTTGGGAATTTACGATACCTCTACCCTTTGAAGGTCTTCCATCAGATACTTTGACTGTAAAAAACTAACTGTTGTGGACTTCCCTGGCAGTCCAGGGGTTAAGATGCCATGCTTCCAATGCAGGATGGTGCAGGTTCAAACCCTGGTCAGGGAACTAAGATTCCACATGCCGCACAGCCAAAAAAAAAAGTTTAAAAAACAACCATTGTTTCTAGACCTCTGTCGCTATTTATGGACTTACAGGGTATCAATTCTTATTGAGATGTCCAGGGTACCAGTGTCTATATACACATTTGTCCCCCAGTTAGTTGTTCCTCGGACTCAAGTCAAGGATGCTGTGTTTTAGGGGAGGAACAGGATATATGACTGCCCCATGGTGGGTTATTACATTTGCTTCAGATCAGCACACACTTCAAACCCTGAGACCGTAGACAACCCTCCATCAACCTCCAAACACAGACCCTCATGGAAACTCACAGACTGCCAATCACTGGCCCACGTGGTCCCCCATCACCCATCAACACAGGACATCTCCACAAGGAAGCATGGCTGTGATGAGTCCTGTGCTTAGTCGCTCAGTTCTGTCCAACTCTTTGCAGCTCCATGGACTGCAGCCCACCAGGTTCCTCCATCTGTGGAATTCTCCAGGCAAGCATACTGGAGTGGGCTGCTATTTCCTACTCCAGGAGATCTTCCTAACCCAGAGATCGAACCCAAGTCTCTTGCATCACCTTCATTGGCAGGGGGATTCTTTACCACTGCTCCACCTGGGATGAATCCTGGCCACTGTCAAGCAGAAGACAAGTGTATGCTGGGAAAGACATAATTCATTTCATGCCAATTCTTTTCATTTCCTTGTTAAAAATATAAAATAGGAAAAGAATCTTTTTGGAGGGAGGGAAAGAGGTGGAGACAGGGAAAGTCAAGGTAGAATCTAAACCTATACTGCCAACAATTGCTATTTTCTGGAACAGAAACTTGGCCCCTTCATACTGTTCCATATATTTGTCAAAGTCATCCTTCTCCACAACGCATGTTCCCTGGCAGCCACCACCAGGAATACAGTCCTGTCCCTTTGGAAACTTACTTTAAAACACTCTCCATGTCCTACTTAAATGTTAGAAAGTCACAGCTTCCCCGACCTGGAAACAGAGAGAGATTTAAAAAGATTCTTATCATCCCACTATTTTAAGACTTATATTAGAAAAGATTCGCATGTGTCGCCGCCAGGTATAAAACAAAGTAGCTCTGTAATTTGTACGGTGAAAAAATAATGCACATGTTAGGTCCCCGACACATTCATTGAAGTAATTTAACCTGTGTTAATTTCCTCAGGCAGGAGGAGAAGAGGACGACAGAGGATGAGATGGTTGGATGGCATCACGACTCAATGGACATGAGTTTGACTAGGCTCCAGGAGTCGGTGATGGACAGGGAAGCCTGGCGAGCTGCAGTCCATGGGGTCGCAAATAGTCGGATACGACTGAGCAACTGAACTGAACTGAACTGAACTGAACTGAATTTCCTCATCTGGAAAAATGAGCATAAAAGTGTTTGCCCTGCCAAAGCAGAAATGCATGATAAGCAGAGAGGCCATTTCAATGACTTTCCATAAATAGCCAACCTTCATGAGATACCTTTTTTGTCACTTAGCTCAGTCATGGTGTTTTCCAGTGAGTTACTGCTGCATAGTAAGCAGGTCCAAAACAAAGGCACTTAAAAGAACCATTTGGGGCGTACCCTGGCAGTCCAGTGGTTAGGAACACAACTTTCACTGCAAAAGGCTTGGGTTCAATCCCTGGCTGGGAACTAAGATCTCACATGCTGTGGGGCAACTAGTCCCGAGTGCCATAACTACTGAGCCTGCACTCTAGAGCCTGCGTGCCCCAACAGACAATCCCACATACCACAGCGAAGATGCCACGTGTCACAACTAAGATCCTATGTGGCCAAATAAATAGTTTTTTTTAAAGAGCCAGAACCATTGAATGAGAATTTCTGAAGACAGAGCATGACTACTTGAAAGAACGGATCTGTAGCATCACAGATGTTCATAATATGCCCAACTATTGTTCCTTTTTTTCTTTCTCTCTTACTTTCATTCTCCTTTTTAAATTCCTCTATTTTTCTCCAGTTATTTTTTTTTCCTTTCATTCAACAATATTTGATTGAGTAATTGTCCAATTCTAGGCCAAAGTCTAGAAGAAGTAAGAGATAATCACATAATCTTCAGTTCAGTTCAGTCTCTCAGTCGTGTCTGACTCTTTGTGACCCTATGGACTACAGCACACCAGGCTTCCCTGTCCTTCATCAACTCCCAGAGCCTGCTCAGACTCATGTCCATTGAATCGATGATGCCATCCAACCATCTCATCCTCTGTCATCCCCTTCTCCTCCCACCTTCAATCTTTCCCAGCATCAGGGTCTTTTCCAATGACTTGGCTCTTCGCATCAGGTGGTCAAATATTGGAGTTCCAGCTTCAGCATCAGTCCTTTCAATGAATTTTCAGGACTGATTTCCTTTAGGATGGACTGGTTGGATCTCCTTGCAGTCCAAGGGACTCTTAAGAGTCTTCTCTAACACCACAGTTCAAAAGCATCAATTCTTCAGTGCTCAGCTTTCTTTATAGTCCAACTCTCACATCCATGCATGATTATTGGAAAAACCATAGCTTTGACTAGATAGACCTTTGTTGGCAAAGTAATGTCTCTGCTTTTTAATATGCTGTCTAGATTGGTTATGACTTTTCTTCCAAGGAGCAAGTGTCTTTCAATTTCATGGCTGCAGTCACCATCTGCAGTGATTTTGGAGCCCAGAAAAATAAACTCTCTCACTGTTTCCGTTGTTTCCCCATCTATTTGCCATGAAGTGATGGAACCAGATGCCATGATCTTCGTTTTCTGAATGTTGAGCTTTAAGCCAACTTTTTCACTCTCCTCTTTCACTTTCATCAAGAGGCTCTTTAGTTCTTCTTCGCTTTCTGCCCTAAGGGTGGTGTCATCTGAGTATCTGAGGTTATTGATATTTCTCCCGGCAAACTTGACTCCAGCTTGTGCTTCATCCAGCCCAGCATTTTGCATGATGTGCTCTGCATATAAGTTAAATAAGCAGGGTGACAATATACAGCCTCGATGTACTCCTTTCCTGATTTGGAACCAGTCTGTTGTTCCATGTCCAGTTCTAACCGTTGCTTCTTGACCTGCATACAGATTTCTCAGGGGGCAGGCCAGCTGGTCTGGTATTCCCATCTCTTGAGGAATTTTCCACAATTTATTGTGATCCACACAGTCAAAGGCTTTGGTGTAGTCAATAAAGCAGAAGTAGATGTTTTTCTGGAACTCTCTTGCTTTTTGATGATCCAGTAGATGTTGGCAATTTGATCTCTGGTTCCTCTGCCTTTTCTAAAACCAGCTTGAACATCTGGATGTTCTTGGTTCACATACTGTTGAAGCCTGGCTTGGAGAATTTTGAGCATTACTTTGCTAGTATGTGAGATGAGTGCAATTGTGCAGTAGTTTGAACATTCTTTGGCATTGCCTTTCTTTGGGATTCTTTGGGATTGGAATGAAAACTGACCTTTTCCAGTCCTGTGGCCACTGCCAAATTTCCTGGCATATTGAATGCAGCGCTTTCACAGCATCATCTTTTAGGATTTGAAAGAGCTCAACTGGAATTCCATCACCTCCACTAGCTTTGTTCATAGTGATGTTTCCTAAGGCCCACCAGACTTTACATTCCAGGATGGTCTGACTCTAGGTGGGTGATCTCACCATCATGATTATCTAAGTCATGAAAATCTTTTTTGTATAGTTCTTCTGTGTATTCTTGTCACCTCTTCTTAATATCTTCTGCTTCTGTTAGGTCCATACCATTTCTGTCCTTTATTGTGCCCATCTTTGCGTGAAATGTTCCTTTGGTATCTCGAATTTTCTTGAAGAGATCTCTAGTCTTTCCCATTCTGTTGTTTTCCTCTATTTCTTTGCATTGATTACTGAGGAAGTCTTTCTTATCTCTCCTTGCTATTCTTTGGAATGCTGCATTCAAATGGGTATATCTTTCCTTTTCTCCTTTGCCTTTTGCTTCTCTGCTTTTCTCAGCTATTTGTAAGGCCTCCTCAGACAACCATTTTGCCTTTTTGCATTTCTTTTTCTTGGGGGTGGTCTTGACCACTGCCTCCTGTACAATGTCATGAACCTCTGTCTGTAGTTCTTCACGCACTCTATTAGATCTAATCCCTTGAGTCTATTTGCCACATGATCTTAATAACAAGTATATCATTGCAAACTGAGATCAATGCTCTAAAGCATGGGTCTGGGTCTGCAAACGTCTGCATAAAGGGCCAGATAGTAAGTCCTGTAGGCTGTGTAGGCCACACGGTTTCTGTTGCGACTACTCAACTCTGCCATGGTATCAAGAAAACAGCCACAAACATTATTCACAGGAGCCAAGACATGGAAACAGCCTAAGTGTGCATCAATGAAAACAAATATATATATATATATATGTGTGTGTGTGTGTATGCGTGTGTGTGCGTGTGTGTGTGTATATATATATATATATATATATATATATATATATATATCGGAGAAGGCAATGGCACCCCACTCCAGTACTCTTGCCTGGAAAATCCCATGGATGGATGAGCCTGGTGGGCTGCTGTCCATGGGGTCACTAAGAGTCGGACACAACTGAGCAACTTCACTTTCACTTTTCACTTTGATGCATTGGAAAAGGAAATGGCAACCCACTCCAGTGTTCTTGCCTGGAGAATCCCAGGGACAGGGGAGCCTGGTGGGCTGCCGTTTATGGGGTCGCACAGAGTTGGACACTACTGAAGCGACTTAGCAGTATATATATATATATATATATATATATACACATACATACATAAAACAATGGAATATTACTCAGTCTTCCAAAAGAAGGAAATCCTACCATATGCAACAGCAGAGATGGACCTGGAGGACATGATACTAAGTGAAATAAGTCAGGCACAGAGAGACAAAGACAGCATGAACCCAAGTATATGAGGGATCTAAAACAATAGTCGAAGTCACAGTAACAGAGAGTAGAATGATGCTTGCCAGGGACCAGGGGGTTAGGAGCAAGTGAAGATGCTGGTCAGAGAGTGGTTCTGGAGCTCGAATGCACAGCATAGTGACTATAGTTAATAACAACATACTGTATACTTGAAATTTGCTAAGAGAGTAGATCTCGAGTGTTCTCACCACACATATACAAAGAGTAACTATTTCAGGATGGATAGATTCTTTAGCTTGATTGTGGTGCTCATTTCACAGTGCCTACAGATAGCAAAACATTATACTGTTTTGCTAATATATACAACCCAAATATATACAGTTTTGTCAGTCATACTTCAGTAACTCTGGGGAACATTTTTTTGTTAAAGGGAAAAGAAACCATACAGAGACAATACATGGACAATACATAAACCAATGAACGTGGTGGTGTGCACACAAAACTTTATTTACAAAAGCAGATGAAGGGCCAGGTTTGGCCCAAAAGCTGCGGTTTATTTACCTCTAATCTGGAAGAACTTGATCTACTATGGTATGGGAAGAAGAGAGAAGGGTCTTTCCCTGAGGAAGTGCCTTTATTAATAAGGAGGTGTTTACCAGGTGAAGGGATGTACAAAAAGACGGTGGGGACAGGTCGAAGAGGAGGCGTCATTGGAAGAAGTTTAAAAAGGCCAGTTTGGACAGAGGGAAAATGGATCAAGGGAAATTAGCAAGAAATGAGATTGGGAAGAAGTTGACAGTGGCCAAATCATGCAGGTCTTGGTAATCATGTTAAAACTGGGAGAGCTTTGATCTCAAAGCAATGGAAAACCAAAGAAGGATTTTAAGAGTTAAGGAGAAAAAAAATAGTTACACATAATTTTCTTTTCTCTCAAGTAGGTCCCATATTGACATATCTGAATGAGCTGAGGTTGCATTTTTCTCCCAAAGAGCTAATTTGTTACAGAAGAGAAGGTGATGGTGATGCTAGAGAGCTGGGGTGTCACATTTTGGTGGTCTTTACAACCATGGAGG
Source organism: Bubalus kerabau (assembly GCF_029407905.1). Taxonomy (NCBI): domain Eukaryota; kingdom Metazoa; phylum Chordata; class Mammalia; order Artiodactyla; family Bovidae; genus Bubalus; species Bubalus kerabau. Next base: position 55,755,961 of record NC_073639.1, read on the forward strand.
AAGGTCTCAGAAATAAAGTCACACATTCCAAGGGATCAAAGAGGATAACGTATGGAAAAGTACTTTGTCAAAGTATTAAAATGCTTCTCAAGCATAAGGTCTTACTAGTCAAAGTTGGTACTCTGGAGGGATTCCTTGAATAATTAACTAATTGGTCTCATATTTCTTACCCTGGATTTAAAATTTGTTTTTAAGTATTTGGCTCCAAAGGTTTCTAAACTATTCTGTTTCATGGTGTTAATTTTTCCATTGTCTAGACAGCTGTAGCTGTCAGACAGGATTATCAGGAGGAAAGAGGCGATTTATGACCGAAAGTCAACCTTCTCAGCCAACGGAATTTACATATTAACGACCACTGTGGCAGCTGTCATAAGAAACCTTTACAAACTAAACCTTTTCATGTTTGTGCATTTCTGGAATTTGGCATTGGGTAGATATTTTGCATTTTTAATACACACAAAAGACCTTCTAATAAAACCTCACAGAAGAGAGATTGATGAGTGTGTACTTGGGGGACGTAGAGGGATCTGGGCTTAATTTTAAAGGATACATCAACTTTCTGAAGTCTTATAAGAAATAAGATGAATTCTAATGTCCTTTTTAAGATGAGGAGGGAAGGGAGGCATTCTATGGCCACTTTGCTTTGACAGACTCAAAGGCAGAAAATGTACCCATTAGAATTGGGTCATCAAATTCAGAGTAAGAGGAGCATCAGAGGTCACACTATTTTCTGCTTGTACCCCTTTTCCTGGTAAAGAATCTTCCTGCCAACACAGGAGACCCGGGTTTGATCCCTGGGTTGGGAAGATCCCCTGGAGAAGGAAATGGCAACCTACCCCAGTATTCTTGCCTGGAAAATCCCATGGACAGAGGAGCCTGGTGGTCCATGGGGTTGCAAAGAGTCGGACGTGAGTTAGTGACTAAACAACAACAAGCCCCTTCCCCCATCCCCCAAATGGGTGTTCCATTCCTGCGGAAATATCTCTGTTGATAAGGAAGGAGCTCACTGACTTCCTAATTGGAATAACTTCTTTCTACAAATGATACCTTCTTTATTGAAGTTTCCATTTATTGGTCCCAGATTCAGCCTCTGAAGCCAGTGGAAGATGCCCAGCCTCTCAGATAGAATGTTCTTCTGCTTCCTTATCTTTACTGGGGAACATCCCTTCAAGGCCTCAAAGTGGTTGCTCACCTCCAGCCTCAAGTCCCTGGTGGAAGCAAGGTGAAAAGAATAACGAGGAAGAGGAGTGGTACTTAATAGGAAAAGCAACACAATCTCAGAAGTCTCCATTGGATTTCCACTTGGAGCTCATTAGCCAGAACTGAGTCATGTGACCACCCAGTACGTAGGTTCTTTATATACAGATATAGGGTGCTGAGACAGAAGTGTCAAAGGCTTTAAAATGTTCTCAACTTCAATGTGGCAAGCACCTATCCTGGACAGAACTTTGTGTTTAAGGATGTTCATTCCAACAGAAGAACATGAATGCCCACAAATAATAAAACAGGGCTTCCCTGGTGGCTCAGTGGAAAAGAACCCACCTGCAATGCAGAAGATGCAGGAGATGCAGGTTTGATACCTGGGTCTGAAATATCCCCTGGAGGAGGGCATGGCAACCCACACCAGTATTCTTGCCTGGAGAATCCCATGAACAGAGGAGCCTGGTGGGCTACAGTCCATGGGGTCACAAAGAGTTGGGCATGACTGAAGCAACTGAGCACCCACACATGCAAACTGTTAGGACCAACCAGTGACATGAGGCAGACATTGAAAATGGCTTGTGAGGTTATATTCTCTGCATCTGTGACTCTGTTTCTGCTTTGCATGTAAGTTGATCTCTACCATTTTTCTAGATTGCACTTATTTCACAATTGCTTGTGAGGTCGGAGATAGTTTGTAATAGAACTCAGTAAGACATCCATTAATAGGAGAACAAATGAATAAATTATCTACTCATAGAATTTTATATTCATGCTGCTATTTTTTATTCATACCATTGAATTGTACTTCCTCAGCAACAACAAAGAAAAACTTTGCTGATTCATGAAGCAGCACAGACAAATCTCAAAAAAGACAGTGCAGAGTGAAAGATGGATAAACAAAGAAGAAAATACACTGGGCAATTCCATTTACTGCAACTTCAGAACAGATAATAAAAGATGTGGGAATCAGAAGAGTGGTTGTTTGGATTGGACAAAGGGGAGGCTAACTGAAAAAGTGTTCAAAGGACCTTTCTGGAGTGCTGGAAAGAGCCTAGAGCTTGACTGTGATAGAGGTTACACAGGTGGTTATATTTGTAACATACATTTTTTAAAAAAATTAATGTAAATGTGTATTAATGTATACATTTTAAAATTAATTTTTATTGGAGTATACTATATGCCCGAAATTCAGTCAAGGCAATATACAGGTTGTGCGTACATGCAAAGTCACTTCAGCCGTGTCTGACTCTGCAACCCTATGGACAGTAGCCCACCCGGCTCCTTGGTTCTTGAGGATTACAGAAGATCTTCCCGACTCAGGGACTGAACCTGTGTCTCCTACATCTCCTGCATTAGCAGGTGGGTTCTTTACCACTAGTGTCCCTGGGAAGCCCACAGTTACAGGTTAATATTCTGTAACCCCCTAGAGGCTTCCCAGGTGGCTCAGTGGTAAAATATTCTCCTGCCGATGCAGGAGAAGCAGGTCTGACCCCTGGATCAAGAAGATCCCCTGGAGAAGGAAATGGCAACCATTCCAGTATTCTTGCCTGGAAAATTCCATGGACAAAGGAACCTGGTGGGCTATGATACATGGGGTGATCTCCAGTACTCTTGCCTGGACAATCCCATGGACGGAGGAGCCTGGAAGGCTGCAGTCCATGGGGTCGCTGAGGGTCGGACACGACTGAGCGACTTCACTTTCACTTTTCACTTTCATGCTCTGGAGAAGGAAATGGCAACCCACTCCAGTGTTCTTGCCTGGAGAATCCCAGGGACGGCGGAGCCTGGTGGGCTGCCCTCTCTGGGGCAGTGACTTAGCAGCAGCAGCAGCAGAGGTGTTGGTCGCAAAACATTATGGATGTAGTAAATGCCACTGAAATTACTCACTATTTATTTATTTGTTTGTCCGCACCTGGTCTTGGTTGTGGTATGCAGATTCTTCAATCTACGTTGGGGCATTCGAGATCTAGTTCCCTGACCAGGGATTGAACCTGGGCCCCCTGCATTGGAAACTCAGAATCTTAGCCATGGGGCCACCAGGGAGGTCCCTGAATTGCTCACGTTAAAATGGTTAATTTAAAAAAAAAAAAAAAAAAAGGTTAATTTTACATCATGTGAATTTCACTTCCATTTAAAAAAAAAATTTAAATGATGGTCATGTCCAAGGGGAGAGATGATACGAGACAGATGATGTCGACTGATGGTTTTTATCATCCTTCCCTTCCATTACCCCCTTTGCATTTCCTGCAGTGAGCACACATTAGCTTTATAATTATGAGATAACTAAGCAATTGATCTTTAGCAGAGACATTCAGGAGTTTGAGAGGGTAGAAGCAGAGCCAGCTTTCTTGTGCGACCCAGTTCCTGAGGGAGCTCTGGGCACAAAGGAGATGAATGTAGTGAGTGTTTTCTGCTCTCCTGTGTCTTATGTATGTGCTCCCTGCCACCCGTCACAGCACTGGGTGACAGATTCCTGCCCTTGCCTATAACAACCTTCTGCCTCACGGAGGCCACCAGAGAATAAGGTGAAATGTACCTTTCAGATACTTTCCGTGCAAAATGCAAAAGCTGTGACCCACCTGCTTGCCTGGATATTGATGCCCAGGCTGCTTTATGGGGATTGTCCAAGCTGCCTGTGTCATTGGAGGTTTGAGCAGAGTTGAGGCTAATGGGGGTGGGAGCTCCCAGCTCCAAAGTAAGAGATTGGGAGCCGTGTCTTGGATGGCTTTCCTGGGGGAGAGTCCTTTGTAAGGAGTCTGAACACCCCAGCTCAGGGCTCCAATCTGGACTCTGTCCAGACTCAGAGCAGAAACCCAACTGGGAAGCAGGCACCATGGCTGCTCCAAATTCTGGATTCTTGAAAGCTTTGGGGTGAGGGAGGGGCCACAGTCTTGGTAAGGAGCAGCTCAGTCTCAGCAAGCCCTCGCTCTGCAGTAAAACAGGAATTCCTACAAAGGGGGCATTGTGCGAGCTACGGGAAGTCTTTTAAGGAGGCATCAATCTTGTGTCAGCCAGAGATGTTTATCCTGAAGGCAATGCCATGTGGCCAAGAGCAGGCAGCGTCTCGGGCAGACGTCCTGGTCCTGGGGGTGGAGGAGGGGGACAGTGAGTCAGAAGGAGGCTGAGCACCAGCAGAGCCCATGTGCCGGATCCATCCAGGACCAGCATCCGAGAGAGGGAGGTACCCGAAGAATATGAGACAACTGGTCTTGTCCACAAGAACACCACCTGAGTCAAGAACCAAGCAAGTGGCAGAAGGACCTCAGTCTTGTGGGAAATGAGGACCTTGGAGCAGTGGGTCAGAGGGCTGAGTGGAACCATGTCCATCTCTTACAGAGGACCCTGGGGCAGAATCTTGCACATTGCGGGGAGTTGATGGGACACTCCAAGGGTTTTACCCCTACGTGAAGTCCTGGAAGGTTGGTAAGCGACGAAGACCCCAGATTTATCCTCACATCAGAGAGCCAGGGTCAAGATCTAAGATGGATGGCCTTCCCATTCACAGAGCCAGCAACGGAGGCAGGTAATGCAAACATCAGAAAGGCCATCAGACTTCCCAGACGGTCCAGGGGTTAAGATTCCATGCTTCCAAAGCAGGGGACATGGGTTCAATCCCTGGTTGGGGAACTAAGATCCTGCATGTTCCATAGCATGGCCAAAAAAAAGAAAGAAGAATAAAGGCCAGTTGGGGAGATCTTTGCCTTTGGGCTGACTCTGAAAAAGGCAGTACCAAAATATGAGAAGTGGAAAACCAGGGGGATCCAGGCAAATCGGGACCAGATTCCATGAGCCAGCTCTTTCTTCCTTTTTCCCCCATGTCCCAGCGGAAGAGTCCAGAGAGCCCAGGCCAGTGTGCCCAGGTGCTGGAAACCCCGGCTGCTGATGTCATCACTGTGGCAAGCTGCCATGTGACACTGGGCATTTAACCCTCTGTGGTCCAGTTTCCTCAGTGTTTCCATGAACGACACATGTCAGAGACTCTCCTGATTTGGCAAGGAGCCAAATGCAGGTGCCGCCGTTATGAACTGTCACTGGCTTTTAGCATCCAGTTCCCACCTCAGAGGACAGAAGAAACCTCTGAAAGAACCTTTGGCCTTTGCAAAATAACGCACGTTCCTTCCTCACAGGCAGCACCTTTCAGCCAGAGCAGCCAACAGGCTCATGTTTTGAGAGCTAGATTTTTCCATTTGGGGGCACCAAGGTTTTTTGGGAAAGAAAAGCGTCCTCATTTTACACGCCTGGCTCCAAGTGACACATTGTTTCAGTCCTCAGCTGGTCTCCTTAGCCAAAGCAGACAGAGTGACACCAGAAAGGGCAGTGGGGAGAAAGAGGGACAGAACCAGTGAGGTATTTCCTGAAACGAAATCCAATCTGATTGAACTTAAAAATAGCAGGAAAATCAACAGTTCAGAGAGTGGTCAGGGTGTGGGGCTGGAGAAGAGAAACCTCCCAGGTTTGGCCTGTAAATGCTAAGATCTTATTTGGCCAGAGGGATGGGTCAGAAGCCAGCAAAAGAAACACTGACCATCTGTCCTTACTGTGGTGGCAACAGGAGAAAGATGGGGTTTAGATTTTGAGGTACAGAGAAAAGGAAATAGGGCTGAGGCTTCCCTGTCTTTCTTGGAGATGGAAGAAAAGGTTCCCAGCTGGGGAAAACTGTTATATGGTGTTAATGGCTGGTTAAGAAAATGTAAGGGGGGCTTCCTTGGTGGTCCAGTGGTTGAGAATCCACCTGCCAATGCAGGGGACACAGGTTGGATCCCTAGTCTAGGAATATTCCACATGCCACTGGGCAACTCAGCCCATGCACCACAAGAAAGAGCCTGAGCTCTAGAGCCCGATCACTGCAACAGAAGCCACCTCCATGAGAAGCCCAAGAACCACCTCTAGACAGTAGCCCTCGCTCACTGCAACTAGAGAAAGCCACTCACAGCAAGGAAGACCTAGACCTAAAATAAATAAAGTGTAAGGGGATTCCACACGAAAGCCATAGAATGGAACAGATGCCCACAGGAGGTTGTGCAGTCTCTGATTTATCCCAGCAGATAACCCCAAGGATATGGAACCAACCATGTGCCTCCTCTCTTCCAAGTGAGACAAAGATGAAGTGCTTCCCCAAGGGGTGGCCAAGAATGAGCAGAAGGGTCAAAAATAAGAAAGCAATGGGACTTCCCTGGTGGTTCAGAGGTTGACTCTGCGCTTCCAATGCAGGGGGCCCAGGTTCAATCCCTAGTCAAGGATCTAAAATCCCACACACCTTGCCGCATGGCCACCCTCTCCCCCCAAAAAACAAAAAAAGCAATGGTGGTGATTTTACTAAGCCTCATGTCCAAAGCTAGAACAACATGAGAAAAAAAATGATGATTTCTCACAGCGAGCTTAAGAACGGAGGCAAGGGGCTTCCATGGTGGCTCAGTGCTAAAGAGTCTGCCTGCCGATGCAGGAGACACAGGTTTGATCCCTGATCTGGGAAGATCCCACATGCTGTGGAGCAACTAAGCCTGTGTGCCTGAGCACACAACTATTGCGCCTGTGCTCTTGAGCCCGGGAGCTGCCACTACTGAGCCTGGGTGCAGCAGTTACTGAAGCCCGAGTGGCCTACAGCCTGCACTCCGCAATAAGAGGAAGGACCGAGGTTAGAAGCACTAAAGAGCAGTGACCCGCTCACCACAACTCGAGAAGAGCCTGTGCCGCAACGAAGACCCAGCCAATAAAAAACCCAATCAATAAATAAATTGATATTTATTAATTAATAAATATCAACTAATTCTTTAAAAAAGAAAGAAGAAATGAGGCAGGAAGTAAGATTTCAAACAGGAGATATAAACCTCTCTCCGAGTATTGGCTGGAGATGGTGTTCTGGAGGTACCTCTCAGCCCTGATATGGGAATTGATGATTTGCAAAGGACGCTCTGGCCTCAAAAAGATTTGGGAGGAATTAAGAGACTGTGGAATTAAGGAATTAAGAGAAGGAAATAGCAACCCACTCCAGTATTCTTGCCTGGAGAATCCCATGGACGGAGGAGCCTGGTGGGCTACAGTCCACGGGGTCTCAAAGAGTCGGACACGACTGAGCGACTTCACTTTAAGAGACTGTGAGTCCTTTCTGGTTCAGGAGGAACAAACACTGGAAAAATAGGTTGATGAGGGTCAGAGAGTAAAACACGCTTATTTTCGTCCTCGATTTTTGCCTTCCTTTGGAGTCTGGGTTGCAGTTACCTTTATCTTGGCATGTGGGGCCTTTCAAAATGCTGCCTCAGGAGGCCTGTGTCTTCTCTGCGGGAGCCTGGGCTCCACTCCTCTGTCTGCCTTCTGCCCGACTGCATTCATTTTCCTCAGGCGACTCTAATTTTCCTTCTCGCAGCACTTTCTCCCCTTCCTGACTCCCTCCAGCACCTGTTAGCTGCCTCGTCCTGTGAGGCACCCAATTCTATTTCATTCGCCCTTTGAGGCATGGTTTGGATGAGCGTGCTAATTGTTTAATTTATTTCTCACCCGCTCATTCTCTCCTGGCCCGCTCCAAGGTTACCTCCTGCCCAGCTCTTAAATCTTCTTCTCTCCTCCCTCGATGAGGCTCGTCCATCAATTCACCCTCTCTCCTGTCGATCTAATCTCTCCCCCTACATTTGTTCCCGCTCCTCGGATATAAATTACCCAGGTCTCTGTGAGAGCGTGAGCGATGATTCTCAGCTTGTCTCTCTCCTAGCCCACATCATCCGCCTCCACAGAAATGCAGTCCTGGCCTCGGTTTCCCTTTGCCTTTCCTTGACCCTCATCCCTTGCAATGTACCTTTCTGCCACGTGATTCCATCTATGCTTCCCAGAGACCTTCTGGCCACCAAAACCCAGGACACCCAAAACAGACCTTGGAGTCACCTGGTCTTAGAAACAAAGGGACAGAACCCACAGGGGAGAGAAGCCTTGCCTGAGCTTACACCCCTAGTTGGTGACAGTTATCCTAGCCCTGCGTTAGTGCAAACCACAGATGCAGTTTTTAATTTTCTAGCAGCTACATTTTTTTCAAAGTGAGACTAATTTAAAAACTAGGTGTTATCTAACTCAACATTTCCAAAATCTTACCATCTCAACATGTAATCGACATTTTTTTTAAATTTCTTTTATTTACTTGGCTGCGCCGGGTCTTGGTGGTGGCTCACAGGATGTTTGATCCTTGTTGCAGCGTGCAGGATCTTTAGTTGCGGTGTGCAAACTCCTAGTTGCGGCGTCTGGGATCTAGTTCCCTGACCAGGATTGAACCCCAGGGCCCCTGCATTGGGAGGGTGGAGTCTTAGCCACCGGACCACCAGGGAAGTCCCTCGACGTAGATTATTAATGAGATTGCCTACATGCTTTTTCGCGTCCTGGGTGTTTGAAATCCAGTACACCTTTTACACTTGCAGCCCGTCTAGATTCAGACGAACCCCCTCCTCAGCACTCTGGGGCCACGTGTGGTGGGTACCTACCAGATTGAAAGGCCCAGCTATAGAGCTCCACAGACAGGGTCCTGTTCCAGGGCTTTCTCCACCACACCCAGCTAGGCGAGGCCCCTGGGGTCTCTGCTGTCACGCCTCCCACACGTCGTGACTGGGTGTCACCACCTGAGATGTCCCTGACACTGTACCCTTCTGGTTTTCCTTTGTATCCCTCTTTCCGCTGTGGCTCTCCCTCCCTCTTCACACTCCAAATGTGGGTATCCCTCAAGATAAGTATATTTAGGGACTTCCCTGGTGGTCCAGTGGGTTAAGAATCTACCTTGCAACGCAAGGGGTGTGGGTTCAATCCCCAGTCAGGGAACCACGTGCTGTGGGGCAACTAAGCCTGTGAGCCACAACTATTGAGCCCACATGCTCCAGAGCCTTCGCACCACATTTAGAGGGGCCATGACTCTCAACAGAAGATCCCACATGACAGGATGAAGATCCCAAATGCTGCAACTGAGACCCAACGTGGCCAAATAAATTAAAAAAAAAAAAAAGATAAGTATATTTAGGCCAGTAACAATCTTCTCCATCATTATCATCATCATCAATGTGATACTGACCCATGCACTGTTCCAAGTGCTTTCCATGTAATAATTCATCCAGTATAGCTACCCCAAGAGGAGTACTACGATTATCCCCCATAATGATCAAGGGATAATTTCTGTTTGCTGCTGTAACAAATGATCACAGACTCAGTGGCTTAAAGTGGCAGAATGTATTATCTTGTAGTTCTGTAGTTGGAAGTCTAACCCAGTCTCACTGGGCTGAAATAACAGCGTCAGCAGGGTGCCTTCCTTCTGGGAGCCTCTGGGAGAGAATTCATAGCTTTGCTTTTTCCAGCTCCTAGAGGCCACCTGCATTAGCTTGCTTATGTTTCCTCTTGTTCTGCCTTCAAAGCCAGCCAGCCACGGCGAGCTGGTTCCTCTCTCCAGCACATCACTTCAAGCTCCTCTCCTGTCTCCCTTTTGGTTGGTTCCACCTGGAAAATCTAGGATAACCTCACCATGTTCAAGTCAGCTGCCATCTTAATTCCCCTTTGCCTTGTAATCTAACATCATCATGGGTCCCAGATATTAGGAGAGGGGGGCTTCCCCGGTGGCTCAGCAGTAAAGAATCTGACTGCAGTATAGGAGCCGCAGGAGATGCAGGTTCAATTCCTGGCTTGGGAAGAGCCCCCGGAGGAAGGTATGACAACCCACCCCAGTTTTCTTGCCTGGAGAATCCCATGGACAGAGGAACCTTGTGGGCTATAGTCCATGGAGTTGCAAAGAGTCACACACGACTGAAGTGACTTAGCTTGCACTCATGCATCTTTGAGGGAGGGGCGTTATTCTGCCTCTCACACTCCATTTTACAGATGAGGAAAGAGAGAAGTTAAGTAACTTGTACAAGGTCACACAGCTGTCACTCTCCCCCTGACTCTGAAGCTTTGACATCTTTCAGACCCTGACCTCCCGTCATTCCCGCTGCTGGCATCCTCTTGTGGAATCAGTGACCTCAGACTTCAGGAGGCACCACCACCAAAGCCTTTCCTTCTGAATCCCAGGCTTGTTTATAGCTGTTGTCTCCTGGGTGCCTTATGCTGTATTACTTAAAACAAAAGTCAAAAGAAAGTGTTAATCACTCAGTCGTGTTCAACTCTTTGCGACCCCATGGACTGTAGCCCACCAGACTCCTCTGTCCATGGGATTCTCCAGGCAAGAATCCTGGAGTGGGTTGCTATTCCTTTCTCCAGGGGATCTTCCTGACCCAGAGACTGAACCCTGGTTCCCCACATTTCAGGTAGATTCTTTACTGTCTGAGCCACCAGGGAAGCCCACCAATGGATTAAATCAGAAAGTGTAAAGAAAGATGGATTCTCTGAAGAATTATCCCATTGAAATAGAGCCTTTCGCAAAAATTCAGATTCAACATCATGCTCTTCATGGGCTGTGCACACAGCAGGTCAGGGTGCTCGTCGCGCACACAGGGGGCGATCCAGTCCACCACCTCACCCTCACACCACCCAGACAAAGGCAGCCTTGATTGAAATGTGCTTCGGAAAGGCTAGTTCCAATCAAGGTAAGCATTCTCACCCTAGCCAAGAAAAACACCGGTGCTTGTTTCCAGATCATTAAGCACTGTCTCCCCAGTAGCCTGGTTTCCTTTGCTTTTGTATACAGACTGTTCAGGAGGAGAGAGAAAACCTCAAATCCATTCACCCACTGCAGCTGAACGTTCCGGAAAGGTGAATTTGGGACAAATCACCCGCAGGCTTCTCCAGCCTCTGCAGCTCCCCCCCAGGTTCGGAAGCCCCCTGAGCCCCATAGATATGGATGAATGACGCACCCCGCTCCCCCACACCCCACTCCTGGCGCCTCTGGCTAATTCCTGGTGAAGGACACAGAGACCCGTGGAAAGACAGCCAAGAGCGGCCACAGCACCAGTCCTGAATCCACCCAACTGGTCAGGTCAGGTCCTTGGTCCTGTCTCCTTACATATTGCCCCAAATTTAACTCAGAAATAAAGGTCACAGGACTTCCCTGGCCGTCCAGTGGTTGGGACTCTGTGCTTCCACTGCAGAGGTATGGGTTCAATCCCTGGTTGGGGAACTAAGATCCTACATGCCCCGTGGCACAGCCAAAAAATAAAAATAGATAAAATAACAATAAGAATAAAATAATTTTTTAAAAGAAATACTTGGAAAAAAATAACGGTCACTCTCAAATATTGAAGGAGCCAGAAGCTACAGCTGCTTAAATTCCTGAGAATTCACAGACCCACCTTATACTCACTAGAATGTAAAAAAAAATAGATTCCATCTCATGATATTGTGATTTATAGTAAGAAATATGTATTTGATCTTCGTCCCTGTTCCTGGCACAGAGCTCCTAAAACCTTTGGAATTTCCTCCGTGATAACAGAGATAAAGTTATGCTTGCTATTCTTAACAAGCCCCTTCTGACCATGGTTTATGTTAATGAGAAGACTCAGGATGTGGGCTGGTTGCCAGGGGAACCAACCACATGCTTAGAGGCTTGGACCACTCAGTCCCACCTCCTGAACTCCCGCCTCCAAGGAGAGGAAAGGGCTGGAGGTTGAACATATCACCAATGGCCAGTGATTTCATCCATCGTAACTGTGTAATGGAGGCTCAGTAAAAACCCCAAAGGATGGGGTTCAGAGAACTTCTGGGTTTGGTGATACTGGAAGGATGGCACCAAGGAGGGTGTGGAAGCCCCCAGGTCCTCTCCCACAGACCTTACCCCGTGCCTCCGTCCATCTAGCTGTTCCCGAGTTGTATCCTTTTATAATAACCAGTAATCTAGTAAGCACAAAGTTCTCCTGAGTTTTGTGAGTCATTCTAGCAATCATCAAACTTCAACAGGGGTTTGTGGAAACCTTCTATTTAGAGCCAATCAGAGGGCTTCTCTCATGGCTCAGTGGTAAAGAATCCACCTGCAAATGCAGGAGGCACAGGTTCGATCCCTGGTCTGGGAGGATCCCACGTGCCTCGGAGCAACTAAGCCTGCGTGCCACAACTACTGAACCTGTGCTCTAGAGCCCAGAAATCAAAACTACTGAGCCCACAAGCTGCAACTACTGAAGCCCGTGCAACCTAGAGCCTGTGCTCCACAGCAGTGAGAAGCTACTGCAATGAAAAGCCCAAGCACTGCCACGAAGAGTAGCCCCCACTCCAGAGAAAAGCCTGCATGCAGCAAAAAAGACTCAGCACAGCCAATCATTAAAAAAAAAAGAGCCAATCAGAAGCACAGGTGTTAAGGGGAAGAACAAAATCTGACTCCATGTTGAGTCTGTTTCTTTTACTTTAACCTTTCCTTATGTTGCTTGTGTTCACTAAAAGGATACTATCTATACATAATGGCCTGCCTCAGGGAACTCTGCCCCTCCACTGAATATTAAACCAAAGTGCCTTTGTTTCAGGAAACATCCTGACCCTGTCCACCTGTGAATGGCTATAGGAAGGAAGAAATTAACACATCCCCTCCCTGAGGCTGGCCATTCCAGGAGATATTTGCAAAATTTATGACCTTTTTAGGAGAAGGCAATGGCACCCAACTCCAGTACTCCTGCCTGGAAAATCCCATGGACAGAGAAGCCTGGAAGGCTGCAGTCCATGGGGTCGCTGAGGGTCGCACACAACTGAGTGACTTCACTTTCACTTTTCACTTTCATGCATTGGAGAAGGAAACAGCAACCTACTCCAATGTTCTTACCTGGAGAATCCCAGGGATGGGGGAGCCTGGTGGGCTGCCGTCTATGGGGTCGCACAGAATCGGACACGACTGAAGTGACTTAGCAGCTTAGCAGCATGACCTTTTTACTTTACTTCCTTTCCTCCTCCTCTTTCCTGTTCTATAAAAGAATCTGGCATCCAGACCCCAATAAGATGGTTATTCTGAGACATTAGTCTGCCATTTTCTTGGTCTGCCACCTTTCTGAATAAAGTCGTTATTCCTTGCCTCAACACCTTGTCTCAGATTTATTGGCCTGCCAGGTGGAAAGCAGAGCTAGCTTGGACTTGGTAACACAGGTGACAACCTGGACTTGTGACTGGCATCTGAAGCTGGGGTGGGGGCAGTCTTAGGACTAAGTCCTTCACCTGTGGGATCCATCACTGTATTCTGATAGAGTGGGAAGGTGAGCTCAATCGCAGGATGCCTAGCTGGTGTCAGGGAGCTGGAGAATTCCTTGTTGGGGGAGCCCCATCCACACCAGGTCATAGGAGTGTGGAGACTGGGAGTCCACTTCTGGCCCCAAGGTCAGGCTGAGCTTTCCCTTAGCACCTGCAGGAGCCCCTGCCTATTTGCGTGCAGCTCGCCTACCATCACCCATATCACGGGAGGTTGCACATCTGACAGACGCGTGCAGATGGGCCACAAAACTCATTTCAGGCCACAGTTTGAACAGCTTTCTCATCAAATCTGCAATCAGAGCTCTTCCCCAGGAGTAACATGCACCTGTTTCAATTTCATCTCCTTTCACTTATTAAATGAAAATAAATGGAGGACCAAGAGACAAAGTGTGTGAGAGGACTTCCAAGGCTGCCCAGCAAGATCTGGAACTCGGGCTACAAATTCTTCCCCTGGGGGGTTTGCCTTGCAGGAGGGCCCAGGCCCCTCGGGATGCCCCAGAAGTGAGCAGATGAGAAAAGACAGCACCCCACCTCAAGGAGAATATAAACATTAGATGCGTGTTCTTTGAGTAAATTAAAAATCCTGAAAATGGGACTTCCCTGGTGCGCCCGTGGTAAAGAATCTGCCTTCTAATGTAAGGGATTCAGATTCCATCCTCGTTCAGGGAACTAAGATCTCACATGACTTGGAGCAACTAAGGCTATATGCTGCTGAGCCCGTGCAACCAAAATAAAACAATAATTTTAAAAAACCTAAAAATGGAACAAACTTGCAGGAAAGTGAGCATTCAAAGATGAAAGGCTTAGGGACTTCCCCAGTGGTCCAGTGGCTAAGAGTCCATACTTCTACTGCAGGGGAGTGCCTGTTTGATTCCTGGTCAGGGAACTAAGACCCACATGCCATGTGGGTGGACCAAAAAGTTTTAAAAAAAGAAAAAAATGAAGGTCTTAGACATGGAATTAGACATAGACATTGTACTGCTGTTGATGTCCTGGTTTTGATAATATGCTATTGTCATGGGTTTCCCTGGTGGTTCAGATGGTAAAGAATCTGCATGCAATGCAGGAGACCCGGGTTTGCTCCTTGGATCAAGAAGATTCCCTGGAGAAGGGAATGGCTACCCACTCCAGTGTTCTTGCCTGGAGAATTCCATGGACAGAGAAGCCTGACGGGCCACAGTCCATGAGGTCACAAAGGATCAGACACAACAGCAACTTTCACTTTCACACTACTGTCATGGAAGATGAAACTGTAGGGGAAAGCCAAATACAAGGTACCCAGGATGGTCTATACTATTAATATTTTTGCAACTTTCTGCAGAGTCTATCATTATGGCAAGATAAAAAGTTTGTGTGTGTGTGTGTGTGTGTGTGTGTGTGTGTGTGTGTGTTTACAAAAGGGGATGGATGGGCTTGTCACTGAAAGAGAAGGAAAGGTGGGTGGGTGGGAGAGAGGGCAAGGCTGGAGAGAGAAGGGAGGGGAAGAGATAAGAGTAGGAAGACAGAGAGAGCCCCAGCCCGGTATCACCAGGTAACAGATGATGGGGTCTGGCCAGGGGAGGAAATGGAGGGGCAGCATGCTGCCTTTGGTTTGGATGCGCCCTGCTCTCTTCGGCTTCTGGTCTGAATGAAAAACTATCTCCGAGAAGTGCTTGGAGGGGCAGATTTCTCTTTAGTATTTATTCTGGACCCATACCCAGTGGAAAAGTGCCTTGGAAGGCATTCGCCTCAGCTCCAGGGCCTGTTTTATTTGGAGAACAATTGGAAATGATGAGAGGCCTAACATGCAAATTCTCCTTGGCAGCCCCCCCGACGGAGGCGGGAGAGATGCATTTCCCATCTGTGGGCCCACGTGCGGGAAGGGCAAGGCGCAGGCCTACACTCGCTGCGTCAACAAGGCAAGCGGGCTACTGGGTCTGTGTGTTATTTTCCTCGGAGGAATCAGCGTTTTCCAACCGCGAGGTGGGTTATTCCAATGGTTCTTGGCCTGATTTGCAGCAACGCTGATCCCGGAAGATTAGTTCCAAGTTCTGCCGTCTAAGGTGAAACATTTGAATGTGCTCGGCAAAAACTAGCTTTGTTTGACTTAAAGGAACACAGATCATGGTGACGGGGGGCCAGGGAGATGGGGCTGGCGGGGCTGGGGGTAGGGGTGGGCCTCAGCCTAAGCGGTGGAAAATTTATTCCAAAGCTCCGTTTCTCACTTTAAAAAAATTTTTTTTTTTGCCAAAGAGACATATATTTTTCTGACAATGTAGAACATAAAAAGGCAGCCTTCCCCCAGTGCTAACTTTCAGATCATATTCACAAGGTAAATAAAGCATAAATTAACCAATTACAATAAAATACTGGATAAATGCCTTTGACAACCCTGAATTTCCCGGGAAAATGCTTCCAGCTGTGACCCCTACTTGCGATGCACAGATTGAACAAGACCTGAGTTTGTTTATAAAGGATGGAGTTGTGTCTCCATCTTCACGCTCTAAGGGGCCTCTACCTTTCACATGAATGGAATCAAATAGAAGCAAAGCATTTCAAAAGTCCCTGACAGGCAGAGATAAGCCTAGATATTCCCAGGGCATTCTGTAATGATACATCAACCCAAAACCTGCTTTTTATAAGTTGGAAATAGACTCCTAAGGATGGAGCAGAAAGAATGCCAAAGTCAGCAGCCTTGATCTGGTGAGAGTAATATAGTTCACCAGACAGAGGACCAGAGGGGAAACAGGGTCTGAGGGCAGCATGACCCACAGCTTGTTTTTGTAAATAAAGTTTTATTGGCATCCAGTACTCATGCATGCATGCTCTCATGCTTGTTCCTTTTTTAAAAAATTTCATTTGGCTGCATCAGGTCTTAGTTGCAGCTCATGGGAACTTCAATTTTCATTGTGGCACTTGGGATATTTTTTAGTTGTGACATGTGGGATCTAGTTCCCTGACCAGGGATCAAACCCAGGCTCCCTGCAACGGGAGCTCACAGTCCAGGCCACTGGATCACCAGGGCAGTCCCAGGCTTGTTCCTTCATATACTGTCTATGCCTGCTTTCCTGTTACTCAGGCATAGTTTAGCGTCCCAGAAAACACATAGCCTGTGAAACTGAAGGTGTCTGCAACTTACAAAATGCGGTGCTGAAATGACAGTCCCTGTGGTGGTGAATAAGAAAATGACAAGGAAGGTCATGGTTTGACATGGCAGAGTAACCAGTAGAGGGACTATGGCAGCAATAGCCAGGCTGGGAAAAGTCACAAGGATGAGGAGGAGTGCTGGGACAGAGCTCAAGCCTCACACCATCTTAAACTGGTTGTATTTGCTATCTATGCTGAGTAACAAAGTATCACAAGCTCAGTGGCTTCAAACAAAGTTTATCAACCCACAGCTCTGTAACTAGGCAGGCTGGAGTTTCTGTTCAGCATCTTGCTTGGCTTAAAACTGCACTACCCAGCTTGCCTGGTGGTCCAGTGGTTAAGAATCTGCCTTGCAGTGCAAGGGACACTGGTTCCACCCCTGGTCCGGGAAGATCCCACATGCTAAGCAACTAAGCCCATGTGCCACAATTACTGAGTCTGCACTTTAGAGCCCACAAGCCACAAGGGCTGAAGCCCGAGTGACCCAGAGGCTGAGCTCCACAACAGGAGAAGCCATTGCAATGAGAAACCCTCACACAGCAACTAGAGAGTAGCCTCCACTCACTGCAACTAGAGAAAGCCTGTGTGAAGCAACTGAGAGCCAGCACAGCCAAAAGTAAACAAAATAAACATTTTTTAAAAATAAACTGCACTGTTATCTGAAGCTTGGGGTTCTCTACCAAGGTCATGTGGCTGTGTCAGAATCCAGTGCCTTGGGCTCGTAGGGCTGAGTGACAGCTCCCAGAGGCCACCCAAAGTTCCTTGCCATCTCCAGCAAAGGCGTACTTCTCCAACATCAAATCTCCCTCAGCTTTTGAACCTTTGACTTACTCTGACTTCTAGACCAGATGTAAAGAGCTCCTATGATTAGGTCAGGCCCATCTGTCTATCTCCCTATGGTAAAGTCAATTGATCAAGGATCTTAATTATACAGTTGCATCCAGAGTAGTTTTTGAACAATTAAGAGAAGGTATGTGTACACTTGGGGCCAGAATCCTGGGGCCATCTTATAACTTTGCCTGCTCCATCATCTTACATCATCCAGCACAACAGTAAGTCAATAGACAATGCCTAAAGTCGGTAAACCCAAAATAAACCACAGAAGCCTGTCATTTAGAGGCTTGGGGTACCCACTAGAACTAAAACCCAAAACTGTTCCATTGAGGTTGGTTCCAGGGCCAAGTGAGGGGCAGGGCAAGAAGCTGTCACTCACCACTTAAACAGTCTTCTAGACTTTCTGACTTTTTAAATTATGTGCATATATTACTTTGATAGAGATTTTTCAGAAAAGAATTTTAAAAAATTGATTCCACTGGATTTCTTTCCCTTGAAGTTCTTATCTCTGTTTTCTTGGTGTTCAAGTTACCTACCCCTGTAACCACCTTTGCATTCTTTTCTCTAACCCAAGCATTCTTCCTCAAAAGCAACTGGCCTACCTGTGCCCTTGACCCCAAGCCTCCCTCAGCCTCTCCTGTGCCCTCACTCCATCCAATGAGCCTTGTCCATCCACCATCTGCAAAATCTCCCTCTTGGCGTGGGCTCCCCTAGAAGGAGACACTGAGGCTAGAAGGTGAATGTAAGTGATTTATTTGGGAGTTGACCCCAGAAAGTATCAG
Source organism: Bubalus kerabau (assembly GCF_029407905.1). NCBI lineage: Eukaryota > Metazoa > Chordata > Mammalia > Artiodactyla > Bovidae > Bubalus > Bubalus kerabau. The sequence goes on from NC_073639.1 coordinate 55,774,023, forward strand.
ATGGGGAGCAGAAAGTGAGACAGAGAAGAGAGGGCAGCTCAGAAAGTGTTTTCAAGCAGGTTACCATTAGGGAATTCTAGGGGGCCACATAAGCCCCACTCAGCCACCCCAACCAAGGAGTGAGTTGGTGAGAAGCAATCTGTTAAATTGTACAGGAGGCAGTGATCAAGACCATCCCCAAGAAAAAGAAATGCAAACAGGTAAAATGGTTGTCTGAGGAGGCCTCACAAATAGCTGACAAGAGAAGCAAAAGGCAAAGGAGAAAAAGAAAGGTATACCCATTTGAATGCAGAGTTCCAAAGAATAGCAAGCAAGATAAGAAAGCCTTCCTCAGTGATCTATGCAAAGAAATAGAGGAAAACAACAGAATGGGAAAGACTAGAGATCTCTTCAAGAAAATTAGAGATACCAAGGCAACATTTCATGGAAAGATGAGAGCAATAAAGGACAAAATGGTATGGCCCTAACAGAAGCAGAAGATATTAAGAAGAGGTGGCAAGAATACACAGAAGAACTGTACAAAAAAGATTTTCATGACCCAGATGACCACTATGGTGTGATCACCAACCTAGAGCCAGACATCCTGGAATGCAAAGTCAAGTGGGCCTTAGGAAGCATAGCTATGAACAAAGCTAGTGGAGGTGATGGAATTCCAGTTGAGCTCTTTCAAATCCTAAAAGATGATGCTGTGAAAGTGCTGCACTCAATATGCCAGCAAATTTGGAAAACTCAGCAGTGGCCACAGGACTGGAAAAGGTCAGTCTTCATTCCAATCCCAAAGAAAGGCAATGCTAAATAATGTTTAAACTACTGTATGATTGCACTCATTAGTAAAGTAATGCTCAAAATTCTCTAAGCCAGGCTTCAACAGTATGTTACCCATGAACTTCCAGATATTCAAGCTGGATTTAGAAAAGGCAGAGGAACCAGAGGTCAAATTGCCAACATCCACTGGATGATCAAAAAGCAAGAGAGTTCCAGAAAAACATCTACTTCTGCTTTACTGACTACGCCAAAGCCTTTGACTGTGTGGCTCACAACAAACTGTGGAAAATTCTTCAAGAGATGGGAATACCAGACCACCTGACCTGCCCCCTGAGAAATCTGTATTCAGGTCAAGAAGCAACAGTTAGAACTGGACACGGAACAACAGACTGGTTCCAAATAGGAAAAGGAATATGTCAAGGCTGTATATTGTCACCCTGCTTATTTAACTTATATGCACAGCACATCATGCAAAATGCTGGGTTGGATGAAGCACAAGCTGAAATCAAGATTGCTGAGAGAAATATCCATAACCTCAGATACTCAGATGATACCACCCTTATGGCAGAAAGCAAAGAACTAAAGAGCCTCTTGAAAGTGAAAGAAGAGAGTGAAAAAGCTGGCTTAAAACTCAACATTCAGAAAACTAAGATAAATGGCATTCAGCCCCATCACTTCGTGGCAAATAGATGGGGAAACAATGGAAACAGTGAGAGACTTTATTTTGGGGGGCTCCAAAGTCATTGCAGATGGTGACTACAGCCTTGACATTAAAAGATGCTTGCTCCTTGGAAGAAAAGCTATGACCAACCTAGACAGCATATTAAAAAGCACAGACAGTACTTTGCCAACAAAGGTCCATCTAGTCAAAGCTATGGTTTTTCAGTAGTCATGTATGGATGTGAGAGTTGGACTATAAAGAAAGCTGAGCACTTAAGAATTGATGCTTTTGAACTGTAGTGTTGGAGAAGTCTCTTGAGAGTCCCTTGGATTGCAAGGAGATCAAACCAGTCAATCCTAAAGGAAATCAGTCCTGAATATTCATTGGAAGGACTGATGCTGAAGCTGAAACTCCAATACTTTGGCCAACTGATGTGAAGAACTGACTCACTGGAAAAGACCCTGATGCTGGGAAAGATTGAAGGCAGGAGGAGAAGGGGCGACAGAGGCTGAGATGGTTGGATGGCATTATCCAACTCACCTGGAATTTGAATAAACTCCAGGAGTTGGTGATGGACAGGGAGGCCTGGCATGCTGCAGTCCATGGGGTCGCAGAGTCGGACATGGCTGAGTGATTGAATAGAACTGAACTGAATCTGTTAAAGAACAAAGTCCCAGTTTGGAGAGAACCCTCGGGGTGTGCAGGGGAGAATTTGTGGTACCTGCTAATGTTCCTTGGGAATTCCCTGAAACAGATAGAATGCAGAACCTAGTATAAGACCAGACTTCCTGAGTGAAGTGAATAGGAACTCAAGCTGGTTGTGCTGTGCTAAGCTGCTTCAGTCGTGTCTGACTCTTTTCCATGCTATGGACTATAACCCACCAGGCTCCACTGTCCATGGGATTCTCCAGGCAAGAATACTGGAGTGGGTTGCCATGCCCTCCTTCAGGGGATCTTTCCCACCCAGGGATCAAACCCTAGTCTCTTATGTCTTCAGCATTGGCAGGCAGGTTCTTTACCATTAGTGCCACCTGGGTAGCCCAACCTGGTCACTAGGGATGAAAAAGAAATACTCTATTCATACGTTATATGCTCAGGCACATCCCTCCCGCCTCCACTCCCTTCTCTTGTTTTCTTTCCTGCTTGTTTCAAAGGGGATTTGAGGCAGATTACGAGGCAATTGTACAATTCATCATGGTGGATTATGAGAATATGAAAAAGAGAACTGGTCTGAGAATGAGGCTCCTTCAAGACTGTAGCCCAAATTACCCTGCCAACTTGAACTAGCAGATGCATGAATTTGACTGGAGTTTTCTAGAAGCTGCGGTAAAAGCAAAAATCTGATTATACGGCCTAACTCAGTGTCCCTAACAAAAGACGGGGTGATTTTGCTCAGCACTCTCAGGTGTTCTCAAAGAAAATGATTCAAAATATCAGGGCTGACATCCCCCAAATATCCCAAGTCTGGATAGCTTTTTAGTCAAGCCCTCTTGTCTTCAGTGCAAGCCACTCCCTGCAATCAGCCAAGGCAATAATCACAGGTTAATACACAGCAACCCCCTAGGGGTTTCCCTGGTCACTTAGTGTTAGAGAATCCACCTGCCAATGCAGGAGATTAGAGTTCAATCCCTGGGCTAGAAAAATTCCCTCGAGAAGGAAATGGCAACCTACTTCAGTATTCTTGCCTGGGAAATCCCATGGACAGAGGAGCCTGGTGGGCTACAGTCCATGTGGTTGCAAAAGAGTTGGACATGACTTAGTGACTAAAGAACAACAACCCCCTACACTCAGTCATCTGAGATAATTCTATAGCAGCTGGCACACCTAGGTCCCCAGAAAGCACCATGTGCTGGTTCCCTTAATCCACCCAGATTTCAGATTATCTAGAGCAGGAGTCTGCAAACTACAGCCTTCGGGCCAAATCCAGCTCACAGCCTTGTTTTGTAAATAAAGTTTTATTGTCACACAGTCACGCCCATTCCTTAGTATATTGTTTGACTGCTTCGGAGGTGAATAGTTGGCAACAGACCATTTGGCTCAAAAAACACAATATTACCATCTGGCCCTTTACAGAAAACCATGCAATCCCTGCTCTAGAGGAAATGGAAGGGCCACATGGTCTTCAAGTCAGTCCTCCAGGAGGTCTATGCTCAGTGAAGTTCCCAACAGACGTGGAGCAGTCGTGAGTTCAACACCATATCTCCTGGCAGCAACCTGGCTTGCACTGCTCGACACTGACAGTTATAAATGGTACCACATGCCTGAGCCAACATTGTGGGCTGACCTTGAGAATCTTAACAGGGACAGGTACCTGCCTAGGAACCAATATATTCCAGTTCAGCCGTGAGAGAGGAGAACAGCCAAGTTGATCTTTGAAAATAACTCTGGGAACTTCCCTGGTGGCCCAGTGGTTAAGACTGCTTCCAGTGCAGGGGGTGAAGTTTTGGTCCCTGGTTGGGGGAGCTAAGATCTCACATGCCTCAGGCCAGAGGACCAAAACATGAAAGAGAAACAATATGGTAACAAATTCCACAAGGACTTTAAAAATGGTCCACTCACATTAAAAAAAAAAAAAAAAAAAAACCTAATAAATAAATAAATAACTCTGCATCCCCATTCACACACAGATCAGTTAGAAAACACCCACCAAAGTTAATAACATGGGCTTTAAAAAAAAAGTTGAAATTCTACCCTGGTTTGTTCTGGAAAAAATTACAGAGAGGAGCCAATTATCTGTTAAGACCACTCAAAGATGGCAACGACAACACCCTACCCTGCATATTAAAAAAAAAAAAATCATCTTACATGTGCCATCTCTGTGATGGCCCTCACTGTACTGGATGACAATTTTCTAAATACAGCAAGTCCACTAACTACAAATGAGTCCTGTTCCCTGAGTGCATTGCTAAGTCCAATTTTGTTCATAAGTCCAACAAAGTTAGCCTAGGTACTCAACTAACACAATTGACTACACAGTACTGTACTGTAACAGGTTTATAATGCTTTCCACACAAACAATAGATTGAAAAACAAAGCAAAAAATAAACATTTTTGATCTTACAGTACAGGACCTCGAAAAATACAGCAGTATAGTACAACAGCCAGTATACAGGGGCTGGCATCGAATGAAGAGGCAAGAAGAGTTACTAATGGAGGAGGGAGAGGAGGTGGGAGATGGTAGAGCTGAAGATCGTCAGCAACAGGAGATGGAGGAGAAGCTGCAACGTCACTCAGGCCTGATGTGATTGGACATGCGAACACACATTTGCATCTTTGAAAGTTCAGAACCTGAAGGTCTGTGTGTAGGGGACTTGCTGTATATATCTGTCTCCCCTGCTGTGTCGTGAATTGCACGTGGGACAGAGGAGGCACCCCTCTTTTACAGGGTTAGCAGGTGTCCAACAGACTCACCTTCTAAAATGATCTGTTTGCTCTTTTTCGCCTGTTCAGCGGTGGGGCATTTTCTTGGCATTTCTCACAGCACACAGATCTTTCCCAGCAGTGTGAGGTACCCATTTCTCTGACCAGAGATCGAACCACACTGAGAGGTGGCTCTTAACCACTGGACCACGAGGGAAGTCCCTTGAAGACATTTTTTAAGTTATAAAAGTCACAGTGTTTATGAAAGAAAATATAGAGACTTACAGGAAGGTGCAAAGAAGAAATGAAACTTGCATGTTTAGTCAGCATTGAAGTCCAATCAGTGTTAGTTCTGAGGTTGGTGGATTTCCTCCCAGTCTCTTGTAGGGATCGCTGTGTGGAATTTTTTTTAATGGATACGATCATGCTATGAGGATCCAGCTCTTGTCCCTTAATATTATATCTTTGAGGTTAAGTTTTATAGTTAGGGTGGCTAGTGTGCAGTCTGAGGTCATAAAAGGCACAAGTCTGCATTTGTTCCTACATAAAATTCTTCAGAAATATGTTTGTGATATATAATATCTATCCATCATAAACACCGTTTAATGCATTCAGCTTATTTTATTTATTTATTTAGCTACATTAGGTCTTCGTTGCTTCACAAGGGCTCTCTCGTTGTGGCACAAGGGTCTAGTTGCCCCGAGGCATGTGGAATCTTAGCTCCTAGACTAGGGTTAGAACCCATGTCCCCTGCATTAGAAGGAGGATTCTCAACCACTGGACCCCACCAGGGAAGTCCCAAACACCTTTTTAAATGACAACAGAGTAACCCATGGAACAGATATCTTGATAAATATTGTTTCTACAAACATGTGTGTGCATAATCATCTTTAAGATAATTCCTTGAACTAGACTCCCAGAAGTGAAATTTGAAGCCCAAAGGGCATAAACCTTTTAGGTAGCCTATGAAGTATACAGATTTTGCACTACTGCCTGGGTTCAAATCCCACCTTAGCTGCTGTGTGATCTTGCAAATTACTTCTCTCTGCCTTTATTTCCTCAGCTATAAAATGGAGTGACAGAAACAGGCCCACCCATAGGATTGTTACCTTGTGAGGATGAAACGAGATGATACAAACACACAAGATGCTACAAAGAACAGAGTCAGTTCAGTTCAGTTCAGTCGCTCAGTCATGTCCGACTCTTTGCGACCCCATGAATCGCAGCACGCCAGGCCTCCCTGTCCATCACCAACTCCCGGAGTTCACTCAGACTCACGTCCATCGAGTCAGTGATGCCATCCAGCCATCTCATCCTCTGTCGTCCCCTTCTCCTCCTGCCCCCAATCCCTCCCAGCATCAGAGTCTTTTCCAATGAGTCAACTCTTTGCATGAGGTGGCCAAAGTACTGGAGTTTCAGCTTCAGCATCATTCCTTCCAAAGAACACCCAGGATAGGCCTCAACAAATGTGAGCTCTTATGACTGGGATTGTTACTCTTTTTACTATTATCCTCCTCTCTGATCTGATACTTATTGCTAGATTGTTTCTAAAGTTTAGATCAAAAAGAACACACTTTCATTAGAATCTCATTCACTGCAACATTATTACATTGTATTTTATTTTCTTCTCTACCGATTCAATCAGGGGAAATGTAATTTCTTTGAATAGAATTTGTGTGCTTGCATTCTAAGTCCCTTCAGTCCTGTCCTACTCTTTGTGACCCTATGGACCAAAACCCTCCACGCTCCTCTGTCCATGGAATTTTCAGGCAAGAATACTGGAGTGGGTTGCCATGCCCTCCTCCAGGGGATCTTCCCAACCCAGGGATCAAACCCACGTCTCCCATGTCTCCTGCACTGGCAGGCAGTTTCTTTACCACTAGTGCCACCTGGGAAGATTGACCTTATGAAAGCTGTTTTCCATATTTTCCATGGTTTCTGTTTGTCAATTACTTGTCCATACTCTTGGCTCGCTTATATAGAGAGACCTTGGTGCATTTCTCTTTTCCTGCATTTGCACGTTCACTAAAACATGCCTGATGGGAGCACACCTGTTCTTTGCCAGGTGGAGTGGGAGGCCCCAGGGGTAGATGGAGACACAGGGGTGTCTGTGCCCCTAAGAGCTTCCAGATGGGAGAAATAAATCAAAGTTCAATTGTAACCTGTCACAGGTTGTGGGGGCTACGAGAGCGGTCATCGATCGAATTGCACTAATCTATGGGGTAGAGCAAGGCTACCCTGAAAAGGGGATACTGAGTTAAGAGATGTGAAGAAGGGGAGACAGATCAAGAAGCATCAGAGGTGAGAGCCCATGCCAGAAAATCAGGTGTTTTTTTTTTTTTTTTTTAAATAAAGAATAGTCTCTTGTTACCAGTTACAGAAACATCAGGTTTTGCTACAAAATCTGTAAAAGTGCTTCAGATTCTTGGACCGCTAGGCGTGCTCAAGAATTATTATCACATCATCACCATCATCACCATCATCACCATCGTCACCGTCATCATCATCCTCATCCGGCTTTTTCTCTGAGCCCTGTGTGATCTCACATAAAGACAAACGAAATACACCCGAGGAGATGCAGCCTTAGGCTGGCCCACCATCCAAGCTCTGCTCTGTTTTCTCTCCATCCCCCTTTAACTGTTTCAGCCAACGCAGCATTCCCTTGTGATTCCCACATTCCCAGAAACACAGCATTTTACTTCTATGTTATACCTGTCAATTTGTTTTAAGATTGCTCCAATGGCTGGAAACCAGCTCACACTGGGACTTTCAGGAAAGATTTACTATTGGCTGTGAGGAAAGGCAAGGGCTTTCAGCTCATTGCATCAAGTCAAAAGTTCCTGCTTTCCTCAGTGCTCAAAATGCTGGGCAGAGATCTGATCATAAGGTTTTCTTCAAAACACACAATGTTAATTCTATGCATTTTAAGGTTCCAAGTAAACAATGCTGGATGGTTCCCATTGTTGACTAGACCCACAGATGTGCCAGACGGTCTAGACACTCAAGACCCACAAATGTCATGAAGGCATTTCCAGGGTTCTTGGAATGTCCTAATTGATATAGGAAAAGAATCCAAAGAGTCTTCCAATGGAGAAAACGCGATGACCAAAGGCTGACAGGTGATAGAAAAGAAGTGAGAGCTGAGATAGCAAAGTCCTGAACTCTCCTGTCCTGGTATCTTCTCTTTCCAAACAGACCCAAGTTCATTTATCTCCAAACCCTCCAAAAGTGAGGAGGGAGACAGAAACGCTCATCCTAAAAATGATAATGAATTTCCAACTCAGAACACTAGGGGATGAAAAAGAATATGGATGGGGGCGGGGCCTAGAGCAGCAGGAGGATTCCCCTGGCTTGGGGTGCTGCTGTTGCTGTTGTTTAGCTGCTAAGTTGCAACTGACTCTTTTACGACCCCACGGACTGTAGCCCACCAGGCTCCTCTGTCCATGGAATTCTCCAGACAAGAAAACTGGAGTGAGTTGCCATTTCCTTCTCCAGGGGAATCTTCCTGACTCCAGGGGTCAGCCATTTCCTTCTCCAGGGAATCTTCCTGACCCAGGGGTCAAACTTGCCCCTCCTGCATTGGCAGGCAGATTCTTTACCGTTGAGCCACTAGGGAAACCCAGGTCAGTGTGTATATATGTATATACACATATATCCATGTATATAAGATATACTTGTGTGTTTATATGTGCATATACATATTTGATATATATATGTCAATGCATGTAAGTGTATATATATATGAATAGTTTTCCTTGCTGAAAAAGAATTTTAAAAGCACATAGATAAATTGATAGGTGTATATATATGCATGTGTGTGTGTGCACACATCTTTAACAACAGATCTTCTCTTTCCCTTAAGAAAAGTCAAATAGGCTGACTTTTTTCACACAGGGTCAGTCTGAGCAGACAGATTTCAGAAGGGCTTGGATAACATGACCCCTGATAAGAGGGTCACACACACACATATATACATAACTATGCATGTGTCTACATCTATGTATGTAGACACAAACATTTACACGCATATATACATACATATTTAGATAGATAGATAATGTATGTGTTTATGAGATTCTGTTTCCAGCTAGGAAAACTATTGATAACATCTACTATGAGACTCTTGGGGCTTCGAAGCCCCAGGTTTGATCCCTGGGTTGGGAAGACTCCCTGAAGAAGGAAATGGCAACCCACTCCAGTATTCTTGCCTAAAATATCCCATGGCCAAAGGAGCCTGGAGGACTACTGTTGAAAGGGTTGAAAAGAGTCAGACGCGACTGAGAAACTGAGTACGTGAGACTCTTATCAGCAATCATGTTATCCAAGCTCTCCTAAATCTGCCTGCTCAGACTGACCCTGTATGAAAAAAGTCAGCCTACTGGACTTAGGAAAGAGAAGATCTGTTAAAGATGTATAATGAAAATTTTGACCAACGCTCTGGTATTTTTAAGCATTTTCACATACATACATTATATCATTTAGGTCACGGGTTGGCAAACTCTTTCTGTAGAGGGACAGACAGTAAGTGTTCTGTGAATCAGACAGTCTCGGTCACAATTGTTTGGCTCTGTCCTAGGATGGTGATACTGCTGCAGACACTGGGTAAATGAATGAACACGGAAATGAATGGCTGTGTGTCAATAAAACTGCTTTCACAAAACTGGGGGTAGGCTTGGGCCCCAGGACCATCGTTAGGCAGCCCCTAAGTTAAATGCTCTCAACGATGAAGAGGTGCTGTTTTTATCCCCATTTTTACAGATGAGGAAACCAAGTCTTGGCAAGGTTGATACAGTTCAGCCAGTCAAGTCAGCGTCAAACCCAGATACTCAGACTCCAAAGTTCATGTTCTATTTCTGCTACATAATTTCAACATCCATGTCTAAAAATAACAGATGAGGGACTTCCCTGGTGGTCCAGTGGTTAAGACTTCACCTTCCAATGCAGGGGGTGTGGGTTCAGTCCCTGGGTGGGGAACTAAGATCCCCATGCTATGCTACGCTATGCTAAGTCACTCCAGTCGTGTCTGACTCTGTGCGACCCCATAGACGGCAGCCCACCAGGCTCCCCCGTCCCTGGGATTCTCCAGGCAAGAACACTGGAGTGGGTTGCCATTTCCTTCTCCAATGCATGAAAGTGAAAAGTGAAAGTGAAGTCATTCAGTCGTGTCCGACTCTTAGCGACTCCATGGACTGCAGCCCACCAGGCTCCTCCGTCCATGGGATTTTCCAGGCAAGAGTACTGGAGTGGGGTGCCATTGCCTTCTCTGAAGATCCCCATGCCCCAAGGCAAAAAAAAAAACACACAAAAAAACAGAACATAAACAATAGAAGCAATATTGTAACAAATTCAATAAAGACTTTAAAGATAAAAATGGTCCACATCAAAAATATCCTAAAAAAACTAGATGAATGATGTGGGGATGAGGGTGGGTGGGGGGAGAAGAGTCTCTCTCTGAGCAGGAGTTCATTTATTTTGAGCTATTTGTCTTTGCTGAAGATGGTCAGGGCTCCTGTATTGCTGCGAATGGAAGAAAATAACAGACATACATCTCTCTAGGGCCATGGTTATTGAAGGATAAAAAAAATCTAGGCCTTTGAAAAATGTCAACCAAGGAGAGGAGACAGCCTCGTGATGAAAAATAAATGAATAAATGCACTTCCAACTTCAAAACTGGCATAAGAACTGGCATTCATTTTGACATATAAATGTTTAAACTAAACATTTCTATTTTGAGATAATTGGATAATTGTAGATCCCCACACAGAAGAAATAAGGCAGAGATTTCCTAGTACCCTTAACCTGGTTTCTCCTATGGTAATTCCCTACAAAATCATGTTACAACTATGAGGCTGACACTGATACAGCTGAGATATAGAATCTGCCCATCACCAGGATGCTGCACATCACCCTTTTATAACCATCCTCTCTTCCTTTCCATCCTAACCCTCCTTAACCCTTGGCAACCAGTGATCCCTTTTCTAAATTCTGTATTTCTTCCACTTCCATCACATCATACAAACGGAGTCATACAGTATATAAACTTTGGGGGCTGTTTTTTTTCCCACAAAGTGCAGTTCTCTGGAGGTTCATCCAGGATGTTTCAGACACCTTCTTCAGACACTTTGCTTCTTTGTTTTATTAAAAAAATTTTTTAATTGAAGTATAGTTGATTTACAATGCTGTGTTAGTTTCAGGTGAACAGCAAAGCAATTCAGATAGATAAATAGATAGACAGATACATTCTTTTCCTGATTCTTTTCCATTATAGGTTATTACAGGATATTGACTCTAGTTCTCTCTGCTATACAGTGGGTCCTTGTTGTTTATATATTAATATTTTATTTATAGCAGTTTGTATCTACTAACCTCAAACTCCTAATTTAGCCTCCTCTTTCCCCTTTGGTCACCATGAAGTTTGTTTTCTATGTCTGTGAGTCTGTTTCTCTTTTGTAAATAAGTCCATTTGCATCATTTAACATTAAGATTATTTTATTCAAGAGTTGTTATAATGAAGTATTTTGATTCAGATGTGTATCAAAGCTTTGATTCAAGCTTTCACTTGAAACATTTGTCTTATTATGCATCAGTTTATCAGATAAAATATTTGATAATGTAGATCTTAAGAAGATGAGATACAGGTCAGATAAAATTACACAGGAGATGGGATGGAGAGGAAGTCATGGAATTAAGCCTCTGTTGGAATGAAGATACTAAGATACAGAGAAAAGATGATCCACGATTTTAATGAAGCATATAAAATGAGGCTTCATGCATACAATGATTGCGCAACATACAATTTTTTTTTAAAGATTCCACATATAAGTGATAACATATGGTATTTGTCTTTCTCTGTCTGACTTACTCCACTTAGTATGATAACGTCTAGGTCCATCCATGTTGCTACAAATGGCAATATTTCATGAACATGCCTTTAAAAAACTAAAAACAGAATTACCATATGATCCAGCAATCCTACTGCTGGGCATGCATCTGGAAAAGATGAAAACTCTAATTCAAAACGATGCGTGCACCCCAGTGTTCACAGCAGCACTATTTACAACAGCCAAGACGTGGAAGCAAGCTAAGTGTCCACTGACAGATGGATGAATAAAGAAGGTGTGGTGTACATTTACAATGGAATACTAGTGTTTACTTCTTTTTATTACCGTGGGTCCAACCGCTCACATGTTGAACCGTGGGGTCGCCTCCTGTTGGCCTCCCTCCCCGCAACTTTCTCCGCCCCTCCTCTCCTTCGCCCCTCCTCGACTATGTGTAGGCAACTCCACCACACAGTTCTCTCCTTTCTCCTGAGGATACCACACAGAGTCCTTCTCTTTTCTTTGCAGTCTCTCCTGACCTGCAGGTTTCTTTCCTCAGCCTGAGAACATCCTCGGATCTTCTCTAACCAGAAATCATGTCTCTTTACCTGGACGTCCTTTCCAACTAACTGCTGCTGCTGCTGCTAAGTCGGTTCAGTCGTGTCCGACTCTGTGAGACCCCATAGACAGCAGCCCACCAGGCTCCCCCGTCCCTGGGATTCTCCAGGCAAGAACACTGGAGTGGGTTGCCATTTCCTTCTCCAGTGCATGAAAGTGAAAAGTGAAAGTGCAGTCGCTCAGTCATGTCCGACTCTTCGCGACCCCATGGACTGCAGCCTACCAGGCTCCTCCGTCCATGGGATTTTCCAGGCAAGAGTACTGGAGTGGGGTGCCATTGCCTTCTCTGTTCCAACTAACAGTCCTGCACAAAATTTCTCTGGAAGGATTGTAAGAACGTGGAGGTGTCAGTTGCCTCTGGAAAAGGTTGGAGGGCTGGGGACAGGAAAGGGAAGGTTTTGTGCTGTCCTGGGATGGCAGGAAATTACTACCTTTTGCGTCTTGGACCTATGCAAGTGGTACCATTCCACGCTACTGGCCCTTCACAAGCAGCCCCCAGAAGATCTTTTCAACGACATCGTTTTTCATGTGTCACATATTGTTCTATTCTTGGTTGGAACCCCATGTATTTAATCAAATCCCAGGCGTTCGATGTTTTATCTGTTTCCCAATTTTTGACACTGTGATGACTGTCATAAAACCCTCTTCGTGCTCAAGTTTTTGCCCACAGCTCTGATTATTTTCTGAGAATAAGTAGCTGAAAGCTGTCTGAAACCCACCAGACAGGTTCCTAAAAGTGAATTACTGGGTCAAAGAGGCTTTGTATCCCTGCTGCCAAATTCCCTGCAGACCATGCTAACACAGAAACCCCGGACAGTCCTTTCCCCCTCACAGTCTCTCAGGTTTGCCCGTTTTCAATCTTTGTTCATTTAATAAATTAAAACACGTGGTCTCATGCTGTTCATTTGCATCTCTTGTTATTGCCGAGGCTGACAGTTTATTCAATTGTTCATTCGCTATTATAGTTGGTCATCTGCATCTGTGGACTCTGCACCCATGGATTCAACCAACCACACGGATGGAAAAAATATAATTTTTTAATCCACAAAATTCCAAAAAGTCAAACTTGAGTTTGCCACATGTAATTGTAATCCATAAGTAATCTAGAGATGATTTAAAGTATGTGGAAGATTGTGCACAGGTTATGTGCAAAAACTATGCCATTTTATATAAGGGACTTGAGCATCTGTGGATTTGGGTATCCATGGGAGGTCCTAGAACCAATCCCCTGTGGATACCGAGAAGAAGCAAGTGCCCAATCGTGTCCAACTCTTTGTGACCCCATGGACTGTAGTTCACCAGGCTCCTTGGTGTTGGGGTAACAGGGTGATGATTCAGGAATCTCAGTCATCAACCTTTTGGTTTCAACCCATCTGGGGAGACATGCTGGTGGTCAGTGTGCACTTAACTTCCTCCACCTGCTGGGGCTTCAGTTTCTCCAAAACAGCTCAAGGATATAGCCCTTGAGGAGGAACTAGGGGTCCTTGACTTTGTTTCATGACTAAACTATTATTATTTTGTTGTGCTTCACTGCTTTCCTTTGCTTCTGCATTTTCTCACCTCTCTGATTAAATCTACTCTTTGAAACCTGGAGAAGGCCAAGGAGGCTGAAGCTCCTTTACAAACAAGAGGTGGGGGTTGGGGGGGCAGGGGGATATGGAGGGGTGTCTGTCCTCAGGAAGGCCCCACAGGGTCCCACTCAGTTTCAACATCTTGTCTATCCGTTTATGTCTTCTTGTTCCCACTGTTACTCTCTAGGTCTGCCCATTGCTTATCTGGTAAATAACTGATTTTTCTCCTGGTGAAAGTTTTTGCTCAGGACATCCCCAAGCGCCCCTTAAGGAAATCAGCTGGTCCTCCCAACAGCAGGTTAAACTCCAACCACACAATCAGTACTCTCTACCTACCAATGGTGGCAAACTATATTATTGTCCCAAAATATCTGTTGTCCCTCCCTGAGGGAGAATTGTACTTTCTTGCCCCATGAATAATAGCCTTGGTCACACAAGTTGCTGCTTTGGCCAAAGAAATACATGCAAGAGCACTAAGTGCCATTACGGAATCAACTCCGTGAAGCACCTCCTGACCGCCCTGCAGAATGTCACTTCTCCTTCTTCACACTTGGCGTGCACTTTCCTGGTAACTGTGACAGGCTTTACTTTCCTTTATTTGTGGGCTAATGGCTCCTGCCTAATGGGATGTAACCCCTCCATGGCCCGCGTGCACGCACTCAGTCACTCAGTTGTGTCCAACTCTTTGTGACCCCATGGACTGTAGCCTGCCAGGATCCTCTGTCCGTGGAATTCTCCAGGCAAGAATACTGGAGTGGGTTGCCACTTCCTTCTCCAGGGGATCTTCCCAAGCCAGGGATCGAACCTGCATCTTCTGCATTGGCAGGCAGATTCTTTACTGCTGAGCCACCTGAGAACCATGAGATCCATTCTAATTCTAAAAATAATCTTGATGGCTTGTCAAGGGGAGGTTTCCGTGTGCCTCTGAAAGCCCATTGTTGACACAGACCTGTCCCACTTCTTTCCACAATTCATTGTATTTTTCCACTCTTTATTCCCAGCCAATGGAAAGTGGATTTAAAAATAGGCCTGTGTATTACAGGAAACATCTTGATCATAGAAAAGAGAGAGAGAGAGAGAGAGAGAGGGACACTTCAAAGGAAGTGGACAGCGTGGTTGTCCTGCCAGCTTGAGGATGGACAGGGTCCTTGTGTCGTATGTGTTGGACTTGGCTGCCCCCTTGCTGACGCGCTCTGTAGCAATGTCCCCAGCCTCCTATTCTAGCTGAGACAGGGAGGGAGGGAGAGAGAGGGAGGGAGGGTGGCTTTGAAGAAATAACCTTCGCAGGAAATGCCTCCTGAAGCTGTCTGCACAGGAAATATGTACAAAGGGAGGAGGAGGAGAGAGACATCTGGAAGGGATCCAGTTTATTCTCAGCGGACACAACGTGGGGAACGTGTTCCATCGAATTTCCTTGTTCAGGGTGGGAGGGGGGTGCCCCGGCATCTCTCCTTCCTCTGTAGCCTGTGTCAACTTTAGAGAATCGCAGTGTGAGAGTCTCGAGTTAAGTTTTTCTGGGGGCAAAATGAGGACTGCAGCCCAAGGAGATGGCACCTCAGATAACTCTGAGAAACTGCTCCAAAGAGGCAGGGGCGAGGGGGAGGCCAGCATGTATGTGACTTTGGTGAAGGGGGAATGCATGCAATCAAGCATGTATTTTTTTCTGAAGGTTTCTGCTAGTCACAAGGAGCAGTCGTCACTATGAAGAATTTTAGTGCTTTTCTAGATATGAGGAGATAATGAGAATTGGGCTCGTAAGATCAGCTCCTGAAAATATCTATCTGAAGACCTGCCCAGCCAGTTTTCCCAGAGCGCAGAGTGCTTCATTTCTGCTCTCCACCCTGAACTCCTTCAGGGAGCTTTGGAGGTCAGCAGCTGCAGCAGCATATGATTTAATCCTTGTAGAGGTGGGTGGCAAGCACCAATTTGTAGTTGACACCTGCCTTTGTTTTCCTGAGAGAAGGCTTTTTTGCTCACTTCTACTCTCTCCCGCTTAAGCTCTCCCTGGACTCTCCTTTAAGGCAAAGACTTGTTTCCATCCTGGCTTCTACAGTTGCAGAGACATCGACTTTTCGAGCTGGGAGGAGACTAATCAATAGTTTGTAATTCCTCTCCTCTTATATTTCAGACCTTCCATTAAGGATTTTCAACTAAAACGCAGGACTGCAGAAACTAATTCATGAGAAGTCTCCCAACCAGAGCCCCTGAGAGACAGACTTCTGAGTGTGGAGGCTGTTCCCTAAGCTTGTGGCAATATTTACATGACCAAGGGCACCGCTGGAGCAGCGAGGTGCCTTCTGGGCTCCGGATATTGGGAAATGACACTTGAGGGCCCCTCACACGCATTTCACGATGCCCTTTTCAGACTCTTTGCACATCTCATCTCCCCCGACTCCACCAATAAAGGAGGGTGATAGGGTCCACATGGGGTCTCACTAATCAGATGGCTCATTATATCGACCTCACAAACAAAGAATAAAATCACAGTGACCCATGAGACTGGCCAAATTGCCCAAATGGCGCGCTGCTTTCTCACTGGCGCCCATCTTCTCAAAGCTGCGATACCACCAGGTTCCAGACCTCTGGCTATGTAACCATCCCCTCAGAGAATTTTTCATTGGTGGGGTGTAAGAAGGACTCCGTCAGAAAGGGAGGACACTGGTTCTCGTTAAGAGCCAGTCGCCCTCTCTTTTCCCTCTAATAAATTTCCTTTTCCTTGCCTGACTGCCCGGCTCGCTCTCTTTCCCTCTGCACTTGCCTAACAGAGGGTAAATATTTTTTTCACTTGGGATTAAAAAAACAAAACAAAACAGAATCCATGGGAGGTGAAATAATTTGCCAAAGTCTGTCCATCATGTTAGTGCAAGACTGGGATTCAGCTTTCCATGCACGCAAACTTGGTCTCCAGCCCCATTCTTCGCACAGAGCTCCTAAAACCCTTGGAATTTCCTAGTGTTGAGAGCCAGGAAGGTGTCTTCTGTTATGTTAAGAAGGTGACTTTTTGGAAAGCACCTGAGGGTGGCGGCTGGTTGTCAGGGGAACCAAGCACGTGATTGGAGGGTTGGAACTTTTGGTCCTACCCGCCTCCCACATCCATCCTGAGAGAAAGAGCGGCCACAAGTTCAATCAGTCACCAGCGGCTGGTAATTTAATCCATCATGCCTACATAGCAAAGCCTCCAAAGAAACCCAAAAGGACAGAGTTCAGGGTTCTGAGAGCTCCCAGGGTGGTGAACACGTGGAGACGCCAGGAGAGTGGCATGCCCCAGGGTGGGCAAGGGCCCTGCCCTTCCCCCAGCCCTTGCTGCATGCAATCTCTTCCACTTGGCTGTTCCTGAATTCTGTCCTTTGCAATAAATTGGTAATCTAGTAGCTAAAATGTTTCTCTGAGTTCTGCTAGTTGCTGTAACAAATTAACCCGAACCCAAGGAGGGGATCACCGGAATCTCCAATCTATAACTGGGGCTCAGGGCTTCCCTAGGAACTCAGTGGTAAAGAATCTGCCAGTGCAGGAGACACTGAATCGATCCCTGGGTCTGGAAGATCCTCTGGAGAAGGAAATGGTTACCCACTCCAGTATTCTTGCCTGGAAAATCCCATGGACAGAGGAGCCTGGTGGGCTATAGTCCATGGGGTTATAAACAGTAGAATACAACTTAGCCACTAAAACGACAAAAAAAGCAGATTTTACAAAACTGTCGTTTCTGTATAGGTCGAAATCAGCAGTTTCATATGGTTCAGGCTCGTTTGGGGATTCATTAGAGCTTCAGAGGTAGCTGAAGTTATGAGAATGATGCTGTTCTCCCCTTGTGTCCTGAAGGGAAACCGTTCCCATAAGCTCCCATCAGAATTTTCCTTATGTCTCACTGGCTAATGGCTGGGTCACACACCCACCCCAGTGACCAATCACTGTCAAAGGGAACACCATGGACTTACTGACTTATCTCAGTCATAAGTATCTCCTAGATACTAGCCACCAAAACAAAATCAGGATTTGGGCATAGCAAGGAAGGAAGGTGATTTGGATGGGGGCAGTGAGGGGGGATGTTTTAGGTGACAATATGGTGTTAGGGGTCAGTGCAACTAAGCCTAGGGACAGTTTTCCCCCAGTTTTCTGGGTGACAATTTTCTGGGCGACTCAGACTGGCATCCCAGGGTCAGGCAGTGATACTTCACTAAACCTTCCAGTTCTTCAGAGGAGGCCAGTCACTGACATGGATGAAAGGAGATGAGGTCAAGGGCTCATAAAGCCTGAGAGGTTCACAAATAGCATGAAGGGGCTGCATTCCTGCATTACTGCAAAAACTTGAGAAAGAAGAGACTGGGAGTCTGGTGTGACTGCCCCTTTAACTGGCCTCATATCAACCTCTTAAACAGATGAAGAGCAGAGATTTTTTTTTTTTTTTTTTTAAGGAAGAGCAATTCAGGGGCTTTTTCCAAGGCAGCTGGCACTTCGGAAAGACATTTTTGCAAAAGCACAGAGTCTTTGCAGTAGCTTTTTACATTCTCACAGCAGCTCCAAAAAGGGGGAGCCGCCAGTGGGAAATAAAAAAGACAAAGAGAGGCTTTCCCCTCTGCCTTCTGAGGTTCTGGGGATCCTAGTCTACCAAAAAAAATAAATAAATTCCATTTTGGAAACATGCCAGCCTACTCTTGTGCTCACTAAATTCCCCAAGCATGGATACGGAGGCGAGCTCACTGCCTCTTGGGCTGTAAAATGCCAAGTTAGCGAAAACTCCTTGCTCTGATTTTTCATCCGGAAAGGAGTGAATACATCGCCTCCCTCCCTCCCTGGTACATGGAGGTGAGTAAGCAAGGTCCCATCTGAGCCAGGGATTGGTCTCAACCCCCTGCCTGTGACTATGTTAGCTGCTCAGCTGTGTCCGACCCTTTACAACCCCACGGACTGTAGCCCAACAAGCCCCTCAGTCCATGTAATTCTCCAGGCAATAATACTGGAGTGTGTAGCCATTCCTTTCTCCAGGGGATCTTCCTGACCCAGGGATCAAACCTGCGTCTCCCACACTGCAGGCAGATTCTTTACCCTCTGAGATACCAGGGAAGCCCTTCAATGCCCTCCGTCCCCTCAAAACCCCTGGACAGCACCCTCTCCAACAAGAGGCCCACATACTATTAATCATATGTTCCTAGGAGGGAACCACATTGTTAGGGGAAACGCTGGCTGAAACCACCTGCCCTGGCCAGACAAGGCAGTAGCCACTTGCACGAGTTGTCTTGCAACAGGAGGTCCTGGCAAGGAATGAGGAACTAATTAGCTACCACTGTCTAGAATTCGAGGAAGGTCAAAAGGAGAGAGGAGACGCCAGCCCACATGTCCTCCCAGAACCCTTCTAGTTGGAATCCATCTTGGCTGAGCAATGTGTGGGCCACCATGAAGGACCCTGAGTCAGAGCGATTGGCCAGAGACAGCCCAGAAAATATCACCATCACTATAAAACCCAAGACCGAGAGCCACATTGCAGAGCAGTTCTCCTGGGTTCCCTCACCCTCCTGCTCGCCACCTGGGCGCCCCTTCCCAATAAAGTCTCTTGCTTTGTCAGCACGTGTGTCTCTTCGGACAATTCATTTCTGAGTGTTAGACAATAGCCCACTCTCAGGCCCTGGAAGGGGTCCCCACTTCCTGCAACAACATGAGCACTGTGTCGGGTCCTCTGGGAAGTGGACACTGAGTTAGAAGGACGAGAGCCTCACTGGGGGTGATGCCTGAGACAGAGGAGAGGAAGCGGGACTGGGGCAGGCAGATCTGAGGGTCTCAGCCAACCCCCAGCCCCGAGCTCCAGAGCAAAGACTGCCCATATGAAGGATTCCACGCAGGATGGAAATGGCCGACCCTGTGCCCCTACCACACTCGGGCACTGCCTGGGGGCTGCCTCTGCTGAAAAGCCGAGATGGAGACTAGATGCTGGAGCTGTCTGATCACCACTCCCACAGCGGGACAAGATCTTTCTTGGAGGGAGATCTGAGCGTGCACTGCCACAGTGGCCGTGCAGGCATGCGTGTGCATGTGTGGCACCCCAGGAAACAGGCAGCCCTGTGCACACAGCCCTCTCCCTCCCCCTGCCTGAGTGTCTAGCTGCTGATTATTTCTCAGACCCTGTGAGCTTCAGGGGCAGGAAAAGGGACACAGTCCAGAAGGGGGGCTTATCTTTTCTTTGCATTTGCTTGTTAAAAATTGGATCTGTGGACTTCCCTGTTGGTCCAGTGGTTAAAAATCTGCCTGCCAATGCAGGGGACACGGGTTTGGTACCTGATGAGGGAAAACCCCACCTGCCACTGGGCAACTGAGCCCGTGCACCACAACTACTGAACCTGTGCTCCAGAGCCCACAAGTCACAACTACTGAGCCCGGGCACTGCAATTGCTGAAGCCTTTGCACCTGGAGCCTGTGCTCTGAAGAGAAGCCACCGCAATGAGAAGCCCTCACCTCACACTGCAACTAGAGAGTATCCCTGGCTCGCCGAAAAGCCCATGTCCAGCAACAAAGACCCAGCGCAACCAAAAATAAATTAATTAATTTAAAAAAAATTAGAGCTACAGCATCGAAACCCCATCACTTTGCTTTTTATGACATAAACTCACAAAGTCTGTGCCAAACCTCACTACATGCTGATCTTGTCCTTCTGTGAGCCCTGGAGTAAAGGAGTCACTGGGAGACAAGATCCTTCAGATCAGAGAAACCAATACTTGGCAAAACTATCTCTAATCTGCCTCCATGATTATTTCCTTTGCCCATGTTGAAAAAAATCCCCAACACAAGATCCATTCCAGGAGGGCATGGGAAAGGTCACGCATTCAGCCTCCAAGTGAAGCCCAGACACAACTTCCGGTTTCGGTGGTTACAGAGAAGCACAGTGCCCCCTTCTCATCAGGAGTGGATGCTCCCAGGACCAAGGAGCCATCAGGGCACTCCCCAGGTGTTTGACAGGCACAAAACTGTGCTCTACTTACGTGCTCTCTGCTCTTTGCAAACTTAGAATGTGCAGCCAAGGAAAAGAGATAAAAGAGAAGGCAGATGTAAGAGCTTGGAAGGCGAGCTGAATAGTAATTTTATAATATCATACAAAACACTGAGCTCATCATGGCTGGGGGACAAGCCCCTCCAAGAGCAGATTTTTGTCTCCCTTTGTTCATTCATCTTTTCAAAGAACCTGCAGCAGAACCTGACTTCAAATGTTGCTTGAATTAATTCTGCTCTTCCCCTAATACTTAAGTTTCATGGAGGAGCTGAGGCATCTCCAATAAAAATATGAATTAAACAACGTGGAGAGCTGCTTTTTTTTTTTTTTTTTTTTTCTTCTCTTGTGCTTTAGAACATCTGGTTCCTTTGTTTCTGGGGCAGGGCTGTCGTCCACAGCAACTTGGTCATGGATTTGATCAGCCTCTCTTGTCCCTTGATAAAGAGCTGGGAGCAGAGACGGAGAGAAATCACGACTTGTGCAAATAAGCACCGAAGTTTTTTTTTTTTTTTTTTTTTTTTTTCCCGAAGTTTTCCAAATGCTGGATGCACACGTATACTCTGTCCTCTCCTATTTTTAGGATTGAATCCTAATCACAGCCCGGAGCAGCAGTTCTCAGCCAGGGACATTCTGCCCGCCCTCCTCCCTGCAGGGGAAGTACTGCAGTGTCTGGAGACATTTTTGATTGTCACAACTGGGAGGATGCTTCAGGCCTCTCTTGGGTGGAGGTCAGGGATGCCACTCAACATCCTGCAGGGACCAAGATGGCCCCACAGCGAAGAATGACGCGTCCCAAATGTCAATAGTGCTGAGGCCAAGAAACCCTGGCCTCCAGTAATACAATATATGGAAGCATCTTATCTTTCTGTCTTATCGCATTCTTCAGCTTAATGATGCAAAGAACAAAACGCGCATCCACTGGAAGATGAAGCCTTTAAGTTGGCCCTCATGCCCGTGGCATTTCAAGATGACAGTGGCCAGTGGCAGAATGATGAAGTTGGGGGTGACCTCTCAGTGAGGTATCTGGGCTGCCTCCTGGATCCCTTGGGAGCCTGGCTACAAGTTTGGAGGGAAGTTGACTGGGGTGCTGGTGTTTCAAGAGGCTTTTCACTCTTCATGTCAAGGACCTTGTACGTAATACACAGTGGTGATGTAGCAGATGAGCACCTGCCATGATCACTGCTCAGGGTACAGTGGGCTTCCTCTTCCTTTTTTATTTTATGTTTTGTTAAGATTTGCTGATTTACTTACTTTATTTTGGGGGTGTGCTGGGTCTTGGTTGCTGTGCGTGGGCTTTCTCTCGCTGCGATGCGAGGGCTTTGCATTTCAGTGGCTTCTCTTGCTGCGGAGCATGGGCTCTAGGGCCCATGTAAGCCCAGTGGTCTGGGCACACTGGCTTAGTTCCGGTCAGGGAACTCAGATCCCACATTCCGAGGCATGTGGGGTCTTCCCGGACCAGGGACCAAGCCAGTGTCCTTTGGAGTGAGTGCAAGGTGGACTTTTGACTCCTGGACCACCAGGGAAGTCCTACACGTGTTACTCCTCTGAACAGCTGCACAGTGTGTGGGGCAGAGGTCGGCGAGGCAGACAGAGGGCAGTCCCTGACTTGTCCTTGACTTAGATGGTCTCTGCTCTTTGAGAATTTAGGATGTGCTAAGGGAAGGGAACTGGTATCTTGGCAGATCCAGCAGTCACACTCAGGGACTTGGGAAACCCCTGCCAATCTATAGGCCCAGGATGAAGAAATGCCTGCGAGCTGATACTCAAGGCTATCTCCTGTGTTCATCATCATGGAGATCAGTGTTTCTGTGTGCAGTGTTCTTGGCCCCCGATGAGGGCAAAGACAGAACATATCCATCAGACAACTGTAGAATCCCCACCAGAGAAGTGAGACATATCTGGGTTGCCTTGAGTGCCCAAAAATAGGGAAAGACCCAACTCAGTTTGAATCCATCAACTGTACATTCACTCTGTATTCACTGATGATTGAAAAGATAACAAGGGCTTCCCTGATGGTCCAGTGGTTAAGAATCCACCTTGCAATTCGAGGGACACAGGTTCGATCCCTGATTTGGGAAGATCCCACATACTTCGGAGTAACTAAGTCCGTGTACCACAGCTGCTGAGCCCATGCCCTAGAGCCGGCACTCCACAACAAGAGAACCACCACGATGAGAAGCCCACACTGCAAGGAAGAGCAGCCCCCTGCTTGATGCAACTAGAGAAAGCCCTCATGCTTCTCAGTGAAGACCCCAGTGAAGCCAGTAAATAATCTAAAAAGAGAGAGAGAAAAGATAACAAAAGCAGAAGCAGAAGACGAGAATTAGGGATGTTGCTGACTTTAGGTTTATGCTGATGGAGCTGCCATACTCATTACTGCCATCAGGTCATATGGTTGGGAAAAGCCTCCCCTTTTTGACTGCCAAGCTTCCAGACATCCCTCTTTTTGGAGGGAACCCCCATCGTGTGGCTCTTGCTTCGAGGCAGCTCACTTGTGTTAGCAAAAGTAGAGGCACCCATATTCCTGCTCCCTGGTAGCCCAGGTGCAGACACGTGGCCAAGGTATGACCGCCTGGGTAGCGTGCTGGAGTGAACAGTTTCCCCGTAAACTCATGTCCACTGTGAACCTGTGAGTGTGACCTTATCGGAAATACAGCAGACACTAATACAGATACCCCTTCTTGGGACCTTGAACCCTGAAGGTGAGACACAGAGCCCAGTGTCAGAGGACTGCCCGCCCAGGTAAAATGATGCAAACTTTTGGGACTTCCCTGGTGGTCCAGTGGCATTTCACCTTCCAATGCAGGGAGTGTGGGTTCGATCCCTGCTTGGGGAGCTAAGATCCCACATGCCTCGTGGCCAGAAAATATAAAACAGAAGCAATAGTGTAACAAATTCAATAAAGACTTTAAAAATGGTCCACATGTGTATCCATGGCTGAGTTCCCTTGTTGTCCGTCTGAAACTATCATAACATTGTTAATCAGCTATACGCCAACACAGAATAAAAAGCTTTAAAAAATAAAAGAGCCTTAAAAAATGGCCCACATCAAAAAAATTCTTTGAAAAAAATTTTTAAAAAACAGTACAAACTTTTGGTTATTATTTCTTTTTCCTGACCCACCAGGAGCAAACAAAATCTGGTTGGTTTCATCCATTTTCCTTTTTCATTCTCTCCGAGTTTCAATCTCCCTGAGAAACCAGTCCACGGGTGAGGATACTTTCCAGAGGGTAAGGTCATTCTGCCCTACTGCATACCCACCTGGGGCCAGCTCCCCGGGGTGCTCAGTGGGCATCACAGAGAAACAAACTATAACTGATCACTTCCGACTCTGGGCTCTGGGGCCAAGTTCCCAGCCTCTTCCTGAGTTCATCTGATCTCTGCAAGTGTTGTGTTGAAGAAGGAACTTGTATCCTAGGTGTATACACCTTGTTCTATTTTTAATATCTGTGGGCTTATATATGGGGCTTCCCTGGTGGCTCAGTGGTAAAAAATCCATGTGCAATGCAGGAGATGTGAGGGACACGGGTTTGATCCCTAAGTTGGGAAGATCTCCCAGAGGAGGGCATGGCAACCCACTCCAGTATTCTTGCCTGGGAAATCCCATGGACAGAAACTTATATATAAGAGAGAAATGGATTTTTAAAGTTGGATGATTCCATAAAAAAAGAAGCATTAAACAGGGTCTACTGAAGTTTCTTGGATCAAGTGCAAGTTGCTAACTCAGCCTTAACCACGTAACACAAGAAGTTTAGGGAAGCATCAAACTCCACGGGCAAGTTGGAAAAGTGCTTTCCCTTTTAATTCACAGAGCAGAGAGAATTGGCTGGACTTCCACCTTACATTAAACTTGGGTCCAAGACCATCTCAACCAGATACAAGGATCGTGCCTGGGTGGAAGCCAGGAACTGTGGCAGCCCCGCCCCTCTCCCAAGAGGCTGCAGTGTTATTACCCCCATTACATAGTCACGTGGACGGGGTGAGATGGCGGTGTTACATTCAACTCGAGAACCCATGCATCTAGCTGCCCCTTGGTGATGAGAAGGGGAGTTTAAGGGAGAATGAGGGGAGAAAAAGAAAAATATAAATTGTTAAGGAAACCTTTGTGCCTTAAACTTAGTAAAGTGTGTAGGAGGAAGGATGGATATTTATGCAAATCAGTGTGTGTGTACAAATTAGCCTATTAATGGGGGATCTAGTCATGACCTAACACACCACCTTATTTCAATGGACCAAAAGCATTTTCTATTTTCATTTTATTTAATACATCTATTTTAACTCACTAACACCATCTTTTTCTAAAGTATGAACAAAAGATCACAAATCCTTTCTTTATCTGACGCTTCATTTACTTTTGTAAATCAAACAGACTTCTCCTACTGACTTAGAATGTCAAAAAAAATCTCGATATTTGTATGAAAATGATTTCAGGTTTCATCTTGCTTTAGATACATGCATTTTTCCAATTCACCATGATCATGTTCCTATTTAAATAATACGAATAACTCCCACTTTAAACAATATATATTTAGGCTTTCTGCTTTAGAAATACTTCCCAATTTACATATTGAAATTTGCATTCATGAGAGATCTGTTAATGCCTGAGACAGGATACCAAGTCTCTCCTTGTCCAATCCCAAGTCCAGCTCCTCTGAGCTCTCTTTCCCCCAGGCCTCATCCTTGGGTGCTGACTTCCATCAGCTGGTCCGGCTGTGACTAAGTCCCTTTAGAAAGGATCCCTTACCCTTGATATCTGATCACTTGTCCTGTCTTCAGCAAGAATCCTGCCAAGTCAGTTTAGCAAGATTCCCTACCCTCAATGTATCCTCTTGGTAATTGTCCATCCACCAATCTGCCGCACCATTGATTATAAATCCCCAGCTGTCTTTGCTGTATGCAGAGTTGAGCCTGATCTCTCCTGCATCTTGAGTCCTGACACCTACTGTCCTAAATAAAGCCTTCTGTACCACCATTATAACAAATGTCAGATAGCTTTTCTTTTGGGCTGCACTGCATGGCTTGCAGGATCTTAGTTCCTTGATCCGGAACATGGCAGTGAAAGCACCAAATCCTAAACCACTAGACCCTCAGGGAACTCCTCACCACTAGACCACCAGGAAACTCCTCACCACTAGACCGCCAGGGAACTCCTCACCACTAGACCGCCAGGGAACTCCTCAGAGTAACTTAAAAAAAAAAAAAGGGGGGAGTGGCAAAAAAGCATCTCACCGCTTGAAACCATCTAGGTGAAAAAGCGTTATCAGTATAATGTAATATATTAAAAACCCATATATTAAAGAGTATTATTAATATAATGCAATATATTAAAAACCCATGTTTTACAAACCAATATTCAAAACAAGAGTGCTCTGGGACTTCCCTGGTGGTCCAATAGCTAAGAATCCACCTTCCAATGCAGGCGATGCGAGTTCGAACCCTGGTCAGGGAACTCAGAAACCTCTTGTCACAGGGCAACTAAGCCCTCTCACCCCAACAAAAGACCCTGCATAATAAAACTAAGACCTAACACAGCCAAATAAATAATTTGAAAAAAAAAAGAGAGAGCATGCCAGAACATGCTTTCTTCCTCTACTCTTCCCGGTGGTCTTGTTCATGCCTACAGAATTCAGAGGTGATTCTCAGCCATTCTCCCTACGTCATCATTAACACAGGTGCCATCACCTCCAACTGGACCAACCGATCCTTCTGCCCAATTTTCCCCATTGCCCCACCCCCCTTCTCCAATCTACCACCACCCATCACTCAACTCCCTCGGTGGCATTCGGAATAGTCTTCCAAACCTCCTAGCTCTGGGCCACCCAGCGCTTTCCAACCTTCCTACACATACCCAATGTTCCAGAACCTTCCGGGCCCTCCACCATTGCTCTTGACATCGTGACTGCATGGGACGAGCCCAGTGCCAGCTCACACCCGCCTGCGTGTCTCAGCTTGACGCTCCTGACGTCAAGTTCACACTGAGATGTTCTGTGGCTGCCTTATCTTCCTGCGGTAGGTGGGAGAGCCACCAGCCAGGAAAATGTTTCATTTCTTTGCCACCCACGGTGCCAGCTCAATGGATCAGACATGGTGGGTATCCAGTAAATACTCATTGAGCAACTGAACAGACGTCACTATTGAATTCAACAGACCTGAAAACACGGAGGGAAAATCTTAAAAGATTTGTTTTCTGGAAGAACATTTTAGCCCTGGTTGCGGGGCCTGATGAATTTAAATCATTCAAAGTGATCGGGCGCCCTCTTGTGGACGCAAGATGACAGTACATCACAGAGAAGAGTTCCGATGCCTGAGTTCTGAGATCTCTTGCCTGGAGGTTTTTTCCCCTCCTGACCACAGGCAAGGGGCACATGAAACCATTCCAGTTAGAAAGCTAAGGTCAACACATAGGTGACTCAGTAGCTCACTCAGAGGATTTAGCTTCTCCTCATGCCAACCAGGTAACAGGAGCTGTGGATACATCAGGGAATTTGATCCCTCCCCCTGAAAATAAAAAGAGACATAAAAAGCCCACGGACTAATATAACGTGCGGTCCTTGATTGGACTGTGGTTATAACAAAGCAGCAGTCATTTGTACAGCAAGAAACCCTGTACACAAATGTTCACTGCAGCTTCATTCATTAGCAACGGAAAAAAAGGAAACTGCCCAACTGTCCACCAACCAGAAACAGGATAGATAATACGCGGTAAGGAAAAGAAGGAAGTTATTGCGACGCACACAATGTGGGTGAGTATTAAACATTGTCCTGCGTTAGAGAAACCTCACATTCAACAGTACACATCGTATGCTTCTATTTAAATGAAGTTCCAGAAGAGGTGATGGTAGGAAAAATTGGAACAGGGGTAGCCTGTGGTTGGGAGTTGGGCTTGCAAAAGGGGTCTGGGGGCACTTTCTGGGGTGATGATAATGCGTAACTTGATAGGGATTTGGGTTACGCAGATGTACGCGTTTGTCTTAACTCATCAAATATTACACTTAAAACAAGTGTGTCATTACAGAGGTAAATTTTACCCCAACAAGAAAAACAACAACAACAAAATTACTGAACGCTTATCCGTGATGCCCATGCTGAAGTGTTTTGGGGAAGGAGAATGCTGAGATCTGCACATTGCTTTGAAATGCAATGAAAAACTAAGAGGGATGAATGGACGCACAGGTGGATAGGTACACGACAAAGCCAAAAGCAAGATGTTAATTACAAAAACTTGCGATGTTGGATATGTATATGGATGGTCACCAAAATTCTTTCCACATTTGAAAAAAATTCGTGATAAAATCTTGAGGGGATATTTGAATAAAGGCTGGGCATTAGATGACTGAATAAATTCTGCTCATCTTTTATGAATGATGGTGCTGCTGTGGTTCATAGGAAAATGTCCTTATTTTCAAAGACAAATATTCAAGTATTTACAGGTGAAGTGTCATAATGTCTCAAACAAGTTAAAATGCTCTCAAAAGGGAAATGAAGGTAAAATTGCAAACTGTTAATAATTGTTACATCCATGTAATGGACGTAGGGGTGTCAATTATTCTGTTTTCTCTCTTTAAAATTTTTCATAATAAAAAGAAGACATGCTCTCTCAAGGCGCTTAGACTTCAACATCAAGTGAAAGTTCTGTCCGTTTTCCCTTGTCTAGTTGCATCCTTATGTTTTTTGTTCTAAAAATTAGTTCTATATGAGGATGAAGAAAATTTGTTAATAAGGTGTAATGTGGTGATGAGCATCGCATACGAAGAAGGGAAATATAAAGAGGATGAGTGAATGAGAAGATAAAAGACAAAATTAACCAGAAAGCACGTAATGAAAGGGGAGGGGACAGGTAAGTGTGGGAAGGAGGACATTTACCTGCTCCCATGAATCCTGGACAGAATATTTGCAAATGTGCCCCTTCCCCACACTTCTTATCTTGGTCACTGGCATCACCTTGTATCTGCCTCCAAAGTCAAGACCGAGAGACTGCTCATCCACATCTCATGAGCCTCCAAGTCCAGGGTCCTCTGCCTCCTACACCTCTCTCTCCAATCAGTTAACCCTGTGCTCCTCAATGACCTCATCTGTAAAATGAATGTGATGCCCCCTGCTTCCTGAGTTGTAGGATCCAATACTATAGCACAGTATGTCTGCAGTAGCTAGAGCATACAACTGTGTGTTTATCTCCCTTGCCCACCCCTCCCTGGAACTTAAGACCTCTCACAAGCTCTCTAACCACATCCCTTAGATGTTTCAAGTTCCAGTAATATGGTCTTACTTACAGTTTCCCAAACGCATGTCGTCACTTCATGCTCCAGGTCTTCATGTCACTCAGCAGCTCTCGAAGTGTGGTCACCAGGGCAACAGCATCAGCACCAGCATCCCCTGGGAACTTGATAGAGACAGAAATTTTCAGGTGCCGCCCTATACCCACTGGATCAGAAATTTGGTGTGGGGCTTTTTGTGAGCCCTCCAGGTGATTTCTGAAGCACAGTGACTTTTAAGAACCACTGGGGTATACAGTCTCCTCTGAAGTGCACTCCTTTTAAGTGCGCTTTCTCATCATCCCTGTCAAACTCCTACACATCCCTTAAAAGACTCCTGGAGGAAGTCTCTCTTGGATCTGTGGACCTATTCATTAGATCATGAATATAGGGCTATTCATGCTCACCTCTACACTCACACTGTGCCTTGATTAGACTTCCATGGGTGTTCTATGACCCTATGTTATAATGATTTGTTTGAAAGTCTTTTTTTTTTTAAGATTTTTTTAATGTGGACCATTTTTAAAGTCTTTATTGAATTTGTTATAATATTGCTTTTGTTTTGTTTTAGAAGAGAGGCATGTGGGAATCTTAGCTCCCCAACCAGGGATCAAACCCATAACTCCTGCATTGGAAGGTGAAGACTTAACCACCGGACTGCCAGGGAAGTCCCCCGGAAGTCTTTCTCTCCAACTCAGCTAAATAAATAACTAAAGAGCGTGTCTGATATCATCCTCTGTATTTTCAGCCCTTAGCAAGGTGACTTTTACTCAGGGAGACACTCAAGGTCACCTACTTGAGCTGCCTCAAGCAGCAGGTTATCCAGATGAAGGAGGAAAATCCCTGATTGATAGACCACCAGTTTGCCAAACAGGATACCTGGTGGTGGTGGGTTTTTTAAGTGTACATTTATTTGAAAATCATATAGATCCATTCTTTGATTTCACTTATAGGAAGAGTCCAGTACTGACAGTGTTGTGACACCTTCGAATTTCTTAAATGCATTTTCTGATCATCTTTAAGCTGCAGTGATTTCCTTCCAAAGATGCTAGCTCTCTGGTTTCAATCCAGTCCAGCAAATAACATGATGAGTGACGGGTACACCCTAACGGTGGAGAAGACTGGCTGACATGCCTTTTGCAGGAGGTGCTGCTATTTATTAGAGGAGAGTCCTTGGCCAGGTTAAACTCTGATCACAGCAATGATGGCCAGTATTTACTGTATGCTCCCTCTGCAAGGTTCTGTATTCATCTCCTTTCAGCTTTACAAGAGCCAGTTGCCATAGGTACAAATCTTATTCCTGTCTTACAGATGAGGAATCTGAGGCACAGAGAGGTCAAGCAATTGGCTCAAAATCACACAGCTAAGAAATAGGGGACCAAAATCAAAGCCAGGTAAAGTCCTTCAAAATCTGCTTCCACTACGATTTTTTTCCCAACTCTGCATTCTAAATATTTCTCCAAAATGTCATTCCCTTTTTGGGATCTTTTTTTTTCATTGTGTTGACATATATATAACATTTATCATTTTAGTCGTCTTCTTGACCACGCCGCACGGCACGTGGGATCTTAGTTCCCTGACCAGAGATTGAACCTGCACCCCTTGCACTGGAAGCATAGAGTCTTAATCACTGGACTGCCAGGGACGTCCCCATTTTAGCTGTTTTTAAGTATATGGTTCAGTGGCATCAGGTATATTCAAATGTATATTCAAATGTTTGCATTCAAATGCAAACATCCCCACCATCTGTCACCACAGCTTTTTCATCTTCCCCAAAACAAATTTTGTCCCCACTAAACACCAACTCCCCATTCCTCCTCCTCCAGTACCTGGCAGCCACTCGTCTACTTTCTGCCTATAAATTTGACCACTTTAGGTACCTCATAAAAGTGGAATCATACAATATTTGTATGATACTCAACATAATGTCCTCAAACTCAATCATGTTGTATTCACAGCATGTGTAGGAATTTCCTTCCTATTTAAGGCTGAGTACCATCCCATTGTGTGGACAGACCCCACTGCGCTTATTTGTTCATCCATCAATGGACACTTGAGTTGTTTCCACCTTTTGGCAAGTATGAATCATGCTTCTTCTATGAACACAAGCAGACAAATATCTGTTGGCGTCCCTGCTTTCAAATCTTTGGGGTTTGTACCCAGAAGTGGGATTGCATGATCCGATGGTGATTCCAGGAGACCGGGTTTGTTGGTTAGCTTTGCCCCCTCAGTTTTGCAAGTCACCCACCACCTTTTCCAGTGTCCTGCGCATAACACGGAAACAGGAAATCTTTTCCCCTTTGAATTACTATAACCATGACAATGATAAGTATCTTAAGACAGAGATGTCAGCTTCTATAAACTACGGCTACTGCCGCTAAGTCACTTCAGTCGTGTCCGACTCTGTGCGACCCCATAGACAGCAGCCCACCATAAACTACAAAGGTGGCTTTATAGGAACTTCCCTGGTGGTCCAGTGGTTAAGAATCCGCCTTCCAGTGCAGGAGACGCAGGTTTGATTCCTGGTTGGGGAACCAAGGTCCCACATGCTGTGGAGCAACTAAACCTGATCACTGCAATGAAGACCCAATGCAGCCAAAATTAAAGTATGTATATATATTTTAATATATATATAATATAATAAAATACAGTAGAAGAAGATGGAGTTAATGATGGTCTTAAAGTGCCAGGGGTAGCTATAAAAAAATAATAAAGGTAGTTTATAAGTTCCCCGTATTGTTGCCCAGAGAGGGAGAAAAGGAGGCAGAGCAGAAGGAATATCTTTTAACCACCCATAAGCGCATAAGCCTTTCTGGTCTTTAAGCTAAAATACACCCTACTGGGCTGCTGTGCCGTTCAGCCATCTTTTGAGCACTCTTACACGTTTAGCGGAACTTTCTTTGGTCAGATAGTGGTCATTGATGAGCCCCGCAGGAAAATGAAAAGGGAAGATAATGTTAATCTGCTGACACACATGCTTGGGATATGTAGAGCCAAAAAGGACTGCTTCATCAATAGGCTGTCTTATCAGAAACACTTGGCACGCTTCGCCAAGCAGTTGTTTAAGAGTCATTTTTGAAAACATTATCATCCGTGGTATGATTTACAGGCAATGGTCTGAGCTCTTGGAAGGAAACCTGCTTTTTCAAGCCGCAGCACAAGTGAAGTAATGGTTTGTAACTCAATGATTTATAAGCTACTCTTAATTTTCATTTTATATTATCCCAAAGACATTGCCTGATGAAATCACATCCTGCTTCTGTTTTTTACAATACTACCCGTGGTGGCAGTAGCGGAAAAGAACCTGCCTGCCAATGCAGGAGATGTAAGAGACATGGGTTTGATCCCTGGGTCCAGAAGATCCCCTGGAGGAGGGCATGGCAACCCACTACAGTATTCTTGCCGGGAGAATCCCATGGACAGAAGAGCCTGGCGAGCTACAGCCCATGGGGTGGCAAAGAGTCAGACACGACTGAAGTGACTTCGCATGCACCTCTCACAAAACAAAACCGCAGAGTCTTCTTAGCATTATTAATTGTATCTTTAAATAATTTTTAAAATTTACTTTTGGCTGTGTGGGTCTTTGTTGCTGCACGAGTCTTCTCTAGTTGCAGACAGCAGGGACTACTCTCTAGTTTCAAAATAAGGGCTCCTCATTGCGGTGGCTTCTCTTGTTTCGGACACGGGCCCTAGGGTACTCGGGCTTCAGTAGACGTAGCACACAGGCTCAGTCGCTGCAGCTCCCGGCTTGTGGAGAACAGGCTTAATAGTCGTGGTGCACAAGCCTAGTTACTCCTCGGCATGTGGATCTTCTCGGACCAGGGACCGAACCCATGTCTCCTGCATTGGCAGGCAGATTATTTACCACTGAACCACAGTGAAGCCCAATTAATTATATCTTTTTATCTTTTAAATGAGTGATCATTGGAGGACTAGCCTAGATGTAATTAATAAAACTTAGAATTAACAAAGAACTTAAACATATGGAGGACTAGCCTAGATGTAATTAATAAAACTTAGAATTAACAAAGAACTTAAACATATGAAACAAAGGGGCATGAGAGGCAACATTTAACTTAGATAAGAAAGGCATAAATTGAACAGAGAATGCGCGAAAACTGGGGATTGTGAAGTTTAGTAACATCCACAGTAGCTGCTTTCACAGCATTTGGGGTGGGTGGACTCAGAAAGATGCTTTACAGACAACAGAAATATTCTTAAAGTAATCCAGAGAACAGGTGTAGAATGGAAGTTTTTGCGTTCCCCCTCTCCAAGAGGGAAAAAAAAATGTTTAGAAAGTTGTAGGGAGGTAGGGATGGAGAAGGGCATGGTATGCTTGCCTGGAGAAGCCCATGGACAGAGGAGCCTGGTGGCCTACAAGTCCATGGGGTCCCAAAGAGTCATACGCGATGGAAGCAACTTAGCATGCACGCATGCAGGGAGGTAGGGAACCCAGATGGATAATAACCAAGAACCTGTATAATAGCCCCGACACACCCCTTTGACCACTAGAGGGGGCTATCCATGCATTTAAAGCCACATCAGTTCATTTTTCCAAGTGACATGATTCGATTTTTAACTTGCTTGATCCAAAATAACCAAAGACTTAATTTTTGACCTCTCTAGCCATGTGACATAGAATGGTCAAGTTCTCAGTGCTCAACAGCTCTTATTTCCTTAGGTAGAATAACTTTGGCATTTGACTCTGCCATGCTAATAAAATGGATCTGGGTGGTTTTTTTTAGTTTTGTTCTAAAATGTATCTACTCTAGAAATAGGTGAGGGCTACTGAGAGGTACAAACTTCCAGTTACAAAATAAATAAGTCATGGGGAATGAAATGGACAACATGGGAAATACAGCCAATAATATTTTTTAAAGATGTGTATGGTGACAGATGATAACTAGACTTAGCCTAGTGATCATTTTGTAATGCAAAGAAATATCAAATCACTATGTTGTGCAGCTAGAACACAATATTGCAGGGAAATTATACTTCAATAATAGATGGATGGATGTATCAGCTCTAATAAAGACAATAGCAACATTATTTCTAGTAAAACGTAAATAAGCAAATTGTTCTTCAGTCTGAGGATACATTCTTTTTGACAAGGACCATTTTTAAAGTCTTCATTGAATTTGTTACAGAATTGCTGGCCTTCCCTGGTGGCTCAGAGGGTAAAGCATCTGCCTGCAATGCAGGAGACCCAGCTTCAATCCCTGGGTTGGGAAGATCCCCTGGAGAAGGAAACAGCAACCCACTCCAGTATTCTTGCCTGGAGAATCCCATAGACGGAGGAGCCTGGTAGGCTAGAGTCCACAGGGTCGCAAAGAGTCGGACACGACTGAGCGACTTCACTTTCACAGTATGGCTACTGTTTTATGTTTTGGCTTTTTGGCAGCAAAGAATGTGGGATCTTAGCTCCCAGACCAGGAATTGAACCCGCACCCCCTGCATTGGAAGGTGAAGTCTTAGCCACTGGACAGCCAGGGAGGCTCCCTGAGAGCATTCTTTGTTTTATAAAAGGAAAATGAACATCTCTCACTATTTCATGGTCTTAACAAATACCCCAAACTATCCAGAGAACATAAAACTCTTTAGTGTATGATTAGTATTCAACTGTGGTTGGATGGTGTCACCGACTCAAAGGACATGAGTTTGAGCAAACTCCAGGAGATAGTGGAGACCAAGGGGCTTGAAGAGTCAGACATGACTTAGTGACTGAACGACTACAACAATAAACATGAGTGAGTCAGCAGCTTCTAGATGACTATTCTTTACCCAGGAGAAAAAAAAAAAAAAAGAATCCCAGCTTGGCTTTTTTCCATCAAATAATTGGCTCTTTCTCAATTACTCACATAACTCAAGTTTGCTTAAGTACTGTCAGCTAATTTGATTATATTATTCAAGACTAAATCATGAAGGCAAATGAAATAGAATTAATTCTAAAGCAAATGTATCTATTTTACTGTTCCATACTCAAGGGGGTTATTGAGTGATTGCTTCACCCCATTGGTGTGCATATTAAAATTGTGTTGGGGGCTTCCCAGGTGGCTCCGTGGTAAAAGAATCTGCCTGCCAATGCAGGAGACACGGGTTCAAGCCCTGAGCTGTGAAGATTCCCTGGAGAAGGAAATGGCAATCCACTCTAGTATTCTTGCCTGGGAAATCCCATGGACAGAGGAGCCTGGCGGGCTACAGTCCATAGTGTCTCAAAGAGTCAAACACAACTTAGCAACTGAACAAAAACCACACACACACACCATCTATCGTTGCACTAAAATTGTGTCGATATTCCGAGGCAGTGATCAGAGGGGCCCGAGGACTTTGGGAAACTTGAACAGGCATGATGTAGTGCGTGTTCTGAGAGTGAAGAAAAGAAGAGAGAAGAGACCCCGGGTGATGCTTCAGAGCTGATGGGGATCACAAGCCACTTCCCTGCAGGGGTCCCTGACAACACTGGCCTCTCCAGCCTTTGAGGAGGCCCCGCACTGAGCACTGAGGTTGACAGCAATCTTTCTCTCAGGCTTCTTGCAGTACAAGGATCTCTTGAGGATATTGATTAGCACTTTTGTTGAGACGGAAGACACTTAACGCTGGAAAGAGAGTTATTCACACATCTCCCCGCCGCTTGGTCTGAGTCAGGTCTGCACCTTGCCAAACATGAGATCAAAACACAGGGGAAATCAGGAAGCGACCTGAGAATGCCAACTGGAGAGTGCCCTGGATGTGTGATCAAAGACAGCTGGAGTTCACGGACTCTGGCTTTTCGTCCTTCCTTTCCTCAGAATGACTGTTCTGTAAATATTACTTTTATGTATTCACATGGGGCAGAAATTTCTTTTGCGGGACTTCCCTGGTGGTCCAGTGGTTAAGACTTTGCCTTCCAAGGCAGGGGCTGTGGGTTCCATCCCTGGTCAGGAAGCTAAGATCCCAGGCACCCGTGGCCAAAAAAACAAAACACAAAACAGAAGCAGTGTTGCAACAGATTCGATAAAGACTTTAAAAACGGCTCATATCAAAGCCATATGTATTTAAATATACATTTTTTTTTAAAAAGAAATTTCTACTGGGGCGGTCTGGCCTGATATCATCCCAAACTCAGTCTCTGTAGGCATGTGGTCAGTCTGGACCACCCTTGGATCTGGTCAGGAGCCCTGCCCTGGGGTCCATGCTTTAGACAGCCCCACTTGGACCCTCTCAGGGGCCATGAGGATGTGCCCACCTGGATCCCTGCCTCCACACTGTGCTCCAAATCCCCACCCCCATCGTCACCAGAGGTTTCTCCCCCAACAGCCCCGGCCTCAGTCCTTGGGCCCACACGGGCTTTTGCCAGGGTCCAGGTGCCCAGGAATCCTGGATCAGAC
This sequence comes from Bubalus kerabau, assembly GCF_029407905.1. Classification (NCBI taxonomy): domain Eukaryota; kingdom Metazoa; phylum Chordata; class Mammalia; order Artiodactyla; family Bovidae; genus Bubalus; species Bubalus kerabau. Next base: position 55,810,411 of record NC_073639.1, read on the forward strand.
TATTCTTGTGAACCCAGAACCTTCCCTCTCCCCGTTGCCTGGGAAGCATCCCTGTCACCAGGGTGTGCAGCCTCTCTTTACTGCAGAAACCAGAAAGGTCTCCCTGCTTCTGGTCTGGCCCAATGGGCTATCCACTCACCCCACCGAGGGTCTCCTTCACTCCCCTATGACACTCCTCCCCTGAACACTAGAGCCCCTTGCCCTCCTTCCTTCAGGCAGGGGTGCCAGGTTTGGCAAATGAAAATAGAAGGCACTCAGTTAGATGTGAATCTCAGATGGATGAATAAACGATGAGTACGTTTTAGCATCAGTAGGCCAAATATCTGAAAATCAAATGTAACCAGGCATTCTGCACTTCATTAGGCAACCTTATCCATGTGTGGCTCCTCGGGATCCAGGGGGCCCCTCCTCTGCCCCCCAACAACTCCTTGGGGTCCTAACAGTGCTGTATGTTATGGGTTATCCTTATTTTTTCAGAATGACTCAGCACAGTGATAGGTGAAAGGAACAAGCACAAAAAATGGTCTTGATAAAGATCAAGCATATTAAATTCAAAGGCTTGGTTTACGGTTTTTCTTTAGTATGTATTTACTTGGCTGTGCTAGGTCTTAGCTATGGCATTTGGAATCTTTGATCTTCATTGCAGCACGTGAGATCTAGTTCCCTGACGAGGGATCGAACCTGGCCCGGAGCATGATGTCTTAGCCACTGGATCCCCAGGGAAGTCCCCAGCTCAGTTTACTTTTAACACTTCTTACCTAATAGATATTTAAGGCTATAAAAACTTTTACTCATTTCCATCACAACTGAGATACGTTACATGGTGTTGTCACTGCCATTCATCTCTAAATAGTTTGTACATGCACTGACTTCCTGGCCAGCTGTCAACCTGAAGGGGAAGGGATGTTTTGCTCGTTTTTTGTGAATCTCCAAGTGCATAGGAATTTTTGTCTCCTTCTCAGCACCTTTGATTTGTAAGATGTTTTACAGTCAGAGGATGTGGCCTGTGGGATTTATGCATTTTGGAATCTGACGAGATTTTCTTTCTGGGATAAAGCATGGTCAGTTTTTATGAATGCTCCAAGAGGGTTTGTTGGCACAAAGTTCAGAGACAGCTGATAGATCAAGTTTGTTAACAGTGATGGTTGGTTTTTGTCTAATTGATTTGCAGATTTCTGAGATATGAGGATTAACATGTTCTGTTGTTGTTGGGAATTAATGTCTCACTGTACCTCTGAACACATAAACTCTCTTTCAAAGCTGTTTTTAGTTGAACAAAGGTACATAACTATTTACCTTGACAACTTATTCCCTGCAAAAATGGATGCTTTTTACCTTGCATTTTATTGGCAAGGCTGCCACCACTGGCTTTCTGTTACTATTTTCCTGTATGTTTTTTCACTTTCTTATTTTCAGCCTTTTGTGTCACTTCTTTCTCGTACATGGTCTCTTATAATCAACCTGTACACATATTTGTGGTGAAGTTTACCGTTCAACTTGAAAGTGTCCAGAAACAGCAGAATTTAATCCATTCATATTTATTAGAATGCAAACGGAAAGTGTTAATCGCTCAGTCAACTCTTTGTGACGCTATGGACTATACAGCCCACCAAGCTCCTGTCCATGGAATTCTCCGGGCAAGAATACTGTAGTGAGTCGCCATTCCCTTCTCCAGGGGATATTCCTGACCCAGGGATTGAACCCTGATCTCCTGCATTGCAGACTGACTCTTTACAGCCTGAGCCACCAGGGCCTCACTATGATGAGTACTATGTTGACATCTACTCCTGCTCTCTTATGTTTTTTTAAGATTTTTTGGTGTGGGCCATTTTTAAAGTCCTTACTGAATTTGTCACAATTTTGCTTCTATGTTTTGACTTTTTGGCCCTGAGACATGTGGGATCTTAGTTCCCCAACCAGGGATCACACCTGCAACCCCTGCATTGGAAGGTGAAGTCTTGACCACTGGACCACCAGGGAAGTCCCTTGCCATCTTATTTTATGCTTCTCTTTCTTCTGATTTCTTCTCCTGATGTGTACTGGATCGGGTGAGCTGTCTTGGCATACAGTACGTAGGAAACTGATTCTTCTCCAAACACTGTTGGCAGCAGCGATGCTGTGTGGCCTGCTGGTCGCTAGTTGACATCTCGAGCTAATTCCTCACAGGATGTTAGGAGGAGGACTCACCCTCTGGACTAAGTCCCTGTGCATCTTGAGCTTATTTCAGAAAGGGAGGGGATGTGCAAGGGCAGAGGAGCACCGGGGTAGAAAGGACACTTTGGGAAACAGACAGGCTGAAGGCTCAAGGTGATTGCTTTAACCATGAACAGGGAGATATTTCCTTAATTTGGTATACCAAGCAAGTGAAGGGGGACACAGAAATTAGACATGGAAGGACATGACACCAAGGGATGTGAATAGGTTTATTTGAATCTAAGTACAACCTACCCCAGCACTGGGGCCCTCACTCCAATTTTACATCAGGAATTGCCTCTCCTGCAACTAAGAGCCAGACTCAGTTGTGGCTCCGGCATTTTCCACGCATGGAGCTGACTCCTTGCGTGTCCAGCCAGTCCTTCTGAAGGACCCAGCTGTTCTCACCTACACAGACTCTCTCACATTGTTCACAGGACTTCTCCCCTGAGCACAGGACACTGTATCGTAACAGGCTTGCACGGAGCCCACTGTAACAGGTATACACGGACCTTTCACCTTACGCCAACAGTGTCTTCTTGCCTCACAACACAGCACAGGGTTAGTTTTTTTGTTTTGCTATTACCCGGCTTTTGGTTCACACCAGTGACCCACTGCTGTTCTGACCTCTTAGGTGTCCCTTTTCCCAAGGTCCCTGCACAACAAATAACTGTGTGGCTCAATCAGAAGGTTCTTCTCAATCAGTGTTCTTTATCCATTAGAGTCACAAGCTAAATTGAAAAGACGGCCTTCCTCGAAAAACGCCTATATACCCACAGGTAAACAAAACTCGGCATACAGTTTAAGAAGGTTCTGGATCTGTTTGAGACCCATCTATAGATCCTAGGTTTAAAAACTCAACATGACACTCCCACTCTAATTCATGATGCAGAAAAGACCTGGGCCAAGACCAACTTTACAGAGGAGGAGGCCAGGTCAGGGTGAACCCACTTTCTGAAGCAGTATGGGGGAGCAGGACCAAAGGGGTACATGCAAAACAGGCTATAAATTGTGTAAATTCACCTGAAAATCATTAAGAGCAACATACATGTGCTATTATCTTATTCTAAAACTGTATTGTATTTGCATCTATTATAACTGTTGGCTGTTTAGTCACTAAGTCGTGTCTGACTCTGCAACCCTGCAGACTATAGCCCATCAGGCTCCTCTGTCCATGGGATTTTCCAGGCAAGAATACTGGAGGGGGCTGCCATTTCCTTCTCCAACATTATACCTGCATCTGAACAATGAAAGCGCTTTGGTTCAATGGGTCACAGCCCACCAAGACCTCCGCTGACACATGTAACAAACACAGGGCCCAGGAATCTCCAGATTTGCTCGTGTGCCTCTTAATATTTTAAAACATAAGGTGAGAATGATTTATTTAAAATGTCTTTGTGTCCTTCTGACCTCAGAATTACTCTACCTTATGCACACCAGGCAGAGAAGGCAATGGCACCCCACTCCAGCACTCTTGCCTGGAAAATCCCATGGGTGGAGGAGCCTGGTGGGCTGCAGTCCACGGGGTCGTGAAGAGTCGGACACGACTGAGTGACTTCACTTTCACTTTTCACTTTCATACATTGGAGAAGGAAATGGCAACCCACTCCAGTGTTCTTGCCTGGAGAATCCCAGGGACAGAGGAGCCTGGCGGGCTACAGTCCATGGGGTTGCAGAGTCGGACACAACTGAAGCGACAGCACACAAGTACTTTATATGTGTTTATTTCATTTTCTCAAATGTCTCCCAGGTTATGTTATTTTCAAAACCATTTTACAAATGAGAAACCTGAGGTTCAGAGAAGTTAAGCTCAAGGTCACAGGGTAAGGGCTCTATCACCTTCAGCTTCCCCACCCCTCTTCATCTCAATCCACATACCAACTCAGCAATCCTACTTATAATCTGCTTCCTGCCCTGTGATGTTATCAACCTCTTTCTCACCTCCTCTTCAGGGTCTGATTTCACCGTTGAGTATTTTTTCTATCTTCTGATATTTGCTTTCACTTATTATTTTCAAATTGCTGAGGATAACAGCAGGCTGTACAGAAAACATTGCTTAATAATTTAAATTTGGGGGAATAACTGAACCAAGAGTTGGAAGGCCCCTGGGAAGGCACCGGGAAACTGGGAAGTGAGCTGTGACTTCTCACTCCCATACCTGAACCCCCAGCAGGCACAGGAGTGACCTGATGGGTGAACGTGAGTGGAATTGTGACCTCTCTGCCCCACCCCCACTCACACTGAAAGGGTTGTCTGGATTACTTCCGCCTCAACCAGAAGTGGAGCATAGACTTGCCCCAAGAGGCAGATGGATGCCAGACCCTCTATTGGAGACTGTAGCTCGGGTCTGGGCCACCATTGCTTAGCTGAGAGGTGTCAGGCCTCAGCAGAGGTGGGTGACAGCCATCAAGGGCCACAGCAGAGCTTGCAAAGTGAAATAGAAGCCTATGGGCAGCATACAGATAACTGTTTAGTCGCTCAGTCATGTCCAACTCTTTTCGACCCTGTGGATGTACAGCCCGCCAGGCTCCTCTGGCCATGGGAGTTCTCAGGCAAGAATACTGGAGTGGGTTGCCATTTCCTTAATACAAATACCAAAATGGGTCACACAGGAAATGTGAATTAATTGCTAACCTTTAAAAATAATTAAATTTTAAGTAAAAATCTGGATTGTTGGTTTTTCCTTAAAAGAGCAGACCAGGTGGGACCCTGAGGCCTGGTTTCCACGATGGAAACAAACAGCTACCGCTGAGCAGGCCATCTTCTCAGGAAGGTGGGCTTTCTCCAGTCTGCCACAGACCTCATGACTCCTTGGTCAACTGCTTGTCCCCTGGACCAGGGTGTCCTCACATCCTGGCTGGGATGGTCCCAGTTTAGGCTTGTTGTCCATGTTTGAGTATTAACGGCAACCTCTTCACTATATCATATGGTCACCTAGACATAATGCACAAGCCCACTCCACCATACACACACACACACACACACAGACAGACACACACACCCCCCACCAAATTCATACCACCATATGTCAAGCACAGAACCCTGTTATAAAGTGATTTTATTAAATTGATTTGGACATACTGTAGGTCAAATAATATTTTCCAAAGATAACAATTATGGACTTTAAAGCTCGACATAAAATTAGTAGCTTCAAAAGTGTTAGTCATATTCCCCAGCAACAGCATGATAAAATAATTCAACTATGTAGAAATATAGAACTCTAGGACTAGCTGGAAACTCGGAAATCATTTAGCCTAATGTCCTCATTTTGTACGTGAGAAAACTAGACTCAAAGATTAAGTGATTTTGCCCAAGCTCACATACCTAATAGTAATAAAGCTAGAAATCAAACCAATTTTTCCTAAAACTAAAATTCTATTAATGATATTTCAACTGGCTCGCTATCAACTAAAAGTCTAGGCTTTTCTCTAATGCTCCACACTACTGTGACATGGAAGAAGAGTGTTAAGACACTACAGTAAATCGTAGTCGAGGAATTCAGGCCTGGAAGGGGCTTTATCAAATAACTAAGCCAGCCCTCTCTTTGCAAAAAGGAGGAAAATTATGTGAAGTGACTTCCCAAAGGCTTGTTAACAGAGCTATCCAGATGAAAATTCAGATGGTAACACATATACCCCCCCCCAAATCCCATCTTCTACTTTCACCCACTCAGTCATATGCCCCTTTTAAATCTCCTTTATGCCTGAGGTTTTAGTTATACAAAAACCCCTTCCAGTCAAACAGAAGAAATTAATTCAAATATGAAGAGAAAATCAAGCTTTGTTTTGTATTTCGGTGACTATTTCGGGTAGTTCATTTTCCAGCCTCTCAAGACAGTGGACAGACACTGCTAACCTGATCACCCAGTTCAGAGCTTTCAAAAAGCCTTAATTTCCCCCAAAGACTTCCTGAGCAAAAAGGACTACATGTGGGAAATCAACGAAAACAGGAATGAGGAGAGAAACAAAGTTCAAACTTGGTTGCTTTTTGTTGTCATTGGGGACTTTTGGTCTTCTAAACATTCCTGGAGCTCCTCCACATGAGTTTTTATCATCAATGTAGCAAAAAAAAAAAAAAAAAAAAGGGCCTATAAACGTCAGGATACTGAGCGTTCAGCATCTCCCCCACCCTGCTGCTCACTACACTCACCGCCGGGCCACGCCTTCTGCTCCGCCCACTGCGCGCCGCAAGGCCGACCCACCTGCGAAAGCTGGGCACCTGCGCTCCGCAGCCACCCCGGGCCGCCCTCGCCCGCACAAAGGCCTCCCTGACCGCTATCTACTGCCGCCCCCCACCCTCACCCACCCCCCACCGCTCTAAATCATCACCCTAGGTTATTTTCTCCATAGCACTTAATCACTATCTCACACTACGTTATTTGTTTACTTGCTTATCATCTGTCTCCTCCACCAGAAGTCAACTCCACGAGAGTAGGGCCCTTGTCTGTCTTACTCAGTGGTATCCCCCGCAAGGGGCACAGTGCCTGGCACATAGGAGGTGTTCAATAAATACTTGTCCGATGAATGAAGAAAGAAAAGGAGAGGTTAAGAGACATTCCTTCCTACAAAGGAACGGATATGTAATCCTACACATTATTGCCAAAAATTACAGAAACAAAAACTATTATTAGGGACGCCTCCTACCATCCACTTCTCCTAGGGGAAAGTGGCTCCACGTGTTACTAAAGGAGCCCCAGAGGGCAGTTCTGGATGGAGAAAAGTCCTAACTCCGCTCACTTCCTCCTCCCTATTTACATTCAGCTATTCCCCCCCACCCCCAAAAAAAAACCAAAAAATATTCAAGTTAAAAATATGTGATGTAGCCACTAGAAAATTAAGTCTAACATAGTGACACAGTGATTAGCAGAATTCACAAAATTAAAGTTCAAGGGCGTGTATGCTTGCCAATGATTTTCTCTGATAGGCAAAGTGGCCATCATGAGTCACCTAAAACCTAAAATGAAATTTGATGCCATCTAGGAAGGGGTGGATAGTTATGGGCATTTGGAGGATACATGGGTAAAGTGAGTGCAGAAGTAATAGGATACATGGACAGATATGGAGAGGCTGAACCAGGTGGTAACCTCTGAAGTACCAGAACACTACTTGGTGGGAGCTGGCCATTTTCAGATGCATTTACCGGTATGCTGGGATCAAGAGAAGATCGTGAGTTCCTGAAATGGAGCAGTATCTGGGGTAACTTTTAGGTAAAGTGTAGACAGAAGGTGACTTGGGAGGCTGCGCAACGACCATGGTTTCCTGTGTAGTTATTCCACCAGAATCCCAGGAAATGCACACCCACGACTGGGACCTCACAGCCTGCCCTGGGCACACACTCACAGGAGCTCCAGATTCACAAGTTGTGCAACACACTTGGCATGAATCCAAAACCTCACCCTCACACATGCCTCCTGGAAAACAATGTTCTGGTGGGTCCTGCTGTAAAAATTTCTTGGATCAATGTAGGTATTTACAGGGTTTTTCCTTCCTAGTGGCACTTATGGGTTTTAAGAATTTTTTTTTTTAACTCTTAGCAAAACACTTTATATAACTGATATTTTGAGATGGTTTCTCTCCTTTGTGTGCACTCTCTGGTGGATGCAGAGGCTGGTGCTCTGACTGAAAGCCTTCCCACACTCATCACACTTAAAAGGTTTTTCCCCTGTGTGTACTCTCTGATGGATGCAGAGGCTGGAGCTCTGGCTGAAGGCCTTCCCACACCCACAGCACCTATAGGGCTTCTCCCCAGTGTGCACTCTCTGATGGATGCAGAGGCTGGAGCTCTGGCTGAAGGCCTTCCCACACTCATAGCATTTATAGGGCTTCTCTCCTGTGTGGACTCTCTGATGCATGCAGAGGCTGGAAGTGTGCCTGAAGGCCTTCCCACACTCTTCACATTTAAAGGGCTTCTCTCCGGTGTGCACTCTCTGATGCATGCAGAGGTTTGAACTATTGCTAAAGCCCCTTCCACACTCACTACAGACATAGGGTTTCTCACCTGTATGAACTCTCATGTGAATCTGCAGGTGTGAGCTCCAATTGAAGGCTTTGCCACACTCGTAACACTTATAGGGCTTCTCCACTGTGTGGATTTTCTTATGTCTGTTAAGTTTGGTCGTAGTACTAAAATCCTTACCGCAATCGTCACATTTATAGACCTTCTCTCCTGTGTGGTCTCGCCAATGAATATGAAGTTCTGATATATGAAAGAAACCCTTGTCACACTTGTCACATTTATGGGGCTTCTCAGCAGTGTGAATTTTCTGATGCATAAAAAGATCTGCTCTCTCAGAGAAAAACTCCCTGCACATGGGGCACTTGTAGATCATGGTTCCTATTTGGTATCGTGATTTAGAGATTTCCTTACAATGACTACAGGCGGCTGTCTCAGAGTCTCTCATTTGGCCATGTTGGCGTTTATCTCAAGTTGGCTCTATGTGGGAGGTCTGAGGTCGGCCTAAGCTTTTCCCTGCCTGTCTTTCTATGGAAGGTTTCTTCCTGCATAGTGTTCCTCACTCAGTATTATTGATTATAAAGTGACATGTATATCCACATCAACTCTGGAACTCAATAACACAGCACTTTCTTTAAGATCCTGAGCTGTCAACATTCCAAGAGGCTGCCAAGGTGCAAACCTTTGTGCTTTTAAGCCCCTGGAATCTTCCTCTTGCAGAATAATCTCGTTCGTCTCACTTGCAGGGAAAGGCCTGCCCAGTGTCCCCTGCGGCCGAGGGCGCAATCCTGCGTGCTGGCCTCGGTCCCCGGGAGCCTCCCCTTGCAGAGTCACTATGACATCCTGCCTCCTTCGCATCAGATGGGAGCCTCCCCGGAAGCCAGCACCACGGGTCCAGGTGTGTCAGTCCTTCCTTGTGAGCCTCCCTGCACCGCTGTTGCTCTGGCGGTCTCCTGTAATAGAAACGTAAACACATACACTGAAAACGCCTTTCTCATCCAGAAAATTGCTGTGGATTCTATAATTAATTTCCAATAAGCGAGACAGTGGTGACACAGACCTTCTGTGATCTTGAGGAAGGAGCTCTCTCTTCCAGATATGTGTCTCTTGGATTTGCAGGTCTGAAGAAGAGAATTTGTAGATATCATGCTCCCATTCACAGCCTAAGCACATAATCCAATTACAACCGCTGACTGTAACTATCTGAGCAACACCAAGGGCTAATATTATTGAAAAAGAGACGAAATCCTCAGAAGACCTACATGTGAGTATGAGAAGCAGCTGTCTACACAAAGGAGCAAGAAGGAAAACTCCCTCCACTTGGAACCTCAGAAGGAACAATGCTGCTGCTTCTGGAGCTGAAACACAATACTGAGGAGCCCTCCAATCCAGAGAAAGTAAACATATGACATGTCGGCATCAAGAGTCATTCCCTCGCTTAACTGTCCCAATGGTTTCCTGATGTTCTTGGAATCCCAATCCTTAACCTAAAACCCAAGGTCCTGCATGGCCCTGCCCCACCCGCCCCAACCTCACACACAGCTGGGTGTGTCAGCTGCCCCTCTTCCCTCTTCCTCAAGAAGGCTCCTGGCTGAGACTCTATTTATATCTCTTATTTGATTCCTTCAAAGTACAGTGAACTTTAATTATCTAATTGTTCCTTGCTTTTTGTTCTGTCTCCTGTGCTAGAAAGTAAACGCCAGGAGGGAGGAACTTAGTATGTTGCTCACTTACATTCTGGCCAAGCAGAGGTGTTCAATGGATACCTACTGGATGCATCCACAGGGTACTTAATGAAACCTCCTCTCTCCTGCAGACATGTCTTGCTTCATTCTGGTGCAGCAGATAAAGGTATATTTTCCACTGCCTTATTACCAGACTTTTGATAACCAACATGGGACAAAATATACACCAAATAGACACAGAAGAAAATCCCCAAGTACTCAATCTGAAATCTTTTGAGGTTTAGGATGCCTCAGCTACATTTTCATTGTCCTGTATTATGCTCAGCAAGTGATACTTCAGTTACTTAGTTAATGAAATAAACAGATCTTAGAATAACATTCTCAATAATATGTTCAATACAAAGACAGGGCACACAAGAGCTTGAGGAGGTTTCTTTAACATTAAAATCACAAAATAAGGGGACCTCCCCAGTGGTCCAGCAGTTAAGATTCCAAGCTTCCAATGCAAGGGATGCAGGTTCAATCCCTGGTCGGGGAATGAAGATCCTACATGCCAAGTAGCATGGCCAAAAAAAAAAAAATTGCAAAATAAACGGTACTGTTTCCAGATGGAAGTGTCAAGATAATGTAATTCATCTAAACAAACAAGGTTTCAGCAAAAGAAAATATAATCAGTGTGTGAAAAATTATATACGCATCTATCCTCCGATTAATCACATTTCTAGAGATCTATCCCAAGATATACTGGCAAAATAGGAGATGGCCAGTTTATTCACTCATGCGGTACCTGTCACAGCAAAACTGCAGGCAGCCCAAGGCCCACCCACTGGGGAGGGCCTGAATCAACTATGGGGCTTCCTTACAGGGAACTACTGCTCAGCCATCAAAAAGAGGGAATGGGGACGAGCACAATGTACTGACACAAGGAAGCCCAGGTGCTGGTGGTGGTGGTTTAGTCGCTAAGTCATGTCCCACTCTCGTGACCCCATGGGCTGCAGCCTGCCAGGCTCCTCTGCCCATGGGATTCTACAGGCAAGAATACTGGAGTGGGCTGCCATTCCCTTCTCCAGGCCCAGGTAATACTGTCTAGGAAAAAAAAACAAGGCACAGATTAATATATCCAACCTGCTTCCTTTTGTGCAAAAAAGGAGGGGAATGTGAATTATTTACATATATCTTTATGTGATGTATACAAGTAAACATGGAGAAAGATAATACAAAATGAATTTTTTATTGAAGTATAATTTATAATGCTCTGTTAGTTTCAGGTGTACAACCAGTGATTCTGTTATACATCTAGATATATATTCCTTTTCAGATTATGGTTATTGCAAGATATTGAGTATAGTTCCCTGTGCTTGAGTTGAGTAGGTCCTTGCTGTCTTCTATTTTATATGTAGTAGTGTGCATATGTTAATCCCAAATGCCTATTTTATCTCCTCCACGCCTTTATCCTGTTTGGTAACAGTTAAGTTTGTTTTCTATATCTGAAAGTCTGTTTTTGTTTAATACAAAATGAATTTAAACAGGAGGAAGAAGAAAAGGATGAAGTAAAACTTCTCTGAATGTAACATGTTGTTTTGGCTTTGGAAACATATGTTTATAAATTCGAAAAACGAAATTAAATAAAGAAGAAAAGCAATTCCTAAAATATTAAAACAAAATGAAGAAAGTGAGCCTTAACTTTCCTGTTATCCACAAAAACCTTTTAAGTACAAGAGACTGAGCGTCCATACTTAGGGGGAAATTCTGTTGATAAATAAAGCTGCAAAGAACTTAAACTTCTTTCATAGTTTAACTGAGTTATAACAAATGTATGTTCATAAAGTAGAATAACTCATTATGGTAATGTTGTTAGGAACCAAGATTCGAAGTGAAAGAAGTGAGATACTGACATAAAATCAAAATTAAGGAAAAAAATCTTATAATGTAAAATTTTATTTAGAAATATCAGTTTGAATTCACGTTTTCCTTCCTCTTTTTTTTTTCAGGGTATCCACCAAAAAGGCCTGTAAGCAATGATAACCAACAGCAGTGGTCCCTTCTCTTACGGAACCTTCTCCACCAAATGGCATAGGGATCTTTGCAGAGTGGCTGGTCTCAAGGCCAGAGCAGCACTTTACACTGTGAGCCTTGGGACACCTTGTTATGCCAGAATGTGAGGAGTCATGCCAAAGAACACAGATGCCAACTTATGAATAGACTCCCACTGGCCAAAACTGGGACAACTGAGCATCAGAAGGAATGATGAATGTGATCCATTGAAACACACTAAATATACAAAATCCCTGAATTCACAGTAACGACAAGGGGTGGGGAGGCATGGAGAGAGGAAAAGAGGGACAGACAGAGAGAGAGAGAGAGACTCAAGGCACTAAACTGAAAGTTACAGAATACCAACTTTTACCTTTTTTGAAACTTGGTAATTAAAAGGAAAGAAAGTCTTCCTCTATAAACTATCTTTCGAGAGAATGCAACAAGCCAGCTAGTAAATGTGCAACTGTAACGAAATGCATGATTCAGACCATGGCAAGAAATGAGTAAAAACATCAGATGAAAGGCTGATCAAGAACTTCTTATACTTTTGAGGATCCCGCTATCAACCCCTGAACCCCTTATCATGTCAGCATACTTCAAGAGGAGCAAGTACACCCCCTGCCACCTGGCCTGATGCCACTGGAACCACACAGGATCACCTGAAACATTCTTGCCAAACACGCCTCCTGGACTCCTTTTTATTTGAGGGAACTAGGAGGGAGGACTAAGGAACTACCAGGATACAAGCAGAAAAATATCAAAATGTGAGCCAGTCCACAGGACAACTGCCCATTTCTGCAACAGGTAAATGGTATGGAAAAGGTTGGGGAGGGGGGGAGGGTGGACTTCCCTGATGGTCCAGTGGTTAAGGCTGCACTTCCAATGCAGGGGGCTTGGGTTTGACCCCTGATCAGAGAACTAAGATCCCACATGCTACATGCCATGGCCAAAAAAAAAAAAAAAAAAACAAGAAAAAAAAGTTGGGGTGGGAGCTGCTCTAGATTAAAGACACCTAAGATATAACAATCAAATGTAACTTGAGGATCTACCTTCTTAGGAATTTGATTTGTCAAATAAGCCAGCTGCTAAAACGGGACAACTGGGGAGATGCCCAGGGGACTAGGTATCAGATTACACAAGGAACCGGGCTCACTGCATGCGGTGTGATGATGCCTTTGCAGTTGTGTAAACCAATGTCTGTATTTTTAGAGATGTATACTGAGGCTTTTAACAATGAAATGATGTCTGAGATGTATCTTAAAATGCTTGGGCTAAACAAAAATAACAGACAAAGCAAACGCGGGAGGACTGTTGTAACTGTTGAATCGAGGTGATAGATAAATAATGAATAAGACAGTCGATCTCTTCCTTTGTGTATGTCTGTCATTTTTCAGGATAACAAAACTGGCCAATACTGGGATCTTCCTGCTCCTCTCGCAATGACAACCTGGAACACTGCACAGAGGTGCACGTGAACTAAGCAGATGCAACCCTCCAATGGCTGTGACCTCGGCAGTCCATCCTGAGTGCGTGAGTGTGGGCGCACTGCAGACGTCTCTGGAGAGAGGAGGGAGGCTGCTGGGGATGAGCAAGGGACACGGGGAGCAGTGCTGCACTCGGCTCCTCCTTCCCTCACCAGCTCCTCAACCGAAATGCGGTGGTTCCCCTGGTGCCCTCCATTGGAGAGGCAGCGGCCAGGGTCAGGGCATCCATCCAGACTGGGCTCAGAGAGACTGGCTCTGCTGGTGACATGAAACTCCTGCAGTCATTGTGCGTGACCTTCCACCAGAGCGCCTCTGAGTGGGGAAATCGGGTACTGCCGTGCCTTCCAGGTAAAAGGCCTGGGCACAGCTATAAGTCTCAACCCACTGAGCACAAGCCATATTCTGCAAGTAAAAGGCCAGGCAAACAATCTCCAGACTTGCCATGCGACCAACGAGAGAAGGACAAACAGGCACCAAGGATCCCCACCGCAGCCTTTCCTAAAACAGCACCTATCTCACTGCCTCTTCACAGACAAAGGAGACGCAGACCAAGAGAGCAGGGAGGAATCACAGAATTCTACACACCGCAAGGGCACGATACTCCCAAGAATCTCTCCCTCGAAGCATGTTTGCTATCCAGTGTCCCGTAAGGGCTTTCACAGGGACAGTGTGTATGACTGGGGGCCACCTGGGAGACCCGAGGAGGAAGTGGGCTTGCAGCTGAGGTCACCAGGCACCACCACAGGCCACGTCCCAACTCTGCACGAGACCTCGGGGCACCATCAGCAAGTCTGTGCCTTCAACCTGCATGTGAGGAGACTTTTTCAAATAAGAAAGGTGCAGGCCAGCAGAGAAGTGAGAGGAAAAGGGTTTTAAGTAGCCCAACTGCCCCAAACCCCATCTTTCATGAAAAGGAGTTTCTTCCCTCCCTGAGGTCTGTCCATCAGGAGATTTGCCTCATGTCAACCGTGTGACACCAACACCACCTCATCAGTACCTGTCCCCCAGGTCACTTAAAAGTAAGGGATCTAGGTGAATAAACAACCGTGGCTGAAACGCAAGGAAGTTAAAAAACAAATGAGCCCTAAATACAAAGAAACTACGTCCTGAAAGAACAAAAGGTCTGGGCCCTGGCACGGGATAAGGGTCACCTGGAGACGGAGACGCAGGATTAATGGGCCATGAGGACGGGACTGTTGCCCTTGGAGGGCTGATTGGGCCACGTGCTCCCAAGTCTAGACACAGTTCAACCGGCGCTTTGACCAGGAGGCGGCACCGCTGCTGGACTGTGGGGCGAGGCCCAGAGTCTACCGCAGTGGCCCTGACCTTCCTTGCAGGCAGCACGCTTGTTTCCTACGGCATCAGGCTTCGGCCGGGGGAGGAGGCACAGGGTCTGTCATTTCTCTTGGAGTTTTGCTGACAATGGTTAGTGGGCTCCAGGGTGGGAGACGAGCCTGCTCTGGTCCTACCCACAGGGGGCAAAGGTCAAGAGGCAGGTAGAGAGTCGGGACACTGATTTTCTCTCCAAATTTCAGCCTGAATTTGTTGAAGAACTCAAAGGTAACAGTCCCTCTGCCCTGGGAAGAAGCTCATGAGGCTGTGCTGGGGAGGGAAGACTGGATGTGGACTTTGAAACAGGATTATTTAAACACACTTCTGTGTGTGTCTTTCATATATTACTGTCTTTTACACAGCTGTCCCCAAAATACAATTCTACATAGGATAAAACAGTGAACTCATTTTTCATGGATTTCTTGTTAAAACGATCCAGTGGTTACAGAACAGAAGGACCCAGGCTCCACAAGGCAGGGGCTGGAGACAAGAGGGAGTGAGTGGGACACTGAGAGTCAGCACCCCACAGGGCCCGGTACTGGGCCAGCAGGAGGCACCAGTGCAGCCGTGTTCAGAGGACAGCCAGCTCCCCAGCAGACGAGTGGATGCTCCAGAATGCTGACTCAGACCTAGACACACTCCGCACAGGCTGGCTGTGAAATCAAGACCAACCCCCCAATTGAGTAGGACAGAAAGCCATGCACACCTGTCAAGGAGCTGGCAGACAGAAGCCTCGCCCTCAGACCCCACAGCAAGCCGGCTGCCGTGGTGCACTGTGTCGCAGGTCTGTCTACAGTGCCGTGGCTCCTATCGTGCATTAAGTACAGATAACCCCGCTCTACAGTAGCCTCCTCTAATAGCCCAGTCAAAGCTACGTCAACAGAAATCAAACTAACTTCCTATCCAGAACCAGACCTGTCAGAACATACGGGCTTATGGTTCTGACATTCAGAGGGACAAGGGCATCCTTCCTAGAAAAGATAAAAATGAATAAAAAAAAAATTGGAAGGAAGACATTCCGATGCCTCCAGCATCAACCAAGGCTCCTACTACCAACGGCAGTGGGCTGCACCAGCCACATGACTCATCTCCTCCCCACGTGCAGAGCAGGCAATTGTGTCCCAGGGCCTGGAGAAGGTTCTCAGAGATGATCAAAGGGCTGTAGCTCAGATGAGGATGACTCAGACTAGTCAGGGTGAAAGAATCCCAATCAACTCCCAGTCTCTTAATTATTGGGAAGTGTTTTACAGGAAGATCCCAGTGTTCCCAGTTGCCCTAACACGTGTTGGTTCATGCCATGCTGTTGAGTGTTTGATATCTAAGTGATACTCAAGAGAATCCAGCCCACCCAGAAGCAGGCCCAGAAGAAAGGTGTCCCTGATGCCAACAGTCCTGGAAACTGAACTCAGACGCAGGATCAGCCTGTGCGAGAGTGCAGGCACACGTTCCACAAACACTCAGCCCCAGTACTTGTTGGGCAGTGGGCTGCCCTCTGGAAGATCCTGTGATGAACAACACAGCTGTGGCTTCTGCCTTTGTGTGGCTGACAGTCCAGCAGGGGAGGCAACGGGCCCAGTGCTGTGCGAGTGGCTGAGCAAGGCCCTGGGGACACAGCTACACGCCTAAGGGGCATCCCAACTGGTTTCACATCACAAGGAAGACATCCAGTAAACTCTACTTTTAAACCGAAACCAAAAGGAGGAACCCTTTTGGAGGAACTCACCCTGGGGAAGGTGTGTCTAGAGACAGCCAGGATGACCAGTCCTAGGAGTGCACGTCAGCACATGGGAGGCAGAAGGGCGGGTGGGGCGGGGGGTGGGCAACTCTGACCCCCTCTCAGCTCTACCAGATTATGGTTTCCTGTGTGATGGGAAAGGGTGCTTTCTTAGGATAAAACTCTAGGATTTGAAATTGAGGGGAGTGGGCAGCAATAGGCAATAATGTTCTGTCTGGAAACAGGACGGAAGGCTTTGTAATTCACATGTAGCTTCTGCCATGGCCGCATGGCCTCTGATGCCATAGGAATCTGTCCCTAGAGCCTGGACAGTGAGGGAGCGAGGCTCCTTGCTGCAGGACTGAGACAAAGCTGGCCTAGTGTGGAGCGTACACACCTCCACTCACCCGTCCCCACCACGTCCCTTTCCACAGCAGCCGTGACTTTAATGTCCCCCCAGATAACCACAAACCCTGCCAGGGAATCATCTGCTAGCGAGTCTTAAGACTGTACAACCTCTAGCGGGCCAAGACTATGAAGAAGCTCCAGCCTCTTATCCTCATCACCAAGAAAACATTTCAGAAAGAAGAAAGATTACACCCTTCTATAGACATCAAAGCCTGTGAAACCTACCACCCATCCAATAGCCTAGTCCTGAGCGAGAGTCTCCGTGCGGTCCCAGCCCCGTGGCCCCAGCAGCCCTCACTCCTTCACACTCAGCCCACTGAAAGCCGCATCTCCCCCAAGAACGGCACTTTCTGCCCTTTGTCATTCTGCAACACACACACTTCGCAGCTCTCCCACTTATTCACAGTGTGACTTTAAGCAAGTCATTTAAGCCTAAGACTCAAAGACCTTGAACGTAAAAGAGAAATGATACTCACAACTCTATCTCTCGGGGCTGTTACAAACATGTAATCAGACTGTGCACGAGCCCAGGCTCCATGTGCACACCCCTCTGATCTTTCCTCAGCTTGCTGCATGTCAGGAAAGCTTGCCGTTCACTGGAGGGCAGCTTCAGGAGCCTGCAGTGCTTGGCCAGTGGCCAGTCACCTCCCTGCGTCCATTCCCTCTCCGGACCATGTGCTCATCCCTATTCTGGATCACCTCTCCCTGTCAATGCAGCACTGAGGAGCCAATAACTCAGTGCTCTATCCTCCTGGGGTGAAAGCCAAGTCCCCAGATCTTTCTCTTGAGTTGGGGAAAATGCTCATCAATACTGGCTGTAGAATGACAAAGAAACTCTTTTCCCTAAAAATTCCTCTTGTATTCAATTTTGTAGCTCAGAATAAGGCTTGGTCACAGTATCCATCTCTTTCCTTCCCCCTTTCTCTGTGTCTCTGCTATCCACAGAGATGTTAAAAGTGTGCTCTAAAATATGCCCTGCACATTCTGCTTTCCTCACTCACTCCAGGTTTAAGGCTCCTCCTCCAACACACTAAGCCAAGAGCCTGACAAACGGCCTGGTTCATCTTACAACCATGCTCCAGCAACAGGCAAGAGGTCAGTTGTCTTCAGGGTTGGGTAGGGAATAGAACCATGTGCTCTTGTTCACTTGAAGACATCAGGGGTGAGTGGGCCCCTCCCACCTACTCCCCCTTAAAAACATTCACTCCTACAAATACAGTGTCATCGGGCTGAAAGTGGTCCACCAGCTACAAGCTGAGTCTCTTGCAAAAAACCCAACCCATGAGCACGGGACACCAAACAGCCATCCAACCCTGGGAGGCTCAGCTCTTTACAGCTGCTGTCCTAGACCAGCAGTTCTCAAAAACCAAGACTCTTGAGGATTCCACACCCTTACAAAACAAGATCAAAATGACTTTCAAGATAATACTAAAACGCTGCTTGCCTTTTTTTACCATGCTGACATTTGCCTGGAGGATGCAAATGCACTGGATGGCCACTCCTTAGGCTTCTCATACAAAACCCTGTGGCAAAGGCACCAGTAGTTGAAAGATTCTTCACCTCGAGGGGCTCACAGTAAAAAAAAAAAAAAAAAGTTCCAATTAAGAATATCCTTGAAGAAGCAATAAAAAATAATTCTTTAAATCTAGACCCTTTTATTATAACATTTATGTTAAACATATCATGTTCATTATTTACATTGATATGAAATACACACACATGTATTTTAATGTATATTTATCATATTCCTGGTTAAAACGGAACCACATCAGGTCACGTACCCAAGCACAGTGTTGTCTCAAGGAGGAACGCTTGTCTAACTGTCTGAGCTGCAAACTCAATTGGCATCTTCTCGACTGAACGTCATTTTTACTTGAGTGACTACACACTTGCTCTGCAGACTGGGTGCAGACATCTCAGATAACAGGAAACTGATGGCATTTATTGCCAACTGTCAATCTGAGCTTTCTAATGAAAACTAGAATCTAGGAAAACTCCTGTCTGTCACCATGGGCTCTCTAGTTTCCTGAGACTTGAAGACTGTCCTGATGAAAACGACAGTTAACACTAACCATGAGTTTCCTGATATTATACATAATGAAATGTATGAACATTTTCAGCCTCTGCAAAAAGTGAACTAATGTTGTCCAAACGACCCATGTGTCAGGTAATGCATCATCGTGGGTAAAACATCTATTCAAAGTGCAGGAAGAGACCGGGAATCTTAACACAGGATTTCAGATTGCACACTGCAAATAATCTGCAGGAAACTACCACTTGTCAAGTTTGGTATCAGGTCACAAAGGAACTCTCAAGTACCTGAAAAGGCTACTGAAACCCCCTTTTCAGTTCCTTTGTTTGTGAAGCTGGATGTCTTCACCTACTTCAGCTAAAACAACATATTGCAAGAGACTGAGCACAGAAGTGGACATAAATATTTATATCACTCTTCCTACTAAATGTTTTTGTTTTAGAAATGTATTATTTTCATAAAAATGTAATCTGTGTTAATGTGTAATGAGTTTGTCATTATTTTTAAATTAATACTTTTGTAAAATTTTAGTCTTCATTTCTATTTTAAGTATCGATGCCTATAATCCACATAGACAGAAAGCCCTTTGAGGTCCTTAGTAACACTTTTTAAAGTGTAAAAAGATCCAAAGCCCAAAAAGGGATTGAGATTCTATCTCAAACTCACTTTTTTTAAAGCTGAAAGTATGGGAACAAACTGTAAGATGAACAATTAATTGTAGTCAGTCATTTCCGTCATTAGCCATCATTATTCTGGATGTAAGATACTATAGAGATAATGATACTCCTCTAAAGTAACCCCAAAGTCAAGTTTTGTCCATAAGAAGACTGAAAAAATAAACACTACAAGAAATAATTCTCTATCCAGAGAGACGCTTTTTAAAGGATTCAGAAATTATCCCATCAGACAGCAACCCCTGATGTGTTCCTGTAAGACCTTGATCTCTGGCCCAAGGGCCTTGTGATTTTTTATTATCTTACACGGTTCCCCCTGGACATGCCAGATGCTGCTGTTAGTGAAGAGAGAACATGGAACCTGTCCCCAGCGTGACTAGAAACTCCCAGCCATCAGGAAGTCCCAGAAGTCAACTAGCTCAGACATTACTCTGGCTGCAGTACTACACCAAGGTACCTCTACTTGGCCCTCTTCTACAAGTCTTGGAACAAAAGATAAATGGAAAGGCAGTTCAGGTGCCTAGTGTCTGCATACTGCCAAGTAACAGGGCTAAGAAGTTCAAGGCCACCCCTCTCTGCATGCCACAGAGATCTGGGCAGACAGCAGAGGCGGCATCTATCTCTCACTAACCCCACTACACCTTCAGAAAATTCCAGTCTAAACTACACATCACACAAGGTAGTGTCAACCTAGACACTCAACTCTATGGGCCCAATCCACTCATCTCTGCTCAGGTATCTACCTGAGAATAACTTAAGCAAGCAGTCACTCGTCACTCATTGATCAGGACTGTGAATGCCACATTCATTCTATTTTGCTTCTATGTCACCATTGGTCCCCGAACGGAAGACACAGCAGCCTGGAAGACACCCACGCTGGCTGCCCAGAGCAGGCTCATGTCCCCAGAAAGCCTTTCCAATTTTCCACACTTTTCCCAGTACCTCACTCCTAAGCTACCAAGGCCACTTTTCCTCATGCTGGTCCCTCTGCACATGCCCTGGGCTGCCTCAATGGCAACAGGTCACAGGAAGCCCCACCTCGTAAGGTCCTAGACCTCTCACCTTGGGGCTGGCTTCCCCTAACACTCTACAGAAGCCACTAAGGCCTCCACCTGGTTTGCTCCCCACACGTCTTCACCTGCCCTTGCTGACAAATCCCCCGCTCCAAGGCCCAACCGCCAGGCCACTCTTCTGAGGTGGTGCTCTCACTCACACAAGTGAACGTAGGGTTCCTCGTCTTTCCAGGCTAACTTCAGCTGAGAGCGGAGCTTCACTTACTGTGATTTATGTGCACATCTCTCTCCTGGACCTAAATGTCCTGTGGTCAAATCCCTCTACAGCCTCAGAAAGCGGGCCGGGCTTCTATCCACCCCGGGGCCCGTGCAGGTGCTTACACACTGCACCTTGTCACTGGAGTGCCATGACCTTGGAGCAGGGCTCCTGAACTAGTCTGTCAGTCACTGGCCACTGGCTGCCGTTGGTGCGGCATCTACTCAGCAGCATGCCCTCACCTGTATTCCCACACTCCCGACCTGGCGCCGGAGCGGCACTTCCTGAATACACCACTGATCATCAGTAGCCTGAGTGACTTAGAAGGACAGTTTCCCCCGGGGGTAGTGAGGTCAACTTTTCAGATCAGTCAAAGGAGTTTCTGACTGAGCAGGAGTCTCCAACTCAACTTTAACAATAACAGTGGATTTCAGGACACTTTGGATGCCTTCCTCCTGCTTCGCTCCCTCCAGTTGGTGAGAAAAGACTCTGATCCAGTATGAGTCCTGAGCACTAGAGGAGAACCCCGACGCTGGTGCCCTTCAGTCACTTGGCCAGGATCTCCCAGGGAGGCCACTCTGTCCCCACCCCACCCACCTTTCCTACTTGGGGCCCCAGGTGTGTGGGCTCCTCTGTCCCCAGCCGTTATTCCTGCCCACAAGTCCCAAAGCCCTACACACTGAAAGTTCTAGGTTCCCTGCCCTCGCCCTTAACAAAGTCCAGTGGCCAAGGACGTGAGCTCTGGGTTTTACTGAGCTGTAGGGAGAGAGCCGCTTTCTCTCTGTCCTTGGGATGACTGCTCTTTGTGTGACTTGGCCTAATGACTCCTAATGGAAAAAAGATAAAAGACAAAAGAAACCATGCCAGATTTTTCTTTAACCAGAAATTATCTCAGAGACTATGAAATGAGGTCTGGAGAAGGGCAACAAGTATGCAGGGAGTGATACCAAGTTTTCTTCTGAGTCTGCAAAGAACAACTGCCTGCCTGTGTGATTTCGGTGATACAGCATGACACGGGGACACACTCCTCCGCTCCCCTCCAGCCAAGCCCTCCCACAAAAATGACCTACAAAGAGACACACAGCAGGGTGTGGGCCTGGCGCTGCCATTCGCTATGTGACCCTGGCTGATCTCAGACTGATCTGTAAAAATATGGATAATAATGTCTACAACATTCAGCTGTGATAATTAAAGAAGATAATAAGTGTGAAAGTACTTATCAGGGTGCTCGCAGCCTCGCTGAAGCCAAATAAATATGAGTTTCCTTATTTCCCTTATTTTAATTAATGCATGACACATGCATTCATTTGCCAAGAATGTCATTTCACAGGCAGAAGCTTCCCGAGCCCCGGCGGTGCCTCTCCCTGTAATTAGGGATCCTCCTCTGCTCAGAGTCAAACGCTGCCTTCTCACCCTCGCATCTGTCTCCTGCGGCTCCCAGCACTCTTCCCTCTTGACCCTCTATTCAAAGGATCGTTTTAAAATACACCTGACTGCAGTGACATCTCCTCTCCCTCTGAGCTGCCCACCTCTTTCCTGCTCTTGAACACTGTACACAAATGACCGCGGGACGGGACAGAGTGTGACTTGCTTCAGTTATGTATCACCTGAGCACCACATACAAGGCTCAAGCTCATCTTATCTATCTGGTAAATGTGTAAACATCTCTATACATTAGGAATCATAATAATTTGGTGGGTGGAACACTGGGCTTGCATGCGGTCCTAAGTTCAAATTCCTGATCCATCACTAAACAGCTGTGTGACCACAGGTCGCTCACTCATCCACGAAATGGATGGTTAAGACCTGGCATTAGTCATTCCGATGCTCACCCTCACTCATATCGTGCGGCTTAGAGGCCTCAATTTCATCAGCGCTTGAGAAGGAGCAGTTCTGACGGGGGCACTGAAAACAAAACCTTGCCAGGACACAATGAGGACACTCAGTGCCCGAAAGGGCCCAGATAAGTAAATGAAGGAGAAACACAGCCTGGACCCAGGGGACCTCGAGAGAAATGAGAAGTGGATTTTTAACAGGACTGTCTCGAGTGACACTTGCACTGGGAGTGCCACAGCAGTTGGCAAGTCAAAAAGTTTACAGATTTGGGATTCTAATTTTTAATTGTTAAAAAAAAAACCACATAATAAAACACACCATTGTTACCATTTTTCAATGTAGAGTCCACGGCAGTGTTAAGTATGTGCATGTTAGTGTGAAACATCTCCAGAACCTTTCCATCTTGTAAAACTGAAACTCTGTGCCCATTGAACAACTCCCCCTTCCATTCTACTCTGTTCCTATGAATTTGCCTACTTTAACTATCTCAGATTCTGGCTACTTTTACACCTGGGTCACTACTTGTAACTTGTTTTATTTGGGAAACCAAGGTGAGTGTGATTGGGGGAGACAGGTCTGTGGAGCAGGCTCCCTCAGAAGCTCGAACCTTGAAGGTAGCTCACGACTTAGCTGTTGCCACATCTCAGGCTGGATGCCCTCTGGCAGCCAGAATTCAGGATTAGCACGGCTAGAGATGCATCACCACCCCACTCTCAAAAAGGGCCCAGGAACAGTTACAACAAACAGCACAGAGCTTCAACATTCAGGCTTTCGACTTGGGAAGACTGACACCCGAGGGGGATCAGTTTCCCTGTAGAAACGTGTGCTAGCAGACGACTACCAAATGTGGCCAGTGGCCTCAATAACACTCCTCAACCCCGAGTACTCTAGGCAGAAATGAGCACAGGACCGAACTGGAAACACAACACACCCGATCACTTCATCATTAGCTAGGCCTGTGAAGCCCATTCCTGATGTGGCACTTCACAGTGGGACTACATCACATGGAGACCTTTTTCCTCTGTTAGTGGAAACCTTGAACTTGAGACCAAAGTCAGCATGGAAAGAACAGGAATTCACATAAACCGAGGCCTGTATCTCTGGTCTGATCACTCACAATGAAGAAGGCTGGCTGGGGACACCCAAGTCAGCATCAGAGAGAAAGGAGACAGGGACAGCGTAGAAAGAAAAATCCTTTGCCGCTGTGCCCAGGCAGACTTGCCCAGGCTTCCAAACAGGACCGGGGCTGGAGATCAATCCAGTGCCCAGAGAAAGGGAGGGGAGTGAGCTGGTCAGGAGCAGCCTCCGCCTTCCCACCCAGGCCGTGCAGTCAAGAAGAGAAAGACACTACACCTCCCCCTGGGCTTAACCTTCTCGCCAGGTATAGTAACTACACCCACTAGGACAGAGGCCACTGAAACTCCTTTACCTCACCCAGTCAGTGCTCCTCATGTGGCTGGGAAGTGAAGTCAGGGCTGGGAGTGGCCTAGAGCTGAGAATTCAGTCTCTGACAGTGAAGGGGAAAGACAAGAAGCCACATGCCCCAGGCCAACAACTACCAAGACAGGGTTCTCCTTCCTTCTGCTGCCCAGCTGTGCGTGTCAAGGACATAAAGTTTTCTTACGAATGTGAACCACAGCAATTCAGACTATGGGTTCAACTGGAATATTTTGGATTTCAACAATGACCAAATGAAGAGGAACAAATACTTGTCCTATGTAAAATACATGTTGTCTTCTTGAGTTGAGCTGAAGAATGAAAAAAAATTATTTAAAAATGATCACAAATCCACAGGTTCAAATGAAAATGAAGGAAAAAATGCTTATGCTGGAAATGTGATGCTCTCAGAATTATGTCTGCACAGAGACTGAAGTAACATCCTGCCCAGGGTAAGAAGACTTTCAGGAACTCATATTTAATAAGAAAGCTGATGTTCAGCTTCAACAAGAAAACACCAGAAACACACAGAGTAACAAACTCAGCTCAAAAGCACGTTGTGGTATCTCAATGAAGACAGGGACAATGGGAAAGACAACCAGGAGACCATCAGCCCAGAAACCAGGTTTCTGATCCAGAGGCCTTCCAGACAGCAGAGGGAAGTGGAGCAGGCAAAGGAAAGCTTTAATAACTAATGGCTCACATGAAATCGAGAAAATTAGAGTCCAGAGGTACAAAAAGGAACACCAGATGGGACAAGGATGCTTCTGCTGACTTCAGAGTTAAGCAAGGGTGCCTAAGGTCTACAGAAGTCAAAGCCAGATCCAGGCAAGAGTGTAAGAAAAACCATGAGTCAGGGAAAGTTGCTTCCTCATTGAGCCCGAAAGGGAACATGCTTAGAAAGAACTCCAAAGACATTTTGGATAGTCTTTAGAAATAGTTGAGGGTGATTCTCCATCTACAAAAATGGTTGAAAAAAGGGGAACACTTACCACAGTGACAGAAGTCAAAACCCCCAAGACATTCCAGAGGAAAAGGCAGGGCCCACAGTGGCTGAAGGGCAACAAGAGCCTCAGGATCCTGCAGGGTCAGAGACATGCGGAGAGAAAAGGAAAAGGCGTGTATCAGGGACGACTGAGGATCACCAAGCTTTTCAAAGAACTGGGTATTCTAAATATGAGGTCCCAGCTGACCCTCTTATAACCAGGACTCATTCTAAAATGTGAAATTCAAGGCCTGCAGGGCCAGAGGATGAAAAAATCCGAGAAACTCTATAAAGGAAAAGCCAGGCATGTCTATACAACTTCACTTCAAGACACAAGAATCCTAGTATCATAAATAGCATCTTGTTAGGAATTTATCCACACTGAGTTCTAGGTTCCTATTAGAGACCAAATAACTGACTGGGATTGGCTGGAATCCTCAAGAGTCTTAATCAGTATGTGAATCAATACTGTTTTTCTCACTTATTTTCCAGGTGAGAGGGTGCTGAAGAAGTAGGGACTGAAGGCGGGTTGAGCCGGTTCCTATCTTGGTTTGACCACATGCTGGCTGTGCAGCCTTCACGTCAGAGGTTAAGGATGGGGCTAATGAGGATAAGAAAAGCACCTGACCTTGTAAGGGACCATTATAAGGTAGTTTGAGGGTTGAATAAGTTAATGTATGACAAGTATCTAAAATAGGGCCTAGAAAATGTTAAGGGCTGAACCACGGTTAGCTATCATTATCATTATCTTATTTATTCCATCTGCTCCCTCCCCCTCTGCTATATTCTAGAAGTGCTAAGAGTACTTTGGGTATAGATTCCAAGATCTACTTTAAAGTTTGGGGAAATCGCTTTTCCTTGGCAAGTTTGATGGCATCCTGAGGAAGTCAGGTATCACTGCTGCCAGGCGACATTCAGATGGGACACTTCATTTGGAGACTCTGGGGCTGGTGCTAAGTTGCTGTGTCTGTATAGCTCCCCAGAACTTTGAGAGGAAGGAAACATGTGAATGCCATGAGGCTCGAGTTATCCCAACTCTGCTAACAGCCATTTCAGCAGAAATCAGTAACACAAGAAATGGAATCGTACAGGTCGCCCTGAGTGACCCTGCAATATCTGAGACTGAATAAAATGGGGAGAAAAGGGGAAAATGAAAATGCTTTCAATATATTTAGGGATTTCAGTTTCTCTATAGGAACAAAGCGTTGCCTCGGAATGAAGGCTGTTAATAGGATGTACTTTAAAGGATAGAGACTTCAAATGGTTTTGACAGGGGGCCAGGTTTTTTCTTCCTTGCTGAACTATATGTGCCGATCATGGTGCCTGCTGGCCTGAAAATCCTACTAACGGAAACTGCCTCAGCTTTAAGGGTAGGTCCAGCTGCCATGGACCACATGACTGCTCCATCTCACGTCACCACGGCTTCTGAGGGCAGGTGCAGACACCTGACCCATGAGCTTAACAGCAACCTCTGCTGTGGCCTGGAATAACAGTAAAAGCTGCAACAAAGTCACATTCCCAGTCTCTCCCTCAGGAATCTAAACAATACTGAGAACCAGGTGATGAGCCATGAGAGATGAAGCTGAAAGGTTAGGATATACAAAGGAGCTGGAGTGGCCATGTGCAATCACAGCAAACCAAAGTCATGAGGGAGTAGAAACTCTAAGTAAAGTAAAAAACAGACTGACAGGCTAAGGGAAAGGGATAAGTCAGACGGCAGCAAGAGGAAAAAGACACAGAGGAAGAGAGCAGCCCTGAGACCCCACTGTCGATGGGAAAGACTGCTTCTCTGAGCTGCCTTAGAGAACAACAGCTTTCTGGTCCAAGTGCATCCTTAATGTCATATCCCGTTTCCTAAAATGGAATGGATCTCTGCTCTTTGTAACAAAAAAAGAGCACTAACTAAAGCAGTTACTTCAGCTCCCTTGAGAATGGAGTTTTCCCAGGAGGTAACAGTGCCTCCTACAAACAGATTTCTGGCAAGTCCACCCCAGCCAGACGTGCCTCAACATCTCAGTAGAAGAGGGGTGTCTCATTCCCTACAGGCCCCAAAGCTTATGAGCATCTTAATGGCCCATGAAAATGTTTTGAGACCTGAAAAAATAGTTATTGGATGTAAAATATGAAAAGAAAGTAGTAAAATCAAAGTTAATAAATGTTTAATGCCTACAACTAGTCAAATGAAGCTTAACTCTCAGTTCTGTATAAGCTACTTTTGCATGGAACATGGGTACATGTTTTTGTTTGACATGTGACATGCTAAAGGTTGCCAAAGACGAAAGTGCTGAGGCCTTCAGAGGCCTGCAAACCAGTCCTGGGGAACCAAACATGCTTGGGCGTAAGCTGGAGCCCGCCCACCATACCCTTTATAGAAGCTTACACGTTAAATATTATGCCTTACTATTCAAAACTGAGCAGTCTGAAGTTAGAAATCAACCCTCACTTTCCAAATTTAAAAAGACTGTAATTTTAGCACTTCTGAGTTAGGAGTCTATTATTTTTTCTTAATGAAATATTTTACAAAAAGGAAACAACTTCTAGTAGCTGTCCTATCAGTTTTACCAAAAAGAAGGGAAATAATGTTGTTCAGGTTGCAAATGATCATGTACATTTAAAGGCCATCTGTCAGAATAATAAATCAAAAATTGATCACAGGTACTCTCTTCTTATACAAGAGTCCCCTCAAATGTCAGGAACAGATCTGAACATTCTCTTCCATTTGGCCAGATTCCCCCTTTCACTGGGCTTCCCTGGTAGCTCAGACAGTAAGAAAAAAAAAAAAATCTGCCTGCAATGCAGGAGAACCAGGTTCGATCCCGCTTGGGAAGATCCCTTGGAGAAGAAAACTACAACACACTCCAGTATTCTTGCCTGGAAAACCCCATGGACAGAGGAGCCTGGAGGGCTACAGTCCATGGGGTCGCGAAGAATCCGAGATGACTGAGCAACTAACACTTTCACTTTGAGAAAAACAGAAGGGACCACAGAAGTTACACAAGATTTAAATCTTACACCTGAAAAGCACAAAGACAAATATAATTCTCTTTCTGCAGTCTGCTTATTTGGGCTCTTACTGGGTGAGCACAGACAAGCTCTCCGTCTGTTCCAGCTGTGGCCACTTCCCCCTCCTTATTGTCTCTGCCCACCTCCCCGCACACTCTACACCTCCTGGTCCTGCCCCACACACCAACGCTGCCCCGGTACATCCCACCCACACAATGCTTCCTCTGCAAAACTGTTCCCTACAACTCCCTGGCGGGCCAGTGGTTCGGACTCGGTGCTTTCACTGTCGAGGACCCAGGTTCCATCCCTAGTTGGGGAACTAAGATCCCAGAAACCTGCGTGGTGTCCAGCCAAACAAAACCAAACCAAACAGTTCCCCTCCCCTTCAGAGCCCAAGAGCCTTGTTCACTTTTTACTCTGACTCTAATTTACACGCATCTCCTCGATCCCCAGTCCCCTGCACTTTCTCACCTCTCCTCAGGCCTTCACCTCTTCTTTTAGTCCTTCTTTCTAAATGAGTATCTGCTAAAGGGTCCTCACTCCATCTTTTTTTTTTTAAGCTCAACCTCCTGGCTTGAATGAGAACCATTTCCATAATGACAATTCCACATTCTCTCATAGCAGGAATCTTTCCCTATCATCACACAGTGAAATGAAAATCACTAATTCACCATCTTCCAAGATCCTGTAAAAGGCAACATCTTCCCCAACAACTCTTCTAAGCCAGGAACTTTGAAGTCAACTTCCCCTGCCCCCCCCTCCCCCACACACATCCTTCCACTGCATCTGATCTCTGCTTATTTTCTACTCTCGGCATTTAAACCCATGCAAACTCCCTTCTACCTTAAGGAAAACCAACACTTAGCCATCTCTGCTGCTGCTGCTGCTAAGTCGCTTCAGTCATGTCCGACTCTGTGCGACCCCAGAGACGGCAGCCCACCAGGCCCCGCCGTCCCTGGGATTCTCCAGGCAAGAATACTGGAGTGGGTTTAGCCGTCTCTAGCTGCCATATATTTTCTCCATTTCCCCATCCAGGCTTCTTAGAGACTTATTCTCCTGATTTCTATCCTTTCATTTCCCATTCATTCCTCGACCCACCACTACACCGCTGAAGTTCCTCTTGGCACCTTCTTTCTCATGCTGGACACTCCCTTCTATGACTTCACTCTCACTCCATCCACTGGTATCCTCAGTCCACTTGGAGACTCCTCCCCCTCCCCAAGTACTAGTGCTCCTGTGGGTTCCATCCTGGCTCTCCTCTGCTCCCTACTCACACCCGGACCAGTTCAACTATCTATCTAGTCCACTAGTTCTTAATTCTAGCTGTTAAAGAAAACCTTTTGTAGGAATCTGTGTTTTAACTGTTCATAAGGCCTCCAGGTGGAGAAGGCAATGGCACCCCACTCCAATACTCTTGCTGGAGAATCCCGTGGACGGAGGAGCCTGGTGGGCTGCAGTCCATGGGGTCGCTAAGAGTCGGACAAGACTCAGCGACTTCACTTTCACTTTTTACTTTCATGCATTGGAGAAGGAAATGGCAACCCACTCCAGTGTTCTTGCCTGGAGAATCCCAGGGATGGGCGAGCCTCGTGGGCTGCTGTCTATGGGGTCGCAGAGAGTCAGACACGACTGAAGCGACTTAGCAGCAGCAGTAGCAGCAAGGCCTCCAGAGGGCACTCAAACACTTGCTCATAAATCTTCATGGATATTTAGGCTAAGGCATTAGAACCTGCAGCGAATTTCACAGTTGATTACTGCCTCTAACTAGTTACTAAGCACCGTGAAGACTGGTACAGCCGGCTTTCTGCAGGATCCCCGATCGTAATTGTGAGTCTGGGGGCTTATCACAAGGTCCTAATTCTATCATGATAGAGAGATACAGTGATAAGTTACTGAATATTGGTTAACTAAAAACCTGACTTGTGTTTGCTGGCTGATGCCCAGTACTTTGAATCACTGAAACATTCTTAAATCCTATCAAGCTTAATCCTACACGTTTGAAATGCACATCTAAAAATAATTTTGAAAGCCAGAGGGACATAATGGGGTTTACTCTGAGGAAAGAGGGTTCAGATTTTTTTTTTATGAATTGATTTTATCATTTACCTAAACAGGCAGAATTTATAACCTTTGGGACAGAGGACTGCTCTAGCTGGAACAAGAGCTTCCTCACAAGATTTGGCACACTACTGTGGAAGGCAATGCAAAATAAGCTGTGGAAATAAGCTATGACTATTTTATCAACTTGCAGGTTATAAAAAATAAATGTGCTCTAGAACAGCTTTATTGAATTTCTTATATCAGGTGACACAAGAGACACTGCATATTCTCGAGTTAGAGTAAAGCTGTAGAAATGCTTTAATGTCAGCAACAGAAATTACTGCTTTTTCAAATTAAACTTGGAATTCTGCTGATACAACTCCAAAGTTAATTTAATTTTTTAAAAATTTCCCTTCTTCCAACCTCTTCCATAGCATGAGTATCTACCATAGCTGTGGGTTAGCTGTGGTAATTCTTTACATCTAGGCTAAATGACTTTGATTTGCCAAATCTAGGTTGACTCTTTATCCCTTTATCACATCTCTGAGCCATTAGAACCTACTGTTCCTGCCAGTTCTGGGAACTTTCTCCTCAGCTGCCAGGGCACCGCCCTACCCCGAGACCCCTACCTGCCTTCACCACCTGGAGAATCTGCCCCTGTGGGCTCTGCAACAGGAACCCGGTCAGCTGAGCTGACCCAATCAGATGCTTGTCCCTGAGAGTTCAGAACTGGGAGGTGGAAAGCCTGGGTCTACAGAGTGAACTGAGAGGGACAGTGACTCGGGAGAGACACAGGCAGAGAGAGCTGCACCGGCTCCTGTGACGCTGCAGACGCTAGAGGCCTCAGCCAAGATATGCGTGGGGCGCCATGGCAGCCTCCTCAGAGATCCCCCTGCACTCAGGCCACTTCAGACACGTTTCTTTCTTTTAACCAAATGCTGTCTGGTGAAGACATCCTCCTCCTCTCTGATGAGTTCTTCCACAGGCCCCGTCTCCCCTACCGCTTCCTAGATGGACCACCCCCCAGCTCTGCTCTGAGCTTCACCTCACTCTGGTCCACACACTGTCACCCAGACACAGCTGCCATGCCAGCCGTGAGGGGAGGACACTGTGACTGACTCTCCAACCTCTAGCTATACTTCTGTGCGAGCCTGAATGTCTGTGTCCCCTCAAACTTCAGATACTGAAACCTCAACCCCACTGCAATGGTGCTAGGAGGTGGGGCGCTTAGGAGGTGATTAGCTCATGAGGGTGGAGCCCTCACGATGGGATGCGTGTCCTTATAAAAGAGACCCCAAGAGCTCCCTCGGCCCTCTGCCATGTGAAGACATGTCAAGAAGATGGCATCTATGAACCAGGAGGCAGGACCTCACAAAATAAATATGAAAGTCACTCAGTCATGTCCAGCTCTTTGCAACCCCATGGACTATATGGTCCATGGAATTCTCCAGGCCAGAATACTGGAGTGGGTAGCCTTTCCCTTCTCCAGGGGATCTTCCCAACCCAGAGATTGAACCCAGGCTCCCACACTGCAGGCAGATTCTTTACCAGCTGAGCCACCAGGGAAGCCCAAGAATACTGGAGTGGGTAGCCTTTCCCTTCTCCAGGGAATCTTCCCAACCCAGAGATTGAACCCAGGTCTCCCACATTGCAGGCAGGTTCTTTACCAGCTGAGCCACCAGGGAAGCCCAAGAATACTGGAGTGGGTAGCCTATCCCTTCTCCAGCAGATCTTCCCAACCAAGGGATTGAACCAGGGTCCCCTGGATTGTAGGCAGATTCTTTACCAGCTGAGCTACCAGGCAGGACCTCATCAAACACTAAATCTACCAGCTCCTTGATCTTGGATTTCCCAGCCTCCATAACCATGAGAAGTAAATGTCTGCTGCTGGAGTCACCTGGTCTGTGATATTTTGTCCCACCAGTCTACATGGACTAGGACAACTTCCAGTGGCCAGGTGAGCACTTGCAGATGGATACAGACTTGGCACCACTCTGTGTCCTGGCCTACCTCTGTGTGGAACGGACCAGTATGGAAACATCAGTAGAAATCACTCCAATTATTCAGCCATAACTCTCAACAAGATAACTGACTACAGCACCATCACCTGCTCAGAGAGAGTCTAAAGCAAAAGGCAATCACAGTATTACTCAAAGTCAGAGTCATGCAGTCTTAAATAACTCCAATAACTCCATATGGAAGACATCAACAGTCCAGTCTAAGTTAGACAGATACTCCCCAAACTTAAACAATACATAGATGTGTAATTATATTCCAAAAAATAGTTACCACAGAAACACTGTTTTTAATAATGGATTTATACAGAGCACTCATTCATAGAGCAAAGTATGTATTTGCAGCATAAAATCAATCTTTGCAAATTCTCTCAGGAAGAACCTACAAGTGACATGTAGCTTCTCTACAGCCCTGTTCTGTCAGCACATCCAAAACTCAGTCTGTCATCTCCTCACCAAAGTCAACTCTGTTCTCAGCTGTAGTAAATCGGTCCACTGGTCACTCAATGGCCTAAGCCAGAACCTGGTTACCATCAACCCTCCTCCTGCTCACAAAGTCTATCTTCCCAGTTGCTCCTGAATTTATCCACCCACCTAACCTACGCTCAGCTGTCATTCAGGCCACTGTCTTCCCCCAGGACACTACAAAGCCTCCATGCCTGACTTCCTCTAATCCATTATCCACTGTCATGTAATCTTTCTAAAATGCAAAATGGGATGTTCATTATCCTGCTTAAAGCTTTTCAATGGGTTCCATTAATTCTCAGTGTAGTTTTCAAATTTATTCATATGGCTTTTAAACTCTGATCAGTGTGAGCTACTATTTACTTCTCCTGGTTCATCTCTCACCATTGCTCACTCCAATTCTAGTTCCAACCAAACCAAACTTCTTCAGGCTCCCCAGATCTAGTCTGCTCCTAGGCCTCAACCACTACCCCCATCCCCCGACCACGTTCCTTTTACCTCTGACCCATCACACTTGCTATTCCCTCCATTTACCTTCAGTCTCACCACCAGACATCACTCTCTCTAGAAAGCTTACCCTCACCTCTGGATTCTGCATGACCCCTTCTTTTGTGCTCCCAGAGCCCTTCCAAGTCCTCAACCTCATCTCCACTATCACACTTCTTCGGCTTTGTCCTCCACTACGCCCCACGCTACGCCACATCCACAGAATCCTGCAGGTCCATGAACACTTGGCAAGGGAGCAAATTTACCTACCCTTGGCATAACCCCATCAGTTCTCCCACACCGCATGGCCTGAGATACCTTGAGCTCCACTCTGCTGAGTCACTTGCAGGCCCTGAATAATAATCAGGCTCCCCATGCTTCTGCCCCTGGTTCCCAGGCTAAGTCCTACTCACCCTGAGTCGGTAAAAGGCAGCGTGCTTTACAACCCGATGTGTGTGTTAGAAACACAAAGAGTTAACAAGAGTCAAACTAGGAAATCCCAGGGCCCACATTTAAGTTTCTGCATTTATTCTACAGTTATGAGAAATGAGAACTACTTGTACTCTGCATATTGCTAAGAAGAAAACTTCCCTCCAAAAGCTGGGAGCAACAAATATATCACTCAGAAAACATTCACTTTAGAGAATACTTTAATATATGACAGAAGTATTTTTTAAAGTGTACACATCTATTAACTATGCAGCTAACAAATGTCCTAGATATGATGCACTTTTAAAAAGTAAATGCTCCATTATAAATGAAATAACAAATTATAGATTCAATGACATATAATCCTGGAAAATAAAAAAGTAAAAAACTTAAATGTTCCAACATCCTACTACCCAAAGTCCACAATTTTTAAGATTTTCATTTAATTTCCTCCAGACATTTTACCATCACAGGTTTTTGTGGAGGGCTTTTGGGACTTCTGTTTAATAAAAGTTTTAATCATATAACGTATGCAATTTCATATCCTTTTTCTTCACTTAACACTGTCACAAGCACTTCAATATGTTTTCTTCATAAATATTTTAATAGCCAATAATATATTACCCAGTGGATAACTTAACCAGCCTGCAAATGCACCCTTAAAAATAATTCTATAATATGTATCTTTTACACATAAAGCCTCTCTGTACTTAAAAATATTCCTTTGATGGTTTCTAGGTGGTTGCTACATCAATGAATATGATAACTTTTAAGGTTCTTGATACATATAGCCTATGTAATATAAGTGTGTGACATTTTTGCTACACCCAGGTACTAGGTCTTAAAACTTTCTGTCTAAATTTGGGCCTTTGTTAACTGAGAAATTGTAATATCTTCCTTACAGAAGTAAATACTGTTTAAAACCTACAACAATCCAAAAGCATGTAAAATAAATATAAAATCAATCCCATAAATAAAAATTCAATCTCCCCTTTTCTCCTCCCCTCAGAAGAAGTAATCACAATACATTTTCCACATATTTTTCTAGATCTATCTCTATTTTCATTCAGAACACACACACACAACCACACACATTATTTTGTTTTCTATCTTACAAAAAATGGAACTAAACTTGCTCAAAAATATATTCTAGATATCCATCCAGGCTGTATCAATACATACAAATCTGCCTTTCTTTTTAAAAGCTACCTAACATTCCATAGTGTGGAGGCAACAAACTTTTTCTGCATTCATCTTCAGCTTTTCCTCTTTATAAGTGAAACTGTGACAGACTTCATTCATACTAACTTTAACCTGTATCCTCTTATTAGAATATCCCCAATTCCCTGAAGTGTATCCGCTGGATGAAAGCATATGGGTGTTTTTAAAATTTTGATAGGTTTAACCAAATTGTCATGGGGAAAGGGCAAACTAATTTCAGTCAATTCTAAAGGAAAGCAACCCTGAATATTCACTGGAAGGACTGATGCTGAAGCTCTAATACTTTGGGCCACCTGATGTGAAGAGCCAACTCATTGGAAAAGACCCTGATGTTGGGAAAGACTGAGGGAAGGAGAAGGGGGCGAAAGAGGATGAGATGGTTGGATGGCATCACCGACTCAGTAGACATGAGCTTGAGCAAACTCTGGGAGATGGTGAAGGACAGGGAAGCCTGGCGTGCTGCAGTCCACGGGGTCACAAAGAGTCAGACAAAACTTACCAGCTGAACAACAAAGACCGTATCAGGTAGCTTTTCCTCTACATACTTGGAGAGCATTTTAATTTGCCTGAGAGCCATTCCCTCCTCTACAAAATCTCACCGTTTTAATTTCCATTTCCCTAATCACCAGTGAGGCTGAATTTCCTGTCATCGCTTTGACACTTTCATTTCTCTATGAGAACTATTAAATGAGAACTATTCACATCCTCCATTCATTTCTTAACTATGTCAATTCTATTATCCTTTGTTTGTTTGTGAAGTCGCTCAGTCATGTTTGACTCTTGGCGACCCCATGGACTGCAGCCTACCAGGCTCCTCTGTCTCTGACCTGGAATTTTCCAGGCAAGAGTACTAGAGTGGGTTGCTATTTCCTTCTCCAGGAGATCTTCCTGACCTAGGGATCGAACCCAGGTCTCCCACATTGTAGGCAGACACTTAACCATCTGAGCCACCAGGGAAGTGGCTTTTTATTATTTTTTTTTTTGTTTGTATATGTTACCAGAACTTTACCCCCAGTCTGTCAACTTATGTTTTTACATCACACAGAAATATCAGCTTTGATGATATTCAAACTTATCAGTCTCTTCTTTAGATTTGGGGCCTTAGTCTTAGCTATTAATAAACTGCTTACCCTAGAAACTTATTTTCCAACATAATAAATTCTCTTATATTTTCTTCTTATACTTTTACAGGTGTTTTTGTCTTTAAGCTCATTCTTTAATTCAAATAAGTCATTTTGAATAAGGAGAAGTAGAATATTTCTTTCCAAATAGTCATTTATCCCTCTACAATGTATCCAAGATTATATCCAATGTATCCAACTCAAAATACCAACTTTATTATATAATAAATTCCTCTCTATATAAATGGGTTACTGGACTCTACTTTGTTCCATGTACCAACCTCTCTATTCCTGTACTCACCATTTACATAACTGTACCATTACAGTATGTTTTGATATCTGGCATAGCAAATCCTTCATCAGTATTTTCCACTTGAAAAATTTCTTGGCCACTCAAGCCTCGACATTTAGTCCTCTGGACAAATTTTAGAAGCAATTTATCAAGTGTCCAAAAGTAAGTCTCACTGGGATTTCAACTGGAATTACATTGAAGTAACAGTTTAATTTGTTGAGTACTGCAAGCTTTACAAAGATGCTGTCCCTTTCCAAAGCATGTAATGTCTGCCCACTTATTTGGGTTAGCTTTTAAATTCTTCAGGTAAAGGTTTCTAATTTTTTCATAGAGCTTTTGTACGTTTGTGTGTTACTCTTAAATGTCTTCTGGTTTTGTTGCTATTGAGAATACAGTCTTACTTTTCTACAGGAATAATTACAAATTACTTGATTATTAGTGAGATTACACATCTTTCTAAATGTCAAATTACATCTATATCCATTAAACTATCGAGCCACATCCTGCAACCATGTGTGTGGATTTTCATTTTCTCATTGATTTGTGTGAGTTCTTTACATGTTAGATATTAACTCTACACTTATATTTGTCACTACTATTTTTCTACTTTGTGGTTTGGCTTTTGATCCTAGGATTTCCTTTTTCCTTTCTTCTTAAAGAAATTTTAAATGTTTATGTAGTCCAATACAGATTTTAACTAATAACAGATTTGAATGTCTCGTGGGTGCCAGGACCTGTACCTCTTTCTCTCTCAACACCTGTATGGTGGTATCATTTTCCTTAAATTCCAGTTCAAGTCTGTCTGATCACTACACCTGTTCTCTGTTCACCTCAGCATGCAGAACTCCTTTTTCCAGATGTTCACCTATTTTTTTTAAAGGTTTTTTTAATGTGGGCATTATTTTAAAAGTCTTCATTGAATTTGTTACAGTACTGCTTCTGTTTTATGTTTTTGGCCCTGAGGCATGTGGGATCCTTGACCAGGGATCAAACCCATACCTCCTACATTAGAAGATAAAGTCTTAACCACTGGGCCATCAGCAAAGTCCAGCCCAGATGTTTAATATTTACTTCCATATCTTCTCCGATTTGGAGGGCATTCGTGATGGTTTGTCACTTATTACACTTCCATACACTTTCATCTTTGGGGTGCTGAATAGGTTCCAGTGACCTGTCCAGATACTCTGAAGCTAGTGTGACACTGTTTAAATACAACTGGCTCTACAATATGTTTAAACAATTAGATAGACCTTGTTCTAGCTCATTACTCACTATTCTGTCCAGTTCACCTGAAAAGGGGGATCTCTATAGCATTTAAACATCACATCCAGGGATATGGCCTATCCTTCAGTTTAAGACATTCTTTCTTATCTTTCAAGGTATTGTTTGGTCTCTTTCAGGCAGGTCAGTCACACTTATCTTGATGAAGCTGTGTTTACCTGTTTCATGGTTTTTGTTGCATTGTGATCAGAGCCTGCTTTTTTGTTTTTCCATTTTAGTTTCTGAAAAAGTTATTATTAGTATTCAGAAAGCTATAAATATTATATAGTCACTGTGTGCCCAGTTGCTTTCTCAATTTTTTGTCTAGTATTTTTTTTCTGTTATTCTTTTTTTTCTGGCGAATAGCATTTACAATATTTCCCTTCTTTTCATTTTTAGAACCTCACCTCACTCTTATTTCATGTATTCCTGCTTTGACAAAACTTACCAAAAATATGTTAAATATCCCAAATTTTTACTCTCTCTGATCCTATTCTGTTAAGCATAGTATGAATAATTAGTGTAACATATGTGTTTTGCATAAAAAAGTGCATCTTTATGCCTACTTTTTGAAAATAAAAAATTATTTATTTTTACAGACAAATATCTATTTTGACCTTAGTTTAGCTGGTAATTTGAAGTCAATGTGAAGTAGAAGGGAAAGACCATCTCTCTTCTTGACAGACCTCTGACATCACCTACCTGGTCTTCCCCACTTTCACTCCCCACTCCCACATTCTGCAGGTAGGGCAGCTGGAGTGGTTGTTTAAAAATACAAATCTGATTAAGTCATTCCCCTGTTTAAAACCCAACCCTTGTAATGGTTTCCCATTTCACTCGGGATAAAATAAAACATCCTTAACCTGCCCTACAAGACCCTACATGATTTGGTCCCCTGCCTAGCCACACTTGCCCCTCACCCACCATAATGTACCCATAAGTCATTCTTTCAGTTCCCGGAATGGGCAAAGCTTTCCCCATTCTGGGCCTTCCCACATGCCGTTTCCCTGCCTGGAAAATTATCCCCCATCTCATTCTACACTGACGCCTACTCACCCTTCAGATCTCAGCTCAAAGCTTATTTTTGCAAAAAAAGTCTTTCCTGAGTCCTCTCTCTGCAATCTAAAATTTGGTCCCCTTTTTAATACTTTCTCATCGCCAGTGCTACCTCACTTTCATAGCAGACACCGGTTTGTGATTATATGAGCAGCTGCGTGATTGTTTAATTTCTGATCCCTTCTGCCCACATAACGTAAACTAGAACAGAACAGAGAAAAGCTGATTTTGGTGGCCATGCTAGAAACATTCGTATACATTTGAATAAAAGAAAAAAAATACCTACATACCTCTTAATTGTGCCTTTTACATCTTAATATGATAACCATCACATTACTGAATATGTATGTAAACTGTTACAACTCTGATACTGCTGGCAAATTCAGTAAGAATCCATTCTACTCAAAGGACATAAAAACTAACCTAAATCTGTTGCTGCTACAGAAAAACACAAACAAATTTACATCACTAGGAAGTTCTGTTTATATATTATGAGTATTTTATGTAGTGTTCAATTTGCTGATGCTTTATTCACAGTCAACTAATTTTTATGCCTTATTTTTCAAAGCATGTAAAGCACTATGAAAAATATGCTTTGTAAAATACTCTTTCAGAAGTCTCAAGAGTACTTGATAAAAATATGACAAAATCAGAAACTAAACAGCATTCAAAGTTGGCTATCTGTAGTATTTTATAATATACATACCTGGCCAAAGAAAGAAATAAAAATTGTAGTGCAATTTAAAAATCCCTTCAGATCACAAAATCAACATTATATACTACTTTATACTCTACAAAGACTTTCACACACATGATATCACTGAACTTGGTAGAGTAAATAGAGCAGATATTATCACTACATCTAGAAAAGAAAACTCAGGCTTAGAGTGATTAAATGTCTTCCTCAAGGTCACAGGACTTTAAAACAGGAGTCACAATTAAAACAGGGTCACAATTACAAGAAATTTACCACATGTACATTTCTGAACCAAAGAGAACGTCCATCATAAACAGTTTCTGTAATAAGTGTAGATTTGTGCTCCCTTCACTAAAACTTCAGTAGAGAACAACAAAAAAAAACTATTTTAAATGTACAGTTAAATCATAAATTGCCATCAATTCAGGAAATGGCTTAAATACACTATGGTGTCCTCAAACTATGGAACATGATGCAGCAGTTCTGCAAAATGATTGAATGCATCCTATGCTAAAAACGGAAAGCTAGAGTGCACTCATACTTGTTAAAACAGTCGAAGATAATACAAGTACACACTGGCGTAAAAACATTTTTAAAGATCTAGAAGGTTATACACAGTTGTTATCTCTGGGAACAGAAGTCTTGTAGTCAAAGACATTAGCCATCTCTGTGATGTTTTAGTTTTTACAAAGAAAAGGCTTTACTTTGCTGATTTAAAAGTAATTCTTAAGATTTAAACCAATCTGTGGGGTGAACAAGGTCATTTTTCTGGGTCTAAAAAACTGTGCATCTATAAAAGGAGGAGGAACCCCCGCTTTAAAAAAAATACATAGCAACAAAAACAGTTCGATTCTCTTAAAACAATAAACATCACAAAACTTTTCTTTAAAACAAAAGGCAATAGCTTAGAATTTTTTTTAAATATCTAGTCTCCTTTGTTGCAATAAGACAACCAATAAACTATCAACTAGGAGAGTCCGGAACAGGCTCCTCCGGGAGAGATTTAGTTGTTAGAGTTGGGCAAGGAAGGTTTCACAAAGGGGCTGAGTTTTGAGAGAAATGAGAGGTGACTGGGCAGAGAGATGCGGGAAGATTAAGCCAGAGAGGGAAATGCCTGGGAAGTGGATATACTGAGTTAATCAGAAGCAGGGCCCAGGAAGAAAACTGGAGTAAAGTCCTGAAAGAGGAGAAGAGGATTCCTTTGGATGTGGGAGGTTAGAGGGAGCTCGACTGCGCTGCCATCCAGTTTACCTGGGTGAGAATCCGGCCCTTGTTATGGTCAAACAATGGAGGCGTCCAGCGGCAGCAGCGATCTGCGCTGGGTGCCCGGAGGGTTCCTCATCACCTGAGTAGGATGCTCCGCTGGCTCTGCTGGGACGCGAGGCGCTCTTAAAAAAACAAAAAACAAAAAACACACAACATCACACCATGCAGCCAGGCTTCTCCGCGGCACAGCCCGGTTCCCTTGATCCCACGGCGCGGCCATTACCGCCTCTCCGGGGACCCGCCTGGAAAGGCTCCAAGGCGCGGCTTCACGGGTTTCTAAAGCTGTTTTGCTCCCCCTTCCCTCGGCTCCAACAACAATGGAGCCCGGCTCGGGAGTCTGGCTCCCTTGGGGCCTCCGCCCGGCCTCGCCCCGGTCGCTGCCCCTCCGCCGCCGCGCGCCCTGGCCGCCATCTGTGACCCCCGCTCCCGGGCACTGCGGGCCCACGCCGGCTCACCGAGGCCCAAAGTCAGGCTGCCCTCCCCCGGGCCGGCCCGGGTGGCCGCCGGGCCGCCAGGCTGCGCGGAGCCACTCTGACCTTTCCTACCCGATGCCCGGGCGCTCACCCCGGCTCCAGGCCCATCCTAAGTGATAGGTTGTTTTTCTTTTCTTTAATCCACTCATCCTCCTTCCGACCCAGTACCCGCTCCCTGGCCACCCCCGCTCGCCCCCGCCTTGATCCCGAAAAGAAATAAAGACACTACAGCCTGGCCACCCCAGAACTCACTCCAAGTGAGGGGTTGAAGCGCCCCAGGCCGCGGACTCCGCGCACCCACCCTCCCTCTCCTCAAGGGACACCTCACAGGTGCGCCTCCGAGCCGCGCGCGCGCGCTCCGCACACCCAGACGCCTCCGGGGGACAGCGCGCGTGCGCACGCACGAGGCCGGCGAGCCCCGGGGGAGCGGGGGCCGCACGCATGCGCGCCGCCCGGCCCTCGCCCCTTCCCCCCCACCCCGGCTCTGCGCCCGCCCCCGTCGGCTGCCCGCGCGCGCCCTCCCCCCTCCCCAGTGTCAGGCCTGTCACGGGTACCCCCCCAACCCTCACCGCCCAGCGCGCGCGCTCCCGCTCGCCCGCCTCGCTCCTCCTCCTCCCCCCCCACCCCACCCGGGCCCGCGTTACCCTGGGCAACCGCAGTGCGGCCGCACCTGAGCTGTGCGCCTGCGTCCCACCGACCAGACCCTCCCTTCCCCTTGGTCGGTTCCCCAGCCCCGCACAGCTGCGGGAGAGTGGGGGCGGGGCGTCATCCCGTCCCCGCGAAGTGAGTATCGATCGGCCTCCCCCGCCCCTCCTCGCAAACACAGACCCACCGCCGTCTCCGCGCCGGCGCCTCGGCCGCCCGCCGGGTCAGCGCGGCCAGGCCTTCTCGCCGCCCCGGCCCCCCGCTCCCAGCGTGCACCGCGGCGAGCGCTCGGGTGGGAGCCGGCGAGATGCGCTCGGCGGGCGGTGCCCACTGACCTCCCTCGGCGGCCGGGCCAGGGCAGGGCCGGAGCCAGGAGCCAGCCCCGCCCGCCGCCCCGCCCATGGGCCGCCGGCCCCCGCAGCCTCCCGCCCCAAGGATCGCGCCGAGGGGGGGAGCCGCCTGAAGGACCGCGACGGCTGCGCCCGCAGGTGAGGCGGGGCCCGAGGTGTGATCGAGTCCAGCCCCACTCACCTGGCGGTACCTGCAGGGAGGCTCTGCGGGTGCCGGCGGGGGGCGGCGGCACCTGTCGCAGCGGGAACTCATTTAGATAATTTTTCAAGCCCTCACTGCAAGGGGAGGGGTCCTTCAGACTCACGGGGTGGGGAAGGGTGTCCCCTTACGGAGACATCTCGGGGGGATGAGGCGGGGGGTGAGGAACAAATAGGTGGAAAGGAGGGCAAAAGTGAGGCTCGGTGATTCCGCGCCAGCTGCTTGCAGGGTCTTCCAGCCCGTTATAGGGAGGGGGTTGCCCTTGCCAGGGCTACAGTCCAGGCTGGGGTGCGAACCCACTGCGCACCCAAGCCAATCCGAAGGGGGAGGAGAGGGCGGCCCAGGAGCCGCTCCTGCCAGCCCCGGGGTGGGATTGTAGGGTGAGGGATCCGCATTGCAGGTGCACTAGGAGAGCCCGAGGGCCTGGCCCTGCTTTGTCTGGGATGCCGTGGGGAGGCGGCCATCCGAATCCACATCGCCTTTTCAAATGCGTTTTACCACCCCGTGGACATTAGAGACCCTCCCAGATAAGTTGCATTGTCTCCTGTCCTGATAACCCTTTACGTAAGTACTCTATCTTTACAGCCCTTTTCTGAAGCTTTGGTGTGAGCTTTAGTTTACCCTAAATAACGATTTGTTTGTGATTCATGAAACTGAGCGGAATGCAAATATGCAGCAGGGCTCCAGGCTCGGCTACAGAGCCGCCGTCTACTACAGCGAGTTACTCTAGTTTATCTAACTTACGTGTTTTCACGCTGACCTGTATTAATTAGAAGCTTTGGTATTAGGCAGTATGATCTATTTCTATAATGAAATGAAGTGGTCTTAAGAGGAAGTATGATCGCGTTATTTAAGTTGCAGCAATCAGTCTTAATAACAAAATACAAGCCGCCCGACTGTCCTACCGTAATGTATTACCCATTTCCAGAAACCTACCTGTAAGAGTGTTAATGCTAGAATTGCCGTTTTAAGACTTAAGTCTGAAATGTATTTCAGGAGACTTATTATTGTTTTATTAAATGGGTTTTGTTTTGCACAAGCAAGAATTCCCCTGCATTGTCTTGCCATTGAATTGCAAGGAAAATAATGCTAACATTTAAAGTGACTTTTACCTCCAAAGATGTTTTGAATTTATTTCTTTTGGCTAAATGTTCATTTTATATGAAATATATTTTGGGAGAAGGTTTTAAGGTTTGTGGTAAATTTATATGTGTGTGTCTTTATACATATGTTTACATGTGCATAGACACTACTGGAATACCTTAAGATAAAATAGTTTTTATTATTCCTCTGCATCATGATGTAATTAGTAAATTTAGTTTAGGTATACTTAATATCTAAAGTACTGGACAGTAATTTGTGTATATGAGATTTTTACTGTAGCATTTGTAGATATAACAGTCTAACAAACAAGTTTCTTGGCAATTAGATATTTTTATTGTTGATTCTTTTCAAAAACAAATGAATCCTTTTATTTATGGCAGAAAATCATTCTTGTGGGTGCATAACTTTCATCTGTCATTCATTGGATAAATTCATTTTAGCATCATTACTTAATTGACAGTGCATTTGCGGCAATACTGATGTTAACAGCGTCAAGACTTTTAAGACATACTTATTTTTATATTTATTTATCATTTTCTCATATGGCAAGAAAAGAAGAAGCCTTTTTTTCTTTTATCTGGAACAAGGTCAGCCATAAAAAGTCCTTAAGACATAGTGGACACACTGTATTTGTTAACCGAGATTAATTCTATCTACTAGATTGGGTATCCTTAAAGGGCAGAAACCAGGTGCCTTTATATGCTTCACTCACCAAGTGTGCAATAAATGTTTGACTCAGATTAACCATTCCAGACTAGTTAGGTAGGTGCTAGCTTAATGACACCAATTTTCACATCTCCAGCTTTGATGTTTAAACCAGCAGAAACGTTGGGCAGAGGAGTGAACATGTCCTATTTGTCTTCAGATATTCAAGGTCTGTCAGCAGCAGAGGGATTTTGTGTATTCTAGAGTATTTCCATGAGTTCCAACGAAGGCAAGTAGTACTTGCAGAAAGACAGACTTCACTTTGACATAAAAAGCACAAGTTGCTTATGATTAGAACGTCCAGTGGCAAGAAAGGACTGCTCTTTCCCTGCAGAGTTTCTGAATAATCTGGTCTCCTGCTGGGCAGGAATGGCTGCTAGGAGGTACCCCCATTGGCCTGAGAGAGGTCTTCTGAGTGGGGCTGAGGGACTGCAGTGGCAGTCTGATTGGAGGGCATCGTGGTGTCTTTTTGTTTCTTACTCTGACTTCTGCAGTTTGGGTATAACAACACCCTCCTCGGAAGATTGTTACCAGGGCAGAGGCCTACCTGATACCAGAGATGATTCTAAGCCTACTTTCTTTGCATTTGTGTGGGACTTTATAGGTAATAAAGCACTCTCACATCCCGTGTCTTTTTAAAAGACTCTTCTTAATTATGCATGATTTTTTCTCTTGGCTTTTATTTTCTATAATAAACATTTAATCAAGAGGAAAATTACCCTTTTCTAGGAAGACAAGCAGGAGAGGTTTTTTTTTTTTTTTTTTTAATGGAATGATGTCAGTCATTCTTTCAAGAGTCAGCAGGTTGTGAAGGTGAATAG
Source organism: Bubalus kerabau (assembly GCF_029407905.1). Classification (NCBI taxonomy): domain Eukaryota; kingdom Metazoa; phylum Chordata; class Mammalia; order Artiodactyla; family Bovidae; genus Bubalus; species Bubalus kerabau. The sequence goes on from NC_073639.1 coordinate 55,855,097, forward strand.
ATTTTTTTTTTCTTAGCTGAAATTATTTTTTGAAAGATACTGGTTAAGGGCTGACTCTTGTGCTTGTGCTGCATTTTGGTTTGTTTACTTCATTACTCAAACATGACTCAAATTTCACAGCCAGAAGTTCAGTCATATCCACTGACAGTTAAGTTGCACTGGACTTTTTTCCATATGTTTGGCCCATACATGCTGGCAGGTAAAACACAGCTGAGAAGCAGAACCACAGCAGTCCAAAAAAATGAGGCAACTTGGAGTTTGTGTTTGAAGAAGGAAAAGATGTGTCCGCTTTGTACTAAGCCCAAACCTAGGAATGATAATTTGTCGATGATTAGGACGATGCTCTGTCCGTTACAACAAAGATGAGGCTATTCACTGTCAATCACAGTACATGTATTAAGTGGATCAGTGGGGTTAGGACTCTGTCTGTGGACCAGGAGCAGAGCTAGAGCTTCCTGTGGACAGTAGAGAACCCAATAAATACTGTCTGCACAAGGATTTAAGTGGAACATGATGATAATGAGGCCAATTGAGTTAGACCAGATTTTGAGCTCTTCAATTTAGGAAGAAGTTAGAGGGGGAAAAAACAGCTCTGAATTAATGTATACGTGTAATTAATTTTTTAAAAAAACCTTTAGAAAAACAGTTCCTCTCTTTTGTTCTTTAGCAGATGAGTTTGTCCCATGCTTTTGTGCCTGTTATCCACCAGCTGGATTTGGGTGTGACTATTTAAATAACATAAAGATTTTAAAAATTTGCTTGAACCAGACATGCACTGTTTATTTATACTTTATGTATGAAAGGAAAAGAGAATACCAAGTTCTTCTGGCCAACCGAAAAATCAAATAAGGACACCTTACGAGTATTGATTTATTCCTTGAGGAGAAAAAAAAATTGCAGATGCTGTTTTAAATATTATGATCAGGACAACAAATTATCAAGTAAGGCAACCAGTTAGAAAGCAGCCTTTTTGTAGGTGAAAGGTTACATTTTACAGATCCTCGCCATAATCTCTGAAGGCATCTCACAGATGTCTTAAAAGACCCCTTTGTTAATCAGAAAACCAGAGTTTGTTTTTACACGAGTTTCCACACTGGGGAGCAGACAAATTAATACTTTTATGATTATCCCTGTATACCACTTTATCAGAAATAACCGTTTGAAGCAAGAATTCTCTACTCCTCTGGGCCTGTAAGGGAAGAGGGAAAAAGTGTTGTCCTCTTTTCGAGATCCTTCCTACTAGCTGATTCTCGGGAGTGAGCAGTGCAATTCCATCAACTAACACACAAGAACAAGCCTGAGATGCTAAAAGCTACAATAAAGAAAAGGAAATAGAAGAATGCTTTTAATAATGGAATTCTAGGCATACAATATTCTGCTGCTACAATCTTTCTCTTTGTTTCCTCTTTGACAACACTTAAGATGTTAACAGTTAGACCCATGTAAGATCCATGACCCTTTGCTCTTCAGAGTTCCTTCCCACCCTGTTTCTAAATGCAGGCTGAACCCTTGTTGTTTACTACATAGGTAAGAGGATTTATGAGGCATTTCTTTTTTATTTGTTTAGCTGCACTGCATCTTAGTTTCTGCACGTGGGATCTAGGTTCCCCGACCGGAGATCAAACCTGGGCCCCCTGCATTGGGAGTCTTGGCCACTGGACCACCAGGAAAGTCCATCTGAGGCATTTCGTATGTGACATTGCTGCCACATATTAATAATTCCCAGGGTTATTACAGTACTGATTTTCTTAAAGTCACATAGTCCACCTGGAAATGAGTGGCCCCGCACTCTGAAAGGGCCAACTCTAGTGTAACCTCACTGTGAAACACAACACTGGCTCCCCAAGGTACAGGCCCATTCCTATCATGGCTTAATCATCCAGAGGCCGCCATAGTTTTCTAATGGTTTCCAATGTAATTTCTCTTACAATGATGAGTGTATGTGATGAGGTTCCTGCCACACTCCAGACATTGAAGGAGCCCGTTTCTCCAACTATCACAAGCATCAACTCAGGTAAAGGACACTGGTGTCACGTCTCCCTGAGTGGCTGTGGCACATGGAAATAGATCCAGTTTTTAGAAATATCTGTCTTGCACATTGATGAGCAAGATGAAGAAGGGCTTTGCTATTTTTTAAATTTTCTGTTCTGGGAATATAGCAGAAGTTATTAGGCAGAGCCTGTCCTTTTCAAGGAGGGGTCAGTCCTTGTCTTCGATAGTGAGTGATCTTTATCTTTTGGTTGAATCATGGCGAGCAGACTAGAAAATCCCTGGGGAACAGAGCAGCAGCTTTCAGCCACTGAGATGCTTGCTGGCTGACATGTCCTATTGCACTGGATGGGGGCAGGGCTGGTGGGGGCAGGTAGGACATAGTCTCTGATGACAGGGGAAAAAGATACGTCATCCTTCGCGGCCTCTGAATTGTGTGACGGGTTTCAAGTGAGGAATTCGTTTCCATCAAGAAAGTGCTGGAGTCAGTTTTCAGCAGAAAGTGATTTCTCAGTATAGTGAGTTTGTGGTTCAGAGATGAGCAAAGTGCAACATTACTGTCTGAGGCCAAAGACATGGGGTTTTTGTGGGGGTGGCAGGGTTGGGGGGTAGAATTTAAATTGGAATAAATATGGCCAAAGGTGAGACCTTCCAGAAGACAGGTTGCACATGCTGTGTGTTCAGCGGTGTGCTTGTGCCTCGTTCAGTTGTAGAATGGAACTCAGCAGTTTGATGCTCATTGACTAAGTCTGGAACCAACGGCGCCTTGACTTCTACCCGCCAGCAGGCTATGGGCACAGTAGAGGGCCTTCCCATGTAGGCCCAGAGGCCCGTAGGACCTTCCTGGGTGGCTTTTCATCTTGAGTCTGAAACTCAAGTGGGAAGCAGATTATCCATCTCTGAACCTCAAAGGAAAACCAAGTGAAGTTAGGAGTTGTTAAGCAGCTGGGGCCAGTTTCTTTGCACCAGAGATGCTGTGAGGCCTTGGTACATGAGTATTAGTGGCCCACAGGAGTATAAATCCTTGTGGGAAGGTTGAACTGTTCAGCAGTGCAAACTGTTGAGCCCTAAAGTGAACCTCATCACCCAGGCTTCTTAGCCTGAATGAAATGCTTCGATGCCCTTTATCAGGACTGCCCAGTGACAGAGCACAACTTCATCTAGCACATTAAAATTCTACCTTTAGAAGTCTCATAAGGGACTTTGCTGGTGGTCCAGTGGTTAAGACTTTGCCTTCCAATGCAGGGGCTGCTGGTTCTATCCCTGGTCAGGAAGCTAAGATCCCACGTGCCTCAGGGCAAAAAACCAAAATGCAAAACAGAAGCAATATTGTAAGAAATTCAATAAAGATTTTAAAAAATGGTCCACATTAAAAGAGGAAAATCTTAGAAAAAAGAAGTCTTATAAGCCTACTGAGTTTTTTAGACAAAGGTCCCAGTTTTTTGTCTGTTAAAGCTCTCCTGTTCACAGTCTGTAAGTAGGGCACCTGGCTGCTTCCGTCCAGTTCTGAAAAAGCCTGCCAGGTTTCCTTTTTTTTTCCCCTACAATTCCATTGTGACAGTTAACTGCCTCTTCTGATTCTGAATGATACAGTGAATGTGAAGGGCCTTACAGCTTTATTTACAATCCAACCTGTAAATCATAGACTCCTGTTATAAGTATAGACACATTTAAAGTGCTAAATCCAGAAATAAAATATTTTAGAAGTCTTTTTGATGGTCATTGTGTCAGCCCTTTGTACATGGGTACCCTCTACATCTGGTGAAATTACTAAGTGGTGACATGAAAATCATGTTCCTTGTTTGAATCAGACAAATTTGAATATATTTACAAATCCCACCCCTCTAAAGGGGAGAGAGCTAAGCCACTCTCTTGCTCTACCTGCCCCTGCCCTCCTGCCCATGTGAGCATGACACATAATGTAGCTCATACAGTGCTGTTGAACTGCTGAAATTGGAACATACCACTCCTGCTGAATTACCCCCTGCAGCCCTTTACATGTACATGTACAAGGCCAGGGGCACAGGAGCAAGATGAGAAAAATCCTTAGGAGCTGCCAAGGTGCTGCCTGGGGAAGGCCAAAATGACTAGTTACAGGGGCCCCTGACAGCTTCCAAAGGCCCTTGCACCACGGGTTACGAGATCGGGGGCAAGTACAGCATGATGAAGAGCTGCCAGAAGGGACCGGTCAGGGACTTCCCTGGTGGTCCAGTGGTTAAGAATCCGCCTTCCAATGCAGGGGACTCAGGTTGATCCCTGGTCGGGGAACTAAGATCCCTCATGCCGCAGGGCAACTAAGCCCGCTGTCCACAACAAAAACCCAGTGAAGCCAGAAAACAAGAACAAAGGAGGGACTGAGGGACTGGTCAGTCCATAAAGGATGCCTGGCCAAAGACAGCCTTGACCATGTTATTCATCTAAGGGAGAACGTTTCTAAAACGGCCCCAACATAGGATAACATGAAGACCATTAGAAATGTGAGTTCCTCCCCGAGTGAGGCACCCTCACTATTTTCACAATTGACCACAGTCAGAAGGAGAATCAGAAAAAAAAAAAAAAAAAAAGAGTAAGAAGGAAAAGCAGAATCACATGTTGCAGTGAGGGCAATATGTCTTGTCTGTGGACAGACCATGCAGGGGCAAAACGAAGACAGAGCCTCCTTTGTTGGAACCGTCTGCCTTCCAGGGACTAGTGTTCTTTTCTGGAAGCTACTAGTCTCTCCTCAATTATACACAAGTTATTACTGATTTACTTTACTATACCTTGATGCACCCATACACACACACACGTGGTTGAAACAGTATAGTTAAATGACCATGTATTATTTAGAGATTTTACATTGTAGTTTTCATATCAGAAGCCAATTATATATGAATTGACTTTACTGTCTTAATTTGGGCTTTAAAAATAAGTGTTCAAAAATATCTAGCATGTGTATACTTACAGCTGATTCACATTGTTGTATGGCAGAAACCAATGCAACATTGTAAAGCAATTATCCTCGAATTTGAAGAATAAAATTTAACCCCCCCAAAAAGTAACAACAACAATTACGGAGCAGATGGTTCGCAGGAATTCTGAGATGATAAGGTGTGTTTTCCCTATTTTAATTTCTTTACAAATCTGGAGGTAAAAAGTTAGCTAACTGCTTCACCATCAGTCCAAAGAGAATTAGGGATTTTAGAAAATAAATATTACTGTAAGTTGCATTAAAGGATAATGCGATTGTTGATACTAAGAATTTGTCAGATAAGTATGGCATCTTAAAACATTACTCAAAAAAAAAATTACTCAGCTAATGGAAGTAGCACAGTTTTATAGGTTAACACAATGTAATATTGTCAGAGAGTTTTTAAGAGCAAATGATAGAGATAACAGTTCCGTACATTATAGCTCATTTTACTTGTATGCTCATGTTTAGATTTATCTACTCTTAAATAATGGTCGGTAAGGAATTTAGTAACTTCAGATTAATGTAGCCTGTTGGCAGAAATCCCGCTTTTTGGTATGAAGTGATAATGTGTAGGATCATCTGTCCCTCCCTCCTCAGGAATGTAAGCTCCAGTGGTGGCCAGGTTCGCATCTGTTTTACTTGTTGGCGTTTCTCAGCTGTCCTCCGAGAGGTGCCTCACTCAGAGAGATGCTCAGAGAAAGGTGGTTTCTCCACTGAAAGACTGCACAGCGATACTTTATATCCCCCAACAGAGGCAAACAGATCCTTCATTTACATCCCCAAAGTCACTGAACAATGTATGAAAGGGTTTGCCTCAAGAGTATTTTAATAATTCTTCATGCATCTTCTGTGTTCTGTTGGAATACTTCCTGTACTTAATACAGAAGCTTTTTAAAGAAGATAAGGAGCTTTTCAGTTTGCACCTGTATCTTATTTCTAAACTGGGATTTTATAACCTGAGTAATCGTACTTTGGAATCAACCTTTTTAAAGTAGACCATTTTTAAAATTACCAGCTCAATACATTTCTTTAATTTCTCCAGTATATTTGTGTAAATTACAAAGTTTAAATTATGGCCCTTTTTTGTAAACAGGGTTTCCTGGTGGCCATGAAGCCCGTAGTTTCATTTCTCCCAGCCTGGAAATCTTTTCTAAAAGTGCCACCACATGTAAAAGATTAAGAGCTTGGATATGGTTTCATAAATTTCTTAGGAGTCTTTAGAACCCTCATAAGATATATGCAAGTATTTAGTGGTCTCCTGGGCTTGGGGATGCGGTTTCAATTCCTGGAGCGGGACAATCCCCTGGAGAAGAAAACGGCAAGCCACTCCAGTATTCTGGAGAATCCCATGAACAGAGGAGCCTGGTGGGCTACAGTCCATGGGGCCACAAAGAGACACAACTTAGTGGCTAAAAACAGTAACAAAAAGTGGTCTCCTTTAAAACACGAATTCCTTTGCATTCAAGAAACATTAAAGCCTCTAAATATCAACATTTCCTAGGGGTACCCTGAATGTTTAGATCAAAGTACCCCTGTTGAAAGTGTATATTGGGTCAACTTGGATATATCCATTTAACGTCTGCAGAAATATGCAGCTTTATCACTGTAAATTTGGAGTCCCCTTTGGGGGGGTTCCAGAATTATCTTACATTCACTCTCCCCATTTCCCAGTTCACTGAAGCATTCAAACAGAAAAAACAAAATCTCAAACTGTTCCAGTAGTGGGAAGAAAATGATTGTATTCTTATGCAAATTTTACATACAGCTCCTTTCTTCTGAGCAAAAGGGGAAAAAAAAAAAAAAAGGAAATGCATATATCCTGATGCAGAACAGTGAGATGTGTAACGCAGTGCCTTTCTACATACCTGCCTCGCCAAGAGTGGAAGGTGTGGAGAAACCCTCTCAGACGGGCAGCCTAGTGGGCTCTCACTGACGGTTGCCTCTCCTCCCAGGTCAGGAGCCCTCTATTATAGGAAGGAGGCTGCATGGCTGGGACTGTCCCTCCTGAGCGCTGCATCACCCACAGTTTACTAGCAATCCCAGAACCCCAGGGAGAGCAGGATAAACCTCAAGTCAGGAGGGGGAAAAGGCCCGCCTCGGATTAGACTGCCTCCAACCCAGTGCTGTGACCTCTGGGGCAAGAGCATTCTGCCTTGAGGGGGGACATCCTATGTGTCATAGGCTGTTTAGTGGTACCCCAGCCTCTACCCACCAGATGCCGGAAGCGCCCCTTTCCCGGCCATGACGGCCCACAAGGTCTCCAGACCTGGCCGGTCTCCCCCGGGAACCACTGCCTGATTTGGTCAGACTCAAAAATGGGATTCACCAGGAAGATGCTCCCCCTCGAATTCTGATTGCCCTCATGTGTCTCAAGTCATAAAATTTACATGCCTATTCTGTGTATTTTTTGGACCAAAATGACCAGTAGTATCTTGCCTCAGCTGTAAAATAGTGACTGTGTCGGTTCTCTGAGGAAGAAGACAATCTTCCATACAGGGTGTTCCAAACAGGTCAGTCAGGCTGCAGAAGCAGACCAGCTCCTCAGCAAGACCCAAGCGGTGTTACTTTCAGCGCTGTTGGCTGGATTATTTGTCTCAGGATTATTTGCCTCCTCCTCTCAGGAGGAAGGAGCCCTCCCTCTCTCTCCCCTCCCCAGGCTGGTTAGCCATCCAATTGTTGATCTGAACAGGCAGACTCAATCTCCATCTGAATAAAGAAAGTGTTAGAATCTACACTTAATTCAACCTTTTCTATGAATCGAGAAATCCCAAGCCCCTCATCTAACCAATCAGGAAACTCTAAAATGTCAGTAAAACAGAGATAATGATTTAAATTGTATTACTAAGATGATAAATTATCAAGTAAGGCAAACAATTAGAAAAGCAAACTTTTAGAAATTAGGAGTTATATCTTAAGTGAGTCAGTAACAGTCTCGGAAGTCCAGATGTCTTAAAACACTTGTTTGATAATAAACCAAAGTAGTATACACCTTTACACACATTTCCACACTGAAGAGCAGAGTAAGCTTGTAGTTCCCTAATAGAACTAGCTTCTTAGTCCAGAATAGTCCAGAATTTTCTGCAGCCTTAGGAGCAAAGAAACATGCTTTTTTCATGAGCATCAAGAAAAAGCACTGGGGACTTTCCTGGTGGTCCATGGTTAAGACTTCACCTTCCAATGCAAGGGATGTGAGTTCAATCCCTAGTCAGGGAGCTAAAACCCCATATGTCTGGCAGCCAGAAAAACCAAAAGGTAAGACAGGAGCAATATTGTAACAAATTCAACAAAGACTTTTAAAAAATGGTCCATCCAAAAAACTCCTAAAAAAAAAAATCAACACTAGTATTCTCCTGGTTAGCCCAAGCCAAAAAAGAGTTAAAAAAAAAAAAAAAAAAAAGAGTAGACTAGAGAAGCTTAAAACATAGGAAAAGGAAAGAGCAGAAGAAGAGTTTTAACAAGCGGAATATGGGGCAAAGGATGTTCTGCCCCCATAGGGCATGCTTCACCTTCACCTGCCAAGAACCTAGGAGTTCACGGCTAAGGGTGTGGCTGTGGAGTCAGAGGGATGAAGCCGCACCCAGCCCCTGGCTAGTAGTGACTTTCAGTTCAGTTCAGTCACTCAGTCATGTCCGACTCTCTGCAACCCCATGAATCACAGCACGCCAGGCCTCCCTGTCCATCACCAACTCCCGGAGTTCACCCAGACTCACGTCCATAGAGTCAGTGATGCCATCCAGCCATCTCATCCTCTCTCGTCCCCTTCTCCTCCTGCCCCCAATCCCTCCCAGCATCAGAGTCTTTTCCAATGAGTTAACTCTTTGCATGAGGTGGCCAAAGTACTGGAATTTCAGCTTTAGCATCATTCCTTCTAAAGAAATCCCAGGGCTGGTCTCCTTCAGAATGGACTGGTTGGATCTCCTGGCAGTCCAAGGGACTCTCAAGAGTCTTCTCCAACACCACAGTTCAAAAGCATCAGTTCTTCGGCCCTCAGCCTTCTTCACAGTCCAACTCTCACATCCATACATGACCACAGGAAAAACCATAGCCTTGACTAGATGAACCTTTGTTGGCAAAGTAATGTCTCTACTTTTGAATATGCTGTCTAGGTTGGTCATAACTTTCCTTCCAAGGAGTAAGTGTCTTTTAATTTCATGGCTGCAATCACCATCTGCAGTGATTTTGGAACCCAGAAAAATAAAGTCTGACACTGTTTCCACTGTTTCCCCATCTATTTCCCATGAAGTGATGGGACCGGACGCCATGATTTTCGTTTTCTGAATGTTGAGCTTTAAGCCAACTTTTTCACTCTCCACTTTCACTTTCATTAAGAGGCTTTTTAGTTCCTCTTCACTTTCTGCCATAAGGGTGGTGTCATCTGCATATCTGAGGTGATTGATATTTCTCCCGGCAATCTTTTGATTCCAGCTAGTGTTTCTTCCAGTCCAGCGTTTCTCATGATGTACTCTGCATAGAAGTTATATAACCAGGGTGACAATATACAGCCTTGACGTACTCCTTTTCCTATTTGGAACCAGTCTGTTGTTCCATGTCCAGTTCTAACTGTTGCTTCCTGACCTGCATACAAATTTCTCAAGAGGCAGGTCAGATGGTCTGGTATTCCCATCTCTTTCAGAATTTTCCACAGTTGGAACTCATTTAACCCCTTCGGCTTGTTTGCTAGCCCTGTGAGATAGGAGGCGGCTCTCTAATCCTCAGAATGTAACACTCAGGGTAGCTCAGCGCCTGGCATGTGAGCCCTTGGTACGAGGTGGTTCTGCCTTGTTCACCCTGAGTCCCTGGCGCCTCAGGCTGTGTGGCTGCTGCCCTTCCCGGCCCCTCCCTTCCCCACTGCATCATCCCCGCCAGATTCAATTCCCTCTGGTAGCACTTTGGCTCTAATGGGTAAAAACTCAACTTTCCGCCCATTTCCTCTCTCTTCCAGCTCAGCTTTTCTGAGCGACTTTTAATAAGCAGCTCAAATCCAGCCCTCACTTTTCTACCTGACTTTATTTTTCACCACTCGCCGGAATGCTTTTCCCATGTGGGACAGTATAGTGGTCTCTCTGTGACTCTCAAAACTTCATTGTCACCTCCTCCTGTGTAAACCCCGCCCGTCCTTGAGGGTCAGCTTCAGTCCCGGCCTCTTGAGACCACCTAGGTCACTGCAGCCTTAGCCACCCGATGTTTCTCAGGCAGCTCCACGTGCCCAGTGATTTGTAAGGTACCAGGAACACTAAAATGACTGGGATGTGGCCCCCACCTGTCTGGGATTCACAGATCCTCAGACGGTAGACAGGCAGGTAAATGAGAAAGAGCTCCAGGTACTGTGCTGGGTTACCCTTCCCCTGGTCCCTGACTGGGCATCCTCACAAGGATTGAATTATACTTTGTTTTTTTTGTACTCTGGCGGCTGAGCCTCACATCCCCAGTAAGCTGTAGGCACAGGATGAGTACACAGTGAGCACTTTAGAACAGATGCTGGCTTGACCTTTAACCTCAATGCATATATAAAAGGAAGCATGGTTGCTCAACCTGTTGTAATGGGCCTCCTAAACTTCAAAATAAAAATTAGAAGACAAAATTGAGAGGACTTCTCTGGTGGTCCAGTGGTTAAGAATCTGCCTTGCAATGCAGGGGATGCGGCTTCGATCCCTGGTTGGGGAGCTAATACCACATGCCTTGTAGCAACTAAGCTCATGAGCTACTACTGGTGAGTCCGTGTGCAGCAACAAAAAGCCCCACCTGATGCAGCGAACATCCCACGTGCTGCAACTAAGACCCAAGGCAGCCAATTAAATAAAGTGAACTTCCATAATACTGAATTATTTTTTTAAAAAAAGCTGATAATGATGTTAAGCTCCTGGCCATCACCATAAACCTCTTGGTGATTCAAATGGTTTCTAGGCCTGCAGAATTCATGGAACAGTGTATTTTTCAATTAGGAATTTATAAAATGAAAATAAAGACTCACCCTCTGAACCAAATAAACGTAGCTTTATGGAAAAGTCACCACGGTCTCCTTTTTCTCTCATTCCATCATGGACCAGAAAAACCATCATCAAAACTTGGCATGAGCATTTCCTGAATTCCTGAGTTTCTGTCTCCACTGGAGAGGTGAGAAAGTATGAAGCCAGCTCAGTTCCCACGGGTAGAGCCACCTTTTGCGTTTGGCACTGTGCCCGTGTCAGTGCTGGCAAACACACACAGTCGGCCCCTAAGAGAACTAACTGTCCAGGTGTCAGTAAGCTGTGCCCAGTGGGATCCTGTATGTCACAGGCTCTGCAGAGCATCCTCAACAAGCCTCCCTTCCCCTCCCACTGAAATTAAACTATATTTCCTTTGTACGTGGCTTGAGAGTTTTCAGGCATTTTTATTTGTAAACTTCCCAGAGGCCTGCGTGAACTAGCACTGCCTCCTCCTCTGCCTTATCACCATGCCCAACGAGGTAATATTGATATTTCCAAGTTGTCTCATGTCGCTAATACAATATTCACTACCTAATGTGGTGGGGCGGAGAAGGCAATGGCACCCCACTCCAGTACTCTTGCCTGGAAAATCCCATGGACAGAGGAGCTTGGTAGGCTGCAGTCCATGGGGTCGCGAAGAGTCAGACACGACTGAGCAACTTATTTTTCACTTTCATGCATTGGAGAACGAAATGGCAACCCATTCCAGTATTCTTGCCTGGAGAATCCCAGGGACGGTGGAGCCTGGTGGACTGCCGTCTGTGGGGTCGCACAGAGTCAGACACGATTGAAGCGACTTAGCAGCAGCAATGTGGCAGGGGGTGGAGGGGAGTCAGACCAGAGATTGAAATTACCACTAATTCTCAACTAGGGAGAACCCTTTCTTGTTGAAGGGCCAGCTCAGATTACTAGAGGGAGGCATTCCATGCTCTAAATGCTAGTATTATAACAGAGGACAGAGAGAAAGCCCTGTTCTCATGGAGCTTGTATTCTAGTCCTGTAAGAAAGATCAATAAGTGACCTAGTTTTAGATAGTGTTAAGTGCTATAAAGACTCAAGATGGGATGGGATGATGATAATGACAAAATAAGATAGTTGGGACTTCCCTGTCAGTCCAGAGGTTAAGACTCCACGCTTCCACTTCAGGGGGTGTAGGTTCAATCCCTGGTCAGGGAACTTAGATCCTGCATGCTGGGCAACCAAAAAAAGAAATTTTCTTGAACTGAATAAAAATGAGAATACAACCTGTCAACTTAAAAAAATTGTATTAAAAATTGTTAAAGTGTTCTTGCAGTGCAGAGTGACAGCAGGCCATGGCAGACTCCGCAGTGGCGTTATCCGGGAGCCGGGGGAACATGCGTGGATGGTGCTCCGTGTCAGGGTAGTAATGGCAGACAGCACATAGTTCCAGGCACAGTTGTAAATGCTTTAAATCTGTAAAGCCTAGTATGGTTGTCCCAACTCATGTTGTTGTTTAGTTGCTAACTCGTGTCTGAGTCTTTGTGACCCCATGGACTGACTGTAGCCCACCAAGCTCCTCTGTCCATGGGGATTCCCAAGCAAGAAAACAGGAGTAGGTTGCCATTTCTTCCTCCAGGGGATCTTCCCAACCCAGGGATCAAACATGCATCTCCTGCATCTGCAGGTGGGTTCTTTACCACTAAGCCACCAGGGAAGCCCTCCCTAGCCACATAGGGCAACTTAAATTTGAATTAATTCAAATCAAATAAAACAAACTTTTCCTTTTCTCAGATATACCAGTTACCTGTGTGCCAGGGGCTCACGTGGCTGGTGGCCACGTTGTTGGGCAGCAGAGAAGAGAGGATTTCTACCACTGCAGGAAGTTCTCTCGGGTAGCGGCTCTTTAGATTAACTCATGTAATCTTCACAACCACCTGACTAAAGTAGGTACTGTTCTTCCCATCTTGCAGATAAGGAAAGTGAGGCACAGGGAGTTTATACATAACTCGTCCAAAGGCCCAGACTTAACAGGTGGCAGGGCCAAGATTCAAACCGGGGCCGCCAACCTCTGGATCCAGAGCCCGGGGGTTCATCCCTACCTGCCGCATCACTGTAGCTCATCCTCAAGTACAGCTCCCCTCTGCAGACCACCGCCAACAGGATTTTACATCTTGGTAAAATCTTATCCCTGAGTGCTTTACGGTTCAGCTCAATGAAATTCTAAGCTAAGGGTTAGATCTTTCCTGATTTTAAAAGTGTTAGCATAGTTTCCCCTTCCTTAAAAAGAAAAAGAGGGACTTTCGTGGTGGTCCAGTGGCTAAGATGTCATGCTCCCAATGCAGAGGGGCCCGGTTTTGATCCCTGCTCAAGGAACTAAGATCCCACATACTGCAACAAAAATTGAAGATCCTGTGTGCTGCAACTAAGACCTGACACAGCCAGATAAATATTTTTCAAGAAGAATTATGTGGTTATCTATGAGCCTGACACATAAACAGTAAATAGTAGCCATAATGACTATTTTTGTGAATGACGTTCAGCTTTACACGATTAAAAAATGCCTTTGAGTATTTTCTTGCCCCGAGTGCCTCAGACCAACCCAGAGGCCAGAGCTGCGGGAGACGGGACAGACTGTCGCCAACAGCATCACTGTCGGCAAGCCCGCTTCACTCTGCAGTGGTCGCCCCCCAGAAAAGCAGAGGAAAGCCAGAAGAGCATCTCTGGGCATCTGTTTTCACCGAGACAGGAGCTGCTTCACACCCTCCCACAACCAGCAAAAGAAGTGCCCCACATGATCCAGGGCGACCATCAGTTACCAAAAAAATTGGAGGAAAAACAAATCCCACCAGCTCCCAAATGACCAATAGACTCCACCATATTTTGGTCCAACCAGAAGAAGCTGAAACACCCAAGAATTTTGGACTTCAAATGGAAAATCTGGGCACTCTAAACCAGAATTGCCAAGTTCCAAGAATGTGGATACAGGGACTTCACTGGCGGTCCAGTGATGAAGACTCCATGCTCCCAATGCAGGGAGCCAAGTTTCAGTCCCTAGTCAGGGAAGGAGTTCCCACAGGTCGCAACCAAGAGTCCTAATGCTGCAACATTAAGATGGAAGATTCCACGTGCAACAACTAAGACCTGGCTAGCACAGCCAAATCAGTATTTTTAAAAACACAAACATGTGGCTACATCTTATGCTTATTATTGAAAGTATCTATTGGTAAAGTGATCTATTGGAGAAGGAAATGGCAACCCACTCCAGTGTTCTTGCCTGGAGAATCCCATGGATGGAGAAGCCTGGTAGGCTGCAGTCCATGGGGTCGCACAGAGTCAGACACAACTGAAGCGACTTAGCAGTAGCAGCAGCATTGGTAAAGTGAGCCCTGAAAGAGTGCCATGAATGGAGGATTATTATTAACCCCACGGAGGAAGCATGAGGTCAAATATGAGAGGAAAACAAAACAAAGGTCATTGTACAAATAGAAAAAGGGACACAAGAAAATAGTGTCAAGGTCAAGGACAGGAAGAATGAGAATATACTGAATTGCATCTCCTTCTCTGGAAAATCCAAATGAATATAAAATGCAGTGATTGTTTTCTTTCCCCAATTCCTTCTTCTCCCCTCCCACAGCTGACAGATAATCTGTGAAATACAGTGGCCCTTTCTCTTATTGTACCTTTCTTTGTTTTTATTTATTTCTACTGGGATAATGGCTCATACTGATGGCTTATTTATCTAAAATGAGCCAAATTCTGTCCCAAAGACAAACCTTAAATCACCTGCATAGTACCTGCCTCCCTTGCCTTGTTCTCACACGCGTCAGCTTCATCCGGATCTCAGCGTTGTCTGTTTGTTTTAAATGCCAGACCTTCTTAATAGATCAGTGTTTTGTGTGGAGTTTTTCTTCTCTCCCTGGAACTCAGTGAGCAACCTACTAAAGAACTGGAATATAGAATTCTAAGAATTCTCCTGATCCGTGACACAATAAAGAATCATTGTGAGTAGAAAGAACTTCATGGGAGATGCCCTAAATGTCATCAGTAAACGTGCCTCGTTTATTCTACACAGCACAGGAAGCTCACAGAAAGGACACTTCTGAAGACGTGGATGATCTATTGTCAGACCTGTCAGCTCAGTAGATAGACAATCAAGAGGTCAAGCAACCTTAGGTGGACATGCTGCACCAGTCAGAAAGGTTCTAGGGAATGAAGAGCTAGGTAAATGCCTTTTTTTTTTTTTTAAAGAATAATAAGTTTATCTTCTTTTAAAACTATTTGAACTCACCTGAATGCAAAGAAAGTCCAAAAGGCAGAGGATATATGTAAATGTATGGCTGATTTATTTTGCTGTACGGGAGAAACTGGGCTTCCCAGGTGGCACCAGTGGCAAAGAACCCGCCTGCCAATGCAGGCGACGCGTAAGAGACATGGGTTTGACCCCTTGGTTAGGTGTTCCTCTGGAGGAGGAGCACAGCAACCTACCCCAGTATTCTTACCTCAAGAATCCCATGGATAGCGGTGCCTGGTGGGCTATGGTATATAGGGTCAAAAAGAGTCTGAAGCGACTTTGCACACATGTGGTAGAAATTAACACAACATTGTAAAGCAACTATACTCCAATAAAAAATAATTAAAAAAAAAGAAAAACTCAAAAAAGTGTGTTTAAGGAAAAAGCCCCATAAAAATACTTTATTAGTGATCACCAGAGGATATGTAATTACTGAAACTGAATGGTTGGCCCTGATGCCTTTAGTCACTGACTTGACTATTGTTGGACTGTTTCAATGATTTCAAAGATCTCTACTATCCTTTAAACTTGTTGGAAATAACCCACATAGGCCCATTTTGTAGAAGGGCAAGCTGGGAGGTGACTTGATTTGCATGATTGCCTAGCTCAATTATAATGCTGTCCAGGATGACACAGAGGACAGTGGAGCCTGGCGAGCTACAGTCCATGGGGTTTCAGAGAGTTGGACATGACTGAAAAACAAAGATCGACAGGACTGGGAGAGGGCAGAGCTTTCTAGAATAGCACAAGGACTGTTGTTGAGTTGCTAAGTCGTATCTGACACTTGGCGATCCCATGGACTGTAGCACAACAGGCTTCCCTGTCCTTCACCGTCTCCCTGAGTTTGCTCAAACTCATGTCCATCCAACCATCTCACCCTCTCTCATCCCTTTTTCCGGTTTCCCTCAATCTTTCCCAGCATCAGGGTATTTGCCAGTGAGTCAGCACTTCACATCAGGTGGCCAGAGTGTTAGAGCTTCAACCTCAGCAACAGTCCTTCCAGTGAATATTAAGGGTTGATTTCCTTTAGGATTGACTGGCTTGATCTCTTTGAGAGTTTCCAAGGGACCCTCAAGAGTCTTCTCCAGCACCACATTTCAAAAGCATCAATTCTTCAGCGCTCTGTCTTCTTTATGGTCCAACTCTCACATCCATACATGACTACTGGAAAAAGCATAGCTTTGACTAGACAGACCTTTGTTGGCAAAGTGTGATGTCTCTACTTTTTAATATGCTGTCTAGGTTTGTCATAATTTTCTTCCAAGGAACAAGCGTCTTTTAATTTCATGGCTGTAGTCACTGTCCACAGTGATTTTGGAGCCCAAGAAAATAAAATCTGTCACTCTTTCCACTTTTTCCCCATCTATTTGCCAGGAAGTGATGGTACTGGATGCCATGACCTTAGTTTTCTGAATGTTGAGTTTTAAGCCAACTTTTTCATTCTCTTTTTTCACCCTCGTCAGGTCAGTTCAGTTGCTCAGTCGTGTCCGACTCTTTGTGACCCCATGGACCGCAGCACGCCAGGCCTCCCTGTCCATCACCAACTCCGGAGTTTACCCAAACTCATGTCTATTGAGTCAGTGATGCCATCCAACCATCTCATCCTCTGTTGTCCCCTTCTCCTCCTGCCTTCAATCTTTCCCAGCATCAGGGTCTTTTCCAATGAGTCAGCTCTTCGCTTCAGGTGGCTAAAGTATTGGCGTTTCAGCTTCAGCATCTGTCCTTCCAATGAACACCCATGACTGATCTCCTTTAGGATGGACTGGTTGGATCTCCTTGCAGTCCAAGGGACCCTCAAGAGTCTTCTCCAACACCACAGTTCAGAAGCATCAATTCTTCGGTGCTCAGCTTTCTTTATAGTCCAACTCTCACATCCATGCATGACCACTGGAAAAACCATAGCCTTGACTAGACGGACCTTTGTTGGCAAAGTAATGTCTTTTCTTTTTAATATGCTGTCTAGGTTGGTCATAACTTTCCTTCCAAGGAGTAAGCGTCTTTTAATTTCATGGCTGCAGTCACCATCTGCAGTGATTTTGGTGCCCCACAAAATAAAGTCAGCCACTGTTACCACTGTTTCCCCATCTATTTGCCATGAAGTGATGGGACCAGATGCCATGATCTCAATTTTCTGAATGTTGAGTTTTAAGCCAACTTTTTCACTCTTCTCTTTCACTTTCATCAAGAGGCTCTTCAGTTCTTATTCACTTTCTGCCATAAGGGTGGTGTCATCTGCATATCTGAGGTTATTGATATTTCTCCCGGCAATCTTGATTCCAGCTTGTGCTTCCTCCAGCTCAGTGTTTCTCATGATGTACTCTGCATACAAGTTAAATAAGCAGGGTGACAATATACAGCTTTGATGTACTCCTTTTCCTATTTGGAACCAGTCTGTTGTTCCATGTCCAGTTCTAACTGTTGCTTCCTGACCTGCATACAGATTTCTCAAGAGGCAGGTCAGGTGGTCTGGTATTCCCATCTCTTTCAGAATTTTCCACAGTTTATTGTGATCCACACAGTCAAAGGCTTTGGCATAGTCAATAAAGCAGAAGTAGATGTTTTTCTGGAACTCTCTTGTTTTTTCTATGATCCAGCAGATGTTGGCAATTTGATCTCTGGTTCCTCTGCCTTTTCTAAAACCAGCTTGAACATCTGGAAGTTCCCGGTTCACATATTGTTGAAGCCTGGCTTGGAGAACTTTGAGCATTATTTTACTAGCGTGTGAGATGAGTGCAATTGTGTGGTAGTTTGAGCATTCTTTGGCATTGGCTTTCTTTGGGATTGGAATGAAAACTGACCTTTTCCAGTCCTGTGGCCACTGCTGAGCTTTCTGCCACTGGAGTGGTTTTATCTGCATATCTCAGGATATGCACAAGGATAAAGGCTTGTGCTTTTATATATCAGTGGTCATCTTCTTAGATGCCCAGTGAGAGTTTGGCTAAATATGTTCTATTAGCACGACTGAAACAATTGACTAGTTTACTTTATTGTAAGTAATAAAAGTATGGCTAAATTAAAGTGTGCAGAGCTTTGATTAATGATGCCTTTCTTTTCTTAAAACCTATACTCTTATTAGTCAGGCCCGTAAGATAGATAACAGAAAAACCCTATCAGCTAAATCCATTGAAATGGTTCATCTGTTTGGCAAACCACACACAGAGTTTTTTTTAAAGCAAGTGTTCGCTTGAGCACATCTCAGCCTCAGAAATACAGTTTAGGATAGTGATCATCAAGCAGTAACATTTAAGAAGTATCTCCTATTTCATTAGTGTGAAAAGACAGTTTGGCATTTGGGTCACCATAGCTTAGAGTTATCAACCCGCAGACAATTAAAATCTGCAGTAATCACAGTCAGATGTAGAAATGGAACCACTCATCAGATATGACCTGCTAATTTTCCTTTCCTTTTAAAGGCAAATATCACTAGGTAGAACTAGGTGTGTGGTGAGCCGTGAGGTTTTACATGTCCCTAGATCGTTGCCTCAACCACAAGCTTGTCAGAAGCTCACGAATGGCATCTCTATTTAGTTGCAAATGTTTTCTGCGCTAGCTTCTGAAATGAAGCTATTTGGGTCATCCTCGGGGGAAGTCAGCTGGAGGCTGCCCAGAAAGAGCAGGAGGAGGACAGGAAGGGCCAGGTGGCGCCATCACAGCCCCACCAGCCTTGGCCACCTCCTTCCTTAGACGCACCTTCCCTGAAACAAGCAGCACTGAGCTAACTGTGCTGATGTGATGCCCCGGGGGCAGCCCCTCCTGGCCAGGGTCGGGGGAGGATGGGGTGCTGGTGCCCCTGCCTCCTGGGGTGGGGTCTGCCGGAGCGGGTGAAGTCACCCAGTTTTCCAGGAGGCTCCAGGCACTCCTGGAAGGTACCAGATGGCTTCAGACCATGGGACTGCACATGCTTGTCTTTACCCGGCCTGCGCTGCCCACTCGGAGGGCCTTTTAGACAACCTGAAACACAGACCTGTTTTCTTCCTGAGACATTTGCACACGGAAGCGCCGAGCCCCTACCAGTGTACAGACACTTGACATATGATTTTGTACATAGAAGCCCAATCCGCTCCCCCTTAAACTATGAGCTAATCAGACTGCAGAGAATCATGGTTCATAAATCCATCGTGTAGGCCTCCAGTGACTGCAGACTTCCCAGACGACCACGTATCGTATTTCCCCACCTAATTGCGGATCCCTCTAATCACATCTATTACAGCTTTCATGTTAGGCTGTGCATTCTTTCAAGGAGGAAATGGCTGTCAGTGACTAAAGAACTATTGATGGGCCTTACATTTTATGATGGATAATGTCAGAGAATTACAGGAAGGTATAACACATGGGGGTGGGGAGGTACTCAAGGGCTCGTCACAATCATTTTCTGCATGTCTCAGGGACACTAAATTGTTGCTTTTATAAAAACTGCCTTCCCATCAATTTTTCTCCATTCTGGTAAAGCAACCCAAGACTACCCTGAAACAGCATAATTAAAACATATGATACCACTTTGCTAGTGGATAGTTAGTGGTTATGTTTTTTTAAGAGAAACTGCTTTATATTTTTCTCTGACTATAAAGTAATATATTTTCATCATTAAAGAAGTTTTATGTGCTCAGTCACATCCGACTCTTTGCAACCCCACGGACTATAGCCCTCCAGGTTCCTCTGTTCATGGGATTTTCCAGGCAAGAAGAAACTGGAGCAGGTTGCAGTTTCCTACTCTAGAGGATCTCCCTGACTCAGGGATCGAACCCACATCTCTTGTGTCTGCTGCATTGGCAGGTGGATTATCAGTGTGCCACCTGGGAAGCTTACAGACCAGCTATTAAAAGATGATATGCACTATCCACCCAGACAGAGAACAGGCCTCACAAAATATCTCCACCCAGTTTCCACTCATGTGGATGAGTGCAAATTTAGTGCAGGTACCACTTTATCACCGTAGACCAGACATAGGTTAAGTGCTTTATCTGAGACATCCCCCAGTCACTGTGTCTTGTAAGTACTGGTATTGTTCCCTGTGTCATGGGAGGACACAGTAGGGGCAGACAGAGATTACAGTTAGAACGTGGCTGAGTCTGAATTGGAACCCAAGGTTCTGATTGGTGTGCTAAGCTCTCAACTCACGTGTTGTATTAGTTTTTAAAAATATCCCAATTCCTTAAGAATGATTAATAAGATTTTTTGTCACTTTAAAAACAGTTGCACCTTTTATTTTCAGTGTCCTTTTTGCTTCTACTTTTTCATGGTGTCCATTCCTTTTATCAGAATATTTTTGGAGTGGCTGCTGAATGCTTTCGTCTCCTTGAAATGCCGTCCTTTTTCTTGGTGCCCCAACTCTTGAGGACTCTCAAACAACTTATCAGTTGAATTTCTTAAATAATATGTGCAAGTAGAAATGACGGGGTCATGCAACTCACAACAGTGTCTTTATCCAGGATGGTTGTGAATGCAGAATAACGTCAGGATTCACTTCTCAGAGATGGTAAGTTTCCCTTCCTACAAGCAGGTATCCTGGATTGAGAGCTGATGGCCTAATTAGCCTTCGGCCTTCTTGTAGCTTCTTGTAGAGTCTTATAGATTGATTCAAAGTAGGAAGTAGGTTCTACTGTCCCTTAGGGTGCCTGGCTCTGCCTGCCTGTCTCTGTTCACTTCCCTGAATGGCTTCTCTCCAATGAAAAGGGAAAAGGCCATCAGAAAATGCCCCGTCTGCTTTTATGTTTTCCTCTTTGGAAGGAATTTGAATCCTTTGCTAGCTCATTTTCAAACTCAGATGATGTTCAGGAAACATCATACCCTAGTGTGGGACCAAGTAAACAATATTTGTACATTGACCAACATTTACGTAAAATAATATAGCTGATGTTTACGGAGGACTTAATACGTGCCAGACACCATAAGTGATTGCATTGAGCACTTAACCCTTTTTATGTATTTGTTTATTTGGCTTTGCCATGTCTTCAGTCTTTGTTGAGGCATGCCAGATCTTTAGTTGTGGCATGTGGGATCTAGTTCCCTGACTAGGGATTGAACCTGAGCCCCCTGCATTGGGAGCTTGGACTCTTAGCCACTGGACTACCAGCAACATTCCAGCACTGGGACTGGCTCCTTAAGTTAGATATTACGATAGTTTCAGTGACAAAATAGGGTTAGATTTAACCCCTAAACACTCAAGCACCTCAAGACTTTTGCCTTTCTGCCCTTTTTTTAAATCCTACTGTGCTAAGCAAATCTTTGTTGGGCCGCAGGTTCTTGACCTTGAAATACAGAGGTGTGGAAATACAGAATAGTTGGTTTTGAAGGTCTCTTCCACCCTCAGCCTTTCCTGAGTGTATGAATCTACTTAGGGCACCACCTCAAGGCTGGAAACCATCTCTTCTCCTCTTACACTTCATCACGCCACTCGCCACCTTTGTCCTCTGGCCAGTCTTCATATTCACCATGACAGTGCTTCAGCTAAAGGACACCAGAGCCGCACAGAGAGTTCCCACAAGAAAAGCCGCAGAGGTCTTTATGCACAAAAGGCTTGGACGCCGAGGGTCTGGACAGAGCCAGGCACCTCCTGCTGGGTCTCAGGCCCTGCCGAGCACCTGCAGAGGCAGCCAGACTCCTGTCTTTCTGGTGGTTCATGGCCTGAGAACCAGATGTGAATGGGTTATAACTTATTCATGACTAGAATCTAAAATAGCTTGTTATAACTAATTCACAGCACCACGTGAGTACTGGGTGTGCTATATTTTTTTTCAGATTCTAAAATTATTACCCTATTTCCACAAGCTTTGTGTCGAGCAAAAAAGATAGGTCTACTTTGGATCACCCAGGAACAAAGAAATGTCCCATTTTTAAATGGTGAGACCCTTCCCTAACAAAGATACTTCATTTCTTTTAGTCTAAGAAGTGTGGTCCAGGGATACTTGAAAATATTGCTTCTGGCATGTGAAGAAATTACGGGATGAGGTCATGTTCGAATCAGCACTGTGGCAGTGCTTATTTATTAATGCCCTGTAATTCTTGTTGAGATTCCCCACTCGGCACCCTCGGAAAGCCATAGAAAAGTATCTGAAGCTTGTACGTAATGCGGGAAGGAGTGCAGACATGGAGGAAGAGTGGGTGGGCGGTGGTTTGCCAGGAGCAGTGTAGATTGCAGGACCGGTGTGCAGAGGCCCCGTGCTGGGGTGGGGAGAGGGGCAGATGCCGAGGGTGAGGGGCCAGCAGCGTAGGCGTGCGGGGGGAGGCTGAGGGGAGGCAGCTGGCAGGCAGGGCCTCTGGGAACATGGAGCTGGACTCCAAGAACATCAGAGGGATATGACACGATCAGGGCTATGCCTCGAGAGGAGAATGTAGGCAAGATCTGAGTGTGCCTAGGAGAGCCGTCAAAGCAAAAGCAAGGTACCTGTTTAAAAGGGGAAAAGATGAATCTGGCTCGAGTGCCTCCGCCACTGGAGTCCCAGGGCCGTCTCTGGCTGCTGGTGGCCGAGCTGAGGCACTGCTTTTGGCCCCAGAACAGGCTCCGTGCTGACTCAGCCCCCAGAGGGCTCCTGTGAGCCTGGCCTTGGACAGGGAGACAGGGAATGTGGCCCCGGCTCCTGGACTGGGCACCGGCCAAGGATCAGGACGCACGCATCACGTGACAGTACCTCGTCGTCTCTTCCTGTGCTGCCTGGCTGCTTTCCAAAGAAAGGCTGGCTAGGCCCAGAACACCCTCGCCCATTTCCTGGAAATCCTGGCTGGTATTAAGAGCAAGACTCAGGACTTCCCCAGTGGGGCAGTGGTTAAGACCCCTCACTACCAATGCAGGGGGCATGGGGTTTGATCCCTGGTAGGGATCGAGTGGTGTGGTCAAAAAAAAAAAAAAAAGCAGAATTGTTGGTGAGTTGTTTCTGCTGTGTTGGATGGACAGCACAGCCTTCTTGGTCGTTGACTCACCTGCGTGTAGGCAGTGGTGAATCCTGCCTGCGTCAGCAGTGGAGCTCCAGGCCCATCCTGGTGGTCTGCCGGGGTGGGGGAGGTGGTGGGCACTGCATCCCTTCCAGCCAAGACGCTTCTGCAACAGACGGTGCTCCTTTCCCCCTCGGCCACAGAGCACTACAAGACACGTGCTTTGTGGAAAGCATCTGAATCCCTGAATGAATCTGAGATCCACGCACAGGACCCGAGGGCGAGGAGCAAGGCTCGGATGCGGCATTTCTTGAACTACCCGTTCGCTTGTGCGTAGGTAGGAGGTTCCTGTTTTTCCCCAGAGGGGTGTTTGTGAAGTGACATAAGTGATGGGAAAGCACTCTGTGCTCGTGTGAGCGGAGACAGTTCCATAAATAAGACCCTAATGTCATCATTTATACAGTAAAGCCCTGAAAGGGGGGAAGGGACATTAGTCGTGAGTTCGGTTGAAAACTGGACGTGAACTACTGACGGGCCATTTGTCCTCAGGCCGAGACACAGCAGACCCAGCAAGGTCGGGGTCCTTACGTCTCTCTGAGAACAGTCACGGAGAGCATGTCGTCACCAGGAGATGATGTTAGTGTCCCTCCCCACTCTGGGAAGCTGTCGCAGCCAGGTGCCCACCTTTATAGAAGTCAGTCCTTTTCGAGTGTTAAGTTTCTGAACATGTAGAGCAAACAGTAAATTCACAGAAATTTAAATCTTAGTGAATTTGCCAAAGGGGGAAAAAAACATGGATGTGGCCTAACCTCCAAACCAATTAAGGTAACCGGTTCCACAGGTGGGCCCACTTGGAGATGCCCAAGGCATCTGCTTCTGCCAGGGTTCCCTGGGGAAGATGCGGGCAGAGGGCGGGCTTGCCCTCTGACTGCTACCCCGGCCGAAACCTAGTCCTCTGCAGCGAGGACCGCATCTCCCAGGGGAGAAGAGGGCCCGTGTCCAGGCCACGCTGCCTTTGACCAAGCAAATAACTGTAAAATCGCCGATGGCTCCTGGTAACAGAGAAGAAACGGGATTGCCTCGAGACAAAAAGCTGCAGTACAAAGAGCCCACAACATGTAGTGTGTGCCCTTTTGACCTGAAAAGTGCAGTGTTTTGCCAGCCACACTTTATGGATGTCACCCGCCATTACTGGCTGACACAGCTGAGGGGGCCTGAGTGCCTTTGCTCAAGCCGGATGCATTATTCATCTGCAACAGACGCCTGCGTTTTCCCTTCATCCGTCTCGCTGACCCTTCCAGGGAGGGGTCACGAATGCTCCTTCATGTCTCTGAATCCCATAGCGCCTCAGAGATGCTGAATACAGCCTCCCAGGACTGATTCCCTCCCTTCCTCCAGACTGTCTGCATCTCAGCTGCGTCTCCTTGATCTAAACAGGATGCTTCTGTAGCTTCATTCATGTCAGCTTCTTGGAAGGATTAAGTCGTTGCGGTGATTCCGTGTCATCAGTAGCCAAGGAGATGACATTAAACCATTACCTTTTCTCTTTTAAAATATTTATTTTACATTATTTATTTGGCTATGCCAGGTCTCAGTTGCATCACGTCAGATGTTTAGTTGTGCCACGTGAATTCTTAGTTGCAGCGTGTAGGATCTAGTTCCCTGACCAGGGATGGAACCCAGACCCTCTGCACTGAGAGCACGGAGTCTGAGCCACTGGACCACCAGGGCAGTCCCAAACCATCACCTTCTTTAAAACAGCAGCGACTCTCTATTCTCCGGAAGTCAGTGATACTGTTTACTTCTTTGTGCTGATGAGAAAATAAAGTATTGACAGTAATCTGGATCCCATTTGGAGATGAGACTTGTCTCTCTCGTGGACATCCACCAACCAGAGGCTGCCCTGCCCAGATGGTATCTCCTCTTCTGGGCCTTGTAAGTCAGTGTAGATTGTGGAGGAGGAGACACCAGCATCCAGATGGAGTATCACAGGGCTGAAAAACCCTTGTCCTCCAACTGTCCGAGCTCCAAACAGAGCCGGCTCTGCCCATCATACACTCACACTCCCCTGTATGTCTTGTGTTCCTTCGTCTCCAGACTGCCTGCCTGCGTGAATGGGAAGCTTCGAGGGCACACTTTTATTTCTGTAGTTATGGTGATGAATTAATGAATAACAGATTTAGTGCAGTTCAAGTCACTGACTCATGAAGGCAGCTAGAATGCGAATGCTTATTTAAATCATTAAATTTGTTACAAGTAAAACATGTTTTAATATTTATTTGTTTGACCACCCCGGGTCTTAGACGTGGCACACAGATCTTCACTGTGGCTCGGGGGCTGCTCTAGTTGCGGCATGGGTTTAGTTGCCCCGTGGCACGTGGGATTCTTAGTTCCCCAACCGGGGATTGAACCCATGCGTGCATGCTCAGTCACTTCAGTCGTGTCTGACTCTTTTGCTACCCCATGGACTGTAGCCCAGCAGGCTCCTCTGTCCTTGAGATTCTTCAGGCAAGAATACTGGAGTGGGTAGCCATACCTGCCTCCAGAAGATCTTCCTGGTCCAGGGATCAAACCCAGGTCTCCTGCATTGCAGGCAGATCCTTTACCACTTGAGCTACCAGGGAAGCTGGGGATTGAACCCGAGTCCCCTGCATTGGAAAACAGATTCTTAACCGCTGGACCACTGGCAACGTCCCCACAAGTAAAACTGAACCCCATGCTGTGATGTGGAAAAGGGGTGCCTGTGGAGGCCACATTTCCACTCCCCTCCCTGCTCCTGACGGTACGTCATAGAAGCGCGTATTTATTTCTGGGCACCTCATTTGTACCATCAGCGCTGGACAAAACCATTTTGCAATTTTAGTATATCGTGCTTTCTTTGCACAAGGCATGCCTTGAGAGGTGCAAAATTAAGTCAGAAGTTGGTGGAAACAAAGGCTCTTTAGCCCCAAAGGCCTTGAGCTCCCCTGGTGCCACACCCACGCTCAACAGCCTGGCGCTGGGGCCCGCTGGTTTAGCAAGTGCTGACAGCTGGCCTCTTGGGTGCCACGCTCCGAGCAAGGGCTTGGGATCCAGCGGTGACCCAACCTGCAGTCTGTGCATGGAGGCAGGAGGTAGTTGGCTAGTTGTGGGCTGGCGGTGAAGGGCGGGAGGCGTGACCACGCCCAGCCTGGGGCCAGGGCGGAAGTGAACTTGAGTCAAGAAGTAAAGACATGCAGACCTCAGCTCACAGGGAACGGTGGGCTGAAGAGAGGACACGAGAGGAGCCTTTTGGGCAGAGGAACCCAAGACAGGCCCCCAGGGTGCAGAGGCCAAGGCCCTGGAGGCTCACTAAGCCACTGGGCGTGGAGACCACAGGGCTGGTCCCGGGGCTTCGTGAACCCACCCCACTCAGAGCTGTGGCAGGTCCTGTTAACATCACTCTGCTCCTCTGTGGGGACAGAATCGAGGAGGTGAGAGGGGACAGAGGGAGGGTTCTACAGTGATCCAGGTGAGGGTGATGTGGCTTAGGCGTAAGACGGAGAAAAACCAGTGGTTTCGAGAACTGTTTTCGAAGTAGGGTCACCAAGACACAGCGGTGGCTGCTCCAGGTGGCAGAGAAGATGGACAGCGAGGGAGCTCTGGACACCTGGTCTGTTCTTTACCCGCCTGGACCCACCAAGTTCTGGATGGAATGTAAATGGTTCTTTTTCATCAATGGCAAACCCCTAAAACACAGGCTCTGCTTTTTCCATTAGCCACATTAGCACAGATTTAGGTCTGTCCTTTTAAATTATTTCTGGCTGCGCTGCATGTGGGCTCTTAGTTCCCCGACTAGGGATCAAACCTGCACCTCTTCCTTTGGAAGCTCAGTGTCTTAACCAGTGGACCAGCAGGCAAGTTCCAGGTCTATCCTTTTAAAGAGAAACACGTCTCCCGTGGAATTGCCACATACCCTTCATGGCTCACACCCTGGACTTGCCTTGCTCGGAGCTGGCGCCTTATTAGGTCAGTATACTCCTCCCAAGGCCACATCCTGACCATGCCGTCAGGATCTCAGGCACCATGGCGCTACAGTTAGAACTAGTATCTGGCCCGGCAGTCATGTACAAGAAGCTTGTGGCTGCAGCAGGGAGACAATTCCGGGGGTGGCAGAAACCTTCCTTGCTCCCACAGGCAGGCTGCTCTCGGCTCCTCCGAGGGCAGCTCTGGTGGATGGAAACTCAACTGTGGCATGGCCTGCGGCCAGACCTTAGGTAGAGTTCCAGGCCTCTGGGGAGATCCGATCCTCCTTCCATAGAGATGACTCTCCCATTTATTCAAGCCGTTCCTTCTTACTGGGTTTTGAGTTTGCTTCCTGACTCAGTTCTGACCGTAGAAGGCAGTGCAACGACTGTCCTCACAGCTCCATCTCCCTCACACGGAGGCTATTATCTCCCTCTGGTGGATTCCTAGAGGTGGAATTGCTAAGTCAGAGGGAAGACAAATTCTAAGGCTCCAGGCAGCACTTTCCCAGATCGCTTCCTGTACTAAGGCGCGGTGAACACTCCCACCCAAAGCTGCGTGTTCCATTTCCTCTTGTGTGTCTGCCTGTGCGCTCAGTCGCATCCGACTCTTTGCGACCCCGTGGACTGTAGCCCGCCAGGCTCCTCTGTCTGCGGGATTCTCCAGGCAAGATTCCTGGAGTGGGTTGCCATTTCCTTCTCCAGGGGATCTTCCCGACCTAGAGTTTGAACCCGCGTCTCCTGCGTTGGCAGGCGGGTACTTTACCACTGGGCCACCGGGGAAGCCCCTCAGTTTCCTCTTAGTCACTGCTGTGTCTCGCCAGCTTCTCCCCTGCTAGGCGTGTCTTTCTAGGATGTGCGGGTGAGCATCCTCCTCCCAGGCTCTGTCTGGCGCACTCTCCGTCCTTCCCTGCACATCTTCATTTTCCTTTGAAGGAGCTTTCTCTTGTGAAGAAAAACGCATGTCCTGGGGTTCTAAATACACCCCATTCTTAGCTCAAGAGTTGGGGTGTAGATTTCACCACGGGACTTAAGAATGGTATTGAAACATGTATATGAAACGAGTCGCCAGTCCAGGTTCGATGCACGATACTGGATGCTTGGGGCTGGTGCACTGGGACGACCCAGAGGGATGGTATGGGGAGGGAGGAGGGAGGGGGGTTCAGGATGGGGAACACATGTATACCTGTGGCGGATTCATTTTGATGTATGGCAAAACCAATACAATATTGTAAAGTTAAAAAATAAAAAAAAGAGATAACAGACTGAGCTTGGTGTGACCATTGCGCTGTCACCTCTGGAGCGGCCCCTTGAGCCACGCTGCTGCCCTACCACACACCCAGCCACCGGAAGCCCCGTGAGAGGTGGTGTTTCCTCTGGGGGGTGCTTGCTGGCCCAGCAGACTAGGGAAAAAGCACCGTGAGGCTCTGTATTCACAGGAATAATTTATAGACAGATAATCCACATTTCATCCATAGCATTTTCCAGTACTATGCAAAGGTGTCTTGAATTACTCTGGTAGCCTTTCCAGAACGGCCGGCTGACTTCACCGCATTTCTCGAGTTACAGTTAGGCCAAGAGTCTGAGCCCTGAGTGAGCAGCTGATGATGGAGGCTGGAAGATGAGGGGCGGGGAGTAGGGCAGGGTCTGAGTCTGGACTCCAGACTCCTCCTTGTGGCCCCATGGGATCATTCTCAGGAAATCAGAAGAAAAGAGAAGGGTCTGGTTGGGGGCTGGCTCTCAAGTCTGTGACGTCCTGGGGGGCTTCCCTCTGAAATGCCCCTTCATCTCCCTCCTACTCCTGGCCTGGCAGCTCTAGACTTCACTTCCTCAGCTGCTGGTTTTCCTGGAAGGAGGCAGCCAGTGCTTCACCTGCTCAAGGACGTCTTTCAGGAGTGAGTCTGGCCTCAGTCGGTCGCAGCCGGGTAGCCCGTGGCGAGGCCTGGGTTTGGAATCAGGGAACCTTGTGCATCCGGAGCTGGGCCTCACACTGCCCTCCACCCCACAAAGCCACAGGGCAGGCGGTGGGGGGACAGGCGGCAGGCAGTGTCCTTTTCCTGCCTGTCACCCCGCGACCCTCCTACCACCAGACCCTGTGTCCCCCGCAGGTCACCTGCATGTCAGCATGGCAGCCACAAACCTGGAGAACCAGTTACACAGCGCACAGAAGAACCTCTTGTTCCTTCAGCGGGAGCACGCCAGCACGCTCAAGGGGCTGCACGCGGAGATCAGGCGGCTGCAGCAACATTGCACAGGTATGGGGGTGGGGGCACCCAGCAACCTTCAGGGACCGGGGCAGGGCGGGGGGCGGGGGGGGTGGGCAGTCCCAGGCCTGTCCTCCAGGGCTGCCGAGCAAAGCAGAACCTGTCATCAAGACAATTTCACACTGGTTGCCTCCAGAGCTGTGCCAGGGGAGTGAGAAGGGGGTTTCACTTCCCTCCTCTGGGTGGTTAACCCTGTCATCGCTGGAGTCCCTCTGAATGCCTTACCTCATCCTCTTTGCTGAGGCCACATGCACCAAGCATAAAGCTGGAAGGCCAGTTCTCAGCTTACTGAGGACTTGGAAGGATCCAAGTGCAATGGTTAGAGTTTATTAATACAATACATCTTGGAACCAAGGATCAAAGTGTAATACACAGAGCAAGCTGCTTGGTAATTGTGGATGTTGGGTACATATTAGGGGAAAGAAGGGTCCCCTCTGAACCCTAGTAAGGCCAGTGGCCACTGATGGTTTCTGTTGTCACTTTGCCTCTAATGCTGGCAATCCCTGCCCTGTCTGGGCAGGACCCTCAGGCTGATCGTGGGAGTCAGTTCTGCATTTTCAGAGCAGATGAAGGTTTTGAATACACAGTAATCATTCACAATGGTTGTACATGATCTCCCTTTTAGATTTAACATACGAGCTGACAGTCAAGAGTTCGGATCAAACAGGTAAGAACTCCCTTCCCCAGATTTGATTCCACTGTTGTTTCCTATTGTGGCAGATGTTGGTGCCACCTGTTTTCACTAATGACACATGTAGAAGAAAACACATTTGCTGTGAAGAGTTGCATGTGTGATCAGAGCTCTCCTAGAGGAGGGGGAGGGCAGTCTGGACTCCCTAGGTGTGACGAGGGGCTGTCAGTCGGGCAGAAGGGGTGTGTGCTCTTATTTTTTTTTTGATTGACACATGTATTTAGAATGGACTTCCCTGGTGGCTCAGACCGTAAAGAATCCACCTGCCATGCAGGAGACCCAAGTTCAATCCCTAGGTTGGGAGGATCCCCTGGAGAAGGGAATGGCTATCCACACCAGTATTCTTATCTGGAGAATTCCATGGACAGAGGAGCCTGGCGGGCTACAGTCCATGGAATTGCCGAGTCAGACACAACCGAAGCGACCAACACTTCATTTAGAATGCCCATTCTCTGTGGGCTTCCCTGGTAGCTCAGTCAGTAAAGAATCTTCCTGCAGTGCAGGAGACCAGGGTTCGATCCCTGGGTCAGGAAGATCCCCTGGCAAAGGAAATGGCAACCCACTCCAGTATCCTTGCCTGGAGAATTCCATGGACAGAAGAGCCTGGCAGGCTGCAGTCCGTGGGGTCACAAAGAGTTGGGCATGACTGATTGACTTTCATTTCACCCCTCTGCTTTTCTGGGTTCTCTGGTTTCTTACAGTGAGTATGCATTCTTTCTGTAACCAAGAACAAGATGTGACATAAACCAGAAAGAAAGGATGGAGCAGTGTTCCGTCTGTGTCCAGCGAGTTAGCACAGGGCCTGGCACAGCACGTGTGCTCTCTACAGACTGGTTGAACGAGGGGCCACATTACTGGGTGGCCTCCAGAACAGCCCTGAACGCCTCTCTCTAGACTTGTCCCAGCAATGCTCCCCCAAAGCCAGAATCCTCAGGGACCCGCAAAGCTACCAGCCCGCTGGCAGCTGGGGCAGAGGGGACAGAAGCCAGGGCCGCTATGGCCTGTCCCAAACAGCTGCACCAGAGAACAGGATGATGATTTTAAAAGTGCAGAAACCACAGTGGAGTCAAGATGGCTTTTTCTAAACAGGCCTTCCCCCAGGGGTTACGGTTCAGGCTCTGAGAGATGCAGAGAGGGGACCTGAAGCAGGGGAAAGGTGGCAGCCTGGTATTGGGTCTTCCCTGCAACTTGAGAGCTTTTGTGCCTTAGACATGGAGAATGTCTATGTCTTTCCAAAACGTGCTTTGAATGGAGCAGACAGATGGCTCTGCTAACAGTGTAATCCTATGCCTTTGGAAAGGTTTAAGGCGTCCCAGGTGGCTCAGCAAGGATCCCTGGGTCGGCAAGGTCCCCTGGAGGAGGAAATGGCAACCCACTCCAGTATTCTTGCCTGGGAAGCCCCATGGACAGAGGAGCCAGGCGGGCTACAGTCCACAGGGTTGCAAAAAGAGTTGGATAGGGCTCAGTGATTAAACCATAACCAACCAATACTCTGAAGCTGCCCATTTTAACATCAGCGTTTTTTTAAATTTGGAGACATCGTTTCATGCACTAAGCCACAGAACTGAACTGAACTGGACGGGGCCTCAAAGACCTCCTGATCACCTGCCCTTTCCTGGGAGGAGAGGACGCTGAAGGGGCATGAGGGGTGGGGTCCCGCCTTCCTTGTGGCCTGTGGGTACCACACCCATCTTGGACAGGCGTACCCCTCTCCCATGGGGAGGCGAGGCCGGCCTAGACCCCTGATCCTTGCAGGAAAGGTCTCCCTGCCCCCATCCCCCCAACCCCCAGCATCTAGCCGCCCTGCCCTTGGGTTCTCACTCTGCCCCCTCGGCTTGTCCATCCAGGGGACGGAGCTTCCAGAAGCAGTGAACTCAAGAAAAGATGTGAAGACCTGGAGGCGCAGCTGAAACTGAAGGAGGACGAGAACACGGAGTTGCTAAAGGAGCTGGAGCAGAAGAACGCGATGATCACCGTGCTGGAGAACACCATCAAGGAACGCGAGCGCAAGTACCTGGAGGAGCTGAAGGTCAAGAGCCACAAGCTAGGCGTGCTGACCAGCGAACTGGAGCAGCGCGCCGGCACCATCGCCTACCTGACCTCTCAGCTGCACGCCACCAAGAGGAAGCTCCTGAGCTCGGGCGGCACCTCGGACGGCAGCCCGGCCGGCAGCCCCGCGCTGGCCAGCTACAAGCCGGCGCCGCCCAAGGACAGGCTGCCCGAGACGCCCCGGCGCCGCATGAAGAAGAGCCTCTCGGCCCCGCTGCACCCGGAGTTCGAGGAGGTCTACAGATTTGGGGCCGAGAGCCGGAAACTGCTGCTGCGGGAGCCTGTGGACGCCATGCCGGACCCCACCCCATTCCTGCTGGCCAGGGAGTCGGCCGAGGTCCACCTGATCAAGGAGCGGCCCCTCGTCATCCCCCCCATCGCCTCGGACCGCAGCGCCGGCGAGCAGCCCAGCCCGGCGCGCGAGAAGCCGCACAAGGCGCACGTGGGCGTGGCGCACCGCATCCACCACGTGGCCCCGGCGCAGGCCCCGCCCGAGGTGGAGACGCTGGCGGTGGACCAGGTGAACGGAGGCAAGGTGGTCAGGAAGCACTCAGGGACGGACAGAACTGTGTGAGCGCCCCGCCCCACTCCACCCCCCGGCGACCCTCCACCCCGCTGTCGAGGCACTGTGATCACAACTAGGAAAACACTTCATCCACACCTCCTCTTTTGCTTTGTCTTTTTTAAATTCCCATGCATGCCAAATTTTTTTCACACTGTCAACAGATTATTCTCCTCCTACTCCTCCTCTGGCCCTCTGACTTGACACCGAAACAGGATCTTGCCTCTGCCGCAGAATCCGTATTTACTAATCGCTGAGGCCAAACACCTGCGTGCCCACTCGCTTGCTTCTAGCCCCGCTCCGCGGAACCTCCGCGCACGCGCGCGCACACAGCACGGGCCACAGGCCGCGTTCCTGCTCGACGTTAACGAAATTATCCGATAGTCACACGCCTAATTCTAAAGTCGGAGCAACGCATATCGGCCTTGACCTCACGCCTCGGGTTTCCGGGGCGGCCTTTCCGGAAAAGCCCTGCGCCCTCCTGGAGACCCCCCCCCGACACACCCACCCCGGGGGCGGCACAGATAAACCGAGCAGATGTATGTTATGTCACAGGAACTAAATAAGATGACATTACTCCTCATATCACCACGAGCTGAATGTGTGTTCATATTTTTTGTTTTATCCAAAATGTTTAAGATCCCAACAAACTTTATTTTCTAAACCTGCCTTCTTTCTGTTTTGTGTCTTTTATTAAACCACCCCAGGGTGGGCCTAGAGGGGAGAGACAGTGGGAGGGGGAGAAATAGAACACCCCCACCCGTAACTGCTGCCCAGAGAGTGGGCTCACCCAGGGTAGGTCCCGGGGTGGGGTTCACTTCCGGAAAGAGGAGCCCCGGTTAGCTCACATTACCCAGAGCTAGTCCCTAGAATGTTCTGCGTTTCTGGCAAAAGTCGCTTTTCCGGCCCTGCCCTTGTGTCCTGCTAGCGCTCAGCTCAGACCTGTCCCTCCTATGCAGAGTTAAGCTGCTCCTCATTCCCAGACTGGCCTGGCCAGGGCTCCAGGTGCACAGAAGAAAAGGACACCCGGGAGCTGCTGGTCCTGGAAATTTCTAAGTCTGCACCCTCACAAACCCAGGCAGTTGGGGGCAGGAGCTCAGGCAGGGCTTAAACATCAGACCCACTGTCTTAACCCACCTGCTGGCAGGTCTGCACCACAAGAACTGGGCTGGAGACTTGTGGAAGGGAGAGGCCCTGGGTGATTCTGTCCACCTCTGCTCCTCCTTGGCATCATCAGCCCAGGGAAGGGGCCCCTGCTGACCCCACGGGGCAGCCCCTGCCTTCTACCCCACACCCTAGCACACAGCGCTTGCCCCAAAGAGGCAGCTGCTGAAACAGACCTGGATTATCAGAAAACCACCTTTGGGGGACTTCCCTGGTGGTTCAGTGGCTAAACCTCCCTGCTCCCAATGCAGGGGGCTGGGGTTCAATCCCAGGTCAGAGAACTAAACCCCACATACTGAAACTAAAGATCCTGCATACTGCAACTAAGACCTGGCACAGCCAAATAAATGACTTAAGAAAATACTAAAAACCAAAAAAAAAAAAAAAAAAAAACCACCTTTGTAAATTCAAATTTACATTAGAATTCTCACTTGTGCCATTGACATGCCAGCCAATTTTGTTGAGAAGGGAAAGAGATTTCTGTCTGAAAAGGGAAAGAAAATTTGACACATCTTAAAAGGCTCTTTTTTATTTTACTTTTTGAATACATAGAATCCTTAAAAAAATATTTTTGAAAAAAAACATTCAGGTTAACTTATATGGAAAAAGATGAAAATGGATTTCAAATGAAAGGAAAAAGCAGTGTCAATCCCCCTCCTTCCTCCAGCAGTCCCAAGAAGTGACAGCAGACGATCTAGTCTTTCTCTAACTCCAGCATATCCACCGCTGACCACAGACTTAGAATCCATTGCTGTTTCTTCAGCCAGAGGGTTAATCAGAATTCAGGGTGAGGCACACCCCTTGCAGGACCCAGTGAGAAATGTGCTTCGTGGTAAAGAGATCGGCTTCAAAAACCAAGCCGACCCCCATGGCATTCCTTCTGGTGGAGGTGGTGTAGACAGGCGTCCGGAAGGTGTTCTGCACAGGAAAAAGGGTGTGAGGGCAGAATCGAAAGTGAAATTGAAAGCTGCGCAGTCGTGTCTGACTCTTTACAACCCCATGGACTATATACGTGGACTATACAGTCCATAGAATTTTCCAGGCCAGAATACTGGAGTGGGTAGCCATTCCCTTCTCCAGGGGATTGTCTCAACCCAGGGATCAAACCCAGGTGTCCCATATTGCAGGAGGATTCTTGACCAGCTGAGCCTGCAGAAGGGAGTGCTAGTCCCAGAGGGTGGGTGGGAGGGCGAAGGCTCATCGAAGAGCTCAGGAACCAGAAGGCTCCCCACCAAGCCCATGAGGCACGCCCAGGCTCTGCAAACACCCATGAAAAGCGGGTAGGCGGCAGGGCAGGAGGCACCTGCCGTCCACAGCGAATGTAACTCCATTCAGATCCAAGCAGTGCCCACAGAATTTCACAAGAAGGGAGAAGTCACTCCTGAAGCAGGCCTGGAGCACCGCATCCGAGCTTTAACCCGTGGCCCCCTGAGGAAGACTCTGCACACACTCATGCGCACAAGTGCATTTCCTGAGGACGGGCTCAAGGGCTTCCCCCAGCCCTGAAAGGTGAAGGGCTCCTGTGCTGAAAGGCAAGACTGCTGGAAACTGCCTGGTGTCTAACTCTAGTCAGAGGAGACCAGAAGAGGAGAACTGAAGTGGGCATCAGCATTTCACCTGCAGCTTGAGGCGATGGGCTTCAATGGGGATGATCTTCAGGATGGGCAGGTCAACCACCAGCACCTTGGGTTTGCTCTTGATAAGACATCCTTTTTCTATGTCCCAGTCAGCGCCTTCTAGATACAGTCCTGAGACAAAGCATCCTAGAGGCACAAGGAAGACAGCCAGGCTTAGGCATTGTTGCTTAGTCCCTCAGTCGTGTCTGCCTCTTTTGCAACCCCTCAGGCTCCTCTGTCCATGGGATTTCCCAGGCAAGAATACTGGAGTGGGTTGCCATTTCCTCCTCCAACCCAGGGATAGAACTTGCATCTCCTGCATTGGCAGGTGGATTCTTTACCACTGAGCCATGCGGGAAACCCTGGACTCAGGCAGGGGGACGTATAATTCTGCTGTATGGCTCTTAGGGGATGTGCATATCAATAAACAAAAAGGTAACTAACCGAGTCTCCTTCCCCAGACACAGCCCATGCCTGTTCCCAAAAGACATGGCCACCACTTCTACCTGGCCCACTTTCCCTTTGTAGAGGAACAGCCCAGATCCGATGCCCCGGAGACCCCATGACCCTCCCTATGGCCACCGTGCCATGGAGGAGGGGTGGGCGTCTCTCCCCAGCGATTTGGCACCCCAGACTTAGCGGCCTGGGGCCCCCAGAGTCAGCTGGCACCACAGCAATTCTGAGTCCCCCCAGAGCCGAAGTGACAGGAAAGCAGGGAGCTGAAGCCTTGCAGAGGAAGCGGTCTCAGGGAGGAGGACAGTGCATACTTGCCCAGGAGCGGAGAATAGGACGGCCACTTGGCCCAGAGAGGATGGAGGTCCCAGCACCGCCAGTCCCTTTGAGACCTCTCTGGGGCTTCTACAATGGGGATGGAGCATTCCTGAATGTTCACTGTATATCCCTGCTCCCCAAGCTATCAATAGATCAAGAGGGCTTTTGTGCTTGCACTTCACTCCAAGACAGCAGTCCCCAACCTTTTCGGCACTAGGGACCAGTTTCGTGGAAGACAATTTTTCCACGGACTGGGAGTCAGGGGCGATGTTTGGGGCGATGGTTTCAGGATGATTCAAGCGCATTGCATGTCTTGTGCACTTTATTTCTACATCAGCTCTGCCTCAGATCATCAGAAATAGATCCCAGAGGTTGGGGACCACTGTTCTAAGACATGACTCCCCCAAGAAATAGCAGTCTCCAGCTGTAGTTTGCAGACTGTAGCCAGTGTCTAAGGGACTTGAAGTTACAGCACAATTAAATGGTCCGCACCTCGCCTATCCCACTCCCTGGCTTCCATGCCCCTGGGTTCTCATGGTTCTGGGAAGCCACCTGGCGATCCAGTTCTTTGAAAGCTCACACTCTAACCCTAGGAGCCCATTTCCCATAGACGAGCAGGGTGAGTGTGGCTCAGCTCTCCCCTGACATCAGCCCGCATCTCAAAGGAAAAACTGGACAAGAAGCATCCAGACACACCCTCAGAGATGCCAGGACCCACGCGGACAGTGCACATACACAGCCAGTGTTTGCAGCAGTCTGACCTTCAAACACTTCCTGGCCCATCCGGGCCCACACTGTGCTCATGCCTTCAGCTCCAGAAGGGAGACCTTACAGGAGAGTCTGTGAGTCTACAGGGAGCTGGCCATACCTTGTCCTGCCCGCTCATTCACTTCATCTGCATCCTGGAACTTGGTCACTTGGGTGAACAGAGTGGAGCGGTCCAGTGGCCAGCCGTTCCTCCGGCAGGTGGCCTGCACCAGGGCCGTGAGGTAGGATTCTGGGATGTGCAGCCCAGAGAGCCACATCACACTGGGCTCGCTCTCGGTGACCTGGAAAGGGAGGCGGTCAGGTGGGAGCCTGGGGCTGCCATCAAATGCCAGGGTCATGGCTGACAAAAGAGGCAGTTCACCTTAGAGGGAGAAAGATGGTGTTGGGGTAGCTGTTGGCCCATTGGGAAGAATAAGCTGGATGGCCAAACTCCAGGTGGAGCAAAGACTTAAATATAAACAATAAACCACACTGAGACTCTGCGTTCTTACTGCAGGGGTCGAGGGTTCAATCCCTGATCAGGGAACTAGGATCCTATATGCCGTGGCACAGCCAAAAACAAAACAAAAATGAATAAATAAATAAACCACAAAAGTACCAAATGAGATCTCCCGCGAGCATGATTCTGCTTCAGAATCATGGAGTAGGGAATACAAAACTCAGAAGCCATGAAAGAAAAGACTGGTCTATTTGACTACATTAAAATGTAAAACTCTCCTATGGAAAAAAATACACAAAATCAACAAGCTTGAGGCAAGCTGGGGAGGTATCTGCAACTCCAGCAGAGAAAAAGGGTAAATCCCCTTGATGTACAAAAAGGGAAAGGAAAGTGAAGTCGCTCAGTTGTGTCTGACTCTTTGCGACCCCATGGACTGTAGCCTATCAGACTCCTCCATCCATGGGATTTTCCAGGCAAGATACTGGAGTGGGTTGCCATTTCCTTCTCCAGGAGATCTTCCCGACCCAAGGACTGAACCCGGGTCTCCTGCATTGTAGGCAGACGCTTTACTATCTGAGCCACCAGGGAAGTCAAAGAGCTCTTAAAAATCAATTTTAAAAGGTGGAAAACTTGGTAAGAATGAAATCCAAATACAAAAAGTCAAGTCACAGAAAAACACGCGAGGTCTATAAACAGGTCAAAGACATTCGGCCTCACCATAATTAAAGGAATACACATCCAAAATCTTGGATATTATTTTTTACGTATGAAGAAGAAAAAGGTCCAAAATATTGAGAACACACCATGTGGCAGAGAGGCAAGGAAATGATCATTCTTGTACACTTGGTGTCAAGTTCTCTAGGAAACTGACAAGAGCTGTCAGAATTCAAAACGCACACACCCGGATCCAATCCTTCCATTGTACACAAGGAATATACTCATATGAGTCTCCAAAGTCACGTGCAACAGACTGTTGTTTGTACTAGCAAAACCAAAAACAAGCAGACAAAAAAAGACAGGGACTTCCCTGGTGGCCCAGAGGCTAAGACTACACTCCCAACACAAGGGGCCCAGGTTCCATCGCTGGTCAGGGAACTAGAGAGCCCACATGCTGCAACTAAGACCCAGTGCAGCCAAATTTTTAAAGTTGACTTAAAAAAAACTCCAATGGTAACCAACTAAATGTCCATTGGGGAAAGGATACAGCTGGATGTGAGCTGGAATTGCCTAGAGAGATCTCAGTGTAATACTTAGATGGAACAATTGCCAAGACAGACTCTTAGGTGAATAAGTCGTGCACAGTATGCTTCAGAGTCTTTAAAAGAAAGAAAGAAATGGGAAAAAAAAATACAGATATGCCTGCAGAGTCACGGACCATTTCCAGAGCACCTAATCAGCTCTGGACAGAGGTACTACCAGGGATGGGAGAAGTCGGGAGGTGGTTTGAGGGAGTCCCGGCCAAGCCTTGAACCAGCAAGCAGACCGCTGCCCTCACTCACCCATGTCGTGTACTGGTTGAACCTCCGCAGGAAGTAGAGCATCCAGTTTCCAAGGGACTTTAAGGTGTCAGGGGCAAGCTTTCTCCAGATGTTAGGGATTTGCCCGAGAAAGAGAGACCTGGCTACGTCATCTAATTCACTGCTCATCCCAACTTCTCCGGCCAAGGCCTGTTGACAGAATCAAGAGCAATCAGGCAAGACTAGGGGAAGACCAGGCACTCCACCTGGGCAGGAATCTGCACTTGAGTACCGGGGCTTACCCTCTGAAGTTCAGCCAGGGACCTGGTCATCCGTATGACAAGCTTGTTGAAGCGTTCCAGCTCCTGCAGGAGGACCACCGAGGTGGGGGAGATGCTCTGCCCAAGGTGCTTCCTGACCAGGTCCAAGTCAAAGATTTGGGGCATCTTGTTTTCTATGTCCTTGGCCACCTGGCCGATGTAATCATCTCTGCTGATGCCAGCGCTGGATTCCCCTGAAACCAGGACACGTTGTTAGAGACAGCAAGGCACCTGAGCATGGGACCAGGGTATCCAGCGCCTTCGATGAAAGGCACCAGCAATGTGGAAACTACCAGAAACCAAAGCAGCACACTTTGGACCAACGCCCTTGGTCCCCCAGGAGCACAGTTGTCTGCAGGGGACTTTACCCGTCTGGGGCTGCAGCTCCAGCAGGTGAGCCCACATGTCTCGAGCCGCCTGAGTGTAATATCCAATCTCAGCATTGGGGTGAAGACCAAACACTTCAGGCGTGTTGGCCAGCGGAAGGGCCTCAATGGCTTCTATAAATGGAGAGAACAGGCAGCGGTTACACCGCCGTGTCAACCCCCCAGCCCCCAATTTCTGAAGACCCACAGCCTTAACCTCCCCAGACACATTATATTACTTTCCACTTCTTAAAGGGGTACATGCTTTTAAAATAAGAATTCAACACTACTACATCCAAGCCAGCTCTGGGTGCATCTATTTTTTTTTTGCCATGCCTTGCAGGATCCTAATTCTCCAATCAAGGATCACACCCAGGCCCACAGCAGTGAAAGCCCAGAGTCCTCACCACTGGACGACCAGGGAACTCCTTCTATGCACAGCTTTTATGAAAATGGCCCAGTGAGGGGACTTCCCTGGTGATCCAGTGGTTAAGAATCTGCCTTCCAATGCAGGGGATGCAGGTTCAATCCCTGGTCAGGGAACTCACATCCCCTATGCTATGGAGCAACTAAGCCCATGTGCCTCAACTACTGAGCCCATGCACCCCAACAAAAGATCTTGCATGAAACAATGAAGATCCCACATTCCGTGACTAAGACCTGATGCAGCCAAATAGATGAATAAAATTTCTTAAACAAAAAAAATAAACTATATTAAAAAGAACATTTAGGATCATTAGATATATTCTAACAATAAATATATGAATTATAATAAACTGGGTTATTCAGATGTATTCTTCAAAAGTTTATATAAACTCTAAGCTTTCCTGGTGGCTCAGATGGTAAAGAATCTGCCCGCAGTTCAGGAGACCCAGGTTCAATCCCTGAGTCGGGAAAATCCCCTGGAAAAGGAAATGGCAACCCCCTCCAGTATTCTTGCCTGGAGAATTCCATGGACAGAGGAGCCTGGCAGGCTACAGTCCATGGGGTCGCAAAGAATGGACAGTACTGAGCGACTAACACACACGTATATATATCTTTGATCTCCTTCCCTTATCAGTATATATCTAGGGGATATATACAAATATGTATGTATTTGAGTATAATAAACTGCTTTGTTTTCAAATATAAAATTAAATTTTAAAAAAATTAAAAAGAAAAGAAAATGGCTCTGTGAGTTTCCCAGGGGCCACTCTGCCCTTCAGTGGAGAATCTGATATATGTACCATCATTCCAGGATAGGAAGTCTGAACTAACTCCATCAGGTCTTAGGCTAGGAAGAGCCTGCTGCGTTCCCTCTAAAAAGCATAAGAAACCACCCCCGACCTGACAAGGAACCCCAACAGCGGAGGGGTCAGAAGAACCATCAAGCCAACCGCAGAAATCAGAACAGCTGAAATGCACAGGCTCCCTTAGGATAAAATATTTAGCATACTTTCTAATGACTGAGAAATCTCACCAACAAAGTTTTCCTTGACATCCCCTGGGGGGATTTTGTAGTCCACTTCCTTGTTCCGGAAGAAGTGGAATGGCTGGAAAGTATCGAAGAGGAAGTCTCCCAGGTACTCGTCCATGTAGATGGTCAGGATACGCCGGTCGAAGCTGTCGATGGCCCGTCCTCCGTACATAACCTGACGGTAAAAAGAGAGAGAGTCGATGGGAACCCAGACCTCCAGGGTGAACCCTAAGGTCCCAGCAGATAGCCCAGGGTCAAGCCCAGATGTACCCTCAGTGAGACTCCTGCTGTCTGGCCACCGTGCAGCTCCAACCGTACTCGCCCACAGTGCCTTTGAGCCGCTATATACCAGGGGGCTAGTGTGCAGACTCGCAGAGCCCAGGGTGACAGCAGTTCTTGTGTGCAATTGGCCAAACTCCCCAAAACACAGCAAATAAGCAACAAAACAACGCAGGAAGCCAGCAGCCCCTTTTGTATCTGGAATGGTGATGTCTCTGTTTGAGCCACGTGCAGGCTACCGGGGAAGCTTTCCCACAAACGCTGTATAATGTCATGGCCTCCAGAGTAGACCTCCAGGCCAGTTGAACAGGAGCTGGGCTCCAGTGATGTGCCTGAAGCATCCTGGGTGGGGAACATGAGTCCCCAGGACAGTAAGTCCAGGGCCCCCAGGTGAAGCCTGCTCACTTAGAATGAGGAATAATGGAGTGATGAATGGAGGTATTTCTTAGGGACACAGGGGCCTTTGACTGATGGGCAGCAGGAGCAAGAGGAGAGTCCCAGGGCTTTCCCGGGTGGCTCAGTGATAAAGTATCCGCCTGCCAAAGCGGGAGACACAGGTTCAATCCCTGGTCTGGGAAGATCCCACATGCTATGGAACAACTGCGTCCCATGTGCCACAACTATTGAGCTTGTGCTCTAGAGCCCAGGAGCCGTAACTACTGAAAACCGTGTACCTAGAGCCTGTGCTCCACAGCAGGAGAAGCCACCTCAATGAGAAGCCCATGCACTGCACTGAAAAGTACCCCCACTCTCCGCAACTAGACAAAGCCCGAGCAGCAACAAGACTCAGCACAGCCAAAAATAAATATCTTTTTTTTTTTTCAAAGAAGGGAGTCCCAGAGGGCTCAGAGG
The DNA here is from genome assembly GCF_029407905.1 of Bubalus kerabau. Lineage (NCBI taxonomy): Eukaryota > Metazoa > Chordata > Mammalia > Artiodactyla > Bovidae > Bubalus > Bubalus kerabau. The sequence continues at coordinate 55,897,162 of NC_073639.1, forward strand.
CCATGGACCAGGGGTGCCAGGCCATAGCCCAGCCCGCCCCAGTGTGGGTGGGGGGAGTGGAGAGGTGCAGAGGGTCCCCAGGATGCTCCTACCTCTCCGATGAGGTACTTGAGGCTACCCCATGGGATCCGAGGGTCATGCTGCTGGAAGGCTTTTGTCAAGTATGTGTTCAGAATTTCCATGCATACCTTAAAAGAGGAGGAACAGGCCTGGGTATCCACAAACCCACAGCCAGCCAGGCTCTGACTGTTTTCTGAAAACGCGGGCAGGAACCACTGAGAGAGGAGTGTCCCCGGGTGGAGGCAGCAGCCACATCTTCACCTGGAAGTCAGACTCGTTGAAGTCATAGTACACATTCCAGCCGATCTTCCCGAACTTTCTCCTCTCCTGCACCACTGCATGGAAGAATGCCAGCACGTAGACCAGGGACTTGAAAGCAGGGTGTGGGCACTGGTCCAGCATTTCAGGAGAGATCTTAAAGTACGTGGCTCTCATGTTGAGTTTCAGCCCGTTGGGTGGCTCAGTGACAACCTGTCAGGAGGGCAGACAGATGGGGACGGGGACCCCAGACCCAGGAGCCGGGCTCTGAAGAATGGCCTTCTCTCCATCCTAACAGGGCATCTTCCCTGTTTCCCTAACAGTGAAAGTCAAGGACCCAGGCGAATTAGTTTAAAAAAAAAAAAACCTAGATATTGGGGACTTTCCTGGTGCCCAGTGGTTAAGAATCCACCTTCCAATTCAGGGGACAAGGGTTTGATCCCTGGTCGGGGAACTAAGATCCTACATGCCACACGTCAATTAACCCCATGAGGAAATGGTAACCCACTCCAGTATTCTTGCCTGGAGAATCCCATGGACAGAGGAGCCTGATGGGCTACAGTCCATAGGGTTGCAAAGAGTCAGACATGACTGAAGCGACTGAGCACGCACTCCACAAGAGAAGCCCATGCACGACAGCGAAGACCCAGCCCAGCCACACACACACACACACACACACACACCCCAACCTAGATGTTGTTCCAGCTCTGCCCTAACTCATCAAATGATCCTAGGAAGGCTCTTTAAGCCTCTTTCTGATTCATGGGATCCTCAAATGTAAAACAGAAGGAGGTACATTTTCCCTCTACCTGTCCCAGAGGCAGAGAGAGATGACAAAACCTTTCCCCAGAATGTCCCCGGAGACTAAGTTAAACAGGGCCTGTAAACCCCTTGAAACAAGCACTCAGGTTCTGTGGGCTGTGGGCGGGCCAATCATGAGAGAGAAAATAGGAGGTTTAATAAATGTGAAGTCTGTGAAAACTAACCCACACATGCTTTGGGTACATGCAGAAGGGATAAAGACAGGCCTGGGAATCATCACTGTCACCCAGTGATCATCATCTTATTCTGGACAGTGCTCATCTCTGAAGAGAGAGATGGAATTGGGGAAGAGGGGTGCAAGGGGTCCCAGCTCTATCCTACACACATCACACACACACACACACACACACACACACACACACACACACACACAGGTAGCAAAACTGGGAGGCGAACTGAGGAACTGAGCCATGGGTGCGTCTGTTTATCCTACAGGCAGACCTTCAAGGACTTCTGCAGGATCCCAATGGGGAAGCCCTTGGTGGGGTCTGTGGTGAGCCACAGGCGGAAGTCAGGGTGGGGCTTGGTGATCCTCTCCAGGGACTTCTCCAGATCCTTCAGCCACTTGACCAAGAGATGGCAATTCTGCAGCATCAGCCACTGCCCTCGAGCCACCGCCGTCTCCAGCAGCTGCAGGGCCACCTGCTCTGACAGAGACAGAAGGGAAGTGTTGGCATCCCAAGGCTGCACCACCCCGTGCTCTCCCAGACCCTCCCCAAGCCCCCATAACCTGCTGGCCACTGCAGCAGAAGACACAAAGGAGCCGGTGGTCCCAGAGCTGCAGAGGGAGCCTCTGAAGATACAACCCTTGAGCATTCCTCCAGGGTCACCCGGGTTCACTGGGCTGCACTCACTGGCCTCCCTTGGCACCCAGAGCTCCAACCTCAGACACAGTGGCACCTGCCCCCTGACAGGGTGGCCTGGCCACTGGCAGCCACCAGTGACAGCATGATCCAAAACAGGGCTGCTGCAAGGGCCGAGGGAGATGATCACCAGATGCGATGATGACCAGATTTGGAGGGACTTCCTGGTGGTCCAGTGGCTAAGACTCCAATCTCCCAATATAGGAGGTCCAGATCTGAGCCCTGGTCAGGGAACTAGATCCCACATACCACAACTAAATATCCTGCATGCTGCAACTAAGACCCGGCACAGCCTAATTAATTAATTATTTTTTAAAAGAAAGTGCTTTGGAAATAGCAGAACATACTGTTTGCAGCATACAGGTGCAAGCCCGGGCGATCACAGAAGGTCAGCTCTAGAACTAACTACTGTTCACATTGTCATCATCGCTGTGACATTTGATTCCTGCTCCTTAGACCGGAAAGGCGTGGTGCTGGTGTGTGGGTGGCACTCCTGGCTTAAAGCCAGGCATTCGCGAATTCATTCCAGGCACCTCAAGCACGTTTAGGGCTTGTTGCTTCCAACAACAATCTACCTTTTCTTGACCTTGACCCATGGCAAGGAATTTGAGGCGGTTCCCTCCAAAACCACTGCGCTCGGCTAGTTTCATAAGGTCACTGGCAGGGTCCGAGCCGGGGCTCAGGATGAACACAATGGGCGAGTTGGGGGTGCTCTGCTCAAAGATGGCTTCAAAGCTGATCATCGGGGGCTGCACGTACCTAGAGAAAGAAACACGACTGGAAAATGCTCCTGGGAGGATAGCTCTGGGCAGGGACTGGCCAATGTGGCCAGCACTCTGCCTGCCGGCATCCAGAACCTCTGACTACTCCTCTGGTGTCGTTCTTTGCTCAGCCTTCCTTGTTAGGTATCCAGTGTTCACACACATCTCACTCACTGGATGATCAGCTCCTGGATCACAGGGACCTCTCTGCATAGCCCGATACATCCAGGCTGGGTTCAGGAGACCTGCTCTGAGCTGGGTGCCTCGTGACAGGCCAGCCTTCCAGGTGGATGTGCCCAGGGCACTGAACCCAGAAGTCCCACACTAGCAGCTTCACAGGCATGTCCTGAATGGCCAATATATCAAGATTTTTAAAAAATTAGTTGCCAGCACATAAAGATTGGGAGATTTGTGTAGAAATCCAAATTTCTAGTTTGCTTTGAAGAGTCAGAGATCTGGGTCCCCACCACCACCTGGCATCAGTCAGCAGAGGTTAAGCGGCTACTGGCCAGGACTTGACCGCTCCAGTTTGCCCCCGTCCCTGTGCAGTCTCGTTCACTCATTTCCATCACCTGCCAGCCATGGAGGCATATTTGAGTTTGTCACAGGTTTCCCAGGTGGCACCAGTGGTAAAGAACCCTCCTGGCAATGCAGGAGATTTAAGAGACTCGGGTTCAATCCCTGGGTCAGGAAGATCCCTTGGAGGAAGGCATGGCAACCCACTCCAGTATTCTTGCCTGGGAAATCCCATGGACAGAGGAGCCTGGTGGGCTACAGTCCATAGGGTCACAAAGAATCAGACATAACTGAAGTGACTGAGTACACACATACCCTAAGTTACCCATCCATCTTTGCGCTTGATTCCAGAGCTTCCAATATGGTAACCATCAGGCATGTGTGGCTATTGAGGCCTTGAACTGTGGCTAGTTCAAAGTGAGATGTCATGTATTGTGCTGTATGAGTTTAAAGCCTTGATACCAAAAAAAATCAAAATATCTCCACTAACAACATGTTAAGATTTTAATATTTGAGTTAAATACAATTATGGGAGGTTTGTGACATTGTACAGGAGACAGGGATCAAGACCATCCCCATGGGAAAGAAATGCAAAAAGGCAAAATGGCTGTCTGAGGAGGCCTTCCAAATAGCTGTGAAAAGAAGAGAAGTGAAAAGCAAAGGAGAAAAGGAAAGATATTCCCATTTGAACGCAGAGTTCCAAAGAATAGCAAGGAGAGATAAGAAAGCCTTCCTCAGTGATCAATGCAAAGAAATAGAGGAAAACAACAGAATGGGAAAGACTAGAGATCTCTTCAAGAAAATTAGAGATACCAAGGGAACATTTCATGCAAAGATGGGCTCGATAAAGGACAGAAATGGCATGGCCCTAACAGAAGCAGAAGATATTAAGAAGAGGTGGCAAGAATACACAGAAAACTGTACAAAAAAGATCTTCACGGCCCAGATAATCACGATGGTGTGATCACTCACCTAGAGCCAGACATCTGGAATGTGAAGTCAAGTGGGCCTTAGAAAGCATCACTACGAACAAAGCTAGTGGAGGTGATGGAATTCCAGTTGAGCTATTTCAAATCCTGAAAGATGATGCTGTGAAAGTGCTGCACTCAATATGCCAGCAAATCTGGAAAACTCAGCTGTAGTCACAGTTTTCATCCCAATCCCAAAGAAAGGCAATGCCAAAGAATGCTCAAACTACTGCACAATTGCACTCATCTCACACGCTAGTAAAGTAATGCTCAAAATTCTCCAAGCCAGTCTTCAGCAATACGTGAACCGTGAACTTCCAGATGTTCAAGCTGGATTTAGAAAAGGCAGAGGAACCAGAGATCAAATTGCCAACATCTGCTGGATCACCAAAAAAGGAAGAGAGTTCCAGAAAAACATTTATTTCTGCTTTATTGACTATGCCAAAGCCTTTGACAGTGTGGATCACAATAAACTGTGGAAAATTCTGAAAGAGATAGGAATACCAGACCACCTGACCTGCCTCTTGAGAAATCTGTATGCAGGTCAGGATGCAACAGTTAGAACTGGACATGGAACAACAGAGTGGTTCCAAATAGGAAAAGGAGTACATCAAGGCTGTATATTGTCACCCTGCTTATTTAACTTATATGCAGAGTACATCATGAGAAATGCCAGGCTGGAGGAAGCACAAGCTGGAATCAAGATTGCCAGGAGAAATATCAATAACCTCAGATATGCAGATGACACCACCCTTACGCAGAAAGTGAAGAGGAACTAAAAAGCCTCTTGATGAAAGTGAAAGAGAAGAGTGAAAAAGTTGGCTTAAAGCCCAACATTCAGAAAACTAAGATCATGGCATCCGGTCCCATCACTTCATGGGAAATAGATGGGGAAACAGTGGAAACAGTGTCAGACTTTATTTTGGGGGGCTCCAAAATCACTGCAGATGGTGATTGCAGCCATGAAATTGAAAGACGCTTACTTCTTGGAAGGAAAGTTATGACCAACCTAGATAGCATACTAAAAAGCAGAGATATTACTTTGCCAACAAAGGTCCATCTAGTCAAGGCTATGGTTTTTTCCAGTAGTCATGAATGGATGTGAGAGTTGGACTGTGAAGAAAGCTGAGCGCTGAAGAATTGATGCTTTTGAACTGTGGTGTTGGAGAAGACTCTTGAGAGTCCCTTGGACTGCAAGGAGATCCAACCAGTCCATCCTAAAGGAGATCAGTCCTGGGTGTTCTTTGGAAGGACTGATGCTGAAGCTGAAACTCCAATACTTTGGCCACCTGAAGCAAAGAGCTGACTCATTGGAAAAGACCCTGATGCTGGGAGGGATTGGGGGCAGGAGGAGAAGGGGACAACAGAGGATAAGATGGCTGGATGGCTTCACCGACTTGATGGACATGAGTCTGGGTAAACACCGGGAGTTGGTGATGGACAGGGAGGCCTGGCGTGCTGTGATTCATGGGGTTGCAAACAGTCAGACATGACTCTGAGTGACTGATCTGAACTGAAAAGACATATTATTTATATTATATGTTGTTATATATTAATGTATTAGGTTTTATATACTGATAATTGTTATTTAAACTATTTTCACCTGTTTCTTTTTTATAAATTTTTTATGAAGTATAGTTGATTTATAATGTTGTGTTCATTTCAGATGTACAGCGAAGTGATTCAGTTATATATATTCTTTTACAGATTCTTCTCGTACCTAGGTTATTAAAAAATATTGAATATAGTTTCCTGTGCTATATAGTAGGTCCTTGTTGTTTGTTTATTTTATATGTCATAGTGTGTATATGTTAATCTCAGATTCCTAGTTTATCTCTCCCCCTCCCCACCTTTTCCCTTTGGTAACCATAAGTCGGTTTCTATGTCTGTGAGTCTGTTTCTGTTTCGTAAATAAGTCCATTTGTATCATTTAATAATTAAATTCACTTATTTACTATTAATTGTTGTTGCTGAGTAGCTAAGTCATGTCCAACTCTTTGGGATCCCATGGACTGTAGCCCGCCAGGCTCCCCTGTCCATACAATTATTTACTATTAATACTTATTATTTATATATAACATTGCTATATAGTAATGTACTATAGTTATGTGCTTATGATAACCAGTACTAAAATTAATTTCACCTGTTCCTTTGTGAATGCGGCCACCAGAAGACTTCTACTTACAAAAGTGGTTCACATTGTATTTCTCTTGAAAGGCGCTGTTCCTGAGTGGCTACCAAATTGTGCTCTCTGGAGCTGGCCACGCCTGCCATCCATGAGCCCAGGAGGAGGTAACATTAGGTATCCTACCCCACAGAAAGGACCAAGCAGACACAAGCTCACTTACTTCTCTCCCATTGTTATAGTCACGTAGTCAGTCACGGCCCGATACACCCGGTCCACACGGAAACAGCGCAAAATAAGCAACTTCTGGAAAGGGGTGATGTTGACATCGTAACCCAGAGGGAATGGAAACTGCTCCAGGGAATCCAGGTCATACCACTGGGGAAAGCAAAGAATATGCATGGTGGCATCAACTCAGAAATGAGATAGGGCCCCCTTTTTAGGTGAAGGTCTCAAAATCCTCTGTAAAGGGATGAAATTTACAGGCGATTTTAGGTAGCTCTGTCATTTTTTTTTTATCCTCCAAAACTGTGAACTTTAGAAAGAAAGGAACTGAGCCTTATTATAACACTGTTGAGTCGTTGAGTCCACAGTGCCCATCAATGGACACAGTCAATCCACAGAGGCTCAGAAAGTGTCTTGGATGAATGGATGGCTGGACAGATAGACGGATGGATGGATGCATGGACAGATATTAATAGATAAATGGATGGATGGATGGATGGGTACACAGATGGACAGATGGGTGGATGGATAGATGAAAGGGTGGATGGACAGAGAGATAAACATAGGGACAGAAAGATGGATGGTTCTCCCACAAAACTAGCTGAACCAGATAAAGGAGGATTCCATCAGGGAGATGGAGGGCCTTGGCTACCCTCTGCATGAGTCACTCAGAGACATATCTTCTCACTTGTAAGGAGTTAGGCTACAGATTAAGCATGGAGATTGCCAACATGCAAGGAAGGGAAGAAGCAGAAAGGGAACATGAGCTCACCTCCTGCCAGACAGTCAGATGTTTCTCCACATCAGCAGGAAGATTCCCAAAGTTGTCTGGAAATACCTCTGACAGAAGCATGATATCTTCCCATCCCTGGTCAGACAACCAAGCACAGGGCTTGGTTCGTTTGCTTTTCTCCAGGGAAATGTTTCCTAATGACAACAGGAGAGATGTAAACAGCTGACATCAACACACCAGGAAGTGCAAGCAGCTCTATACTGGGACTTCTCTCACTTTGGGGGAAATTCACTTCTCAAAATGGGTTGGAAAGAGAAGGGGGCATTGGCTTCCTCGTCACTGACTGTGACTCCAGCCAGGAAGCTCTGAGTGGCTTCCAGTCTCAGGGTGGCCTTAAGGCAGAGCCTGGTTGCTCTAAATTAACTCAAACCATATCTGAGGCTGGAACTGTCAACTGAGATGTTTACTAAAGCAGTGCTACTGGAAGTCAGGTTTTAAGGATGGAAAATGACTGTTGTTGTTTAGTGAACAAACTCATATGCATGTGCACTGTGGGTCCAGGGAGTTGGAAAGCATGAAACGAGACAAGCTCATTACCTTTCAAGAAGAAATCTAATTCTTCCTGGGGGACTCTCCCCTCTGCTTGTTCTATCTTGATAGTCATATTGAAAGAAAAAAGTAACTTGTGCCTCTCAAACAACCCTGAAGAGAAACAACAAATGGGTCTGGATAAAATAAATATATTTAAACACTAGGTTTCTTATGCATGACTTGCTTAAATTTTAGAGAAATGAGATGAAACACCTCAACTGCACAGCTAGGTGCATTTAGTGCCCATGAATATCTGAGTGCAAAACCGACCTTGGGGACTTCCCTGGTAGTCCAGGGGATGGGAGTCTGCCTTCCAATGCTGGGGATACAGGTTTAATCCTCAGTCAGGAAACCAGGGTCCCGCATGCCATGGGGCAACCTAGCCCACCCATCACAACTAGACAGAAGTCCACGCCCTGCAAATGGAGAAGTCTGCACACCGCAGTGAAGAGCCCTAGCACCACATTTAAGACCCAGCACAGCCAAAAAACAAAAAACACATGAACTCAACTGACAGTCATGCTCAAAAGTGCAGTGGGCAGTGACCCTCACTTGTATGTATCAGAAATGGTCATGTCTCTGGGCAGCACTAACCACACCCTCCTGGGAAGAGGAGGGGGTCCCCAAGCTGATGAAGGGCAGTATGATGGAGGTTCAGGGCCACCTTCTGAATGGAGTGCTAGTCAATTACCCAAAACTCAAAGCAAAAGCTCTTACAGTAGAAAAGACGCTATTAGCAACTTTCTATAAAGGGTCAGAGAGTGAATTATCTTGGCTCTGCAGGCTAAACAGTCTCTGTCATAACTACTCAACTCTGCCACTGTACTGTGAAAGCCACCATGGACGGATATGTATAGAAATGGGCATGGCTGTATGCCAATAAAACTTTATTTACAAAAGCATACAGTGGGCCAGATATGGCCAGTCTCTATTACAGAGTAGGCTCATTCCATCAACAGACTCTTTATGAATAGGAAGATGCAAAACAATAGAGTTCTTTTTTTTTTAACCAGAAAAAATATGTCCTGGAAAAAAAAGTGTAAGTCAAAATCTGAGATTTGAATTCTACCTTATATGTGTTAGAAGGGTTGGTTACTTAAGTGAGACCTATAGGAACAATAGTCCTCAACAATTTTCCTGCCTAACTGGTATGAGCTGAATTATGTCTCCCGAAAATCTATAAGTTGAAGCCCTAATCCCCCATACCTCAGAATTGGAGACAGGACTTCTAAGAGGTGATTAGGTTATTCAGCCATTTAAAAAAAAAAAGAACAAAATAAACTATTTTCAGTGACATGGATGGACTTAGGGATTGTCGTACTGAATGAAGTAAGTTAAACAGAGATAGACGAATATCATACGATAGCACTTCTATGTGGAATCTAAAAAATGGTACCAATGAACCTATTCACAAATCAGGACAAGCGCCACAGATATAGAAAACAAACTTACGGTTACCAAGGGGGAAAGGAAATGGGGAGGGATAAATTGGGAGATTGGGATGGACATACACATACAGTTATAAAACGGCTTCTCAGGTGGCGCTAATGGCAAAGAACCCACCTGCTGATGCAGGAGACATAAGAGATGTGGGTCCGCTCCCTGGGTCAGGAAGATCCCCTGGAGGGGGGAATGGCAACCAATTCCAGTATTCTTGCCTGGAGAATCCCCATGGACAGAGAAGCCTGGAGGGCTACAGTCAATGGGGTCGCAAAGAGTTGGACACGACTGAAGAAACTTAACATGCACACAGGCATGTATAAAATAGATAGCTATTGCAGCCATGAAATTAAAAGATGCTTACTCCTTGGAAGGAAAGTTATGACCAACCTAGATAGCATATTCAAAAGCAGAGACATTACTTTGCCAACAAAGGTCCGTCTAGTCAAGGCTATGGTTTTTCCAGTAGTCATGTATGGATGTGAGAGTTGGACTATGAAGAAAGCCGAGCACCAAAGAATTGATGCTTTTGAACTGTGGTGTTGGAGAAGACTCTTGAGAGTCCCTTGGACTGCAAGGAGATCCAACCAGTCCATTCTAAAGGAGATCAGTCCTGGGTGTTCATTGGAAGAACTGATGCTAAAGTTGAAACTCCAATACTTTGGCCACCTCATGCGAAGAGTTGACTCATTGGAAAAGACTCTGATACTGGGAGGGATTGGGAGCAGGAAGAGAAGGGGATGACACAGGATGAGATGGCTGGATGGCATCACCGACTCAATGGACATGGGTTTGGGTGAACTCTGGGAGTTGGTGATGGACAGGGAGGCCTGGCGTGCTGCAATTCATGGGGTCGCAAAGAGTCGGACATGACTGAGTGACTGAACTGAACTGAACTGAAGGACCTCCTGTCTAGCCCAGGGAACTCTACTCAATACTCTGTAATGACCTATGTGCAAACAGAATCATAAAAAGTGGATATATGCAACTGATTCACTTGGCCGTACACCTGAAACTAACACAGCATTGTATAACAACTGTACACCAATAAACATGAATTCAAAAAATAAAATGAGGTGTTTAGGATGGGTCCTCATCCAATCTGACTGGTGTTCTTATAAGAAGAAAACATTTGGACACACAGATACACAGGGCACATTGGTCCTAATCATTGCAAAGAGGTACTTACCTGTACAGCCATAGTTATAGATGTTGAAGGTCAATGTGTCCATAATGTTCTTCAATCGCTTCATAAGAATGGAGTCAGGCAGCGACTTCTTGAGTGACAAGCCGAAGACCTCCAGAAAGGCGATCAGGGAGTACTGGTACATGGAGTTGACCAGCGCCATCTCCGACAGCACGAAGAACAGGATGGCCCCCCTCCGGGCGGCCGGCCGGTAGCCGTCCCGCAGCCGGTCAATGTCCAGGGCCGTCTTCTCCGCCAGCTTGAGCTTCTCTGATACCTAAAGAAGAGCTGCGTGTTGCCACTTAAGGCCATAACCAGGAAGACTTACGAACTAGGGGCAAAAAGTAAGAACCCGGGAGTGAGGGAGAGGGTGGCAGCAAAGAAACCCAGGAGGTGCTCATAGAAGGGCTCCCACCCTCTTTCGAGGTGTAGATAGGGATTTGTGTCTTGACTCCCATGGCCCTGTGCCCCCTTCTTCTAATAACCGTCCCTGAGTTTGATTTTGAGACACGATTTCCTCCTTTCATTCATATGTAGGGCTCAACCCCATCTCTAGGAAAGCAGCATGTGACTCAGGTCCCACTAATCCACACGTGGCATCCCAAGGCCATGGGAGTGACTTGGGGTGAGCATGTGATGTAGAAGATTCTCACACTTCTCTTCGGGGAAAGTAAAGGGACAAACCCAGCCTGTGACCATGAGGGAAGCTTGGCTCCACAGGGAGGCAGAGAAGGAAGCCAACACAGCAGGAAGTCCAGCCCAGACATGGAGAAACACTGTGTCTTAATGATGTTTGGAGTCCTGGATCCATCCCTGCCTGAAGCCATTCTGGACTTCCCTGTTTTCTAAGAGGATAAATTCTCTTTGGACTTAAGACAAGTGGAGCTGGGTTTTCTATCACTCTTGATAGAAAGAGGTTGACCTGAGGCACAGGGGTCCCTGGGAACACCCCTGGGACTCCAGGGCCAGGATGGAAGTATTTTCCCTCCATTGCAGTTCATACCTCCATAGCTTTGGACTTGGTCTCCTCCAGGGTCTGCACCAACTCCACATTGTCCAGCATGTTCCCCGTGGAGGTGGCCAGCTCCCGGAGGAGGGAGTCCTCCAAGTCCTTCAGCAAGTTCTTGTTCTCACTCGTCTCCTGGATAAGGTGCTCCCTCTGCTCCTCCAGCTCGCGCCTCTCGTAGGCCACCAGCACGCTCAGCAGCTGGTCTTCCAGGCCTTTCAGTGTGACTGTGGGGGGACAGAGGGAGGCCCTTTACTGCCGTCCCCCCAAGAAGCTGGTCTCTGTGTGTTCTCCCCTACACAGTGGTGCCTGGGATGACAGGAGGGTGGGCCCAGCGTCTCAGGAACATGAGGACTCACTCTTCTATCAAAACCATTCTTCAGGGAGGTTCAGGAGGGAAGGACATATGTACACCTATGGCTGATTCATGTTGATGTTTGATAGAAACCAACACAATTATCCTTCAATTAAAAAATTAATTAATTAAAAAACATTATAAAGCCCCAGGTGAAAAATATTGGACAGATTGAAACAGAGATGCTGTTACATGGAGAGGTGAACAGCAAGGGAGATGATGCATTAAGATCAAATTCAGGGCTCCTACACTTGGGGGGACCCTTGCTGAAAGTATAACCCAATTCTTTCTGGCCATACCTCATGGCTTGCGGGTACTCAGTTCGCCAATCAGGGATCAAACCCAAGCCCTTGGCAGTGAAAGCACCCAGTCCTAACCACTGGGCTGCCAGGGAATCCCCTAAAGCCTACATAAACTTGATTAACCCATCGAGGAACCTGTGTGACCATCTAGAAAATGTGGAAGATGACGTTTGATTCCTAACAGAATTCAACTGAGAGGAAGAAGAAAACCTAAAACCAAGCCATATATTTAAATACACAGAGAGTAGCTTTCTGCACCAGCAGAGAGGGGTCTCACCTGGCTCCAAGTGTGAATGTCTGAGTCCTGTGGTCCAGACTTATCACGTCTCAAGACACATAACTCATTGCCTTCTACAGGGCCCCAGAACCTTCTAGATATTCCTTCCTCATTAAGAACTTCTAGGCGTGTATGCTCAGTTGCTCAGTAATGTCCAACTCTTTGCAACTCCATGGACTATAGCCCACCAGGCTCCTCTGTCCAGGGGATTTCCCAGGCAAGAATACTGGAGTGGGTTGCCATTTCCTTCTCCAAGGGATCTTCCCAGTCCAGGAATCGAACCCAGGTCTCCTGCATTGCAGGCAGGTTCTTTACCTGCTGAGCCACTGGGGAAGCCCAAGAAATGATGGACTGACTATGAAAGGTGTGACCCAGAGAATGATTCACAATGAAATGAAGTCCCATGAGAGCCTCCAGCTCTGAATGTGTCTCCACCTAAATTTGACACTGACCTTCTGTACATTCTTACCAGTATAATTGATCACCATGGCTTTCCCAAACACAGAAGGGCTGTATCTGGGGTTGGCCAGCTTGGTGTTCAGATACAGTCTGAAATTCGAATCATAGTCCACTTCCTTGTCTCCCAGAATGATAAACTGCCGTCCTTGGGAGACCTTGATGTTTTTTTCTAAGACATTGTCAATCACAGGGTCGATGTATTCATCCACATCGTGGAACAGGAAGGGGGTCCCGTACTTTATGGACATTTCCAGCTGCTTGAGGAAGTCGGGGTCATTAAAGGATGCCACCTGCAAGGGCGGGGAGGCAAAGGCTAAGAATCAGCTGACTTGCCAAACTCAAGGGGAAAAAAAAATCCTTGGAGGTAGCAGTGGATGTGTGAGCACCTTGAAGGGAGGCAGAGAGAAAAACAGAAGAGGGACAGAAGCAGGGTGTGGAACCTGTATAAACCCAGAAATCCACGAGGGTCAGGCTCCGAGCAGCCTTATTCGAAAGCACAGTTCAGCAGCCAAAGGCGATCGGGAGAGGACTTCCCCCGTGGTCCAGTGATTAAGAATCCACCTTCTGGGCTTCCCTGGTGGCTCAGTGGTAAATAATCCACTTGCCAAGGCAGGAGACATGGGTTCAATCCCTGATCCAGGAATAACCCACATGCCATGGAGCAACTAAGCCCGTGCTCCACAGCTACTGAGCCTGCAGTCTAGATCCCCGGAGCCACAGCTACTGAGCCCACGGTGCCACAGCTCCTGAAGCCCACACACCCTAGAGCTTGTGCAGTGCAACAAGAGAAGCCATTGCGATGAGAAGCCCATGTACCACAGCTAGAGAGTAGCCCCCACTGCCCGCAACCAGAGAAAAGCCCATGCAGCAGTGAAGACCCAGCACAGTCAAAAATAATTTTTAAAAAAGTGATCAGCATAAAGGTTTTATGGTTTACATAAGGTTTTTTAAATTCAGTATTCTCTATAAATGAAAAAATCAGAATAAAAGAAGTGAAAAAAAAAAGTGATCAGGAGAGAATCTCATCACATCTCTCAGAAAACCTCGAAAAGAGTCCAAACACTGAGCCCACAAAACACAAAAATGTTTGCGTTAATCTTCTCTCTTTTGTTCACTTCCCTCCAAACCTTGCAACTGCTTCCTGATCTCTTTCCTCAAAACATCTGTAAAAACTCTTCCTCTATTCCAGCCCCTGGGGCTTCCTCTTCCCTTCCTCTCTACCCTATTTTATTACATTGGTGTACTTAGCCTCTCACCCCATAAGTTGAACCCTCCCTCTTTAAGACATAGGATGGGAGACTTCCCTGGTAATCCAGTGCATAAGAATCCACCTGCCGTTGCAGGGGACACGGGTTTGATCCCTGGCCTGGAAAGACGCCCCATGACACAGGGCAACTAAGTCCATGTACCACAACTACCAAGCCCTTGCTCTAGAGCCTGCAAGCGGCAACAGCAGAAGCCCACAAGCCCTAGAGCCCATGCTCCACAGCAAGAGAAGCCACTCCAATGAGAAGCCTACATACCACAACTACAGAGTAGCCCCTGCTCACTGCATCTAGAGAAAGCCCTCAGGCAGCAACAAAGACTCAGTGCAGCCAAAAATAAATAAATAAAATAAGAGCTATAATATCTGTTTTTAAAAAAAGAGATAGGATGGGAATAGGAGTAGGATTGGGGGCTAGGAGTGGGCTGGCAATTGCAAAACTCTCTGGCAGACTCAGGGAAGAGGGATGTCAAGAAATATTCCTGCATTAATGATACTTATCTCACAATAGCTATATGTGAAGTTTAGGGACAGATGTTCCCCTGACCTTGGGATGCTTCTTCTAAATGCATGTACATACCAGGAAGCAAGACCAGAAAAAATAAGGAAAAGATTTTTTAAAAATCATGAATTTGTTAATTATTTTAGTAATTGAGCCCCAGCGATTTCACCCAAGAAAATTAAAAACACATGCCCACAAAAAACTTGCACATGAATGTTCACAGCAGCACAATTCAGGACAGCCAAAGAGTAGAAAAAACACAAATGTCCATCAGCTGATATGTAGATAAACAGCTTGTGGTCCATCCATGCAATGGACTACTATTAAGCCCTGAGAAAGAGTGAAGTACCGTTACACACTACAGTATGTGTTGATTAAGTGTTTGGAAACACCATGGTTACTGCTTAACACGTATTTGGAGACAAAATGCATCCCTCAAACATTTATCGAGTCCCCTGTTAGATCCTGGGTTCTGCTGAGTCCTGGACTTGAACAAAGTCTTTTAAAAATGTTGGATTTGCTAAGAAGGGAAAATGAACTTTGAAAAACATGTTACTAAGTGAAAGAAGACAGTCACAAAAGGCCACAGGCAGTATGATCCCATTCACTGGAAATGTCCAGAATACACAAATGTATAGAGATGCATAATACATCAGTGGTTGTCAGAGGCTGGCGTGGGTGAGTGGGCGGGAGGGGAAGTGAAGATTTGGGAGGTGGTGATGGTTAAAGGACACAGTATTTCTGGGGGAAAGTGATAGAAGCTGGCCCTGCTGATTGTTACACAACTCGGTGTGTAATATACTAAAACCCGCGGAACTGTATGCTTCCAATGGGGGGGACTGTATGGCAGGCAAATTTTATCTCAATCAAGCCCCTCCCCTGCCCTCCAAAAAGAAAGTGATCAAGCAGCTAAGGCCTCCCAGCCCTGCTCTGCTTTGGCAGGATGCAAAGATGAATAAAGTACTGCTTTTGCCTGGACGTGGAACAACAGACTGGTTTCACATCGGGAAAGGAGTACATCAAGGCTGTCACCCTGCTTATTTAATTTATATGCAGAATACATCATGCGAAATGCTGGGCTGGATGAAGCACAAGCTGGAATGAAGATTGCCGGGAGAAATATCAATAACCTCAGATACTCAGATGACATCATCCTTATGGCAGAAAGCAAAGAAGAACTAAAGAGCCTCTTGAAGAAAGTGAAAGAGGAGAGTGAAAAAGTTGGCTTAAAACTCAACATTCAGAAAACTAAGATCATGGCATCCGGTCCCATCACTTCATGGCAAATAGATGGGGAAACAATGGAAACAGTGACAGACTTTATTTTGGGGGGCTCCAAAATCACTGCAGATGATGACTGCAGCCATGAAATTAAAAGATGTTTGCTCCTTGGAAGAAAAGCTATAACCAACTGAGACAGCATATTAAAAAGCAGAGACATCACTTTGCTAACAAAGGTCTATCTAGTCAAAGCTATGGTTTCTCCAGTAGTCATGTATGGATATGAGAGTTGGACTATAAAGAAAGCTAAGCGCCAAAGAATTGATGCTTTTGAACCGTGGTGTTGGAGAAGACTTGAGAGTCCCTTGGACTGCAAGGAGATCAAACCAGTCAATCCTAAAGGAAATCAGTCCTGAATATTCATTGGAAGGACTGGTGCTGAAGCTTAAACTCCAAAACTTTGGCCCCCTGATAAGAACTGACTCACTGGAAAAGACCCTGCTGCTGGGAAAGATTGAAGGCTGGAGGAGAAGGGGATGACAGAGGATGAGATGGTTGGATGGCATCACTGACTCGATGGACATAAGTTTGAGCAAGCTCCAAGAGCTGGTAATAGACAGGGGAGCCTGGCGTGCTGCAGTCCATGGGTCTCAAAGAGTCGGACATGACTGAGTGACAGAACTGACTGAACTGACTTTGCCTTTAGGTTGCTCAGAGCCTGGAAGGCAACAGACAGGGCAAAAAAAGTGTTAGTAACTCAGTCGTGTCCGACTCTTTGTGATCCCATGGACTGTAGCCCCCAGGCTCCTCTGTCCATGGGATTTCCCAGGTAAGAATACTGGAGTGGGTTGCCATGCCCTCCTCCAGGGGATTTCCCAACCCAGGGATTGAACCTAGGTCTCCTGTATTGCAGGCAGATTCTTTACTGTCTGAGCCACCAGGGCAAAGCATAGGGTCAGATTCAAGGTGGTTCACAAGCCACCCTCCAAGACTCAATGGGGTGGAGGGCCCAGGAAGGGGACAGTCTGCCTGGGGCCTCAGGATGGTGGCATTTCAGCTTGGTCTTCCTGGAGGCTGGGGAATACTGGGGAGAACAGAGCCGGGCCCCAGTGCAGCAGGAGGGCGAGGACATGGAGGGAGGGGGCGGCTGTACCCTCAGGTTGTTCTTCTCCTCTTTTCTCTTTATCCAGTTGAGGGCCTGCTGCTGGGGGTCGATGCAGAGGGGGAAGCGGCTGGCCCGGGTGGTGAGGATGCCGTTCTGAACCGAGAGCTCGTCGGGGGGCAGCCCCTGGGAGCCCCACCTGGAAGGGACAGCGACAGGGGAAATGGGGACTTTTCTGGCTGAGTTGTAAACTGACTGGGAGCATCCAAATCGGGGAAGCTGGGCGCTCAGCTGCTCCCTGCAGTCTCTGTGAAGGTGGGTTAGGCAGGCACGCCGCCAGCTCTGCACGCTGCCCCGAGGCGCCCCTGGTCCTCCCAGCTCGGGGTCGCCCTCACCTGCTGATCTCCACGTCGTCGGTGAGCAGGTTCTCCAGTCGGAAGGGCTGGCTCAGGGGTATCCCCCGCTCCAGGACATCGTTCTGCCACACCTGGTTGACCATCTCATCCCGGAATTCCCACGTGAAGGCGCCCTCATAGCTCAGGAAGGCTGCGCACAGCAGGCAGTCGCCCAACAACTTCACCCGCCGGTGCATCAGCTCATCCAAATCGTTCAGCCACCTGGCACAGGAGACGGGAGGCAGGGGCTGCCCTGAGTCAGCACCTTCCGGCACAACCCAGGAACCTTCTAGAAGAACCAGCCTGACTTATGGCCGGGAGGGGGCTCGCCAGAAGGAAACGTTTCCTGAGATACTCTTTTCTTGTTGAGAACAGAGACCATTGGCTCACTTTGCCAGTTCCCCACCTAGCGAACCCAATGTTTTCAAATGCTTTGTTCAATCCCAGGTGCTCGGCAGAACCCAGCATCTAACCGGGGCCTCGATAAATGTTTGGGGGATACATTTGGTCTCAAAGATATGCGTTAAGTTGTAATTGAATTGTTTCCAAATGCCTAACTAATAGCTTATAAACATGCCAGCAGAGCATGAGCCCCTATCCTACTGGGTGACAAAATTCTGACCAAGAAAAAAGAAAGCAGGTGTTTCATTTGGCCTCTTCTGGTAAGCGGCCAAAGTTAGTGTTTATTTGGCTGTGCCAGGTCTTCATTGCAGCACATGGGGTCTTCCCGATCTTCATCAGGCCATGGGATCTGGTGGGGCATGGGAACTCTTCAGTTAGCGGCATGTGGGATCTAGTTCCCTGACCAGGGATGGAACCCAAAAGAAAGAAAGCACCTAGTCGTGTCCAACTCTTGCGATCCCATGGACTGTAGCCTGCCAGGCTCCTCTGTCCATGGGATTCTCCAGGCAAGAATACTGGAGTGGGTTGCCACTTTCTCTAGAGGAACTTCCCGACCCAGGAATTGAACCCAGGTCTCCCACATTGCCAGCAGATGCTTTACCGACTGAGCTACACAGGAAGCTATGTGGGGTGGAACCCGGGCCCCCTGCATTGGGAGCATGGAGCCTTAGCCACTAAACCACCAGGGAAGCCCTTCTAGATTTTAGACATATTGAAAATGGTTTGTTTCCCACAAGCAAACAATATTTTCCAGCATTTTCCATACATTTTTACAGGTTTCAGTTTAGAAACTGCATCACGTCCAGTGGACCATCTATGGCCCAGTGATCCTCTTGCCCGTAAGCATCAAACATCTCCACCTGCTTAAAAGTGAAGGTCAGGAGTGAACCAGCCACAAGGGGTGCCAGCAACAGAGAAGGTCCTCCTCCAGACAGGTCCAGAAGGGACTTGGGGTTAAAGGTCATCGAGAAACAAACATTCTGTTCAGTGTGGAGATTCTTTAAAAAACTGGAAATAGAACTGCCATATAACCCAGCAATCCCACTACTGGGCATACACACCGAGAAAACCAGAATTGAAAGAGACACGTGAACCCCAACATTCATCGAAGCACTGTTTATAATAGCCAGAACATGGAAGCAACCTGGATGTCCATCGGCAGACGAATGGATAAGAAAGCTGTGGTACATATATGCAATGGAATATTACTCAGCCATTAAAAAGAACACATTTGAATCAGTACTAATGAGGTGGATGAAACTGGAGCCTATTATACAGAGTGAAGTAAGTCAGAAAGAAAAACACCAATACAGTATACTAACGCATATATATGGAATTTAGAAAGATGGTAATGATAACCCTGTATGCGAGACAGCAAAAGAGACACAGATGTATAGAACAGTCTTTTGGACTCTGTGGGAGAAGGCAAGGGTGGGATGATTTGAGAGAATAGCATTAAAACATGTATATTATCATATGTGAAACAGATCACCAGTCCAGGTTTGATGCATGAAGCAGGGTGCTCAGGGCTGGTGTACTGGGATGACCCTGAAGGATGGGATGAGGAGGGAGGTGGGAGGGGGGGTCAGGATGGGAAACATATGTACACCCATGGCTGATTCATGTCAATGTATGGCAAAACCTGCTACAATATTGTAAAGTAATTAGCCTCCAATTAAAATTTAAAAAAAGAAACAAACATTGCCAGGCTCCAGGGTACAGCTTCTCCCTGTCTCCACCGCTGCATTGCCTCTCCTTAACAGTCATTCAGTAACACTGCTGCTAAGTCACTTCAGTCGTGTCTGACTCTGTGCGACCCCATAGACAGCAGCCCACCAGGCTCCGCCGTCCCTGGGATTCTCCAGGCAGGGACACTGGAGTGGGTTGCCATTTCCTTCTCCAATGCATGAAAGTGAAAAGTGAAAGTGAAGTTGCTCAGTCGTGTCTGACTCTTAGCGACCCTGTGGACTGCAGCCCACCAGGCTCCTCCATCCATGGGATTTTCCAGGCAAGAGTACTGGAGTGGGGTGCCAGTGCCTTCTGAGACCTAATTTTTAAAATTTTTAAATTTTTATATTATATATATATATATAGAGAGAGAGAGAGAGAGAAAGAGAGAGGAGACTTCCCTGGTGGTGCAGTAAGTTGCAGAAGGTTGCAGAAAGTCAACCTCCTTGACTTTCAAGGAGGTTCAATCCCTGGTCAGGGAACAAGGATCCTACATGCCTCATGGCCAAAATACCAAAACATAAAATAGAAGCAATATTGTAACAAATTCAATCAAGACTTTAAACATCAAAAAAATCTTAATTAAAGAAAAAGAATCTATAAAACAGGCATTATCCATCTTAGACATGATAATAGTAAAATCAGAACTTTTTCACATGGTTTTCAGCACAAAATGCAGTGTGGAATAAAGATTCCATATGGCGAGAAATTCTGTTGCTGATGTTCACTCACAAACCACAAGGTTTTCAGACTTTCCCTGGTGGTCCAGTGGTTAAGACTCCATGCTCGCAATGCAGGGGGCCTTGGGTCGATCCCTGGTGAGGGAATTGGATCCCACATACCACAACTAAGACCCAGTGCAACCAAGAAACAAACAAATAAATATTAATTTTTTAAAATCCCCTCAAAGTGTGGCCTAGAGCCACTTAGCAGGAGGGCCCATTACTCAGGCTGACCTGACATTCTCTGAGCCCAACCCCGAGATGAGCTTGTCGGCCGCAATCAGCCGTCTCTCCATGATCTCGGCTTCCTCTTGCAGCTTCTGCTTCTCCAGTATGGCCGCCTCATATTTGGCCCCCAGAGCTTCCAGTTCCCTCTGGATCGCTGCCAGCTCATTCTGGATCTTCTCCAGCTCACGTTTGGTAAGGAAAAAATTCCGCTCCAGCCTGGCCACCTAAGTGAAGACAATTTCCAAAACAGTAGGCAAAAGGATAGTTGTGAGGTGGGGATAAAACAGTCTCACACCTGGCTTATGTCCACCTGCATTTCTTTTTTTTTTTTTTTGACCGTGCCATGCAGCTTGTGGGTTCTTAGTTCCCCGACCAGGAACTGAACCCAGGCCCACGGCAGTGAAAGCACTGAGTCTTAACCACTGAACTCCACCTGCATTTCTATCATTGTCCCTATCCTCTGGGGCCACCCATAGCAAGGCACGTGGCTTCTCCTCTTAGGAACCTTTTCAATGGTTTAATGCAAAATCCCACATCACATTAGAAAAAAGATGTCCTGTACTGAGTTAGCAGACAACTTAATTTTCATGTGAATTAAGGTCCCAGTAAGAGGACCCTGTGACTCTAAGTCCAAAACTCAAAAAAAATCATTGAAGACTGTGTGTGTGTTTGTGTGTGTGTGTTCAGTAACATCAATCGTATCCAACTCTTTTGTGACCCCAGTGGACTGTAGCCCACCAGGCTCCTCTGTCCGTGGGATTTTCCCATCAAGAATACTTGAGTGGGTTGCCATTTCCTCCTCCAGGGATCTTCCTGACTCAGAGATGGAAGCTTCATCTCTGGCGTCTCCTGCATTGCAGGCAAATTCTTTACCACTGAGCCACCAGTGAAGCCCTGCATTGAAGATACTACCAGTCCTATTACGGCTTCTAAGTTTTCTGAGTGACAAAATCCTGAGTTAAAACGCAATGTCAAAATATGTCTCGGGCATTCCCTGGTGGTTCCGTGGTTAAGAATCCACCTTCCAATGCAGGGGACATGGGTTCGATCCCTGGTAGGGTAACTAAGATCCCACATGCCTTGGGGCAACTAAGCTGGAGTGCTGCCATTACTGAGCCACAATCCGAGAAAAACCTGCATGCCACAACTAAGATCCTACACAGCCAAAAATAAATAAGTACAAACACGTCTCAAAATGATGGAATCAAACTTATCCAATTCTCTTTGTGTTGTGTCTTCTGTATGTTACTTTGACCCAGTGGTTCTCACCAGGGACTTATTTTGCCTCCCCCAAGGGACACATGGCAATGTCTGGAGACATTTCTGGTTGTTGAAACTTGGGGGCATCTAGTGGGTAGAGGCCAGGGATGCTGTTCAACATCCTACAATGCCCAGGACAGCTCCACAAAACAAAAAAAGATTCAATCCAAAATGGCAATAGTGCCAAGGATGAGAAACCCTGCATTAGCCTTCCCTCAAGAATGGTTTTCACCCTCTTTTATTCAAAAATCTTTCACAGTGTTATATGGGAGAGGAGTCTGGGGGAGAATGGGTACATATATACATATGGCTGAATCCCTTCGCTGTCCACCTGAAACTATCACACATTGTTAATCAGCTACACTCCAATATAAAATTAAAAGTTAAAAAAAATCTTTCAGCCTTTGGCTCTGTCAGTTCACATGACATCTAAATGAGAGCTGTATGTACTTTGGGAAAAATGTTTATGTGGTTTAAAATGAGAACCTTGCCAGAATTTTTCCAGTAAAGCTGTGGACACGTTCATTCTGACTGCAAAATGATATCTTAGCAGAAGTGAGCAGGGCTTACAGATGGGCAGTACCTTGTCTCTTTTGGGTTTGATTTCTTTAAAAACATCACAGTAGCCCATCACAGCTTCAACAAACTTCAGCATCCCCAGGCCTGCCTTGCTCACGGCTTCCATTTCCTCGGTCGTGGTATTGAGGGTCTTCAAGAGGCCTAAAGGTCAAAGACGCAATGATCTCACTGAGCAATGAGCTTTGTCTCAGGAAAATAAAATGAGAAATAAGCTACCTATGGACAAAGCAAGTGTAACTAGTTCCTTACTCCCGGTAATCCTGTGAGAGGGATTGGAGAGCTCTCCCACAGATAACAGGGGGATCCAAGCTTAAATGAGTTCTTTGTGAGTGGCTGTTTAAGATGTGAGTAGGGGGCACAGGTTACTGCCACCCAGGGCATCCTGTGACACAGGCACTCTGTGTGACACCCGGAAGGCCCTGGAGACCCAAGGCACCAGCGAGGACTCCCAGCTGGGCACCAAGGTGGCTCAGAGCTGGCAGTTAACTGGGGTTCATTTAACTGTCATCATGGGGGCACCATCACCTCCACCTGCCCTCTTACTCTGGAAGCAAATTCACCTAAATGGAAACCCATCCAAGGATCGGGTAAAGAGAGCCCCTTGGGTTTCTGTAGTTGTTATCCTTCCGGTTTTAATTAGCTTTGTTTTTAAGTGGCTGATGATAAAGTTCTGTACTGATGATAAAGTTCTGAATAAGCCATCATGATAAACAGTGACACATGTGTATATGCCTGAACGAAGACTAACATCATTCCCACTGGCTAAGCTCTGGGGGTGGATCAGGAGTCAGGCTTAGCAGGAACTGTGTGGCTTCTGTAACTGAAAAGAAGGGAATGGGGTGGGTGGTGCTGGCTCGTCCTCCTCGCCCACCCCTCAGGGACCTGCAGAAGACATCATACAGGGAAGAGGCACCAGCAGAGTAGTCAAAGTTAGACCAGTTCTTTGTTTTTCTCCCCTGAATATCCATTTTGCCTAATTGAGCTGAAATTCACATAACATAAAATGAACAATGTTAAAGTGTATACACGTCAGTGGCATTTAGTAGAGTCACAAGATTCTGCAGGCCTCATCTCCACCTAGTTGCAAGACATTCTCATCATCTCAAAGGGAAACTTCACAGCTATTCAGCAATCACAACCCACTTCCCCTCCCCAGACACTGGCAAGCATTGATCTGCTTTCTGTCCCTATGGATTCGCCTATGGATATTTCATATAAATGGAGTTACAACACGTGACCTTTTGTGCCTGACTTCTTTCACTCGGCATCACGTGTTTGAGGTTCATCTGTGTTGTAGCATATGGCAGCTAAAACATAAATGAAGCTTACTCTTTTTTATGACCAAATAATATTCCACTGTGTGGATATTTTTGTTCTTGTTATCCATTCATCTGCTGATAGACACGAGGGTTGTCTCCACCTTTCGGCTATTGTCAGTAATGCTGTCAGGGACACTGCACATAAGCTTCTGTTTGAATATGTATTTTCTATTCTTTTGGGTACATACATAGGAGTGAAATGGTTGGGACACATGGTAATTCTATGATTAACCCTCTGAGGAACTGCCAAACTGTTTTCCACAAGATTTTATGTTTCTGCCAGCAACGTAAAAGGGTTGCAAGTTCTCCACATCCTCCCCAACACTTGCTGTTTTGTGTGGTTTTGTTTAAATTACACCATCTGAGTGGCTCTGAATGCTACCTCATTGTGGTTTGATGTGCATTTTCCTAGTGACCAGCATTAAGCGTAGTTTCATATGCTTTTTGGCCATCTGTCTATCTCTTTTGGAGAAATGTCTATTCCAGTCCTTTGCCCATTAGACCGATTCTTGGCACCACTATGCCCATCAGATAAGAAGCACAGAAGACAAGGTAGAGTGGACTCCGGAAGACAGCTGTGTTTCCTGCTAGGGAGAACTAGAGCTGTTGCTGAATTACACATTCATGGGGCATCCGCTGTCACTGCCCATCCAGCCACCACCCTCTGCTTCATGCAACTATGCTGCCATCTTCCTCTAGGGACAATCATTCCCGTTCTTCCATCGGCACAGCCACGGCAACACCATTTGGCAGCCACGGCAACACCATTTGGCCACCACGGGAGGGTGTGCCTGTGACAAGCCCCCTCCTCACCCTGCCTCCCTGCCCCAAAGACTGAACCACCAGATTGAGAACCAGCCTGGCTGTCCCCTCCATCCATCTGTGCTCACCTCTGATGTTCTTAACTTGGCTCTGGGTAATGGAATCAAAGTCGATTTCCATCAGAGACCTCAGGAAGTTGGGGTCGGACATCATGCCCTTGGCGGTTTTCCAGTTGAGTTCTTTGTAGCCTTTCATGATGAGGATGCATTCGCAGACCGTCTGCACCTGCTTCGGGGGCTTAGCAAAGGACCTGGGGGAGAAACAGACACGTATGAGGATCGGACGCAGGATGTGGCCAGGATCTGGTCCTAAGGAAGGTTCCAGAAAAAAATGGCTCAACGCAGAACCATCTCTTGGAGGTAATACTGCATGGAGGCAAAGGGGATCACATCCCAACACCCACTTGGGCTCCTGGGGATGAGCTTTTCCAAGGGCAGGACTCAATCTCCATCAGGTGCCAGTTCAGAGTCCTAGATTCAGACCGGGCACCAGGAACACAGCAGGGCATCATTCAATGCAAACCCAGGCTGCCCCTGAATCAGCAGGGCAGGGTGGAGCCTGAGAATCTGTGTTTTTAATTACACCCTGGGGTGACTCCTCAGACTCTAAGTGGTAGAGTCATTATTGTCATGATCATCATCAACCTATTTTCATTTACCAGATGAAGAAATGGGGCTCCAGTGCTTGGATGGCCTGCCTGTGTCTACACAGCCCGTGGGGTCCGAGGTCCCCGCAGCCTGGGCTCCTTCAGGCTGTGGAAATTGTTATCTGGCTTTGACAAAGCTAGACCATCACTCGCTGCTCTGACACCTACAGGTCCAGCACCCTCGGCCCTCCAGCGAACGGGGAATCGAAAAGGATCGGGAGAATGCAAGGCAGCATCGGCAGCGTGAAGACCCAAGAAGGAACGAGCGGCACACTGCTGGTAACCAGGGGGCCCGCTCAGCTGCCCGCTGCCCAGCCATGTCTCTACACGTCACACGAGGCGTGCAGGCACCAAAGCCGTGGAGACAGAATCAGAAGGAAAATGATGAAGAAAAAGGAAAGGAAAGGATTTGGAAAATGAAGAACTCCCCACCAAGGGCAAGGAGCAGCCTGGGGAGAGGCCAGAAGGCCCCAGAGGAGGGGGGCAGGGAGGGCCGGTGTCAGGGGAGAGAGACACAGAGAAAGAACAATCTGAGCCACACGGCAGCGTGGAGACTCTGAACCCGGCAACCATGCCCCCACCCCTCCCGGCCCCCACCCACTCACCCTCGCAGCACAGACACAAGCCAGGGCAATGCTCCAGCACAAAACCCGACCATTAAAGTAATGGCCCTGAGTCACCAGGGAAAGGCTCAATTATGCGGCGTTAGGCGCTTACGACAGCGGGGGATGCTGTCAACTGTTTTTAAAAGGTTCCCTTCGGGGCTGATGAAGACCAGGCCGGGCCACTGCTCTCTGAATAATCCAAGGAGGAGGGGGTCAGTGAGATGTTTTCAGACACAAGTGGGAAAGCGCCTCGGGGCAGTGTCCTGAGCCATTTGGACTGGTCCCAGGTTCTCAGCTTTCTCATCTGTAAAACGGGAAAGCGGAACCGGAAACTTGGAGCCCCCACAGCCTTTGAGTCTATGAAAGGGAAGCTCTCTGGGGTCAGTTTATGAACCAGTCCCAGGAACCTCGTTTATCCAGAACATGGTGTTGTGGTGCCAGATAACCAAGGAGTTTGCAATAGTAAGGTTACCAAACACTGTTTTACGAGTTAGATAAAATGGTATAAAAATAGGGAAAAAAGTTAAGATCACAAGTCTGAGAAATGAAAGTGTTTCTGATTCATCGGACTCTTTTCTTCTACCACAACAGAAACTTAGGGTGGGCTTCCCTGATGGTCCAGTGGTTAAGAATCCACCTTGCATTGCAAGGGACACCAGTTCGATCCCTGGTCTGGGAAGATCCCCCATGCCTCAGAGCAACTGAGCCCTGGAGCCGCAACTACTGAGCCCACGTGCTCTGGAGCCCGCGCTCCGCAACAAGAGAAACCACTGCAATGAGAAGCCCACACACGACAACGAAGAGCAGCCCCTGCTCACCGCAACTAGGGAAAGCCCAAGTGCACCAAGGAAGACCCAGCACAGCCAGTAAATAAATAAATCTTTTTAAAAAAAGAAGAAAGAAAGAAACTCAGGGAGAGACAGATAGACAGATGGAGGTGAAGTCATGCTGCCTTCCCTGGAGGAGAACACCAATTACAAGCTTTATTTTCCACCTCCCTTCACTCTACCCCAGACACTGTCTTTACTTTTCCCTCAAGCCACACTCCTTTCAGCCCCCTCTAGCCTCCATCCCATGTCCCATTTAAATATCACTTCCTGGGGTTCACCTTCCCTGACTACTCACCCCCCAGACTAGATCGGGTCCCCCATTATCCAGTCATAGCAACCCAAACCCTGCCTCCCTGACCTCTTCCTGGGTAATTTTATTGTTCACGCGATTCCCATGTGCATACTCGTGCCTCCCCCAGACTGTGGGTTCCATGTGGTAAAGAGCCCCCAGGCTGGCTCGCTGTCTCTCGGCCCCCATGCCAGCACAGGGTGGGCAGGCAGTAGGCACCCGATGGTACTGAATGAAGAAAAGGAAGAAAAGCAGAGTTGCAGACCAGTAACAAAGGGAGCCTTTTGTACTCCAGAGAAACATCCACTACTAATCTTCATTACTCCTAATCTCCCTGCCTTAACATTTAATGATTTCTGCAAAGGGGATTGAGCATTATAGAGAGGAAGTGCTATTTAAAGAATTAAAGGATTAGGGAATCATCAAGACCTAAGTGCTGGCTCATCACCCTTAACATCTAAATGGCCTAAACAAAGCCAGATTGTAGTCATCTGGATCCAAACTTATTAAATCCCAGGAAAAAATCCCAAAGAGATCAAAGATTTAAAGGTAAACAATTAAACTATAAAAGTATAGCATGAAACCACGGGGAGATTACTTTACAGTCTTCCAGTTGCAAGGCCTTTTAAATATGAGGTCATGGCAAAAAGCCACAAAATAAAATATCGCCAAAATCTACCTCATAAAAATAAAAATTTACACACAGCAAACACAAACACACACACAAACCACCTAAACAAAGTCAAATGGCTGGGACGCCCCTGGTGGTCCAGTGGTTAAGACTTCGCCTTCCAATGCAGGAGGTGGGGGTTTGACCCCTAGTCAGGGAGTTTAGAGCCTACATGCCTCTTGGCCAAGAAACCAAAACAGAAAACAGAAGCAATATTGTAACGAACTCAATAAAGACTTTAAAAATGATCCACATCAAACACAATTTTGTTTTTAAAGTCAACTGGCTGATGGAAAACTGGGAAAATT